>NC_062283.1:20546645-21916818 GCF_902655055.1 Lutra lutra | reverse complement strand
TCTTGAACATCACATTTTGTTTTTATTTTTTCACAGTATAATCCTCATTTGTACCTATATAGTAGTATCACAGTACATGGCCACAGTACAATCCTCATTGGTACCTAAATAGTAGTATCACAGGACATATTCATGTTATCATGGGTTTCTTCATAATTTCTTATAGTCTATCACTTAATAAATATGTATCTGTATGGCTATGATTTTTAATGACTACATCAAAATATCCTATAATTTTTAAGCCATTCCCTAATTTGGGCCACTCAGGTTGTTTCCATGTTTTTGCTCTTATAAGTTGTACCACTGAGTATCTTCTTTCATTTATGTTTTTCTTTTGTTGAATTATTTTCTTAAGATAAATTCTTGAATAGGGTTGAAAGAATAGAGTATGAACATTTTTAAGGATCTTGATATGTGTTGCCATGTTGTTTCCAAATTGTTGTAAAAATATATAGTGTAACCAGCAGTGATGAGGACACTAAAACCACACAATGCAGACAGAATATGCTAGAACCGTACCACCAGGACTATAATTTTCAAAAAAATCTTCTTTAAGTAGATATAAAAAGTCTATCATGATTATATTAAATTTCATGTCTTTAGTCACCAACCCTTTTTTAAGACCTCATGTATCAGTATGAATTATTCTAAAATATTTTGCCTTACACTTCAGCTGCTCTTTTAGGCACCTGATCACAGGGTCAGGGGCCGTGCACACTTTTCTGTGACCTCACTGTGTGGTTAAATATCCCTCTCCCCTCCTCTTCACCTGAGTGTTCATTCGTACTCAGGAACAGGTGCAATCAGCCAGCCACTGTCTTTTCTTTCATATACACTTTCTCTCCCACTACTGAGCCATTCTTTCTCTCTGTATCATTTGCTTTTGTGATCTCATTTTGACTATTTTAATTCATTCAGCTTTTAAACAAACCATTTGAAGAGGTTCATCTCCTGCGTGGCTTCAATTATATGTTTATCTTTGTTGTTATTTTTTAGGTAGGACTCCAGGTAGGTAGGACACCAGGTAGGACACCAGGGCAGAAATGGATCTTCTCCTCTCTTACCTGCCTCAACCTCGAGCCTTCTGAGTTTCCAGAAACTGCTCCTAACCATTGTATGCTGCACTGTCACCCTTTTTTATTAAAGACATTCCTTCAGTCTGGAATTTTCTTTTACCTCTCTCCACATTTTGGATGTGTAGTCGTTTTCTTTTGCTGGGTAACAAGTTAACCTTAAACCAATGGATTAAAACAACATAAATTTATTATGTCAAATTTCCTTGCATCAGAAGTCCAGGTGCTGGGTCCCCTGCTCTGGGTCTTCATAGGTGGGAATCAAGGTGTCAGAAAACTATGTCCTCTTCTGGAATTCAGGGTCCTCTTCTAAGCTCTTTCACGCTCTTGGGAGAATTCATTTCCTTGAGATTCTAAGAGTGGAGGTCCCATTTCTTGCTGACGGCCAAGGCCTCCCCCAGCTTCTAGAGACCTCCCTGAGGGCCTAGCCGCATGGCCTTCTCATTTCTGTGAGCTGGTTTGCTCAGAGGGACCCGCATATAAAGTCACCTGATCATTCAGTTCTTGGGGCCACCCACACTCAGAGGGAGGGATTTACATAGAGCAGGCATGTTGGGAGTGAAATCTTGAGGCTGTTTGCAGCCTTCGCAGGATCCTACTCACCTTTAGTGTCCCCTGAAATTATATTTCAACTTTCTGTAAGCTTTTCCATGAGCCCTTTCTGTAAGCTTTTTCGGGATTATGAATTGCTCCCTTTCCTTCTTCACACAGTGCTTTGTCTTTGGTCTTACTCTGCTTCAGGTAAGCGAAATAAGCCCTTCAAGTTCATGGCGTTGCCATAATGTAAACAACACACCTTGCCTTTGGAGTGAGTGGTACTAGATAAGCATTTCACCTTGGCTTGCTTGCTCTCTGTATTGTTGAGGCAACTCTTACTAAGGGTGAGGGTTATTTTAAATGAAATTGAGGGTTCTTTCTGAATAGTAACAGTCCATTCTGGCATGTTTCAAACATAACTGCCCGTCTAGTAAGCCTTGTAGGGACAAGAGACCATCTTTTCTCTCTCCTCTGTAACCTGCACATAGTAGGGTAAATGTTCGAATCGGGGCAAACAAGGATTACTCAGAGGCAGAAACCAGGGCTTTAAAGAGCCTGGAATATAATTCTAAGTGAAGCAGTATTAGAGACAGCGTGACTCCAGAGTGCTTCAGTGCAATAAGTGAGTGAGGAATGTGGGAAGCATGAGAAACGTAAGACGGGGACCCTCATGGAAGCCTCCACAACCCCTCCCCAGTGGCTTGCCACCAGTAGGTGCTCAACCAATAGTACTGGTTACTTATCAGCAAGTAGCATTCACCTGTGAAGTCTTTATATTTTCTAAATCAGTTTCATTTTGTTTTCCTAATTGTAGCCGGTGCTCATGATCAGATCGGTTGGGCCTTTGGTCTAGGACTGGAAAGACTGGCCATGATCCTCTATGACATCCCTGACATCCGCCTTTTTTGGAGTGAGGATGAGCGTTTCCTGAAGCAGTTCCATGTGTCAGATATCAACCAACATGTGAAATTCCAGGTAAAGTGACTTAAAGAATATAATAATAATAACAACAACAGTTTTTAAGAACTGAAGTGGTCATATGCCTGAAAAGGAACTTGTGGAATTTAAAAGTCATGTGTATTTGAAAAGAAGTTTTTTTAACAAGATTTTTTTATTTGAGAGAGAAAGCATGAGCAAGAGAGCAGGAGAGAACATGACCAGGGCAGAGGGATTGAGGGACAGGAAGAAGCAGACTCCCCTCTGAGCAGGGAGCCTGATATGGGACTCAGTCCCAGGACCCTGGGATCATGACCTGAGCTGAAGGGAGACACTTAACTGACTGAACCACCCAGGCATTCCTTGGAAAGAAGTTTTAAATAGAGGTCCATAAAGACACAGGAGTTCATAAACCGTCAGAAATAACATGCAGAAAAATAAGAGATTTATCAAGCTTTTAGTCTGAGCAGAGAACTAACTTTGGGCTTTGTTAATTACCATTTTATTGTTATGAAATGGCCATCACTGATAATATATTTAAAGTTTAGTTTTTCTGATACTAATGTAGACACATTGGCTTTCTTATGATTAGTATTTGCAGTGTGTTTTCCTTATTTCATTTTCTTTTTTTTTCTTTTTTTAAGATTTTATTTATTTATTTGACAGATGGAGATCACAAGTAAACAGAGAGGCAGGCAGAGAGAGAGGAAGGGAAGCAGGCTCTGCGCTGAGCAGAGAGCCCAATGCAGGGCTCGATCCCAGGACCCTGGGATCATGACCTGAGCTGAAGGCAGAGGCTTTAACCCACTGAGCCACCCAGGCACCCCCATTATTTCATTTTCACTCTAGGTCCTTATATTATGTGTGCTTCTTGTAAACTGCCCAGAGTTGGGTCTTTTTATTTAAGCCCGGATTTAACTGGACTGTTGACTACCTCTTACAGTTACTACACTTACATGGGAGATTCTTGGGCTTAATTCTGTCATTTTTTTATTTCTTCCCCATTTTCCCCTTCTCTTCGTTCTTTCTTCACTTGGAAACTGAGGTTTTGTGTTTTTTGGTATGTCTGTTCTTTTATTCCATTTTATTATCCCTGTTACTGCTCAGTGTCACCATTTTGTATTTTTTAAGAGATTTATTTATTATTTTAGAGAGAGAGAGTGAGCACGAGCTCCCTGGACCCTGGATCATGACCTGAGCCGAAATTAAGAATCGGTCACTCAACCGACTGAGCCACCTAGGTGCCTCTCCGTTTTGTATTGTTTAGTAGCTATTCTAGATTACAACATGCATAATTAATCCATCAACCCTTACCATGGTGTCTGTTACATATTACACAACTTCATGATACATTTAACATCCTTCAGTAGTGTAGTTTTCTTTACTCCTCTTGAACTTAATATTACTATTGTTATTTTATTTCTCCATGTATAATAACCCCACAGTATATCACTCTCTTGCCTCACATGGCCAGTTGTCTATTTAAAAAGACTTGAAGCTATGTTGTTTTATATCTCCTTTGATATTTACCCCACTGATCATCATTCCTTTCTGCTGATTTTGGTTTTTCTCTGTGATCATTTCCTTCGGTCTGGAGAACTTCCTTTAATATTTTCCCGTAATGCAGCGTGAATGTTCGCAGTTTGCTTGCCTGAAAATGCCTTTGTTTCACCCTTAACTTTTAAGGGTATTTTCTACGAATACAGATATCTAGGTTGCCAGTTTGTGTATGCACGTGTGTACGTGTAGACGCACGTGGATGTGTGTGTGCATGTACGGATGTGTAGGTGTGTATGTGATGTGTATGCGTATGTGTGTGTATGTTTGTGTGAGTGAATGTGTGGATTCCGTTCAGCTCTTGAAACATGTCATTTCATTGCCTTTGTCTTTGTACTCCGGTTTTCAGTGGTTTGACCTATGTGTGATTTTCTAGTTTCCAGCTTAGGGTTTCATTGGGTTGGATTAATGTCTTTCAACCACCCTTGAAACCCTCACCTACTTTCTCTTCCAATGATTCTACTCTGTCCTTCCTTTTCTTTTCAGGCTGCAACTGCGTGTATATCAGACAATTTGAAATTATGCCATACTACTCTGATTCTCACTTTTTTTTTTTTAGCTCAGTGCTTTATTTTGGATAGTTTTTATTCTCTTATCTTTGGGTTTACTAACCTTTTCTGTTTTGTTCATTTAACCATTAAGCCCCGCCAATGAATTCATATTGTACTTAACAGTTCTCCAATTTCTATCTGCTTCCTTTTTAGAGTTTTCATCACTCTGGTGAATTCATCATCTATTCACCCGTTTTGTACATTTTCCCTTAAATTCTTTAACATCTTCGTAATAGTTGTTTTTAAGTCCTGTCTGTCAATTCCAATCATTTTGTTATCTGTTGTTCTCCTTTTATTCTTTTTTTCTTCTTTGTTATGGTCACATTTTTCCTGCTTTTCCACTGACCTCACTTTTATATTGTGTATAAAAGAACAAAGCAGCTGAAGCAGGTAGTATCTGTCCTCACAAAGCCTTGTCCTTTCCCCTGTCAGGTAGCTAAGGTGACTAAATGAGATCTCTTTGTTCAAATCGGGGGTCAAACTGGATTCTGGATTTCACCTGTGATTTCCCGTTGATGGTAAGATCTGGCTTCGCAGCAGAGTCTGGGATGTGTGCATGTGAGATTCCATCTCTCTCCTTCCCACCCACTTGCCAGCTTCTTCACCCAGCAGTGCTTGTTTGCCAGGCGAAGGTATGATGAAGGGACACTGTCTGGCCATGGGGCCTCGCTGTGTAGGGGCTCGCCGTTCCTCCACCTCCCAGTCCGCCATACTAGTCAGTCTCCTTGTTGCAGCCAAGTTTCTTCACCAAGACCAGGCTAGCTCTTCTGGCTCCTCATGCCTGGAACGGGGTGTGTGTGTGGCGGTGGGGGGTGGGGAGGTGGTCGTGAAACCACCCATCAATGCCTGTCTGCCCCAGAAAGGCTCATCTCCCTCTGGAATTCCACTCAATTCGACTTGTATCCAGATCTCCTCAATGTCTTGCACAACAAGATTACTAAATTTATTGTGTCTCTTCATTACCGTGGGACCAATGGTTTTCTGTGACATTTTGCATCCTAACCAAAAGTGGAAAAATCTCTTATGGCTTATTCACATTTTTAGTTTCACCTTTGGTGGCCTTTAAAAAAAAAGAAATCCCCCTTTTTTTTAAGTAAGATGTTTATTTTTGTTCTAGCACCAGGTCCTTCTAGATTAATTTAGAATAAAACTCCATCTAAATGATCAAATGTAAAAACCTGACTAAGGATGTAAGTTTTCCTCATTCACCTTTTCATTTCTTCAGTCATTTATTTATTTGGCAAACATCGATGGAACACCAACGAGTATTGTACAGAGCAGGGCACTCAGCGCTGGCGGGACACTCACGGATAACTAACATAGTCACTGCCGAAGTCAGTGGCTCAAGTCCAGTCTTTTTTTTTTTTTTTTTAAGATTTTATTTATTTATTTGAGAGAGAGAGAGACAGTGAGAGAGAGCACGAGCGAGGAGAAGGTCAGAGAGAGAAGCAGACTCCCCGTGGAGCTGGGAGCCCGATGCAGGACTTGATCCCAGCACTCCAGGATCATGACCTGAGCCAAAGGCAGTCGTCCAACCAACTGAGCCACCCAGGCATCCCTCAAGTCCAGTCTTAAGTGCACTGTAACTGTCACCTCTTGGGAGACACAAAGATACCCAGGAAGAGACATGTCATTTTTTGTCATTTCTTCTGCCTTCCAATTTCAAAATCAGTGCACGCATACTTGCACTATAAAGTAATTTAAATTTCTGTCTTTGTGTAATAAACTTGAGAACTTCTGATGGGGCAGTTAGGATTTGATTACTGAAAAAATACCTGTCCATAAAATACATTTTAAAGGATAGATCACAGAGAGCAGTTTCCTAATTATTCTCCTGTAATTAGTATTTATTGGTTAGATCTGCGTTAGTTCCCTACTGTTGGCATAGCAAGTTACCACAAACCTAGAGGCTTACAACAACATCCATTCTTATTTCATAGTTCCAGAAGTCAGCACTGTAAAATCAGTCTGACTGGGCTAAAGCGAAGGTGTAAGCGGGCCTGATACCTTCCAGTGGCTCAAGGGGAGAATCCGTTTCCTTGCCTGTGAGAGCTTGTAGGGCTGCTCTCGTTCTCGGATCATGGCTTCCCCTCACACTGCCTTTCCCCCTCTCCTTCCTTCTGTGGTCATGTCGCCTTCTCTGAAGTTTTGTTTTCTTCTTACAAGAAAAGGACTCTTGTGATTACATGAACCCACCGAGATGATTCAAGATGATCTCCACATCCCGAGATCCTTTCTTAATCACATGTGAGAAAGTTCTTTCTGAGTGGAAGGGAACCTGTTCATGGCTTCCAGGCTTTAGGATGTGGGCATCTTTGGGGGGCCATTATTCAGCTTAACACATAGACCTTTACCTATTCCATTTTCATCATGGCAGGTATAAGAGAGCAGATTTTGTGGTTAAATATAAGTAATGTAGACAGTTCTAGAGTGTTAGCATTTTTACCTCTTCATATGGAGTGTTCATATATATATATATATATATATATATATCCATGACCTCTCTCTCTCTCTCTCTCTCTATATATATATATATATATATATATAAAGAATGAGACTCATTTTGTCACTTAATGTTGTTGGCCTGTCTTACGAAGACTATTTAACATAATCATACTACTATGCGAGACCCCTCTCCAGAGTAGAACGGAGGACACGTGAGGGGAAAGGTCTGTTTGCACCTGTGAGTTTGTGGCTTCTCTGGCTGAGAAACTCTGGGAATGTTTGGGAATTGTATTGTGCGGGGCTGGCAGGAGGCAGAAATTTCTTTTCTTTGCTCTCCCCTCAAGCCATCCAAGACTGTGGTTTAGGCTCTCAGGTCTTCTAGCATTTTCCTCTGCACAGTCTCCGCGGTCTTCTAAATCCATCCGTCCGTCTTGCTGGGCTGGCTCTCTTCCAGGGGCTAGCAGCGGTCTGATCTGTCTCACCCCGTGGCCCCATCTATGCCACCTTTGCCCGAATATCTTCAAACCATCATGTGCGTCTAGTAAGTAGGAAATTCACGTTATGGTATGATTTTGATTCTCAGTGTCTTTTTTACATGGTTTGAGTTCAGCGCTTTTTTTGCCCAACCTTGATCGGAGTCTAAAATACACAGATGAACAGGCTGGTGGTTTCATCACCCAAGTGTCTTATTCTGCACAGGAGACCTTTGTCCTGCACTCTGGCTCCCCTGACCGGGCTTACATTCTGGCTTTCGGGCCCTTGTTGCGTGTACACCTGCCAGCTCCCCTAGGTGACGTTCACGGTTTCCATGCGCTGAGTTGAATCTTCAACAATCCAAGTTTTGTTCATCTTTGAAGTGTTCTTTAAACAGTTCCCAATCGTGACTTCAGTATTTGGTCCTATGCAGAAGAATTCTTGTTATTGAAAATCATTCATTAATCACCATGGTACATTTTATTTACAGATTTTACTTAAATATTGTGAATTCCACGTGTGTCCATAGTTGCTCATATAGTCGGTCTCTGTTTGATGAAATAATGCAGCAAGTTTGGTTGTTCTCTTTTCTCCCAGTTAAGGAGTTTTATTGGCTCTCTTCTGTGGGAACAGGCTGTGTTTGTCCCTAATCCTGAATATTACCCTAAACACTAGTCACTGCAACAGGGGTAGGTGAGCATGGAGGGGTGGTGGCCTACGGGCCTCCAGGACCACACCCTGTGTAAAAGCATCATAGTAACAGTTACACTTAGTGGCTAACACTCATTCAGGCCTCACTCTGTTCAGTATTCTGAGTACTCACTCAGTGTTCAGTACTCCAAAGACCTTATGTGCCTTGATGTAGTCCTCTTAATAACCCTCTGAGTTTAGGTACGATTATTCTTTGCACTTTAGAGTTTGGGAAATGGTTGAGAGACAAAGCACAAGCAAGGGGAGTGAGCAGCAGGCTGAGGGAGAAGCAGGCTGCTCGCTGAGCAAGGAGCCTGATGCGGGACTTGATCCCAAGACCCTGGAATCAGGATTTAAGTTGTTCTAACAGTTCCAAAAATTGGTGTACAGCTTCTAGAAAAATAAGGCATCGAGTGAAATTATCTGGTTTATTAACTTACTGGTAGCAAGCTGCATGTGTTAATACTTCTCAAACTTCAGCGTGGAAATGAGTCAACTGAGGGTCTTGTTAAAATGCAGATTCTGATTTAGTGTGGCTAACATGGAGCTGGACACTGTGTTTCTAAGAAAGTCCCAGACAATGTGGATGCTCTGGGTCCACGGACCACACTCTGAAGCTACAGAAGGATGGACAAACTCATCTTACTTGTCAGAGCCTCAGCAACCTCATCTGTAAAAGGAGACGATGAAGTGAGATAGTCTGACCAGGTGATTAAACTCACTGCTTCCTCCAGTGCAGTATAGATTTTGGTTTCGTATAACTGACGTGGAAAACAGAGGCAGAAGAAAAATTATTACATTTCCTTACTACTTGCAGCCCACTGACAAGTCCTTGAAATAGGCAGAGCCCACCTTCCCTAGGAACTCAGCTGCCTTATTGTTAATGCTTTGTTAAGGGCAAGAGGCAATCTTAGCCCAACCCCCAGGCTCCTGTAAGTCTACATGCACATATAAAAATTCCTTTGGAAACTTCCTTTATTTCTGCCCCCCAAGATGCATATGACAATCATCCCCCAGCATATGACCCACTGGTAGATATCTGAAGGGTCTCATAACTGAAGGCTTACAGTAATAAATGACCTTTTCCAAACAATAGCTCATCCCCCTCAGAATCCTGGAAACCTTATTTCCAAAATACCTGGGAGGCTTACCTATGCCCATGGGTCCTGTCCCTGTGCTTTCATAAAACCACCTTTTTTGCACTACAGACGTCACAAAAATTCTTTTTTGGCCATTGGCTTAGAACCCTAACATCTTTCCTACATCATAACTATTACAATAAGTAGATCCATGAGTTATCGTTCCTTTGAACTAATCTTGAAACTCTTCTTTCTTCTTGCCCTGTGAATTTCATTTGCAATCCTGTAACACTTTTGTATTTATGACCTGCTGAAGGGCTTCCTTTCTGCTTCCTTTCCTTCTTTTTCTCTTCCTTTCTCTTCCATCCTTCCTCTCTCCTTCCTTCCTTTCTCTGTCTCTGCCCCTCTCTCGTTCGTTCGTTTGTTCTTTCGTTCATTCATTCATTCTTTTGTATTTGTCAATGTGAGCGGACTGTGTGAATAAACTCATACAGTTTAAATGCATATTTAAACATTATGTGTAAGTCAGAGATTTGTTTATGTGCTTTATTTATGAAAAGAAAACAGTGGTACTTAATTTAGGAAAAAAAACAGGACTAGAGATACAGAGGATGAGGCTGGATGTGCACAGGGTGTGGTGCAGGCCTCAACAGGACAGTGACCATCAAAGGCATCTCCAAGGTCAATCGTGGGTAGACTCCTGGGGGAAAGTGTGTCAGAGTTTGGCTTTGCTCTCCCTATAGTATGAAGCATCAGCTGGGATGCTTGGGTATATGAAGACTGGCAGTTTCTAGAGGCCAGGGCTGGCCATTTCCCCTTATTGATGTCTTCCAGCAATCCTAATTCAGTGGCCCATGTATTGTATGTTAATTTGTTTAATACCTTATAATACTCACCAATTGTTGAGTGCTGTGTGTAGGCCACTGGGCTAAATACTTTGCCAATCTTATAACTTTCATTCATTACAATCTGATGGGGTAGTTACTGTCAACTGATTTTATTGGTGATGCAACTGAGGCAGGGAACCACAAGTAACTCAGCCACAGGGACTGTAGTGCTAAGTGATACAGCTAGGATTTTGTCTGTAGCTGACTGCAAAGAGCTCCTGACGGTGAACTCGTGAACTGTTGTGCCTAGACCAAAACACTGTTATCCAATCAGGAAGATGAAGTTGACAGTTCCTGACATCACGTTGTTTCCAATCTAGAAGAAGAGATGGCTTCATCAAGAGATAATTATAAAATAATATAAAGCAAATAACAGAGCTGTATAGGTACATGTAGAATTTTGCTGACACTGAGCAATGCATGTGGAGGTCAAAATTATCTTCTTCTTCCTTTTTTTTTAAAATGCTTTTTTGCTAATTTAATTCTCAAAATCCCTCCATGTCTCTCCAGAATTGTATTAGGACTTGAGACTGTGATTACTTGCTAATCTCTGTGGCTTGGAATTGCTCCTAGATCTGGTTCTGCTGTCATTATCATAAATGTTGTCTGATAGAGACTTAATGCAGGATTATGCAGAGTTTCTTCATTCTATTCCCAAATAAATCCAGCTGTGAGAATCCCATCAGCTTCATGGTGTTGCAGTATTATGAATGGGTCTCTCATTTTTTTCACTATTTCCATATGCATTTTTTCCCAACTCACATGTACACAGAAAGCACGTATCTCTCTTTTTCTAGAAACCGATGTTTACCCCAAGAGACTGCAGGTAGACCTCATTTTAGTGTGCTTCGTTTTATTTTATTTCACAGATAACTGCACTTTTTATAAAATGAAGGTCTGTAGCAGCCCTGTGTCCAGTATGTCTGTTGGCTCCATTTTTCTAGTATAATTTGCTTGCTTTTTGGTACCACATTTTGGTACCTCTTACAATTCCTCAAACTTTTTCATTATTACTATATTTGTGAGGTGATCTCTGACAAGTGATCTTTGATGTTACTAGTACAGTTGTTTGGGACACCACAAACCACGCTAAGTCACTGAACTTAACTGAAAAATGCAGTGTGTCTCCTGTGTGCTCTAGCAACCAGCCAGTCCTCCATTTCTCTCCCTCTCCTCCGGTTCCCCTATTCTCTGAGACACAACAATATTGAAATCAGACCAGTTACCAACCCTACAGTGGCCTCCAAGTTTCCAAGTAAAAGGAAAACTTGCACATCTCTCACTCTAAATCAAGGGTTAGAAATGATTAAACTCAGTGAGGAAGGCATGTTGAATGGCAGCACAGGCTGAAAAGTAGGCCCTTTGCCCTGAATAGTTAGCTGAGTTGTGAGTGCAAAGAAATGTTCTCGAAGGAAATTAAGTGCCCCTCCAGTGAACACATGAGTGGTAAGAAAGCAAAACAGTCTGATTGCTGATAGGGAGAAAGTTTGAGTAATCCAAATGAAAGACAACCCTCTGTAACATTTCCTTAAGCCAAAACCTAATCTGAGGCATGACCCTAACTCTCTTCAATTCTGTGAAGGCTGAGAGAGGTGAGGAAGCTGCAGAAGGAAAATCTGAAGCTAGCAGAGGTTGGTTCATGAGGTTTAAGGCAGGAAGCCATCTCTGTGACATCAGAGCTCAAGGTGAAACAGCAAGGGCTGATTGAGAAGCTGCAGCAAACCATCCAGAAGATCTCGCTAAGGTCACTAATGAAGGTGGCAGCACTAAACAGCATATGTTCAGTGTAGACCAAACAGCCTTCTATTGGAAAAAGATGCCATACAGGACTTTCATAGCTAGAGAAGAGAAGTCAATGCCTGACCTCAAAGCACAGGCCGACTCTCTTGTCTGTGGCTAATGCAGCTGGTGACTTGAGGTTGAAGCCAATGGTCATTTACTATTCCAGAAATCTTAGAGCCTTTAAGAGTTATGCTAAATCTACTCTGCTTGTGCTCTGTAAATGGAACAACAAAGCCTGGATGACAGCATGTCTGTTTGTATCATGGTTTGCCCCATGGTAAAAGCTCTCTCTTGAGATGTACCGCTCAGAAAGATCCTTTTCAAAATATGACTGCTCATTGACAATGCACCTGGTCACCCGAAGGCTCTCATAGATATGTGCAACGAGATGAATGGTGTCTTCATGCCTGCTAACATAATATCCATTCTGTACCTCATGGGTCAAGAAGTGATTTTAACTTTCATGTCTTAGTATTTAAGAAATACATTTCATAAGGCTGTAGCTGCCATAGATGGTGATTGCTCTGATGGATCTGGGCAAACTGGGCAAGTATTGAAAACATTCTGGAAAGGATTCACCATCCCGAATGCCATTAAGAACATATAAGATTCGTGGAAAATTGTCAAAATATCAACATGAACAGGAGTTTGGAAGACATTCATTCCCACCCTCATGGGTGACTTTGAGAGCTCAGGACTCCAGGGAGGAAGGAACTGCAGATGTGGTGGAAACGGCAAGAGAACTAGAATCAGAAGTGGAGCCTGAAGATGTGGCTGAACCACTGTCATCTCATGGTAGACTCGAACGGATGAGGAATTGCTTCTCGTGGATGAGCAAAGATAGTGGTTTCCTGAGATGGCACCTACTCCCTGAGAAGACACTGTGAAGATCATTGAGATGACAACAGAGGATTTAGACTGTGACATAACTTAGTTGATCAAGCAGCAGCTTGAGAGGGTGCAAGGGGGTAAAAGGCGGTGAGAGGATGGACTCCAATTTGAAAGAAGTTCCACTGTGGGTAAAATTCTATCAAATAGCATCACGTGCTACCGAGAAATCATTTGTGAAAGGAAGAGTCAATCAGTGTGGCAGACTTCACTGATATCTTAAGAAATTGCCACAGTCACTCCAGCCTTCAGCAACCACCACCTTGTTGATCGGTAGTCATCGACATGAAGGCAAGACCCTCCACCAGCAAAAAGACTACAATTCACTGAAAGCTCAGATGATGATTAGCAATAAAGGTTTTTTTTTTTTTTAAAGATTTTATTTATTTATTTGACAGAGAGAGATCACAAGTAGACAGAGAGGCAGGCAGAGAGAGAGAGAGAGGGAAGCAGGCTCCCTGCTGATCAGAGAGCCCGATGCGGGACTCGATCCCAGGACCCTGAGATCATGACCTGAGCCGAAGGCAGTGGCTTAACCCACTGAGCCACCCAGGCGCCCTAGCAATAAAGGTTTTTTAAATTAAGGTATATACATTGATTTTTTAAAAAAGATTTTATTTATTTATTTGACAGACAGAGATCACAAGTAGGCAGAGAGTCAGGCAGAGAGGTGGGGGGAAGCAGGCTCCCCGCTGAACAGAGAGCCTGATGCAGGGCTCGATCCCAGGACCCTGGGATCATGACCTGAGCCAAAGGCAGAGGCTTAACCCTCTGAGCCACCCAGGCACCCCTATACATTGTGGTATTTTTTTAAGACATAATGCTATTACACATTTAATAGACCTCAGTATAGTATAAACATGACTTTTATATGCACTGGGGAACCAAAAAATTAATTTGATTTGCTTTATTAGGAACCTGTAATAGAAAGAGGTAGAGGAAGATGTGGGGAAGATGACCATCTATAGAACCTTTGGTATGTGCTCTGTAATCATTGTTGACTGCAAAATGAGGAGAGATGCAATGAATTAAAGAATGGACAAGTTTGGTTTAGGAAGCATTATAGTGCTTATATGCAAAGCGTTATATTAGAACCTATCACAAAGTAAGTGTCTCATCCAGATTAACTAGTATTCATATTTTTACCACCACCACCACCACCATAACTACTACAAAACATAACTCTTCTGAGCACAGAAGCTATAGTCCTCATGATTGCTGGCCCTTCCTGCCGGTAATCTCCATCTTTAGCTTGCTTTGCCTGCTTTGGTGTTATGTAACCCCACTCCTAGGACATTTCGTTGACCTGCAATCTGTGGAGTCCTCTGGAGAGGACGGTATTGGAAATCTGTGTCGGAACCTCTATCCTCAGAGGCCTGTGGATTTATGATTTTTTTTTTTTGGTTTCGTTAAGGCAGGATATCTCGTGATACATCTATATATTTCAAAAACTGCTACCACAGATTTCTTTTTTGTTTAAGGCTCTTTAAAAAAAAATTAAGAATAAGATCTTCAGTGTCTTCTTCCACAGCTCTCTTGTAGTGTAGATTAGAAGGTTGTTTATTATATGACCTTTATATGTACACACATTCAATAAACATATTACATTTTCTTGGCTATTAACCTTGGAGATTTATAAGAACTTCCTATTTATAGACAACACATTAAACTTCAAATCTTGGCAACATCCATAAAATCTGACAAATTACATGCAGTATATTTTAGAAATTATCTGACTAGAGGAGGTTTTGGTGTTTTTAAAAAAAGATTTTATGTATTTATTTTAGAGAGAGAGGGCATGCACAGGGGTGGGGGGTTGTGGAGGGGCAAATGAAAAGGGAAAGAGAGAATCCAAAGCAGACTGCCCCTAGCCTGGAGCCCAGTGTGAGGCCCGATCCCATGACCCTGAGATCATGACCTGAGCTGAAACCATGGGTCGGACCCTGAACCAACTGAGCCACCCAGGCACCCTGAGGAGTTTTTGGTATTTCTGCTTCTGGAAGCAGAGGGATACATTTATACTATACAGAATTATCTAAACTGGATGCTAAAAATTAATTATTGAAGTTTTAGAAAAGATTTCATAGTGCTCATGGGTTTCAAACTATCACATCGCACACCTTAAAAACATATACAATTTTGATTTGTCAGTTATACCTTCATAAAGCTGGAGAGAAGAAGTTAGAGTTTCAAAATGAAATCATCAGGATAGAGACCAGAAACAAGTACCATTTTGAAGGACTCGTCATAGGAAGAAAGAAAATGTCAATTAAACAAGAATGTCAGTAGGTTTTCTCCCCAGGTATGAATATGGGAAGTTATTGTTACAGGATATCAGTAGGGGATGCTTTTGTCTTCAACCAAGAAAAAGCCAATGCAAAATAGTTTAAATAAGAAGAACAATAGCAAGCATCCCTCAGTGATGCCAGGGCTCTAGACCTTGAACGCTTTCCCCATCGGGTTGAAAGATGGTGGCAGGAGCCTTGAGCCTCGCCTCATACAAGATCCAGAAGCGGAAAACGAACACCTTTGTTGCCTTTTTTTAAGTGTGAGGGAACGTTTTCCAGAAGTCCTCAACAGTTTATTCGCCTCATTTTCAAGGTAGTTGGAATGGTCTGTGAAGGTAGCTTGCTGTTTTCTGATATTTGTACTGAGCTCATGTCAGTAAGGCTTATTTTTCTGCATTATTTCACTACCAGCAATGCTGGGTGCTTACAATTAGGCCCCGTGACAATGCTGTCTCTTATTACGATAGCCATTTTATGAATGAACTGTCACGAAATGGGATGATGAGGCTGCTAGAAAAGCTATTCCTGCCTAAAACCTACCTTCTGCTGGCGAATGCTTGAAATCATCCCTTAGAGTTTGACCCCTCATCAAATATGAAATATTCCTTTTGCCTAGAACATGCTGTGGCTACTCTCCTAGGGTAACTGGTTGGGGTTCATGGGTGTATGTACCTATGGAACAATTTTTCTCTATCTCAAATTGAGTATAGAAATCAGGGTCACCATGACCTATCCAACTATGTTAACTGTCTGGGCCAAAGGGGAGGAGGGCTGAAATACTAACCTCAAAGCCATTCAACCTAGGAGCGAGATCCTGGGAGTTGTCAAAGACATAATAAGTGTTGATTGGAGCCAATTCAAATGGAAAATTAAAGGTTTATATTAAAGTTCTGGGGTCCAAGTTGAAGCCACGTAATTCACCTTACTAAATTCTTTAGAAAGGTAAGTGTGGTTGTTGCTGTCTTTGATTTATCTCATCCTGTTCTATAGGAAAAACAAATCTCTTCACTGTTCCAATTAGAGGCAGGCTCTTCTCCTTCACTCAAAGGGTAAGAGGAGCATTTGGGTTCATCTGAAATGTTAGGACTCAAAGTCAGCCTGTGTTTAGATAGAGAAATGAGAATTACTTTGTGATCACATTATTGTACAGCTTTTCACACTTTGTACCGTTATGTTGGTATTCTGTATCTGTAATCTTGTGATCTTGAAAATGAAGAATGGTTAAAGTAAGCAGTAATTTATATAGTAGATAGCCTAATTATTCTTTCTATCACTTGGCTGAGTAATGAATCAAATGTTTTCTTTCAATATGAGAGAAGAATTTATTTTCTGAAGGGCCTCCCTGTGAGCTTTGTAAATGACAATTATGGACCGTAATTCACTACCAAAGATAGTGAATAAGAAATACATGACCCCTGTAGAGTCCGTTTGGCAGATTGTGAACTCCAGGTTAACTGCTCTCTGAGAGCCAGATAGCTCTTTTATATTTATTTTTATTTGTTTCTAAAATGATAAATATTCTAAACATATAAGCATATATTTCTTGATTAGATTTGCTGATAACATAGGACTGTGTGCCTTCTTTCCAGCTAAGCTGTTACCTCTCTCAAATATGCTACAGTTTTGTCACAGATTCTTCTAGAGAGTGAAAGCACCAGAAGGGCATTTGACACACCTAACCCCTCCTGATGACGTTCTCCTTCTCTTCCTGCTGTCCTCCCCAGACGTGGCCCCTGACTTCAATTTGATATTGGCCATTCTCATGTTATTTATAGATATTCAAAAACAGTTTGTAGGATTGCTTCAAAATGTATATTAAGTGACCAAAATAGTTAAAAAATAGAAATTCAGGCAGATTTTATGAAGAAATTGAGTGGATTTTAAAATGTATGTAGAAATACAGAGGGCCAGGAATGGCCGGACAACTAAAGTGGGAGGATTCACTTAATCTGATGTCATGTCCTTTTTAAAAGCTACCATGTGAAATTGGAGGGGCAGATGAACCGTGAGAGACTAGGGACTCTGGGAAAGAAACTGGAGGTTTTAGAACGGAGGAGGGGAGGTGGCTGAGCCTGGTGTGGTGGGTATTAAGGAGGGCAGGGATTGCATGGAGCACTGGGTGTTATGCACAATGAATCTTGGAACACTACATCAAAAACTAATGATGTGGGGCACCTGGGTGGCTCAGTGGGTTAAGCCGCTGCCTTCGGCTCGGGTCATGATCTCGGAGTCCTGGGATCGAGCCCCGCATTGGGCTCTCTGCTCAGCGGGGAGCCTGCTTCCTCCTCTCTCTCTGCCTGCCTCTCTGCCTGCTTGTGATCTCTCTGTCAAAATAAATAAAGAAAATCTTTAAAAAACAAAAAAACAAAAAAAAAAAACTAATGATGTACTATATGGTGACTAACATAACATGATAAAAAATTAAATTAAAAAAAAAAAAAGCTAGCATGTGGTATCCAGGCAGCGTGGACAGAGAGGCTGGCAGGATGCCCTGAGGAGCCCAGAAACACGTGTGTCTCTGTATTATGCTAGACCCATGACCAGTCCTGCACTGTGAGACAGACAGAAGGAGCCTTTTGTGCAAGTGGAGCAGGGAAAATTGAGTGTCCATATGGAAAAAATGGAGCTTGACCCCAGGTTCCTAATTACTCAAAAATGAATTCCAGGGGATTTGTAAATCTAAATGCAAAAAATTTGTTAGCTACTGACTTTGAAAGAGGCATTTTACCAGGAGTGATTCTTTGATTCTTACTGAAGTAAATTGAATTGGGGAGATTGAGCTAAATGAACTATGGTAATGTAAAACTAAAACCTAATTCGATGTCTGATCTTAAAAGTTTAGAAATGCTATTTATTTAAAGTCCTCACTCTAGGGGTGCCTGGGTGGCTCAGTGGGTTAAGCCTCTGCCTTCGGTTCAAGTCATGGTCGCAGGGTCCTGGGATCAAGCCCCACATCAGGCTCTCTGCTCAGCAGGGAGCCTGCTAACCCCCTCTCTCTCTCTGCCTGCTGCTCTGCCTACTTGTAATTTCTCTCTCTCTGTCAAATAAATAAATAAAATCTTTAAAAAAAAATAAAAAAATAAAGTCATCACTCTAAGTTTTTTTGTAAAGCATTTTATCGAATAAGAGATGTTTCCTTCAAATTTTTAGTTTGCTAAGAGGTTTTATCATAAATGACTAAAAATTTGTCAATAAATTTGATATTTATGTATTTGATATTTAGGTATTTTATATATAGAAATATATATTTGGTCCATATATTTAGAAGCAATCTCATAATTTTTTTTGCTTCATGCTGTTAATATAGTGACATAAAGTGATTACTTTTTGCATATTAAAGCCTTCTATTCTTGAAATAAATATGGTTGGAATATATGCTTTTTTATATATTTCTTTGATTTGATTTGCAAATATTTGTCTAGGATTTTTAAATTTGTGTTCAAGGATGAAATAGATCTGCAGTTTTCTGTTTCTTATAGTCTTGATTTTAAAATTATGCTATCCTCACAAAACTAATTTGGAAGGGTTTTTTTTCTGTTCTCTGAGACAGTATTTTGAAGATCAACATTCTTTCTTAAAGTGTCTGATCGAATTTACCAGTGAAGTCATCAGGGCCTGGAGTTTTCTTTGTGAGAAGTTTTTAACCAAAGGTTAAATTTCTTAACAGTTATTAGGTTATTCAAATTTTGTTTTCTTTTAGGTCAGTTTTGAGAAATAGTATTTTTTCTAGGAATTTGTTTCATCTAACTTTCAAATAATCTATTGGCATGAAGTTGTTTGTAATATTTTCTTATTATCCTGACTTAAGAAAATATTTTTAATTGGTGTGGCTGGGTGGGGCTCAGTCAGTTAAGCTTCTGCCTTAGGCCCAGGTCATCATACTGGGGCCCTGGGATTGAGCTCCACAGGGAGGCTGGCTCCCTGCTTCTCCTTCTTCCTCTCCTGCTCGCTACCCTCCCCCACTCATGCTCCCAAGTGCTCTCACTCTCTCAAATAAATAAAGTCTTTAAGAAAAACTATTTTTAATTAATTAATAGTTATGCAAATTTACTAACATTTTGTCAAATCCGTACTCATCTTTTTTTTTTCCATAATGAGACTTTTCTTAGGTTTTTCTTTTCTTTTTCTTTTTCTTTATTTATTTTTTAAATTTTATTTTATTTTATTTATTTTATTTTTTCAGTGTCCTTTGAATGTTTTTTTTTTCTCTGAGGGATCATAAGTGGTGAACTCTTTTGGTCTCTGTATATCTGAAAATGTCTTCCTGTTGCCCTCATTCTTGAATGATAAGGTAGTGGGGCATAAAAGGGCAGTCATTCTCCTGTAGCACTCTGAAGCTGGTACTTCTGGCCTTTGTAAGTCTGATTTAATCAAATTCTTTTCTTTGTAGGTAATAATGCCTTCACTCTTGGGTGATATTTAAGGCATTACTTTATGTTTGATGTCCTCCAATTCTACTATGTTGTGTGTTAGTGTGGATTTATCTTTATTTATCCCACTTAGAACTTGAAGGATACTTTGATTCAACTCTAGAAAAATCTGCGTTATGATCTCTCTGAGTAGTGGTTCTCCTCCATATGCTTTTTACCTTGTGGAGTTTCATGTTGTTGTATGTTGGAGCTTCTTAGTTACCAGCCGTGTATCTTAACTATTCTTTGATACTTTTTATTTCTTTGTCCTCCTGTGCCTGTGAATCTCTCAGTAATTTCTACCAATTCAATAGTTTTCTCTGAGTTTTTTTTATAACTTCTATTTCCAAGATCTCTACTTACATTTCTTCTCCAGCTTCTTGTTTTATTTCTGCCTGGTTTAATTTTCTAATTCCTTGCTTTTTAAAATGGTTGTTACTTTGTTTAGCAATTTGAATACCTTCATTATGCTTATTTTAAAGGCTTTAGCTATCCTATAATATTAATTTTACCTTAAGTGAGTTCATGCTCTGGTTGTTGATTTAGTTGGTTGGGTTTATTTTTCAGTATTTCAAAGATCTGGCTTTGCAATTTCATTTTATATGCCTGTTCATTTTTTTCTTCATTTTTTAAAAATCACATACACTTATCCCTCCTTGTCTACTGGCCTTGTATGGTCTAGACTTGGTCCCAGTGTGTCCCCCTTGACAACTGGTCTTATAATGGCATTTTAGAGTACCCACCTCTTGGTTATAATATAGTCACCAAGTTAGTGAGAGCTTTGGTTCAAAGACTGTATCTGCTTCTTTCTTTTTTTGCCTAGGCCCACAGTTTCCTGTTGAGGAGGTGAGTCAAAGCATGAACTCAGAACGGTTCTGAGTTCTGACGGGAGGTTGAAATGAGACCATGGGGCAATAATTTATTTAACATTTAGGTTTTTTTAAAAATTAAATTAATTTTTTTATTAGAGTATAGTTGACATACAGTGTTACATTAATTTCAGCATACAGCATAGTGATTCAGGATCGCTGTACACTATGCCCTGCTTACCACCAGTGCCGCCACCATCTGTCACCATATGATGCTATGACAATACCATTGACTGTATTCCCTATGCTGCGCCTTTAATTTTGTGACTTACTCATTCCATAACTGGAAGCCTGTATCTCCCACTCCTCCTATTTTACTCATTCCTCTTTTCCCCACCCCTCTGGCAATCATCCCTTTGTTCTCTGCATTTATGGGTCTGATTCTGCTTTTTGTTTGTTTATTCACTTTGTTTTTGAGATTCCACATATAAGGGAAATCATACAGTATTTGTCTTTCTCTATCTGACTTATTTTGTTTAACATAATACCCTGGGTCCATCCGTGTTGTTACAAATGGCAAGATCTCATCCTTCTTTACAGCTACGTAAAATTCGTGTGTGTGTGTGTGTGTGTGTGTGTGTGTGTGTGTGTGTGTGTGTGTGTGTAGAGAGAGAGAGAGAGGTGACATATATGTGTGTCACATCGTCTTTATCCATTTTCATCTGTTGCTTCCATATCTTGGCTCTTGCAGAGATATGGTGCTCACTAAACATGGGGGTACCTGTATGACATTTAGGTTTTAGTTGCTTCTCTCCTTGTTATATGGCATGTGTGTGTTTCTACCAGTCAGCCTTTTCCTCTCCCTGACAAACCTTTGGCAACGCCCATTTCCAGAGATGTACTCAGGCTCTGAGCTCTTCGCAATTCCATCCTTTCTTCTCCTGAACAGCCAAAGCATGCTTTTCTGCAAGTGATAACCTCCTCTTTAGTTTGTATTGTATCTACATGTATCTGTATAGTATGTGTTATAAATAACTGTTGTGGGACATATAAAATATCACTTTGAGTCTCTGCACTGGTGGAGGAAGTCCCATCATGCTCTCCAAGGTCATTCTATAGTCTGTGATGCTATGAAAGGAGAAGGATTTCCTTGTCTCTTCTCCTGCCCACTTCAGATTACATTGCTCCTTCTCACATTCATTTTCACTTAATTTTACCAGCTTTAAAAAAAAAAAACAAGTTGGTTATAGAAAGATGTTATGACTGTGCCATAGGCCCCTATCCCTCAGAAAAGTCTTCCCAGATGGTGGAAATACCTCCAAACTGATTTTGGATTCTAAGATCCAAAAAAGAAAAAAAAGAAAAGAAAAAAAAAAAGAGGTAATATGGAATTAGGAAAGGAGAACCAAGCCTTTATCTTTTTTTAAATCATTTCCTCCAGAAACACTATTTATTGAGGAACCCCAAGGGCACCCTATCATTGCAGCCCTCCTTCCTTGCAGCTGCCTTCTGCATGGAAGTAGAAATAGCTTTCCACCCTGGGTATTTGGTGTGGCTCCTGTCCCTGAAGTGGCCTCAGTGGCCATCAGTAAACACTGTGGATATTGAAGAATCCCTCCTCTGTTGGCTTCTAATTATTTTTGCTAACAGTGTGGAATGTAAGCCTCTCTTTCTGCCTTTCTCATTCCTTCTGTCTTTTGTCTGTCTCTGTCCTTCCATCTCTCTATCTCTGTTCCTCTCTCTGTCTTTTTCTAGGTGATACTTTCTCTTACTCTCTGTCCCTCTTTGAATATGCGGTGCTTATCCAAGTAAGGTTGTCATCATAGCAAGGAGGAAATTGTCCCAGGCTGCATGAAATCCAAAGGGAATTATTTCCCTGCTATTTATTGAGACTATAGTTGATATATATGAAATATGACAGGATTTATCCCAAACATAAGAACCTCCTCAATTATTCTTTCTGAAAACTTTTTGAGCATCCTGTGCCAGGCACGGGGCCTGGCATGGGGCCTGGCCTGGGGGCTGTGGAGAGAGTCTAGTCCCTTGCCTCCGTGCTCATGCACCAGTGGAGAGGACGGTAATATGAATACGTGCTTTGATGAAGGTAGGCCTTGGGAGTCCGGATGAATGGGAGGCTGTCCGGCCAATAATGAGGGGAACGGTGCTGAGGACAAAGGCCTGGACGTACCCCCCGGTCACGAGTGCCGTGACCATACATTCCATCATCCGAGTTGAGATTTGGCTCCCTTTGAGAGTTACAGGGCCTCTGTCGGTAACCACGCTGTGGGCACACAGGCATACTGGTATCGACTGGGGCAAACTGGGTGCTGAAATACTGGGGAAAAACACACGAGAAGCCCAGTTTCTGGCTTTTACAGCTGGCTGGTTGGGGGAATTGACATGACCGGAAAAAATTTAAGCTTAGGATTTATTGGCATCACCTTTGCATGCACTGCTTTTTGTTGTGGTTGTCTTTGTCATCGTTGTTCTGTTTATTTTAATTGTACAGGCAAGTCCCCTGTTCAGGTATGGTTGCTTTGGAGAGTGGAATTTGTGAGGCCGTGCCCAAGGGACCCCTGGGCCGAGGTAGAGAATAGAAGTCAGTATAGGGGAGTCAGAGCTGAGGTCTTCTGAGAGAACTGAGGCAGGGGACGACAGGTATGCATGTCGTTACCAAGTGAGGTGAATTTAGTGAGCCGGCAGCAGGGTTGGTGCTGGGGAGTGGCCGCTCCGAGGACAGAGTGCCAAGACCAACAGGTGTGATACACGTGAAGCTCCCTCCAGGCAAGGGGCACATTACCAGAGGCGGGTGGGGATAGAAGAGGGACCGCCAGGGCAGAGGTACGGTTCTTCTATGTGCTTGCTTCACGCTCAGGAACCTTTGCCTAAGGACAGTTACAGAAACACTAACCATCATGGAAGGCCAACGTTACATTATCACACACACACACGAAAAAAATCCCAGTTGTTTTAAGCTTTTGGTGATTGCTTCTGGAATGTTTCTCTGTGGTAAGCAGAAAATATTCTTCTCTTGACCAAAGACTAAAAACTGAAAGAAAAAAAAAATAGAATCAAATATCCTAATAAATGCCATCCACATCTGAATATTTGGAAGATCTTCCTCATGTGTTTGTTTTGCTGGAAATGGGAGGAAGTAAGAGGAGAGGCTATTGGAAGTTGGCTTGCATTATTTCTTTAAAGCTTCAGTGATCCTGAGTATTATGATGTGCCCTCTGAATTCCGGTGGAATGATTAAAACCATAACATCTCCTTTTTTTTACTTTTGTGGACTTCAGCTTGCTTCTTTGGCATCATGTTACTGTAGCTTTTGTGTATTTTAAAGGTAATCCAGTTGCCCTCTTCCCAGATACTGCAGATTTCTAGTTTTATAGGGTTTTTTTTTCCTTCTCACCCAACTTCCCAATTATCACTTCGTTAGTTGCCCACCTGCTGCACAGAAAATTGTATTCTGCCATTTAACCTTTTAAAAGAGAAAAGATAGAGTGGAAGATATACTTTGTTAATTGGCTAATTCAGCTTCAGAGAAGGTGGCCCCTGGGTGTGGAGCCTCGACATGCTTGCTAAAGGGGAGAACCTACTTATTTAATAGATTCCAGAACCAGAACAAGAAAGACCATTGACAGGTCCCTGGAATCCAGGAGAACATCTGCACTGCCACTTGCATGTGGTTCTTTCCCATTCCAATCCGCAGAGATCAAGCCCGATGAACAAACTCTTCTTTCCATCAGTTTCTACCCATTTCTTTATGGAAGGGGCACCTTCATTATTATGCCACTCTGAAATAATTCTCATTTATCACCACATCCAGTGATTAACTACATTTCATAGTATAGAAGAAATAAACAGATTCACTGGCTGTTTCATTTTCGGATTTCTCATGAAGATGTGGTAACTTTACACCTAAATAGTTACTCATTTATTATTACTTACTTTCACATACTGTATCTATTAAAGGCAGATATGCACTCATTAGTATGTAAATTGAACTTGGACACTGAACAAATGAGGTAGAGCCTCAAACATTATTTATTGACTAATTAGTTCTATTGTAATCAGAGGAGAGCCTATAGGATTGCGTGAAACTACGAGTGGAAGGCCTGCATTCATATAAACGTGTCTGTTTCATTTTAGTCTGACTTAATGCATGCCTGTTTTGTGACATGGGAGTATAATACCTTCACTTCAAAATGGTTTAGCTATTAAATAATAATAGATAATATAATGGAAAAGATTGTTGAACCCTATAAAAAAGAAAGTCTCACAGAAGCACGTAGAGAAGTTAACAAGAGGTCACCGTGAGACCCTGATCCGATTCCCCCATTTGGCATTTTCAGAGATGACTGAATCTGGAGCCCTTGGGTAGTAACCCCCTTCCTACTCCCCTCACCATCTTCTGACCACCCCCTGGTCACCGAGCCCCTCTGACACCTGGCTGGCTTTTTCTCTCCGCCATCCTGGGAGCAATGCCACAGTCCCTTGGCCTTCTAGGAATTGCCCAAAAAGCATTTCCACCTCAGGGATTTACTTCACAGCCACATCCGGATTACCCAACCACTGCGCCTTTGCTGCCTAACCCATCTTACCACAGTCCTCTGTCCTTCTGTCCTTCCAACTGCTACATTTCTTTACTATTTTTTTTTAAGATTTATTATGAGAGTGTGCGTACACATTTGCATGTCGGGGGAGGGTAGAGGAAGAGGACCCTCCAGCAGATTCCCCGCTGAGTATGGATTTCTGAAGGGGGGCTCCATCTCAGAATGCTGAGATTATGACCTGAGCTGAAACCAGGAGTCGAATGCTTAACCCACTGTGCCACCCAGGTGCCCCTTGGCTCCTACATTTCTATCAAGCCCTCCCTTTGGCCTCCCCTTTACCCTGCATCTCTTGCCTGGTCTACCAGTGTTCCCGCATCCCCCAGGCCTCACTCTGGCTCTACCATACCCAGAATGAGCCTGTGGTCAGCTGCTTTACTCTCTCCCACACCCCCAACCAGCACTCTTCCATTTCTGCCAACCTATATAGGCAGTCCCCTATCCTATGTTAACCCCCAGATTTCCTTGATTCCTCATGTTTTTCCCATGTTGAATGTGCCTTATAAAACCTTAGCAGGGCAGAACTGATTGACTCCTTTGTAAAACATTAGGAGTCCTAGATTCATGCCACAGACTCCCCCACCCCCAGCCTTTAACAAATAATCTCATTTTATCACTGGAAAAAAGCACAGCCATCTCGCATGGGATCCCTCTTCTTCCCTCTTCTCCTCTTGTGATTTTTTTTCAATTGTCCTTTATCCATCCTAGATCTACTTGGTCAGAATCTTTCTAGATGGGATCCAGAAATCTGCTTCTTATCATGCTCCCAGTTATTCTTACAGGCCTTACCCTGTGAGGGTACAAACATCATCTAATCACCAGACTGGTTCTCAGGACCCTGGGTTCTTCTGCTTTCCAGCTATCATCCATGTATCATGATGTTCCTGTCTTGTTTTAACACTTTATGTAGTTCCCATTGCTTAGAGAATGGATCTTAAATTCTTTAAGCATGATGTCCAAACTGTTTGTTCACTAACTATCCCTTCCTATCCTGTCTCCTGCCCCTGCCTCCCGTATGACCCCTTTTGACTTTCCGACTTTCATGGCTACATAGGACTTCTGTTCTCTGAAGTCAGTCATTTTTTGTTTCGTTGATTCCACAACTTGTTGAGTCTGTTGTGATCACGCTCTGCATTCAGCCATGGGATTTCTGACCAAGACATAGTCCCTGCCCTGAAGTTACCGCCATACTTTGCTCTGTATCTTCCTTGGTCCCTGCCTTCCTCGTTTCTTTTGCTGGAAACAATAGGTAATTTTTATGGAGTGCTGACTGTGGACTAAGCAATGTGCTTTAGCCAGCCCTCCCTCTTTCCCCCTTCCTCATCTATGTATCTCTGTGTGTTTGTGGATCTGTCTCTCTATATGTATAATTTTATTTAAGCCCAGCCATATGGCATAGGTACGGTTATCTCAATATCCCCATATTGCCGTGAAGGCATTTGAAGTTCAGAGAGTCTTAGAGCTGTTATGAGTGGACTCTGGATTTGACTCTCTGACCTTCTGACCCCAGAGCTTGAATTTGCCTTCTCTGGGCTCCGCTGCTCACCCTCCAGGCCATGATTAGACACGACACCCACTCTGTCATCCTCCTTTCCCCATACCTTACCTCCCCCCCCACCCTTTACTTTAGTTTTCCACCAAGCACTTTGTTCATTCGGTAACCATTCAACAACATTTAAGTGCCCTCTCCATACTAGGCTTCATTATAGCACTTCCCACTTTTTCCATAGTTGGTTCTGCCTTTTCTCTGCTCTGGACTTAGGAGACCCTTAGGTGCCATGGGTCACGTCTCATTCCTTTTGTCTTCAGTACCTGGTGCTGGTTTTCTCGGTGATGCTAGCACAGTCTGTGGGCCAACAGCAGCACTCAGTAATGCTCAGTGAATGATGTAGGGGAAGCAGAGCATTTTCAGTTAAAGTGTGCTTTCCGTAATCTGTGCCTGAAAGTATCTGCCAGCGAAAATCATGGTGACAGTAGGAGAAATGCTACAGTAAAGGCTGACAAACTTTTCCCAGGAACACTTCAATAGCTGCGTTTGTATCTAAGTAGTGCCTCTGCTGATTGCATCTTATTAAAATCATTAGGACAATATCTTCCAAGAAATAGTTGTAATGCATAGAGCAGTAATATTTGTAACAACAGAAGGCTAAGAACAACCTATACCTCCATTTAGAAGAGACTGTTTGCATAAATTATGGATGGCTTGTAAAAGAAATACTATGTCACCATGAAAAAGAATAAGGTAGCGCTCTGTATAAAAATGAAAAATAGTAGCTATAGTGTGCTCCCACTTGGATTTCAAAAATAATAAAAATATACACCGTGTGAGTATTAACAGAAAGCCCTTGGAGGAATAAATAAACTCTTAGGAGTGGTTGCATTTGAGAGGAGGGGGCCAAAGTTCTACATGAAGAGGGAGACATCATTTTTATTAAATACCCTTCTATACAGTTTGACTTATTTGCTATGTACATGTATTACATTTTTTGGCTGTTTTATACTTGATGTGATTTTTTGGTAACTTTTTTTTTAAGATTTTATTTATTTAGTTGACACAGAGAGAGAGCACAAGCAGGAGGAGGGTCAGGCAGAGGGAGAATCAGGCTCCTTGCTGAGCAGGGAGCCAAATGCGGGGCTTGATCCCAGGACCCTGGGATCATGATCTGAGCCAGAGGCAGACACTTAAGCTGACTGAGCCACCAAGGTGCCCCAATTTTTTGGTAACTTTTAATTGTCATATGATTCGAATTTAAGGAAGAGTTGTAAGAATAGTGCACAGAACACTCAGAGGGCATGTATGCACACCAGTTATATGTGCATATACAGTTGATCCTCATTATTTGTAGTAGTTCTGTTGTGTAAACTTGCCTTGAACACCAAGTACCAACCTGCATCTCTTGGGAGATACAGGATCAGATTCGTACCAGCCTCTGGTTGCAAGACTGTCCACAACCAATCAGTGCCTAACCTTGTTGTAACCTTGTTGTACGTGCATTTCTGCTTAAGACACCTTACTTAATATATAGTTGATTTCTTAACATTGAACTCATGACCAACAGCACTGTTCTCATGCCTGAACAAAGCTTAGCTAGCACATATGTTTTTTCTCCATAAGACACATCACAGCCTTCTTGCACTTAGGAACTAGAAAACATTGTAGCTGTGCACTTGGGGGCCATTTTAAACAGCAAAACCACCAACAAAAAGCACAAAAGTAGCAAAAAAAAGTGGGACTAAATAGTCTTGGAAGAGGACCCTTCTTTACAGCACGAGATCCGAAACAAGACAGCCGTGTTGCTTTGTTCAGCCTCATCTGGGAACGTGCACACTGGGCAACTCTAATATCTCACCACTGTGCTCATGTCTGCAAATGCTCGCGAAAATGCTGCAATTATTGATTCAGGGGTAAATACAGAGCCTGAATAATGAGGATGGAACACACACACACACACACACAGTATAATACATATATATACATAGTATAATATATATAGTATCTTTTTATATTGTATCTTTTATGAGACAGGAAATGAGGATTGAATAGACTATAAAAATGTGTATACACACACATAGTATGATACATACAAATACATAGTATAACATATGTAGTATCTTTTTTATGTTGTATCTTTTATGAGACAGAAAATGAGGATTGAATAGACTGTATAAAATGTACACACACACACACACACACATATATCTAAATGTGTGTGTGTGTGCATATATATATATATATCTCCACCTTCTGGTTTAAGATAAGTGGCCCACACACTCCCTTTTCTTCTAAACTTTCTAAGAAAATTAATTTTCCTCCTGTATTTTCCAAGAAAAGAACTTTTTCTTACATAACCACAGTACAGTTAATAAAGTCAGAAAATCTCTTGTTGATTCAACATCTAACCCACACCCCATATTCAAATTTTGTCAACCTTCCCAATAATATTTTCTGTTTGTATTTTCTTCCCTGCCTAGGACCCAATGCAATTAATATTTACAGTTAGTTGTTCTATCTCTTTGGTCACCTTTAGGTATAACGTCTGAGCCTTGGTTTATGTTTCTTGACCTTGATGTTCTTTGAGAAGTACAAACAAGTTGTATAGTAATGGGCTTCAGTTTGAATCATCTGAAGATTCCGCCTGATTGGACTCAGATTGTGTGTTTTCCACAGGAATATCGCAGAAGTGATGTTTTGTTCTTTTCCATGTGTAGTATTGGGAGGAGTGTGATGTCTGCTTGCCCTCATATTAATGGTGATGGTTTTGATCACTAGGTTAAGGTAATGCCTGCCATGTTTCTCTATCAGAAAGTCATTCTTTTTCCATTTGTAAATAGTAAGTAATCTATTTATGGGGTGATACTCTGAATATCTTGGGTCTCATCAAAATGTCACCCATTCATTTTTTAAATTTATTTGTTTGGTTATTCATATAAAAAGGACTTGTGGCTTATTATTTCATTCAATGAGCAATCCCTCACTCATTTTTGAAAAAATTTTTCCCAGGTTAGGCCCTTCAAGCTGCCTCCTATGTCCTTTTGTTGTGTCTCTATGATTCTTAGACAACTTTTGTGTTACCGGGCTGATTAGAGGTGCCCTAGATCTTGACAGCTGGGTTCTAAGACTGGGCTTTTACAATTTTTGCATTTCACTATATGTATATTTTACCAAAAAAAAAAAAAAAAAAGAAAAATTGTTGAACTCTAGTCAGTAGGGTCATATATATACACACACACACACACACATATATATAGATAGATCTATATATATATCATGCTATGTTTGAGTAATTCTGAACTCTCTTCTTTTTATTCTAGTTTAAGCAAGGGAATCAGTCCAGGTTTCTCACTGTGGAAGAAAGGAAGAATAGATAAGAGGAAAGGAAAAGCAACTAGTGAACCCTGATGGTTTTTTAGCTAGTTAATATAAATCTTGTATGCACGTGTGTGTGTTTCCTGTCTCCAGCTCTGCCTACTTTGAGGACCTAGAAGCAGTAATACAGCAGTAGCACTGAACAGACCTGCTGCCCAGATTTGAGTTTCTAAATACCATTCTCCCCTAAAAGGAATCAAGCCAAGGTTCTTTTTAGAAAAAGACTGAATCCATGGTCAGAGCAGGGAGAGTATGAAATGAGCCTGGAATATGTCATTGAACTTGATGTGATTTTATTATATATTTTTTTTCTTCACCATCACCTGAAGGATTGAATTACATTCACTTTTTCTGTTAAACTGTTTCCTAAATCTATAAGAAAGCAAGACCATGGAGCTTCTGTTAAGCATAAACCCAGAAAGCAGAATCTACTAGTACCTAGCAGTAACTTCGGAAGAAGAAAAAAAATTTGATTGCACTGTATCCTCTTGAAGCTGTGAATCTTGGTTGCTGTTTCCTGAAATCTGATAACACTTCCATGCCATTTATAGACATAAATAGGGGTTAAGTCCTCTGGTGGCCCAGCATCTTTTTCCTCAGCGAGTTTGGTGCCAAGGTCCAGGAACAGGTATTCAGCCAGCACTCCAGCCCCCCTGCTCCCCAACCTACCCATGGCAGTCCAGGCGACGGCGTGTACTCCCTGGGCAGGGGGTCCACCGTCCTGGGGAGGCAAGTCTGGACTGTGGTGAGACTGTGCTCAGACTCCTGCCTTTCACTCCATGCAAATGGCTGTAAGGAAACCTGCATGCACAGGGTGGGAGAAAGTAATTTCATTACCTTTTCTGTTAAAAAAAAAAAAAAAAAGTTATTCAGGGGGTGCCTGGGTGGCTCAGTTGGTTAAGCATCTGGCTCTTGGTTTTGGCTCAGGTCATGATCTCAGGGTCATGAGATTTGAGTCCCGTATCGGACTCTGTGGCGGGCAGGGAGTCTGCTTGAGGTTCACTTTCCTTCTCCCTCTGCCCCTCCTGCTCCTGCTCATGCTTTCTCTGTCACGAAAATAAACAAATCTTCTTCTTGTGTGTGTGTGTGTGTGTGCGTGTGTGTGTGTGTGTGTTGTGTTAGTCACCATAAAATACATTATTACTTTTGATGTAGTGTTCCAAGATTCATTGTTTATGTACAACACCCAGTGCTCCATGCAACATGTGCCCTCATTAATACCACCACCAGGCCTGGTGGCTCTGTCAGTTAAGGATCTGACCTGGTTTTGGCTCAGGTCATGATCTGAGGGTCATGAGATCGAGTCCCACGCTCAGTGCAGAGTTTGTTTGAGTTTCTCTCTTCCTCCACCCCTCCCACCCAGGCTCTCTGTCTCAAATAAATAAAATAAATAAATCTTTTTTAAAAACAAAAAATTATTTAGAAGAGAGATACAGAGTAAACAAAATAATAGGCAGACATGACCTCTGGAGCCAAACTGCCTGATTAAGTCCCAATCCTACTACTTACTACTTGGTATTTAAAAAGAAAAAAAGAAAAAAATCTCTGGATTTGTTTTCTCACCTGTTCTCACTGTAAAATGGAATATCTATTTCTACCTGTAGAAATGTTGTAATGTTGTAAGGATCAATCAGTTTAATACATGTAAATCCTTAGCACAGTACTTATATATAGTAAGTGTTGCATTAATCTTAACTATTGTAGCTATAAATGACTATGTTAGTCTATTAAATAACGTATTTAAATGGATTTATTAAGTGCTTCTGTGCAAAACCGTCTGCTCCGGTCCTGTTAGGAGTTAGTGTATCCACTTTAAGGTAAGAGTAAATGTATCAAAAAAAAGTCTTTTTGAGAGCTCTTCCTTTTTACAAGAATGACTTTATCCGCAAAATGGAAAAATAATGAGATTGTAATGCTTTTTCTCTGAGTTCAGCAGAAGGACCAAGTTGTTATTCCCCAAAGCCAATGTTTACTTTTGCCCATTCAAACATCTTCACATCCCGTGTGGAGGGGGTGTGTGTCCCTGCTGTAGCCTGTGAACGGCACTGTGCACGTCTTGTTGAAATCACTGCCGATCTCTCTGTGGTTATTTCTTTTCTGGAAACAGATACGTAATCACTGTGACAGCACCATCCCTCACTGCTAATAAAAATAAGCCTTCTGTATACCTACAAACCTACTTAAAAAAATAACATTTTTTAAGAATATTGCTCTCCCATTTGAAATCAAGTACTCATCCTAGCTTTCTTTGTTTTTTTGTTTTTTGTTTTTCTTCCCAGCCCTTGGTTTCATGTATTTTTTCTTGGCCAGAACATAAGGGCCCTAAGCAAGAAACGGTGGCATTTCAGTTTAACAGAGTTTGGTTTTCTGGATCGTGTTATCCCCATTTTTCATTTGACAAAACTGAAGCTGTAGGGCATATCTATATTGTAGTCCAGAATGAAAACCACACAGAAGCCCAGGGGCCCTGTCCTAACAGCCCCGCCCATCTAAAGCACAGGTACCCCAATGTCCATTAGCATTGTCCACAATGCAGCTCCATATATAAGCTTTTTTTTTTTCTAAGATTGATTTATTAGAGTGAGAGGGAGAGAGTGGGGTGGAAGAGGAGCAGAGGGAGAGGGAGAGAGGAACTTAAGCAGACTCCACACTGAGCCTGGCCCTCCATCTCACCACCTGAGATCAGGACCTGAGCCTGAAACCAAGAGTCAGGTGCTTAACTGACTGCACCACCCAGATACCCCATACATACATAAACTTTCTAAACCTCCATTTCCTCTGTGAAATGGGCATAATATCCCCCTTCTCTCACATGACAGGAGTAGCTGAGAGCTTGCCTGTGAGATCCCTTTGTGTACAGGGATAGTCCTGGGCAGCGCTACAGAGATGTAAATCACCACTAGCTTCTGGAGACCATTCTGCATGATGTGAAAACTGAGAAGGCAGTTCCCAGGGAGAGGACCTCACCCTTAGGGTTCCGGGTCATCCTCTTCTCTTCCAAATAGAGGACTGGTTGACACATTAAGTATCTGTCAATATGAGCACTTAGTGGAGAACATAGATGGCCAGAACCCACATTTGTTTAGTTTGAAGGATGAACAGAACCACTGGGAAAGTTGTCTGTTCACTGGTTCTGGAAAGGTGTCTGTCGGTGTGCATAAAATTATTAAGTCTTTGAATCAATCACAGCAGCATGGCGGAGTTGATAGGAAGCCAAACACCAACATAGGTTTTTGTTTTGAAGATTTGCAGCCTGAAAGTATGCAGGATGACAGAGGGGAGGAGTTTTGCAACATTGATTATTCACCATCGATCTATTGAGATCCTGGTGTGTCCCCAGAGGTGGGAGCAGCTCCTGCTTTAGAAAGTGCCCAGTGTAACTAGGGAGAGAAAACCAAGGCTTGAGAAACAATTTCAGAAACATGTGAGCCCTCTCTTGACTAAGAGTGCAGAAGGAAGGTCGAACAAACAAACAGAAAACAAAGAGTAATTAGGGTTGGGCAGAGAAGTGGATCTCAGAAAGCCTGTATATGGGTTATATTCGGCTTTTGAGTTGAAACCCAGAAGAAGCCAGTCATCTCTCTGTCCAGACTGCCGTCACTGCAGCCCGAGCAGGGCCCCACAGGGGGTGCCATCTCTCAGCACGGGGTGTGCCCATTTACAGCCAGGTGTGTGCCAGAGGACATGCTTATTTGCTCAGAGCTCTGGAACCTTCCTGCAGCTGACAGCGGCTTTGTGAAGACTGCCACTGCTGTTAATGTGGACGAGGGACAGAGAAGAAAGAAGGGCATGATTAGGAGTCCTGCCTGTGCACCCGAGGGGTGGGGGCAGGCATGGGTGTGGGGGGGGCTTCTCCTGAAGTTGCCAAGTGTTAGCTTCCCAATGCACTTGACCATGAGTCCAGTAAAGTACTCCCAGTTCAGACTGACGCCAGGAAGGCCATGTCAGAACCAGATGCTAATACTACTATTACGAGTAACGAATAATCTTTAGGAAGCACTAATGTGTCTGCCAACACTATGCTAAGTACTTTTCATACATTTTCTAGCATCTTTATGAAATCACCTTAAAGTACTAGGAGTATCCCCATTTTACAGATAAGGAAACTGACATTTCCGGAATGTAGTAATCTGTCCTAAGAAACACAAGTATCAGATCGAACTACCTGAAATTGCTTGTGGGGGAGTCAAGACAGTCGCTCATGAGATCAGTTTCATAGGGCTCAGCACGGTCCTCTGTGGCAGACAGCCTTTGCTGTCTCAGGTGGCTCTGAGCGTGGGGCTGTGTACCGATGGAGAACCCCACAGCTGGGCTAGCTTGATTAGGCTTCATCCACTGAAGGAAATAACCTTTACCGAAGTTATGGTAAAAAAAAAAATGTTCGCTACCATCTTTCAGCAAAATAGGTTGGTGTTTTCTGTTAAAAATGTGAGTCGCAGAATGATGAAGTTTATGACGTCATCGCTGACACAGGAGTGTTCAGCCCTGCAGAGTCTCTCTCAGTGCTAGAGAAGCTCGCATAGAGATGTTTGAGGCATATTTTTTTTAAAGATTTTATTTATTTATTTAACAGACAGAGATCACAAGTAGGCAGAGAGATAGGCAGAGAGAGAGGGAAGCAGGCTTCCTGCTGAGCAGAAAGCCCGATGCGGGGCTCAATCCCGGGACCCCCGAGACCATGACCTGAGCCGAAGGCAGAGGCTTTAACCCACTGAGCCACCCAGACGCCCCTGTTTTGAGGCATATTAAAAGAGTGCTCAGCCGAGGCCTGATGGGGTTTAGGAAATGAATGTGCTGCTTGCCTGGTGTTTCCAGCCCTCCCTCGTTCATCATTAGACCAGTGACACCCCTTACGCAAACATCTTACCAATGAATGAATGTTCCCCACACCCAATACATCATTCCCATGCTTTAAAAAAAGTTCTCGTAAAAATGAAGTGGTTCAGCATGCCCAATATATCACTGCTCTTCCTCAACAATTAAGATCTGTAAACAGAATGAAATTAGAATAAAGGGTATTTCTAGCTCGTTACGTTTCCCGTTCAGTCTCAGACCTCAGGAAATTTCACTTCAGGCCCCCAGTGTTTATCGAGCACCTGCTGTGGGTACAGCCAGATGAGAAGCACTTGGCAGGACTGGCAGAAGAATTCTAGATGTTTGGGTCTGCCGGCTTGGTGCCTCAGTTTTCCCACTTGTAAAATGAATGAAGATGGTTCTAACCTCCAGGGGATTTCATTTGTATGACAACTTAAACTGTTCCAGTGCAACATGGATGTCATTTAAATTAACAAGTCTAACTGATCAGTAACAGAAACTAGCTTGCTCACTATCTTGTATATTTACAGTTTGGGTTAGTTATTTGCTTAACAGGTCCTTATGTCATACTTTTTTTTTTTTTTTTTAAAGATTTTATTTATTTATTTGACAGAGAGAGATCACAAGTAGACGGAGAGGCAGGCAGAGAGAGAGAGAGAGGGAAGCAGGCTTCTTGCTGAGCAGAGAGCCCGATGCGGGCCTCGATCATGACCCTGGGATCATGACCTGAGCCGAAGGCAGCGGCGTAACCCGCTGAGCCACCCAGGCGCCCTCTTATGTCATACTTTCAGGTGCTGTCCTAGGCACCCTAAGTTTACATCTGTTAAATGGATACTATCAATACCCCCATTTTATAGATGAAGAAACTGAGACCCAGAAAGGTCATATAACAGGGCCACAGCCACACACTGACAGGAAGTAATGAAGCCAGGTGTGAATGCGGGCAGTCTCGTTCATATGTGTCAGGGGTACGTGTGATAACCCAGTTTGGTCTGTCCCTAGCACAGGCAAGTAGCCCTTTTCACTGGAGAGACCTGTGTCCAGTGGATTCTCTTTTGTGTCCCTAAATGTGAGGCATTTTGAGGAGGTTACTGCTGCTGCCTCAGAGTTAAATGACTTTTTCATCTAATTTGTGCTGGAATTCAAAAGCACCAGGATGGATTTAGGGGCACCTGGGTGGCTCAGTCGGTTAAGCATCTGCCTTTGGCTCAGGTCATGGTCCCAGGGTCCTGGGATTAAGCCCCAAGTCTGGCTCCCTACTCAGCCGGGAACCTGCTTCTCCCTCTGCCTGCCGCTCCCTCTGCTTGTGCTCTCTCTCTCTCTCTCCCTCCCTCTCTCTCGTGAATAAATAAATAAAATCTTCAGAAGCAGCAAGATAGATTTTTCCAAGAGACATCTCCATTTCTGTTTTGGAAGAACTGCCAGGTGTAGTCCTCCCCTCCTCCCTGCCACCCCCCCTGCCCCAGCTCCCTCACACACCACCCCTTGACTATGCAGAGAGGGTCCTGGGGCAGCCCTGAGATTCTGCCTGTGTAGGTGAGAAGTTGGAGGGTTTCATAAACCCTTTCATCCAAGCTATAGGACAGAAATAGCAGGATTCACCAGACTTTCCCAAAAAATGGGGCAATTTTTGCAATATCATTGTCTCCTCCCCTCCTTCTTTGACATCTAAACAAACAAGAAAACCAGCAGCCATCCATTTTCCAGCTATATCTCTAAGTGCTTATTACTCTCTGCATAGGAATTTCAGATATTTTTAAGAGGCTTTAAAGGCGGGGCGCCTGGGTGGCTCAGTTGGGTTAAAGCCTCTGCTTTCGGCTCAGGTCATGATCCCAGGGTCCTGGGATCGAGCCCCACATCGGATTCCCTGCTCAGCAGGGAGCCTGCTTCCCTCTCTCTCTCTCTGCCTGCCTTTCTGCCTACTTGTGATCTCTGTCAAATAAATAAATAAAATCTTTAAAAAAAAAAGAGGCTTTAAAGGCCTTTTTGTAATAGACTTCTTCCTCCCGTGTGTGTGTGTGTGTGTGTGTGTGTGTGTGTGTGTATGTGTAGTATTTTAAGTGTGTCCCTTGGAGAAAGGCTGTCTTAGGTTCTGTCAGTGGCACATTTCCTTGAAGGTTATTTTATCAGCATGTTTTTTTTTTTTTTCCAAGCCTTCCATAGATATGTATGTGCCCCCAAATAGCATTTAATGAAGAGGTCTTTGAAATAAATCTCTAAAAACAAAAGCTACTTTATTCATCATCTGTGGGGAGAGCAGCCCGTGAAGCTCATCTGTAAATGCATAATTAGAAACCAGAGGAGTGTGCTTGTGCATGTGCCTGAGCGTGGGTAGATATCGATGGTGTTAATAAAATCCTGGTTTCCAGTTCCTTCTTCTCTGATCGGAATAAGAATTAGGTTACATGGAAACTAAATGACAAGAGGCAGCAGAGAAGAAAAATGCATTATTTTTATTATTGTAATACCCTCCTTCCCATATTCTTTTTCATAGCAAAACATTGGTGTGGAGATCTTTAGATTTGTGGGGAAAATAAATATTTATTTTTTTGTAGAATAAAAATAACCTTCGGTATTTCACTTTTAAAGGCAACCGGTCTTTAGGATCGGCTCCTTGATATATTAAAGACCTAGTAGTCATAACGTGACTAAGCCGAGTTATTTAGAAGCCTTGTTAGAATATATTCTCATAAACCACCACGGTGAGGAATGGGGTTAATCAAAATGTGTGGCTAACTGGGAGCTGTAGGACTTAACTAGATGATTAATGTGAAAATGACTGCTAAATAAGAAAACAAAATCCATTCAGTATAAAAACACAGTGTTTAATGAGGCCATTAACATCTGGCATTACTTTCTGGTGCGCTGCCGTGGGAGAACAGGGTAACAGGCACTTTCTTGATAACCCTTTTGACTGTTGTCAATTCACTTGTCCTCTTTGGTCTTCATTTTCTTCATCTTTTAAATGGGAATGCATTGGGGGCGCCTGGGTGGCTCAGTCGGTTGAGCATCTGACTCTTGATTTCGGCACAAGTCATGATCTCAGGGTCCTGAGTTCCAGCCCCACGGGGTTGGGTGGGGGTGGGCGTGGGGTCCCTAGTCAGCGGGGAGTCTGCTTCTCTTCTTCTCCTTCTGTCCCTCCCCAACATGCTGTCTCACACATGCGCTCTCTCTCTCTCTCACTCATAAATAAATAAATAAATAAATAAACAAATAAATAAATCTTTAAAAAATGGAAATGCAAGGATTTCTATTTCACAAAGGCAGACCTGAAGTAAAACAGTGTCAATATATCCTGTATGTGTAAGGTTATTTTTTATTATCTTCCTGTTATAGATGTGTTAGAATGGCTTTTAATAGAGGTGTGGATTAATAGAATCAAAGCTACAAGATGTGTTCTCAGTTAAGGAGGTTTCAGGTTAGCGAGGAAAAGGTGAGACGTTATTATTAGGTTTCGCTCACGTGGCTCCAGAACATGTCATGTCCACTACAGCATATCCCAGACCATGTTCCTTGCAAACAGGAGGATTTCATAGCTGAATGTGGCTTCCCTTACCTGGAGAGTCACAAAGCCCAGTAGTGTTTTAAGGGTCCTGAGAAGTCGGGGCACCTGGGTGGCTCAGTGGGTTAAAGTCTCTGCCTTCGGCTCAGGTCATGATCTCAGGGTCCTGGGATCGAGCCCCGCATCGGGCTCTCTGCTCAGCAGGGAGCCTGCTTCCTCCTCTCTCTCTGCCTGCCTCTCTGCCTGCTTGTGATCTCTCTCTGTGTCAAATAAATAAATAAAATCTTTAAAAAAAAAAAGAGTTCTGAGAAGTCTTACAGTAAGAAACCTGAAGCTGTCATTTCCCAAGCCCTTTTGACCGGGGAACCCTTTTAAGGAAAGCACCTATTAGCATTCTTCTAACGCCCGACTGGGCAGACTGCCCAGGTTCAAATCTCAGTTATGTGACCTTGAGCTAATTACTTGATATTCTCATTTTTTAAAAGGGGCAACAGTATTTTTAAAATGAGATAACATGTGTTTTTAATACCTATTGTTAGATGAGATAGTGCATGTGAATTATGAATGAATCCATTTAGAGACATGTAAAACTCTGCTTTTGGAGATGGTTGAGCAGGGGGTGGGCTGGAGGCACTTATTGGCCAGCGGTCCTCTCCAATCTTTTATTCCCCATTGAGACAACTGCCAGGTCTCTTCATGATTAAGTTCTCTCCTGACTGTGAAGTGTGACCCTGAATTCTTCCCAGAGTGATCTTATTACCGCGTGTTCTTACTATCCAGATTGCCAGTCAGCAGCTCGCACGTGCACATGGGCTAGGTGGAGATGGGCACAAGGTAAGGGGGAGGTGGCAGGGCCTGTGGACAGCAGGGCAATGCCAGTCTCTTCCAAAGGGGGTCCAAGCCTGGTGTTGCTACATCTTTAATTTGTAAGAGATAAGTTAGAAATCCAGATGATGTAAAATTTCCTGATTTTTTTTTAATGTAGACAAAGTATTCAGATCAAAAATGCAAAACAACATACATTTGGTCCTTGAATTGCCAGTTTTGCAACCTCTGCATTAAAAGTAAACTCTCAGGTGCTGCCTCCTCCATACCCTGCCATCTTTCCCGCCTTTTAGCTTTGGCCTGACATCTGCCCTTCTCCTTGCTAAGAGGAAGGGAACTTTTTTTTTTTTAAATTTTTTTAGTTAAGCTAATAGTCATGCTTACTCCTTATTGTCACAGGACCCTCTTTGCTCTGCGTCCTCCCTGCCCAGTATCAGCATTCATTCATGACTGCCCACTAGATGCCTGGCTCGGTAGGTTCATTTCCACATAATTCCTCCAGGAGCTCCTGCACTGTGAGCCCTGCAGCAGCCTGGGAAGGCCCTCCCAGATCGGAGTCTGAGCTGCATCGGCCTCATGCCCTCTGCCGTTCTCCATATTCACGCCTTCTGCAGAGCTGATCAGCTCATAAGGGGACCATTTTCTAGGAGCTAATACTCTTATCAGCTTGAGCCTTTCCAGATAGTTTCTCTTGACAGTTTTAGGTTAATCTTCAAAGAGTTAGTCCTTTAAACCTACCGGGAAAACTGGCTCTCACTGTCTTATCTCTGTTTGGTGTGTTTCTCTGCTTTCAGAGGTGCTGAATCTTATTCACCTTTATAATCTGTGCCTGTCACAGTGCCTGATAAATAGTAAGAGGTTGGTAACAAGCCCAAGGGCTGGGGCCACTTGTCTGGTTCCCATCTCAGCTCTGCTGCTCGCTACTTCCAGTTAGATAGTTCTAGATAGTGTAGGATTACTTACTAGGTCTATAATTGTAATCCTGGGCCAGCTTGTTAGCCTCTGTGTGCTTCAGCCTTCTCATCACATTGAGGACTTGGTGTGAGGATTCGTGGAAACTACCAGGGTAAGCGCAGTATCTGGCACATAGTCAAAGCTCCGTATATATTGACTCTTGTTAATAGTGGGATTACAGAGCATCTGGCAAGAGTGCAGTATGTGCTACTGGAGGAGTGAACCCGCAAGACTAGTTTGGCTTTGACAGTAATCTTCTCCAGAACTTTTATTTTGAAAACCGGGGCAGTTCTGTCACTTTGCCTGGCAGCGTCCCGTCTTTCAGAGACTGCTGGGTGGGTAGGCTGAATTCGGTCACCCCCGCCAATGGGCAGGACCACAGCCGTGCTCTTACGATGGCTCTGAGGGGTCACACGAAGCAAGCAGGCACCTGCCAGCCCTGGGAACACTAGTGGTATCCTGGTAACTTCCAGACACTGAGGCTGGGCACACAGAATCAGCACAGTGTCTTATGAAAATAGATGCTGAATATATCCTTTCAGTAAATCACTTCCGAGTAGATACTCTATTTTTCTCTGTTTTATGGATGAATATGAATCAAACAGCCTTTTGTACATCGATGCAGAACACATGCTAAAAACTGAGCAGTTCAGAGAAGAACTCATAGAAGTGAGCTGGTGTGTCTTAGCGGCCAGGTACAGAAACTTTGATTCAAGCTGACCGTATTCGAGTGCCGACTCCACCCTGAATAGCCCTGTGACTTTCCGCAGGTCACTTAACTTCTCTAAGTTAAAGTTTCTCCATCTGTAAGCTTGGAAGCCAATAGTACTAACTCCTAAGGTTGTTTTTGAAGATGAAATGTCAAAATATATGAGAGGTCCTCAGCTCGGTTCTTAGCTGAGTACATAGTAAGTATACTCAGTGCTGGTACATAGTAAGTGCTCAGTCAATGCCGGATAATACATATATTTACGGTTGACAGAGCTACTGAATTGGGTCTCAGTGTGGACAGATGGGATAGCGAAGAGTAGCCCATGTGTGACCAGCATCCTTCCACAGAGTGTGAGAGGCAGTAAATGGGCCACTCTCTTTGCATCGGAGCCCTCCGGGAGAGCTCCTGGAAGAGACCCATGCTGGGCCCTCCCTCAGAGAAATGTAGATTCTGTTGATTAGGGGCTCAGGCCAGAGCATGTGCTCCACGGGTCTTGAGGTCATGGCCAATGTCCGCCTGGGCAGTTCTCGCCGTGGATCGCACCCTGATGTCACCCAGCGCAGAAATGTGCATTGGTTGCTAAAGGACCGGCTGGGAGTGCCAGTCTTCATCAGCTCCATCCCTGCCTCCGAGATGGTATTCCCAGTGCAATCTGCTGATAGGAATTTAGGTTGGAAACGGAGCTGACACACCACTCACATTCCTCCTTTCCCCCCAATCCTCACACAGGTAGCACCTGTCCCAACAGATGAGAGTCATTGGTAGAAGTGTAGCTTTGTACATTGTATTGATCTGGTCAGCATTTTGATTTTTTGAAAGGGAAAAAAAAAAGATTTAGCTTCGCTTTGTACATAGCCTAGAATGCCTGTTATGAACGTTTCTAGACCTTTGTCTTTCACTAAATTTTAAGCTCCTTTGAAGAGTGTCTATGTCTTAACTCATTTTAAATTTCTTAACAGCTGCCTTGTGTGTTGTAGGCATAGAGTGAAATCCTTGGGGAATTGTATTAGCCATGAGAAATCAGTAACCAGGCATCAAGATCAAAATAAATTTGAAAATTTATTCTGGGGTCATTAAATTATCCAAATCACCCACATATTAAAAATATATATAGATCTAAAAGGACAAATACAAATGTAACATACAGTTTCATAATAGAGCCAGACTTCTGCTTAGTGAAACTTTAGGGACAGGGAAACCCTGATGTTAATGCCATTGAAACTTAGATAAAACTTCACCGTCTTTTCTGTTTAAACCAAACTATACACTAATTTCCTGGAATTTCAGGAAAATACCCTACTTAAATGAAATTTAGATATCTGAAAGTTGCAGGAAGAGCTACAGCCCCACAGGGGTAGAGAGGGGTTAAGCCCAGGGACTGAGTGACCACAGACTAAGTGGTCAGTGTCTTGCATTAGGGAGTGGTTGCACATGACATGAAACCGTATATTACATCTACAAGTTTTATCAACTTCTCTGAGCAACTACTCAGTTAGAAACTGGGGGGAAGACCACAGACACACAAGACGAGCCTTCTGCTCCCCAAAAGCCTATCTTCTTCCTCATGACAGTCAGTCTCATGGCCTGCTCGCCTTCTCCATGTGGATGTCTTGAGTGAGAGTCAGGTTCAACACACCAAATGTAGGTTAGCTGTTTCTCAACCTGCGGGACTCCAAAGAACCTCAGCTATTACCTCCTGGATGTTACCTCCTGGATAGGATATCTTTGCTGAAGACATTTTTCTCCTGCCCTGAAGTCCCCCTACCCTCCCCCACTCCTGCCCCTCTCCACCTGTCAGGCTCAGACAGCCCCTCCCTCCATGAATATCCCAGGTGAGAATGATGGCTCATTGGCTTCCCATGGGTTCATACCTCAGTCCTTAAACTCAGTCACTAGAGATTTAAGTTAAATATTTCTAGTAACCCATACCGACCACCCCTGTCAGATTGCATATGTCTTGGGAAAAGGAATATTTTCCTCATCTTAATGTCTGTTGTGTGCCTTTCATGTTTCTTTGCATGTAGTGTTCAGTAAATATTTTTGACTGAGTGAAAGAAGAAAAAAAGAAAGGCTGACAAAGGTAGGTTGATTGATGCCCAAGTGTTTGCAGACAATGCATTTTGGAGACATTCATGGTCTTGTGTCCCTTCCTTAGCCTTTCCGAAATGTGCCATCTGTGCTTTGACTGTCTTGCATTTTTAAGAGATCCAACCTCTACTCTCACTTGTACTATTTTTCAAACAGTTGAAAACAGTGGTGAGATCTAACAGTGAGAAATCCACCAACCTGCCAGCCCTAAAAGACACTCGGCCTCCACACAGACGCTTTCTTATTGGAATGATCTAGTGCCTCTGCTGGAGAGCAGAGAGGGCATCTGTCAGTCACCTGCAGGGATCCCATATTTCAACTGCCCGCAGTCAACAGCCAAAAAGAATGTCCCCAATGTCAACGTATCCTGCTTTGTGTCTTCCTTCACTTCCTGTTCACTCCGGGTCAGCACTCCCTTCCTGCCAGCATCCACTCAGAGGTGGGAGGAGCCCAGAAAGGATCGAAGGCAGGGAAGGGGCAAACAGCCTGAGGGACTGCCAGTGAGCCCCCGCCCCCCACCCCCTACACGCAGTGCAGTGCTCCTGCTCACAGCACTGCTCATGGCCCAGCCTTTTTACTGATGACAGGCTCTTTCCTAGTCTGCCTTGGCCCTCAAATCCTCCATCCAGCCCTCTCCCTCCTCCCATCTCTGCTGTCTGCCTTATCTCCTTGTCACAATCAGAGAAAGGGGGAGCCGACCAAAGTCCTGAGCACTGACATGGTTCTGGTTCATTAGCAACACACAGACAACAAGCAAGGAGGGGCAGACAGCACAGACAGAATCCCCCCTGACAGTGAGCAAGTAACAAGTGTATCAGCTCAAGGGAAGTTCAAGGTTTTACAGCTCACTCTTCTGCCATTTCTGTTGGACGGTTCACCATGGTAGCACCTCTGGCCCTCCCCGGCCTCTGCCAACATCCTCCCCGACACAGGGAGCCCCTCGTGCCCAGCCACATAGTTATTCTCACATTTCAGGGATGACACAGCCCTCCGACTGAACCAAGGGGCCGAACCAAGGGGCCGGTGTTCTTCACTTTCCCCCACCTTTCTCAGCCCTTCTCTCCAAAACATAAACAGATAAAGAAATTCAAAACGTTGAAAAGCCCTGCCAAGAGGAAATTGCCTCCCATCTGGTTTGTCAGATTCATGTTCTTGCACTTTCCATAGGAACAAAGACTGTCTTCTTATCACCTGTGAAGTGAGGGCAACAGGAAGGCCTTGTAAACCATTGGAAGGAAACCCCGTTACGGATGGCCGCTCAGGGTTGTGGGTGGCTGGACAAGCTGGGGCTAAACCCCAGACTAATGATTCTGGAAGGGAGTCATTGCTCCATGCCAGACTGCAGTTCCATATATCCCCCCCCAACCCCGTTCCATCGGCCCAAAGGCCTGAACCCCTCAGGCTGCACTTACCGCCATCTTGCTTGGTTCTCGTCTGACACCACTGAGTTGTATTTAGATAAAGGAATGAGAGGAAACTTGAAGGATCATGGATCTAGTGATCTTTTTTTCTTTGCAGGGATGGGGGTACCTGAGTCCAGGGTGTAGTACGTGGAGAGTGGTTCTTTGTGGATTATTAGGATGAAGATCTAGTTGGTACCTTTGATGTGTCCCCAAATGAGCAGAGGATCTGTGCTTCAAGAAGCAGTTTTTTTATTCTCCAAGCTACTTTCAATACCCATTTTGGTTTTCATATCTTTGTTTAGACTTACGTTGCAAATCTGGTGTGATATCAGGGACCACAGACTTGGTAAATCTCTTTCTCTCCCTTCCTTATGTGGTATTATCAGTCAGGGTGTAGGCAGGAGACAGAAACCACACCAGTCTGGGTTTTTTTTTTTTTTTTTTATTGTAAAGAATTTAATGTAACGAAACATTAGCCTTTGAGGGAGGTAACTAAAAAGCCAAAAGGAGAACACTAAAGTTTCATGGAAGTAGCCATCGCAGGGAGCAGGTGCCCCTTCTAAGCTGAGAGAACAAAAGAAGTTGGCATTAATAAAATTTTAAAAACACAGTCCCTGAAAGCTAAGACCGGGCCTCTGAAGAGGAAGGAGAGAAGCCATCAGAGTCCAATGAAGCTGGTTCTGCAGGAATTGGAAAGGCCGCACGGTGGGTTCGGCTGCTGTGTGGTCAATGTGGCGTCCTGGGGGTGCCCAAGCCCTATTGCTGGGAGGCCCGCAGGGGAAGCCAGGGTCTCCTCCTCCCCCATCCCCCCTCTCTTCCGCCTGCAGAGCCCAGCCTGTCCTCACACAGCAGAGTGGGGATGTGGGTTTGGAGCTGGGAGGTAGGAGGTTCCTAACTGGCATGGGAGGCAGGGGAGCTGCTTCATTAGCCTAAGAGGGTCTTTCTCTCTCCTCACTATGAGCCTTAATAAAACTCAAATGTCTTGAGCTTTCTTCTTGTTTATTCCTGTCCACTCCATGTTTGACCGTTTAGCTCTCCAGAACAGATGTGTAAAAAGGCCCTTAGTACTTCTACTAATCCCCTCATCCTTCCACCGAAAGGGGTGTGTCCGCCGATCTTTGTTGCGTGTACCTGAGGGGAAGTGATCTCTCAGCCCCACCATCCAGTCATTTGTCCTTTTCTCTGTCATCATTTCTCATAGGGCCCTTCTCCCCCTTTTCCGGCTTCCCCACCCCAGGAGCCCCCTCCCTGAGACCACAACCAGCTCAAGGCTGGCGAAACCAGCTACCATGGAAGAGAGCCGCCAGGCTTTCTAGTTCAGTCCCACACACGTTAGTTGCCTCCGTCGTGGGCACCATGCTTAATATATAGAGGGAGAAAATGGGGTCCCTGCCCTATGAGACCCTTTTCGTCAAGTAACGCAGAGAGCTATGTAGACTCTTCCCAGGTTACAGACCATAGGAAGTGCCACGGCATGAAGAGGTAGTAGAAACGGCGGGATCTGAGTTCAGTCACGATTCGGCCTTGTGCAAATGAACCAGAAATGAGGCCCTGAACGTTGAGTAGCTACTGTGCGCTTTACCAACTGATGCTTTTGATCCTGGCAGCAACCAGATGAGGGGACCCTGGCAGGATGCTCGTTTCGCAGACGGGCAATTGAGATAAAGGAACTGCCCAGTGTCTCAAACACCAGTAAGAGGCAGAGCTTTGTACCAGCTGAGTGACCTCCCTCTAGGCTCTGTTTGAAGAGGAGGTAAGGTAATGGTGCCTGGTATGTGGTAGGAGCTAACTAAATGGTAGCCATTATTATGTGGTTAATTTGATGATTTTTTTTTAAAAGCTTATAAAACAAAAAGAAAAGGATAGTTAATCATACCTTACTTTATATGGGATTTTGGAATTTGTAAGGGTTTTTAATATATATTAACCTTTTTAATCTTCATAATCATCCAGTGAGGTAAGGATATTATTCTTATTTTACCAAGGAGTCTAGTGGGCTGAAGTATGTGCCCGAGCTCGCAAAGAATGAGAAGTGGAGAGACAGCATGACCATTGTCCCCCCATGTTCAGGGAGGCCCTCAGAAGGAGGGTCCCTTAGCTGGCTATGGTATGATTTCATGGATTAATTGGTAATTTGGGGGCCATGCATATCTGTGTTCAGACCCCCCACCTTCACTCACTCATGACCTGTACACCCTTGAGCACAGCAGCCTCTGGTCTCCCACTTCCCCATCCGTACAATCCAGACAACCCCGTCTGCCTTTACCCCACTGTGAGGATGGGGACCCGGAAGTGAAAACCTTGGGTCACAGACAGGAAACCAGCAGATGTAATTGTTTGGGGGAAAAGGAGAAATCTCAAAAGATGCCGTCGTGGCCGATCCAGTGTACGGAAACAATCTGATTCATTTTGCGTAAGGGAAATTAATCATTAATGAGTTTGGAATATTACTTCCTTGAGTGACAGTTTTACTTGCTTGTAGCCTCTGCAACATGGCATAAGATTTATTTGATGCAAGTCTGGAAAGCTTATTTTTCCAACTCTAATGTTTTGTTTAACGTGGCATGCGACCCCGAGTCATTTTGGGTGGCACAAGTTATGATGTAGCTGGAGGCAACATCGAGCCATCCCAGAAGTAAAGACATGGATGTGTCTGCCCCTTCTCTTGTGGCATGGCGTATGTGATCAGTGGACTCGAAAATCTGGGCTCACTTGGTCCTTTTGGTTCACAATTTTGGAAGACCCGGGCCTCTGAAGAGGAAGAAGGGCAAGTTTTCCCTGCCAAACTTGGTGACACCCAGCATTTCTCAAGAGGCACTTGTCAATGGCCCCAGGTTCTTCGGGGTGTCTCTTGGGACATCCTGTGGGACAGTCTGGATGGACCTCGGTGTGGGAGGTGCTAAGGGCTTTCTTTTGCAGCTGAGGAAATTTGTATCCGAGAGCTTAGCAGTTTGTCCCTGGTCAGAAAGAAGCAGAACTCTGGCATTGCTGCCTCGGTGCCCTGCGTGACCTGTTATGGCAGCATCTTTTCCAGAAGGTGGTTGCTCATCGGCTTTCTCTCCCTGTCAGCTTGGGCTTTTGACATGACAGATGGCCCAAACTTCTTCAGATGCACTCCATGTTTTAGTATTTCAATGAACTTAACTTACCGAGACTTTTACTTAATGGATGGAAGAATGTGTTTTTCTCTCAGGAGGAGAGAGGTCATCTAATGACCCCCATTTCAGGCTTTCAGCCATATATACAAAGATGGCCGTGTCTCCAGCTCCACAAGGGAGTCTACCCTCTGCTCCACTGTACAAACCACATTTTGTGTGTCCCACTTCTGATGGCCTTCTTCCCCTAATGTCTGTGAGCTCCTTGGTGTCAGGGACAGTGTCTGAGCAGCCTGGTGAAGTTGTCTTGTTCTCTGTCCCCAATTATATGTAAATTCTTTTGCTCTCACCTGAGTGGGGGAGTCTCTCAATGGGACCCCCGTATTCACATTCCATTTACCTTCAACTAAGTTATCACATCTACCCCCTGTGAACTTTGTTGTATACTTTGCTAGGCTAGTTTGGATTTGGTGCAAAAGAAAATAATGCTTCACATTTGTCTCTCATGTGACGATGCTGAACTCATTGTTTTCTTTGTTGAAATAGAGTCCAATACTAACAGCTGGAATTTTATTTTTAAATGTGGGAAAAACTATCTCTTTTTCACTTGTGAATGCCTAATCTGTGGCCAATGTTTCCCTCCATTACGTAATTTGTCTAGGTAAATGACTAAGCATTGATATCCTTTTTTCCTTTAATTTTTTAAATCTAGTATTTGGATATTTGAAAATGGATATGTTTAAGTTGTGAAGTTGAATAGTACGGTGGGTGCCCGTGGAGTCAGCACCCCAACCACGGTATCACCAGCACGTGCATCTCCTATTTTCCTCCCTGTTTCCTTCCATCTCCTGGCCACCCCTCTCCTTACCCAGAGCAGCTACGATGTTTTCTCTTAAAAATTTAGATAGTCACAACTTTTTATTCCCCTATTCATTTCTACCCTATGGCTGAGAGTTGGTATTAGATTCTATTCTAGAAATAACAATAGGTGTTTTTTTTAGAAGTCATTAGCCTAACCCACCTTCCTTAGACATTTCTGTTACCAAAAGGAACGAGAACACAACTTTAGACACAGGACAGCTATCTGTTTGTTGGGGTCCATCACTGTACAGCAGTTGAGACAGTGCTAATTCTTGGGCATTATGGGAGTCAGGAAGAAATATTAAGACATGTCGTATCCAGGCATCTTGATGGCTAAAACACCTAAAAGGATCTGGCCTGAAAGGATGTATAGACAGGGATGTGGGGGAAGAAATTGGGGTGAGAAAGAAAGGAAGAAGGTCAAATCCAAGAGAGTCTGCTCTATAAAAGGCCTTTTGTCAGTGAGTCTCAAGTTTGATCTTTACTCCAGTTTCGAATAAGCCATGGAAATCAAATGTCTAAAGTTCTTGAGGTTAATTTTTGTTTTGCCTGTTTTCCCCTGGAAATTGACAGAAGGCCAGCTCTGTATGATGTCCGGCAAGTTCAAGTTGCTTTTTCTAGCTGGCCCTCGGGTTTACCCCCTAGCATGTACAGTCCCTGGCGGAGTAGAGGGTGTGGTTCTGGTACAGACTGAGGAGACATAAAATGCAGAAGAAACTGCGATCCCCCTCACAGAGTCCATGTTCTAATTAAGCAGGGACCATGTTGAGGTTACATTTGGGGTTGGAGGTGAACAAACCCAGTTTCCCATTTTGTCTTTTTTCCAGGGTCAGGAAAATGAGATGGGATGAAATGAGGCCTCTGTTCACTTACTTGAGGGTAAGGAAGGGAAATACCTGTCTCCCAGTAACCATGATTTACTGGGAAAAATTATGATCTTAAAGCTGAATGTGACCTCACGTAAACTCCAGTAGTTGTACAAAGCTGTGAAGATCCAGACCAGGCATTTAATGGGAGATTTAAACAATTGGGCAAAACCTTAACAAATGTTTTACCTGGGAGAGGAAAGCCCAGAGTGCAGAAGTGATGCCTGCTTCAGCAAGATTTAATTATCTAACCTGAAAATAGGAGGCCAGAGATGAAGTCTTTGATAAGTTCTGAAGATGAGGTAAAGAGGCTAAATACAAAATAGAAGCTCTCCCTTTCCAGAACGCTTATTTTTTTTATCAATAAGTTTATTTAGTCACTTATTGTTTTCATACCTTTATTGAGATATAATCCACGTGCCACACAATTCACCCATTTAAGTTGTGTGATTCCGTGGTCTTTAGTATATTGGCAGAGACGTGCGACCCTCTCCACAATCGATTTTGGAACATTTTCACGTTTGTATTCTGTGTGCAGTTGGTTCTCTGCCCGAACTCTAAGCTGGTGGTCTGGGCTGCAGGCTCCCACTCCCCCTACAGTTCCTTCTTTCACTAGAAGCACCTATGATATTTTATTTGAACAAAGATTTCTGAAGCTTACTTTTTTCTTTTGTTTCTTTTAAGTCAGAAGCCATTACATTCAGGCAGGGCCCTGAGACCTTGCTCGGGATCCCTAAGGTCCCACAAGAGAATGCGGGGCCCCAGCTCTCCACTCCCCACCCCTGCTTAACTGCAGTAGAAAAAAAATCTTTGTTTTCCACATGCAAATGATTTGTTTTAAGTAATGAAGATGTCTAGAGCTCTAAAGTAGATTTGAGAGGATTCAAAAGGATTTAAAATTCTGTTCCTGCTCTGAAGGAGTTCCGTAGATAGTTGAGAGGAACTGTGGTATAGAAACATGGAAAGCTAATTCAATAAAGGCTACCCTAAAATGAGTGTTCCCCATGATTTCATTATGGAAATTCTTTGTTTTCTGTGAATCTTCAACCAGAACTGAAGTTCTGTTAAAAATTAAGAATAAGGGGTGCCTGGGTGGCTCAGTGGGTTAAGCCTCTGCCTTTGGCTCAGGTCATGATCTCAGGGTCCTGGGATTGAGGCCCCCATCGGTTTCTCTGCCTGGCAGGGAGTCTGCTTCCCCTCTCTCTCTGCCTGCCTCTCTGCCTACTTGTGATGTTTGTTTGTCAAATAAATAAATAAAGTCTTTAAAAAAAAATTAAGAATAAGGTGTACCTGGTGGCTTAGTTGGTTAAGTGGCTGCCTTCGGCTTCGGACATGATCCCAGAGTCCTGGGATTGAGCCCCTCATTGGGCTCCCTGCTCAGTGGAGATCCTGCTTCTCCCTTCCCCTCTGCTGCTCCCCCTACTTGTGCTCTCTCTCTGTGTCATATAAATAAATAAAACCTTAAGAAAATCAAGAACAAATATGAGAAACTGAAGTTTGGAAGATAACTTCAAACTTGCTAGGTCTCATGCGGTTTCTGGGTGAAGTCACAGAACAAAAGTTGCTGTGCAGGAACTGTGCTTACCTCTGGCCAACAGAGCATTATGCTCCGGGCACTCAGTGGAATTAAGAAGAAAAACAGAATATTGGAACAAAGTGAGAAAATCTGTAACATCAAGGCAGCATGGAATCATGAGTTAGAACAACCTGAATTTGTGAAGTACTGAAAGTGCCTGCCAAATTTGATAAACAGTTTTTTTTTTTTAATTACAAAATGAATAGTTGGAATTAAAGTAGGTCTGGGAAACATTGGAATGTTAAGCACTTGATAAGGCTCACTGTTTTTTATAGGTAAGACTGATTTTAAGTTAATTTAGATAAGAACACAATCACAAGGGCTGTAAACAGTCCAGAAGTACTTATAAATCAAGATAATTAATCTGAAAGCTTAATGAATCATTCAAAAAGGAAATGTCATGGAAGGCACCATAGGGATAAATGTTAGATTTGTTCTTATTTACATAATTATTAATTAGGCTGGATAGGCTACTTCTGAAAACCATACTAGAAACTGAGCCCTTTCTGTGAGCCTACAGTTTTCAGTGGGAGGCCTTAAAGTATGTTAGGATCATCACCTGCCTGCCTTTGATCTTGGCTCTGCCGCTTCCTGCTGTTTGACCTTAGGCAAAGGAGCTAAGGTCTGCAAGCCACAGTTGGCAAGCTACCCACATGGACGGGAAGAGGAATAGGGTCCATCTCACGGGATTGTGTGCTGTACGCTAATGAGCTGATGCACAGAAAGGGCCTAGCACAGTCTTGGGCACACAGTACTCCCACCAGTGGTAACCATTAATAATATAATTATAGTAAAAACCAAGGGACTGTGTGTTCTGATCCAGAAAGAGAAGCAGTACCTGAAAAAGTTGCAAAGTAATTCTTTGCCTAAAGTCAGCCTGGTTAAAAGCTGACTAAAAGTCACCTTGACAGTTCCAGAACTTTTGAAGAAACAGACCCTTCCCTCTTAGAGGAACTGTCAAAATGATTCTAAACCAGAAAAAGAAAAAAAAAATTGTCATAGCTTTGCCTAAAGGCAAGAAGACAGAGACTGAGTTAATAAGGATTGACTAGTACAGAAAACATGAGTAGTGGGGAACAATGAATGATCTGTTATCCTGCTTTAGTATCGTTGAACAGAAGAGCATTTAAGAAGATTCTGAGGTAGAAACACAGCGAACTGGAAAAAATGTATTATGTTGCGTCACCAACTGGAAGTTAAGGTTATATTCCTTGAGAACATTTATGAACAGGTACAGAGGGCCTAAAGAACTTTGATTTTATCATGGGATGGTAAGAAGGGAGGCTTTAAGGATCTTAACCTTGGAAGGTACACGGGGACATTTGGATTTTAAATATGGACATGAGCCTGGAGCAAGGGGCCAGTTAGATTGGAATAGTACTATGAAATCCAAACTCACTTTTTAGACCCCTGCCCCGACCCTAGTCACTTTGACAAGCGTATGATTTATAACCAGGTGTCATGGATAAGTCAAAATTGTGTACCTGCTCAACTATCCAAGTCATTGTTTTGGCTTGAAAATGACTAAGTATGTGCTTTGTGAATGTTATGTCCCATCATTTGCACTACATTTTGCTGAGGTAGGTGCTGTCTCCATTCTCTAGATAGAGAAACTGTGTTGTAAGTTCTCTCGGGCTGTGAACACACCAGGTGAGGCCCAGGCCTGCTGATCTGGCTGGTTCGCTGCAGGGATCCACTTCTAGATTTAGATGGTTTGCTACTCACATAAACTGTAGCCCACTCCCTGTGGTCGTTCTTCCACATGTCAGAAAAGGATGACATGGATACAGAAGGGGTTCTTTTGGTTTCCTGGAGCTGATACAACAAGGTACCACAGAGTGGGGGGCTTCTGTTGTCTCACAGTCCTGGAGACTGGAAGTCTGAGATTATGGTGCCAGAAGGATTGGTTCCTTCTAAAGACTGTAGGAAAAAAATCTGCTCCAGCCTCCCACTAGCTTTTGTGGTGTGCTGGCCATCGCGGGCATTCCTTGTCTTATAGAAGCGTCACCCCTGTGTCTGGAGTCATCTTCACATGGTGATCTCCCTGTGTGTCTGTCACTGTGCCCCAATTCCCCTTTATGTAAGGACACCAGTCATACTGGATTAGGGCCCACCCTAATGTCCTCATTTTAACTTGATTATCTCTGTAAAGACTCTTTCTCCAAGTAAGGTTACATTCTGAGGTATGGGGGTTTAGGACTCCAACCTAATTCAGTCCATAACAGAGTGGATGATCATGACACAAGTTGTGAAGGACCTCGTTCTGAGGAGCTGATTCTAGACTGTGGCTAAGAGGTTGTATATCCTGTGATTCTTTTGTGAGGAGGGCAGGGCAGGAAGCCTCATACCTCTTCAGAACCCAGGTGGTGATGACAAGCTGCCTCATGAGAGCCTTCCAAGGGAGATGAAGGGGTGAGTAGGAGACAGCCTCCTAGCAGTCCTCTCTGAGAGGATCACAAAGCACCCTGCCAAGATGTATGTGGGGCTATGGTTCATGGCTTTGTGGGGCCTAACACAAAGGTTTGGGAGGGCACCCCCATGGAGCCACTCTCTCCAGCATATAGCTGAGTGTAGGGACCCAAATTCCATCCAGATCTGCCTCCCTCTGAGTGTATGCTCCCTGATGCTTGCTGTCCCCCTAGACACACAAAATTCTCTTGTCAACTGGTTTTGTTGGTGTCTAGGAGTCATGAGTCAGGTTCCCCTAGAAAGCATCCTCTAAGATGGAGGTTAGCAAGCTGGAAGCTTCTTATCAGGTTCTGTCAGGGTCAACCCCTGTGGCCTTCAAGGGAAGGGGTGGAAGCGGGACTGGACAAGGGGAGAAGTTGGGCTATGATGCATTGAGAGCAAAGGCCTCAGCCCACCCACAGGCAGCTCTGAAATGAGGGTGGCCCTTCAGCATTGTCCCGAGTTGTAGTAAGGAATTTCTTAGTCCAGCCTATAAAAAGCAGACTTTTCTTATTTCTACAAATATGACTACATCCCTAGTAGCTACTACAAGACAATGATGACTTCATGTGTGGCTTTATTATCATTAAGTGTGCATTCCTTACAACACATTTGAATGCAAATTATACATACTTATATGTATATATATCACATAGTAGTAAAGACCAATTTTGGTATTTCTCAGTTCCCTTCATATAATAATTTTAGTTGTCTGTATTTGAACTCAGGACATGATTTTGAGTATGGGTCAAAGGTAGGGTCCTTATCTGATGCCTTGAATGACTTTTACTGGGTTTGTGAACCTTGCAGAAATCTGCGTTTGGGAAAATATGTTCTGGAGACAAAGATTTGAATCTTCATCTTCTCAGAGGGGTGTGGTGTCCTCTCCCATACAGAGTGAAGAACCATTGTGTAAGGAAATACAGAGTCAACCCGGTCTTGCTTTGTAGGCTGCTCTGTACCCTGCTTCACACACACAGCTGTGACAGATGACAATCTAAAAAGAGAACATGAAAAAGGCAGGATCATGCCTTTGCCTTTTCCCTCTACAAAAGGGATATATCTGTGGACAAGAGACGAACACAAAGTGGGAAGTGAGAATGAACACACTGTGCGCTCCAGGTTCATAAGCAGGGAAGGGAAACCAGTGGTTTGGCTCTGGTGGAGTGTCAGGACTAAAAGAGCACTGCATAATATGCTGGACTCGAGTGTACACTCTGCTGGGTCAGGTGCTGGTTGTGCTCTCCTGCTCTAGAAAGGAGGCAATTATCACTGCCACAAATTGCAACCACCATGACCTGGAGCCCTGTGGCTTGAGTGGAGCTTTGATCCCAGGGAAAGAGCAGGACAGAGACATGGCCTCTTTTATTTTAATTTTAATTCCAGTATAGTTAACATGCAGGGTTACACTAGTTTTGATGCTGTACATTACGCAGTGCTCATCAGGATGAGTGCACTCTTCATCCCCATCCCCTTTTGCACCCATCCCAGTACCCGCCTCCCCTCTGGTAATCGTCAGTTTGCTCTCTAGAGTTGAGTCTGAGCTTCTGTATCTTTTTTTGTTTGTTTCTTAAATTCCACACATGAGTGAAATCATATGATATTAGTCTTTCTTTCACTTATTTCACTCAGCATTATACCCTCTAGATCCACCCATGCTGTTGCAAATGGCAGGATTTCTGACTTTTTAGGGCTGAGTAATATTTCATTGTATATATACCACTTCTTTGTTCATTCATCAGTTGATGGACGCGGTTGCTTCCATATCTTGGCTCTTGTAAATAATGCTGCAGTAAACATAGTGGGGCATATATCGTTTTGAATTAGTGTTTTCATGTTTGGGGCAAATACCAAGTAGTGCAATTACCGGATCCTATGGTAATTCTATTTTTAATTTTTTGAGGAATCTCCATATTGTTTTCCTTCGTGGCTGCACCGGTTTGCATTCCCACCAACAGTGTACGAGGCCTCCTTTTTCTCCACATTCTCACCAATACCTCTTGTTTCTTGAACTTTTTATTTTAGCCATTCTGGTAAGTGTGCCTTTGATTTGCATTTCCCTGATGATGAGTGGTGGTGAGCATCATGTTTCATGTGTCTGTTAGCCATCAGTCTTCTGCCCCTTTTTAAATTGGATTATTTGGTTTTGGGGTATTGAGTTATATAAGTTCTTTATATATTTTAGATACTAACCCTTCATCAGGTATGTCATTTGCAAGTATCTTCTTTCATGCTGTAGGTTGTCTTTTACTTTCGTTGATTATTTCCTCTACTGTGCAGAAGCTTTTTATTTTGGTATAGTCCCAATAGTTTATTTTTTATTTTGTTTCCCTTGCCTTAGGGGACATATCTAGAAAGATCTTGCAATGGCTGATGTCAGAGAAATTACTGCCTGTGCTCTCTTTTAGGATATTTATGGTTTCGGGTCTCTAATGCTCCTGACCTCCAGTTCAGTCTCCAAGATCCTTAATCCATTTTGAGTTTGTTTTTGTGTATGATGTAAATCGTGGTGCAGTTTCGTTCTTTTGCATGTAGCTGTCCAGTTTTCCATCACCATTTATTGAAGAGATCGTCTTTTCCCCATTGCATATTCTTGCCTCCTTTGCCAAAAATTAATTGACCATATAATCATGGGATTGTTTCTGTGCTTTCTGTTCTGTTCCATTGATCTATGTGTCTATTTTGAGGCATGGCCTCTTTATCAGGAACTGAGATAAGTTACCCCTATGGCATCAGCAGCGATCTCACCATTGGGTGGAAGCCCAGACAGGACTACCAACTTGATTCTGGGCTAGGCATACAATACAGGAATCACAAAAATCTCTAACCAAGGAGGGGTGATTAGGGAGAGGACACTAGTAGTGTCTCTCATATAAGATGGGTCTGCACACACAAATTCCAAACCACATAAAGAGCTCAACAACTTGGGACGCCTGGGTGGCTCAGTTGGTTAAGCAGCTGCCTTCGGCTCAGGTCATGATCCCAGCGTCCTGGGATCGAGTCCCACATCGGGCTCCTTGCTTGGCGGGGAGCCTGCTTCTCCCTCTGCCTCTGCCTGCCATTCTGTCTGCCTGTGCTCGCTCGCTCTCCTCTCTCTCTGACAAATTAAAAAAAAAAAAAAAAGCTCAACAACTTGAATCTGAATTCACTGGAGAGTAAAGTAAAATCAAGAAGTGTTCTTTAAAAAAGGATGTCTAACATCCTTAGAGAGATCAATGGAGAATAATTCCCATTAAAAAGGAAAAGAACAGGAAATTCTGAGTAAGGGGCAAAACCAGGCAGAAATGGAGAGTAAATAGATATGAAAAAGAAACAATTAGAAATATCAGAAATGAGTAACAGATTCACTGAAATAAAGAAGAAAAAACAGATGAGATGAGACTCAGTTGAGAAGAGAATTAGGAAGTTAAGGTATTACTAAAGAACTCACCAAGAATACAGCACAAGTATGTGAAGATTAAAAATCTGAAATTGATAAAGATTAAAAACATGAATTAAGAGAAGATAGATTAAGAATTTCCACAATATGTGTTACTGCAGTTCCAGAAGAGAATGAAAAGAATGGCACAGAGGGAGTGGCTGGAATTTTTCCAAGGTGGGTCAAAACATGAGCCCTTCAATTGCAGGCACATTCTGAGTGCTGAGCAGAATGAATGGAGATAAATGCCGACCATTCCTAATCCGAATCGAACTGCGGAGCGTCTAGGATAAAGATAAAACTCTTCACATCTGCCAGGAAGAAAAGACAGCTTCCCTAAGAAGAAACGGCACTGACTGACAGCAGACTTGTCATCGGCATAATGAGTCTAGAAAAATATTTTCAAAGTGCCATGGAGAGACAGTTATAAACCTACTATTTTGTGCTCCACTAAATTATTTGTATGAGGGGATTCAGACATGTAAATACTGAGAGTTTGCCTCCCACATACTTTCACTGAAGAGACGATTAAAGGATGTTCATGTACAAGAACAAAAGTGTGCGGGAAGGAGGGCTGTCAAAAGCTATGAATGGTTTCCCCCTGCTTGCAAGGTCACAAGGTGTCTGCCACAGTCTCCTGGCTGCTGGCAGAAGACCCAAGAGGCTCCTGGGTCAGAGACAGAGGACTATTAAGGCAGCATGAGCTTCCTGTTCACAGGAAGCTTCTCCTACACCTGCAAACCCCAAGGGGCGATGCAGAGCAGCTCAGGTCACTGCTGCTCCCAGGCTGGGCTTAGAGCGCAGCTGAAAACCATCGAGTTGTGCCGCTCTACCATCGTTTTGTTCTTGGACTATGTTTGCTTGCTTCCTTTCCATTCTTTCAAAGAGGCTGTGAGCCAGCCTGCCCTAGCTTTGCCCCTGAGGGAAACATTGTCTTTATTATCTCACTGGGGGGGGGGGGGGGGGGGGGGACGACAAATCTGCTCTCTGCCCTGAGGAGAGACTGCCTCTGTCTTCCAAGGGTGTTTGTTGACACAAGTTGTGTGGAAATTCCATGGACAATTGTCTCCCAACAAAGAGAGTGAATATAAAATTAAATACAACTTTTAGCTTGAACTAATCATTGTCTTAAATAGCTTATTTTGTGTGTGCTTTTTAAAGGATAAAAATCCAATAGTTGGGGAGAAGAGCTGTTAAAAACAAAATACAAAAACTAAGGTTTCTTAGTTAAGACAGAATAGAGATCCTAAATAAATTTAGGCTTTCGATCAGTTTATAAAAGGATATTTGTGTGTGCGCACGTGTGTGTGTATATGTGTATTATGTCTATTATGTCTATTATTTCATAAAGAATAGACATATAGGGGAGCCTGGGTGGCTCAGTCAGTTAAGAATCTGCCTTCAGCTCAGGTCGTGATCCCTGGTCCTCGGATTGGGCCCCATGTTGGACTCCCTGCTCAGCCAGGAGTCTGCTCCTCCCTCTCCCTCTGCCCCTCCTCCCTCACTCATGCCATCTCTTTCTCAAATAAACAAATAAAATCTTTAAAAAAATAGACATATATTTTATAGCTTTTTATACTCAAGAGAGAAAAGTATTAGAATATTTTTAAAAGTTGACCAATAGAATACAAGAAAGGAGAAAAACTAGGAGAAGACATAGTTTGTGGGATATATCTAAAGAGGTATTTAGAGGAACATTTATAGCCTTAAATGCTTTTACTCAAAACTAAGAAAGGCCCAAAATACATGTTATTTTTTTCAACTAATTAAGCTGGAGGAAGAACAGAATAAAACCAATTAAGTAAGAAGAAAGATAATGAAGATAAAAGGAATTAATTGGAGCAGGGGAGAAATGCAACCCACTTTTATCTGTCTCTTTTTAAGTACCTGGCCTCTGGCACTTCAGCTGCCAACATTCTTACCTGCAAGTCTAGAGACTTGGGTCTGAAGACATGAGTGAGCCTTTTAAAGGGAAGTGGGGGCCAGTGGGGAGAGTAAAGGGATATGGGTGTAAAAGTTAACAAGCAAAAGTATTTCAAAGAAAAGAAAAAAGGAAGAAAACAACTTCAAAAACCAAATTCATGTGACCCAGATGGCATGGAGAATTGTCCTTTTTGGAATCATAATTATTATTTTAAAAATCCAAATTATGCTGGAAAATTTGGGAAGTATGGACACAGACCGCATAGTCAGTCCAACGTGAGTTCAGCTGGCATTTATTAGCTAGGCGCTGTAGTGGGTGGGGCTGGGCTACACAGGTAAACCAGACATTAATTCTGGTCCTGGAAGACAATGACGAGGACATGAACCTAGTAGGGGCACTCGATACAGTCAGAGGACTTGAAGATAGGGTGGCACATAACTCCATGATTACTGTGTCCCCCAACCCCAAACAGGAAATAAAACAGTTTTTGGGTTGGAATAGTCGATAATTGGCAAAGATCAGAGGTTTTAAAAAGGGCAAACTGTGAAAAACATTTGTAGATTCCCAGGATTACAAAGTAAGGATATTATTCCAACACCATTAGAGGTAGCCAAAATGCAATAAATGTAAGGATAATGTTGGGGAGGGAGAACAACAATTTTCTTCCTACCCTTCTAGGTGTCTGCTGGTGCTCTGCAACAAAAGACAGATTAGAACAAACAGGTTTATTAACATTTGCATCATGCATGAAACACAGAGGAATATCAGAGAGGAGTAACTCAAAGGCTTGGTTGGTAATTGGGCTTATATAGCAGCTTAGCAAAAGAGCAATGAATTTTTAGAGAAAGTAACAAGGCAAAGAAAAGGATCTTGAGTCTCTAGAGGTGGCCAATTGTGGAAAGGTAAATATATGGGAAACTAATGGAAGGTAAGGGCCCCTTAGTCAAATTTGGTGTAGAGCCTTCTGGTGTTCTCTCTGGGCTAATAAGGGTCTAGAGTTGTCTCCAGTGATCGGTGAGGGGAGATGGGGTACCTTTGCAAATCTTTTGTCCTGCTCTTAGGCAAATTGTGTGCCTGTGTTGTGTTGGCCCCCCGAGCTGAGAGCTTTTCTTGTATCAGCTTCCTTTCAGTTGCTTTGAGCTCAAAGTAAACCTTATACCAATGTGACATGTTTGCATGTGGCATTTTTTGCTACTCTCTGATAAGAAGGGGGATTACAGGGGTGTTTAGCATCAGTATTCATGTAGGGAATAAAGACTGAGTTTGGCTGACCACACTAACTGGGGTGTGAGGTCAGGCCACCCAACGCCACCAGCATGCAGAGCTCACTCAGTGCATTTGCTACAGAGCATCTTAAAGATAAAGGCAAAATCTCTGCTCAAATGCTCTCCTTCCTTCCCCAGAGTTAATCATTGTTTTGAAGTCCAGTATAGCCTTCCCACATCTGTTGTAATACAATTTGTACAATTTATCTGTATGTATTTATTATTGCCATACCCGTTTTAAAACTCCTTATAGATATGATAGTGACTACATCTCAATACAACTTAGTTTTTTGGGAAACTCAACATACACTTTTTTGTATTTTAGCCATAGTGATATATGTACCTCCAGTTCATTCACTTTAACTCTTGAATATTGTCTGTCTAATGATATAAATAAAATAGTAATTATTATATGAGATAAATACAAATAATCCTCTGTTTTTCAGATGAGAAAACTGAAAACAGAGATAAGCAGTTTGTTCAAGTTATATAGTTAGTAAGGAAGATTCAAATGAGGATCACAAATTTTGCCTTGTTCCATTCCAATAGCTGTTTCTGTTTCCTCCCTTGGGTTAGGATTTATAATGTGACAGAGCAAGGGTGAGAGAGGGTATCCTTCTGTTGCTCCTGACTTTATTTTGAATGCTTTCTAAAAAATTTTAACTTGAATATATTTGCTATAGGTTTACAATAAATATCTTGGAAGGAAGGAAGTTGCCTTCTATTTATAGTTTGCAAAAAAACTCTTTTTTTCTTATTTATGAATAAGTATTATATTTATCAAATGCTCCCTCTCTCTGAAAAAAAAAATCAGGATTTTTTTTTTTTCCTTACATGTTGATTAGTAGATTGTTTTTGGTTTCAGAGCATTCCCATTATTCCAGAATAAACCCTACTTGGTCATTTTGTGTTCTTATGTTAATATGCTGTTTAATTGTATTTGCTGAAGTTACATTTAGGATTTTTTATGTAGGTTGTAAGGTGAAATTGGTGTACAATTTTTTTTCAATTATTCTGTGATTATTCAGCTTTGGCTTAAAGTTTATAAACTCAATGAGATCAGTTGATTTTTCCCTCCTTTTCTATTTCGTGAAATGGTTTGGGTGTTAAAGAGACTGCTTCCTGCTATTCTGTCGGCCTGTGCTCGCTCTCTCTCCCTCTCTCTCTGACAAATAAATAAAATCTTTAAAAAGAAAAAAATCAATCTCCTTATTCTGGGCGCCTGGGTGGCTCAGTGGGTTAAGCCGCTGCCTTCAGCTCAGGTCATGATCTCAGGGTCCTGGGATCGAGTCCCGAGTCGGGCTCTCTGCTCAGCAGGGAGCCTGCTTCCCTCTCTCTCTCTCTCTCTGCCTGCCTCTCTGTCTACTTGTGATCTCTCTCTGTCAAATAAATAAATAAAATCTTAAAAAAAAAAGAGAGACTGCTTCACCTGAAATATTTGATAGTTATACTATGAACCATCTGAGTCTAACACTTTTGAGATTTGACTGATAATTCAATTTGGTACATTATCAATCAGTTTAAATTTTCTGTCTTGAGTGAAAATTATCATTTAATCCAAGTTTTCAAACTCATTGTTATTAAGTAGTTCATAATATTGACTTGTGACTTTTAAAGTCTCTACGATAACTGTAGTTTTGATCACCTTTTCAATTCCAAAAAAAAACCCAACAAATGACAACAACAACAAAAAACAACTACCACGAGAATTATAGAGATGATCTCAAAAGAATAAATCAATTCATGGTTATTTGATAACACTAATAAAATAGACATTGTTCATCTAGATCAAGAAAAGAAATGAGAAAACAAAAATAATACCAAATGCTATTTAAGACCTGTGAAAGGATTTCAGTCTAAACTGGAACCGGAAGATACGATGTGGAGAATCCCACACAGGCTCCCTCCGAAGAATGGAACTTGAGAATGAAGAGACTGATTCCCTGTAAATGCCTGATTTACAGAGGACTGAGATTCATCTCCAGACCAGTGAACATCTGCCAAGAACCTTTCACCATCCTCCGGCCAGTGAACTCCCTGCTTGGACTCCGGCTGGCCTGCCTTCTCTGGGCGCTCCTTCCCATTAATACAGCTGCCCCAGCCTTCAACGGACTCACATGCAGCATGCATTTTTATTTATTTATTTATTTGAGAGACAGAGATCACAAGTAGGCAGAGAGGCAGGCAGGAGGGAACAGGAGGGAAGCAGGCTCCCTGCTGAGCAGAGAGCCCAATGCAGGGCTCGATCCCAGCACCCTGAGATCAAGACCTGAGCCGAAGGCAGAGGCTTTTTAACTCACTGAGCCACCCAGGCGCCCCAGCATGCATTTTCTGAATTGCAACTCCTCTGCTCTTCCTGAATAAACTCAGTTTCTGATAATTCGAGCTTGCCTCAGTTTACCTCTTCATTTAGGTTAACAGTTTTTTTTTTTTTTCCCAGTTCTAAAATTATCTGGTTCTAAGATTGTGGATTATCAAGTTCCTACCAAATCACTTTGCCTGTCTGCCTCTTCTTTGTCATTGCATGTGGTCACTCTCTCTTTATCACAGCATAGCCAGGGATAGAGGCAAGTCTCTATGCCTTATTTCCCTGCCATGTCCATGAGCTGGGCTGGTTGGAGAAGAAAGAACAGCTAAGTTGATTCACTGTAACGTGGCCATTGCTCACACAGGTAGCGTTGTCATGCGTCCTGGAGGCGTGCCTGCAGTGTCACGGGACCTGTGCAGGGTAAGAGAGGTTTGAGATAAAAAGAAGATACACACCCCACCCTCAAAAACTGAAATATACTGGGAAGACAGACATTAAGTAACTACACAAATAATTACAAGAACGGAAGGTACTATGTACGAGAAGTACAGGCTGCCATAGCAAGGGACTACTGAAGCTGTGGGGGTTGGAGATGAACGTGGTAACTGAGGAGCAGAAGTAGGATAGGGAGGGTGAGAATCAGTATCTGGAGGAAGGAGCTTAGTGTGTTCCAGAACCAAATAAGCCAGGGGCACCTGGGTGGCTCAGTGGATTAAGCCTCTGCCTTCGGCTCAGGTCATGATCCGGGGGTCCTGGGATCGAGCCCTGCATCAGGCTCTCTCTGCTCAGCAGGGAGCCTGCTTCCTTTCCTCTCTCTCTGCCTGCTTGTGATCTCTCTCTGTCAAATAAATAAAAATCTTTAAAAAAAAAAAAAAAGAACCAAATAAGCAAGACTGGTATGTTCTCTCTGGAAAACAACAGAGAGAGTTAGAGCTTTTCAAGAATTGAGGACTTTATCCTAAAATAGTGGGAAGCCACTAGAAGTTTTTAACACCACCTCTGGCTAAGCATCAAGAAGCCTACATTCCAATAGCCATAGGTCTGTAGTTATCTTATTTTCAAAACAGACTTTTATTTTCCCCTTCAAAGGAGTAGAAGGCACTAGGAGGTATCCCGTACCTGACATACACCAATTAGTATAGTGAATGCTTCCTTTAGGTAAACCATTACTTTAAACTTGTTATATGTAATTCGTTAACTTGAACTAGTTTGCAGTACAGCAGTCTGGGCTTTTCTCCTTGGTTTTTAAAACTCTAATTTACTGTAAAATGTATTTTTTAATGTCTCGGGGACCTCTAGTCTGGCTGACAGCCTTATTTTGTTTGTTATTACCGTATTATTGTCAGTGGGTTGCTGACACACCTGCTCAGGTGGGCACCTGCCATGTCTGTCATCAGAGCTCAATGGTACCTCAGCTTGGGTCAGCTAAAGAGGGCATTACATGCTAATTGTTGGCAATCCCAGTCTTTTATCCAAACTCCCTAAATTTCCATATTCCTGAAGTGGCAGAAGATGTTGTCCAAGGGAAGAGCAACTGGTACAATCACCATACTCCTATATTGTTACATTGACCCATGGGTGATTTACTACAGGATTTTGATTTTGCCAAAGGAGAGAAAACCAAGGATGTTTTTCAGGAGCCACAGTATTTTGTCAAAAGCACCTAGATAGTAGCTTTATTATGTTCATTTGAAATGTGTGTTCTGAACTGATGCATTTGTCTGACAACTTTATTGATATTTCAAGTTGAATAATCATTTTTTGTATGAGTTTTTGGTTCTTCAGAGGTTTTGCCATTTAAAAAGTTATACTTTTTTTTTTTATCAGTGATTCACCAAAGGGTTTATAGTGGTATCAGGCTTGGTGTAAACCAGTTTATAAATTTGCTTTTCTAACAGATTTATTTATACTTTAGCACATTTCCCCTGAGGACTTAATAGTTATATAAAGAACATTTTTTATTGTAGCAGTAACTTACAGACCAGCACCCATTATATATATATGTGTGTGTGTGTGTGTGTGTGTGTGTGTGTGTAAGCCATCTAAACAAAGGCAATAACTTTTAAAAGTATCTAATTTTAACTGTCTATCCAAAATAATGATGAGCTTGAATAAACTGGGAAAAATAGGATAAAATGGGGGAAATGGCTACATTTGTGTTTATCCATCCTTAGAGCCATTATTTGAAAAATAACTCCCAAAGTGACTACTTATCATCCCAGTCCTTTATTATAATAATTAGAAATACTAACAAATAATGACATTACTAATTGAAATATCAATTTTGACAAGCCTTTACTTATTTCTCTATTAAAATGACTTCCTGAAAATATCACAGGAAGTTAATGAATCGCTTATTAAATTTGAACTTTTCTCCTCTAGTATTCAAATGAAAAAACTGAAATATATATTCAAATTGCTTTATACTAAATTGAACATTAATGGTTATATAAATATAATATATGGTAATGTTACACATGAATGTGATAAGAATCTGTAACATTCATAATGGAATTTGCTAATTTTGAATTTGGCTTATCTTTTAAGTTTATTTTGTTCCTGAAAATTCAAGTGCTGAAATAATGTTTTACCAGCATTTTCTAATTAGCCAAGTATAACTTTCTATGAAAAATTTAAACATTCTTAGGCAACTAACAAATCAATCTATCTTTTCTTCTCTTGTTTTGTTAGCCTTTTAGCAAATATCCTGCTGTGATAAATGACATCTCATTCTGGTTGCCCTCTGAGAATTTTATAGAAAACGATTTCTATGACTTAGTACGGACAATTGGAGGAGACCTGGTGGAAAGAGTTGATCTGATAGACAAGTTTAAACATCCAAAGTAAGTAAAAAGCTTTCTGATTTTATCCCTTTCTTGTCTCTATGTGACAAATGGCGTATGGAAATATATAATAAAATTTTGCTGAAACTCAGTGCATATGAGACAGAATGTCTCCAGAATTTATCGTGAATATATAGTTTATTAGAAAAGACTTTTATGTCAGTCCTTTCTGAAAATCTTTCTAAAATGCAATTTTAATCTTTCCTGCCTTAGTAAATATGTGAAACAGAATGTTTTAAAGATCTTGGAGTTTTTCAGTATTGTTTTTAGAAGTGATTTCTTACCATTATCACATCCCAGGAACAGAGGAGTTGTGTCAGAAACAGGGGTTTGTGGAGAAAAAGCTGTTCTGTCAGTCTCTCAGTGAATATTTATTAACCACTTGCCTCATGCCAAAAGCTGTATTAGGGTCTGGGATAAAGTTTAGTAACTTAATCAGGACCCATCTCAGCGTTGGCCTGTTTTCCCCTGGGACGTGTGTGTGTGTATGCGCGTGCGTGTGTGTGTGTGTGCGCGCGCGCGCACGCATGTGCCCTATAGTCTTACACTAATCAGATTTGATTCTACTTTGGTTTTAGAAAAGTTTTCTTGACTTGTATCATTAAGGATTTGTTCTGATCCATTGTTCTACTCTGTTTCATTCTTCCGGAATTCCAGTTCTGCATAAGAAGGCTCTCCTTTATGTGACTTCTCTACCTATTACTTTCTCTCTAATGTTTTAAAACTCATTTCCACTTCATTTTGAATGTTTTTCTCATTGCTGTCTTGTCTGTCCCTCACTGTTTTCTGCAGTCTCTTCTTCCTCGCTCACATCCCATCTCCATCTTCAATTACTTTGTTTTTCCCCCCTTTTATGAGCTCGGCAAGCTCACATTTCAGTTTCTTCTGATTTCCTCTCTGGGGGCACCTGAGTGGCTCAGTGGGTTAAAGCCTCTGCCTTTCGGCTCGGGTCATGATCCCAGGGTCCTGGGATCGAGCCCCACGTCGGGCTCTCTGCTCAGCGGGGAGTCTGCTTCCTCCTCTCTCTCTGCCTGCCTCTCTGCCTACTTGTGATTTCTGTCTGTCAAATAAATAAATAAAATTTAAAAAAAGAATGTACCTCTGTTTTCCTCTCTGAATTATCTCTGATTTGTAGTTTTACTTCATAGAGGAATTGCTTCATTTGGTTTTTAAAATTTATTGCAAGGTATTTGCCCAGCAATTTCTTACGATCCAGTGGCAATATTTTTTTCTATGACTTCTTTGTTAATAAGTTTTTCTTTCATCTTCCTTATTTTTTCCCCAGTTTTCAAATTGATGTACCTGTGGTATGCATATGATTTGCCTTTTTGTTACTTATATTTGAATGACATTGGATTTTCTGAACCAGTTATGGGCACAAAGTTGAGGTATGAGTGTGGGTGTTGACATGGCAGGGAGGGGCTAGGGGTGATCGTTCACGTTAACCGTCCTCACCACTCTACGGCTTTTATCCTCTCCAGTGCCAAGAAATAACTCTTTCTTTGAATACAGCTCATTCATCTCATTGATTCCTTGTATAGTTCTGCCTCCCACCCCAAATCCTCTCTTCTTACAAACAGAAGATTCGCCTTTGTTTACTTCAGTTTCAGCACTTATTGGTGATAAAGACTTTGAACTTCAGATTATAACCCTCAGGTCTGAGAAATGCGTCTTTGCTAATATTTTCTGAGAAATGCCACTGCGTGTGTTTCCTTCCTTCACATCTCATTAGCTTCTACTTGCTTTCAGCTGCTTTTGGCAGACTTTAAATATATTTTAGAGTTTGCAGATGATGTCTCTTCCCTAACTTTACAGAAAACAGTATATATGGAGCAGCTTGGGTTTTTGACACGATGGAAGACCCGTTCAGTCTGGGTCTTTTCTGTGAGAGAAATTTCTAGGAATTTGCATGTTGATAGTGAAATTCCAGCTACTTACTATTGAAGAAGAGGGAAAATGTAGGACCAAGACTGATTATTCAATAGTAACTGAGATACCAAAAGGCCATGATTTGTTATCTTTTCCCCATTGTTGTTTAATATGTAAAAAACCATGGGAATTAAGGATTCAGAATCCATTCCTAATTTTGTACTTCTCAAGCTTTTGCCACCTGCCATTGCCTGAGCCCTGCCTCTACTCTCATATCATCAGTGTCAAAAGTTAGAGGAGTAGCCCTTTCTGGTTGGAGATGATCAGATCTTAAAGGTTGGAGATAGATGTAATGGCCTGGCTGTGGGAGTAAGTGTGGTTTGGAGGCGGGGTAAATATTGGGATTTTCTGACTGGGAGGTGATTTGCGTTGGTGAGAATAAATGCTGAATGGGCTAATTGGAGAAATTGCTGTGAGAGTGAGGTAGCATCAGAATCCTTTGACCACGGACGCACCAGGCAGGCAGATATTCCATTTAAAAAAAAAGAAATCGGGGCGCCTGGGTGGCTCAGTGGGTTAAGCCGCTGCCTTCGGCTCAGGTCATGATCTCAGGGTCCTGGGATCGAGCCCCGCATCAGGCTCTCTGCTCAGCAGGGAACCTGCTTCCTCCTCTCTCTCTGCCTGCCTCTCTGCCTGCTTGTGATCTCTCTCTGTCAAATAAATAAATAAAATCTTTAAAAAAAAAAAGAAATCACTGGACTGTATAGGAGTGTTCTACTGATGCAGGTCTATACACACAACTGTATTCTAGTTTATGAACGGAGAATCTGTCCAGTTGCTTCCAGAGGACACAGCACCACAGTACTCTCGATTGGAAACTTGAAAACAACCAACCAACCAAAAAAATACTTTTTATTGGCACTGACCTTACCATCTTTTAAGTGAATGTTAAACAAATATTTAAGGCCAATTATTCTGAAGCTATGCCAAATGATTAGCCTGCCCAGAGTGCACACCTATCTCAATAAGGGTCTTGGTGGTTGGAGTAAGGTTTCTGAGGCAGAGGTTGCTAATTATCTCTCAATATCCAATCCCCCATTTAAATAATAATGTAGCATTGATTTTTTTGTCTAAGCAGCTTGCTAGCTAACTAAAAGTCTACACTTCTAAGCCTCCACTATTGAGGCTGTCCTTTTCTTTCCTGCCATTTGGATGTGAATGTAATGGCTGGTACTTCAGCACCCATTTTGGACCATGGTATGACCTTAGCAATGGAAGTTGTGTTGAGTACAACCTGGGTCTCTGGCACTGGAGTGTCAGTTCAGCCCTGGACTTTTATGTGAGAGACAAGTATCTTGTTGAAGCCACTGGTTTTTAGATCTTTGTTACTGACAACCAAAGGTAAACTTTGCTATTACAGCCCCGAGGGAAAGGACAGACTTGCAGAAAGGGACACATTATTTCATAATAGTGGCTCACTGACTAAAGATCCTCAGGAAATATCTAGGGTGGGAGGGTGGCAAACTGTTTCTGTTGACGGCCAGTTAGTAGATAGTTTTGACTTTGAGGGCCATAGGGTCTCTGCAACACCTGTGCCCTACTCTGCTATTGTAAAAGCCATGGACGAAATGAACCAAACAAACATGGCTGTGTTCCAGCAAAGCTTTAATTACAAAAACAGGTGATGGGCTAGGTTTGGCCCATAGTTTGCTGACCCCTGATATACAGGAGGGAGCCATATACAATTCTTTAACTGACCCCTGCTCATATATTCTAAAATTCTCCTCTCGGAGGTCTTTTTTCCTCAGGCACCCTGCACCCTCCTGTTCTCCTCCCAGTAAGAGTTCCTGACTTGGGTGGTGGCAAGTGGAGGGTCACCTGATCTTGTACTCATCAGTGCCTATCTGGAGCTTAGGACTTACTTTATTTTCAATGCGTAAATTAAATATTGCTAGGCAATCCAAAGAGCTCTGACCCTTTCTTTGCCTAACATCAAGAATTGAGAAATGCTAGTAGTGCATGAAAGACTCTTTGAAATAAACAAGTAGTTAAACAAATTATGCCTTATTTTCTTTTTTAACAAATTAGGTATAATGTCTTGCGAACAAGAGCAGATCCCAAGATGCCTCAGGGAGACATAACTGCTGATAGGAACCTAATTTCATAATGTTAGACAAATGGGCACATTTTTCTGGGTTACAGATAATAGTCTGTCCTGAATGGTCACAGGTAACAGCTGTTCAGGTTAGAAGAAGATGACTTTTTGTTCTAGTCCTTGCAGCTCAGATAGGACAGATTTAGGTTGAGCTCAAGGTAGAGGCTTTCAGAAGTTAGAATTGGGGGATTTAAAAGACTTACTTGACTGGACTACAAGAAATGGGTGGTGGAGAGAATGCCCCAGGTGTCTATAGCAGGTTCTCCCTGACCATGTCCCCAGATCAGTGCTTCTCATAGACCTCCACCATGTTTCTGGGGCTGCTGCTCACTCCATGCATTCTGCTCACTCATGGACATGCTTTCCTGAATCCGTGAACCCACAGCCAGGGACTAGTTGGGGCTGAGATGCTGAGATGCTGAGATGCCATCCTGAGCCATGGGCACCGAAGGCGAGTCCCGGCTCTGTTCAGGCCTCCTTGATCCAGTTAATGGTTCTGTTCTTCCTGACTGACCACTTGCGGTTGGAACAAATTTAGTGCAGGTTGGTACCAGAGCACTTGTCTGCAGTTTATCATGGTGTGCCGAAGAGGGACTCCACCAAGAGAGGCACTTTCTCCGTGTGGCTGCCCCCCTTCTCAGTCGATATGAATCACGGGTATTACCTGCTCCTAATTGGCTACAGCATGGGGGCAGGTGTCCCTGTGGATAAGGCAGTTGGGGTAACTTCTCCTTCCTTCTTCCCTTCCTCTTGTTTTTCCCTCCTTAATCTTTTCTCTTTTCTTTCTTTCTTTCTTTGGTGTGTTTGATTTTCCTTTGTCAAATTGTATCCAATAAAAACATAGAAGTTTAAAAATGAAAAGGTGAGATTCACCCATCATGTCAACACCCTAACACCACATTTCTTCATGTCGTTACATTTTCCCAGGCTTGACTTTTTTCATGCATATGCGTCAGATGACATTTGATCCCAGAATGATGTATGCTATGTATTATCAGCCTTCTGGTCTAGAGTGGGGTTCTTCAGCCTCTCCACTACTGATATTTGGGGCCAGATAATTCTTGTTGGGGGGACTGTTCTGTGCACCCCAAGATGTCAGCAGTACCTCTGACCAGTCTCAGCCCCTCCCAGCACCTTATGATGACCAAAAATGCCTCCAGACATTGCCAGATATCCCCTGTCAGGCAAAACTGCCCTCACTTGAGAACCACTGGGATATTATTTAGTGGAGAATTTCTTATGTCTTCTAAAAAATACTATTTCTTAAAACCATGCTTTACTTTTGTGTTCTGACCAGCAGGGAGAAGGGACAGAAGGACCTTACAAGAGGGAGGTGTTCCAGCAGGGGTTCTTATGATTCCAAGAAACACACATGACAAAACATCAGAAAAGCTGGGCACCCCAGCTAGGCTTCAGAAAGAGCAGGAGCTAGGGCAGGGTGTGACCTTTCTGTCTCCATTGCCCTTTCTGGGGTTTGTCTACCAATTTCTGCTTCTCTGTCATGTTTTATTTCCTCACGCCCTCTCTGGCTCTCCCCTGCTTCCTGCTTTCCACCATATAGCTTGTGCTCTCTCTGTATTTGGCAGAGCTCAGAATACCCTGCCCAGCCCCCAAGTCTAAATGACCTTCAGGTGTCAGTGCTCAGCACCATTTGCTAGCACTTTGCCCAATTCTGACATTCCCGACAAAGGACTCTCACCAGCCTGAGATTTTCTGGCCAAGTCAGAGGTCACTGACCAGCTGGAGGACAGTTTCTCCTGCAATCAGGTGTCTGCCCTCACTCTAATTAGCCACATGAGTCAAATGGACAGGCCTCTGACCTTGTTTTATAGGTCGGTAGGTTTACTGTCTATATGGAGCTTTCTTTGTTTTCCCTGTAGCCTGAACTCAATAGCTTCCAACTCAGGCACTGCCATTTTCAGACTGCCTTGAACTTCACGCAGAGGCCTGTTGTAAGAATGTTAACCAATCACTTCTCGAGTTCCTATGTTATAGGACACATCAGGCTCATTAGGACCACACGGATAGTAAGGCAAGAGATCCCAGTTTTTGTGGGGCTAAATAACGCAAGAAGAGTGAACTAGCAATAAAAAATAGAAGGTGATTAACTGACCATAGAGTTGAGGGTCCATATCTGGGCTCTCTACTCTGTTCCACTGGTCTATGTGTCTGTTTTTATGCCAGTACCATGCTGTCTTGGTGATCACAGCTTTGTAGTAAAGCTTGAAATCAGGTAACGTGATGCCCCCAGTTTTATTTTTGTTTTTCAACATTTCCTTAGCGATTCGGGGTCTCTTCTGGTTCCATACAAATTTTTGGATTATGCTCCATCCAGCTCTTTGAAGAATACTGGTGGAATTTTGATTGGAATGGCATTAAAAGTATAGATTGCTCTAGGCAGTATAGACATTTTAACAATGTTTATTCTTCCGATCCAAGAGCATGGAATGATCTTCCATTTTTTGTGTCTTCTTCAATTTCTTTCATGAGTGTTCTGTAGTTCCTTGAGTACAGATCCTTTACCTCTTTGGTTAGGTTTATTCCCAGGTATCTTATGGTTCTTGGTGCTATAGTAAATGGAATCGATTCTCTAATTTCTCTTTCTGTATTTTCATTGTTAGTGTATAAGAAAGCCACTGATTTCTGTACATTGACTTTGTATCCTGCCATGTTACTGAATTGCTGTATGAGTTCTAGTAGTTTGGGGGTGGAGTCTTTTGGGTTTTCCATATAAAGAATCATGTCATCTGCGAAGACAGAGAGTTTGACTTCTTCATTGCCAATTTGGATACCTTTTATTTCTCTTTGTTGTCTGATTGCTGTTGCTAGGACTTCTAATACTATGTTGAACAAGAGTGGTGAGAGTGGGCATCCTTATCGTGTTCCTGATCTCAATGGGAAGGCTGAAAGCTTTTTCCCATTGAGGATGATATTTGCTGTGGGTTTTCATAGATAGATTTGATGAAGTTCAGGAATGTTCCCTCTATCCCTATACTTTGAAGCATTTTAATCAGGAACGGATGCTGGATTTTGTCAAATGCTTTTTCTGCATCAATTGAGAGGACCATGTGGTTTTCTCTCTTTTCTTATTAATTTGTTCTATCACATTGATTGATTTGCAAATGTTGAACCATCCTTGGAGCCCAGGAATGAATCCCACCTGGTCATGGTGGATAATCTTTTTAATGTGCTGTTGGATCCTGTTTGCTAGGATCTTGTTGAGAATCTTAGCATCCATATTCATCAGTGATATTGGTCTGAAATTCTCCTTTTTGGTAGGGTCTTTGCCTGGTTTGGGGATCAGGGTAATGCTGGCTTCATAGAAAGAGTCTGGAAGTTTTCCTTCTGCTTCAATTTTTTGAAACAGCTTCAGGAGAATAGGTGTTATTTCTTCTTTGAAAGTTTGGTAGAATGAAAGTGCATGAAAGACTCTTTGAAATAAACAAGTAGTTGAACAAATTGTTTTTTGGGAGGTTTTTGATCACTGCTTCAATCTCGTTACTAGATATCGGTCTATTTAGGTTATGGTCAGTTAATCTTCGACAAAACAGGAAAAAATATACAGTGGAAAAAAGACAGTCTCTTCAAAAAATGGTGCTGGGAAAACTGGGCAGCTATGTGTAGAAGAATGAAACTCGACCATTCTCTTACACCATACACAAAGATAAACTCAAAATGGATAAAAGACCTCAACGTGAGACAGGAATCCATCAGAATCCTAGAGGAGAACATAGGCAGTAACCTCTTCGATATCAGCCACAGCAACTTCTTTCAAGATATGTCTCCAAAGGCAAAGGAAACAAAAGCCAAAATAAACTTTTGGGACTTCATCAAAATCAAAAGCTTCTGCACAGCAAAGGAAACAGTCAAGAAAACAAAGAGGCAACCCACGGAATGGGAGAAGATATTTGCAAATGACAGTACAGACAAAAGGTTGATATCCAGGATCTATAAAGCACTCCTCAAACTCAACACACACAAAACAGATAATCATATCAAAAAATGGGCAGAAGATATGAACAGACACTTCTCCAATGAAGACATACAAATGGCTCTCAGACACATGAAAAAATGTTCATCATCACTAGCCATCAGGGAGATTCAAATTAAAACCACATTGAAATATCACCTTACACCAGTTAGAATGGCCAAAATTAGCAAGACAGGAAACAACATGTGTTGGAGGGGATGTGGAGAAAGGGGAACCCTCTTACACTGTTGGTGGGAATGCAAGTTGGTGCAGCCTCTTTGGAGAACAGTGTGGAGATTCCTCAAGAAATTAAAAATAGAGCTTCCCTAGGACCCTGCCATTGCACTACTGGGTATTTACCCCAAAGATACAGATGTAGTGAAAAGAAGGGCCATCTGTACCCCAATGTTTATAGCAGCAATGGCCACGGTCGCCAAACTGTGGAAAGAACCAAGATGCCCTTCAACGGCCGAATGGGTAAGGAAGATGTGGTCCATATACACTATGGAGTATTATGCCTCCATCAGAAAGCATGAATACCCAACTTTTGTAGCAACATGGAGGGGACCAGAAGAGATTATGCTGAGTGAAATAAGTCAAGCAGAGAAAGTCAATTATCATATGGTTTCACTTATTTATGGAGCATAACAAATAGCATGGAGGACATGGGGAGTTAGGAGAAGGGAGTTGGGGGAAATTGGAAGGGGAGGTGAACAATGAGAGACTATGGACTCTGAAAAACAATCTGAAGGGTTTGAAGAGGTGGGGGGGTGGGAGGTTGGGGGAACCAGGTGGTGGGTATTAGAGAGGGCACGGACTGCATGGAGCATTGGGTGTGGTACAAAAAACAATGAATACTGTTATGCTGAAAATAAATTTAAAAAAATGATTATAAAAAAAATAGAAGGTGATAATAAGGTGGGTTAAGCCTCGTGTGTGGCCTGCATAGTTTCTTGCATGTGTCTGATGCCCCACAAGCCTTCCCTGTCTGAGGGGGAATGTCTAGGGCTATAGGTTCAGAGCAGGGCAGCCATTGGTCTGGGAAGTTTTCCCAGGAGACGAGACCGCAAATTCTGCATGTCTGTCTCCCTTCTGCTACCTTGTGAATGAGGTGTACACAGCTCATTCTCAGTGAGTGACTCCGAGTAGAAACCTTCAGTTCCTGTGAAAAGAACCCTGGGTTGTTATGTTCTTTTGTTGCTGGGGCAGATTCACTCAGGGTGGCCACTTTAAGACAGAGGGGATTTATTTACGGAAACGCCTGAATCAGAACAAGAAACCCATTTGGAACCAAGGCAGGTCTAAGGGCTAGAGATCTTTTGAAACCAGGCACCTCTGGCTCTATCCCTCCGCTTGCTCCTCTCAGCCAGGGACCACTCCTAAAACAGCTCAGCCCCACTTTCCAGAACACAGAACCACAGTCTGAACATTTACAACCAGAAGGGTTCATGGGACATTTTTTCAGAACTAGCTCCCCAGGTGCAGACCTCCTTCCCTCATCCCCCACCAGTCTGTTCCTCAGAGCTCTGTGTAACTGCTCCTAAGGTTGACTCATTCATATCTTGTGTTCCTTATGTGCACTTAAACTTTTCCAGGCTATTCCGCTTGATGGAAACTCCGCAGGGCACTATGGCATAGTCTCTCACTTCCGTCTTCCCACAGTGTTTAAATTGGAAGGAGGCTGGCTCCCTGCGTGATGCTTGGTGGATGGCTCATTGATCCTTCTTCGTTCCTTAGAGGCGCTTTTGTTAAATGGCTGGAAGTATTTTATGACCTAAAAAGTAGAGGCAATGTAGGCCAGTGGAAAGAGCTCAGAATTCAGAGGCAAAGGCCATCAGTGGAGTCTTGGCCCTTCACGTCTTAGAAGTCCCATAAAGGCATTCTCTGACCTCAGTTCCTCATCTGCCAACCAAGGGTGCTAACATCATCCAGAAATGGGAGCTGCAAAAATTAGGTCAGCCTATAGGTGTGAAATGCTTTGAAAACAGCACAGAGTTGGTTCAAAAAAAAAAAATTTAATAGTTATCACAGGAAAAACCAGTAACTTTCACAGTCAGCCCATCTTGCTTATTAAAGAGTAACCTCGGCACAGCCAGGAGTCTTGGATTTGGCCGCCAAATACATACAACTAGGAAGTTCTGGTCATCACGGGAAGCAGAGTGAGACTTCATATAAAACTATCATTCTGAAATAATACATGTTCTTCCTGCAGCTTAAGGAGTACATGTTCAATCATAAAAAAATAAAAATACTTCGTAAAGTGGCATAGATGTTGGTCAGCGGAGCCGCGTCGTCAATATGGCTGTTCTCTGGGTTCTGTATTGGGAAAATGCCACGGCTGGTGTCAGGTGGGGTGACATCTCCGGTTTACAGATCACTCCCTGGTTCTGTTTCTTGTGACAGAGCCAAAGAAGTGCAGTTATCTGAACTTAAAGCTTGGCCAGGAATGAAAAGCCAGCGACAGCTAATCTTGAGAGAGCTTGTCAGAAGTTGTGTCCCCTTGAAACTGACAGTATGCGGTACCAGGGAGCTCGCTCGGGGCAGCCAGGCCTGCGTTAGAACACTCCTGGCTTCTTTCCCTTTCTTCACTTTTATTGCCATGCTGGTGGCGTGAGTCTAAGAACTTTTATTGTTGTGGTTCAGACAGCCCAGAAAGCAATTCTAAGAACACTATTTTTAGCCTGGGTATTTGTTTTTCCCTACCTTCCTCTCTTTACCTCCTTCCCTAAAAGGCTTCTTTTTAAAGCAGCCCACGAGGGGTGCATTTTCTCGGGGTCACATAGAAGCCCTGCTTGCCACCAGCGTTAGACAAATTAAAACACAATTAGCTCGGTCCCCGAACGTGCCCTGTCCCCTAGCACTTCACCATTTGCTGAAGGAGCCTTTGACATTACCTTCAGCACTGACCCAGCAGGGCCCTGGGAGCAGCGTCTCAGCACAGAGCAGAGAAGGAGTGGAGAGACTGCTCGTTGACAGCCAGGCACGGCGAGGGGCCAGACGTTCAATGAGCTGGATCGTCAGTGATCTGCTGTGTGCATGCACACCTTCATGAAAATTAACCATGAAGCCGCTCTTCCCTCTTTAACTTTCAATTAGCACTTTTCAGGGAATTCTTTGGCTATAATCTTCACTTGGCATCCCGTGCACCTTTTTGCAGCGTGGAGACTGAATGCTCTCTTTCTAAGATGCAAGGCAGAAGTAACCCACTTCCCTTGATGTTTCCCTGTCCCACCCCCGACAGTATCGATCAGATGAAGGTAAGTTAAAATGCACACCAAGGACAACCTGTAAGGGGAATCTCAGTCACAGAATTGGCAGAAATGTGATGGGGAGGAGCAGCCCCACCCCCTCATTTTGGGCAGCGAGGAGTCATGCTCTGCATCATTCTGGATCTTTAAATCTGTTATCCAGGTCACAAGGTCACTTCTTTCAACTAGCTACCACCCAAACGTGAATCCCAGAGCTGCAGTGGGCGCCTGCCTCCTACTCCCAGCTGCACCATCCGTACGAGGTCAGCGACCTTGCCCTTCACACCACACAGAGGCTTAGCCTTGACTGTGCCATGAACCTCACAGTTACTGAGGATGTCTTAGTAACTAAGAAATTTATGACTCCAAATATGGCCTGGCACTGCGCAGCCTCAGAGTCTTATGCAGGATAACCTAACAGTTATCCTGATTATAGATCTCGGAGTCGAGTCTTTAAAGATGAGACTTATAAGAAAGTTTCTGAGACCTGTTTGAATTTCTGAGCAGCGGAGATGGGCTCAGCAGACCTGCTGATTCCTCGGGCTCCAGCTCCAGCCCGGCTGCAGCTGGGATGCACAGTGCACGGGCCAGGTTGGTGTCCAAGTGTCCCTTGGGCTAGTTACCTTCCTTAGCTTGGTCATAACTGAGACTCAAGCTGCTGATGTGCAAAAGCAAGCAGAGACCTCTAGGGATGAGGGGTCAGCTCCAAGGGAAAGGACCAGCGGTGTATACAGTTGGTCCAAATCGCATCCTAGATCTAGGGCCCCTTTCTTATTGGGGACGTTTGGGAGGGCGCCCTGCAGTCAGCGGGCCCGGTGGAAGTGGGTGGCAGAGCAGACGAGCAGTCACAGAGAAGCCAGGCTTAGGGGCCGCACACGGTCTGCCTGGGAGCTCCACTGGCTAGCTGCCACCCCAGGGCTCTGTCCCCTCCTTAGAGGTGGGGTGGATCTGGAGTCCGGATGTGGGGGTGGAGTGTAAGGGATACTTAAGGTGGGAAAGCCAGGCGACCAACAGGAACTTTGATTTGTTTTTTTTGTTGCTTTGTTTTGCTTTAACAGCCTATAGCTCCAAGGAGGAATCTACTTACTCAAGTGTCGTTTGGAGCCACAGAAAGCAGGACTATGACCAGAATTTAATCAGGTGTCTAGTGAGGACAGAGCAAGGTAGAATGTTCTGGAAGATTTACATGAGGAAGAGAAGGATACCTCAAGGCAACGTAGTGCCAGTCAGGGCATCCTGTTCCAGTGGGGCTGCTGTGGTCAAGAGAGGGCTAGTCAGATGCTTAGGAAATGAATTGAGGAACTTCTGTTCAGATCTCCCCAGCATGTCACCGCCACCTGCTCACGGAGACCTCAGCCTCCTGCAGAGTTCCTATCATGTATTTCTGGAGGCCCCTAAGGGTGTCCCGCATTTGCTTATGCAGACTTCCCCTGAACATGCCGGTGATTCATGGGGGACCCCGGTTTCCTCCTGGATATTGCCAGCCCTGCTGCCGCCCCAGCCAGCACACCCATGAGACTTTGGGGGGTTTTCATGGGGTCTTGCGCTGTTTCAGGTTTGGGCAGAGCTGTGCCTTCCCTTGCTGGTGTGGCACCTGTCACACAGCTCTGCTTTGAGCCCCATGTCCCTTCCTATTCCGCAGAGCCCCTCCCTCGAGGCTTTCCCCTCCAGGCAAACCCCTGCCAAAAAAGGCTCCAGAATTCCAGTGCAGCCTGACTCCCGCTCAGTTCAGACCAGAATCTCTTCCTCAGAAGCAAAGTTCAGAAATGAGGACAAAATCAACAAGATGCCAGTCACCTTCTCCTCTTTTGTGAACAGAACTATTTTTGCAAGATGTCTTACTTAATATTTCTCAGAGGAGAAAGAATACCCCACGAAAGTTTTTAGATTCTGTATCTGACAGATCCAGCCACTTTTCTTATTCTCTACTTCCTCCTGACAGGAAGTGACGATAGTAAGATGGGAAGAGAGGAAACCCGCAGTGAAAATGAAGCAGGTGAAATATTTGGTCTACGCATTTATGCAGAATTTTACTGGAATAATCACTTATCCCAGCATTTATTAAATACAGTAATCTCTCCTAGCTGGTCATCTGTCTGGCAACACACATAGTATCGGTGACGGTAGAATGAGCATTTCTAACACGTTCTGTTCTGGCAATTTCCACGTTGCATTGTATTCATATAGTTCCCACCCCTGCACTGTGAGTTTTGGCCAGCCATTGGGACTTTAACTTTCTACTCTATTTGAGGAATAAAATATAGCAGCCACTCAATAAACATATGATGAATGAATGATAAAAAGAACGAAAACCCAGGAACAACATACTGACATCATGTTTTCTCCAGATATAACTGACATCCATTTCTCTGTAGACCAGAAAGAGACCCCATTTGGTCACATTTTGCAGATGGGTGACCAGAACCCTTTACTGTCAGTCATGATGGTTTCTTACTGAGGAGAAACAGAGTAGAGGGTGGGGACAGCTCCTCAGGAACAGGAATTGGATTATAGCAAGTTGGATTCTGAGTAAACTGCTGGTTTAAAAATAGTGTTTTTGAGACTAGTGTTCACATGGAGAAAAGAAGAAAGGAAAGAGGAAAAAAAAGTACCTTTGAAGAAGATTGGTTGTATCCTATGTAAAATATATTTTAATACTCTGAGCTCCCAGGATCAGAAAAGTGTTAGAAGTATGCAAATTGTTCATGATTACCTAAGAAACCCTTTCCTTGATTGGAAGAGCAGAAATCACAGGGCTGAAGAAAAATTCAAGGAGTCAAATTATAACGTGTTTGTGTGTATGTTTGTTTGCCACAGGTGAGGAACAAGGGAAATTGTGAAGGAAGGTAACATGAAAGGAAGAAAAAAGCTATCTGTACAGGGAGGGCAGAGAAACCTTAGCTCTCTTGAACGTGGGCTTTCCAAACCACTACGTACCTACGCCATGCCATTTAGAGTCACAGGAATACTGGATCCCTGACATGGCTGCCAACATCCTTTTCTAGCAGCAGCTTCTTCCCTCATGTGCCTGGCTCATAGGACAGCTTCCACACTGGTCCAGTGGGACTCTGTCCCCAGACCTAAGTGATTGCTCCAGGAGTGGGCACCTTGTAAAGCTGGGCCAGTAGGCCTTTTCTCCATAATGTTTGGATGGAAGACGAAAAAGAGCTTAGGCTACGAATGACATATCTAGGAGCCATCTCTGGCCACATTTCAGTGAATGTGATGAGCAGAGAAGGAGAAGGAAACGGCAGAACAGAGATATGACATGGAGAGAAGAACTGGTGTGGTTGAGTCCTCGGTTCCATTCTATTCTCGGCCCAGCTGCACTCCTCCCTTCCCACACAGTTCAGTTGTCCACTCCTTGCTCAGATTCCCTAAGCAAGTGTAACCCCCTGTTGTTTAAGTTGGTTTCATGTGGGTTTCCATTATTTGAGATCAAATGAGTTCTAAGACATGTAATTACAGACTTAGGGCATTGGAAGAGGGCAGGAAGGAAGACGGTGACAGGCCAAAATCATCAGCTTCTTTTCCAGAGAACTCTGGAGCACCAGAGAGTTGAGGCTGCAGGGGCCCTTGAGTTCCAGATGTTTCTCTTCTGATTCTGGTTCTGAATGGTTCTTTTCCTCTTAGCTAGAGTAGCTAAAACTTAATGTATTTCAAGTTGTGACTCCTTCATCCTAGCAACCATGAATGTGAACACTTCCCATGGGTGCGGCACAATGCTATCTGTGATGCTTATGGTCAGAAGATATAAAAATGACTTTTTAAATGAGCTCTTGTCCTCAAGGAGCTCACAATCTGATAAGAGGGTCAGTGAACATAGATATCTGCAATTTAATATGAGAAATGTCTTAGATGACGGATGGCACCACCATGATTTCAAAGAAGAGTAACGCCTCTCTTACCCTAAATGATCAAGAAGTATCTACAGGTCATGGTTCAGCTAACAGGTAAGAGTTAGCTGTGGAATGGGCCAAGATATTCCAGGCAGAGTAGGCCACATGCACAAAGACAGGAAGAGAGAGAAATGAAAATAATTTAGTGTGCCCAGCATACAGGAAGCATGGCGGAGTGGGGGGAAATGAAGCTGGAGGGTTCGGGAGGAGCTAGGTCTTAAAGGCCTTGCATTTCCTTATACACATGTGGACTTTTCTGGTAGAACATGTAGGGAGTCGTGCTAATTCAGCTGTTTTCAAATTTGGAAGTGATTATCTGTCTTGAGACTCTATTGACCCTGGCTAAAGCTGGAGGTAGGGAAAGATGGAGAAGCACATCTCAATAGCTTATCTGAATGGAGGAGATGAGTCTGAGCTGAGACAGTGGCCAGGGCCTTATGGGAGAAGCTGACCAATGGGAAGGATATTTGGGAGTTGAAATCCACAGGAAGGGTGGAGCCCGTTGAAGGAGTGAGCATGGAGATGAAGGAATCCAATATAACTTCCAAGTCCTGAGTGGTATGACTAAGAGGACAAGAGGACTGACCTTGAGGTAAGGGGTTAAATATGGGGAGCAGTGCTTTGGTGGAGATTATTTGGTTACTTTTGGTCCTCTTGAGTTTTAGGTGAGCTGCCTGGGAATGCTGGCCCAAGAGCTCATGAGAGACAGGCTCGGATTAGAGTATACTGTTGGCAGTTGGCACTCTGGTCAGAACAGAGATGCCTAGGGTGTGTCTGGAACAGGAGAAGGGGAAGGCGAAGAAAGAATGAACTCCAGGAAAGGCTTAAAGGGATGGAAGAGAAAACAAGTGATTTGAAGGAATTAAGAAGGGTGACCCAGAAGGTCCAGGTAGAGGAGCAGAGGCTGGGGCATGAAAGCATGGAAGGTCCGTCTTACACCAACAAGATTAGAGAGTGCAGTCAGGTGACCTGCCAAGACCACATGTATTTGGCCAGTCCAAAGCCTTCAGTAGCAGGTTCAAGGACAGGAACTACTTTGGTGAATCATATTTCTTCTCCTTTCCCCCTTGTTTTGCCTTCACAAATATTTATTCCACAAATGTTAGTAACTAGAGAATACTTGATATAATGGATATATACAGAGGGTTGATGTGTTAGGGAGCAAACAAAATGTCCTAACCCTGGCACCTAGACCTGGGTCTTCATGGCTACGTGTTTGGTGATGTTGGTTTGGAATAATGTTGTGGGGAAGTTTCGCTTTCCAGTCACTTACCTGTTTGTATGTTCCCTTCCCCTCTAGCTCATTTAAAGGGTGGTAGGGCAGGTGAGCCCTCTCTGAGAAGCAGGAATTATACAGGAATGAGGCTTTGAGATTAGTCTCCCGTACTGGGGTGGCCCACTTAAGATAAGCCTCATTAAATGCACTTCAGAGGAGATAGCCCAGTGTATTGAACTTAAGAAAGGACATGGCATGGCAATTAAGACCTGAAAATATGAATGGAATTTGGAATTTCAACGATACTTTGATCAGCACTTCTTAAAATGGTATAGGGGGTGGGGGGAAGAGACTCCTTAAGGTGACGTATACTTTCCTTGGGCTCTACACAGCCTCCTGCTTCAAAGGAGGAAGCCACCCCTGGGGGACAGAAGTGCAACCCAGTACCAAAAAAAAAAAAAAAAAAAAAAAAAAAAAAAAAAAAATTAGACTTGACCTCCACTCACCTCTCAAAGCAAAAACAGCCTCCCCAAAATGAGAGAAATAAAGCTAGGAAAAGAAGGTGTGAAGCATATATATATATCATAAGGTAAACAGAGAGGAGTAGATTTTGATTATGTTTAGAATTTTTTTTTTTTAACCTAGATTGAATCAAGGAATACCTGTACGTTGAACTTCTTCGTTGCAGGATTCCTACTGCCAGAAAGTCTATTTAAATATGAATCCCAAATAATGTGATATCACATCTGATACAGGAGTATATCTGGCAATATTAAACAAATCAAATTCTTGGGGAGACTAGTCTGAATTGAAGCTATTCTTGGCATAAAGTAAAGGAGATCAATACAGATATTTAAGCTGGAAAAATCCTAATAGTTAATAGAAAACCAAAACTCAAGGTCCCGCCAACCTTCAGAGCAGAGCTGTTTCAAGTGCTTCTCAGAAAACAAATGTGTCGGGGCACCTGGGTGGCTCAGTGGGTTAAAGCCTCAGGTCATGATCTCAGGGTCCTGGGATTGAGCCCCACATTGGGCTCTCGGCTCAGCAGAGAGCCTGCTTCCCCCTCTCTCTCTGTCTCCTGCTCTGCCTACTTGTGATCTCTCTTTCTGTCAAATAAATAAATAAAATCTTAAAAAAAAAAAAAAAAGAAAAAAGAAAACAAATGTGTCTTAGAGATTTTAGCCAGGGGCCCTTCCACATCTTCATGTCCTGGGGGGCATCCTCCCTCCCTTCCTTCCTTCTTTAAATCATGTAATGTCTCGTGTCCCACCTATCCTGTCCTTCAGACAGGACCAGGTGGAGATTGAAATTGGATCCTATAACATATGACCAACTTTATACATTGTAATCACACCGTTTAATTACTTTAAATAGTACTTCTAGCTAGGTTTCCTGCTTAGAGTACTACCAGGAGGATTTTTGTTCTTCTAGCTCATGCTGTAATAGGAAAATGGCAAGACAGCTATTGTACTCCTAATTGCAAATTTGTTTAATTGAAATTACATTCAGTCATTCTGACATACTTTCAAGCAACTGTGAAAAATAGCTACTATGATCTGTTGGTATGCTGCTTTGAATGGCTAATAATTTTAGTTGGATGGTGTTTTTAGTTCCTTATTATCAGTAAACATGAAAAATAAAGTTAGAATAAAACAGCAGCAATAATTGCAAAACTTTATATCTGTGTGTAAGTTGGGCCTTGGCACTTTGTTTTAAAAACCAGCTTCCTACCCCCCCCCAAGAAAAATAAAGAAATTCTGTTGAAATATCTGCTGGATATATTCTGTGGAAAATAGATCTGTACAATCCATAGCTGATGTGAGGAGAAGATCTCCTCTGTTGCACTTTACCCATGAACCCAAAGTCTCAGATTCAAGGATGTCTGACAAATCTGTTTTAAATTGGTGTCCATGTAGATGGTGTCCCCTTGGAAGGGCTACCCTAAACTTAAATTTTCTGTTGGCTTTGTTTTTTTAATGAGATGAAATTCACATGACAAAATGAGGCATGTTTGAGTAAGCAATTCAGTGGCATTTAGCACATTCACAGTATTGTGTGACCACCACATCTATCTGGTTATCTAGATCCAAGACATTTTCATCACCCCAAAGAAACCCCACACCCATTGCAGGGCTGCTTCCTATTCCCCATCCTTCTGTCCCCCAGCCCGGGCTGCCACCAATATGCATTCCGCCTACATCATAGAAAAGGAATTAACACCGTGTATGATCCATTGTGTGTGCTTGACCTCTTTCACTTAGCATGTTTGTGAGGTTCTTCTACCGTTCAGCATGTAGCAATCTTCATTCCTTTTTATGGCTGAATAATTTTCTATTCTACATATAAACTACAGTTTACCCATTCCTCCCTCAGTGGACATTTGGGTTGTTTCCATATTTTGGCTACTGTGAATAACACTGGTAGGAACACGTATGCAGAAGTGTTATTTGAGTCCCTGTTCTCCATTGTTTTGGGAATATACCTAGGAGTAGAGTCACTGAGTCATTTGGTGATTCTGTGTAACTTTTTGAGGAACCGCCAGACTGATGGCTATGGTGATAAATCACTTTACGTTCCCACCAGCCGTATACACAGGTTTCAATTTGCATCCTCTCCAACACTTGTTTCTCCCTCCCTTCATCCATCCATCCTTCCATCCATCCATCCTTCCTTCCATCCTTCCTTCCTCCCTCCCCCCTCCCTCCCTTTATCCATCCATCCTTCCATCCAGTCATCCATCCATTTGATTTCAATTTATATTTCCTTAAAGACTAAATGATTTTTTCATCTGCTTGTTGGCCATCTGTAAATCTTAGGAGAAATGTCTATTCAAATCCTTTGCCATCTTTTTAATTGGGTTGTTTCTCCCCTTTTTTTGGAGTTGGTTCTTTATATGTTCTGGATACTGGATGCCAAACTTTTTATTGCTTCTTAATCTCTTGAAAGTTAAAAATTATTTCCTTCTTTCTCCTTCCTTCTTTCCTTTCTTCCTCCTCCTCCTTTGCTTTCTTACATGCTGAAAATATTAAATTTGGGTGTTAGATATAATGGCTCTTTAAGAAAAGAGAGGTATAAGGAAGATATTTAAATTTCTTGTAATTCAACAACCCACAGGTAAGCACTGTTTTCATTTTTATACCCTTTTTCCATTCCTTTTTTTTTTAAAAAATATATAGGATAAGCATGCATACATATATATTCAGAGAATTCAGCTTTTGTTGCAAACTATTAATTTTTTAATGCTTTGATGTGGAGAAGGTCTATTTATTTACATATAATTAGCAGAGCACTTTGTTGTTTTAATGACTAGTGAGATAGAATCTTTCATGAATTTGTTTATTATTTCAAATACCTTGCTTAAGTGTTCAGGTGCTGTGTTCCCTTTTTCTGTTGGGGTTTTATAAACAATAAAACGTCTCAGATCAACTTGGTATAAGCTATTTATATCCCCAGAATACTAGTCCATTTTCTCTCGTGGTTGTTATGAAGCTTTTTTCAGACCGTATCTGCCTTTTGTTATTCTGTGTGGTGTTTGGGACAAGGGGGATATTTTATCTTCTTTCATATTGTCATGTCTAACATTTTTTTCATTGATTCCTTCAATTGTTTTTCCATGTAAGAAGTCCTTGTCTATCCCATAAAGGATTATGCAAATATTTGCTTACATTTTCTCTTAAGTTGTTTATTATTTAAATTGTATTCCTGGCTCTGTCTGGAACTTACCATGGTGTTGTGAGATGAGAGGCCCACACTTTCATTTTCCTAAACAGCTAACTATCTTTCCTGATACCGTTCATAAGATTAATAATTTGCAGTAAATGAATCTGTTACCAAAGACATGAAACCAATTGTCTTACTCAGTTTTTTTAGAAGACACTTAAACACAGGCTTGTATATGAACTGGGTCATCTGTGCCTTGGTTTACATGAATTCCTATTCTTACTAAACGAGAAGCCACCATCTCATGTCAGACCAGAGTAGCCATGTGGCAACGCTTAGTCCTTCTTCTGGAGGCTATGTTATAGTCCACAGGTGTGGGGAAGCAAAGCTTCCACGTGGCCTTTGTCCTGGGTAAATGCTTTTATGTCAGACTGATGAGGTTCCTGAGATTGGGGTATGGTTTCTGTGGTTCAGTTGACCTGCAGGGCTATACAATGTAGTTGTTGCCACATTCTGTCTTATTCCATATTATGTCTCAGAAGGAATGGAAGGTCATTGCTCAGGGCTGGGAAGCCTTCATGGGCCAGTGGCTATAGCTTGGGCTTTGGAGGTTGCCCTCAGTTTAGTTCTTTTCTTTGTTGGCCTGTGGGACTTTGAGCAACTTGCTTTATCTTTCTAAACCTCAGTTTCTTTATCTTTAAAATGGGTCTAACATTAGGAACTACTTTAAAAGGTTATTTTGCAGTGCCTGGTGCATAAGTATATAGTAAGTGTTGTTGATGGTGGTGATAATACCCTAGTGGTGAATTTCTTCTGGGAGAAACTAATAGTAATTAATGCAAGCATTTAATACACACCAAAAACAGCAAAGCATCTAGGTTAAAAAGCTTAGTGAGTTGTACTTACTGTAGTTAAGCTCATACTCAAAATAAGCATCCAGTTTCTCAACGAAAATTTATTCCATACAATAAAATTGCTTTCTCAAGGTCTTATTTTGGATATGAAGAGGGAACAAGAAGGTTGAGGATATGACAAGGGAAGAAAAGCATAGGGAGGTTAAGATGTAATAAATTGGGGGGAGGGGGCAGTGTGAGCATTGTAGGACATAGGTAGCACATCATTGCTGGTAGAAAAGTACAACAGAGGAAATGAGAAGGATGCCCCATGGTAGGAAATGACAGAATTGGGCTACGCAGCCAGCACGTCTGTTCGCAGGGCAGGATTTGATGAGACAGACGTCCGTTCTGGACAGGCCCTGCGTCTCAGCGTCTCAGGGTTTTGAGCAGGCCTGAAGTCTACACCAAGGAGTCTAAATACCAGAGGGATCTTGCACAAGGTAGACCGCACCCTGTATTCTGATTCGGGATTTGGCGAGCGGTTCATGCGCTGATGTAAGTGAATGAACACCAGCTAGTTACTGTCCGTGTTCATCAGACAAGGGATATCAACCATTTTTAGGAGATACCACCATTTTATCATCATCTGTTGGTGTTTCTAGTCTATTTCATGGCAAAATAATTTTCAAAGCACATCAACTACTAGACATCTCTTTTTAGATAATGTAGTTATATTAATTTATAAAAAGCAATTACATTTCTTTTTGAGTTTTAAAGACATGGGATAGGTTTGTTTGGGTGTTTTGTGTTTGTTTTTGTTTGTTTTCATCAGCATTTCTGTTTGGAGATATCTAATGAGCATTCCAAAATTCAAAGTCATATATAAATTATACTGGGTGTAGCTCCGAAAATGGCAACACTTATATGGAAGACTAAAAGTGAAAATCTCTAGGGCGCCTGGGTGGCCCAGTCAGCTAAGCATGCAACTCTTGGTTTCAGCTCAGACCATGATCTCAAGGTCGTGAGATCAAATCCCATGTCAGGATGGTGATATTGAGGACTGTATTGGGCTCTGCACTGGGTGTGGAACCTACTTAAAAATTAAAAACAAAACAAAGTTGCAGACATTAGTACACTTCCTCCCCAAATACTTCAGTGTGCATATCATTAACTTTATCACGTGAGTATGTATACTTCACATGATAGGCATACTTTAGCATGCCCCTCATTAAATACAAAGAACTGTAAATATCTAAACTATACTGTTCTCAGGCACCAGGGTGGCTCAGTCAGTTGAGCGTCCAACTCTTTATCAGGTCATGATCTCAGGGTTGTGAGATCGAGTCCCAGGTCACACTCTGAGCTGGGTATGGAGCCTGCTTGGGATTCTCTCTCTCCCTCTCCCTTTGCCTCTCTCCTCCACCTACCCACTTTCTTGGAAAAAAAAAAAAAAATTTTTTTTTAATAATATAAATAAATAGGTAGAAGTAAAAATGTCTGTGAGCCTCTCCTCTCTCCCAATCCAGAGCAGTGGGCCCTAGCAGCCATGTTGTGTAGTGGGGCTTCCTCTCTACACCCTGTCCCTAGCCCCTAGTCTCAGCTGATTGGACCCAGACAGATGCTTGATCCACTAGGAGAATTTACAGTTGGGGATGACAGGGATTCAGTCATTCTTTTGACAGAACTGTCTTCCACATTGTCTGTTTGCCTTGAGAAGCAAAGAGGCACAGAATGGCATTCTACAGAGAAGAGAGCCAAGCAGATATACAGATGGAAGTGGAGACAGGAGGCCAAGATGGAGTCTAGAGGTCAGTCAGGTCCCTTATTCCTGTGGTTTCCTGTGGCCGGAAGGCCTGCCTCTCCCTGGCCGTCTGGCTCCTAAAACAAATTCCCCATTCCTGAGGAGCCAGCAGGACTATGGGAGTAGATTTCCTTTTCTTGCCCCAGAGCCCAACAGAGGTACCCAGGAAGTCCAGCGGTTTCCTGTTTCTGTCCCTTGAGAGCCTCTTTGTTAGCCTAAGTGCCAGAGTACTTTCTCTGAACTTTGCTGCCTAAGTGTCTCCTTCAATTTGTGAGTTACACTTTCCGACCCACTGCGTTGGCACAAGAAGCTCCCATGTCAGAGAGAGCCCAGAGTGCCTCCCAAATCAAGAAGAGCAATGCCAGGCACCAGATGACAAGGAGAATTTCATAGAACATATCAATAAGAAGTGAAGCCTCTTTACGAATACTTTCCATAAACCCTCTCGGCTAAAGCGAGCTTCAGTCAAGTGTACGGGGAGACAGATAGACACATGCAACCCTCCATCCCGGCACACAGTGGCCCAAGACACTCCCAGGAGTATGGCAAACTCACAGAGGAAGGAGAAGAATCCAGAACAGAAGGAGGAGCATCAGATGGTTGGGTCAGACTAAGCTGTTCCTGATGAGGAGGACTAGGAAGGTACCAGTGTCCCCAGGCTCGACATATCCCATCCGGTCAGTTGTTTGTCTGAACACAAACTGGTTGAGGGCAGTGTCTAGTGGCTCCAGCCCAGCACTGTCTTTACTCAACTGACCTCATTACACCTTCGCTACCCACCTTGGGACGAGCAGTGTTGTGGGCTCCCTTTCAGACTCAGACACCAGACAGCAGGGGTAGAGCATCTCACCCAAGGAGACACAACCTCTAAGTGACAGAGCCAGCATTCCACCCCAGCAGCCTGAGCCCAGGACTTGTTCCTACCAGACCGCCATATTGCTTCTAGCATATGGCTTTAAATTGCTTGCCGGCTTCTTTGGTGTCTTTCTAGAGACCCAACATGAAGGCTTCCACATTACCTTGCTAGGACTGCTCTAATAAATACCACAGACGGGGTGTTTTAAATAACAGAATTTTATTCTCTTACCGCTCCGGAGGCTAGAAGTTCGAGATCAAGGTGTCAGTAGGGTTGGCTCTTTCTCTGGCCTCTCTCCTTGGCTTGTGTGTCCTCACAGGGTCTTCCTTCTGTGTGTGTCTGGTCCGAATCTCCTCCTCTTATAAGGCACCAGTCAGATTAGGGCCCACCCCATGACCTCATTTTACCTTAATCACCTCCATAAAGACCCTATCTCTAAATAAGGCCATACTGTGAGGTGCTGGAAGTTAGGACTTCAACAGATGAATTTTGGGGGACAAATTCAGCTCACAACAGCTCCTTATAGGAACTTTATGGATAGCTCTTGATTTTGGTCCCAGTCTGATATCTAAGGTGGGCCATGATAATAAGGAGTGCCCTTTGGAGCAGTGACTTCTGCCTGGGGATGCTACAGCATATACAAGGAAAGGGTCCTGTGTGGTCGCTCTCTGAGGCCATAGTCTAGCACAGGACTGGAAGAGAATCATACACTTTGCTTTTGGGAGTTATAATGAAAAGAGCTAGTTCAGGGACTGAAGCTTACTGCAAAAATACACCACAGGTAAGGGAGACATGACCCCAACCCAGTCTTCCCAGACCAGGCCTCCCTGAGAACTGACCTCTCTCGGGATGGGTACTTTACTAGCTGGTACCCAGGAGGCTCGTTTCAGGGCTAGACCATGATGGTGCCTCTCTCCCTGGTTCCTCATGATTCTCTTTCTCTTGTGGCATATCTTACTTTCTAGGGGAGAGAGGATCTGATTGGTCTGTAGAGTCACTGCCATGATGGTGGAGGGTGGTAGTTGGGGGGGCCTCTGCTGGGTAGAGCTCAAGCCACTAGTTGCTGCATGGCCAACCCCCATCCTTGGTCCAGTCTTCAGAGGCCTGCTCATGGGGCCCCAGCACATACACTTAGGGGGCAGCAAGGGTGGTAGGCATCATGCCACACAAAACTGGCAGCCAAGCCCACAGCAAGATAAAATCTGCTTCTTAAGAGCATGTGCAATTAGGTCTATTGACACAGAAGAAAGAGACCTCCATTCTAAGGCCAGCCTCTCTGTTTGGACAGCTCACCCAGGCTCTTTGAGCCACTGGTTTCATCATCTAAAAAACGGATGTAATAACCCTCCCTGAAAAGCAGCATTCTGAGTCAAAAAGGAGTTGAAGTTCTTTAAAGTACATCCAAATAGTTTAAAGCAAGGTGATTGGATTTTTAATTTTAACACGTGTTTCTTCAGCCTTCGGTCCCAGTGCCTGTTACTGTACCTTTGTACCTCCCGTCCTGTCATCCTGTCGTGGGAGTTATTTCATCAGAAGCCAGACTGGTGGCCTCGGTGATTATTTGAAATTTGCATATGAAATGTTATACTGTTTATTCCCTGCACTTAAAGAACTTCTAAAGATTTGCGCTCATCCGGGAATCATGTCAGACATATTTGGGATATTTGGAGGAATTTTCAGGAATGAGAAGTAGCTGGTTCTTGCTTAAATAAGGTTCCCACTTCAGTGGGCCATTTGCATAGATAGCCTGTAGGGAACCGTAGTGCCTGGGAAAGGCCACATTTTGTGAACTGGGGAATCAGACCGATCTTCCTCTCTTCTTTAATCAGCGTTTGTCTCTCTCTTTGCAAATGGGTCTGTGAGAACAGAGCCAGTGAGGGCTCTCTCTGGAGGTGTAGGGCCCAAGGATGGTACACGAGGTCCTTGGAACATTTCACTGACTGGCAGGTAAGGGCCCCTTCAGAGCCAGTCTGTCACTCCCCATTAGAGATGTGGCCTGTTCCCCTCCGTGGGGGCATCTGCTGCCTGTCTGCTGCTTCAGGTCCTGGGCGGCTGGCTAGAACACGGGGTTCTTTGAAGGGTCACCTGCTTTCCTCCCCTTGCTTCAGATCTGAGGTCTCTTTTTCCTGTAGCCCTCTGAGGGTAATTCCTCTCCTCTCCTCTCCTCTCCTCTCCTCTCCTCTCCTCTTCTTTCTCTCTCTCTCTCTCTCACTCTCTCTCTCTCTTCCTTCCTTCCTTTCTTTCTTTTTCTTTCTTTCTTAATTTCCTTAAGATTTTTACTTATTTGAAGAGAGAGAGCAAGAGAGAGCATGAGTGGGGTGAGGGACAGAGGAAGAAGCAGACTCCTTGCTGAGCAGGGAGCCTGGAGCAGGGCTCGATCCCAGGACCCCAGGATCATGACCTGAGCCAAAGGCAGACACTTAATGGACTAAGCTGCCCAGGCGCCCTGTGGGTACTTTTCTTAGGGGGTGTGTGTGTGCATACGTGTGCTATCATGCACCAGCTCCGTATGACAGACTATATTATGTACTGATACAGGGGGAGGACTGAGGCTCAGAGAGTCTGATTCACTGGCCTGAGCTTGCACAGCTCTTGGGTAGTCATGGCAGGCCTTAAAGGGGTCTCAGCAGCTCAGACTCTGCTTCACATGCAGAACAGCCAAATTAAACCTGACAGTTGGCCATGCCTCCTCCTTGGAGCACCAGAATTGTACATTTCCAGGTCAGTGTAGCAGACTTGAGGTCTGACCTGCTCACATAAGGAACAGCAGAGGTTTCGTGCCGAAGTTGTCAACGGCCCAGGTTTTACGACGAAGGCCCCGCTGCCCTGCTCCTGGTACAGGCTGGAGACAGGCCAGCTTCTCTTCCTGTTGGGAGGAGTGCTAGGAGGGGAGTGAACAGCTGTTCTGGAAGATTGTCCTTATTTTCAAAACACAATTCAATTCCCTTGGGGCTCTTCTTACTCACAGTGGTGTGTCATCCCAGAATCACAGAGAGGGGAGGCAGACCAGCTGATGCTGTTCAGCAGGCTTCTCTCCTACTGCACTCGCTGTCCATTGTATTCTGTGTGTCAATGGTTCTAAGGACAGCACACTCCCAGGCTGCATGCCCTCGATGCCAAGGGCCGGTGACGAAAGTTGGGATTAATGTTAGCCCCGGGGAACTCACTCAGAACATGCTTGCTTATCCAAAATGGTTATCCGTGAGTGACTACACGTACTGAGCATGGGTTACCAGGTATCAAAGAGTTCAAGTCCAGAGGCCACCAGGCAACCTGAACAGTAAACTCAAGGCTCCCTTGGTCAGGAAACCTCTTGTGACACCCCGTCCTCCAGGGATAGCTGTTCATATTGGTGGCCACTCTGCCTACATGTATGTCCATCAAAAAGCCACTAACATTTTATTGTACTTTGTGTTTTCATGTGTTTCCCGCGAGACTGTAAACTCGAGGATAGGAAGTTGTCTTACTGATCGATTACCCTCAGTACTTACCAATCATTAGATTGGATGGTTAGTAAATATTCGTTGAATGAATAAAATCTTCTTAGCCATGGACTTACAGGAGTCCCCCCTTATCCACAGGGGGAATGTTCCAGGACCCCCAGGGAATGCCTGAAACCGTGGATAATACCAAACCCTATATATACTCTGGTTTTCCTATATGTGCACACCTGTGATAAAGCTTTATGAATGAGGTACAGAGAGTAGCAATATTCAAGTAGAAAAATTATAATAATATCCTGTAATAAAAGTTCTGTCTTCCTCTCTCAAAACACCTTACCGTACTGCACTCACCCTTGTCATGATGTGGCATGACAGAATGCACACACAACGAGACAACGTGTGGTGAGTGACATGGGTGCTGTGGCACAGTGTTATGCTATGATTGACTTGCCAAGGATACACCAGAAGGGGGACTGTCTGCTTCCAACCCCAGCTAAGCATAGATAACTGGGACCACGGAAAGCAAAACTGCAGACAGGGCGCGGGGACGACCGTATGCCAATCTACATACGTGCCCATGTATGTGGACGTGTGTGTGTATGGACTCTAACACGTCCACGGGTAACGTGTCCTATATATATATATATATATACATATATATATATATATATATATATATATATATATATATGAAGCAGTAGTTTCCCATTTTCGGGGGACAAGTTCATTACTGCGGAGAACTATAAACGTACAACAGTAGAGGCTTACGCATGAGCTGTGCTGATCCAAGACAATCCAGCTATATTGCTCTTGGGAATATTCTCAATCCCAGATAATGTCTTTTTTTTTTTAAGTCACTTGACCATTGTTTAAGCTTTCCGATCGTGTGCATTAAGGGCTAATGATGGTTTACTCTGAGATAGAACTTAGGCTGAAAAAAATAAAACTCTTAATTTTAAACCCTTTTGGAATATCTCAAGTTATTCCTTCCCCTTTAAAACAGTAATTGAGAGCTGATATTCCGGCGTTTCCTGTCTCTGCCCCGCGTGTAGAATCTAACCCAGCACCTCAGGAAGAAGAATGGAAGGTTTTTTTAAATGTCAAAAAATAAAAATAGAACTTCCTCCTGTGCCTCTCACTCCAGCTTCTGTGGCAGACCTCGGTTGCCTGCTTTCTAGGATTAGATAAGAAAGTACTTTACACAGCTGTAAACAACTCAAAAGAAGGGTGGATTTGGAACACAGGGTGCCATGTCAGTGCTCATGATTGGAGTCCATTGGGCCAGTAGGGCGGGCACAGAAGGATGGGGGCTGTGGGGGAGCTCACGGGGCGCAGCAAACCTTCCACAGCCCAGCGCTGGCTTTCCGAGCTCCCTCTGGGTCCTCCTGACACTCCAGCACCACTGCCTTGTAGACCCAGTACGCCTCCCCTGGCCCCGGCTGGGCCCGACCCCGCCACGCTCACCATCGCACCATAAACATGGCCCCCATCCCCAGAGAGATGGAACAGAAGGGAATGAAAAGCTTGGAACATGAGATTCAGGAAGAAGCTTGATTGGCAGCTTTTTAAAGAAAGAGTTCTTTCAGATGAAGGAAATAAATCATTCCACTCTAAGAAAAACTCTTACCTCCCTTATGATCTGGCTTCACACACATAACACGCACACAAATTTTCTTCCTGGAAGAGGGAGCAAATGGATGTGGGTGAGACGAGGAGCTGAAATAATAATCCAGCTTTGATCAAAACTCCTTGTTATAGTGTTCCCTCTGAAAATGATTTCTAATCAATGAGTGCTACCACAGAGCACCGAGGAGTAATTACCTTACATGTGTTTCACTCTGAGCTGTGATTAGAAACAAGATGTGAGATCAGAGGGGCATAAGACGAATAGAGGAAGGGAAAACCTCACATAGGAGCTGAAATGCATGGGCTGTGGGATATTTAAGGCACATGGAGGCTTGATGCAGGTAGAGATGCCCACGTTCGTTCTTCTGGGTAACGTTTCCCGGCTACGCTGAGGATAGCAGCGGGGAACCTGTTGCGGTAACTTGGCACGTGCTGCCCTTACCTCCAAAGACAAGGCGACCAGCTGGCTCCCACTGGAGTGTGAGCCTTAGTTCCCAGGTGTTCTGCTGCGGGATTTGGGCACCTGCACCTGCACCTGCACGTTTCCCCGTGGTTAGGAGCCCGTTTTCAGCATGGCCTGCTTGGCACAGTCTACACCTGAGCAGTCATGGAACCTGGGCTTTATTAGTCCAGCTCAAGGCGCAAGTGCCTAGAAAAGGGAATCAGACACTCGGAATAGTTCTACCAGTGAAAGAAAAGCTTAGAGGAGGCTAGGGTCAAGTGCCTGGTAGTATCACTGAGAAGCTGAAGACCCCTTGGTCTGTCGAGGAGAGAAGAGGTCTTTGGCCCAGAGTGTTTGCTGGGCATAAACTGAACCCATGATGAAGGGTTTCTGAACTCTTATTAAGAATATATGGTGAACATATAATGAAAACACCCGCACGCTGAGAAGCAGGAATGTTCATTCTGGTGACCATCCTGCCATAGGGCAGCGCTCAGGGGGAGAAGGTTCCTTATGTTTGTCAGTAAGATGGGATCCCTCCACAACTCGATCACCAGTTAGCCACAACACGGCCACCGTTGGGCCTGCTCCTTCCTTTCCTTGACAGGTGCCCGTTGTGTGCACTGATTCCTTTTAACCCTCGTCTTAATAGCTGAAAGAATGTCAGCATTTCTACACATGTGATCTTTAAAAGCCTCTCAGCATGCTTAGCATGTGATTTCCTTAAAAGCATCCTTAGGTGATACCCTCCTCAGAGAAAAGCTTGGAGGGCCAAGGTTTGATCTACCAGTTTTAAACTCATTATCAGTGGTTCGTTTTATCTTATGATGTTCCTAAGGTTTCACCCTGCATTCCTCATTCCAGTAGATAATACTATAATTTTTTAAAAATTCTTATCCTTTGCAAAAGGACTGAGAGAAGCTCGAATGAGTGGCAGGTTGACTGTAGTGTCATTCTCTGCATATGTTTACAAATAGGAAGAGCTCCAGGACGATCAAGGGCTCACCTTAATGTAGACCAAGTGAACTTGCATTGACCCAGATCTTAACGATTTCTGAAGAAAGTGACATGAGGCACAAAAGGACACCTTACCAAATACCTTTGCTTTAAACACTTCACTAGTTGCCTTGGGCAAGACATCCTTTCCACCTTCAAGAATACTTAAACTCTTCCTAGGTTATCCTGGAAACCTTTCACCCAGCAGTAACTATTAGCCACCTCTGAAACAATGAAGGGCATTCATCCTGCCACTGGGTTGGAACTGGGGACTGGACCAGAGGGCCTTTCCCTGCTCCCAGGCAGAAGGAAAACAGCCACAGTGTGTCTTAAGTGTCTATGAAAAATTTGGCCGAGGCTCCGGGCCAGTGTGTCTGTTATTTTAGATTTATTCAATTAGAGTCCCAAGCGAAGTAAATTGAACTGTGTGGCGGATTTGAATATTACCTTGGAAGAGAGAATAAAGAGATTAACAAACCCTCAGGGACGAGGGAAGAAGCGTGCCAGGCTCCTCCTTCTGTCCCCACCCTCCGGCGGGGCATTCCAGGCTCATTTGCGAAGGACCAGAATCAGCGCAGAACAGCAGATGTGCCTTTTGTTCGATGCCACGTGGTGCTTTTCCTGCTTTCCTGGCCTCTGAAATTTCCTCCGTGTGCATGAACCGCAGCAGACATAAAGCTGGCACGTGGGGAAGCTTTCAAATTGAAGAAGGGGACTTCTGAGGAAGGGGAGCATTTGGGCCAGTTGAATTGTGCCTTTGTCTTGGCATTTGTGTTGTCTGACACTGTCGGCTGCATTCAGTTGACCTGGTGCTTCTCAAAATCAGCTCGTGAGAAATAATTAAAGCTAATTGCACAGAGGCTGGAGGAGAAGTAAACCAGGAGGGTCCTCGGCCCCACAGTCTTTACCGCTATGTGGCGATTGGTTGGCTGACACTTCATTCAAAGAGGGAGGCGTTGTTTTCCATGTTTTTTACTCACGGTTTAACCGAGGCACAGGCATAGGATGATGCCAAGGAGGCCATCCTGTTTTCAGGATCCAAGTGGTGTTTTTAAATAGAAGTCTTTCATGCTTCGGCAGATTGAGACGGTGAGGAGTTTTCGAGTAGACTAGGAAGTTGGAACCGAGGATGGAGAGGGAGGGGCAGGGAAACACAGAGGAGAATGTTGAGGTTTTCTGGGGGTTTACTTTCGCTCTCAATGTTCTTATTTCCATGGGCTCTCACGGTTTTGGGGATATATCCGAGGCTGCCCTTAATATCAAGGCTACAGGATCACCATGAGAAGTGGAGAAGGACACAGGCAGGTTGCAGTGCTTGTACCACTAACTTGTTGTGTGACCTTGGAAGAATCACTGCTCTCTGAGAACCTACTCCCTACCTGTGAGATGAGGAGGTGGGGGCACGTCGTCTCCCTGTCTGCTCCAGCGGTGCCCATCAGCGGTCCGCCTCCCGTGGCCTCGGGTTCTGGTCTGTGGCTCCTCTGCTCGGGAGAAGAGGAAAGGTTTTCAAAAGAATGCCTAATGGGGTTTGGATTCGCAATCTGTTAAAACCGTTGTGGTTTCCCTAGCTCCCTATAGGTATTTTTATTAGAGGATACCTAGGGCGGGGAGGTGAGACCCATCACATCTCCTTTACTTGTTCTTAGTACTGAGGACCTTGAGATTGAAGAGCAGGAGGAAGACAACAGTGGCCCAGGTGCATCTTCGGCTTCGTTTTGTTGGCGGCATTCCTCGTGGTCAGCCACTCTTCCTGACTCATCCCATCCGGAGCGGGCAGTTAGACGTTGGGGCTGTCCCCTTCCCCCGCCTCCTCCTTCCCTTCCCTCCTGATAGGCACCCGCGTCTTATCTTCGTACCCTGAGCACAGTCTTTGGCACACGATAGATAATCAGAAGGTATTTGTCCCCTGCCTGGGTTCGAAAAGGGGACCAAGAACATGAGAAGGAATACTTGGAATTAAAACTGGAATTTAATGTAACCAACCATGTCCTAAAAATAAAATGGAATGAACATTGTAAGGCAAGATCGAGCTTGCGCACACTTGCCAGCCTGGTGCTTCTCAAAATCGACATGTGAGAAATAATTAACGCTAATTGCACAGAGGTTGGAGGAGAAGTAAACCAGGAGGGTCCTCGGCCCCACAGTTTTTACCGCTATGTAGCGACTGGTTGGCTGACACTTCATTCAAAGAATGTGGCCTCCCCACATTCAAAATGTGGGCTAGAGTTACCTAAAATGCTTTGGAGACTGATCAATCACCTCTGATTTCTATACCATGTTAGAAAATGTGTAACTTGCTCTATCAGATGTACTCCAATCACTGCTTTCTTCATTCAGAAAGTTAGAGCAGCTCGTCCTTTGTACTTCAAGCACCACACCTGGAAAACAGTCAAACAAAAACAGGTTCCAAATAAAGAAGGACATCTCCTAGGGAAGAGTCGGATGGTGAAATTACTGGATTAAAAGCAGGTGAAATGCAGTCATGTGCTTTAACTTCCACAGAACAGTCAATGAATGATACCACCACACATCCAGTGGCCCCAAAGAACCTTCTAGACTGTCCCTCTTTTTGGCAGCTCCTGCAGTTGACTTGTAAGCTTAGGGTTAGCAGCATGAAATCTGGAGCCAGGCTGCCTGGGTTGGAATTACAGCTGTGCACTCACTGGCTATCATTTCACTCATCCTGCCTCATCCCTTTCACCCCCTGTGAAATGGGGGTAATACTAATCCCAGCTACATTCGGAGTGTGGTGAGGACTGAATTCATGTGTGTAAAGTGCCAGGCATGCCGCCTCCTGGGCTCAGGGACAGCTCTATTTCTCACTGAAAATAAGTATACCATCGTTTGGTTTTAAGTAGTCTGGGAGACCTGGGATAAATTCAGTGCTCCTCGATAAAGTCGTGGATGCTGAACCGGGATGGATTCATTAAGTTAAAGGCCAAACCTGACATTTCTTAGCACCCTCTTTTGCCAGCTCACTAAGGTCTGTGCCTCATTCCAAATCGGAAATGGGACCCTCAGTGTCAGCCTTGGTCCCTGCTCCCCTTCGCCAGCAAGAACATGAGCCGTCCCCAGATCTCCAGGCCATCTGTGTGCCAGTATGAGCTTCTAGTCCCATGTGCACTCAAGCCCTCCCAGGGCAGCCTGTTCCTCTCCCTGACTGGGTGCTACGTGTCAGTCACTGGGGGCCTCCCTCTGCCTGTGCCCAGGGACCCCCCCTCGCTGTTATTGGAGGGAGTGAGGGAGAAAAGAAACAAGGTTTTTTAGAACCAAGATTTCTGTTGAATATCCTTCGTTGATCCTATTTTATAAGTTCCCAAACTCCTTACCCTCCTTTCTAATGCTTGCTTTTGTAATCTTTGCCTTTTCCTGTTTTGTTTTGTTTTCCTGTCTGTTTTTATCCTTCAAAGAATTCAAATCCTAAAGCGAGTTGTTTTTTTTTTAAACTCAGCTCTCCTTATTTGAAGTATATCATTCAAGTCCATTACCCTTTTTTACTTTTCTTTATACATGTCTTTAGTGCTATAAAAATATTATTTATTAGTATGTTTAAGTGTCTGCCGGCAAACATACCCCCTTGGAGACAAGAATTTTGTTTTGCTTGTGCTGTGTCCTCAGGTCTCAGACAATCCCCGGCACTTAGTAGGTACTCAATAAATTGTTGAATGAATAAATGCTATATAAAACAACATTGTCCTCTGTGTGTATAATGTCTGTGGGCTAATAGCCAAGGCTGGGATTTAGGAGCTCCTCATTATTGTTTTGACAGTCCTATTACAAAATGTCTTAAAAATATATCACCCAAGCACACCATGCCCCAATTTGTCAGAGGGTTAATTTCTGTAACTATAGTGTGGTTGGTAAATCTCCTTGATGAGTCTTGCAGAATTATGGCTGATGTGAAAAGGTATATAGTTAGCATCTGTTTATGCTGTGCGTATATCTCTCATCCATGCTGTATGTATATTTTAAGGAATACTTCTTTGATGCTGTGTTTTTTTCTATTTATGTCTTCACCATGAAAATATAAATAGATCGTTTATCTCCGGTATCCTTCAAGTAGCTTGCATCATCTCACTTTTTTAAACTTTTACATAACCGAAGTTTCTCTGCCCAGAATACATCTTAGTGGCTGGGAGCGACCCTAGAGACACTGAGGTAAGCCCCTAGTGAGCCCTGAGGCCTTTGCAAGGCCCTGGAGCCGTGCGCGCTGGCTGCCGGGTAATCCGTCCCAGCAACATCCAGCAGGGTACCTGCGTGTTCGCCCCGCCTGGCACCAGACCACAGGCCCTTTACAGGTAGAGCTGATCGTTGTTCATTTTCTGTCCTCCACAAAGGATAACCCAACTCCTTGAACATAATAGATATTTCAACAAATCTCTCGTGAATTTGTCATGTAAACATTTCTTCTTTTTAATTGAGATACAGTTGACACGTGACATGATAATTAGTTTCAAGGGTACAACATAATGATTTGGTATGTGGATATGTTGCAAAATGATCACCACAGTTAAGTCTAGTTTGTGTTTTTCAGCATATGGTTACAAAGTTCTTTTGTTGTGTGTGTATAAACATTTCTTGAATGTGATGATAAGAAAAATAAAATAGGACTTAGCATTTATTAACTATGTACTACTAGGTACTATGCTTAATGCTTAACATCAATATCTCACTTAAACTAATAGCTCGATAACATGACTCCTATGATGCTTGTCCTTATATGGAAGAGGAAATCAAGGCTTAGAGAACTTGTGTGGCTTTCCCAAAGTGCACACACATACTAAAGTGACAAATCTGGATTCAAACCCAAGGCTTGTGTCTCTAGAGCCTGTGTACTGATCCGTTAGCGATACACCATAGACTGAGTGAAGCTGGTTGGGATCCACAGGACAGGTTTGTCTTGTGGGGTCTAGGGTTGGTCATGAGGAGAAGGCCATGACTGTTGGTGAGAGAGCCCTAAAAATATCCCTCTCTTTGACTTAAAAGACCTCAGACATTTTCTGAGAAGGGTTTCTTTTTATTTTTTATTTTTATTTCCCGGGAGTATTTTGATCACTGAAAAAGGTGACAGTTGGCATTCATGTTACTGGACAAAGGACCCCTCTATTGGAGCCATTCCCTTCCATGTCAGGAATGGTTTCAAACAAGGTCAGAGGGCAGAGCAAGAGCTGTGGGTAGGATTCATGGAGCAAAAGTGAGACATTTGGAACAAGGGGTGGAATGGGGTGTGGTGACCAGTAGGCTGAGAGGGGTGACCTGAATCTTCAAGGTCTGATGGTATTTATCTGGGCACAGATCCCAAAGTGGAACGCATTCTAATAGATGGCCCCCATTGGAAGAGGCCCCACACTCCTTTGGAGAGGAGTACGCTCTCATGAAAAGGGCAGGACTTTAGGATCAGGCCCACCTGAGTTCAGGTTCTGATTTCATTTCTTACTGGTTTTGTGAGCTTCAACACATCACACACCTTCTCCTGGTACTTCACATTATCTTGCCTAAGAAGTAAGGTTAACAGACTTCTGATTAAAGATGGAAGATTGAACACAAGCATTAATCTCAGTCACCTCTCAAGATGCCATTATAGTCCGGATAAAGTTGTGTTTGTTTATTTATTGTGGCATAAATTAATTAAGGACTAAATGAATGGGAGAGGAGACATACTTTTGGAAGCCAAGAAGCTGTTGGGGAAGTGGTAGCTACTTTAAGCAGACCCCAGAAAGCTGAAGTCCAAGTTGGCAGTGGGGAAAGCCAAGAAGCAACCCAACCTAAACTATAGTGTTTGGGCCTTAGTTGTACCAGTTCCCTTTGGAGTGGCGAGTGGAGGATGAGTGGTAAAGACAGGAAGCAGAACTCCAGATTTTCTCCCTGGTTTCTGTGTAGCATGTACTGCTATAGCCCAGTAACCAACAAGCCTTCATCTTGAAAGAAGGCTAAAGATTTCTCTCAGGAAGATAAAGCAGAAGATCTCTAGTTTTGGGGATGAAGGGGAAGTTTACTAGCTGGGTACTGAGGACCCCCACCGTCTTCAATGACTTGCCTCCCTGAATCCTAGCCATTTGAGTTACCACCCCCATCCTTGTGGGATGATGGGAATAGCCACTGTGGGGAACTTACCAGCCCATGAGGAAAGAGCTTAATAGACTGACAGAGGTTGCCCAAGAAACAGAGCACATAAGTCACTCTCCAGTGAGTCCCTTTCCTGGTACCTCTGTTACCTTACCTAAGAAGTACAGTTAATAGACTTTTGATTAAAGGTAGCCTGTTAACAAGCATTAAGCTCAGTTACCTGTCAAAATGCTATTATACTAACAGCACAGTTTTACAGTGACAGTGAGGTAAAGCCCTAGCCTTCCACAAGGGCTATGCACAAACACACAGGGCTCTCAGCAGCTCTTCCTGAAACACCAGCACACATCCAAGAAGTACCAAGCATTTATTTGCAAAGCAGGACCAAAGCAAAAACAAAAACAATAGATGCAGCTTGAAGGAACTTTAAAGTGTGGAGGGAGAAAAAAATATGAAAAAAAGAACTTGCCTCTAACATCCTCAGAGAAGTAAAAGATGCTAATGCTTTTGGAACAAAAACAAAGACTCGCTTAAAAATGGAATATTCAGAGAACAAAAGGAGCTCTTAAAAATTAGAAATGTGATAGCAGAAATGTAGAAGTCAGTAGGAGAATTGAAAACTAAAGTTGAGTCCTCCTAAAATAAAAAAGAAAATTTCAGAGAAAAACGTAAGAAAATGTGCATTTCTACATTACAAAGACTCACTAAGTACCCAGGGCAATGAACAAAATTAGAGTCATACCAAGACTCTCAGGGCCTGACAGAGAGATGGAGACAAGAGAAGTTCCTCAAAGCTCAGAGAGAGACACAGTATGAATCAGGAGTTAGAATGACATCATATATTTTGGCAGTAGCTCTAGAAACCAGAAGAGCAATGCCTTCAAAAGCTTGAACAAAAATAATTTTCAACCTAGAATCTGATGTTTGGCCATACCATCCATCAAACCTCACAGTAGAAGAATGATGCCTTCCGCTAGTAGAGGACATTCCACCAAAATGAGAAGTAAGCCAAGACAAGGTAGGAGATGAAGCAGGAGACCTAACATCAGAGAAAGGCAGAGTGTCCCCAGGGTGCCAGAGAATGACCATCCCAAAGCAAGCCCAGTTATGCTGCAATCTTCCCGGAGCTGATCCATCCAGATTGGAACAGATCAGAAGGCTCCAGGGGAGACTTTAGCAGGGTATAATAATTGAATCCCTAACAACAGCCATCATGATCACTTACATTTATTGCAAAGCCAGCATATATCAGATACACTTCTAAGCAGACATGTATTCACAGTTACATCCTAAGAGTGGCCATTAGACAGTTGATCATTATTATCTTCCTTATACAAATGAGGGAATTGAGGCACCCAGTGCTTAAATAATGAGTCTAAAATTCCATAGCCAGTAAGTGGCAAAGCTGAGATTTGAACCCAGGCAGTGCACACTCATGACCGCTGCCACATGCCTTCCACGTCCCTCACAACAGGAGGAGAGTGTGGGAATGCACACGTCTGTAGAAACAACACAGATGAAAAGTCAACACAGCTATTAAAGCCAGGAAAAACAAAAAGTTGCACAGGAAAAGAAAAGTAATCACCATCTCTGCATTCACACATAATAGGGCGAGCCAATGAACGTCTCAATCTACCTTTACCGGGAAGACGGTGGGCCATATGCCTGCGCAGAATGGCGGTGTGGGAGGAATGAGGTGTGAAAGAGCTGAGTGTTTTTCTTCTGCAATGCAGAGTTAATATATAATACCTAAAATGAAAAAGCACACAAAACTCCAAGACATAGCCATACCAGTATCTTATTTAAAGATACAGAGAGAGAGAGAGAGAGCCATCCTACTAGAGGAGGTGAGAGCAGGTTGCCTCCACGGAGCAGACTGCGGCAGGATTGGGTTGGGGCCTGCGGCGTTTGGGAATAAGCCCTTAGAATTCTTGGCTCTTCAAATATGTGCAAATATAACTTTGATAAAAATGAAAACTAAATTTTAGAAAGGAATACCTGGCAGGCAGGACTGTTAAAAAAAAATAAATTTGTTTGATCTTCCTACAAACTCAGTAAATGTTAATTGTCCTCCCTTGTTCTTCCAAGGCACCGAGTTCCTAGCACATGCAGAAATCAAAAGATTGGTGTGTGGCTCTCTTGCCTGCCCACTTTCCATCGCGCAGCTACCCTTCGGCCCTTTCATTTCTCAGTCACTAATGTTCAGTGAAGAAAAGTAGGGAATTCTATTGACGGAGACTTTTGATCAGTGCTTGTTAGCATCTCTGGCCCCTGTTGGGCCCCTGGATGCAGGCACAGCAAATGGCCAGTTCTAAGCTGGACCTAATGTGCTGAGAGAAACCTCCAGCCTTCATGGAAAGGGGCATTAAAAGCATCTCGCTGTGTTCTGAGCACCAAGCATCCAGTGCATTTCCTGACTGGTGGGAATGGACAAGCTTCCCTCCAGACAGTCTGTAAGGAAATGACAGCATCAGAGATCCCGAAGGTTTCTGTTTGGACACCTCAAAGTAGGGCAAGGGGCCAGTATCTTGAAAGACTGAGTTTGGGGTTTGTGTGTGTGAGGTAGAGAGAGACAAAAATGTATATATTTATAAAGCATGCCATATGCTATTTGTTCAATGCAATCTGCATTTTATTTTTATCTCTTCTTACTTCAAAGATAGGGAAAGCCTATTAGTAAATCTAGTCCTATGTATATGTGTATAAATCTATATTAGTATCAAGGCTTTTGTATTGATAAATTGACTTAAAAATCTTAAATGGACTTAAAATTGACTTAAAAATAAAAAATTGACTTAAAAATGCTTTTTGCTTCTGGAAAAGCCTAGGATATTGATTTCTCACTAGGATATTAGAGAATCCTTCTTCCTATTGGGGGATCACTTCTTGTTTTACACTAGTTCTTGTATAGGATATTATGAGTTTGAATAAAAAGAGTATCTTGATCTACTGTGATCTACCATGATCCAAGTCACCCCACCTCTCCAGAAAAATTGAAGAAAAGATGCTTTGCCGATTCAAATCTATTAGTATTTATTGAGCACCTACTTCTTGGGAGACATTGGACTGGCTGCCACAGATACATGACAGACAAGGCAGGCTCAACCCATAGCCTTTCATAGTTTGTTTTGGAGAGGAAAACTCATTAAGAACTGAGTAATGGCAGCCCAGCTCTGAGGAGAATAGCATATGAGAGCATCAAACCGGCCCTCTTTGCGGGGGTTCAAAGGGCAGAGATCTCATTTCAGTGACCAGGAAGAGTTCCAGCGAGTTGTCTTAAAGATTTGCCATATTGTAGTTATAAAACAAACAAATTCCAGCCTCCTTTCACTCATTCCCTTGCTCATTCCACAAATGTGAGTGCCTGCCCTATGTCAGGTGCCTCTCTGGGCACTGAGTGTGCCTTCAGTGAACAAAACAGAGCCCCCTTCATAGAGTACCTAGCCCAGCTGGCACCTCTTCCCTCACAGCAGCTGTTTAGGCAGAAATTTGAAAAGGGTAGGTTGTATCTCCTCTGTTCTGACTCTGATTTGTGTTCTTTGACCAGAAGTTTCCTGTGTAATGTGCACGTGACGTTTAGCCTTCAGCAGGGCCATTCTTGGCGGTCTCAGGCTTTGACTGACAAGGGTGCTGTGTATAAGTATGGTGTCAACGGTGCCCTCAGTTCTTTGGTAGCTAGCATCCGTGACATCACTAATAAAATGAGCAGTGCCCATCAGCTGGCCCTTTGGCCATAGACTCAGAGTCCAGCGAGGGCCCTCAGGCCTTCTGGGAGAGGAGGAACAGGCTCCCTGAGAAAAGCCGGGCTCCCCAGCCCAGCTGGGGCATGCAAGAGGAAGGATCTTTGATGGGTCATCACAACCTTTCCTGAACCTGCACCATGTCTGTTTGTTTCCTCTTGGCAGATCCTAGGTCAGCCCAGCCTTTCCCAGTCCTTCTCTTCAGTGTTAGCTGATCATTTCAGGAAGATTAAAACAGAATTTTAAAATGTTTTCCTGGAGTTGCTGTTTAAAATATTTATCCTTCAAAGAAGGATGTTGCCAGACGGATGCATCCTTTGTGAATAATAGCTTGGGCAGCATTGGTTGCCCCTCGGCTTGTGGGAGTTTGTTTCCTCTTAGGATTAGTAGAAGGCTTGGTAAGGAGAATCGTAAGACCAAAAAACTTTCAAGACCCGAAGACTTGAAACTCTTGAGGGTGGAACCCAGCCATTGTAAATACTGTGCTGAACACATTTACGTATTTCCTACGCTGCTCCTCCGTGTGTCAGAAGCCTCCCACCCCACCGTGCTCAAGCCCGGGCAGTGGCTGTCCTCCCGCACCTGTCCTAATTATATGCTTTTCTCTCTCTATGTCTTTCTAGCCAAATTTTGTCTTCCTTAAACCTAATAAAGCTTGAGTTTCTACCATAGGAGCTGAGAAAACCCTCTTTCCTTACCATTTGAGTAATATTCCTTTCAACTTGATTTTTTTTTCCCATTTATTTTTGTGCCCAGAATCCCGCCTTTCACTCTGTAGTAGCTCTATATTCGTAACAAATTGCCACAGACTTCATGGTTTAAGACAGTATGGCTTTATTAGCTTACAACTGTGGAGGTCACGGTCTGAAACCAGTTTAACTGGGCTGAGGTCAAGAGGTGAGCAGGGCTGGCTCCCTCTGGAGGCTCTGACAGGAAAATCCCCTCTGTCTTCTGGCTTCCAGAGGCCACCTGCCTTCCTTGGCTCATGGCCCCTTCCTCCCATCACCCAGATTTCTGCCTCTTGCCTCTCATCTCCTCTGACTCTGACCCTCCTGCCCCTGTCTGTCAGGATTCCTTGTGATCACATCGAGCCCACCCCCATCACTCACATCTCCCCACCTCACGACCCTCAACTTAATCACAGTTGCAGAATCCCCTCTGCTTGGAAGCAAACATACTCACAGGTTCCAGGGACGAGGATGCAGACATCTGTGGAGGACCATTCTTTCAACTGCCCCCGAACAAGAGGAAATACTGAGAGAATAACGTGCTTCAGCAATCTGCTTTGTCTTTCATTTAATTCTCGCCCACCGGCCAGAGCAGTGAACTTGTAAACAAAGCCTAAACCACCAGCGTGTTTCTCCTTGAGCTTGTTCTATGCTACAGATGTTTTAAGCATCTGGGTGGTGTTTTCCAGTGAGAATGGAAAGCCTGCGAATGGTTACCCATATTGTAGTCTTTGGTCACCCAGCAAGTGTCACCTGACTGCCTTTTGATAGATGCTTTATAGGTACGATACAGGCACTAAAACATTACACCTTTCACATATAATTCTGTAACATATGTAGTATGTACACATTATACATTGCGTATTTTACATGTATTATATGTACATTATATTATATGTACAGATTGTATATTATATAGGTACATTAATTATATGTACAGATATTTTGTATAATATGTATATAATAATATTTAAACTATATGTAAAAATATGTAAAAGCCTTGAAAATTCTTTTCAGCTCTTATCCCTGATAAGAGGGATCCCTTAATCCCTGTCCTCTTTTTATGGGTGTATATCTCCAAAAAATAAAACATAATAGGAAGTGCCCCTTATTACTGTTCAGCTACCGGCTCCCCCTCAGCTTAGAAGTCTGATTCCTGTATCTTTTCAGGGAGAAGACTTTACCTGAATGGGAGCCGAAGAGCTTTAATCATTCTGGCTGAACTCAGATGAAGGATCACTGGGTGCCATGAGGGCGTCTTTTCCACTCTGCTGCGCTGATCAGATTGTCCAGTCAAGCTTAGGAGAGGAAATGACATGGAAGATCAGATGTGGGAAATCACTTAAATATTTGCCCTCCTTTTAGATCACTGAAGTCCACTCCATTTGCGACACAGGGCTTTTTACCAGCAAGAGGTGGGAAGGTGGCAACAGTAGCGCTGGTTCTGGGGGTGGGTTGTTGTAGAGTCCTCTGCCGGCATAAATGAGGTTCTGGCTTCGAAGGGATTTTGGTTATTAGTGCTCCATTGGGATTTATATGCATTTAGCTCCATGGAGCCTGAATTGCATTAATGGTTTTTAAAAGCAGAGAATACTGAAAGGGAACACAGAGTCATATTCAAAAACTGATATCCAGTTTGTAACTCTGTTTTCGATAAAAGTGAACATTCTGTATGGTCAGTAGTTTGTAAAGGCCCGGTATCACTTTGTAGTTAAGAGCGTGGGCTTGGAGGCCGGCTGTCTGGGTTCAGATCTTGGCTTCACCACTTACTTGCCATGTTGCCCTAGGCAAATTGTTTAACTTCTCTGTGCCTCCATTTCTACATCTGTGAGATGGGGGAATAATAAGAAACAGTGCCTTCCTCGGGGTTGCCGTGAAGATTATATAAATGAACGTATAAAGGAACTTAGGACTGTCTGGCACAAAGTTAGTACTCAGTAAACATTGGTGGTTATTACTAAGTTATTGTTATTACTCTGCAGAGATTGGAAGCATGAACACATTTTTACAAGATTTTCATCCCCAATAGTTACAGCCAGATATAACATGTAAATGAGTCAAGGAAGTGAACACTGAGCTATGCAAATGTATCCTTCTGGGGTCTGAGACCGTCATTTAACTACATTTATCTACAGTAATTATCTCCTTGTACACTTGTTTCTTTAAGAAATAATACATCGCCCAGCACTTTATTGTCATAGCTGTGGTGGCATTTACATTGTATAAATTGGAGGGAAGGTGCCAAGAATTTTCCATTAATGAACTAAATTTTTCCAGAATGAGATAGTTACATTGTTAGCAAAATATGTGGCTGGGATGTTTGTCAGAAATTTTGGGGGGAGATGCATTTTAGGAGAAATTAAGCATTTTCTTCTTCAAGATAAAACCAAGTTGTTAGATCATTTTAACCGCTTGTCAGATTGCTTGATCATCTTTTCCGTAGATGCTGCTTATAAAAAGAGTTCCTGTATGCTCATATCCTATTTCAGATTTGGGTTATTTTTTATTTGAATTACTGCCTCCTGAGTGACCAGGTTACTTGGCACTGCTGTTCACCTCTGTTTTATAATTGTTCCCTATCATGTTTTGCAATATATTCAGCGACTTTTATGCAAATTGCCAATACTGGACTACAGTTGCTCCTTTATCGTGATCCTTGTTAGCAATACCTGTTACGATTAGCATTATGGGAGATTTCTCATAGTCACATGTGACTTATTATACTTAGTACGATTGCTTAGTCCTTGGCTTTCCCCAGCTTTTCTCTGCCTGTTTGGGTGTTTAATTATATATTCATCGAATGTGAGACCTGAGAGAAAGATCTTGAAGAGCATGTTCTCCTACTATGTCATTTTACTGTGGAGATTCCTAAACCCAGAGAGACAAGACTTTTCTAGCCAAGACTAATCTGCTAGTTAGAGAGCTGCGACTTGATTTTGATTCATCTGGTAACTAAATTAAGGGGATTGAGAAGAGAATCGCATTTACTCCACACAAAGACCAAAAGGCCTGCCATCTCTTGACGAACTCACAATTTAGAGAGGTGACAGTCAGGTGAATAGATAATTACAGAATTATCTTCTGGTTTCCAGCCCACTGCGCATTTCCCTACACTGGAGTGCCCCATGTCAGGGTGATGTACTTGTTTGGCAGATACTGTTTTAGCCCAACTACACAGTTGTAAACTAGGCAGCTTTGGTTTTAATGCCTATCTTTACATTTATCCAATTCCTTCTTTTTCTATCTGAATCCTCCATTAAAAAACACTAGGAGAGGCACCTGGATGGCTCAGCTGGTTGAGCATCTGGCTCTTGGTTTCAGCCTCCGTCATGATCTCAAGGTTGTGAAATCAAGCCCCAAGTCGGGCTCCATGCCCAGCACAGAGCCTGCTTGAGATTCTCTCTCTCCCTCTGCCCTTCCCCTATGCTCACTCTTGCTCGCTCTCTCTCTCTCTCAATAAATAAATAAATAAAACCTTAAAAAACACATACTCATGAGTGCCCAAGCTATGCCGGACACCAGGGTCACTTCAGTGCTACATACTTGGGAAAGAAAACCATGGTCCTTGGCTTCCAGTAATTTCTAATCCAGTTGAAGGAGACAGGCATATAAAGAATAACGTACAAAGATATGTTAAAAGAACTGTGACACAAATAATGATGAGGTGCACTGAAGACCCTTTCAGTCCTGCTAAATCCTCCTAAGGCTTTCACAGATATTTCATGTGTTACTAGAATGAACTTTAAAATGTATCATCTCAGGGGCAATTACATTTTAAAAATGGGTTGGAAACCTTGCTTTCCTATCTTCTCTCTCTTCCTTCTTTCCCTTTCCTTCCTCTTAGGTTGAGGAACGTGTCCAGAATGTGTCATTTCTGAAAGAGGTCTTGCTGGTAGACCTCACTCTTGCTCCAGAATGAAGCAGCCACCTTCCTTCTTCACCCCACTCTACAAAGAGAATGCCACTTACCAATCCTGCACTCTCTCCGTCACAGTGTGGTTACCACCTTCAATCAGTGGTCCGTTCCTTCATTATGTATTTCACCTAAATATCATTCACCTAAATGCCTATTGTGTGCCAGGCACTGTAGTTAAAATAGAAAGCAAAAACAGACAGGGCTGATATTTGTGAAGAGCTTCCAGTTGAGACTAGATGGAGAAACTAAATTATAAAATTACATATAAATGTGGATGCCTGGTTGACTCGGTTGTTAAGCATCTGCCTTCAGCTCACGTCATGATCCCAGGGTCCTGGGATGGAGCCCCACTAATTGGGAAGCCTGCTTCTTCCTCTCCCACTCCCCCTGCTTGTGTTCCCTCTCTCCCTGTCAAATAAATAAATAAATAAATAAATAAAATCTTTATAAAAATTACATGTAAATGTGAAATGGCAACTGGGGTAAGTGTTATCAATATGGTGTTTTAAGAATAGCTAAACACTGGGATCAAGGTTGCATGTGAGGTGGGAAAGAGAAGAACATTCAAAGCTGAGGAATGGCGCAGGCAAGGGTCTGGCAGGAAAAACATGATGCATCAGGGACCCAGTAAGAAGGCCAGTATAGCTGAACAAAAGGGGAAATATGGTAACGAGGCAGTGGAAGTAGGTACAGCCAGACCATGCTAAGCCTTATTGGCTGCGTAGAGATGTCTCACTTTATCAAGAGTGACAGGAAGCCCCAAAATGTTTTAAACAAAGCCATTTTACATGATTTGATTTGCTTTGCAAAAAGACGTTTTCTGGCCACTCTGTGGAGAATAGATTGGAAGGGGAAAGTGGGGCCACCGGACCAAGATGAGGCTATTGACAGAGCTACACTAGAGGTGATGGTAGCTGGGACCATGATTATGGCCAAGGGGTTGAGGGAAGTGAACAGAGCCCAACATGAATACTAAAATTTCCGGAATTTGCTACTTCATTGACTATGAGGACACATAATGGATGACACCAAGTGTCTGACTTATGGAACTGGATAGACAGTGTTGCCATTTGTTGATAAAATGGACATCAGCAGTCAAGATTTAGGTTTGAACACATCGATCTTGAAGTTTACCTGAGATGCTGAGGTAAACATGTTGCACAGGTAGTTTGAAATAGTCTAGAGCCAGGAGACATGGGGACTAGAATATACATTTGTGGGTAATCTTCATTTAGGATATAATTGAAATTGAGGGTATGGAGAAGATTGACTAGAAGAATGGAATGAGGATAACAAGGGACTTCGAGTGAATCTGGAGGGAACTCAGGCATTCAGTGACCAGGTATATGTTAACAAACCTGAAGAGGAATAGGCAGAGCAGGGGAAGTGAGAGAGCCAGGGCATGTGAGTTGTGGAAGCCAAGGGATGTGTATATTTCAAGGTAATGAGGGTAGCCAACATACTACAACACATCAGAAGACTAATGACTTTTTTAATGACTAACAAAAGGTCATTGTATTTAGGCTTACACAGGAGTCTTTGGTGAAGTGAGTGAAAATGAGCACTCTGGGGAGGTAGAGGCAAAGTTAAAGTGGATTGAGGAAAAGGTGGGATGAGAGGAAAGGGAAACGGTGAGTAGAGACAACTCAAGAGGGAAGCAGAAAGGCAAGGCTGTAGTTGGAGGGGTTGCACAGGTCAAGGAAAGTTCTGGAAGAAAGTAGTAAACTTAAGTGTGTTTAGAAGTTAACAGAAAAACACCAAGGTTGAACCCCAATGTAAAGTATGGACTTAGGTGAGAAGGATGTGTCAGTGTAGGTTGCTCTGTTGTAACAAAAGTAGCCTCTGTCAGGGGGTGCTGATTGTGGGGAGCAGGGAGTATATGGGAAATCTCTGGGCCTACCTCTCCATTTTACTGTGAACCCAAAACTCCTCTAAGAAATAAAGTCTATTAGAAAGTCAATAGAAAGATCCAGTAGAGAAGGAGAGATTGATTATATGCAGGAAGAAGAGAAAAAGGGGATACCGAGTAGTGCATTATTCTTGAGAAAAGGCAGGACCTCGTGGTACCCAAAGCTGAGTGAAGGAGGTGAACAGGGTTGACCTTGGAAAGGAGAGACAGATACCACAGACTTCTCAATTCGGCGATTAGAAATTGCTGGAGTTCCCACCTGAGTGGCTTCTCTTTGCTCTGTGAAGTAAGTGGGAGGGCTTTTTTGAAGATGAATGAGGAAGTGGTCAGGTCAGGGTGGTTTGAGGAAAATGGAGAACATTTGAAATAGTCTGGCAGAGTGGAGAAGCTGGCTGAGCAGAGAAGCCAGGCTGTGTGTGCCAGGTGCCGTGAACCGGGGTGAGGAAGCCTGCTCTCCAGAACCTTCCTATGGGTTTCACATTGCTAACACACGCCAACCCAACTTCCTTCCTTCTTTGGGAAGCCTTTTGCTGAACTGATCTCTTGAAGTTAGCATGTTCAACTGGACAGAAAGCTATTTTACACTGAAGAAAGGAAAAATGTTTTTATTGTTCTGCTTAGATTTCCTAGTTGGGCTTACGTTTGACATGGACCCAGGCCACTGTAATTTTTTACAACCTTCTTACCATGGGTTATCCTGCCTCAAGATGTTTTTAAATTCACAACATTTTTCCCCCCAATATTCTCTTCTTCTCCTGGCTCTTTATTACAGACCATATTTTTCATTTGTTACGTGTCCCCATTGCTTACAGTGTTATTACTGCTGTTCTATATGCATATTATTACTTTAGTTTTGCAGGGACTTCCCTGTGAATAGCAGAATGTAATTTATGAAATATGACAATCATCGTCGTAACACCTGTGCACTCTGTGTTAAACGCACACCAGCAGCCACGTGGAAGTAGTTACCCACACTGCCAGCTTCCAGAACTTTGTGCTGCCCCCTCTGGCCTTTACTGTTTGAACTGATTCAGGAGCAAGTGTATTTATGTTAGTTGAAACATGTGTCAAGACACATAATTCTACTTTTAGTTATTAGTCAAAATCACGATTCTAAGAAAGGAATGCTAACTAGTTACTTTTCAGGTTCTCTCATGAGAGGCTAGCAATGTGTAACTGGCATGGCAGTGGTCAAAAGGGGAGATGCTCAGGGGAGACTGGCTGAGCATGAATGTTGGGCCCGTGTGCCCCTGGGCAGGTTATAACTTTGTGCTCCCTTTTTACTTCTGTATAAAAGAAACCTAATACTACTCATCTTGTGTGATTATTATAAGGACTGAAAGAGTTAATTCACATAAAACAATGCCTGACACATCATAAGCACTTAATAGACTTTAGCTGGGGCGCCTGGGTGGCTCAGTGGTTAGGCATCTACCTTCAGCTCAGGTCATGATCCTTGGGTCCTGGGATTGAGTCCTGCATTAGGCTCCCTGCTCAGTGGAGAGTCTGCCTCTCCCTCTCCTCCATGCCTTCTCCTTTCCCTCTGTCCCTCCCCACCACCTACTCATGCTCACATGCTCTGTCTTCTCTCAAATAAATAAATAAAGTCTTTTCAAAAAATAGAGTCTAGCTGTTATTGTAGATACTAGAATGTGCTTCCAAAGTCTCTTATCTTCTACCGCCTCCTCTTGTTGGCAGTTCTGTGTAGGAGACACTTCGTTTTCATCACATGTAGCTTTGAAATTAGGTTACTGTAGGCCCAGTTTTTCACAGTGTCTCAATTAATATGACCTCTAGTAATAAGATTGTGTATTATCAATCTTAATTTATCATTGCTCATATATGCAATCCGCAATATTTATTCTCTTTGTATTAAAGACACCCTCCCAGGGGGGCCCCACATGGCTCTCAGAAACAGGGAATAGCTCCAGCCAGCCTGGTACAGATAAGAAACATTCCTTTTCAGCTCTTTTAAATTATGTGGCAAAGGAATCAGATGATTGAACTTTCTAGAAAACGTTCTTCCTAAGTCTGTTTGGATGGAATCATTTGCTATAAAGATCTAGTGTTATTCAGAGCCACTCTGCCCCCTTAATTGAAAAGCTCTGACATTGACATTGAAGAGAGATTGCCTTTGGGCCCACCAGCAGACAGCTTTCTATAGTGTCTTGTATTGTTAATGATTCAGAGAATGTTTTCCAATGAGATCAGAAGCAACCCACTAACGAAAAAGTGGAGAGAACTTAAGAGCTTAAAAGAGCAGACAAGAGGGATGTGAGAAAACCTAAAAAAAGACAAAAGCTAGTGTGGAAGAAGGGGCGGGGCTAGTTCCATGGCAAATTTGTCATTCGTCCCAGCCCAGCGACTGAGAAAATTTGTTCCAGTAGGAAGAGAGGTGACAAGTAATCCTGTCATAAAGGACGGTGAAGATGTCTCAGACATGATGTGAGGGAAGCCAGAGACAGATCTGGAGTGAATTTGGACCAGGTCCTGCCCTATAGATCTCGAGAAAAGATGACCCCAGCACTGCTGTTGTTTGCTCCCGGGCCATGTCAGTGTGTCTACTGGGGGCACACAGGACGAGCTGTCCACGTGCTGCTGGCACCATATGCCCTGCAGGTGCTCACACGTCCCTGCGGGAACATGGCTTTGTTCCCAGCCCAGAGCTGCCGTCTTCCTCCACCTTCCTCAGCCTTCCTCAGCGGGACCCACCGCTGACAGCTCAGCCGTGGAAGTGCAGACCGAACACAAATTAAGTGGCAGTCTTGGGATTCTAAAGAAAAAGGGAAACTTTTTCATTTTAGAAATGAAAAACGTAATGTCTGCTATGTCAAATTACTGTATGTCCCCTGAAATGGCTTCATCTCTATGCTAATTTCATACTGAAAATAGAAACTCTCCTGCACTGGAAGAGGAGAGAAAGGGCTGGAAATCAAAGATACCAGCGTGGCTAAGAGCCAAGTAGGCTCCTTCAACTCAGTCCCACTGAGAAAAGGTCATCTAGGCTGACCTGGTGCTCGAGACCACCAGCATTGCACTGAGGGCCACACTGGGGAACCAAGGGCGTCACCTCTCACCTGGCAAATGAGCTCCCAAGCCCCAGTCATGGATTCATGAGCCCGAGAGTCTGCATGTGTCCTTGGTCTTCCACCAGTGATTTCCCTGGCATATCCACAGCCCCAAACTGATTTCCCCCACTTCTGTTTTAAATGAACATTAATTCCTAAATAGCATCACCTGAAAATCACAAAGTAACCCTTAATTCCATGACTGTAGATTCTTTGAATGAGGGACATTGTATTATGTTTAGCTCTGGACTAGTCTGCTTCTCTTGGTAGAACATGAGATGTTGAGGACAGGAACCTTATCTCTGTACCTTTAGCACTAATGTGGGTCCTTCCTCGGAGCAGACACTTATTATATTATACGCTTGTTGAATTTTATAACTATGATCTCTGGAGATTCCCAAGGGTCTGTCCCCTTGTTGTTCAAGGGCAGTTGGACATTTTCACTGCTTTTTAACTGGCTTCCCACAGACACCTCTCTGTTAGTTTGGTCCTGCCAGTTCTCTTGACCTAATTTTCTGTATCCCTTTGTATATGATGATACTGGCTTTTTGTTTTATTTATGTTGTTTTAAAGAGACAATCCATAATGAAAAGGGAGTACACTTCTAAGTGTACTGGACTAAGATCAGTAGGAGAAAAGTACGAAAGATTGATCTCAGCTCCATAGAAGCCTCTTTCTAATGACGGGGACTGTTTATGATGGACCAAGAATGTGTTCAAGCAGAAGCTGGGTGGTCACATAAGACAATGCTCGCCCTGAGATTCAGCTGGCTAAATTCGTGACTGATGGCTGACCTTGAGGACCCTCTCAGCCTTACTATCTGGAACCTCAGCTGACAGATGCAGGAGATGGGCAGAGGGATAGGAGACCGTGTTGCTTGAGCCCGTGGGGCCCAGCCTTGAGAATGCACAGAGAATGCTGACTGGGCAGGCATGCTGGGACCATAATGCAGCTTGTCTTCAAAGCGGAAAGAATTTCTTGGAGACTTAGTACTCACACACTCCTGAGGGATTTGAGATGAGAGTGTCAAGGAGACACAGGGGCGTGGATTTGTGTATCCGAGGTGGTTTCTGTCTGCTTGATAATAAGGCTTTAAGCTTTATGTTTCCGTTGTATTCACTTTCCCCTCCTATTAGGATGTCTGAACCAGAAACATGCAGCCCTGGACAGGCATTTTAGTGACCTAGAATAGAGAAAAGTACATTATAAACAGTTTTGGAAACATAAGGGACTAAAATGCATTTAGCCATTCGGACAGATAATGGAAATTGTGCTTCTTTCTTTTAACTACTTCCTTTGAAGTGTAACTATATAGTATTGCCTTTTTAATTCTTGCACAAAACAGGCCCTGGCAGAATTGAAGTGGTAAAGGAAAAGCTAGCCATTAGCCAGCTGCAGGGTGACAACTCAGCAGGAGAGAGCTTCCTGCTTCTTCCTATGGCAGCCCCACCCTTCGGAAGAGAGGGAGATGGTGACGTGGCAGGGTGTCATGAGGGATCTGGAAAGACGTGGCTGTAATTGTAGAGGCGTTGACATTGAAGAGACCCAAAAAGGCGAGGTGCATCTGGCCCCCTCGTAGGACCCAGAGGTGGAAAGGCAGGTTCATAGCCGTAGAAGGTCAAGGACGCTGTACTTGAAAAGGCTCTGGTGATGATTGAATCACTGAACTCAGTTAACCCCCAGATCCCGGGTACCTCCCATGTGTGATGCTCTGAAGTAGGCACGGTGAGGTATGCAAAGAGGAATCCCATAACTCCCTCTACTAACTTAACACGTTTGTCCTAAGCAGCACCGATTTGTTGGAAGATCGAGAAAGAGCGAAGCACATGAATGTGCTCAGTAAACACTTGCTGGTTAACAGCCGCTGTGGGTCCTGGAATGTGCTTTGAGTCGGTCGATGTGCCAGTCCAGATGCTCCGTGAGTGCTGTCTTCTAATGAGAGAGCAGCCCGCGCAAGTGGGCCATGACAGTGCTGAGTCTTCACCTGGACAGTACCGGGAGCTCCAGGCTGCTTGCTGGTGGAAAGGACAAAAATTTAATCAATATTTAGTGTGTGATGGAGATTTGCCACGTATTATACATATGCAGTGCTAGACACTGAAGATATAAAAACAGACAAAAATAATCAAACTGCAATTAAGATCGTGACCACCAAAACCAAAATCTGGGGAGAAGAAGGAGGAGGGATCTTTTGATTTTAAAGATAGCCCCTGAAAAATAGTCAGTACCAGTCACAGAGCCAGCAGCTGAGTCCATAGAATTAATAGAATGTCAGAACCAGATGACCCCTTAGATCTGTTCGAATCTGTTATTTTACAAAGGGGAAATGGAGACCCAGCTAGGAGAGGCGAAGTCATCAGCCATGTTTAGTTTGCATTTTCTTTTTGTCTGTGTTTACAGTAGGTAAATGCACTTTAACTTTAGTGGGTTGATGAAGACAGATGCTCTCTCTTCTTCAACTGTGTTGGCTGCTGGTGACCACCTCCTCGAGCAAGAGAAGCTCTTTCTGACACTGATGAGGAATTATGCCTGTGGTGTGTGAGTTTCCTGAGCTGCTGAGCTTTGTCTCCAGTCCCCTGCTTTATTGTTTCCTGGCACACGCCGCTTTCATGCCCACCATCAGAGAGTTTCTCTCCACTGTTCCTCGGCCCCACTCCTTCAGAAGTCTCTGTACACTGACAAAAAATAGTTGGTCTGAAAACAGATGAGAGGTTTTTTAAATTTGGCTTTTTTTCCCCCAAGGGATGATGTAGGGCTCCGTAGCTTCAGTTCTGTTGAATTTTACTTCTAAATGGTGATGACTTGTATATAAGATGGATTTTATTTCCTGTTTTATTTGAATTTGATACGCAGCCCCATTAGCAAATATTTAATTTATGCTCGCTCTCATCCTGTTGGGCATTGGTGGCTAATGTTAATGACGCCGCACCAGTTTCAGCCCGGGAGTGACTTATCCAGATGTCTGTACGATACCGAAGCATCCGGGCGATGGATTGTTTCCGGCAGATAGAGAGATCAGCGGGAAAAGAACCCCCAAAACGGGACGAAATGAATTGATTTTTGAGGTAGCTTTTACTGCTTGATTCAGGCAAAACTTTTCATCTTTTGGAAACAGCTGAAGCAAAAATGTATGGCTTCAAAGACATATCCAAGTCCGAATCCTGATTTTTACCTTCTAGGTACTCTCTGCCTTGACCAAGTTACTGAACTTCTCTGGGCTTCAGGGTTTCCACTTGTAAAAATGGGGATCCTAACAGTCACTGCATAGTGTTTTCAAGAGAGTCGTGTTTAAATATTAAATCTAAGGCACCTGGCGCAAGACCTGAAACAAACAACCCAATGTTGAACGTTAACTCCCATCCTGCTTAGAAGGAGTCATCCCGACAGTTAACTTCCCTGTCTACCGCAAATGTCCCCTCCCCGTCCTGTGCTGTGTGAGGAGAGAGGTGGTGGTGCTGGCGGACGGTCTTTCAGCTGCAATTCTGGACTTTCTGAGTTCCGCCCCGCACGGTGCTTCAGAGACTCAGGGGACAGCAAAACAAAGCAGGGGGCTTTCCAGAGTGACACCTCGCTAGCCGCGAGAGCCCGCAGCCCCCAGGGCTGATGCAGGCCAAGTGGCTCTGAGCTAGCCGAAGCACACTTCTGCCTCCTTTTCGACCCACCCCTGCAGGGCTCTCCATCCACCCCCAGGGTTCCCAGCCTTTGAGGGGACACAGGGACAGGGTGGGCAGAAGTGCGGCTGGCTCCAAGAGGTGTCAGCAGCATCCCACCCCTTGTATTCAGTCCTCATTTTCATTCGTATCCAAGCATGCTTTTATTATACATTTTCTTTTGTGAGCTTCTTGAAGTCCTTTGTAGAATAAGGCAAGATAGAAAAACACGAAGCTTCAGAGATCACATATACCAATTAAACACGGCGTGTTGATAGCATGCACACAGAAATAGGGGTAACATAGACTGTGCCCCAAATGAACTCATGTAGGCAGGGCGTCCAGTGGCCAGCACCGCCCACAGGCAGTTTGGTTATCCGTCAAGTCATAGTTAGGTTCTCCTTCTGGAATCATATAAATCAATAGCAAGCAAATTGACTTATATGGAACAAGCAGCGCACCTCACTAATCATCGCAGAGATGTTCCTGCAGGAAGTCGTCTGTTTACAGGGCTGAGTCTCCTCAGCTTTTAGCTTCTGGAAAGCAGAGACCATGTCTCATTGTTCCTTATATTTACAGTACTCATCCCACAACTGATGCATAATAAATTCATAAGGGATGAGTGGATAAGTGAGAATTCTTTAAATGGGGAGATTATTCAGAATAAATTAAGTGTAGAATATTGGAATATTTTATAAGGAACGGCAGTTTGAACAAGTTGTTACGAATCATAGGTACTTTCAGAAACACAGACTGTTCCCCTAACCAAATGCTACTGAGGAAGATCCTGCTTTAATGGATAGATAAACATGATTTCTCATTAGCATGCATAGCACTGAAGCCCAATTTTGTGTTGTTTTTTTTTTTTAATAAACACAATTTTTAAGTGTTTCCGTGAAGCTCGTCCTCTCGAAAAGCTTATCATCTGATTTGCAGTGTTCGTTTTCCTAGCAGGCCCTGCTCTACCAACAGTATAAAGTTTCAGCTGGGACTCTTCCCAATTATTACTAATTCTTAATGAAGACGAAATCGGGTGGTTTTACTGAATTTATATTTGCTTGAAACATTTTTATATTTGGTGTCCCTGTTGTGCCGGTCCACGACTATACATCGAGCAGCCTGCAGTGTGGGCCCGACTATATGAAAAATTTGAATGTTCACGCGCTATAATAAATAATGAGTGTCAGTGAACTCATTATGGTAAATCCTTAGGTAATTACTTTCTGCCTTAGTTAGGGGACGTATGGTAGCAAGAGCTAAAATTACTCCATCTCGAGACAAACCCTGAGGTGGCTGTTAGAGTTAAATATAATTCATTTGCAGCATGTTTATTATAGTTAAATTTAACTAATTTGGGGCCTGTTGCTGGCCAACAGCTGAGGAGGAGGAAGTTTCAGCGTCCATGAGTTCCTCAGAAAGAAAAATGAGGCTCCACGACCAAGCTTTCAGAATATGACGTAAGAGCTACTCCCACTCTGTCTCCGCTCTTCCTGTCCCCAGAGTTGGACGGCTTTGTTGCTCAAAGTGGCTGGCTAATGAGCTATTCAGGCACTGAATTATGTGGCGTAGCAAGAGGTAATCTCAGCCTTAAACTGGGGTTCTGTTCAGTACTTTGTTTCGATTCAGAACTTCCTAAAGTCCCAGGAAGAACCCTTCTATCCAAGGTCATGGAGAGACAGATTTCTCTGCGGGTTAAAAGTAGGCTCCCACCTTTTACGCCCTGCTGCGTCTCGAAATCACAGGGCCAGTTTGGGTGTTATTTCTACCTAGGCCTTCCAGCCTGAGAGTGTTCACTCTGGGAAAAAATGTAAAAAGAAGGACTTCTTCAAAGAACCAAAAACATGTTACAGAGGGTCATTTACCGCTTAAAGATGTTTCTGCTGAAGAAACACTTTTTAGAGTAGAATTTGTCTCGTGAGAGCTCTCCTGAGCTAAATGGCTTACTCTTCCAAAGACGGTGAGGGGACACACGCGGGAGAAACAGCGTGCAGAGGTGAACACTTACGAGCCTTCCACTTTTGTCCAAGAATAAAAGTTAGGAATCACTGTAGGTGGACTGTTCCCCAGAAGACAGGAATAGGGCCAGGAGAGGAAACAAAATTCTGATCATCGTGAGGAATGAGGATTTGAGGAAAACATTGTCCTACTTTTTAACAAAAATACCATGTATCTACTTTGGAAACGTGTGCTGTTCTAATCACTCAAGAGAAGGTGGCAGTTGGAGAAACTCCAGAGGAGGATGAGTGGATGGGGACAGGAGTCAGTAGGTGGCCGTGGGAGGGTTAGAAAGAGCAGAGTCTCTTCAGTGGGAAGACAAGAGGATGAAGATAGCCCCGAAGTATGTGGAGTCTAATGCCGGTTCACTGGGGTCAGGGGGTTTCCTTCACCACATCCAAAGTGCAAAGCCAATGGGGCAGGAGCACCTACCTGCCCCTGCGGTCCCCAAGACCCCACCGGGCACAGCCAACCCAGCCTCCTGAACCCCAGTCACGTCCCCACCCTTCCCTCATGAACCCCAGTCATTGCCAAGGTCACTCAGCGTAAGAAGGCAAGCTTTCTGACTCAAGCTGGTGTTCTTTCCACTGCACCATAGTCGCTTCCCTTGGACCCAGACCCTTCCAAAAACTCCCCTTTTCCATTTTGATCAGACATCCTCCAGCCATGGGAATGGTTTGCGACTCTGATGGGTGAGCTGTGATATGCAAAGTAAACTGTACAGGTTACATAATTTCAGGGGCAGTTAACTTTTCCAGAATTCTGGTGTCAACGCGAAGATTTCATTTTGGCTATTAAAATCCAGGAAAACATAATACAGCTTTTCTGTACCTCCCCCACCATCCCCCCACCCCCTTAAAAATAGCATCTGAAGTCTCAGTGTAGCTGAGTCACTGCTTGGTGTGATTCCGGGCTGGGCCGCAACTGGACCTGTCAGAATGAGGCCACAGTGATTCATGACGGAAACCAAGTTTGGTTGCCACTGACAACATGTGTTCCTTTCTGTTTTTGGAGTTTGGCCACACCATATTTTGCCTTTGGAGTAGCAACACCTTTGCATAGTGATAGTAATAGGATGAGATGAGCCACTGCAGTGAATGCCCCCTCCGGGCCCTCCTGCTATGACACACAGAATCCCTAGCCACTCGTTAGGGGACAGCATGGGCAATTAGCATAACCAGAGACCAAGGGAGACCACGGTTGTGCAAGATGTTTGTCCCCTCTACCATTGCAGCTTCACATCAAGTCAGTCTACCAGCCAAGCGTTCCAGCACCTTCTGTTTACCCCAAACAATGGGGAACAAAACATGGAAGAGCTGTGCTTTCTACCCTGAAGGAACTTGAGGCAACATAAACCAGTGACAGCAGCAGCCCGTACTTCCCATGATGAGTCTCACAGTCTGTGTGTCTGCTTCAGACCCGCTTGCCCATTGAAAGCAAAAGCTCCATCGTGTGCTACTGTGTGTGCCTGGCACAGGTTCAGGAAATCAGTCATGACTGCGGAACTGGAGTAAATGGGTCATGCCCGCAGCCCGCACTGGCCTCCCTCTGCACTCAGGACTCAGTTGGCACACCTTCTCGGGGAGCAGATTTGAGCCCACCCCTCCGGACTTGGTGCAGGTATCCAGAGAAGGGAGAGGAGGATACCTGTCAGTAAGGATGCAGTTACAATGATTTTAGTTCAAAAGTGGGAGTTTGACAGTAAAGAATTCTGTACTCCCCCACATTTCTGTGGAACTTGGCCAAACTTATGCTAGCTGGACTTGTGCTAGCTCTTTTGAGGGGCAGATATAAGAATCGTGGGTATTTCCCAAGAAATAGAGCTGCTCTGAAATGCTGTTGATGCTCGTTTCAGATAAACTCGGACTTATGGGACATATAGAGCAGAGCTTCCCGAATAGGGCACCTTAGTGTACAGATTTACACACACAGATGTGCACACAGTCATCTCCGGAGCCCCTTGGACACCTCGACATGCCTGCTGCGTGAAATGGATTCTACACATGAATAGATAGACATAGATACAATGCATATATACTTTGCAGAAGACTAAAAGAATATACAAGATGTTTATTGCTTATGTCTGGATGGTAGGATTGTGGTATCTTTTAATTTTTTTTACATATCTGTCTTCATTTTTATATAATTTATATGCATTAATCACATAATTTTTTAAGTCAACCAAAACCTAACGAAAATGTTGAAGACTGACCAAGGTTTGGTGGTCCAGCCAAAGATTTATGTATTTATGTATGTGTTGTATTCCAACACTGACATAGAAACCATTTGTCCTCTTTTGGGTTGGGTTGGGGTTTTTTTTGTTTTTGTTTTTATTTTTTTGGTCATTTTTAAAATGACTTTCAGCTGGTGCATACTCTTCAGGAAAAAAACAAACAAACAAACAAGAAAGAAGGAAATGGGAAAGCAGATGTCACAAATCAGAGAAATTGTTGCACGTCGATGTATTTACACCATTTATTTTCTTTGCGTCTACAGGCCCAAATTGGTAATAGCCCAAACTTTCTCCATTTGTAAAAAGTCTCATAAAGTCAACTTCCTGTTATGTCTGAGAGCTTTATTAAGAGAAAAATCTGTTGGTCAGATGTTAGCTCCAATGAGCCCAACTACTGGGGACACAGATGCTTGGCCCCTGGAGAGTGTGGAAACACACTGAAGTGGTAGATAGGCTGGGAGATCTCGTTTCTGCCTCATCCTCCCCTTACCCTGCAGTTATAGGCACAGGGTGATGATTTGATGATTTTTACGTTTTGTGGCATGTTACACTGATAAAATGTTTATGGTTGTTTCAGAACAGTTCTGTGAGTGCCTAATTTCTTTTTGCCTGGGATCAGATTCTTCAGCAGGGGTCAGGGGCATGGTATTTTACCTTTTTCTCACAATGGAATGCCTGTAACCTAAATAAGATCAATATCGTTGTTCCTCTGGGAGAAGGACTATTCTCACCAGTTTTCAACATTATAAAATACTTCCCTATTTGGAACTGTGACATTTTGTACTCAGAGGGGTTTTTAAGAGATTGTCCGGTCCTGGTTCTTTTTCATATACAAATGAAAAAGTTGAGACCAGCACAGTCGAAGGAAAAATGCCCTAAGTCCCAAGAAGTGGTTAGTGGCCGCCCTGAGCTTTTACTCTATATTCTTTTACTACTTCTATCCTGTACTTTTTACTTAAGATTTCCCAATTATTATGGGTACTTAAAATAATATTTTCTAATCTGCATTTTTTAGGGAGAAAAGAAATTGTTGTTGAAACGAAATGTTTCATTGAAAAGAAATGTTGTACCAGTGCCTGGTACAACATAGGTAGTCAATAAATAGTTAGTGAAGAAGGTATTGATAAGCTTACTTATATTTACCTATTAGGTCAATAAAAAATTACAAGACATTTACAGACACAAATACATAGATTGGTAGAATAGGTAGATGACTGGGAACACACATGCCATTACCAGCTACTTATTAATAAGTATTATAAGTACTAATAACTATTATTAATTAATAAGTAGTTGGTAATGGCATGCACGCTCTCCATCAGCACAAGGGTTTAGTTATCATGTGTCCCCAGTCTCCATGAATCTCTTCAAAGGAAGTAACTCCGGAGAGGAATGACCAGAGAGTTTAAGGGAATGAGAAAATATACTCCTTTTCAGTGAAACCCTAGCAGGATTGCTGAAGTCAGAAAGCCATACATACCTGTGTGCATGTGTTGTGAAATCAGTATTGTCTACTGTAACTCTTTGTTTAGTTATAAAATGTGTCACCTGCCATTCCAGGTGTACCAACTATAATGTTAAGGAGACCTGTCAGATTAGGATAAATCCTAGAGGAATCGTAGTAAGGACATTACCCAGTAATTAAATAGTATTTCCTTGTTTTGGATTTGTGCTTTCAATTTTTTTTTTTAATTTTACAAGAGTAACATAGAAAACATTAAAAGAAGAACTAATCTTTACCAAATGGAGTGAAAAAATTCAAGATAAAGAAAACAAACCTGGACAAATTCATAAATCCCCTATAGAAGGGAACATTGTTTTCCTCATGTTTTCCATTGGTTAACATACCTGGCAGGAAGTTAAATTTCATTTCCTTTTCAAATCACAGAAAGTGTTTTCTTAATCATCTTCTCTACATATTGAACAACATCTTGATCATAATAGTGGCATATGCTACATTGAAACTATGGCGAAAATCATTCTTTTTCTCCCACCTAAGGGATATTTCACATTTTATGGAAGGAAGGAGGCATTTAAAGTATAAATTAAAATAAAGATAACTACTATTAAATTTGGTTAGGCTTCTATAAAAAATAATGAAAGAGCAGTCCAAACAGCCTGACTCAAGTTTGCTACAGAAAAGTTTAATTAACACAGTACACTGAAGTTTGCAGGAACATTTTCTTTGTGATACGTAAAGATGTTAGTCTCACTAATCAAGGAAACTCACCTGAAGAGGACATTGCATGAATGGGGGGTTTCCATGCCCACCTACTATTGGTGAGTTCATTTATTTGATTCTTCTTTTTCTCTCCTTCATTCTCATATTAGGTCCTTATTCCTTTGATTGGATTTTGTGTTTGTTAAATACAAATAATATCATACACATTCGGCCGGCTATATATCCAGAAATACGCATTTATATAATCTTCCATTTTTAAATCATGAGATGAACAGTATATTTTATTGCACATGAGTCTGGTGTCCTAGTTTAGGATCTGCTTAAATTCTCAATAACATCCTCATAAAACTGTTGCAGGGAGCAAAGCTAGCCATAAGGACATTTACAATGTCGCATTAAGGTAAGATGTATGCTACGTGCCTTGTAATAATACATTAAACGATTCAAATAGGATTTTATATAGGAAAAGATCAAAGCAGTTTAGAAAATTCTATATGGAGCCGTATTTCTGAATGTGAAAGTCTCATTTTGTTTAATTATCTATTAAATTCCCCCAAACTTCATAAGACTTTGTGCTTTTACTCTATATTAGGAAGAGAAAATCCTTATAGTTAAGCCTTATATGAATGTATGGCCCATCTTACCTTGGTGATAATGACTGCAAGATTCCCCCTCTCACTCTTGTATCGTCCCATGATATTTGCTGCTTCCTGAAGTCAATATAGACTCGAGCCAAATTCAATGTTGTCTCAATATTTACCTAGTACAAAGAAAATTCCATTTGAGAAAACCACAGAGTATAGTCATTCCTGGAACAACCAAGAGACGGTTATTACTGTTGGACAAAATCACTTTGCCCTGCTTTACTTTAAGAGTGACCAAAATAGTTCTTTAAAAATCTATCTTAAATTCAGAGGCATATGTATATTCAAAGGGCCTACATATCAAGACTGTTCCTCATTAGTTTTATGAACTGTTATTCTCTTAATTAAAAACATTGAAATGCATAACCAAAGATGATCAATTTTATATAAATTTGTGAATCAAAAGGAATTCTTACCAAACCATGTGTCATTTCTTTTTATGAACATGGTGCAAATGCTGAGAATCAAAGCAACTATAATTTAAAAGGATTGGTCCATAAGAGAGCTGTAAAGTAAGTAACATTTGTGCTCAACTTTTTTTCATTTCCTTCTTCTTAACTCCCTTTCAACAAATTCTTTCTTTCCACCTTTGCCCTTTTACACCATAATATCTATTAAGAACTTGGCAATGAGCCAACATAATAAAATTCTGTTAGCCAGACTTCTCCAGCAACAGAGTATTTAGGTGATCTGTTCTGAACACTTCCTAATTATTAGAGCCACAGCAAAGAGATACAAGCAGGTGCCTTTGATAATCAGTCTGCCTGTGTGTGAGAAGTCCTGCAGGTGCTAGGTGAATCCCTGTGAGTAACATTGGCCTTGCAACACTGCTTTGGGGAATTAACAGGGCTCCAACGAGTAGGACAGAGAGGAGTGAGCACCCACCCCAGGCAGAGGGACGAAGAAGGGGCTGTTGCCAAAAGCCAGAGTCATTGTTCCTTCCCCCATGTGCTTGTATACGAGTGTGTATACCTTTCTCATGCTTCTAGTTTTGCTTTGCACTTACTTGAAATGTTTGTTGACGTACCCATTTCATCCATTTGATGTTGAAATTCCTGAAGGCTGGAATTCTATCTTGTTCCCAGCAGAAAGGGGGCACATAGAAAAATGGGTGTATGGGGCGCCTGGGTGGCTCAGTGGGTTAAGCCGCTGCCTTCAGCTCAGGTCATGATCCCAGGTCCTGGGTTCAAGCCCCGCATCGGGCTTTCCGCTCGGCGGGGAGCCTGCTTCCTCCTCTCTCTCTGCTTGCCTCTCTGCCTACTTGTGATTTCTCTCTGTCAAATAAATAAATAAATAAATCTTAAAAAAAAAAAAAGAAAAAGAAAAAGAAAAATGGGTGTAGAATGAATGTGTGAAGGAATCAGTCTGTCCGGCAATCAGTTCATTCAGGTGACACCAGTGAGAGTGTGGTGATGATGTGATGATAATGAAATGATGATAATGAAAATTACAAACAGTGGCTGGATGTGAAATACATCAAAGTAGAACTAAGAGAAAATTAAGCGAGCTACCCAGTGGTCGTGCCTCCAGGGTTTTGAGCTGAACAAAAGAGAGAACATGAAGGGCAATGGATGAAATGGGGAACTGAACAAGAGAAATTTCATGAGTGAAGTTGGCAAACATGCTTTTAGGCAAATTGAATAAAAGTTGACCAGCTGGGTGTCAAAAATCTTTTTCTCAAAGAAACAGTCTTTAAATGTGCCTCTGACACCTTCCCTTACCACACCCAAACCAAATGATTTCATATGCCCTGAAGATCTGATTTCAGATAAATTGCTTTCCAGCAGAAAAAAACATTTTGTAGTTGTAGCAGATCTTCCACCAATTCTTGAAGGTCACTATCCTTTATAGACTTGGGGGAAGGGGAGAAGGGGAAGGATCTAGAAAACCTAAAACTGGTAGACCTTGAGAAAATTCTCCCAACCCAATGGAAGCCCATCCTATAGGAGGGTAATGGCTGGCAAGGGTCAGCCCCTCAGGACTTGGCGTCCCTTAAAGGTACTAAATCCACATCAGAGAAGACACTTAAACTTGCCATCTGTGTTAGAAATTGTGTGCCCTGAGCCACCACTGGAGATAGCCTCTTAATATCTAAATAAATAATGTTTCAAGGAGGAGGTTCACCTCATTTCACACCTAGCCACCCTTTGTGAAGGCTGCTTGGGCACTGTTTCTACTGTCTCTGGAAACTCAAACACTTCTCATTCCTAATCCTTTAGAAGCACCAAAGAAGGGCCTCTTTAGCTGGGTGATAGGTAAGCTAGGAGGAAAGGAGCATGATATGTGCATGTTAAAGTCTGTGAATTACGAAGAGGATATTGTAAATAATTCATTTTCAATTTTCAGCCCCTTATTCCTCAAAGTTTGGAGTGAGCTCTCTGCATTTCCCAAGGACTCCCCTGAAAGTTCTAGCAGAGGACAAGGATACAAAGATATCTGCTATGTGTATCTTGAGTTTTGTCCATTGTCTACCGGATATCCTAATGAATTAGGCTGCAATCTTGTCTTGACCCAAGAGTGGCGCCCCTTGGGTCAGAAGGAGTGTCGGAAACACATTGATCTGTGGTTGGAATAGTAAGCTAAGCTCTAGGAACATCCTGCCAGAGGCCTGTCCTTAGGAAATCGCCTCAGATTTTCTTGCTGGTGAAGGATGACATTCAGCAACTGACCTTGTGTGGAAATCCAGAAAACAGAGAGGAGAAAGCAAGCCTTTTACTTTCTAATATTTCCTTCAGGCTATGCTTTTTTTAGGGGTGATACCCTCTAGATCCTTAGAGACCATATCTGCCAGACATTAAAACTTGGTCCTCAAAATGAGTGATCACCAGCCTCTGGAATAGAGTTATAACCAAATATGCCCTCAGGTCACAAGCCTTCCCTTACCCTTGCCTTTAAAACCCAAACAAAACTGTTCAGCTCTACATAACCGACATGCCTCATTGAGTTTCTACAGATCTCATGGGGTATATTTATGTCCTCCTCTAGCCTTGTTTCTGGACCTTTTCTCCATCACCCCTGTTTGTCTTGGCAACACTCCACAGGTTGTTGACTTCATGCCATCGATCACTGCACCCCCTCTTATTCCTCAGGATACCCTAAATGGTGCAGTGACTGGTAAGAGATTGGAAATAATGGAGAAGAAACTAAAACTGGATTTCTGTATCACAGTTGTGACAGTGGATCAGTGATTTGTCACCACAGTGAATCACTTACTGGCCATCTCTTGTCTTGTTTCTAGACTAACGCCAGCCAGGAAGCAGCTGTCTCTTTAGAGGAAATTTTTCATTTCCTGGTTTCCCCCTGGCACCTGGTCTTCCCTAAATTCCCATCTCTTTGGCCTGACACACAGAAACCCCCACAGATTGGTTCCTTTCATTACAGTCCCCCATGGGGATATCCTATTACTTAACTACATAGAGTGGTGCAGCTTCCTCTGTTTCAACTTCCCTGTTCATGGTAATAATACTAAGTTTACTAAAATGTTCCCCAAACTACAGAGTTCTTCTCTCTCTAAAGCAGATGTTTATCCTCAGACCCCCTGTGGAAACAACTGCATCCAGGTATAAGTTAGCAGCAATTGTATCTCTCTGCTACATAATGAAGTTTGGATTTTAACAAACTCCAATGGCTACCGTTACAATGTAGCTCAGATGCTGACACTCAGGGAGGTCATTGGCAACAACTGTGGGGTCAGAGCACTTGCATGGGCCTGGACATTGTGTAAATGTAGGCCAAGGTGTGTTCAGGAAAGGTGCCTTTCCTAACAGGGAGACTTGTAACCAGGAAAATAAGACTATGAATCTGATGGTCAGAGTGGCCATGGGTTATGTAGTCATCCAAACCACTAGCATGTCCAGATATCCCCCACCATTTTTTATCCACAGGGTCACAGAGAAAAGGATTTCGGGGAGATATCTCTATCAATGATGGAGGTAAACCCAGCTAAAGCATTGAATGAGAATTATGGTAAACCAGGGTTAAAGAGCCAAGTGGTCCTCCCTATATTTCTCACACAGCTACTCTCTGGTTCACTGCCCTGTCTGGTCTTTCTGCCATCATCACCACAGGCAGCTTATGTGGAAGATGATTTATTGTTACCTTTTTATGGTGCTTCTAGAAAACGCAACAGGTACTCCTAGACCCACCTGAAACTAGTGTAACATTGCTCACTGTACTTATGTTGAAAAAAAATCCAAAAAAACCCCAAAAAACTTGCCCTAAGGAATTCATTTGAAAAGAATTCAAAGAGTTCTGCGTGATTATTTATAAGAAATTTTGGAAACAACCTATATGTTCCCCACAGAGAAACAAATCAATTGTGCTTTCCTCATGTGGACAAAGAACGATTTTGCACATATTCAACTCTGTGTTATCTCAAAGAATTGTTACAGACCTTGAAGCGAAGTTCACAATATAATAGGTTTAAAGGGTAAAGACTAGAACATGTGTTGATATCTACCGGAGGAAGATTTATGCATCCCTCAGGGAGAGCGGGAGAAGCGCAGGTGTCATGGCGGCCAGCCCTGGCTCACAGGACGACAGGTGAATTGTACTTTCTTCTTCCTGCTTTTCCATATTCCCCCAAATTACTGCCTGTTACTGTTTCCCTTGTAAACCAAGAGGGGGGAAGAGTTACTTAAAGAGGAAAAAGAAGAAAACTGCACACCTTTACAGCAGCTTACCAAGCATTTTAACAATGCAAGATGGGGAAATCCTCAGGATATACAAGCCCTTTCTTCGCCCTCTAACTTTGGCTGATTCATCCCCCCAACAAAGTGCTGACTGTTTTCTTCAAAGAGCAGAGAAATAAAATAGTCTCTGACCGGCACCTTTATTAAAGTCTTTGCAGGAACTCCCTTACAGAGGGCCACCTCTTCTCCTCCTCTTCCTCCTCTGGCTTCCTCCCTCCCTCCTTTGCCGTCTTTTCCTGAGACTGGCTGCGTTTGGCCAGTGGTTGAAGTTGTTTGTTCATAAATAATTCGTGCAGTGATGTGCAGCTTTCTGACAACAATCTCCAGTTTGCTCCAATAAACTATGCGATAAAGACTCAGAATTCGGGCTCTTCATGCTGGACCTCATGTGGTTGTCAGCCCTGGTCAGAATGTGGTTTGAGTTCTGTGGAAAGAACACTGCTGATACCACCTTGATCTGTGTGGCGTCTTTACGGTCAGTGGGCTTCCAGTAGCCACATGCCCCAAAGAGGCTGGGTAAATTATAACTATGTATGTCTCCTTGATGGAATATTACAAAGTCGTTAAAAATTACAAAGACTGGGTGGCAACATCAAAATATGTTTAAAAATGTGAAATAGGAAACAAATTAGTGCCTATATATGGTTACAACAGTGTAAAAATATATTCTTGTATTGTGGAAGGAATAGAGGAAACATGGGGAAATTAAAATAATTAATTTGATGGTGGATGACAGAAATTTTTAAAATTCAGCCGTGAATGGTGACTGGACACCCACAGTACACCTGACACCATGCCAGGCCTGTCACTTTTTATTTTTCCTTATTTTATTTTTTATTTTTTTTAAAGATTTTATTTATTTATTTAACAGAGAGACACAACAAGAGAGGGAACAGAAGCAGGGGGAGTGGAAGAGAGAGAAGCAGGCTTCCCGTCGAGCAGGGAGCTCAATGCGGGGTTTGATCCCAGGACTCCGGGATCATGACCTGAGCTGAAGGCAGACGCCTAATGACTGAGCCACCCAGCGCCCCCTGTCTGTTCTTAAAATGTGCTTCTTTGATATGTGAGACTAAAGAAATATAATGGAAAGCAGTGGAATTCATGGTCGTAGATGTTCCTGTGAGCAGCGTTGACTGTATCTAAAGGGGACCCTTAATAGAGTGCTCTTTTCCACGCTGGATCCAGGAAGAACTTACCCTGCTGGACTCTGATAGCTGTTTAGTCCTCCATGGGCTAGATGTGGCTTTTCTCCCCTCTGCTGTGTGTTACTGTTTCACACATGCACTCAGCAGATGTGTGCCAGGTTCTGTTCAGGTGTGAGCAATACACGATGACAAGGCTCTCTCCTCACGGGGTTTGCAGGCTGTCGGGAAGGACAGTAAACAAGTTCACCGGCACTGTGGTTTCAAGTAGTGATACCAGCAGTGAAAGAAAGTAGGGTACAGAGATAGTGAAGTGGAAAGCAGTAGGTTCTTTTCAGGAGAGTCAGGGAAGATCCTGCTGAGAAAACAGGGAAGTAGAGGAGCAACTACACAAAGTCTGGAGGGGGATATGCCAAGGCACTGAGGCAGGAACAAGTCTGGTATGTTTGTGAAATGAGAGGAGTTCAGAGAAGCCGGTGAGGCTGGGAACTCTGGGCTACAACACAGGCACTTTCTAAGTGTGATGGCAAGTTGTTGGGGGTTTTTTTTGTTTTGTTTTGTTTTTTAAGATTTATCTATTTGAGAGAGAGAGAGTAGGGAGGGAGGGGCAGGGGGCAGGGGGGAGAGAGAGAATCTTAAGCAGACTCCACGCTGAGCACAGAGCCTGATATGGGGCTTGATCCCACAACCCTGAGATCATGACCTGAGCCAAAACCAAGCGTCAGATGCTTAACCGACTAAGCCACCCAGGTGCCCCTGTGATGGCGGGTTTTAAGGAATATGAACGCGTTTATCTTCTCGGTAGCAGACCGTCAGGCAGAGGAGAAGCAGAGGACCAGCTAAAGGTTCAGTCGTCCAGATGAAAGGTCAAGGGGGCTTGACCTGGGAGGCTGGCATAGGCATGGAGTAAGGGCCTGTTCTGAAGACACAGCACGTCTGACGTGTTGACATGGGCACTAGGAGGAGTCGGGAGACAAGGATCACTCTTATGCTTGGGATTGAGTCACCAAGTAAATGGAGAGGACATTTGCTAGGAGACAGGAGGAATAGGTTCTATTATTTCTTCATGAAAAATTACCTAGATCTGATCTAGGTCAGTCTGGAAGCCCCTGCTATTCCCAGAATCCCATGGCTGTGTCTTCACAGTAGGCAAAGTATTTCACAGGACAGTGGAAAGACCTCCAGCTTAGGAGCCCGGAAACCTGAGTCTGGTCTGCCTCTGGTACAAAAGAGCAGTTGGATCTAGGACACATCATGTCACCTCTCCAAATCACAGTTTCCTATGTATCTGCCTGGTCTGCACTTCAGAGCTTCGTAAGCTGTTTAAAGTTCAACGCAGACACATAATGGTGTCAGTATGGTTACCTGCACTTGGGTGTAGTGAGCATTCCTGTTTAGAATCATGACCTGGAGCACATATGAAAGCACGAGTTAACAGAGGATTGCCCCTGATATGCTGGCCGTCTTCCTCCAAACGCCCTGATGGACCCCTGGCTGCCGCCCCCACGTGCCGCACACCCATCACATGCCAAGCACTGTGCACCAGTCCCCAAAACAAAAGGCTTATTAGCAAGATCCCCTTAAGAGTGAAACAAAGGCCTTTTCTGATGTATCCCTGAGTATCCAAAAAATTAAATTTGCATTTCGTTCTCTGAGGACTCTTGCCAGCAAAGGTGGTTGGTTTGTTTTCATTATCCCTGCCCTCCTGTGTTTGTTTCCAGGGGCCGTTTCCATCAGCCTTACCCTAGATTAAGCCAGCCATATAAATGAGAAGCCACAACAAGAGGCTGACTTCTCCCCTCCAAGCACTGCTTAATGGGCCTAATCAGCAAACTTCTTTACTTTCTGCCTCTTAAATACCATCTTGAGAAGTCCTGGCACCTGTCACCTAAAGAGGACATCTTCTATGGTGAATGGAGAGATGGGATGGGTGTTGAAAGGACAATTGAGGGAACTAATCTAAACAATTAGATGTTTTTCTTGCTTACAGGAACCTAATTCTATTGTATCTCTTAAAGACTCTATTAAGACAGGCTTCTTTGACTCCTAGTACTCTGTTTAAACTTCTAAAGTCATTCAAATTGGCCGCTCACCAGCTAGGGGAAAATGTAAGCCAAAAAAAAAAAAGGCAAATGGAGCCAGAGACCAATTGTCTTTTATGATTTCTCTTCTCAAAGTGAGGAAACTCAGGACCCTTCACCCAAAACACTGTGGGGTTCATGGAGACTGACAACGGTGAGAAGCCGGTGAACTCAAGTGACGTTAAGTGTGCACAGAAGTGAAGGGGACAGTCCCCAGAGGCTGGGAGCAGGCCAGCTCGGGAGACACTTCACAGCCAAGGACAGGGCACATCCATCCAGAATGTAGGCTGAGAGCTAAAGGGAAGTGGTCTTGTTTGGGGACAAAACCAGTCAGTAGCTTTTTTTTCACTTCTGCCATTCCAAGGAAAGTTTCCTTCCTCATATATATAAAATTGCTTTTGGGGGCACCTGGGTGGCTCAGTGGGTTAAGCCGCTGCCTTTGGCTCAGGTCATGATCTCAGGGTCCTGGGATCGAGCCCCGCATTGGGCTTTCTGCTCAGCAGGGAGCCTGCTTCCTCCTCTCTCTCTGCCTGCCTCTCTGCCTGCTTGTGATCTCTGTCTGTCAAATAAATAAATAAAATCTTTAAAAAAATAAATAAATAAAATTGCTTTTGCATAAAAGGTTCATTATTCGTGAGCCAGATACCGGAGCTGAGCTTCCCTTTTGGTTTCTGTGAGCCTCGCCCTGTTTCTGCCCCAGAACTGATTTGGGTTCATAGACCCAGCGGCCGGCTACAGAATGGTCGGTCCAACCCTTCCAAGCAGCCCAGGTTGTAACGATTGAGGTAAACAGGTAGGCCTCTTTGTAACATCCTCAAAATCACTACTGTAATGGGGTAGCTTTCATCCAGAGCTAACTGACCTTGAAGTATCAGTACTGTGTGAAGAATGACATTTCCAGTAGCCTGTCTGGCTCTCCCATACAGAAAGTAGGGAAAACTTAGTTTGGGGAGCAAAGTAAGCCAGAGTGACTCTCTGGACTGGAAAAGGCATTTTAGATTCTGCCTGTAGTGAGTAAAGTGTCTGAGGTTTTGGTTACAGGCACATGCTGTATCTGCCCTTAGACTGGCCTCTCCAGGCTGTGCCCCAGACCATCGTGAGGTCACAGACTTTCCCAGACCAAGTTTATAGTGGGTCTTTTACATCCTGTTCAGGTCTAGTCACCTTGACAGTATCTTCCCATGTGTTCAGGTGAGAAAACCTTCCCAGCCAGGTAGAACAGAGACTACTAATTAAAATGAAGAACTTCAGAATGAACATCCTTCCCGTGGAATCACTCAGTAGACACTCAGATCACTTTCTGCGAGCTCGGGATTCCCATGTAAAAGGGTGAAAATGAACCTGAGCTGAATTTATAGCATCTGCAAGCCTGCCTAAGGAAGATGGGGATGAATGGGGAGGTGGGAGGTGATTCTGTTCCTCCTGAGTCCCCGAGCACAGGGCCTGGGCCGTAGTGCGTACTCAGAAGATATCTGCGGAAGTCAGGCAGGTTTCATATTGTTGGTGATACTGGACTTGTCTCCATGAACCTTTTATGCTATTGAAATTGATCTCCGCTTCATCTTTTAAAATAATAACTAGGCATTGGGCATCCCTTGGCAAGCCACGTAAACTCTTTTCGGACTCAAGTTTCTTCTTCTGTCCATCGGAAGCTATTGGCTAAGCAAATCTGCACCCCACCCTGAGCTGGGCACTCACTGAAGTCTCGTTCAGAATTTACTTTGATAAGGAGGTTTTTCTAAACCTTAGATGGAAATAAAATTATACATGCAGAAGCTAGTAGGCTTTAAAAAATGTAATGCTTAATGGTTAGAAAGTTTAATCTGTTTACTGCTAATGAGGCAGGGGAATGCTAAATCGTTTTCATAATGTACCCACCAAAATCTACTGTGATAGATCCTGACATGAAGATGAATGTATCCTAATATATTGAGTTCATGCCACAGGACTATGTGGACTATGACGTATGTGGGGCTCTATGCCTTGATGCTCGTCCAGGTGTTTTAAAGTGTCATAAAGACCAACTCCATGGTACTGGGACCAGGCCTACTGGATTGCTGCTGACTGACACAGGCTTCATGGGGATAAAGCTCTTGATTCTACCGTCTCTCCTTTTTTGCCACCAGAAGTAAGGATCCTCATAAATTCAGGTTAATCAATACTGTATTTCCTGTTTTCCATCCAGAGTTTTATTTTATACCCATGTATCAGAGAATTTGTATCTCATCTCTTTTGCAAAATAAATACTAACAATAATAGTGGGGTACCTGGGTGGCTTGGTTGGTTACAACATCTGCCTTTGGCTCAGATCATGATCTCAGGGTCCTGGGATTAAGCCCCATGTCCAGCTCCCTGCTCAGCAGGGAGTCTGCTTCTCCCTCTCCCTCTACCCGTCCCCAGCTTGTATATGCTCCTTTGCTCGCACTCTCTGTCTGTCTCTCAAATAAATAAAATCTTTAAGAATAAACTAAATTAAAATTTAAAAAAACCAATAATAGTAAGTTAGTATTATACTCTTTGGACACAATACCATCCTATGAGTTTACTTTTCCATAGATCAGATCCAGTCTAGCATTTGTCTTTATGCTCTCAGGATAAATGGTTTTTAGCTTAAAGAGCCACAGAAACACCTGTCAAATGGTGTCAGCTAGAACCGATGACCGACAAAAATGCGGCATCTGAAGAGCAACTAGCAAGATGGTCTAAATATTTTCTTTTCTTTTTGGAAAACCCTCACCAGATTTGCCCCTTCACCACTAATCTTTGAGCAGCCTGACGATTTATGGGGAATCCATCGTTTGGCGTTTACGCAGAGAGGAACAGCTGAACGGCTGCTTGCCAACATGTGGCTGTTTAGCAGGATATTCATGGGCAAGGTGGCTAATCTGTTCACATTGTTCCTGCAGACATTTTGCAATGCTTTAGGGAATCATTTATCCTCAGCCGTTGCAAGAGCGCCTGTTTTTAAGTAAACCTAGGATAAAAATCTGTTATTTATTGCCGTGTAACAAACGGCCCCCAAACTTTGTGACACAAAGCGCTGACTGTATGAGGCACACAGGTCCTTGTTCCTGCTCTGTGATGCCAGGGCCTTGCCTGAGAAGCCTCGTAGATGGCGAGTGGCTGGATGCTGGGTGACCTGAGGCTGGCAGTGGACACTGGCAAGGACTTGGTGACATTTGGGCTGGAGAGCATGGGGCCGGGCCTTTCTTGTCACGATTGTCTCTGAATCTAAGCTCTTTATATATGGTGGCTGGTGGCTCCAAGATCCGCTATCCCGGTGAGCACTGGGAGGCCGCTCTGTTCTTGTGACCTAGTCTCAGAAATCACACTGCATGACTTCTGCTACCCTCTGTTAGTGGAAATGGTCAAAGAAGCTATTGGGTTTCAGGAGGAAAGAACATAGTCTGCACTTCTCAAAGGAAGAACCTTCAAGGTCACATTGGAAGAACACACGTAGGATAGAAGATGTCGTTGGTGCCACTTGAGAAATTGATTGTGCCATGCTCCGTGCACAGATTTCTGTAGGAAATGAATGAGTTGGGTTCTCTGGCTAAAACCCACCTGCAAATGTGTTTATAGAATATGACTGATCTTGTAGTTTTCCTGGCAGATGCCAAGATCGGGGTTGGTAGACCTGGACCCGGAGCAATAGATCTGAGTGCTGAGTCAACAGTAGATAACCAACACGAGCATTATCTAGGTACTTAAAAATTAAAATTCAATCCAAAGAGCAACTGCCACTCTGAACAATTAGGTCACGACACCTTAGATCTAGGCTCGCTTTTTGCTTGAGTAATCATGATATTACCGTGCTCAAAGCATATAGGAAAAACTAAATTCCTTCTTAGAAAAATTGCTTAGGATTTGTTATTCATTAAAATAAGAAGCCTTTTAAATAATTGAGTTCTTTGAAGAAATTTTTGGTTTTCTTGATCTACTAACAGTGATAAATAAAATCAGATAAGAGACGGAGTGTGAATGTGTAGCACATACCTTCCATCAGATGTACATACATGTTTCTCTTCATATTATAAAGGAGATTGTCAACTTTTGTGGTGCTTACGAATTCTCCTTTAGGAGGATGATGTAAAATGCCATGCAAGTGTTTATACTTTTGATTTCTTGTTCCAATTCTGTTCCTTGCTCTGGAACAGTTTCTTCCCTTTGTTCTCATGAAAATTAAGGTAAAGACATCACTCTTACCCAAAAGCTGTGTGCCCATGTGTCGTCACTGGCTTTTGTGTGCCCGTTTGACATCACTGGTGTTTGTCCTGAGCCTTTTTGGTGACCGCAGATCCCAGAAATATCAAAAACTTTTAGATCCCAAGATGCTGTAAGAACCATGCTAAGAATTTATTGCGTTTCGTGGGAAATTACACAGCATAGTAGCACCATGGCAAGCTAGGTGCTGGGCCCCTGGACACTTTGCTGTGATCCCCAGTCCTCTCTCTGCCTCCCAGGAAACTGTGTATAGCGCTCACCCCCTAGAGCGAAGTGATGCTGGTGGCTAAAATCTAGGGGAAGCAAGGCTACCATTTATTGAACACTCCCAATGTGCTATGCACTGAATCACAACATACGTTATTTTATTTGGTCTTCCCAATAATCCTGCGAGGTAGCTTTTATTGTTGTAATTTTACAGATAAGGAAATGGAGATTCTAGGAGAATGAGCATTTTGCAGAAAGTCACACTGTATGTAAGAAATGGAGCCAGCCTCTTCAGCTACTTTCAGTGGTTATTACAGAGGTTAAATTAGAAGCAATTCTTCCTTTCTTGGGAAATAAAACTACTAAAAAACACAGAAGCCATCAAGGAAAGGAGGGATGAAATTATCCACATAAAAATGTGCAACTTCGGGGGCACGTAGGTGGCTCAGTCACTGGGCATCTGCCTTGGGCTCAGGTCATGATCCTGGGGTTCTGGGATCAAGCCCCTCATCGGGCTCCCTGCTTAGAGGGAGGCCTGCTTCTCCCTCTCCCACTCCCCCTGCTTGTATTCCTCTCTTGCTGTGTCTGTCTCTGTCAAATAAATAAATAAAATCTAAAAAAGAAGAAAAAAGTAAGACTTCTGCTCAACAAAATGTACCAAATAATTGGATCAAGGACAGATAATAAACAGGGCTTGGGGGGGCGGGGGATTGCCACCCCATGGTATAAGACCAATTTTCTTAATATAAGAAAGAGCTCTTACCAGTCAGCAAGAGTGAGAAATACAGACTGCTAATAAACATAAGAAAGTATGCTCAGCCTCACTCATGATTACAGACATACAGATCCATAACCGTGACTTAGACTTATTCAGTTGTTGGACTGACAAAGATCCTAAAAGTTGATGATACTCAGTGCTGTCAGATGTATAAGATAACAGGTACTATTCATCTACATGATTTGAGAAGTACAGATCAGTACAATTCTTCTGGAAGGCAGTTTTCATTATAAATACCAAAATTGAAAATATACCTACTCTTTGACCGGAATTTACGTATCCCACAAATATCTTAATACAGGTATTTAAAGATATACATGCCAGTGTGTTCATTGTACTGTTTGATATAATGTCGTAAACTGTTCTTCAATTGAAGACTGAGTAAATAAATTTTCGAATATTCATACTACAGAATACTAGTAGTCATAAACAATTATATCCAACAATAGGAAAAGACAAACAAGATATATTGAGGAGCATTCTATAGATGATTTCATATTCTGTCTTTATAAACATGTATGTGTTTTTGTGCGTAGATAATATCTAAAAAGATACAAAGGAAACCTCTACAGTAGGAGGGTAGAATTGGACATATCTTTTTTTTCTTCAGTTCATACCCCCTTCTGTATAATTCAGAATTTTTACTACTAGTCTATATTATTTTATTTTTTTTTTCAATGCAACTTGAATTTACTGTAAGTATTATGGTTATCAATGACAATTTAGAATTTCATAATTATACTCCACAATAACATCTCTTGTCTTGTGGCTATCTGGGATTTTCTTTTTTTTTTTTTTTTTTTTTAATTTTTTTATTTTTTTTCAGCATAACAGTATTCATTATTTTTGCACCACACCCAGTGCTCCATGCAATCCGTGCCCTCTACAATACCCACCACCTGGTGCCCCCAACCTCCCACCCCCCACCCCTTCAAAATTCTCAGATCGTTTTTCAGAGTCGATAGTCTCTCATGGTTCACCTCCCCTTCCAATTTCCCTCAACTCCCTTCTCCTCGCCATCTCCCCTTGTCCTCCATGCTATTTGTTATGCTCCACAAATAAGTGAAACCATATGATAATTGACTCTCTCTGCTTGACTTATTTCACTCAGCATAATCTCTTCCAGTCCCGTCCATGTTGCTACAAAACTTGGGGATTCATCCTTTCTTTCTTTTTTTTTTTTTTTTTTTTTTTTTTACAGCTTTATAAACATATATTTTTATCCCCAGGGGTACAGGTCTGCGAATCGCCAGGTTTACACACTTCACAACACTCACCATAGCACATACCCTCCCCGATATCCATAACCCCACCCCCTCTCCCAACCCCCTCCCCCCATCAACCCTCAGTTTGTTTTGTGAGATTAAGAGTCACTTATGGTTTGTCTCCCTCCCAATCCCATCTTGTTTCATTTACTCTTCTCCTACCCCCTCGACCCCCCATGTTGCATCTCCTCTCCCTCATATCAGGGAGATCATATGATAGTTGTCTTTCTCCGATTGACTTATTTCGCTAAGCATGATACCCTCTAGTTCCATCCACGTCGTTGCAAATGGCAAGATTTCATTTCTTTTGATGGCTGCATAGTATTCCATTGTGTATATATACCACATCTTCTTTATCCATTCGTCTGTAGATGGACATCTAGGTTCCTTCCATAGTTTGGCTATTGTAGACATTGCTGCTATAAACATTCGGGTGCACGTTCCCCTTCGGATCACTATGTTTGTATCTTTAGGGTAAATACCCAGCAGTGCAATTGCTGGGTCATAGGGTAGTTCTATTTTCAACATTTTGAGGAACCTCCATGCTGTTTTCCAGAGTGGTTGCACCAGCTTGCATTCCCACCAACAGTGTAGGAGGGTTCCCCTTTCTCCGCATCCTCGCCAGCATCTGTCATTTCCTGACTTGTTAATTTTAGCCATTCTGACTGGTGTGAGGTGATATCTCATGGTGGTTTTGATTTGTATTTCCCTGATGCCGAGTGATATGGAGCACTTTTTCATGTGTCTGTTGGCCATCTGGATGTCTTCTTTGCAGAAATGTCTGTTCATGTCCTCTGCCCATTTCTTGATTGGATTATTTGTTCTTTGGGTGTTGAGTTTGCTAAGTTCTTTATAGATTTTGGACACTAGCCCTTTATCTGATATGTCATTTGCAAATATCTTCTCCCATTCTGTCAGTTGTCTTTTGGTTTTGTTAACTGTTTCCTTTGCTGTGCAAAAGCTTTTGATCTTGATAAAATCCCAAAAGTTCATTTTTGCCCTTGCTTCCCTTGCCTTTGGTGATGTTCCTAGGAAGATGTTGCTGCGGCTGACGTCGAAGAGGTTGCTGCCTGTGTTTTCCTCGAGAATTTTGATGGATTCCTTTCTCACATTGAGATCCTTCATCCATTTTGAGTCTATTTTCGTGTGTGGTGTAAGGAAATGATCCAATTTCATTTTTCTGCATGTGGCTGTCCAATTTTCCCAACACCATTTATTGAAGAGGCTGTCTTTGTTCCATTGGACATTCTTTCCTGCTTTGTCGAAGATGAGTTGACCATAGAGTTGAGGGTCCATTTCTGGGCTCTCTATTCTGTTCCATTGATCTATGTGTCTGTTTTTGTGCCAGTACCATGCTGTCTTGATGATGACAGCTTTGTAATAGAGCTTGAAGTCCGGAATTGTGATGCCACCAACTTTGGCTTTCTTTTTCAATATTCCTTTGGCTATTCGAGGTCTTTTCTGGTTCCATATAAATTTTAGGATTATTTGTTCCATTTCTTTGAAAAAAATGGATGGTATTTTGATAGGAATTGCATTAAATGTGTAGATTGCTTTAGGTAGCATAGACATTTTCACAATATTTATTCTTCCAATCCAGGAGCATGGAACATTTTTCCATTTCTTTGTGTCTTCCTCAATTTCTTTCATGAGTACTTTATAGTTTTCTGAGTATAGATTCTTAGTCTCTTTGGTTAGGTTTATTCCTAGGTATCTTATAGTTTTGGGTGCAATTGTAAATGGGATGGACTCCTTAATTTCTCTTTCTTCTGTCTTGTTGTTGGTGTAGAGAAATGCAACTGATTTCTGTGCATTGATTTTATATCCTGACACTTGACTGAATTCCTGTACAAGTTCTAGCAATTTTGGAGTGGAGTCTTTTGGGTTTTCCACATAGAGTATCATATCATCTGCGAAGAGTGATAGTTTGACTTCTTCTTTGCCGATTTGGATGCCTTTAATTTCCTTTTGTTGTCTGATTGCTGAGGCTAGGACTTCTAGTACTATGTTGAATAGCAGTGGTGATAACGGACATCCCTGCCATGTTCCTGACCTTAGCGGAAAAGCTTTCAGTTTTTCTCCATTGAGAATGATATTTGCGGTGGGTTTTTCATAGATGGCTTTGATAATATTGAGGTATGTGCCGTCTATCCCTACACTTTGAAGAGTTTTGATCAGGAAGGGATGCTGTACTTTGTCAAATGCTTTTTCAGCATCTATGGAGAGTATCATATGGTTGTGGTTCTTTCTTTTATTAATGTGTTGTATCACATTGATTGATTTGCGGATGTTGAACCAGCCTTGCAGCCCTGGAATAAATCCCACTTGGTCGTGGTGAATAATCCTTTTAACGTACTGTTGAATCCTATTGGCTAGTATTTTGGCGAGAATTTTTGCATCTGTGTTCATCAAGGATATTGGTCTGTAGTTCTCTTTTTTGTTGGGATCCTTGTCTGGTTTTGGGATCAAGGTGATGCTGGCCTCATAAAATGAGTTTGGAAGTTTTCCTTCTATTGCTATTTTTTGGAACAGTTTCAGGAGAATAGGAATTAGTTCTTCTTTAAATGTTTGGTAGAATTCCCCCGGGAAGCCGTCTGGCCCTGGGCTTTTGTTTGTTTGGAGATTTTTGATGACTGTTTCAATCTCCTTACTGGTTATGGGTCTGTTCAGGCTTTCTATTTCTTCCTGGTTCAGTTGTGGTAGTTTATATGTCTCTAGGAATGCATCCATTTCTTCCAGATTGTCAAATTTGTTGGCGTAGAGTTGCTCATAGTATGTTCTTATAATTGTCTGTATTTCTTTGGTGTTTGTTGTGATCTCTCCTCTTTCATTCATGATTTTATTGATTTGGGTCCTCTCTCTTTTCTTTTTGATAAGTCTGGCCAGGGGTTTATCAATCTTATTAATTCTTTCAAAGAACCAGCTCCTAGTTTCGTTGATTTGTTCTATTGTTTTTTTGGTTTCTATTTCATTGATTTCTGCTCTGATCTTTATGATTTCTCTTCTCCTGCTGGGTTTAGGGTTTCTTTCTTGTTCTTTCTCCAGCTCCTTTAGGTGTAGGGTTAGGTTGTGTACCTGAGACCTTTCTTGTTTCTTGAGAAAGGCTTGTACCGCTATATATTTTCCTCTCAGGACTGCCTTTGTTGTGTCCCACAGATTCTGAACTGTTGTGTTTTCATTATCATTTGTTTCCATAATTTTTTTCAATTCTTCTTTGATTTCCTGGTTGACCCATTCATTCTTTAGAAGGATGCTGTTTAGTCTCCATGTATTTGGGTTCTTTCCAAATTTCCTCTTGTTATTGAGTTCTAGCTTTAGAGCATTGTGGTCTGAAAATATGCAGGGAATGATCCCAATCTTTTGATACCGGTTGAGACTTGATTTAGGACCAAGAATGTGATCTATTCTGGAGAACGTTCCATGTGCACTAGAGAAGAATGTGTATTCTGTTGCTTTGGGATGAAAAGTTCTGAATATATCTGTGATGTCCATCTGGTCCAGTGTGTCATTTAAGGCCTTGATTTCCTTGTTGATCTTTTGCTTGGATGATCTGTCCATTTCAGTGAGGGGAGTGTTAAAATCCCCTACTATTATTGTATTCTTGTCGATGTGTTTCTTTGATTGTGTTATTAATTGGTTTATATAGTTGGCTGCTCCCACGTTAGGGGCATAGATATTTAAAATTGTTAGATCTTCTTGTTGGACAGTTCCTTTGAGTATGATATAGTGTCCTTCCTCATCTCTTATTATAGTCTTTGGCTTAAAATCTAATTGATCTGATATAAGGATTGCCACTCCTGCTTTCTTCTGATGTCCATTAGCATGGTAAATTCTTTTCCACCCCCTCACTTTAAACCTGGAGGTGTCTTCGGGTGTAAGATGAGTTTCTTGTAGGCAACATATAGATGGTTTTTGTTTTTTTATCCATTCTGATACCCTGTGTCTTTTTATTGGGGCATTTAGCCCATTAACATTCAGGGTAAGTATTGAGAGATATGAATTTAGTGCCATTGTATTGCCTGTAAGGTGACTGTTATTGTATATTGTCTCTGTTTCTTTCTGATCTACTACTTTGAGGGTCTCTCTTTGCTTAGAGGACCCCTTTCAATATTTCCTGTAGAGCTGGTTTGGTATTTGCAAATTCTTTCAGTTTTTGTTTGTCCTGGAAGCTTTTAATCTCTCCGTCTATTTTCAATGATAGCCTAGCTGGATATAGTATTCTTGGCTGCATGTTTTTCTCATTTAGTACTCTGAATATATCATGCCAGCTCTTTCTGGCCTGCCAGGTCTCTGTGGATAAGTCTGCTGCCAATCTAATATTTTTACCATTGTACGTTACAGACTTCTTTTCCCGGGCTGCTTTCAGGATCTTTTCTTTGTCACTAAGACTTGTCAATTTTACTATTAGGTGACGGGGTGTAGACCTATTCTTATTGATTTTGAGGGGGGTTCTCTGAACCTCCTGGATTTTGATGCTTGTTCCCTTTGCCATATTGGGGAAATTCTCTCCAATAATTCTCTCCAATATACCTTCTGCTCCCCTCTCTGTTTCCTCTTCTTCTGGAATCCCAATGATTCTAATGTTGTTTCGTCTTATGGTGTCACTTATCTCTCGAATTCTCCCCTCGTGGTCCAGTAGCTGTTTGTCCCTCTTTTGCTCAGCTTCTTTATTCTCTGTCATTTGGTCTTCTATATCGCTAATTCTTTCTTCTGCCTCATTTATCCTAGCACTGAGAGCCTCCATTTTTGATTGCACCTCATTAATAGCTTTTTTGATTTCAACTTGGTTAGATTTTAGTTCTTTTATTTCTCCAGAAAGGGCTTTTATATCTCCCGAGAGGGTTGCTTTAATATCTTCCATGCCTTTTTCAAGCCCGGCTAGAACCTTGAGAATCATCATTCTGAACTCTATATCTGACATATTACCAATGTCTGTATTGATTAGGTCCCTAGCCTTTGGTACTGCCTCTTGTTCTTTTTTTGGTTGTGAATTTTTCCGCCTTGTCATTTTGTCCAGATAAGAGTTTATGAAGGAGCAAGTAAAATACTAAAAGGGTGGCAACAACCCCAGGAAAATATGCTTTAGCCAAATCAGAAGAGATCCTGAATTGTGAGGGGGGAGAAAGGGGATAAAAAGGGGCTCAGAAAGAAAGAAAAAAAAAAACTATTAAAAAAAAGAAAGCCGATAAAGAAATAAATATAAAAGAGGAAAAAATATATATATATTAGATAAACTATTTAAAAAAACGTTAAAAAAAAGAAAATGGTAAAAGTTAAAAAAAAATTAGCAGAAGAAGAGAAAAAGAAAAAAAAATTGAAAAAGAAAAAAAAAATTAAATTAACTGCAAGGCTAAAAATCATGGGGAGAAAGCCATGAGTTCCGTGCTTTGCTTTCTTCTCCTCTGGAATTCCGCCGTTCTCCTTGGTAGGTGAACTTGGTCCTGGCTGGGTTTCCCGTAGATCTTCTGGGGGAGGGGCCCGTTGTAGTGATTCTCAAGCGTCTTTGCCCCAGGCGGAGTTGCAACGCCCTTACCCGGGGCCGCGCTGAGTCATCCGCTCGGGTTCGCTTTCGGGAGCTTTTGTTCCCTGAGCGCTTTCCGTAGAGTCCGGAGGACGGGAATAAAGATGGCGGCCTCCCGGTCTCTGGCCCGGAGGAGCCGAGAGCCCGGGGCCCCACTCCTCAGTGCGCCCTCAGAGAACAGTGCCAAATGACTCTCGTCACCCTGGCCTCCGGCCGCGCTCCGAGCTGACCGAGCCTGCGACCGGCTCAAGGCAACCCCGAGCTGAGAGTCACTCCTCGGCTCTGTCTCTGCAACCGGCTTCCCCGTTCTAATACCGGTAAGCTCTGCGACACTGAGACACCCCCGATCCTTCTGCGACCCTGCGGGACCTGAGGCCGCGCTTACCCCGCCTGGGCTTCACCCCAGTTAAGCCTCTGGAGCGATGTCCCTCAGCAGAACAGACTTTTAAAAGTACTGATTTTGCTCCGTTGCTCCGCCGCTCGCCGGGAGCCGGCCCCTCCCCCCGCGGTCTATCTTCCCGTCGCTTTGGATTCACTTCTCCGCCAGTCCTACCTTGCAGAAAGTGGTTGATTTTCTGTTTCTGGAATTGCTGTTCTTCTTCTCTTCAATCTCCCGTTGGATTTGTAGGTGTTTGCAATCTTTAGATAAGCTATTTAGCTGATCTCCCGCTACCCGAAGTAGTCTCAGCCTGCTACTTCTCCGCCATCTTGACTCCTCCCCTCTAGTCTATATTATTTTTATGATAAAAAATAATTTTTAAAAATCCAGTGTGGAAGACATTCATTTATTAGACCCTATTTGCAAGTTGAAGCCAATATAGGTGGGTCATCCTGTGTTGACAAATAGAACTCACCCAACCATACAGAACAGATATCAATGATTTAATAAACAATAAAGGTAATAAAAATTTTAGCAAAACTGACTAGAATCTCTTGGGAACAAATCTCTCCGGCTAGATGAGTTTTTCAGTCTCACAGAAATAAGAAAAAGTAGTTTTGGGAACAGGACAGTTTCTGAGATGTTATCCAATTTCATATGTTTTGATGCCTTTTCTCCTACTTTACCAAAGGAACACATCCATTGTCAGAATTTGGAAAACATGAATAAGCTCAAAGACAAAAAATTAAAATTTAACATGGGCTTTATTTTTAATGGGCTGTAAATGTAGGCACAGATGACAATTATGAGATTATGTTTCAGCAAAAAGAGCAGATGAATGGCTGAACTGATGGATTAGAATGAGTTTTGAAATTTCTTTTGAATTGCATTATGCGAGAGGTAAAGGAAACAGACTGATGGGTGGGGAATGGGAGGCAGTCTGAGACTCTGAGCGAAGAACTAAATGCCTTCTTCGAAAAGTACTATCAATTCCTAGCCAAGACAGGTTCACCTTCCCCACCGAAGGGAATCCTAAACCAGCACAGCAGAAAACTATGGAGATTAAAAGAATCTAACTCATTGTCCATATGAGAAATTTGGGCCCAGTTCGTTCAGTAATTTAAAAATATTTATGGATTCCCCTGTGCAATGCTCTTCCTGATAACTATCTGACTTAATAAGTATGACTTCCAGTAAACAAAGACAAAATCATGAGCGACCACTAAAGTTGGTGATTTGCCTTTGAAGTAGATACAGGTCATTATTTTAATATTGTGCTCCCAGGCAACCTGTTTTACATTCATTTGCAGACTTCAAATATCTAATTTCAGGGTGAGGTTTAGCTGAGTGACATTAGAGCCCTCTGAACTGTCTTTGGTTTGGTGTGAAGTGAGAGGTCTAAAAAGAATATCAAGCTAAATCTTCAACTTAAAAGCAACAGTTTTTTTTTTAAAAGATTTTATTTATTTATTTGACAGAGAGAGATCACAAGCAGGCAGAGAGGCAGGCAGAGAGAGAGGAGGAAGCAGGCTCCCCGCTGAGCAGAGAACCCGATGCGGGGCTCGATCCCAGGACCCTGAGATCATGACCCGAGCCGAAGGCAGCAGCTTAACCCACCGAGCCACCCAGGCGCTCCAGAAGCAACAGTTTTTTTTTAATTAAGAAAATTATCCAATATAATCTGAATCTTAACAATAGATTTGTGTCATGCTCTTTAGTTGAAACTCTGGATGTAGAAAACTGGCTTTGAGAGAGTTGGACTGGAATAGAGAGCAGAGGTGAAAACTGAATGATAAGGTCTGATTCTCGCTCCCCGTGATGTGGGGGAACAGGGGAAGAGAGAAGAATACACTATGGTCAAGAAGACATATTTCAGAACCATCTTTTTTAGGAAACACTTCTCACGTGGGGCCTTGTGAGGTCTCCCTGTGGCCCTGTGGGTCATGTGAGTCATTAGGACCAGGTCTTCAAGAGACATCATCCCCCGCCCTGAATGGAGCTTGGACGGTTCATCAGCAGGCTCGCCAGGCACTAGGAGCCTCAGATCACCTCTTCCCCAGTAGCTGGGACTGGCCTACATGGAGCAAAACCGCTTGATCAGAGTATCAGTCAGTAGGGACTGGCCAGACTCATGTTTCAGTAACAGATAACCTGAAGATCTCTGCCACTTAACCTGGCAGAAGCGTATTTCTCACTCTGGGATCTGGGCTCTGCTCTCTCAGTTGCTACTGGGGCAGCCAGGTTGTAGAGAGGGAAGGGTGGGCACTGACCAGGGCAGGCTTGGCCCACCCCCGCCCTGCTCAACTGCAGGGGGCAGACCAGAGCAAGCCCCCATGTGTCCTGCAGGAGCAGAGAAGTAATAGGGGAACAGGGAGTGTTTTCTACAAGGAGAAGTCGCAAGTGCTGGCGTGCTCACCGACGCTGCTCTATTCAATTACTCAAACTACCAAAATAGACTGTAGTTTTATAGGGTCTTGTAGGTCCTTGTAGGGCCTTTGACAAGCGTACCACTTAGCAATAACCCTCTAGGTGGCATTGAGGAAGGTAGGGTTTCTTCCCCTCAGTGAGCCTGCTACCAGGATTCCTTGAAACTCCCCTGTATCTATCCCTTCTCCTTCGGTAGCTTCCTTACTGGTGTCCTATCCCATTCCCTCTCCTGAAATCTACTTATATGAAAGGATGCTTGATGCATCTCTAGAAAGTTCAGCTCTGATCACATCACCGCCTCACAGAGGTTTTTGATGGTTTACTGTTGTCTATGGGTTTTGCTCCTTAAACTAGTCCAGCAGCATCCCCTCGGGGGGTGCGGGGGAAGGGTATCTTGTTAAAATGCAGAGTCTTGGGCCCAGCCCAGACCTACTGAATCAGAATCCGTGTCCTAACAAGATCAAGGGGATTCATGAGCACATTTGGGTTTGAAGAGCACTTGTCCACTGCACTGGTTCTCAGATTTATCAGCACATTTGAATTACCTGGGGAGCTTTTAAAAATTGCTGATACCAGTTCGCAGGTCTGGGGTGAGGCCTTGCACCAAGATTTTTAAAAGCTCCCAGGTGATTCTATCACTCGGCTGAGTTGGGGAACCGCTGCCGTACAGCGATCCAAGTGACATTCACAGCCGCCATTAGCGTGTCCCACACAACCTTCCCGGGGCCGTTGTCACCCTGCACTGGACTGCCCTCCGGATCCCCAAGTGCATTCTACACTTTACAGGAAGTGCTGTTCAGTCTGTTACCAGAAGTCACCAGGCAGCATCTGCATCTCCTGTAAGGACCACCGCATCTAAATTTGGTCTTAAAAATGCCATGGCTCCAAGTTCTAGAAATCCAAATACAGTCATTTACTCAATTGTCCACTTCGAGTATTTCCCTGATTGATAGAATTTAAAACTCAGCTTCCCCAGATGCCAGCCTGAGGTTACCTCATTATGTTACCATATCTCCGTTTCTATTTTATTCTTTATTGTTTATCAAAACTGTGGTAGATAACGAGAAGACGGTGCTTGGTTTTATTTATGTCACTTTGAGGGTTGTGTATAGAGGGGTCGTTTTCAAAGTCAGTAGCAATAGCTGTGATAATCTGCTTTTAATTATTCTCACTGCCTTCCACACACTGAATTTGTGACGGGTGACATACGTGAGAGACACAGGGCTTTGGGAACAGAATCAGATAGGGATCCTTTTTGATCCCTACCCTAATGAAATGTGGGTGGGAGACACACAGATACCTACAAGGGTTTTCTGCCTGCCTGGCCAGCAGTTGAATAACACACCCCTGTCACCACAGTGCCTGACAGAATTTTCCTCCTGGGTAGATTGTTTTTGTTCCCAAATGGCCCCCAAAGAGATAAGTACTTTTCTTCCTGCTTTTACATGAGCAAGGTGTTAATTTTCACCAAGAATTTTATGGGAACAGCAAGCAGCAGTTGCTTTTTCCGTGTGAACATTAAATAAGATTCAGGGTCTGAAAAAAGCCTCCCTCGGAGGCTCAGAAGGATCTATGGGATTTGCTGGGCTGTGGCAGACGAATGGACTGACAGTCTGTGGCGAGCTTGCAGGCGCAGTGGGCCCTGGTGGCGGGGAGGCACGGGATCCTCTAATTCATGAGGATTACCTGGGCTCTGCTCCTAGCAGCCCTGGGAGAGTTAGAGGCCCGCGTGTGCCTCTCTCTGGAAGGGCCATTGGTGACACGTGTGGAATCCTGGCATTAGCGGGTTCTGCCTGAGCGCGTCAGTCACCACTGCCTCTGGCGGCGGGGGGCACGTGTCAGTTGCAGAAGTGCGCAGATGAAGATTCCTCTTATCTTATAAGGAATATAAAGCGGGACTGTGGACAGGAAGGCATGTGCTCAGATCCTTATATGGGCTCTAACTGGGACCAGGGACACCCCACACAGCAACTTTGGACAGGTGCAGAGCAGAGGATTCTAACAACACTTCAGAAACCAAAATGTCAAGTTCTCTCTCAGTTGTTTTCACTGCCAGTGCCAAGAACCCACGGTCAGGGTGCTGGCAATACCTTTCCTTTTCTTTTCCTCTGGCTTCATCCCTAAAAGAAGAATAGGAATGAGGAAGAAATAGTCATTAAATGAGGTAAGTTAAAAGCAGGGAGCAGTTAACTTTATGTCAACTTTAAGATAACGTTGGTAAATAAAATGGCTAATTGAAATTCTTGGTGTGTTCTAACAAGAACTTTTTATTATTAACTTGTTTTATGCTCTAGTGGTTACCCATGGCATATGGTTGAGTGCAGTTCTCTTCATTACTCATTTTTATTAACACACAATAAATATTAAAATAGATCTTGGGAGCAATAATGAGGTGAGAAATAGATGCGTGACTTGTCAAATACAAAATCAAGCGATATGTGTGTTCTTACTCCATTTTTAAGTTCATATTGGCTTCTTTTTACCCTAGTCTAGCCTTTATCTGAGTTCTATTTTATTATATTGTTGTTCTTGACATCCCCCCGAATTAGAATTTTGCTATAAATTATGAAGTGTTTCAAAACATCTGGGGCTTCTGAAAGCCAAAGGTATAGATCCCTTTTAAGTGTTTCACTAAGAGTAAGCAAAGAAACAATAACAAAAGAACTTTAACATTTTTCTCCCTGTTGGAAATTGTGTTTTATATTTTTAAATTGGGATATCAGAAATACTTTAAAGTGTCCCTTTAGTGAAGTGCATACTCAACCAGATTTTCCAATAGTATTTTTCTTTAATGTTGAAAAAAAAAATAGCAAACGTTTTGGGGAGACAGTGCCTGCAGAGGTAATGACATCTATTTTGATCAACCTCAGTTAACTAGAATATTCTGTGAAGTGTATGTTTTGATTCGTTCAATATTTTAGTAATGAAAACTAATACAGAAAACCCTTTTAGTTTCTATTCCTGTTGTTTATCTTCCTATAGCAATGTGTGTACTTTCTGCCTTACTAAGTAGATAAAATTTAGCTTTAATCTTTCTTTGATAATTGAAATGTCTTTCTAGTGTGGTATCTAGTGTGGGCTATGATCACAGATACTGCTAAAACTTAGGGAAAGGCAATTCACTAATTTCATAAATTAGTTTAGGCCAGATTTTATAAACCTTTAGAAGTTTAGGAGTTTGGGGCTAAGGTTGGACTGTCCCCAAGCCATATTTTAAAAGTGTATATTTGTTAAGAAAAAAAAAATGCTCAGTCTACCATCTTCTGAAAGTGAAATGAGAGCAAAATAAAGCTTGTCTGAGGATTCTGGTCTCTTGGATTTTAATTAGGATTTTTGATGAACGTTTTGATTTTCTCTTCCCTTTAATGAAATACCATGTTCCCCAGACTCTGGGGACTAGATGCTGAGAGGTGGGCATCTAGGTGGGCCTGAGAGGTGGGCCTAAGCCAGGGGTCTCCCATGGAGAGTCCTGCCATGGACTGGTGGTTCTGGAAGGCCTAGTTGGACTTCTCTCATATGCTTTCTGGGCTGTCACTGTCCTCACCGTTGCCCCTTGGGAACACCAGATACTTTTACTTAGAGGGACTTCGGCAGAACTCTTATATGTACTGGTGTGGTTTTAATGGATATTGGCTTTTCAACATTCTTGAGATCCTTTTGCTTCAAAGTGAAATGAGGTCTTCTCAAGCTTGAAACTTACACAGGCAAAATGTAAAGGAAGGAAGGAAGGAAGGGAAGAAAGAAGGAAAAGAAATTACAGAGGAACAAACTATTTTCCTTAAATTCTCATTTAATAAAATTCAGACGATTATTAAAAGCAAATGTAGCTGTCAGGTTCTGTGGCTTATGTGTCACGGTTCCAAAGAATGATGGACCTCTGGGAGGCCCTGCGAAGGGAGCTTTACATACGATGTTATGATTCTGAAGGCATACACTTACCTATACTCAAAAACAGCAGCTCAGTTCAACATGTTTTTATTGACATTGCTAGCTGGTGAAAGGTCCCCACTCTCGTGTCACTCAAGATCGAGTACACGGTTTTATAAAATAGGCTCGTAGAGCCCTGGTGGTCTCTGGCCAGCAAACTAGTATGTCTATTGGCAGTTGATAATCATAGAGGAAATGTGAAAGACAAACGGAGATTTTTGCAGATATCTCATTGTATTCTCCATAATGGGTTTATAGGGGCACCTGGGTGGTGCAGTCAGGTGTCTGACTCTTGGTTTCAGGATCTCAGGGTTGTGGGATCCAGCCCCCACATGCGGCTCTGCACTCAGCGGGGTTGGGGGCGGGGCCTGCCTGAGATTCTCTCTCCTCTCTCTGCCCCTCCCCCTCCACTCTCTCTCTAAAATAAAAAGGAAAATGGGCTTATAGCAGATACACACTTTTTCCCACCACTCTGGCTGTGAGAAGTGGAATCTTCCTTTATTTGTCCAAATTTGATTTCATCTGTCTCATACTCCTACCCCCACCATGCCCACCACTCCAGCCCCCACTCCCCGCCTCCCTCTACCGCACACATACACCATATTGCACTAAGGCCTTGCGAAATGGGAAAGAGCACTCTTCAGCCAGACCACACTGGCCACAGCTGTGATATGCTCTGTGTCCAAGCCTGGAGTCCCTAGAAGGCAGACAGTTCCTCTGCTTCTGTGCAGAGCTGGGCACGAGAGCCTTGCACCCAGGCTCCAGAAACTTCAGCTTTCGGATGTTCAGTCCATCCTGTATCCTTGAGCTCTCCCAGAGGTCCTCCCACCCCTAGGAGATGCTATGTAGGCTCGGGCTCCTGGCTTCCCCGTCTCTCAGGACTCTCCTAACCCTCTTTGCTTTCATGGTTTGTGCCCCCTGATCTGCCTCAAACTCAGCTGCCTCCCTCCTACCCCACCAACCCCCTACCTTCGCTGGGAAACCCTGAGTCACCTTCCTTCAGTGGGCTTTAGGAACACAATGCTGGGTTCTCCTTTCTGTGACTGTTAAGGATGATCAGAGTATTTAAAAAACTTTAAATGCTGGTCAGATGTTTTTCTTGATACATCCTAGTGATAGGGAGTATTAAATATTTAACACACGCTACCAGGACTGTCTTGGTTACTTCTTAGCTCTCCAAAGGATGTAATTATCTACAAATGTATTTTTGTCTCATTTACAAGTTAATCTTTACATACACTAAATTTGCCCTTTTCAATTAATGGTTGGATCAGTGGTTCAAAATGACTCCTTGAATTCCAAAAAAAGAGGAAAATAATGTAAATCCTAGAACTCAAATCAGCATGCAAATGGTAATTGTTTACAGGTTTCTTTTTTTTTTTTTTTAAAGATTTTATTTATTTATTTGACAGAGAGAAATCACAAGTAGGCAGAGAGGCAGGCAGAGAGAGAGGAGGAAGCAGGCTCCCTGCTGAGCAGAAAGCCCGATGTGGGGCTCGAACCCAGGACCTGGGATCATGACCTGAGCCGAAGGCAGCGGCTTAACCCACTGAGCCACCCAGGCGCCCCTGTTTACAGGTTTCTAATGTGACTTTGAATTGCCTATCCACAAGTGGGGTGATTTTTCTCAAAAGCAGCCAAAAAAGAAACCTACAAACAGGAAGTGTGATAATGAATATCTAAAATTCTGAATTTGTTTGCCCTGAAGAGCCATTCAGCCCCAGCTTTGGTAGCGGTTATGGAGTCCTGGTAAATAGTTGCCAATGATAATGGAACTTACGTGAGAGCTGTTGTAAGGAGTCCGCGAGTGAACGTATGCGGAATGCTTACGCACACATTTACGTGCTGCCGGTGTCATGACAGTCATTACCAATATTTTTTTCTTTAAAGATTTTATTTATTTACTTGACAGAGATCACAAGCAGGCAGAGAGGCAGGCAGAGAGAGAGGTGGGGAAGCAGGCTCTCCGCAGAGCAGAGCGCCCGACGCAGGGCTCGATCCCAGGACCCTGAGATCATTACCTGAGCTGAAGGCAGAGGCTTTAACACACTGAGCCACCCAGGCGCCCCAGTCATTACCAATATTATTAACGTAAGGCCCAGTGATCTCTCTAAAGTTATTGAGATTTTCAGACCAAACGAAAATACTCGTGTTTTTGGCACACACGTGATAAATATGGTCATTAAAGATGGAGAAGTGACCAGAACTGGAGCTGTTCTCACCCAAGAGTTGCACAAATTCGTGCAAGTTATAGTCTGGCCAAATAAACAGTAAAGTAGATAGCAAATATGTCAAAAACATGAAATGTTCAAAACATGAAATTGCCATTTTTTTTTTTAAAGTCTGCGACGTTAACTCTTAGGAAATCCGTATGTTTCAGCTTAACGTGCTCAGCAGAAAAAGCAGAGTGAGCCACTGACGTGGTACCTCCCCTACGTAACAGAGTGGGCAGCCACCCACTCGAAGTTGTCCACACTGTGGAGGACGGTTCTGCTTCATGAGTATGTCAGCAGACACCTGCTTTGCGTTCTGCTGGAGCCCCTGAGTGTATCTCCCCACACAGGGGCTGGGACGAGGGCGGGGTGAGGAGCAGGTGGAAGCAGTACTGTAACTTTCTCTTGTAGCTATCCCGCCAAACCCAAGCCATGAAGCAACCTCCATTATTTAGTTAATGGTTATTTCGGGCATGTTGGAGGTTGGAAGGAGTCCATTAGGATCATTACCCATAGCACCACTACCGGGCCAGAAGGGAGGGGCTTCTAGCCAAGAAAGAGGACCCCCCCCGCAATGCCAGGCTACGCACTGGCCATTCCTAGGAATCACCTATCAGATGCTTCTTGTATCTTATGCCTCCCACCCCACCCCTCACCCTACCCCTCCAAGACAACCACTCCTTGATTTCTGTCCCCATAGGTGAGTTTTTCCTTCTTTCACACTTCATATCAATAGAATTTTTTTATCCATTTGCTCCTTGAGTTGTGAAGTAAGGGTGAAGGGAGAAGTATTTCCTGGTGACAGGGACCGTGCCAGCAGAGAGCTTCTCCATGGTTTCAAGCACTTAACAAAATCATGGAGACATAGTGAGCATTTTTGAATAGCCTGAACCTATCGCTGAAATATTCTACTTTTTAACTCTGAGGGTGGGATAATGGCATTTCATCAAAAATAAATAAATAAATAAAGCCAAAACTGAACTGCCGTGCAAACGGCTTGATTGCTGAAAGTTTGCATCTTTCCCTGTGTTTCTTTTTCTTTACTCACTGAGGAAAAGGAAGTCAGGAAACTCTGAAGGTCACAAATGCTGACTGCATCCAAATGCTACTATAGGGTATGAAGCAATACTTTGTAGAAAGAAAGATGATCAAAGAATAGATAGGAATCTACTCCCTGGTTTCTTCCTCCTGAATCAGGCACATTTAACCTTCTAGTTCTTGAGTGCTTTGTGCTCATGGGTTTAAGATCTGACTGATTCCGGAGATAGTTTTCGGTAAGGACATTCAGGGTGACCTGTGGATTGATCCCTACACCTACCACTGTCTAACAAAGCCACCAAACACCTCTCCTTGGGCCAAACAGTGATAATTGATTTTTAGGTTTTTTTATTCTAGTAGAAACAGAGAGTACCTCTAACAGTCACGCTAATGGTTATAGTTAACATTTCTGAGACTCACTCTGGCAGATACCTTCTCAGAGCCTCACTTCCTCTAACGGTTCCCGTGGGTCAGATTGCTGTCCCCAGCATATACACTGGGGGAATGGAGGGACAGAGAGCTTAGTGACCAGGATGACAGAGCCGTGGGAAGGGAGCACTGTGCCTGGGACTCTGGGGCTAGGACTATGTCATTCCCCCTGTGTGAACAGAAACCAGAAAGAGGGTCATGGCAGGAGTCCCCCCATCCCTGAACTGAGTAGGTCCCTTGCTGCAAGGATTTGTGCTAATAGCAGCCAAAAATAATACCTTCCTTTAAAAATAGTTTCATGGGCAGGGGGCATCCTAGTAGTTCCAGTCGGTTAAGTGTTTGATTCTTTTTTTTTTTTAAATTTTATTTTTTATAAACATATATTTTTATCCCCAGGGGTACAGGTCTGTGAATCACCAGGTTTACACACTTCACAGCACTTACCATAGCACATACCCTCCCCAGTGTCCATAATCCCACCCCCCTCCCAACCCCCCTCCCCCCATCAACCCTCAGTTTGTTTTGTGAGATTAAGAGTCACTTATGGTTTGTCTCCCTCCCAATCGCATCTTGTTTCATTTTCTCTTCTCCTACCCCCTTAACCCCACATGTTGCATCTCCTCTCTCTCATATCAGGGAGATCATATGATAGTTGTCTTTCTCCGATTGACTTATTTCGCTAAGCATGATACCCTCTAGTTCCATCCACGTCGTTGCAAATGGCAAGATTTCATTTCTTTTGATGGCTGCATAGTATTCCATTGTGTATATATACCACATCTTCTTTATCCATTCGTCTGTTGATGGACATCTAGGTTCTTTCCATAGTTTGGCTATTGTAGACATTGCTGCTATAAACATTCGGGTGCACGTGCCCCTTCGGATCACTACGTTTGTATCTTTAGGGTAAATACCCAGCAGTGCAATTGCAGGGTCATAGGGTAGTTCTATTTTCAACATTTTGAGGAACCTCCATGCTGTTTTCCAGAGTGGTTGCACCAGCTTGCATTCCCACCAACAGTGTAGGAGGGTTCCCCTTTCTCCGCATCCTCGCCAGCATCTGTCATTTCCTGACTTGTTAATTTTAGCCATTCTGACTGGTGTGAGGTGATATCTCATGGTGGTTTTGATTTGTATTTCCCTGATGCCGAGTGATATGGAGCACTTTTTCATGTGTCTGTTGGCCATCTGGATGTCTTCTTTGCAGAAATGTCTGTTCATGTCCTCTGCCCATTTCTTGATTGGATTATTTGTTCTTTGGGTGTTGAGTTTGCTAAGTTCTTTATAGATTTTGGACACTAGCCCTTTATCTGATATGTCATTTGCAAATATCTTCTCCCATTCTGTCAGTTGTCTTTTGGTTTTGTTCACTGTTTCCTTTGCTGTGCAAAAGCTTTTGATCTTGATAAAATCCCAAAAGTTCATTTTTGCCCTTGCTTCCCTTGCCTTTGGTGATGTTCCTAGGAAGATGTTGCTGTGGCTGAGGTCGAAGAGGTTGCTGCCTGTGTTCTCCTCGAGGATTTTGATGGATTCCTTTCTCACATTGAGATCCTTCATCCATTTTGAGTCTATTTTCGTGTGTGGTGTAAGGAAATGATCCAATTTCATTTTTCTGCATGTGGCTGTCCAATTTTCCCAACACCATTTATTGAAGAGGCTGTCTTTGTTCCATTGGACATTCTTTCCTGCTTTGTCGAAGATGAGTTGACCATAGAGTTGAGGGTCTATTTCTGGGCTCTCTATTCTGTTCCATTGATCTATGTGTCTGTTTTTGTGCCAGTACCATGCTGTCTTGATGATGACAGCTTTGTAATAGAGCTTGAAGTCCGGAATTGTGATGCCACCGACTTTGTCTTTCTTTTTCAATATTCCTTTGGCTATTCGAGGTCTTTTCTGGTTCCATATAAATTTTAGGATTATTTGTTCCATTTCTTTGAAAAAAATGGATGTTACTTTGATAGGAATTGCATTAAATGTGTAGATTGCTTTAGGTAGCATAGACATTTTCACAATATTTATTCTTCCAATCCAGGAGCATGGAACATTTTTCCATTTCTTTGTGTCTTCCTCAATTTCTTTCATGAGTACTTTATAGTTTTCTGAGTATAGATTCTTAGTCTCTTTGGTTAGGTTTATTCCTAGGTATCTTATAGTTTTGGGTGCAATTGTAAATGGGATGGACTCCTTAATTTCTCTTTCTTCTGTCTTGTTGTTGGTGTAGAGAAATGCAACTGATTTCTGTGCATTGATTTTATATCCTGACACTTTACTGAATTCCTGTACAAGTTCTAGCAGTTTTGGAGTGGAGTCTTTTGGGTTTTCCACATAGAGTATCATATCATCTGCGAAGAGTGATAGTTTGACTTCTTCTTTGCCGATTTGGATGCCTTTAATTTCCTTTTGTTGTCTGATTGCTGAGGCTAGGACTTCTAGTACTATGTTAAATAGCAGTGGTGATAACGGACATCCCTGCCGTGTTCCTGACCTTAGCGGAAAAGCTTTCAGTTTTTCTCCATTGAGAATGATATTTGCGGTGGGTTTTTCATAGATGGCTTTGATAATATTGAGGTATATGCCGTCTATCCCTACACTTTGAAGAGTTTTGATCAGGAAGGGATGCTGTACTTTGTCAAATGCTTTTTCAGCATCTATGGAGAGTATCATATGGTTCTTGTTCTTTCTTTTATTAATGTGTTGTATCACATTGATTGATTTGCGGATGTTGAACCAGCCTTGCAGCCCTGGAATAAATCCCACTTGGTCGTGGTGAATAATCCTTTTAATGTACTGTTGAATCCTATTGGCTAGTATTTTGGCGAGAATTTTTGCATCTGTGTTCATCAAGGATATTGGTCTGTAGTTCTCTTTTTTGATGGGATCCTTGTCTGGTTTTGGGATCAAGGTGATGCTGGCCTCATAAAATGAGTTTGGAAGTTTTCCTTCTATTTCTATTTTTTGGAACAGTTTCAGGAGAATAGGAATTAGTTCTTCTTTAAATGTTTGGTAGAATTCCCCCGGGAAGCCATCTGGCCCTGGGCTTTTGTTTGTTTGGAGATTTTTGATGACTGTTTCAATCTCCTTACTGCTTATGGGTCTGTTGAGGCTTTCTATTTCTTCCTGGTTCAGTTGTGGTAGTTTATATGTCTCTAGGAATGCATCCATTTCTTCCAGATTGTCAAATTTGTTGGCGTAGAGTTGCTCATAGTATGTTCTTATAATTGTCTGTATTTCTTTGGTGTTCGTTGTGATCTCTCCTCTTTCATTCATGATTTTATTTATTTGGGTCCTCTCTCTTTTCTTTTTAATAAGTCTGGCCAGGGGTTTATCAATCTTATTAATTCTTTCAAAGAACCAGCTCCTAGTTTCGTTGATTTGTTCTATTGTTTTTTTGGTTCCTATTTCATTGATTTCTGCTCTGATCTTTATGATTTCTCCTGCTGGGTTTAGGGTTTCTTTCTTGTTCTTTCTCCAGCTCCTTTAGGTGTAGGGTTAGGTTGTGTACCTGAGACCTTTCTTGTTTCTTGAGAAAGGCTTGTACCGCTATATATTTTCCTCTCAGTACTGACTTTGTTGTGTCCCACAGATTTTGAACTGTTGTGTTTTCATTATCATTTGTTTCCATGAATTTTTTCAATTCTTCTTTAATTTCCTGGTTGACCCATTCATTCTTTAGAAGGATGCTGTTTAGTCTCCATGTATTTGGGTTCTTTCCAAATTTCCTCTTGTAATTGAGTTCTAGCTTCAGAGCATTGTGGTCTGAAAATATGCAGGGAATGATTCCAATCTTTTGATAACAGTTGAGACCTGATTTAGGACCAAGAATGTGATCTATTCTGGAGAATGTTCCATGTGCACTAGAGAAGAATGTGTATTCTGTTGCTTTGGGATGAAAAGTTCTGAATATATCTGTGATGTCCATCTGGTCCAGTGTGTCATTTAAGGCCTTTATTTCCTTGTTGATCTTTTGCTTGGATGATCTGTCCATTTCAGTGAGGGGAGTGTTAAAATCCCCTACTATTATTGTATTCTTGTCGATGTGTTTCTTTGATTTTGTTATTAATTGGTTTATATAGTTGGCTGCTCCCACGTTAGGGGCATAGATATTTAAAATTGTTAGATCTTCTTGTACAGTTCCTTTGAGTATGATATAGTGTCCTTCCTCATCTCTTATTATAGTCTTTGGCTTAAAATCTAATTGATCTGATATAAGGATTGCCACTCCTGCTTTCTTCTGATGTCCATTAGCATGGTAAATTCTTTTCCACCCCCTCACTTTAAATCTGGAGGTGTCTTCAGGTTTAAGATGAGTTTCTTGTAGGCAACATATAGATGGGTTTTGTTTTTTTATCCATTCTGATACCCTGTGTCTTTTGATTGGGGCATTTAGCCCATTAACATTCAGGGTAAGTATTGAGAGATATGAATTTAGTGCCATTGTATTGCCTGTAAGGTGACTGTTATTGTATATTGTCTCTGTTTCTTTCTGATCTACTTCTTTTAGGGTCTCTCTTTGCTTAGAGGACCCCTTTCAATATTTCCTGTAGAGCTGGTTTGGTATTTGCAAATTCTTTTAGTTTTTGTTTGTCCTGGAAGCTTTTAATCTCTCCTTCTATTTTCAATGATAGCCTAGCTGGATATAGTATTCTTGGCTGCATGTTTTTCTCGTTTAGTACTCTGAATATATCATGCCAGCTCTTTCTGGCCTGCCAGGTCTCTGTGGATAAGTCTGCTGCCAATCTAATATTTTTACCATTGTACATTACAGACTTCTTTTCCCAGGCTGCTTTCAGGATCTTCTCTTTGTCACTAAGACTTGTCAATTTTACTATTAGGTGACAGGGTGTGGACCTATTCTTACTGATTTTGAGGGGGGTTCTCTGAACCTCCTGGATTTTGATGCTTGTTCCCTTTGCCATATTGGGGAAATTCTCTCCAATAATTCTCTCCAATATACCTTCTGCTCCCCTCTCTGTTTCCTCTTCTTCTGGAATCCCAATCATTCTAATGTTGTTTCGTCTTATGGTGTCACTTATCTCTCGAATTCTCCCCTCGTGATCCAGTAGCTGTTTGTCCCTCTTTTGCTCAGCTTCTTTATTCTCTGTCATTTGGTCTTCTATATCGCTAATTCTTTCTTCTGCCTCATTTATCCTAGCAGTCAGAGCCTCCATTTTTGTTTGCACCTCATTAATGGCTTTTTTTATTTCAACTTGGTTAGATTTTAGTTCTTTTATTTCTCCAGAAAGGGCTTTTATATCTCCCGAGAGGGTTTCTCTAATATCTTCCATGCCTTTTTCGAGCCCGGCTAGAACCTTGTGAATCGTCATTCTGAACTCTGGATCTGACATATTACCAATGTCTGTATTGATTAGGTCCCTAGCCTTTGGTACTGCCTCTTGTTCTTTTTTTTGTGGTGAATTTTTCTGCCTTGTCATTTTGTCCAGATAAGAGTATATGAAGGAGCAAGTAAAATACTAAAAGGGTGGCAAAGACCCCAGGAAAATATGCTTTAGCCAAATCAGAAGAGATCCCAAATCGTGAGGGGGGGGAAGGGGATAAAAAGAGGTTCAGAAAGAAAGAAAAAAAAATTAAAAAAAGAAAACCAATAAAGAAAAAGTATAAAAAGGAAAAAATATATATATATATTAGATAAACTAGTTAAAAAATGTTAAAAAAAAGAAAAGGGTAAAAGTTAAAAAAATTTATCAGAAGAAGAAAAAAAATTGAAAAAAAAAATTAAATTAACTGCAAGGCTCAAGAATCATGGGGAGAAAGCCATGTGTTCCGTGCTTTGCTTTCTCCTCCTCTGGAATTCTGCTGCTCTCCTTGGTATTGAAACTGCACTCCTTGGTAGGTGAACTTGGTCCTGGCTGGGTTTCTCGCTGATCTTCTGGGGGAGCGGCCTGTTGTAGTGATTCTCAAGCGTCTTTGCCCCAGGCGGAGTTGCAACGCCCTTACCTGGGGCCAGGTCTGAGTAATCCGCTCGGGTTTGCTTTTGGGAGCTTTTGTTCCCTGAGCGCTTTCCGTAGAGTTCCGGAGGGTGGGAATAAAGATGGCGGCCTCCCAGTCTCTGGCCTGGAGGAGCCGAGAGCCCGGGGCCCCACTCAGTGCTCCCCCAGAGAACAGCGCCCAATGACTCCCGCCACCCTGGCCTCCGGCTGCACTCTGAGCTGACCGAGCCTGCGACCGGTTCAAGGTAACCCCGAGCTGAGAGTCACTCCTCGGCTCTGTCTCTGTAGCCGGCTTCCCCGTTCTAATACCTGTAAGCTCTGCAACACTCAGACACCCCGATCCTTCTGTGACCCTGCGGGACCTGAGGCCACGCTGACCCTGTGCAGGCTTCACCCCGGTTAAGCCTCTGGAGCGATGTCCCTCAGCGGAACAGCCTTTTAAAAGTCCCGATTTTGTGCTCCGTTGCTCCGCCGCTTGCCGGGAGCCGGCCCCTCCCCCCGCGGTCTATCTTCCCGTCGCTTTGGATTCACTTCTCTGCCAGTCCTACCTTGCAGAAAGTGGTTGATTTTCTGTTTCTAGAGTTGCTGTTCTTCTTCTCTTCGATCTCCCGTTGGATTTGTAGGTGTTTGTAATCTTTAGATAAGCTATCTAGCTGATCTCCCGCTACCCGAAGTAGTCTCAGCCTGCTACTTCTCCGCCATCTTGACTCCTCCAAGTGTTTGATTCTTGATTTCGGCTCAGGTCATGATCTCAGGGTTGTGAGATGGAACCCCATGTTGGGTTCCACACTCAGCAGGGAGTCTGCTTGAAATTCTCTCTCTCCCTCTGCCCCCCAACTCTCTCTCTCTTGCTCTCTCAAAAAAAAAAAAAAGTTTCATTTTTGTTAGCCAGGATTTCTTCCATCTTTTAAAAAAGTAACTACGTGGGGCGCCTGGGTGGCTCAGTGGGTTAAGCCACTGCCTTCGGCTCGGGTCATGATCTCGGGGTCCTGGGATCGAGTCCTGCATCGGGCTCTCTGCTCAGCAGGAAGCCTGCTTCCCTCTCTCTCTCTCTCTGCCTTCCTCTCCGTCTGCTTGTGATCTCTCTCTGTCAAATAAATAAATAAAATCTTTTAAAAAAAAAAAAAGTCACTACGTAATACCTGTCCACATGTGTGATAAATGGCCCTAACGTGGTGCTTGGATGCCAAGAAATGCTGGTCTAGCTTAAGACCTTCAGAGTTGATTTAGTTGGGCCTGGCAAGGGGTAAGAGTGGGAGCTATTTCCCACCAATGAAAATTGAAGTGCTTCAGTCTTGAAAAACTGGTGAACCTGCTCCCCCTCTTCTACTCTCCTTGTGGTGCCCCTGTTTTTATATAACCACACTACCCAGAGTCTAAAGGCATCACTTGGGATGAGAACAGGGACTTGCGTTCTAGGGAGCCCCTTTCACAAGCCCCTCTGCTGCCTCTCTGGGTTGCCAGCCTCTCCAGTTTCTGATTGACCTGAATGGGAGGTTCCTCTCTCCGATCCTTACCCACTTCTACAGCAGCAGCAGCCCCCCTCTTCCATGACTCCTGGCCCATCCTTCCACAGCTAACCTGTCTGCACAGCCTCAGGCCCCCATCTCCAGCAGCCTGAGACCCAGATCTGGATAATCCGCCTGCACTGTCGGTAAAATCTGCATCAGTGGGGCTCATTTTGTCCTTCTGACCTCTTATCTTTCTAAATGGCTTAGGCCTCCCTGGTCACCTGGACGTAGGACCTCCTCCTCACCTCCCCACTCCCACCTCCCACCTCCCATCCTTCCCAGCTCATGTTCATCTGCCTTTTCGTCCTTCTGCCTGGCTTGTCAGCCCAGGGCATGTTCTTTTTACCTTCTGTTAATGTTACTACTTGCTCAGGCTCCAACCAGCTTCCCTTTGCCAGTGTCCTGGCCTTTATCTGAACTCATCCTCCACATTGCTGTCTAACTTAATCTTCCTAGAAGATAGATCTAGCAGCTTCCCTGCTGAGAAATGCATGGTGGTTCTCCAGTCTCCCTACCAAAACCCGGGTGCCTTATTCTAATGCTCAGGGCCCTTTGGAGCTCACCTGTCTTAGTTTGCTTTGCTGTAACAAGAAACACCATAGATTTGTGAATAAATCAACAAGTATTTATTTCTCACAGTCCTAGAAGCTCAAAAGCCCAGGATCAGGGCACCAACATGGTTGGGGTCTGGTGAGGGTCCTACTCCTGGTTTCATCACATGGGAGAGAGAGAGAGAGAGAGAGAGGGGAGTGAGTGGGTTAGTCCTGGTCCCTTTATTTCCTTAGAGGGGCACTAATCCCATCATGGGGGCTCACCCTCATGACCTCATCTAGACCTTATCATGACCCTCAACTAACCTCCCGAAGTCCCACCTCCAAATACCATCACATTGGGGTTAGGATTTCAACATGTGATAGACACATTCAAAGCATAGCACCATCATATTCTCAATGTTATTTTGTTGTTGTTGTCCTACTTCCATAGTCTCTGCTCAGTCGACTCCCTTGGAATGTTTCTGTTTAAGAAACAGCAGCGTGCGCCTCACCTGTTGCTCATGGCTGTGTCTCTGCCTCTCCCTATCTCTGCCTTTTAAGCTCTCACCTATCTTTCCCTGCCCATCTCAGATGCCACTGTTTCTTTCCCAGTCCCTCTGCCCTCTTCGTCCTCTGAACTTGTCATCCTTTGCAATTTATTCCTTGTACATGATCAACATGATGGCCTTCGTCCCTTCATTAGATGACATGCTCTGTGAGGGCAGGGGCTGGATCTGGGTTGCCATCATATCCCTCGCACATGGTAGGCCAACGGTCAATAGTTCTTGAATTAAACATGGCCAGTGCTATCCCCGTTACTTCAGGACCCCTCCCCATCCCACTGTGGCGTTGCTGACATCTCAGGGTCACTGGGCATGGCTGGCAGCCTACACAACTTACCTGCCATGAATGAGCCCTGAGAGCAGCCAGCGAGGTTCTTTGAATCCCAGGCCAATGTCAGCTGTCAGGTTTCCAACAAGGAAGACTATATTTAACTTGCCTCTGAAACGAGAGCTTTGGCCACTATCCTTCCGTAGTAAGCAAGCCATCTGCTAATACTGGCCACCTTTTACCTTTCCATCTTGTTCCCCGGTGATGACTGTGGACTGCGTTCAGCAACCTCCTCCCACCCCTCTCGTGCTATTAATTCTCCTGCTGTTAGTGCAGCCTTGAGATTCGCCGGATGTTGCTGGTTAAGATGATCGGAACAGCAGCTACACAGAGCTTTCATGAGACGTTGAGACAGCAGGGAAATCACTGTCTTTCCGTCCATTTACAAAGCTCCCATGGTTTCCACCTGGCAGTCAGGAGTGCTGTAAGAAAGGCTCAGCAGACACGGCCTCGCTTTCTCCCAAGTGCTTTGAAGAACCAAAACGTTTTGCTTTGTTTTAACAAAGGCACAATCAGCCCGGGATCTTGTTAAGTGCTTGTTCCTACTTTCATTCCTTTGTATGCCCTTTCCCTGCTTTCTTTTATTAGGGACCTGCTTGATATCATCACCGTGTTGCCACATTCGCTGACAGAAATGAATGTGTCAGCGAGGTCTCCCGTGGCCCTGCGTCTGCAGGGAGCGGCGTGGGCCTACCCCACACGGGGCGTGGGCTGCACTCGCACAAGCGGCTTCTCCGTCGTGATCGGGGGCAGCCATTGTTCCAATAGTACACGAATCTGGAAAGCACATTCAGTGTCGGAGCGTGAAGTAAGAAGTGAGCTTTCACACAGTGCCAGGACCTCTAACCCGCTCAGCAGCGGACAACCTTGATGCCAGGACAAGTTTTCCCCACCCACAGACACAGGACCTTAGGGAAGGCATAGCCGCTTATCATCACATCACAGACAGCTGAGATGGTTTCCTCCGGCCCAGGCCTGCAGGCTTGCGCGAAGTCGTGCAGACACTCTGCAGGACGGTCAAGACCAGAACCTAGGTCTCTTTAAGTCAAGTCCGGGCGTTTCCTGCCCTTTGAACCTTTCCAAACGTAGATGCCTCCTAAGAGTAGATCGTAAAACCTCCCCCACTTCCCAAGGTAGACAGGGGCAAATGGGGGCACGTGTATAAATCTCCCTGGAAGACCTTGAAATGCTAGCCTCCTCCTCTAGGGTTGCTGATTCTCTTCCTTCCACGCACCCATCCTCCCAGTGCACACCTCACACAGCCCTCCCGCCCCCGCTCCCCACCATGTTCCAGACTCAGGAGTCCCAGGGAGGCCCAAAACACCGTCCCTGCCCTCAAGCGCTTCCCATTCCAAAGCGGAAGGCAGCACTTAATAGTTGCTGGGGTGCCGAGCATACAGGCTCTAGTGAAGGGATGCATTAGCACTGTGGAACCCAGGGAAGGGAGACACTGGTTAGCAGTTCCTTATTGTCAGGAAGTTGGGGCGGGGGGCAGGACTAACAGGGAAAGTGACATCTGAGTTAAACCTTAAGAAGGACCAAGAATTCACCAGATGGAGCAGGTGTGGATGATGTTGTGGGTCGAACAACACCTCACAGGCCTGGAAGTTTACGGTGTGTTTGCAGAGCAGCGAACAGCCTGGTGTGGTGGCAAAATGCCCGAGCACTAAGGTTTTGTACATTGTCTTCTGAGTAAAGCGCAGTCTTTGTAGAACACTGTATTTTTGCTAGAAACTTCCATTCCTTAGACTGGCCCAGGATCTGGGATTTCCTTATGGTCAAAGCCTAAATCCATATATCTGCACTTGGATTGATTCTGTCCTTCTTCTCTCTCTCTCTCTTTTTTTTTGGGGGGGGGGCCTAATTTCGCCCTATCGGGGTTTGAGACCGAAGGAGCTCTGTCACTGGCCAGCCACGGTCATTTCTCAGGAGATCCCTACCATGGCCACTTAGCTTGAGCTTGCCCCGTGGCCTCCCTAGGGTGCAGGCATTCACAGGGTCGGACCCACGAAGTTATCCTGAAGGGAGTAGGGTAAAAAGAGGGGACAGTCATTGGAACCACTGCAGTTTAATTTAGCAGAGATCTGGGTGGGGCGTGCCCACCGGATGCAAAGGTTCTGGACAGACAACTGCCGCAGCTGTGCCCAGAGTGCTGCTCCTTGGCCTCTTTTCTACTGCCCCCACCTGTGGCTGAAGGAGGACACAGTGTGGTGGCTTTAGGTGGCATAGAGATGACGCCCTCATTCTCTATTGCGAACTGCAGGTGGATTTACCATTTGGGGGAGGCTGATGTGCACACTGGAAGGAAAAGTCCCTTTGCGGTATCTGTGTGATAGTGAATGAGACACTGACATCGGAAAAGGATTCTTTCCTTGGGTGTAAGGTTCCTGGATTTTAAAAATTTGTTTGCAACTTTACTTGTAAATTTATGTTCACAGAAGAAAGGAGGAGGGAAATGTGTGGATTACACTAGAAGAATAAAAATAATAAACACTGTCAAGTGGCAAAAAAAAAAAAAAATTTGTTTGCAAATCGTTGAAGCCTGTGTCACAGTTTTGGGAGTAAGGCTTGTGCTAAGGCCTGAAGGCAGTGGAATTCAGACTCAGAAGAAATGACAATTTTCTGTTTATGTCTCATAAGGATGTGTATTGTGTGCACGTGTGTGTGCACACGCATGCTCTGTGTCTCTCCCGCTGAGATAGTTGTGATGTAGGGAGGGCTCTGAGTAGAGCCGGGGGGCATTTTCAGCCGTGATTTTCCCCCTTCTTCCCTTGGGAGCTGACAGGGCTTCTCGGCCCTTGGTGAGCACTTGTATTAACCAGCACTTCTCAGCTCGCCCAGATTGAGGGGGAGACCCTATGAAACCAGCCGTTTTCCTGTGGGCTGTTAGGGCCACTTTGACATGTGCATATCACTCTGGGGGGCTGTTTCCATTTAGAATCCTTGGGCATTGCTGACCAGCGCAGGCCCTTGTCTCCTGAGAAGAGCCAGGGTACCTGCCTGGTGAGGCGGCCCTCATCCCAGCAGCTGTCTCATCCTCCTGGAGCTGAGCGGGAAGGCATTTTGGCCTTCAGAGCTCCCAGTTCCAAACTAGTTAGGTTTTACACTTCCAGTGACCTCATATGTGGTATAGACAGATCTGCCCTGCTCATATGAGGCCGGGTGGCCAAAGCTGTGTCCCTCGCTTGTGAAGGAGATGACTCACTGCAAATCACTAGGACGGGGCTATTGAGTATTCCGGGAAGGTCTATCACAAATGGTTCTAAATGGGACCCTTTATATACAGTGACCTTCAGAGCTGCTCAGGCCAAGATGGAGGAACAGGGAGTGAATTTACCTTCCCACCTCAGACCACTAAAAATACAGGAAACAGTGGTTTGCAGACATTGGATTCTCTGAGATGGGAAACAATAAAGGCAGGCCCTAAGTCCTCCCAGCTACCTGCTGGAGAGAGGTCCCAGGCCGTGGCATAGGGTAGGGGATTCAGACAGAGCCCAGGAGTCTCCAAGCCAAAGAGATGAAGTTAAAGAATCAGCTGGAATTCACCAGGCAGAGTCCCAGAGGGAGAACCAGCTCTGGGGGTCTGCAGAGGATTTCCCTTCAGTCCTTAGGGGGGTCCTGCTTTGCACTTGGTGTGAGGAAGCTTCTAGAGCTGAGGAAAGAACCATGGGACAGGAACAGACTGAACAACCTCTGAGCTCCTGCAGGGCAACAAATAATTTGTGTTCCCACCAGCCAAAGTAGGAGGATCCTGGGGACGATAGTCAGAAGGGTAGTCCGTCAGTGTTGGGGAAAATGGAGGCCTAGATGAAAGGCTGCCCTGGTCATGACCACCAGAGCTTAAAAGCGAGCCTACAGGCTCCTTAGAGAGATGATAGAGCCTCAGACGGGGGCAGGAAATACATAACATGAGCCCAAATTATCATGTAGTGCCTGAGAAGAAGGAAGTGCTCCCAAAAGCCATGGAATTCCCTCTTCCAGTCACACAACTAGAAAGTAGCAGAGCCACGGTCCAGACTAAGGGATATCTGCCTGTAAAGACAATAGTCTTCTGTTACAATGCCTGCCTCCCCTCCAGCTCTCTGTCATCCATCCCCTCCTTTCTTTGTAATCTGGGACAGGAACAGACTCCGGTACCTCTCCCTCAAATGGAGCATGGAAAAAGTGTACCTTTAGAACTCTCTCTGTCACCATTGTGATGCTTCCATTCCAGTAAGCTTTCTGGAAGGAAGAGAAAGAACCAAGGGACAGTGTATAACCTACTCCCTAGCTTATGCTGGTCTCCAGTGAGTGACCACATACCTTTAAGATTCAGGGCAGTTTGGCATGATGGTGGAACTGCTGAGTTGTGGTTGGCTGGTTGGTTGGTTTCCACATATTCTCTTTGCCTTTACCTGGGAATGGACAGAATTGAAAAGGAAGAAGGTAAGGTGTGTCCACAATAGGTGAGGATACTCTGTGTTCAGAGGTAGAAGTGTTTTGGTTATAACACATCAACACATTACTGTTTCAGTTACCAAGCCAGAAGAAGCCAAAGAGACTATGCAACTAAATTGCAAGAACACTACTCATTTTAGCAAATGTTAAAACTTTGTAAATCCTAGATGTTAGAACAATAAAGTTTACTTTCAGCTCATTGTTTTGCAGGGCATACTTGGTCACCTTACAAATGGAATGGAGGTCTGGAGAAATCAACACTTAGGAAAACAAATGTGGTACTTCAATTTATTGAAAAAAATGTATTGGAAAATAAATTGAAATACCACATTTATTTTCCATAATGCATGACCATCTCACACATCCGTGACCTATTAAATGTCCACACCCATTCAGCAAAACCACTTGGCTCGCTGGTCCTTGGTGAGCCAGTGGGGAAGGCGTTGCATGTCAATGAGCAGTTTTCAAGTGGAGAGAGTGCTGAGGAGCACGGTTCTAAGACAGCTTTTGCAGGAGCTTTCGCATGTTTGGGCAGGCTGCTGCAGATGTGGGAGAGGCACCTTGACCCCATGGCCCCAGGGGGAATCTGGCCCAAGCGTGACATGGCACCTGCCAAATTGTAGACCAGAGCGCAGAGAAGAGCATAGTGCTGTCTTGCTCTAGCATGTTTTTCAGAGCCGTGAAATTTAGTCCATATGTTTAAATCTCTCATTGGCTGATTGCCTCGTGCAGTTCATATGTACAGTACAACAAAATAAAAATAAAAAAGTCTGTTTGGGAGCAAACTTGAATGGGAGAAAATGCTGTAGTTCTGTGTGGAGAGCATATGTGAGCATATAAATCCCATTGTGTGTGTGTGTCGTCTGAGCTGTGCTTTCAGAGTGCCATTTATAAAATATTTATCATAGTTTTACTGATTTAGGTTCATGTAGAGCCTTTGTTATTGAAAAGGAGCCACAGCACTTTGCTAATTTAGGAGGCTATGTGGGGGTATAAAAGTGAGAACCACAGATGACTGCGTTTGAATCCAGAGGGAAAATTGGCAGTCTCGTGAACATTAGCGACAACATGCAGCCATCTCTGGGTTGAGCCAGTCTTAATACAAAGACACCACTGAAGGGAGCAGGTTTGGGGGGATCATCTGTGGGCTTTATCCTCTGTGGTTCCAGCATTTGTGGCCATTGGGTGGGTCAGCCAGACCGTCTGGCACGGATTTGATTGCTGTGCCTATACTTGGTCTCCTTAGGTCTCACTGATCCTCCCAAAATCCCCATCAGCAGCCTGAAACCAAACAAAACTCACTCACTCAAACCTTTTGAAGAATAATACCTGGTTAAGGAAAATCATAAAAATTCAGAAACCCAAAGCCACCCAGACATCAGGAAGGGCCAGGAAAGCTTTTCTGAGCATCTACTACCTGTCCATAATTACTGAGGGAGATCCTAAGAAATGGATACTCCTGAAGGAGCTGATAGGAGGAAAAAAATGGTTGAGAATAGTAGTACTTAGCTGTTTACCAAGCATTTCATATGTGCCAAACACTGCTCCACATGCTTTCGATGTATCAACCTCATTTAGCCCATACATACCTCTGTTACCCCTGTTTTACACTAGGAAACTGAGATTCAAAGAAGTTAAATATCTTGCCCAAGGTCATACAGCTAGTAATTGGCAGAGCCAGGATTTGACCCAGAGGGCCCGACAGTAGAGCCTACACATTTTAAAAATTTACAACACATGATCTATTATCACCTGCATGCTTGCCCACTCTGTCCCAACAGGAGTTCTTTTTTTTTCTCAATGTCTAATTCAGTGGCCTTTAAGCATGTTCACAGACTAGCGCATCTATCAATTTTAGATTATTTTCATTACCCCGAAAAGAAATCCATCACATGCACCCCCAATATAGTAACCTTCCCCATACCCAGCCCTAAGCAATCACTGAACTGCTTCTTATTTCTATAGATTTGCCTATTCTTGGCATTTCATGTACATGAACTCATGTAATGCGTGTTCCCTTGTGACTGCCTTCTCTCACTTAACCTAGTGCTTTCAAGATTGAGCCATCTTGTAGCAGGTGTCAGGACTTTGTTTCTTTTTATTGCTGAATGATGATAATAATAACAGGATGAATAAGTGTTGAGCATCTTTTCATGTACTTATTTCTATGCCACCAATTCTTTTGAAGCTAACCCCTTGTCATCCATAAATACCTGCATAGGTACCTATAACAAAAAAACTTTCAAAAACTATAACCACAATATTTTTATCATTACCTTAAAAATATTTATCAAATAAACAGTCAGTATTCAAATTTTCCTGCGTCCCCTGTTTTGTACTTTCTTCTTTCAGTGGTTGGTTGAATTCAGCTCTCAACAAGGCCCATACTTGCATTTGCCTGATACATCTCTTAGGTCTCTTTTAGTTGGTATTTCCTCTCTTCCTCTTTTTTCGGTAATTTTTATTGTTGAAGAACTTAGGCTATTTGTCCTGTGTGGTTTCCCACATTCTAACAGTTTGTCAGTTGCATCCGTGTGGTGTCATTTAACAGGTACTTCTGTCCTCTGTATTTCCTATAAACTGGTAGTTGAATCTCCAGACTTCACCAGATTTCAGTTTGATTATTTTGTGGGGAGGCAAGACTGCTTCATGGGTGGTGTTCTGTATTTCCATGTATCTCTCTTTTTGTACTGTTTAAGATTTAACTGTGGATTCAGGTATTGTCAGCTTAGTATATCTATGGTAAAGTTCTCCCATCAGCTTTTTACTGAATGGTTTTAGCAGCCATTGGTGAGCATTGCTTAGATCCTTTATTCATCAGGGTAACTTGCCTCCCTAATGACACTCATCAAATGCCTCCCAAGAAGGCAAGAGTACTCTTTTTACCATACACTATTTCCCTTATGTTGCAAAAGTATGGAAATGGGGAGGTATCAGTAAATAAGGGGGCATTTTGCTTTTTCTATTAGTTGTATGAAAATTTGCTCAACTCTTCTGGGCCAGATTTCCTGAGGGCAAGAACTGTCTTGTTTACCACTGGGTCCTCAATGTCCCCTCCCTACTGCTGGGTCCTCAATGTCCCCTCCCTACTGCTGGGTCCTCAATGTCCCCTCCCTACTGCTGGGTCCTCAATGTCCCCTCCCTACTGCTGGGTCCTCAATGTCCCCCTCCCCTACTGCTGGGTCCTCAATGTCCCCCTCCCAACTGCTGGGTCCTCAATGTCCCCTCCCTACTGCTGGGTCCTCAATGTCCCCTCCCTACTGCTGGGTCCTCAATGTCCCCCTCCCCTACTGCTGGGTCCTCAATGTCCCCCTCCCAACTGCTGGGTCCTCAATGTCCCCTCCCTACTGCTGGGTCCTCAATGTCCCCTCCCTACTGCTGGGTCCTCAATGTCCCCTCCCTACTGCTGGGTCCTCAATGTCCCCCTCCCTACTGCTGGGTCCTCAATGTCCCCTCCCTACTGCTGGGTCCTCAATGTCCCCTCCCTACTGCTGGGTCCTCAATGTCCCCTCCCTACTGCTGGGTCCTCAATGTCCCCTCCCTACTGCTGGGTCCTCAATGTCCCCCTCCCTACTGCTGGGTCCTCAATGTCCCCCTCCCTACTGCTGGGTCCTCAATGTCCCCCTCCCTACTGCTGGGTCCTCAATGTCCCCTCCCTACTGCTGGGTCCTCAATGTCCCCCTCCCTACTGCTGGGTCCTCAATGTCCCCCTCCCTACTGCTGGGTCCTCAATGTCCCCCTCCCTACTGCTGGGTCCTCAATGTCCCCTCCCTACTGCTGGGTCCTCAATGTCCCCTCCCTACTGCTGGGTCCTCAATGTCCCCTCCCTACTGCTGGGTCCTCAATGTCCCCTCCCTACTGCTGGGTCCTCAATGTCCCCTCCCTACTGCTGGGTCCTCAATGTCCCCTCCCTACTGCTGGGTCCTCAATGTCCCCTCCCTACTGCTGGGTCCTCAATGTCCCCTCCCTACTGCTGGGTCCTCAATGTCCCCTCCCTACCTGCTGGGTCCTCAATGTCCCCTCCCTACTGCTGGGTCCTCAATGTCCCCTCCCTACTGCTGGGTCCTCAATGTCCCCTCCCTACTGCTGGGTCCTCAATGTCCCCTCCCTACTGCTGGGTCCTCAATGTCCCCTCCCTACTGCTGGGTCCTCAATGTCCCCTCCCTACTGCTGGGTCCTCAATGTCCCCTCCCTACTGCTGGGTCCTCAATGTCCCCTCCCTACTGCTGGGTCCTCAATGTCCCCTCCCTACTGCTGGGTCCTCAATGTCCCCTCCCTACTGCTGGGTCCTCAATGTCCCCTCCCTACTGCTGGGTCCTCAATGTCCCCTCCCTACTGCTGGGTCCTCAATGTCCCCCTCCCTACTGCTGGGTCCTCAATGTCCCCTCCCTACTGCTGGGTCCTCAATGTCCCCTCCCTACTGCTGGGTCCTCAATGTCCCCTCCCTACTGCTGGGTCCTCAATGTCCCCTCCCTACTGCTGGGTCCTCAATGTCCCCTCCCTACTGCTGGGTCCTCAATGTCCCCTCCCTACTGCTGGGTCCTCAATGTCCCCCTCCCTACTGCTGGGTCCTCAATGTCCCCCTCCCTACTGCTGGGTCCTCAATGTCCCCTCCCTACTGCTGGGTCCTCAATGTCCCCCTCCCTACTGCTGGGTCCTCAATGTCCCCTCCCTACTGCTGGGTCCTCAATGTCCCCCTCCCTACTGCTGGGTCCTCAATGTCCCCCTCCCTACTGCTGGGTCCTCAATGTCCCCCTCCCTACTGCTGGGTCCTCAATGTCCCCCTCCCTACTGCTGGGTCCTCAATGTCCCCCTCCCTCCTGCTGGGTCCTCAATGTCCCCCTCCCTACTGCTGGGTCCTCAATGTCCCCCTCCCTACTGCTGGGTCCTCAATGTCCCCCTCCCTACTGCTGGGTCCTCAATGTCCCCTCCCTACTGCTGGGTCCTCAATGTCCCCTCCCTACTGCTGGGTCCTCAATGTCCCCCTCCCTACTGCTGGGTCCTCAATGTCCCCTCCCTACTGCTGGGTCCTCAATGTCCCCCTCCCTACTGCTGGGTCCTCAATGTCCCCTCCCTACTGCTGGGTCCTCAATGTCCCCTCCCTACTGCTGGGTCCTCAATGTCCCCCTCCCTACTGCTGGGTCCTCAATGTCCCCCTCCCTACTGCTGGGTCCTCAATGTCCCCCTCCCTACTGCTGGGTCCTCAATGTCCCCCTCCCTACTGCTGGGTCCTCAATGTCCCCCTCCCTACTGCTGGGTCCTCAATGTCCCCCTCCCTACTGCTGGGTCCTCAATGTCCCCCTCCCTACTGCTGGGTCCTCAATGTCCCCCTCCCTACTGCTGGGTCCTCAATGTCCCCCTCCCTACTGCTGGGGCCTCAATGTCCCCCTCCCTACTGCTGGGTCCTCAATGTCCCCCTCCCTACTGCTGGGTCCTCAATGTCCCCCTCCCTACTGCTGGGTCCTCAATGTCCCCTCCCTACTGCTGGGTCCTCAATGTCCCCTCCCTACTGCTGGGTCCTCAATGTCCCCCTCCCTACTGCTGGGTCCTCAATGTCCCCCTCCCTACTGCTGGGTCCTCAATGTCCCCCTCCCTACTGCTGGGTCCTCAATGTCCCCCTCCCTACTGCTGGGTCCTCAATGTCCCCCTCCCTACTGCTGGGTCCTCAATGTCCCCCTCCCTACTGCTGGGTCCTCAATGTCCCCCTCCCTACTGCTGGGTCCTCAATGTCCCCCTCCCTACTGCTGGGTCCTCAATGTCCCCCTCCCTACTGCTGGGTCCTCAATGTCCCCCTCCCTACTGCTGGGTCCTCAATGTCCCCCTCCCTACTGCTGGGTCCTCAATGTCCCCCTCCCCTACTGCTGGGTCCTCAATGTCCCCCTCCCTACTGCTGGGTCCTCAATGTCCCCCTCCCTACTGCTGGGTCCTCAATGTCCCCCTCCCCTACTGCTGGGTCCTCAATGTCCCCCTCCCTACTGCTGGGTCCTCAATGTCCCCCTCCCTACTGCTGGGTCCTCAATGTCCCCCTCCCTACTGCTGGGTCCTCAATGTCCCCTCCCTACTGCTGGGTCCTCAATGTCCCCCTCCCTACTGCTGGGTCCTCAATGTCCCCCTCCCCTACTGCTGGGTCCTCAATGTCCCCCTCCCTACTGCTGGGTCCTCAATGTCCCCCTCCCTACTGCTGGGTCCTCAATGTCCCCCTCCCTACTGCTGGGTCCTCAATGTCCCCCTCCCTACTGCTGGGTCCTCAATGTCCCCTCCCTACTGCTGGGTCCTCAATGTCCCCCTCCCTACTGCTGGGTCCTCAATGTCCCCTCCCTACTGCTGGGTCCTCAATGTCCCCTCCCTACTGCTGGGTCCTCTATGTCCCCCTCCCTACTGCTGGGTCCTCAATGTCCCCCTCCCTACTGCTGGGTCCTCAATGTCCCCTCCCTACTGCTGGGTCCTCAATGTCCCCCTCCCCTACTGCTGGGTCCTCAATGTCCCCCTCCCTACTGCTGGGTCCTCAATGTCCCCCTCCCTACTGCTGGGTCCTCAATGTCCCCTCCCTACTGCTGGGTCCTCAATGTCCCCCTCCCTACTGCTGGGTCCTCAATGTCCCCCTCCCCTACTGCTGGGTCCTCAATGTCCCCCTCCCTACTGCTGGGTCCTCAATGTCCCCCTCCCTACTGCTGGGTCCTCAATGTCCCCCTCCCCTACTGCTGGGTCCTCAATGTCCCCCTCCCTACTGCTGGGTCCTCAATGTCCCCTCCCTACTGCTGGGTCCTCAATGTCCCCCTCCCTACTGCTGGGTCCTCAATGTCCCCCTCCCTACTGCTGGGTCCTCAATGTCCCCCTCCCCTACTGCTGGGTCCTCAATGTCCCCCTCCCCTACTGCTGGGTCCTCAATGTCCCCCTCCCTACTGCTGGGTCCTCAATGTCCCCCTCCCTACTGCTGGGTCCTCCATGCCCACCTCCCCAGGCCCACGGAAAGAGCTGACTATGTGGATGTTGAGTGAGTAAGTGAATATCATGTGCTCCTTACTGTATACCCTCCTCTGAAGATTTCCTGTGATGACCAGGATCAGCCACGTGTTTGCTGATAGGTGTAAAGTGGCTTCCAGGTTTTCACATGATGCCACTGATGGACAGTGAAACAGGCCAAATAGGCTGTAACTCTGGGTATACAATGGGAGACATTTAGAAGATCAAATTCAAGGATGACCAATCAAAAAAACCAAGCGGTTTTTTTTTTTTCTTTTTAACCAAAACCTCTTTTATCTAACTGAACCAAAAACTGTGTGGTCTTTTCCCCCTATTTTGTGGCCCCATTTCTCTTAGAACTGAATAGCTGGCGAATGGTTAAGCCTAGTCCCACTGAGCCTGAGAAATCTGTCAGCCCAGAACAATGTAGCTCCTTTTCTTGGATTGGAAAATAAAATGTTTGCATTAAATTTTGGTTTATTAGATTCATGTTAGGTGCGTTGCAAGAACGGGAAAATTTAATTCGGAATCTTTGCTAATATTGAATCCTTGGTTCTTCGAAGCCTATGTGTCTCCTGCCCCCAGTCTTCCCACAGAAGATCACAGGAGGGTTTCTGATACCACTTGCAACGGCTGGAGAACATATTGTTTGTGACATAGGATCTGAGATTTTTCTCCCGCCTCCCTGCTCCCCTTTTATCTATTGACTCAGTTATACTTGTCTGGAGAAAAATGCCTGGATGCTAACCTGCGATTTTCAAAGCAGAAGACTATTATTTTAGATAGCCCGACAGCTGGGAGGGTATAGTTGGTGCCCTTGTTATGTGGACGTTCTCTTGGGCTTCAACACACAGGAGAACTTTATGTAGAACTTTGGTAGAAGTTCCAGGTTATATGGCCAGCCAAGAACTGTGGCTATCACTAGTTTGTCAGTGATGTGACATTAAGAAACAAGAGTGTACATCTTCCCAAGATAACTCCAAGTTCAGGTTCTGCAACCTCATGTGGCTTGTGTAAAAAGTTGTAGCACAGTGTGTTTCCTTTTACATGAGATGGCTTCCAAATATGACTTTCTTTTAGTGTGGTGCCAACCGCCTGTAAACTCTCTGGCATACCACAAAAATTGCCATAGCCACAATGTCATTCATCTCCCAGAAGCCAGAGAGTCACTTCTAAAACAGGTCATGTGCTTTCCTATTAAAAAGTGATGTTTCAGTGGTAGTTAGGCTCCTCGTTAACACGCAGTGTAGCGAGGTCACCCACATGTTCAGTGTGCAACAATTAAAAAAAAAAAAAAAAAGAAAGAAACCTCAAACACAGCAGTAATACCAGTAGTTAAAATTAAAGCAATTATATTTACCACATTTAGAACTCATTTTAAATTCTTTATCTGATATAGGCACTTAAGAAAAAGGAAAGGATGAAAAAAAATGGGAGCACGCATGGGGATTCTTTTTTTTAAAAGATTTTATTTATTTATTTGAGAGAGAGAGTGAAAGAGCACAAGCAGGGGGAGCAGCAGAGGGAGAGGGAGAACTAGGCTTCCTGCTGAGCAGGGAGCCCAATGCGGGGCTCAATCCCAGGACCTTGGGATCATTATCTGAGCCGAAGGCAGACTCCCAATCATCTGAGCCACCCAGGTGCCCCACATGTGGTGATTCTGAGGAAGAGTTAGAAGTGCTCCTGTCAATGGGACTTGGTGTCCCTGGCCTTCCTCGCATACTTCTGAGCCATTGCAAAAGCTTTATGGAACATTCTGAAAGAGAACAGGGAGGACATACACAAAGTAAAGAGAATGTGTCTTTAGTATATTCATTCAACAGCATTTGTCAGCTACTAGATCAGCGATTCTCAAACTTTTTAGTCTCAAGATCCCCTTTACACTTAAAAAAAATATTGAGGGCCCAGAGAGCTTTTGTTTTTATACGGTTCTACTTCTTGATGTTCACCGAATTGAAATTTTTAAATGTGATATTTAAAAATACTCTATTAATTTATATAGAGATGATAAGGAAGCCTTTGCATGTTAGCATACCATACTTTTAGGGGAAAAAATCATAATGAAAAGAGTGGCATTGATTTACATGTTTTCAAATCTCTGTAAAGTCTGGCTTAGGAGAAAACAACTGGCTTCGTATCTCTGCTTCTACATTCAACTTGGTGTTCTAAGTTGTTTTGGTTGAAGCATATGAAGAAAATCCAACCTTGTTATATGCTGTTGGAAAAGGATGAGTGTCTTAATAGCCTTTTAAGAAAATTGTGGATACTCTTTTTTGATATTACGCCGAAATTCAGCAAGTACTAGTTTCTTCAAAGTTAGTTTCACTGAGAATTCTGAAACAATATCAATGAGCTTTTTATTAGTTACACTAAAATCTGTTAGTATGTCTTGCAACTTGAATGGGTCTTTTACAAATGCATGATTTTGTAACATCTTGCATTAGTCAATTGGAAACTATTGGTTGAGTGAGTTATACAGCTCTTTGAATTGTTGACACATTTCATTACCCAAGATCAAAAAATCACATTTATTAATATCACCACCATTCTTATCAGAAATGTCTTAAATATTGCGAAACATTGGCAGATTCAAATTTTCCAAAATTCAGATTTTCACTTGAAACCTTGATTTTTATCCTTGGCAAAAATTGTTCTCAGTTGGGCAGGCTCACTTCATTCACTTTTGAAAAAATCTCTGCCATCATCTCTCAGTAGTTCATGGGGTTCCATGAAGAAACTTGCTAGTTCAGCTCATAATTCAGATGATCACAGAAGTACTTTTCAACCCTATATTTCAGTGTGTAACAGATGAGCATCCTGTATAGTCACACAGAGTATCAAAAAGTCATGTACTCAAGGGCTAAGATACAATAAAGGTGACCACTTTTACTGCTCTTTCAAGGACATTCTTCCCCCCCCCCCCCATTTTATTGAAAAATAACTGACATACATCACTGTATTAGTTTAAGGCATACGACATGAGGGTTTAATTTACATATATTGTGAAATGATTGTCACAGTAGGTTCAGCTAACATCCATGTCTCATATGGATATAATAAATAAAAGAATAAAGGAAAAGGAAATTCCTCCATTTGATAAGACCTCTTAGGATTTATTCTCTTAACAACTTACCTCTATATTATGTATTAGTGTTAGTTATGATTATCATGTACATTGTATCCCTACTACTTATTTATGTTACAACTGGAAGTTAAATCCTTTTTTTTTTCTTTTCAGCATAACAGTATTCATTGTTTTTGCACTACACCCAATGCTCCATGCAATCCGTGCCCTCCTTAATACCCACCACCTGGTTCCCCCAACCTCCCACTCCCGGCCCCTTCAAAACCCTCAGATTGTTTTTCAGAGCCCATAGTCTCTCATGGTTCACCTCCCCTTCCAATTTCCCCCAACTCCCTTCTCCTCTCTAACTCCCCTTGTCCTCCATGCTATTTGTTATGCTCCACAAATAAGTGAAACCATATGATAATTGACTCTCTCTGCTTGACTTATTTCACTCAGCATCATCTCTTCCAGTCCCGTCCATGTTACTGCAAAAGTTGGGTATTCATCCTTTCTGATGGAGGTATAATACTCCATAGTGTATATGGACCACATCTTCCTTATCCATTCGTCCGTTGAAGGGCTTCTTGGTTCTTCCACAGTTTGGCGACCGTGGCCATTGCTACTATAAACATTGGGGTACAGATGGCCCTTCTTTTCACTACATCTGTATCTTTGGGGTAAATACCCAGTAGTGCAATTGCAGGGTCATAGGAAAGCTCTATTTTTAATTTCTTGAGGAATCGCCACACTGTTCTCCAAAGTGGCTGCACCAACTTGCATTCCCACCAACAGTGTAAGAGGGTTCCCCTTTCTCCATATCCCCTCCAACACATGTTGTTTACTGTCTTGCTAATTTTGGCCATTCTAACTGGTGTAAGGTGGTATCTCAACGTGGTTTTAATTTGAATCTCCCTGATGGCTAGTGATGATGAACATTTTTTCATGTGTCTGATAGCCATTTGTATGTCTTCATTGGAGAAGTGTCTGTTCATATCTTCTGCCCATTTTTTGATATGATTATCTGTTTTGTGTGTGTTGAGTTTGAGGAGTGCTTTAGAGATCCTGGATATCAACCTTTTGTCTGTACTGTCATTTGCAAATATCTTCTCCCATTCCGTGGGTTACCTCATTGTTTTGTTGACTATTTCCTTTGCTGTGCAGAAGCTTTTGATCTTGATGAAGTCCCAAAAGTTCACTTTCGCTTTTGTTTCCTTTGCCTTTGGAGACATAGCTTGAAATATTAATTGACATATAATGTATTATTTGTTTCAGGGGTACAGGTCTGTGATTCATCAGTCTGACACAATTCACAGTGCTCACCATAGCACATACCCTCCCCAATGTCCATCACCCAACCACCCCATCCAGCAGCCCTCAGTTTGTTTCCTGAGATTGAGAGTCTCTTATGGTTTGTCTCCCTCTCTGGTTTCATCTTGTTTCATTTTTCCCTCCCTCCCCCTATGATCCTGTCTTGTTTCTCAAATTCCTCATATCAGTGAGATCTTACAATAACTATTTTCAAGGACATTCTTAAGTGAAAACGGATTGTTGTTTTTCCCTGCAGGTGTGAGATGCTAAAACATTCAATGACCACTAGTAACAGGTTGATGCTATTACCATGATCTGTGTCAAGGTACCATACATTTTATCCACTTTTGCTTTTTTGCCAACATTACAAATGTCGACACCGTGAAAGTGCAAATAAACCTTATTCTTATGATATTGTTTTGACTTCATGAACCCCTGAAAGGGCCTTGGGAGCCCCCAGAGGTCTATACTAGATATTCAGCTTGACCTGTAAGAGGCTTTCTTCTTGTAGAGGGGCAAGAAAGAGAATTTTTTAAAAACTGAATAAGATGCTACAACCAAAATTGAGCAGGGGTGTGTGTCAGTGGGCTGTTTGAGGTTGGGTGGTCATGAAGGGCTCCTCAGAGAAGGTAACATGGAAGGTGAAACTTAAAAGCAGGTAGAACAGGATAGCTAGCTCAGGCTCTGCTGGAAGAATGGCGAGGAACAGGAAGAGGACCATGTTGCTAAGCATAGTGAGCAAGGGAAGGTCAGTGAGGCAGTCAAGGTCCACACTGGACTGGGCTTTAGAAACCAAAGTAAGGAGCCATCTTTCATGCTGAGTTTGTTGAAGACTTTGAGGGGACTGAGCCAAGTGAAAGGGGACGGTCACCTTGTCCTTCCCGCAGGAGGTGTGTCTTCACCTCTTCCACCTCCTTTCTTCTGCAGATGACTTCATCTGGCTTTGAAATTCCAACGGCTGGTTGTAAAGTTGTGAATGTAAGTGGAAAAATCCCAAAAGATGACATATAGCAGAATACTCTCTTTATACAATAAAAAGAAATTCTAAAAATATTATAGTCGTGAGAAGGCTATATAAAGAAGAGACCACGGGGACAATCAACAGAAATTCAGAACGGTGATGACCTCAGATAAGGGAGTCAGGAGGACCAGGTCAGGGAAGACCATACAGAGAGATGTAGGTCCTTGTTAAAGTTCCAGTTCTGATTTTGAGTGGTGGTTCTGTGGGCGGTTATTATCTTACCTTATCAAGAACAGATGAATGAGTGAAAGCGGGCAGACCATGAATGGGCGAGTCACAGGAGTCCGTGGGAGCCACCGATAATGACTAACCCAAGTGTGTGCACCAGGGTTTGATATAAAGAGAAAGTACGAGTGGAAAAAATACAAATCGAATACCTTTTTCATTTCTTCGCAAACCAAAAGGCAACTTCTAACCATAGCCATACAAAGATCATCTCTAGCACCTGGTGAAGAAATTGTGCTTTGGGGTAAAAGTGCCTGGATTCATTCTCATCTTTGCCTCTTGCAGTACGAACTGGGCAGGCTGGACACAGTACAGATCCCTCCAGCCTCAGTGTCTTTATCTGCAGGGTGGGATCATAGCAGAATCCCTCTCCTTGAGCTGTTGGGAAGACGTGATACCCATAAAGTTCTTGGTACAAAATTTCTCAGTCATGTTTGCAGGGGTTGGGGTGAAAATTCTCGTTCCTGTAAATACTCCCTGCTTCTTTTCCATTTTTTCTTTCTTTATGTAACCAGGGGAAACCAAGAAAGGAGCAGGTTTGTTTTTTGTTTTGTTTGTGAGAAAAAGGTTGTTGAATCTACTCTTAAGAATGTTTGAATTAAATTCTCTTGCCTGAGGAGGATATTTTTATCTTATATGATTGTTCTTTGAACAAGCCGTTTAAAAAAAAAAAAGAAAGAAATGGGAAGGCTCAGTGCTTTCTTCCTGAAAAGAGGCTTTGGGGCTTTAGGCCAAAATGTGGCTTGAAGGGAATTTTAGAAGCAGCCGCAGCAGGTGGTCTCAGTTGTGAGGGGCCCTGCTGGTGACAGGCACACTCCCCCAGGACACAGGGAACACCCAGCCAAGCGCTCTCTGGGCTGCCCCTGCACGGGGACCCGTAGGAGGGAGAGAGTATGCTGAATCAGAAAGGAAGGGCCGCCCCATGGGATACATGGGAGACCAAGGCAGGCACGTGTGAATTTCAGCCCACTTTTCCCTCAACTGCATCACCTCAGTTCCATTTTACAGGGTTTTAGAACCTGCCAGACCTGACACCCTTTAACTGATCCTGCTGCCTCCCACTCTGGACCATGGCAGTCCACCGATCTGTTTTCTGATCCTATGCTTTTGCCTTTGCCTTGCCTTTTGTCACAGGAATGGAATCATGCGATTTGTGACTTCTTGAATCTGTTTTTGTTCAGTTAGCACGATGGCTTGGAGGTACATCCATGTTGGTTTTTTCCCTTTTTATTGCTGAGTAGTATTCCATTGTGTGAATGAACCACAGTTCATGTCTGGTTTCTCACAGTTCATTTCTTGTTTCTCCATTTTCCAAGTGAGAGACATTTAGATTGCTTCCAGTTTAGGGCAAATACAAATAAAGCTGCACTAAACATTCCCATGCAGGTATGAATGTGAACAGAAGTTGACGTTTCTTTTTTTTCTTTTTTTGCTAATGGATATCCAGTAGTTTTAGCAGCGTGTTGAACAGATTCTGCCTTCTCCAGTGAATTGCCTTTTCCTGTGTTTGAGAAATCAGTCGACCATATATGTATAGGTCTCTTTGGGGTTTCCTATTCTATTCGCTTTTTCTGTCTGTCTGGCCTTTCTGTAATACTACAATGGCTTGATTGCTATTGCTTTTAAATATTTTATTTATTTATTTGTTGGAGAGAGAGCGGAAGCAGAGGGAACAGAAGGCAGAGGGAGCAGCAGGCTTCCCTACTGAACAGGGAGCCTGATGCGGGACTTGATCCTAGGACCCTGGGATCAAGGCCTGAGCCAGAGACAGATGATTGACCAGCTGAACCACTCAGGTGTCCCATACTATTGCTTTTATAGGAAATCTTGAAATCAAGTAGTAGTCCAAGTCCTCCGACTTTGTTTTTTTACAAAATTGCTTGGGCTATTCATTTGCTTTTCCATATGAAATTTAAAATCAGCTTGTTGATTTCTACAAAAACTTCTGCTCAGAATTTGATTGGAGTTGTGTGGAATCTATATGGTAGTCTGGGAAGAATTGACATCAAAATATCATCTTTCAGTCCATGATCGTGGTATATCTCATCATTTTAGATCATCTTTGATTTATTTCATCACTGTTTATATTTTTCATCACACATATCTGGCACTTGTTTTCTGAGATTTATTCTTACATATCTTGTGTTTTTTCATGCTATTGCAAATGGCACTGTTTTATTATATTTTGGTTTCCAATTTACTGCTAGTTTAAGAAATGTAGATTTTTTTAATACTGATTTAATACTAAGTTTTTTTTTAATACTGATTTAATACTTACTAAGTTCTAGTAGTTTTTTTTTTTTTTAAGTAGATTCTTTAGGTTTATCTATGTGGCCAAATCATAACATTTGTAAATAAGAAATTTTATTTCTTCCGTCCAACCCATGCCTTTATTTCTTTTTCTCGCCTTCTTCCACTGGCTAGGGTCTCTAATATGATGTTTATTATTATTATTTATTAATTTATTCTTCATGAGTTATCATTATTCATCCTTTTGGAAAATTATTCATTCATTCATTCACCAGACATTTCTTGAATATCAAGTGGCAGGTTTACATGGCATTGTGTGGGATATAAGAAAAGTACCTCTAAAATACTTAGGCTCATGTAGGAAACATAAGATAGTTTCCCAAATGAGAATAACAGTAGGTAAAGAGTATAGGGTGTGCCATAGTCCCTTGGGGTCAGCCCTGGGTGGGGTTGAGAAGGAGGCAGGCAGTTTTCCTGTCCCTACTCAGAGGTGTGCTCAGCTCCCTTCTGAGGTCTGTGCAGTGGATCAGAGATGCCTCTGATTGGCTCCCAGTGTTGCACGTTGGCTGACATGCCCAAGAGATGGGGTAGGCTTAATAATAAATAAGAACTAAAGGGGGTACCTGTTTGTTATGATTCTGGCTGGAGGGACAATTTCCAACAAACTGTACCTAAGAGAAGTGCTCAGTCAACACATTTTTCTTCCCTTTAAAAACTCAGAAACCCTAGAAGGAAGCTGAAGCAGGAAGAATGCCCTCCAAGCACTGCCCCTAGGATCTAAAGGTCAGTCAGTCAGAAATATGGGATGCACTGCAACTCGAAGAGAGGGAAAAATGTGAGGTGGGAGGCAGTGGGGTGGGAATGTAGGGACTAATGAGAAGAGAGACTTACGAAAAGAGGAGTCATGTGCAGCTGTGTGCTGTGCCTTGTAGTCCTCTTCTCCTTCCCTGCGTGAATCTCAGGGTCAAGGTTGGAAGGAGGTATCACAGTACATGGTTTCTGGAGATCACAGGAGGGAGAGCTGAGTGATATGGGAAGAGCAATCTTGTTGAATGGAAAAATGGGTAACAGAGGAGTCACAGAAAAATGGGTAACAGAAACAGAGGAGGACATTCTACGCCAAGGACAGGGAAGAGGGACTAAGGATTACTAGCCAAGAACAATAATACTTTGGAACCCATGCTCACGCTTTGTACCTCACGCATGGAATGGAGCAGCAAGGGGATTGATGGGAAGGCAGCTAGAAATCGACTCTGGAGGCAAGTTGTGTGTCTTGAGTGACAGCCTCATGGGTTGAAACTGAACTTGATAATCAGTGGGAGAGGACAAGAGAATTTTGAGCAGGGAAGGAAATGAGATCTGAATTTTGAGGGTTCCAAGGATGACCTCGCCAGCTGGGCTGCCCGGGTTCAAATCCTGGCCACCAGCTGTGGAAAGAGCTGCCTGTCCTTCTTGGGCCTCAGTTTCCACACCTGTAAAACAGGAATAATAGTAGATACTTGTCCAGACTAAGTGAGCGGATACACGCAAAGCTCTTGGAATAGCGCATGGCATGTGGAAAAGTGCTGTAAGAGTGTGATCTTGCATTACGTTTATCAGCATTGTCATCGTTGTTATTTTAGGCACCTTAATTGGGAGGAAGGTGGGTGAATTTGAGCGGTTAAAGTCACTGCTCAGGGAAGCACACCAGACTTGAGAGGCTTGACTTTAGAAGGCTATCTGTGCTACTCCGCCCCTGCCATGGCACCCGCTCTGGGTCCTTCCCTCTTCTCCCACCCCACCCCTGCAGCTGAAACCCAAACAGAAACCTTGCTCTTTTTTTCTCTTTAAAAACTTTGCCTTTCTGATCCTCACGTGGGCTAATCACACTCTGGAACCCCTTCACCAGAGCGTATAATGGATGTGTGCACACTTAGGGTTGCGTTTCCCACAAGTAGACTTGGGGAGTGTATTTCAAAGCGCCTCCCTCCCAAGTCAGCAGGCCCCTGTGTGGGGGATGCAAATTTGATGTCTGGAGCCCACCATGGAGATGATAATTACAAAGACTGGGGCAAATAGGAAAATATTTAGACAATAGTGTTACATGAAACAAAACCAAAAATTGTGCACGCGTCACATAACTATGTGAAGACATGGATACACATTGGCAAGGACTGTAAAGAAATGCAGACCTGTGACAACATTTGCGTTCAGATGGGAAGAGCGTGAGCACGTTAATTGCTTTTCCTTTAGTGATTCTGCGATTGTTTTAACAATATGTAAAGAAGTTGAAAAAGAAAGGAGGGAGCATGAGTTCCCCCCTTCCCCTGCCCCATCGTGCCTAAGACACCCCTAGTGGTGAGCATCCATTGTTGTAGCAGAGAATGGAGGCGGAAAGGTGGAGGGTGTGAGTAGTTAGTGGGACTGTGATCCCCAAAGCTGAGGACCGTTCTGTTCCATCTAGCCCCAGAATTCACCCATCTTCTCTACTTTTGGAAATTCCTAGCCAGTGGCCCCCACACCCACTCTCAGCAGCAGAGGGACCCTCCCTTCTGTGCACACAACACTCCCCAGGGACTAGGGCCCTTCCAGAGTGACATGGAGTGAACCTGTCGCCTCCTTCCTTAGGCCATCACAGTGATGGTCTCAAGTTAAACAGACATGGTTCAGATTCTAGCTTTGTCACTGTCACATGGACATGCTGTGACCTTAGCCTCTTTGAGCCTCCCTTTTGCTATCTGTTATATGGGATTAATAATATCTCTTGCAGTCGGCTGTTACTAGGAGGAAGAGCATGAATGCAGTGCTTGGCACCCAGGAAATTGCTCAGTAAATAGTCTTGGCCGCTATGGCTGGGGAGGTTGTAGGGGTTGTTATGAATCATTGTTAGTTTATCAGAGAGAACCATCATTCAAGGGCTAGCTCGAGGGCTGCTGCCTTCATGAGGTCAGAGCCCCTTCCTCTGCCGGGAGCTTCCTCTCTCTCCACTGGTCCCCTGGAACACTGGGTTCCAGGAGGAGAGGAGCACCTGCTCCTTTCCCTCTGGCAACAGTGTCATTTGTATGCCCTTGGCTTTTTTCAGAGGTAGCAGCATGGTACTGAGTGGCCAGAACGAAGGGAAGGCCCAGGTCAGGTACTTCATGGTGAAGATCCGAAATGCTACCCTAGTGGGGTTCTGGTCTCTGTGAAGAAAGTGCTTTCGGGGCACCTTCTGGTGTCAGTCTTGTGACTCGGGATGCATTTGAGTCTAGAACAGGCAGTGAAGGGGAGTCGTTTGAAATGGGGAGGATGTTTCCACAGCCCTCAAGTCATCCTTCCTCCGTGGTCCCCAACTCCCTTTATGTGAAGGTGGCCCCATCCATGTCGGTGTGAGCAGAACGTGGCCCCACGAACCCACAACGCCGCCCAGCCCTCCACAGCGGCTGGGCCATTGCGGCGGTGCTCTCACCTGTTGTCACCTTCTGCCTCCGCCTCCCTCTGAGACAGTGCTGGCAACATTGCGGACACGCGGTACACATTGCATAATGGCTGAATGAATTAGTCCAACCAGACAAAGTGGGTCTGAAGAACTCACAGATCACGGGCCCTCAAGGATCTCATTTGCAGGTACATTTTCCTCCAGCACACTGGGACAACCTGGAAAAGTTCCTGGAGCTGCGGTTACATCCGCGCATTGCCCTGTGTCCTCAGCACTTGGAAATATAACACAAGGGGCCCCCGTAGAGAATGGTTTCGAAATGAGCTTCCTGCCTTAAGGCAAAGGTCGATTCACCCGTGCAGTGAGTGGGGCCGCCAGGTGAACGAAGCTGTTAGTGGGGAGGTAATGTGGATGAAAGGTCGTCGGAGGGTGGCCTACTGCAGGCGCCTAATGGACGCTAAATAATTGAAAGACTAAAGTGAGAGATGGGTGAGTGCTGCACTGATGAACCCGTGATGAACTAAGGGGGTCCTAGAACATTTGCAAATTGGTCATTAATGTTTCATCAACAGTGTCTGCATCCTTTGTTCACTCTCGGTGGTAGCCGGAGTTTGCAATCACAGGGAGGCGGCTGCATGAGAAACTGAGATAGAGGAATTATGCCAGGCCTACGATTCTACCCAGTCATTGGGGTTCATTTCAAAGTAGTCTAAGAGCTGGCGATGGCCTGCTGTCCCTTACAAGTGGGCTTAGAAGGGACTCGGGTGCTTTCACGTTGTGACATTTGGAGGGGAATTCAAGAGTTTAGAGCATTGCGTCTTTGTCAGGGTTTTGTGGTGGTGGTTGTTGTTGTTGCTTTGCCTGTGTGTGAACTGAGGTTTGCTAACACGGAAACGACTGCTTATTGGTGATGGGGAGGGGATGAGGAGGTATAGGGAATAATAATTCTGTTCATCTAGGGAGAATGCCTTCTTCAAAATGATTTTTTCTGTTGGCAAAACTGAGAACATACTCACATGGTCCCCTCCCGCAGTAAGTGACAGGGAAAACACATCGTGCGCCGGGGAGAGTTAGCCCTGGCAGCGAACCGGCTTAAATCATAGGGAGAGCCTCGGCTGGCACAGCTCCCCGTACTTCGGGAGACCCTGGCTGCAGGAAGGAAATGGAGGCTCGTTTTAGAATCCCAGGGATGTCAGGTCCCTTTGTGAGCCTCCTCCCATGGTTGGGCTTTCCCAAGCAGTAACCAGGTCCTTGCCCACCTTCGTGAGCTGTACCATTGGAAGAATTTTCTGCTCTCTGCCACCGCCCCGCCCTCCATCTGGGGACCCTGCTCTGTTGAAGCTGTCCACCCCAAAGCCGCCCAAAACCCTGCCCGAGCTCACCAGTTCTTCTTTTGCTGACTTTTGAAGGGGGTCCCCATTGTCTCCAGCCCTGGGCAGCATGCTTTTGACAGCGGCCCACCCCGCAGCCTGTGCCCAGGAAGCCGGTGGTAGGTTCAGATGGCTCTTATTTCCATATTTCACAACCGAACTGCAAAGGGCACTTAAGGGAAGCAGGCATTGAGTCTGTCCCAGGAGGAATCAGTCTTCCCACTGCGGGAAGCAGCCCAGGCAGCTGGTGCTGGTTTTAAGCGTATGTTGACCCAGCATCCTCTCAAGGTAACTGAAATGAATAGCTTGTGCTAAAGGATGAGTGCACCCAGAGCCCCGTCAGCCTCTGTCAGTGCCCACTGGGGACTGTCGAGTGTCCAGTACGGAGTGGAGGGCTGGGCACCCTGAGCCTGGGTTGAACCAAAGCCCCAGCCTGGCCACAGGAGTCTCCAGGTCTACCCTCTGCTCCACCAGGGGCTGGGCGTGGGCTACACAGGGAGCCCAGGGCTGAGGAGACTGTGGCAGGATTATCAGAGATGGGAGCAAGGAGGCAGTGGTAGGCACACAGTCTTTGAACGGGAAGATGGTTCAGAAAAGGTAACATGCCCCCACCCGTATGTGTTTTTGAAAGGGGAGGTATGTGCTCATTTTACTTTTCTCTTGCAGATGTTTAAGGTGTGGCCCAGTGACCTGTATTCCTCTGCATTCCGAGTTCTGCTTCTGTCCTCAGCTTCTCTCTGTCTGTCCCCGGAGGGATGGGCATGTCAGTCGTTCACAGGTGCCTGTGCCCTCGTTCTTTTAAGTATGAGCCATCCTCGCCTTGTTTTTGTTTTCTCTTTGCTTGTTTTTGAATCACAGATTTTCTGGTATAAAATTGCTCATCAAATTCCTCTACTTACCCTCAGAAAACTTGCCTGTTTCCCGAGGGGTTGACCTGAATCCCTCTTAAGCAGGGTTTGTCAACGTTGGCACTGTGGACATTTTAGATCAGGAAAATTTTTGCTGTGGGGGCTGTCCTGTGCTTTGTGTGATGTTTACAGCATCCTGGCCTCTACCCACCATATGCTACGAGCAACACGCCCCCCCCACACACCAGTTGTGACAACCAAAAATGTCTCCAGACATTGCCAAATTTCCTCCGGTTAGGAACCACGGTTCTATGGGAATTATGCCAAGGCAGCCCTCCCATTTTAAACATATGCTGATCCACATGGTGGGATGGGTTGTTCTTAGTTATTAAACTGTTTATTATTTCTTCATGTATTCACCTGTCTGTTTACCCATTGATCCATCCATCTGTCCATCCAGCTAACCAGCTGACAATCCACCCATGGAATAATAGTGTCTTTGGAGCTAGACCATTCTTGAATTTAAGTTTTGGCTCTACTGCTTACTGACTGTATGACCTTGGATTTAACTTCTCTTAACCTCAGTCTCTTCATCTGCAGCATAGAAAACAGTTCCCAACTCATGAGATACAGAGCAGGGCCGGGATTAGACTTGGCTTCATGGGCATGATGATGTTTTGGAGTTGGATAAAGACAGATGGCGGAGATTTTGAGTGGAAGGCGAAGGCCGAAAGCTAGTGAGGAGGGACTGAATTGGGACATGTTTAAAGAGCACCGAGAGGAGGAGGTAGGCATCTGAGATTGCAGAACTGACTAGATTCAGAAGTGGAGGCCTCAGAAAGTGAAGAGTCTAAGATGATCTCAAGGCTTTGAGAGCATCTGGGTGCCTTGCAGAATGAGGGACTGTGATCAAAGTGATGGCAGCCAGGGAAAAGAACAGGCGTGGGAGGCAAGGAGGGCTTAGTTTGGGCTACGTTGAGTCTGAGTCCCATGGACATGCAGTCAGCTAGAGGTGCTAAGCAGGTGTTGGGAAGAGGTCAGCACCCCAAGTTCTCTATATAGAGATGATCATTTGAGCCATGTGCTTGGACAAAGTAAAAAGCATAACCACAGAAGAGAAAAGGGTCAAGGATAGGTTCTTTGGGAGCAGCCTCATCAAGGTAAGGTGGACCATATGTGGGAACAGATGAGGTTGTAAGTGAGAGCAAATCTAGAACCCAAGAAGAAGCAGTCAGAAGCTTACTAAGATTTCCAGGAGCACAAGGTCATGGAGGCTGAGGGAAGTTTCAGAGAGGAAGATGGGGTTGACTGTGACATGCTCAAGAAGGTCCAGATGAGTGAATATGGAGTAATAGATCTCTCGTGGGTACTGAAGGTTATCAAAGACTTTTAAATAAGTTGTTACAGGAAAATGGTGTTAATGGAACCCACCCCCCCACCGCCACCCATATTTAGGGATTGAGGCAAGAAGTATAATGTTCCATTTCAAGAAGTTGTTCAGCAAAGGTGAACACCATGGGAGAGTTTCCTTTAAAAAAAATTTTTTTAGAGAAATATGAGCCTTTTTCAGGGAGAAAGAGAGATTGAAGATAGACAAGCTGATTAATGAGGAAACAGCATGAGATCAAAGGCACTGAATGTTTGGGGGAAGGTACTTGGAAAGAAGATGTAGATGCTTCCATTTTCGAGACCACGGGGAAAAGAGACTGGAAAAGAGAACACAGATCAGTCGGTCCTGAGGACAATGACTTCAGCTAACCCCAGCCTAGATCGCTTCATAAAGAAGGAGGATTTGCAGGGTCAAACTAGAAAACTTTGTCCAACTAGAACTGTTTTCCTTGGATTTATTTTCCCAAGATAAGTCATAGAGTAAGTAATTCATTATCATCAGTTAATATGTCTGAGCACAAGACCAGGGATTACAAATGAAGACTCCTTCTAAGAGCTCATAGATAGTTGACAAAAATACCCTTCACAAAGGACAGGTGATACAAAAAAGTTGGCAGTCTTTCAGAGGTCATGACAAAAATACCCTTCACAAAGGACAGGTGATACAAAAAAGTTGGCAATCTTTCAGAGGTCATGAGCTAAGTCTTCATTCATTCACTCTTATTAAGTGGTCCTCTCATTACCAATAGTTTTACTTTCCCAAATCATTGTGATTAGTAACTTTATCATGAGCTTCACATGGGTTAATTCAATGAGTCACTCAGCTCTAGGAGGTCCTTTAGAGATGAGGCACCTGAAGAACAGCAAGGTTAAGTCACTTGCCCCACATCACACAGCAGCTAAGGTGCAGAGGTGGACTCCAGAGCCGAACAGTCTGGCTCTGCAAGCACTGGTTCCCAGACCACATGCTTGTTGTCTAGAGGGAACACTGAGGCCTGGATGGGAGTGTGACCATCACACTACCCAGGGAATCCCATGATCCTGGGAAATTCAGCTGATCTAAAAGGTGACAAACCTTGGGCATTTAACACTGGGATTTTAAAAAAGGCATGAAGAAAAGAAATCATAAATGAAAAGGCTTAAAAAAGCTGGGAAATGAGACAGACACCCAGAACCACCATGCAGAGGACGATACCTCTCTTTCCATTTTCCTTTTCTTCCTCTCCTCCTTCCCACTCCTCCTTTCCCTTCCTCTTCTTTGCGGGTCCTCCTCTCTCCATACAGTCCACAAAACTCTCTTCTTTCTCTGCTGGGTGTAGGCCCCCAGATCCTCAATACCCCACTCCCCAGATCCTCCCCAGTGCTGTCCCCTTGTGAGATCACGGACAGGAATGTGGTTTCTAATGAGCAGTTCTACTCATCCTACCCTTTGATGTCCTGCACGTTCTTCTATGGCTAGGGTCCAGTCCCGGGGGCAGAAGCTGGGCCATATTGTCTAGTGGAGCTCGAAGTCCCTTTGCGGTGAAATTCCATCCCACGCCTATGGGGCTGTCACTTCGGTGAACACTGTTTGATCTCTGCCTTCTCAGACATCCTTTCTCATTAAAAATTGAAGTGATCATAAAAATAGGGCCCCTTGGTCCTTCTCAGGTGCTCAACATTTGTTAGCCACAGCTGGGAACCTTTTTCTTCTCAGTGGCCTGAAGTGATTTATCACGTCACGTGTCGTCTGGGCCACCCCATGGCCTTGCTATATCAGACCCTCATGTGGCCCCATGCAAACCCAGCCTGTCTTCCTACATCTTCTGGCTTCTCTTCCGCTGCCCTCCTGTGGGGTCCTGCTGACCCCATGGCTGTGACAGGCTTGCAGAGCTGCCCCTAGAACTGTGCATCCAGTTTTGCATTGCTTCCTAACATGCTTCCTTCCTCATTGGATCAGAAGCCATTTAAATACCACAGCAAACTGCTCAGCACCAATCATGTACCAGCCACTGTGCTTGGGGATGGAAAAGTGAACAAGTAGTTCTTACAAGTGACAGACCTCCAGTGACACAAGACATGAGTGTAATGAGAGGTGCATATGGAGTGCTATAGTGATAGAGCATGTGAGCACCCGCCCCCCGGAGGGCAGGGACCACCTGGCCTATAGCCCCATAGGGGTGCGGTGAGGCTGGGAGAGGTTCACGGTTGGAACGACGTGCAGGTGTGCCTGACACACAGTGGATGCTCCACATATCAGCGGTCATTACTCTTATCCATTCCCTTCCAACCCATTTCCCCAAGTTCCAATATCAAGCCACACCTTGGGTATTCAGAAATGGCTCTTAATTACAGTAAAACAAATGGAGAAGTGAGTGTTGGGCCCCTCAGGAGGGAATTAAAGACACTGGAGAGAAGATGGATGTTACTGGTGGTGCAGTTGGGAGGGGAGTCTGGGAAGAAGACTATGGCTCCCTGGGCGCATGACACTTTCCTCCCAGATCAGCCTTGCTCCTTGGTCCTGATCACTGGCCCCTAGTGAGTCTCCTCATTGTTTCGCCTGTTTTTTTTCCCTCCAGAAATAGGACCTTTTCAGGACACCTGGGTGGCTCAGTGGGTTAAAGCCTCTGCCTTCAGCTCAGGTCATGATTCCAGGGTCCTGGGATTGAGCCCCGCATTGGGCTCTTTGCTCAGCGGGGAGCCTGCTTCCCTTCCTCTCTGCCTGCCTCTCTGCCTACTTGTGATTGCTGTCTGTCAAATAAATAAATAAAATCATTAAAAAAGAAAAAGAAAAGAAATAGGATCTTTTCATTCACGTAACTTTCCAAAAAGAAGAAAAAAAAAGTCAGGAATGCTCCAGAGCCTATTCCTCTTTTCACTCTTCTTTCAATTCAGATCACTTTTGCAATCATTTATCGACCTTGTCCTGTGAGCCAGATACCATGTGAGGCCCTAAAATACAGCTGTGGACCAGACGGTCCTATCCTTCTGTCACAGAGCTCCCTAAGCCCAGTGGCACAGACCATGAATGCCACGGGGTCCTGGCTGTCCCGCCCCACCCCGAATTCCCTACCACCTCTAACAATGAGACAGGTAGAGGGAAGGGTCTCCCTTGCCTTCCCTTTTCCCAGAATGAGGTTTTGTGTGATTTTAACTTATTTGCAGACAATTAACCCTGGGGTCAAAAAAGCACACCCTTCTGCCTCTGCAGAGATTGAAAGCAGATTTTTGAAGAGAAGCAATTGCTGTGTAGAATTAAAAGCTTCTTGATGAATAATGCTGTCGTTATGCAGGGAGGAAATTACAGTAGCACTTTCTGCTATGTAATTAAAAAACCAAAAAAGCAAAGATGAATGAAATACCCACAAGTGAAAATGGGATTTGGTTTTCAACAGAGGAAATTGAAGCTGTGTCAGTCACATGGTTTTCATTTCCCAGTCTAAGTGAAGTGTGTCCTGAATCATTTCAAATTATAGCAGAGAATCTCATGGCACATTTTCTTTAACCTTTGTAATACCCTGGTCTAAAAAAGGAGATTTTTTTACTCTAAAAAGATGGTGGGGTTTTTTTTCCCCATTCTAACCACAGACTCTCTTTCTAAAATATGAAAAGCATTTCATAGATCCAGTTGGGGTCATGATCTGTTTTAGTTCTCTCCCACCCCACTGCCACACCCTGATTTTCACAGTCACGCTCATTCTCCCATTTGTAATCTAACCTCCTCTGCTCAAGAACATATAAGATTAGTAGCCCAGAGCTGGACTTGGAGTCTACACTGTACTCTTCAATGTGATGTCTTATCTCGGTGTTGTGTCATCAAGCCTGAGAGACCGTAACTACTATACACTGGTGGGCCCCCAGAGCAGAGGGGACTGCTGGTTCTGAAGTCAGAGAGACCTGGGATCTACTCCTAGCCTAGTGACTTGCCATATAACCTGTGAAATCAGTACCTTTCCTGAGCTTCATTTCCTACACATAGAGAATAGAGATTGTAATAGCCTCTTCATTAGAGTTGTAAGAAGTAAATGAATTGATAGATAGAGTGTCTAGTTCGCAAGAAATACCAGCTAATATCATTATCATCACTATTGTTGGAAATAACCATTGGATTCAAGAGTGCTAAATGGGTGTTCCAGCTAAGGGGTTTGGGATTACCAACACTGGTTGTGGACAGAGGGGAGAGTTCCAGTGGCAGATTTAAACATTGTAAGCAATGGAGAATATCGTCTGACAGATTCTTCTTGGAATTCTGGAAAGCTGGGCTGAAGCAGGAGGCCTATCCTAGAGGACTCACAGACCTCTTTCACACCCCCATACCCCAGATCGCAGAGTTGTACCACTGGACGGCAAGGGAGTAAGGTCCTAAATACATGTTCTCCTGAGAAAAGAAGATGTGGCTAGCTCTCCTCCTAGGCAGGGCAAAAGAGCTGGTCTTGGAATTAGGGAGTAGGCCTTGGGCCTCTGATCTTTGCACTGTGAGAAAAAGCAAGGAAAGCGTCAGGGAGAGCCAGATTTCTGGGGGTGCCATTCTCACACTCTGAAGTCTCACACTTAGGCTGGGTCCTAGAATTTGACCCATCAGGTTGGGGGCCCGCTCCTTAGAGGAAGAGCAAGGAGAGGACAGTGATGAGGCTGAGGACAAGGATGATAGCAGTGAGCACTTGCACAGCACTTAATATGGCTGGATAATACTTTAAGTGCTTTATATAAACTATCTTATTTAATCTTTGTAATAACCCTTCGATATATGTATTGATGTTATGCTCACCTTCTACATAGGGAAACTGACCAAAAAATGAGGATATGTAATTAGAGCGTAGAGAGTTCCTCTATAAATAAAAGGATGGATGGATGGATGGGCAGACAGACAGACAGGTGAATAGGATACTATATCTTTCTATAGATAGATCATTCTTCTCTTCCTCTTCTTCACAACTGTTGGCCTCTAAAATGACCATCACAATAAGGCAAACAGCTTTGTAGAAGATTAAGCCCAGACGTGTCTCCTGGTTATTTCATAGGTTATATTAAAATGCAAAAATGATTATTAGTTATTAGTTTTAAAACAAAGGCTAGAAACATATGCTCAGTTTAGCCTTAAGGATTTTTTTTACTATTTGTACCCCTAGCTATTCATTATAAAATTGTTATCTCTCCTTGAAAGACTCAGAGAGGTTAAATAACTTACTCAAGTTTGCTGAGCTAATAAGTAGCAGAACTGTAATCTGCTTCCCAGTCCTCTGATTCTGTCAACTGCCATTTCCATGTTTTCCTCCCATCACCATATACTTTCTGTGAGTAGCTCACCAGATCACATCAGTGGGCTGAACCAAGGAAAATGCAGGAAGTTCAGTGGTTAAATTCATGGTTCTTTGCAGTAATAAAGCTCCTGGCCCAAAGTGTGGTTCCCTCACTTTGTGCTCTCTAGTTACTTACCCTCTCTGGGCCTCCATTTCTCCTGGGGTTGTTGTGAGGATTAGATGAAATAATGATGTAAAGCATCAGTGCTAAGTGATAATTGTGGTTATAATTAATAGGATGCCATATGCCCTTGGCTATGTTCTCTCAGGAATTCTTTGCCTACTACTAGAGTAATGCCAAGTCTAAAAGGCCATTATAAACCTGAATGTTGTTCTTGTATAAGTATATGACTAATGATCATAGTCAGTTAAGATAATATCCTAATCCTCCAAATTCACTTCTTGGCAAGCTGAGTCTACCTCCTACCTATTGAACCCACACTGTGGGACCGGACTCGTCTGTGACACCATGTGTGTCATGTTGACCTTTCAAAATCTGTAAGGAAGGTTGGGTGTCACAGTGGCCATTGATGTTCCCCTTCTAGGAGGCTGTTCTCAAGATAATTGCAAAGCTAGTTTGAACCTTTCAGAGGAGGGATGGTTAGTAGATTGTTATCTATTGCTCCATAATGAATTACCCCCAAAACAGCGTGGCTGAACACAACAGATGTTTCATTCTCTCACGTTTTTTGTGGCCAGGAATTGGAGAGAGAGTGTCTTGACTGGGTGATACTGGCTCTGGGTCTGTCATGAGATTGTAATCAAGGTATCAGGCCAGTGGGGGGATGGGGTGGCAGGGGAGGTTTATCATCTGAAGGCTTGATTGGGGCTCACTGTCTTGGCTGTGCCAGGAGACCTGGGTTCCTCCCTGGCCATTGGCCAGAAGTCATAGCTCATGCCATGTGGCCTTTTCCACAGGGCAGCTTGTCAGCTGGCTCCGTGAGCAGTGACCAGAGAGAGCAAGGCAGGAGCCGTGATGTGTTGCGTAGCCTACCCTTGGAAGTAACACATCATCACTTCTGCCATGGTGTGTGGCCATGCAGACCACCCCCGGTCCAGCTGGGAGGGGACCACACAGGGTGTGAATGCCAGGAGATGGGGATCACTGGGGGCCTCTCAGAGGCTGGCTATCACAAGTGGTATATTCACATTTCTGCAAAACTAAGAGAATTGTGATCTTAATAACCTTTGTCTCTAAAAAAACCAACCCAGTGGGGTAAGCAGCCTTTTAGAGGAAATCTCACATTTATTGATGATGAAATAAATGATGAATTCATTCATCATTTGATGAATAAGTGATGAAATAAATCACGTTTATTCCAAGACACAACAGCTGATTATTTTTTGGATTATAATAAAATGCAAAAAGCCCAATAATCATGTTAGTTTTGAAACAAAAGTGAGAAACACATTTCCAGTTTAACCTCAAGGGATTTTTTTTAAAATTCTAAGTACCCCTGGCTATTTATTGTAGAGGTAGCCACAGAACTTTAAATATAGACCAGCATGAATTCAACTCTTACAAATTTAAAACCGTCAGAAGTGCCAGAACACTTATTTTTCAATCCAGAGGGGAGAATTCTATAAGAGTGGTGGCTAAATACATAGAAAACGAATTTACTGCTTTAGCATCTGTAATATGGAATACTTTGCATTCCCTCTGACTCATCTCTTTTCTGTGCCTACCATTCCCATTTGTACCTGAAGCTGGACCCTCCCTCCCTCCACCCTAAGCCAGATTATTTTGAGTGAAGACATTGATTTAAACTTACTCTGCTTTCACTTTGCCCTGTGAACTCATATAAGGAAATGAAATAAAAATTTATAGGTCCCCTACATGAGCAACACAGTCAAGCTGGCAAGAAGGAAGATCACACAGTTAGTTCTTAGAAAGGTAAAGTTAAGCAACCAAAACCTCACATATATGCACTCAGAAGCACTCATGGGGATCCTTAAAGGCAGTAGGGGGACAGAAAGCACTTGGGAAGAAGATCCTGTAGGAAGACAGGCTAGCCCTCCTCCTCTCTGCAGGAGTCTGGGCAGGTAGGTGGTATGGGTTGGCTGACCTAACCTCATCCGTGAGTCTCTTATCCTGGGCTTAGAGGTGGCTGTGCAGCCCAGGTCTGGCCAAAGAATAAGCAGAAGTTTCTAGATGGGGTGTCCTGAAAGGCTTTGTGCTTAGGACAGCCTTTGGCCTTTTAACCATGCAACCCTGCTCCCATCTGTCTATCTGCAGTGGAGACGCAGCAGCCATCTTATAACCATCAGGGAACACACACAGAGACAGCAGCCTGCTTGCTAAGGAGGGTGGAATAGAAAAAAGGAAGAGGCTGGATTCCTCATGCCATCATTGACAGCTTCTTTGGTCTGCACACCTCCAGAAGTTTTTATAATGTATTTCGGCCAGATCAGCTTTTTTTGTTTCATGCAGCTAAACCCATCAGAACTGACACCCAATGTGGCTTGGAGTTCTGAAGATACAGAATATGTTGTTCTGCTGCAAACAGTCAAAGGAAATGGGATCCTAAAGGAAACGCGAAAAGAACAGGAGCCTTGAATGTACATCCCCGCAGTCCAAAGCGAGGTCAACGGATGAGCGATTCAGGAAGTGTCCAAGAATGAGTGACACAAATGGAATGCATCATTTTCAATTAGAAGTAAAATGGCAAGGTCAGCAGAGTTTTTCCTGTTTACCAGATACAAAGTTATCTACATCATTATAAGGAGTGTTTTTATTGCCAGAAACATCTAACTTTTATAAAAGCTTAAAGTAATTTTTTATCATTATTTCTGCAAAATGTTTTTATTAAAGGAAACACCATATGGTAACAGCAAGAAGAGTTAGTTACAAGTCACGAAGCTAGTCACAGATTTCTTTCCAACAGTTAAATTCGAAATACTTATCACAGACCCTACATTTAGAAAAAAAAAAAAAAATGCAAGTTTCAAGACTCCTAAAAGTATAAAACTTTCATCAAAGGGTTGTGCATTTATTTCATTTTGTTGTTGTTCTCGCTGTCTTTATTCTGTAGGATACAAAATCAAGTCTGGTAAGATCTAGGAGTCATATTCAAAATATTTAACCACCCATGTACAGCCTGAGCCCTGACAGGGCAAACATCCACCCAGCCGTAGGTGCAGAGTCTCAGGACATCAGCCCTTGGGAAACCTTGGGATGGGGGGACACTGTGTGTGTGTGTGTGTGTGTGTGTGTGTGTGTGTGTGATCTGCTGAAACATATTCCATCGTATAGACCCTATTTGGTGATCATTTATGATTTAGCCACGACTGAATTGGCAAAATACTAACAGTGAGTTGTATCATGTGGTTTCCAACTTTGAAAAAGAGGACACTGGCCTGTTATTTGAATGATAATTGTGTGATAAATCCCCGCAAAGCAAAGCAGTGGGTTGGCTGTGGGACACAGTGCACACAGGTGCACAGCTCTGTGTCAGTGTACCGTGCGTGTGGATTTGCATGACCACCACTGCTGTCTGATACAGGATGATTCCGTTGTGGAAAGATCTCCCTGGTACTCCCTTCCAGTGTCCTCCCTCCACCTCCCCACCCCCAGCCATTAAGCAGGCACTAATCTGTTTTCCATCTTTATAATGTTGTCACTTGAAGAATATTATATAAATGGAATCTTGGAGTATGTGACCTTCTGAGATTGGTTGTATCACTCAGCCTAATGCCCTTGAGATCCAAACAAGCTGTTGCATGTATCAAGAAAACAGGAGTCCTAACTTCTAGTTCAGCCATTTCCAATTTTGGCCAAGTCAGGACCGTGGCCTATCGTGTGACGTATCCTTCCTTGGGATGCAATAATTAAAACCAATGCAGTGTGTTGTTTTTTTTACATTTAGAGCAAATTAAAAATTGCTTAGACAGAGGAACTGTAGCCTCGGAACTTCAGGGTCCCTGAGAGCCTGTGCGTAGGAGATGGATTAACTCAGTGTGAAATGTCTGCAAGACAGACACATGCTTCCCAGGCTAATACTGACCACTTCACTTTTCACGATGGAATCCTGGAATATTGGTGGAAAACAATCCCCCTTCTAGTCCTCCTTTAACCCTTGTCCAGAAGGGCTCCCCATGCTTCCACATGTTCATATGGCATTTTAGAGCCAAGGAAACGAGGGGAGCTTGATCTCAACCCAGATCTCCCAGTCCTTCAGGCCTCTGGAGTAAATCCTGGCCACTCTGCTAAATGCATCACTTACAGTATTTTTTCTGTTCTTTCAGCAGCTCTACTAACTAGATGCTGTTACCCCATTTCCCAGATGAAGCCATTGAGGCTTAGAAAATTAAAAACACAGGACTGGAACCTGGGTTTAAAAGACCCCAGACTCCTTGCTTTGAACCACCAAATTGTGTAGTCCAGAGTGGAAAGCAGGCCAAAGAGTCCACATACACTGGCATCTTCCAGCCGTTAGCTGGGAGAGAACGGGTACCTTTTGGCCCCAGAAGCCTTGACATCTGCCCTTCAGCACCTCTTTATCTTAGGTGTGACAAGATCCACTTGTGAACATGTAAATGGTTCTTTATTTTATTATATTTCATTTTCTCAGTGTTCCAAGATTCATTGTTTATACACGCATTGCATGGACCACTGGGTGTGGTGGATGGTTCTTTAAGTGGAAACTAAGGACTGAGGGAGCTCTTGGCATGGGGGCCTCATTTGGGGGTTTTAAAGAGCTGGGACCTTTGAGGCCACTTTAATTTTTCCCAGTGAAGTCAGTCAGGGATGGAGATTTCTTCACTCTGTAGAAGCAGAAGCTTGTGCCAGGCTTTTTAATTTCATGATTTAAAAAAAAAAATTTACTTTTTTAAATTTCTTTTTAATGTTCCAGAATTCATTGTTTATGCACCACACCCAGTGCTCCATGCAACACGTGCCCTCCTTAATACCCACCACCAGACTCACCCAACCTCCCACCCCTTTCTCCTCCAAAACCCTCAGTTAGTTCCTCAGAGTCCACAGTCTCTCATGGTTCGTCTCCCCCTCCAATTTCCCCCAGCTCACTTCTCTCCATCTCCCCATGTCCTCCATGTTATTTCTTATGCTCCACAAATAAGCGAAACCATATGATAATCGACTCTGTCTGCTTGACTTGTTTCACTCAGCATAATCTCTTCCAGTCCCATATATACCATGGAGTATTATGCCTGTATCAGAAAGGATGAATACCCAGCCTTTGTATCAACATGGACGGGACTGGAAGAGATTATTTCCTTGTATCTTAACACTCACCTGCTGCAAGAAAGAGCCGCATCGCCATGCCTCACCTGGGCTGAGAGAAACCCTCATGGAGGCTTGCCTTTTATCCCCAAACACACAGACCCGTAATGTGGGAAATGAGAGCGGGGGCAACAAGTGGTTGGTCTCTAACCTGTGAGGAGTAGCCCTCCTGAAGACCAGCGCTCCGGGACCTGTTGCCTGAACCACCACTGGGTTGACACCCTCCAGCTGATGTCACCAGTGCCCCCGCCCACTCCTACATGTGACCTCCTCCTCCCACCATCTGCTTACAACCACCATGGCCATATATGGACAGACAGACAGCCCGTCCCACAGAATGGTTTCTGGCCTGGCCCCAGTGAGAGACTTCTCTTTAGTGATAGGTGCCTCCATGTTCAACGGGCTCCTGGGAAGTTTCCTATGTATCTGTGTTTGACCTCAGCATCAGCCTCAATGTTTTTATTCTGCTTGTGGCCGGAAGTTTCCGTGTAGTAGGTTCCATGTAGTAGTAGCCTGGGGAAAGACAGGCTTGACTCTTCCTGTTTTAAGATTAATGAGTATCTTGGAGCCAGCTTTTTTTTCCCCAAAGTCTACTTAAAATTTCAGGTTTGTTTGCTCCTAAATCTTTATTTATTATTTGTGAGCAAGATGCTCCCAGTGCAGGGGGGCACCTGGGGTGTTTGCTGGTGCCTCACTCTTCACAGATCCAATTTGGGGTACAAGTTTTCACCCTCCCACAATGTTGCTTTTCATCATCATCCCATCTCTTATTTTGACCCTTCTTCCTGCATTGCTTCTCTTCCCAGATTTCTTATCCCTGTGATTCTAAACATAGTTTCCTCAAAAGAACCAAGTCAGTTAGTCTAAGGGATAAGGATGGGGAGAAGGATGACAATTCTCAAGAATTCTAGTAGGTTGTTTTTTATTAAGCCCATTTTATATTTTCCTGTTATCTATGTAATCTTCTAAGCATTAACTTCAATGAGAACTTTGCTATGGAAAGCCTTTAGAAGAGTTGGAGACTTTTTTGTTTGTTTCTGCAAAGTTTTCTCTTTTTAATCTGGCAGAATTTTTCTTTTGTTGTTTTGTTTGGTGGCTTGTTTGGTTGCTTGCTTGCTTTTTCTTACCCTCCCTTGGCCCTCACCACCCCCTCCCCTTCTGTACTGGCCTCATGCTTCTTGCGTGTCTGCAAAGAAAAGGATCTGTTTGCAGATATTAAAAATAAGGAAAAGGATTCTGGTAATGATATTCTTAACAGGTAAACTTCCTATCCCATAGGGGTTTCTTTAAATAGAAAAAAAGAAGTCATACATAGTCTTTGGAGGAATTGGCTGTAGGTGGAAAAAAGCAGAAGTCCACATCCTTGCTGAGAAGTGGGCCCCAGTCCTCCTGAGAGAAACTGTGCTTTTGCCTGTTGGCCAATGAGTCATCTATAGGTGCATAAGTGTTTGTGTGGGGGTGGGGCTGAGGGTGTATATAAGGATTATGGAGCAGGAGCAGGGTATATATCCAAAAGATCAGTAACATTATCAATGTCCTGCCTTGTAGGTTCTGTCTAGTTACTTGAGCTTTGAGGATTCTCCTGACTATAACCCAGCCCTCTTGAGAACCTTGAGCAGAGTCCTTTTGGGATTCCAATATCTTGTTAAGTGGTACCTTGCATCTCCTTTTGAAACTTCTGTTTTTCACATCTCTAAAATTCCTTTGATGGGACAGTCTTAAATTGGTGACTTTCATCCCTCATATGGATCTGTCACGCTGGAAACCACAGAACCTTCCTTTTGTCTGCCCGGCCCTAAGACTGAAATCCACATCAACAGTTCCTGTTCAGGGGACTTGGACCCCAAGCATCTGAGTGACAGATGAGGCCAAGATCATACATTACCTTTCTTATAGTGGCGGAGAGGCTACAGTGTTCGTATTGATCTACAGAAGCACTTAATCAATGCCCCTAGTTTTGTTGTCTCTTTGCAACTGTACAAAACAGCTTGAATATTAGAAGGTGAAAGCCTCACTCCCTGATAACCTAATGAAAGTTTCATGGTAGCACTTCATCAGTAACAAGCCTGGCTTAGAACAAAACCGTGTTTTTCATGCTGTTGTTGAAGGCTCTCGTGTGCGCTGAAATTGTTTTCATGTTGAGGGTGGCTTCATGAGGGAGATCACTGTGGATAGATACCATGCTCTAGAGGAGGTGGAAGAGAGGACGGATGGGGAATGGGAAAGCATACTCATGGAAACATCCTGACCTTAACGTTAGCTGTTTCACTCTCCTTCAAAAAAACAGAAAACAAATGTATTATATCAATAGGCATTTTATAAATGTCATATTTCTACAACTACCACAAAAGTAGTTTCCATTCTTTGAGGCCAATGACATGCTAGGAGCATTTTATGTATGTGTAACACTCACTCTGCATTTCTCCTCAACATCTTTCTACCCATACAGATTATATGGCAACCCTACAGTTTGGAGCATTGACGTTCCCCCCATCCTTTCCCCCTCCCCCAGTTCCAGGGCAGTCCACTAACTAATCTCAGGTAATGACGGTCATTCCATTTCTTCCACCTAGTCCTAAGCCAGTGAGTGCTTGGGCCCTAGCCCAACTGGGACCAGTGATTGGCAAGGGGAAGGTGTGAGATCCCTGATAGCTTCTAGGAGCATTTCCTCACACTTGAGAGAGAACCTCTGGGAGGATGTTTTCCTGTGTGTATGAGAAGCCTGGACCCTGTCTGCTCAAGTCTGGGATGGAGCTGGCATATATGGGAGAGGAGCAGGGGAAAAGGCGGGAAACCAAACCAAAGCCACCACCATAGGACGGCCCTCTCACCTACCCTATTCCTAACAAGAGAGATTTAGTCCAACACATCTCTGCATTCTTTGAAAATATTTGAATGGAATATTATTCAGCCATAAAAAATGATGAAATCTTGCTATTTACAATGACATGTCTGGGGCTAGAGAGTATAATGCTAAGTGAAATAATTCAGTCAGAGAAAAGCAAATACTATATGATTTCACTCATGTGGAGTTTAAGAAACAAACATGCAAAGGGAAAAAAATAAGAAAGAGAAAGAAAAATCAAGAAACAGACTCTTAATTATGGGGAACAAACTGATAGTTACCAGAGGGGAAGGGCATGGGAGGATGAGTGAAACAGGTGATGGGGATTAAGGAGGGCAAACTTGTAATGATGAGCACAGGTTGATATATGGAATGTTGAATTAATATACTGTATACCTGAAACAAATATAATGCTGCATATTAACTAACTGGAATTAAAATAAAAACTTAAAATTAAAAAAAAAAAAGAAACTATTTGAATTGGGAATTTTGTTACCCCCATCCATCAGCATCTAAACTGAATCATTATGTTCAAAAATTACCCATTACAGCCATTCTCTAAGACAGGCACTGTGATGGTCTCTGTTTAAAGATGAGGAAGCAGAGGCTTTGGGGGGCCGCCTCCACAGGTCCCATGGCTAGTAAGTAGTAGAGCTGAGATGCAAACCTCCTTCTGTCTGATTCCTAAACCTGTGCTCTCCTACCCACCAACCTCCATTCATTCTTAGATCCTGGTAAGCTTTCCATAAGGAAGGGGGTTGGGCAGGAGGAAGCCCACCATTTCTTTGCTTTAGAACCGATGTGAATCAAGTCCAGAGTATAGGGCAAGTACTCAGGGACTTCTGCAGGACACCTCAGAGCTCAGAAGCTGTCCTTAGTTCAAGCACAGAAAGTACCATAGGCCATCGCCCAGAAACCTCTTAGTAGGCAGCACGTTAAACGGCTTTACCTTTTTATCGACAAATACAACATACATGCAGAAAAGTGCAGCAAACATAAATATACTATGTAATGGACAATCATAAAGAAAATACCCCCACCAAGGTCTATTTGGCAATTAAGTGTTGGTGGCAAAGGAAATAGTGATGATCGTCTCAAGTCATTCTCCACAGCCTAGTCACGTCATTAACTTTTATCTGTAGCATTTGGCACTCGGAAAAGAAATGATGTTTGTGCCCTAACCTATAACCTTTATGCCAAAGTTAACATCGACAGATATATCCACAAAATGGTTTGATGGCTCCTAGAAAAGAGCCATTAAAAAAAATAAATAAAAGTGAGTTTCTTTTTTTTTTTTTTTTAAGATTTTATTCATTCATTTGAGAGACAGAGATCACAAGTAGGCAGAGAGGCAGGCGGAGAGAGAGGAGGAAACAGGCTCCCTGCCAAGCAGAGAGCCCGATGTGGGGCTCGATCCCAGGACTCCGGGACCATGACCTGAGCTGAAGACAGAGGCTTTAACCCACTGAGCCACCCAGGCACCCCTAAAAGTGAGTTTCTGAATAAGGACGAGAACAGCAGTGAAGTTATTATTAGCCCCGTTCTACTTTCTGGCTCTTTGTAGCACCAAATTCTCAGGGGAAAATGGCCTCCGAAGAAATTTCCTGGAAATCCATAGTGTGGAGTGGTGGCCAGGGCTCTCGGGAAGAGGGGGCAGCTGTCGCCCATGGCTTCACCCTTGGCTCCTTTTCTCCTGTTGGTGAGGAATGGGCCTTTCCTTTGAGAACCAGGGCATACCCGCATTCGTGGTGGGCAGTCTTAAGTAGGCACACTTCATTGTGTGCGCCTGTGGTTTAATGATCTTTTTATTTTTCAGCAGATATTCTGCATAGATAAATGCCAGTTTCTGGTTGTGTGTTCTCTCTTGTGATTGATTCTTTCTTAGCTCTTTTCAAAGACAGTAAAATAAAACAGTCTGAGGAAGGCCCAAACTGTCCATTGTTGCAAATGAAAGAATAAATAAATCAATGGGCCTTCACCACCACCTTTCATCCCAAAGTGAGCCTTCTGTGACCCTGTATGGTACAGAGTCTGAGGAGAGCCCTAAGAAGAGCTCACTGCTGAAAGGAACCCCAAAAGCCTGTGATGTGGAGCCAGCCCCCAACTGGCATGCCCTGTAATTATCAGACAGATTAATCGGGACATCCCTGTTCAATTCATATTTCCACCCTTATTTAGAGTCTTCAATTAAAAAGACAAAAAATATCTTCCAGCCCTGATAACTCCTTTCATTATTTTAATTACTAATGTAATCTATTTGATACCATACCTTCCCAGGCAGCCAGCAGATAATTATCTTTGTACACTGCTGAGACCAGCCTAAAGCTGGCAGGCTTTCTTCTAGAAGTCAAAGCCCACCCTAGTGAATGAAGACAGCGGTCCTTGGATAGTGTGTGGAAGAGGAAACACACACACACAAACACACACACACACACACACCGTTTGTCTTCCATACCATTGTATCCGATTTATGTATTGACAGTGGCAGATTCTTGTCTGGTTGTCATATATTCATTTGTACTTGGAGTGTAATCCAGACAGTAGCCTCTGGGCCCCCTGTCATTGAGCTTCTGTCATTCAGAGTCCCCCAGCCAGGTAGGATGGCAGAGCACTCTGAGTTTTTTCCAAACCTAGATTCGTTGCAAAGAGCACCTACCCAGGCCTGGAGCTTCAGTGATGAGTGGGCCACCCTCCAGGGTCTTTCCTTTGAGAGCTTGGTTCACTCGCAGCCACATTTGGCTGGTGAGACAAGGGGCTTGGTCAGGAGGGAGGAGGAGTATGGAGGGGGATAGGGGTGCACTTTCTTAGGACAGGGCCCGGTCTTACTCATCTTTGTCCCTGCAGTGCCTGAAACAGTGCCTAGCATGTAATAGTAGTCAGTGTCACTATCTGTTAATATGTAGTAAGCCCCTGATGTTTGCCAGGCTCAGAGACTGCAGCGGTGAACAAATTGAAGAGAAAGCACTGTCCACACGTAATTTATATTCTGTGGGGACAGATAATAAAATGAGTAACATGCATAGTATTTTATAGATTGTGGCAAGTGCTATGGGTAAAAAGCAAGGAAGAGAGATAGGTTCTAAGGCAGTTGGGTGCCTTAAGTTTGAGGGATAGATGGCACAGCGGGCACCGACCAAGAGAGGTTAGAACGGTGAGAGTGATGGGCATCACAGGAGATAAAATCAGAAATAATGGTGGGGGCCAGGTCATACAGGCTTTTGTGGGCCGTGGAAACGACACTGGCTTTAATTCTGAATGTGGTGAGAAGGTTTTAGAAGGTTTTGAGCAGAGGTAACATCATGTGACTTAATGTTATAACAGCATTATTTTGGCTGCTCTAAGGAAGCAAGGTGCAAAGCAGGGAGACCAGTTAGACTATTGGCATACTTCAGACAAGAGAGGGTGCTGGCTTGGATGGTCATGGTGGAGGTGGTGGGACGTGGTCAGTTCTGGATATGCTTTGGAGCTGTAGCCTGTAGGATTTGCTTATGGGTTATCATGAGGTATGAAAGTCAGTACCATACCATCACGTCTGCCATGTTCTCTTGTTCACAGGTGTATGTGGAGTATGTGTGGTCTGATGTGAGAGGGGCTTACACTGGGATGTGAATACAGGTGGCGGGGATCATTGGGGACAGTCCAACAATGTGGGAAGGCGGAATGGATGCTAGAGAGGCAACCACCAGTGTCCCCTGCAATGAGGCTCAGAGAAGTTAAGTCACTTGCCAAAACTGTACATGTGATCCTGAGAGACTATCAGACTACACTCTGTTGCGAAATAACCTTTTCTTCTTGATTACTGAAATATATTGAGTTATCAGCCCATTTTAGATTACTAAGATGCATCTCTTTTTCAGTTATTGAATTTGGAGAAGGATTGTTCTTAAAATCTATGGCTACACCTTCCATTTTCTCCAATTCTGAGCTCATCTCCTTCTTTACTATTCTGGACGTTATCCTGAACTGTTTCTTAAGATCAAGAGTTTATCTGAAATGACTTCAACAAATAGTTTCATTCAAAATCTGCCTCCTAAACCAGTTCCATCCCCTCAAGAAAACTCCCGCTGTGACCCCTCTCCCCCTCACCACCCCCCTCCCTTCTACCCACTCCTGCCGCTGTTTTCCCAGCATGGGTGCCAGAAACCATGCCTCCCAGAGCTTTGCCTTCCCCCCAAGCCTTTCCCATTGGCGTTCTGGAGCTGCTTTTCTTACAGCTAACCAAGAGAGAAAATGACCCTCCCCCATTTTGAGCCAAAGAGAGAAATGTGTGTCTCAGGGACTCACTTCTAGTGAAAAGAACAGTATGTTTGGTACAAAGGGCACAGCCACATAAACGCAGAGAATGTAAAGAGGAAATCATCTTGAGGGCTTCGGGAATCACAGCCCTCATGGCTGATGTGCTGTAAGAACTTGACCCTTTTCCTTACTGAGAATGGTGAGGGTCAGGCACGAGGCATCCTGGCCACAGGCAAGAATCAGGGATTAAGAGTAAAACAGAAAATAAAAAGAACCAACCTTGATTATTCACGCATGCCAAATAATTCACACATGCATACACTATATCATTTTGTCTTAATAATATGACCGAGGCTCAGAGAGATTGAACAGCTTGTTCCTGGACACACGACTAGTCACTGACAAAGCCTGAAACAGAGATTAAAAATAAGTTGGTTCGACTACTGCCTGCCAGTACGGAGTATTTTTCATTCACTCCTTTGGCAAATACAAACTCAGGCCTGCCTATGGGGATCCCTGCTACTTTGCTTTTTAACTTGCCTGTGCTTAGGCTGAAACATTAATAACAGATTGGGTTTGTTGACATTTTGAGGAGGACTGATAAATGGCATCTCTCTTCTTCGCTGAACTGAGATATCATTAAGTAGTAGATACAGGAATCAGACAGGTGAAGATCAAAATACCATGTTCATATTGGCATGGTAAGATGTGAGGATACAGCTCAGTATATAGCCACAGTAGGGCTCCTGAAGTGACCTTTCCTTAAATCCACTCCCTACCTCCATGGACGGGCAGACATCCTGAGGTTGGGCTAGTGTGAAAAGGGGAGCCCTCCCTTTCTCCTGCCCTTCACACTAATCCCTTCCCTGAGGGAGTGTCCCAGGTAGAGGGCTCCCCTGTGAGGCACGATCACAACAAATGAGAAGATCATGTGAGCTCTCTTGCAGACCCAGCCCCACACGTTGGGAGGCACAGTACACACCAGACCTCTGCGCCTCAACCCTCATGATGAGACAAGACTACAGTGCACTGGAAAGTGAGTCAAGCAAGAGGACATGAGGCATTTACACAGACATTGGCTCTGATGGGAGGCAAGAAATGAAAGAGAGCCAGAGATAAGCCGTATCGAGAGAGTTTCTTCAAGATGGACTTGAGCTTCTCTAAATACTAGTGGGAGGCCCGGAGAGCAGAGGGTGGCAGATCCAAGAGAGAGAAAGCATCATTGTCAGACAAGCCCCCCAGAGTTTGAAGGCCGTAGAATGCCCATGGCCTTGCCGGGGTTAAGCCTTCGGGAGGAGGAGGGACAGGAGAGAAAGAGAAAAGAATGGTGGGATGCTGGCAAGGTGTGGGTCTGGTGGCAGAGAATGGAAGGAGTTTCTTATTTTTGCCTGGGAAGGAAGGCATGATCATTTAAAAGATGGCTATTCAAAGGCTCTCAACTTTCCAGCTGATCTCTAAGTATCTCTCTTGATCAGCCCATTCTCATAGTATCGAAGTCTTCCTCACCATGTTGGATCTTGCTTTGCTAGGCACCCTATTAAATAAACCTAGAACTTTTGGCTTCCTTTTTCATACTGAGGCCAACTTCATTAATGTAAGTTAGGGGGACTTAGAGAGGCTAGGCTAGAATTCTAATACCTTATGCAGCCTTGCTTCTGGGTTTAGAGTATGGACACTCACTGTCTTATAAATGGTATTTTGGAAGACAACTCTCCATAAAGGATCCCATATGCCCTCAGTGATTTTAACTATTTGGGGAAATCATAGAAGATGTTGAGCCTCTTTGGTGTGTCGCCCTGGGAAGGAAAGCGGAGAGTAGCCCATGAAGTGACTTCAGCCAATAGACTTGGATTTCTGTTCTCTCGCTTAGGCAAATGGCATCTTCCAGCCCAGGGATCAGGTGCTGCTGTCCTGGACACTTGATGGTGGATGAGTTTAAAAAAAAAAAAAAAATGCACCAGTTCCCAGCATGCAACTGACACCTTTTTCCTATTAAGCAAAGCAAATTTAAGAATGATCCATTATGTGAATTGCTTTCAGTTCTGTCTTCCCCAGCATTCATTCCAGTGAGAAATCCTTTAAAAGGGAGTTAGTAAATCTAATTCCAATCATGGATCCTTCTGAAGATTCTAAAGTGGAGTATCTCCCTTCATGCCAACTCCAAATTACAAAGCAGATGAATAAATGCTCCCTTGCCTCTTTCTGGCTTGAGGGGTGAGCCTGGTGGAAGACTGGGGTGACATGCAGTGCCCCCACCCTGGGATGCCCTCAGGAAGACAGTTCACAGCCCAGGACCCCCATTCCCGGCACCCTTGTTCGATGGGCCCCCCCAAGGGGGCCTTAGACGCACCACATTTGCCGCTTATTTGTGGTAAGCCATTAATATCACAGGGAAGGACTCTGTCTTGACTTTCTTCAATTAAAAAATTATTTCTCCCACCCCGGATTGTGCCCCAGTGCTCTAGCAAACGTTTCTTTTCTGTGGCAAAATGGTAAATTCCTCCCACTTATCACTCTATCCATTCTGAAAGATAAAAAAGTCTTTCCACCAGCTCTGCCCTGGCTCCTCTTTGCAGGTTTTCCCCAAATCCATCGTGTGCCCATTGGTGGTTTTGTGAAGGGCCAGACTTGTTTAATCTCTCCATTGTGATGTGCAAAGATCCCAAGAAAGGAAAGATCGTGATTTATATGAAACACTTGAGCTTCTTTTCTCTACCCTCCTCCTCCAAGAAGATGTCATAACCAATCCGTCAGGGCTCCGAGCTCTGTGTGTTTTCTCTCCCCTGTCCGCATCAGAGATCTGTGTCGAGTTAGAGCTAAATCACGGGACACATTTAATTAAAAGACAAATGGCAAAATAATGTTGTGGTGGATGCTTTCTAACCGTGGTCTGTTAGGTTTTAATTATGCGTCGTAAATTGTGAAAACCAATCCACTGCGCGCTCTGGTTCTTTTTCATCACAAAGAAAATGTTCTCAGCTGCTGACAGGATGGGACTTGGTGTCTGTGCAGAGCAACTTGATCTTACCCGATGGTGACTCAGCAACTTGCCGAATCCAATTAGCAGTTTTGTAGCTACTTACTCAAAAGGACCATAGTAAAGCCTGACTTCAGGCATCTCAAACCGCTGGATCTCCCAGCCAACAATCTGTTTGTTTGTAATCAACCAGTTCCCATGGCCCGGGTGCCATGGATCAGGTGCTGGGTGCCATGGTGACCTAGGAATGTGCTTCCTCCAGGGTCCCAGCTTTTCATCCATCCTTGCCTGGGACAGAGACCTAAGCATTTAGAGACTCAGAGTGAAGAGGCTAGAAATCTTAGTGACTGTCTAGTCCGTATGAAGGAACAGAGGCCTAACAATGTTAGGTGCTTGCTCAGAGTTTCCCGAGTGGTTAGGGGAAAGGCTAATATCTTAGGAACCCAAACTTCCTGATACCCCATGTTGCTGTTTCCCAGTGCCCCACCCCCAGTTTTCTCACCCAGAACCCCATCTTAGGAAAGGGGTAGCAGGGTGCCCTGGAGAGGTCCCTACAGACTCTGCCCCCACTAGCAGAGCAGGTGAAGTGGGCAAGTCACCCAACCCCTCTGGGTCTCAGTTTCCCTATTGTTGCCATGGAAGTAATGCTGTATAAGAGAGTTTTGAGAAGTATGTAAGATCAGATACTCAGAGTGTATTATTAAAATACTTAGTCCTTTTTAAATAAAAGTGCCCAAAACAAAGTAACAGTTCAGCCCCCAGAATTTCCTTCAATCCTGTTTTGGGGACATTGAGACAGAGGGAGGGTAAGAGAGAAGGAGAGAGAAAGTATATGTGTTGCACGGAAACATTATGAATCAAAGTCACTTCTGCAAACATTGAAGAAAGCAGATGGCCAGAGGGGGCTCTGCTTTGGACATCAATTTATTTGGTTGATAACAAAGAGAAAGGGTGCTCCCCAGTAACTGGTATTTTTTTTTTTAAATCAGGTATTTATTTTATGTCAGGCACTGTGTTAGAATCTTTACACATACATCTATAAGATATAGTGTAGCCCCATGAAGAGGTGTTAAAAATTAGGCTTACAGGGGCGCCTGGGTGGCTCAGTGGGTTAAGCCGCTGCCTTCGGCTCAGGTCATGATCTCAGGGTCCTGGGATTGAGTCCCGCATCGGGCTCTCTTCTCAGCAGGGAGCCTGCTTCCCTCTCTCTCTCTCTCTCTCTCTCTCTCTCTCTGCCTGCCTCTCCGTCTACTTGTGATCTCTCTCTGTCAAATAAATAAATAAAATCTTTAAAAAAAAAAATTAGGCTTACAGAGATCCAGCAACTTTCCAGAAAGAAATCACACCTAGCATGTGCTGTAAGCAGGTCTGTGTGCCTCCCGACCGTGGGCTTTCAGCTCTTCAGCTGTATGGCCTCATAGGGTATTTTAGCAAGTTATCGCTTCTTTGGGAAGCCTGTGACTGATGGTTGGAATGGGAGATCGGCTTTCTGAGCTGCTTACTCCAACTTAGAGCAATTCTGGGACTACCATCTGAGATGGGGCTATCCCCGAACACTGTGGCATCTGAATCCTAGCTTTCAGCTGGTTGTAATCTCAGCCATCCTATTACTCTTGCTCTGAGTAATTACTAATTACTAATTCTTCTTCTTTGATCTGCTCTCTTTTGGAATTCAGTTTCCTTCCTAAAATATACCTTTCACAGGTCTTTCATGTAAGGTGTTGAGCAGTAAACTTCTCATGTTGTCTTACTTTGTCTGAAAATGTTTTGATTTTGCCATTTTTCTGGAATAACAGTTTAGCTGAGTACAATTGATACAGGTTGACATTTTGTTGGTACTATTCCATTCGCTCCTGACCTCCAGAGCTATTGAGAAGTTGACCATTTCTTGTATTGTTCCTTTGTAAGTTCTGTATTTTTCCCCTCTAGTTGTTGCCAAGGTCATCTCTTTGTCCTAAGTGTTCTGCAGTTTCATTACCATGTGTCTGGTGCAGACTTGTTTCCTTTTACCCCATTCAGAATTTACTGTGCTTCCAGAGTCCGAGGATTTCATTAATTCTGGAAGTCTCTTGCTGTTACCTTTTCAGATATTGCCTCTCTTTGTTTTCTCTCTAATCTTCTTCTGGCCCTAATATTCTATCCTACACTTCTTACCCTCTCTCCTGTCTTCCATTTCTGTACTTCACTCTGCTGCATGCTACGTAGCTCCTCAGATCTGTCTTCCAGTGTACTAATTCTTCATTTAGCTGTGTCTAATCTGTCATTTCAACCTTTCCACCCATTTTAAAATTATAACTATATTTTTCTATACATTTTTTGCATGAACCAACTCATTAAATATAAAATAAACAAAGTAAATGGCTTTTAAATCTCAGTGACAGAAAACTTGGCAAGTACTCGAAGTTTCTAGAGGTCATTGGAACTTCTCTCTCCAGAAAGGAATCTTCCTCACATTCTGAGGGCAGATGGGAAATCCTGACAAATGATGATATCTGGGATAGTACCCCCCTCCGTATGAGGATTGTTCTGCACTACAGACAATGACAGGGTCTGCAGGAAGTATGGCCTTTGACACAGAATGAGTCACTGGGGAAAAGGATGTTACTATTTATAAAGGGTTAGCAATTCAGATCGAAGGCATTCACCTTGCCACTGATTACAAATCTCTAGGAACAGCCACCAAATCAGCCTTGAGTTTCTCACCGGTGTCTGACTATTGGTCACCTTCAGAGGCAATATTCACATGGTTGCTTGCATTTTTATGTGGGCCTATTTCTGATTTGCTATTCTCTTTTCTTAATGTTCTTTCTTATGGTTCTTTTATGTATTTGGAGCATTTTAAAATGTTTAAATCCACTTTTAAGCATTTTAAACACTTCTCTGGTTGTTCTTGTGTCTGAAATCCTTGGGGTATTAATCCTGTGTTTTTTATCTAATGACTCAGACATATCATGGGTCATTTCCTCATGTGCTCTGTAATTTTTGGCTGTGAGATTGTGTTCTTTGGAGCTTTTCCTGAAGTGATCCCATGTAGCTAACCTTCTCTCCAGAGTGTTCTGCATTTTCCTCTGCCAGGTATCCTAGAGTAGCACCATTCCAGGACCAATTTTATATTGATTTCTCAGCTTGAAGATCTGAGGCATTGTATGTTTTGGATCCAAAAGCCTCTTGTGACACTGGGATTGTGATTCTCAGGGTAGACTCCTTTACATTGTTCTCAGAATCTAGGTAGAGACAAGATTCCTTTGCTCCTCTTTGTGCCAAGGATGTATTTTTCTCCTTAGTCTACTGTTTTATTTGGTTGTACCAGCTTTGTGCAGGAATCCACCTTCTTGCTTCATGTGGACCAAAGCCTTCATCTCTGTTCCCACGTGGACATTAAAATATAAACTTCAGGTTACAATAACTGATACTTCTCTTTGCTCTAGGCAACTGAAGCATTAGGCACTTACTATTACACAGTTTTTTTTCCTTTATTTTTTGTACCTGGAGATTTTCACTTGCTTTCATATTATCTATTTAGCTATCTACTTCTTTTCAAATGTCCTTGTATGTTATCCAGCACATCTGGGAGTATATAGCAGTAGGATCTTTATTTTATTCTGCCATCATTCTGGAATCTTCCTAGCTCACTACTATCTTATTCTGAGCTAGTTGGCTTACATGGAAGAGACAGACATATTCTTTGGTCACCTGTTCCAGCAATCTGTCCAAAACACACACTGTCCAACCCTGCACTCATTCCTTTGTCCAGAAAGAAAAAAACTCAGCATGAAGTATGAAAGGAGGGAACCTAAAGATGTTAGCCCACACTAGTACTTTCTTCAAGGCATGAGCATGACAATGTGTCACATTGCCCTGTGAGTCCACAATTGAGGTGTCTTGATATTTTTCCTTTGAAAGTAACCCATGGGCACTCTTATCAAATCTTGCCTAATTATTTATTATGACAGATTCAACTTCAGAAGACTATGTTTCCCCACAGTACACCAGAAATGTGAGCTTGATATCTTTATTTTTTTTTTGAAGTAAGAAAATGCCAAAAAGAAAATACTTGTTTTCAGTGAGTTGGAAAATGGATAACTGTAATTCAGTAATATTTTAAAATGGTTTACGGACTCTGACTCTGACTCTATTAGTACTTTCTTCGAAGTTGCTGACAGTGCTTTTTTCACATGACTTCAGTTTTTTCCTAACTGAGGGACTAGTTAAGAACAAATAGCATTGCTTCTGTTTTATTGAGGAAGAGGGGAGACCTGTAGAGGTCACTGGATTTATCCAATGGCAAAGATATCTAGGCCACCAAAAAAGCTATGTTGAACCAACCTACTTCCCTTGCCTGAAGCAAAATTGCTATTTTGTGGAAGTACATTTTAGGGCTATTCCCTCAAGTTTCATCAAGGGAACAGCCTTATGAAACTCACTACTGCCTTGAAAATAGTGAGACACTGGCCACTAATAGCAGTCAGTATCCCCAGCCCAGGATTAAAGCATAGCTTTGGAAGCATTTGGATTATTTCAGTTGTAATCCTATGTCTTACCTACTGTTTGAGTGACCTGGGCAAGTCACTTTTAACCTCTCTGAGCTATAGTTTTCTCACCTGCAAAATAGGATAAATAATTCCCATTATGATAGGACTGTAATAAGAATTAAATAGGATAATACATGTAGACATACTAAGTGACCCATAAACCATAGCCATTATTAATGAGAAATTCCCTGTGGGAAGCCCAACCTGAGAAATTTCTTTTAGAATATTATGTTGGGGTAAGTTTTGCTTCTCTAAAGAACTGCAGTCTTCTCTCAGGCACTATGAAATATGGAATGGATAAGGCTTTCTTTTCATTTGGTTTGCAAGTGCTAAAGCAAGTTTATTATCTCCACTAGTTCAAACGCAACCTACAGGTCTGGGTTCTGTGTTCTTCAAGTTTGACTGGCCTCATTAATCTCATATTCTCTCTTATTCTGGCTTTGTTTGTTTTTCTTTTTCTCCCCTGTATTTTCTATGAATGATGAGGATAAAATGAAACATGAAAGTGCCTAGCACTGAGTACATAGTAGATCACTCTTCCCTTTCAAATGTTTTTTTTTTTCTTTGGGCCCCCCGGCGTGGCTCGGTCAGTTAAGTGTCTGACTCTTGATTTCAGGCCAGATCATAAACTCAGGGCTGTGAGTTTGAGCCCTGTGTTCAGCTCTGTGCTGAGCATGGAACCTGCTTAGGATTCACTCTCCCTCTCTCTCTCTCTGCCTCTCCACCCCATCCCTGCTTTCTCTCTCTAAAAAAAATAAAATAAAATGTTTTTTTCTTTCTTCTTTCACCCTTGCTTTCTTTATACTTCCTACACTTTCTCTGCTAAGTAATATTTACTAATGAATTTATTCTTTCCCTGTTTTGTGATAAAGTCCTAGTCATATTTCTAAAAGCATCCTATAATTTAATTGGTGAATAATAATTGTTACTGGGATATCCCTGGTTAAAAGTAGTTAATGGTGGAGTACCTGGGTGGCTCAGTCAGTTGAGAATCCAACTGTTGGTTTGGGCTCAGTCATGATCTCAGGGTCATGAGATCGAGCACCCTATTGGGCATTCATACTCAGTGCAGAGTCTGCTTGAGATTCTGTCTCTCCCTCTCTCTCTCTGCTCCTCACCTCCACTCATGCACTGTCTCTCTTTCCTTCTCTCTCTCTCTCTTTCTTTTTCTGTCTCAAATAAATAAATAAATCTTAAAAACAAAGCTAATGGTGCCTGCAGCAGACATTAACAGGCTGAACAAAGAGTGCCTACAACAAAAAGATGAGCAGACTTGAATGAAAAGGAAGTGAGTCCCCACTAAGTCCTTCACTAAGTCACTGCATCTGTCTGGGCCCACACCTGGCCCTGTGGAAGGAGGTGACCACCTATCAGGATTGCCGTGTGGGTCTCAACCAATGAAACCATGTGCGTCCAAGGCTCTGGAAGCTGCATCACTTTATAATTGTTAATCTTTCTTATTGTTGCCACTGTTGCTCGTAACAAAGTATTTCAATTTTACAAAGATTGTCTGATGGCAAAGCCCAGAGCTTTCTTTAATTTTATCAATATTTGGAATTTAAACATAGTTTTCATATAGGTGTTACAGGTTCTAGGACACATATCTGTTGGTTTGGTTTCCTCATGTTAGCTCTTCAGGGGAATAAATGGTCTGGGATAATCATGTCCTTCTCTAGATGGTAAAAATAAATCCATTAGGGACGTCCATAACTGTGGTATGACTATAAAGGAGTGCACACAAACATTCCAGCAACTTCTGAGTTGTTCACTGACACTTGCACAGGACACCGCTCTGATCTACCCATTTAAGTTAATTGCCCTTTTATGTAGCCTCATGGCTCCATGTACCTCTTCTTCAAGCCCAATAGGATAGTAGCAGTTTATATTTCTTTCTAATTCTTTGATTAATGCCTATATTTTATGCTAGACTGTGAGCTTCATGAGGTCAGGTCTGTTTTGTTTTGTTTTATTCCACCATTAGGTCCTTATACCTGGCAAAATGCATGACATATATTGGATATTCACTTCATCTGTTGGATGGATGGATGGGTGGGCAGGTGCATGGACAGACATTTAATCTCAAAGACAATGATGTCCAACATTATATGTGCTGCCTCCAACGCTGACTACCAATGGTCCTGGGAGTCCCTTCCAGGGCTGCTGTGGGACGGAATCCAGCACCAGTGAAGAGAAACATAGGAGGCACTTGTCAGCTTAATGTAAAGGGAATCTCGCTCTCAGCCTGCACTAGGAAAGCCTGAAATGGGCGGCCCCAGAAGTAATCCAGCAGAAGGCTTTTTAGAAAGTGCTCAAGCATGGGCCAGAAAATCTTTACAGTCCCATGTCTTGGATTCTGTGATTCCATAAAATATGTTGCTTGTATGATGAATCATTAACCAAGATATCACTGCTGTACTCCAGCCTAGAATACTATGGATAGAAGCAGCTCATCCTAACAGCCAAGTCCCTATTTTGTCACTCTCTCCCTCACCCTCCCACTCAATATTTGTCAAGACATAGTACTATTAATTAGACCCAGAGAGTCCCTCCTCAAAAATGTTTGCAAAATAACTCTAAGTCACTAGAAATGTATATAAATTTCTCTTTCCTAATACTTCCTTCATAGTTAGACACTGAGTCTTTCTTAAAGTAATTAGCACATTTCATCCATTACTCGCTAAAGAAATTTATCTGTACAGCATAACACAGTTAAGAGTAATTCTACTTATAAATATGGGATCGAGGATAGATCTGTAGCATACCCCCTTGGTTGGGTGGCTGTTACTATCAGATCGGTGACATGATAAACCATAATATCTGAGTAATCCTCTATTGTTTGGGGGGAGTAAGACTTGAAGTTCGCTGAGGGCCAGACTCTAGATACAATAAAACTGCCCAGAGCAGTCAAGATATTACAGAGACATGATCCTGGACTTTGTTGTTTTGGTTGATTGCTTAATAATGCATTTTCACTTGAGGCTTCTGAACCAGAATATGAGGCCCTCCTCTATAATCCCCACCCACCCAGCAGCCTCTTCCCCCACCAGTTCTGTACTATATAAAGGTGTAGACCCAGACCAGCCACTCTGAACTACTCACCTCTCCTCAATCTGTCCAGGCATGTCCGTGTTTCTGTCTGTGTGCCTTTGCGGAAATGACCCTTCCCTCATACAGGGTCAGTCACTTCCTGTACATGCTGTGACCAAAGCTGGCTTCCTGCTGTGATTGTAGCCTTCTCCCAGCAGATCATGCATCCTCTGGACACCTCTTCACTGGACCATTTGTCCCTGCAACATATTCTCAGCAACTCCGCATTGAAATGGAAGAGGAAAAAGATAATGAGTGCCTCCCGGCCAGTACTTGTATCATTTTGCCAGTTGGATGCACCCCTTGGCCTTCACCTGCAAAAGTCCTAACCATACTTTAAGATCTAAATCTAATCTCATCTCCCCTCCCAATCTTTCTCACTGCTAAGCCATTTACAGTCCATGTCGTCCATTTAACATTTAGCATGAATAGCTTTGTCCTGTTGGTGTATTTCCATGTATAAATGTCTTAAACCCCAAATAGATGGTAATCTAGCCTAATCCTTCTTTTTGTATTATTTTGGGATACTTCTTCCCTCTAACACTGCCACTGAGTTGTGCACAGAGAAGCCACTCTATGAATATTTATGTATTGATCAAGCAATTCGTATTTTGTATCTCCCACAATGTCTGCCTCAGCACAGGATAAATAATTGCTGATCAATTGATTGAGTTGGAAATGTAGCACTTAACCTACCACAAATCTTCTGTTTTGTAACCTGACTCATCCACCAAAGTGTCAACACATTTGGGAAGCTGCCATGTAACAGTAGAGAGTTAAAGTTAGCTCTGTTGACTTTGGCTTGGCAGACTAAGCCAGGGAGAAAAATAAAACCTCTTCCAAATTTTCCACACAACCAAAAAGCACAGAGCTTTGGAAATCTGTGCAAAATGAGCCATTACTCCAAGCTGGTTAGAAGTGTGTGAGGATGGTTTGGAAAACTATGGAATAGTTGATAAGAATTGTTCAAATGTGGTCAAACCTCATTGTAGCTTTATGAGCAGGATATCATAAAAATTCATTTGTGTAAAATGCAGGGCAGCTTAGAAGCTAGGTTAACAAAATCAAAATGAGCCATTTGGGAGGACAGAGACCAACCATGTTATACCCTTGCAACAGTCCTGCCACATGGATAGCAATAATTGGGGGATAGGGGTTTGTTCTTGTCTTCTGTTTATTTGTTTTTAATATAAATGTGAATTCCCAACCTCCATTTCTAGTAATAGTGAACTAGGTTATTTGGGCCAACTCTCCTCAAATTTTTTTTTATTTTAATAAAATATACATAACATTGACCTTTTTCACCATTTTAAATGTACAGTTCTGGGGCATTAGGCACATTTACACTTCTGTACAACTATCACCACCGTCCATCTCCAGGACTTCTTTATCTTCCCAGACCCAAACTCCATCCCCATTCAACACTAACTCCTCCTCCTCCCTCCCCCAGTCCCTGGCAACCACCCTTCAACTTCCTGTCTCTATGAGTTTTCACAACTCTAGAGACCTTATGTAAGTGGAGTTCTATGTTTGACCTTTTGTGTCTGGCTTGTTTCAGTTACTGTGATGCCTTCAATTCCCTCTGTGTTGTAGCATGTATCCAAGTAGGGACCCATTTTTACAGATGGGGTGTTGAAGCTCCAATAATTCATCTGAGGTCTTTCTGTGTGGCCCAGAGTAGAGGCTCTATAATCTTCAGTTACATAAATAATAATACCAATCAGTAACTCTAAGTCTAAACTATGCTAAACCCTTAACATGTATTATTTTCATGCAGTTTCTTCAGAAAACCCTATGAGTTCATTATCTGTATCTTGGAATGAGAACCTGAATCAGAGATTAAGAACTGGCCCGAGATCCTCTAGCAGAGACCTCACGGCACTGGTTAGTCTCTGTCTTGGGCCTCTCCATAAAAGATTCTATTAGATGATTTCCCCAAAGCAATTATTTTCCTATATGCATGCATGTGGAAACCAAGAACATTGGCCCCACTCCCCAGGAGGTATGAGCATGAACTCCTTCCTCCTGAGGAGCTTGGTATGAGACCCTCATTGGGAAGTACCAGGAGAAATTACAGGGATTGATGTGAATAAAACCCTGGGGTTGCTTTGAAACTTCCCTGAGGACTTCACAAGTGTTTGATATGAAAAAGCATTTCTTGCCGGCAAAATGTGTGTCTCTGAGGAGCTCTCAAGTTGCCAACATGCAAGCTGACTGGGAGCCGGGGTGGTAGGTGGGGGAGGCAGGTTTGAAAGCAACTCTACTCAAGCTGCACCCAGCAAGTCCCTTTCTCCCTGGCTCTGACTCTCCCTCCATCAAGGCCTGGATTGGAGTTGTCTTTCCCAAGGCAGTAACTGTCAGAGGAACCATCTGGTTTGGTTTCTTGTGACTGACTCCCAGGAACAGAAATCCCTCTGGGAAGAACCATAGCAGCAACAGCAGTGAGAGGCAACTCTGATGCTGGCTGGATAGGAACTGGGGGGAGGGCCCTGCTCCAAGTGGCCTACCAGGGAGCCTTGGGCCTAAGACTTACTGTTCTGAGAATGAGAAAGGCAAACCTCTTAGTTCTGGAGAGTATTGGGTGGGAGTTGGGGGGAGGGTAGTTTGTGAAGAGAGGCTAAAAGGTGTCCAGAGTGTCTATTACAATTCGAGGTCTACCTTCTACAGGAAGACTTTCTTAGTGGGCTCTTTCAAGCCATAATCCAACCCATTAAGCCAACTTCCTTCCCTCTTGCTTTGATCACTAATATCACTAACGCATCTTGTGTCCGTGCGTCAGCCTGTCTGGAAATTGCCCCAGATCAGGGCCCCCTCCTCTTTCATTCCATCCAGGCTCACACATACTGCTCACTGGCTGGCTCATTTCCTCCACATGTACATTTACTCTAGAAACTCCTCTGTTCTCTGCACTAACTCTTGGAAAGTTAGACCCTGAAGGAGCTTCAGGCCCATTCAGTCCAGGCCTCTCTCTGGGGAGGCCACATAGACATTGCTGGGGCTTGACTGGGAGCTAGGTCTCCTGCCTCCCACACCTTGTATGTTCACCACAGAAATGCTCACAACAAAGCACCAGAGGGAAGAATCATTTGCTAAAGGAGCATGTGAGGTGGGAGTGCAGCATGGCTGACCTCACACGGCAAGCACCAGGCCCCTCACGGCCATGAGGGAAATGGTTCTCCATTGGGCTCCTCTCCGGTGACAGAAGGACCTTGGCAGACCACCAGTCCCTGGATGTGAGCTGGTTGGGTCGGGATTCTCCTCACTTGCTTATCTCTGTCCAGCTCAGTGCCTAGAGCATGCTATTTGTGGACAGACTAAAGGAATCTGTGAGGAGACCACTGGGGGTGGAACAGGAAGAGAGGAGGAATATGCTGGAGCACTGAGGCATGGTACTTAATACTTGGGCTCTGAAACCAAATTCCCTAGATTGTGTGTGTTTGTAATGAGGTGAAAGTTAACCATTTTTAAAGTGGGCGGTTCAGTGGCATTTAGTAAATTCTCAATGTTAGGCAACCACACTACCTACCTAGTTCCAAAGCATTTCCTTCACCCCAGAAGAAAGCCTCATACCCACTGTTCACCTTAAAATGGCCAGTGATCTTCCCAGCAAACAATGTGTTTATTTGGGAATAAAAGAGAATTATAGTCCAGAACAAGCCAGCTATGACACAACCATAGGCAAGTCCCACAAATGAAAGAGAAGAAGGAGAAGTTGAGAGGGATAAATTTTTCCCATTCATCTTCTCCTTTATGAGGAAGAAGGAGGAGTTGAGAGGGGTTGTTTTGGAAAAAGTCCATTGGAGAGAAGTGAGAGTTTGGGATGATGATGGTTTCTCACTAGCTGAGTTTTTCTGACCCGCAGGTGTTGGGTCTCTTGAAGGAGATGCGATGTAAATCTTTGCCTGTGGGGGTCTGTCACTGATGACTGTTTACTGGCGAGACCCTTCTGCCGGGGTCTGTAATAATGGACACTTCTATTGGAGTCTGTGGTTGTCAGTTCTTCCTGTAACTGACATTCAATGGAAGGGCTCCTCCATCTAGGCTCCCCTTCTAGCCTCCCGGCCCCTTTACTAATTTATTAAGCTGTTTATGCCCATATTCCCTTCCCCCACCCTCTGGAAACAACCAGTCTGCTTTCTGTCTGTATGAATTGCCCTCTTCTGGATGTTTCATGTGGATGAAATGATGCAGTACGTGGTCTGCTGTGCCTGGCTTCTTTCACTTGGCCTGCTTTTGGGGGTTCATCCACACTGCAGCAGGTGTCAGCATTTCATTCCTTTAAGGACTGGATAATACTCCATGGTGTGGATATACCATATTTTGTTTACCCATTCATCCACTGATGGCCATATCCCCTGTTTGACTGTTTTAAGTGGAGCTGCTGTGAAAATTCTCATACAAGTGTTTGTTTGAACACCTGCTTTCAGTTCTTTTGGGTATATGCCTAGCAGTGGAGTGGCTGGGTCATAGGGTCATCCTCTGTTTAACCCTTTGAGGAACCAACCACCAGACTGTTTTCCACAGTGGCTCTACCATCTACATTCCTGCCACATTGCCTGGTTTCAAACCCAGCCCTGCCACTTAGTAGTTGTTTCAAGTTGGGCGAGTTACTTTGCACTCCGTGCCTTGGTTTCCTCATTAGTATAAACCAGGACAGTAATGCTATGTACTCCATGGGGTTTGGATGCTTCCAGGAGTGAACACCTCCAGAGGGCTTGGAATGGTGCCCAGTATGCAAGACTCACTACAGAAATGTTTCCTGCTGCTGTTACTGAGAGATAGTGAGGGCCATGGCAGATACAAGGCTGAGAAGTTTCTGACTAAAAAGGTCCACATTGGGTGGTACAAAAGAATCATGGGAGCTCTAATTTGCATAGTTGGAGTTGGCACTGAGGGCATCCCTCCTTTGAGAGAGTCTGTCTTCATACCTACTCAGTGATAAGCCACAAGTTCACTCTGCTCTGTGACTCTGTGGTTCTTGTGAAGAGCCCGCTCCTCAGGCTGAGGAAACTCATGACCAACACCAACCCCACTTCTTCCAGTTCTCCAGCAAGCACAAGGAGGGTGGAGGGTGTCCCAACAACTAAAAGCTCCAAAAAGAAGTCCCTAGAAAACAGAGGGCCACCTGGGTGGCTCAGTCGGTTAAGCATCTAACTCTTGATTTCACCTCAGGTTGTGATCTCAGGGTCAGGGAATTGAGCCCCACATTGGGCTCCACACTCCGCATAGAGTCTGCTTGTCCCTCTCTCTCTGCTCCTCCCCCGGCTCATGTGTGCTCTCTCTCTCTCTCCCTCAAATAAATAAATGAAATCTTTAAAAAAAAAAGAAAAAGAGTTCCTAGAAAACAAATAAAAGTAAGTCTTCTCTCTCTCACCAGTAATGTAAGGAAAAGGCAAAACTGGTTGATTTTCAGCTGAATCTACTGAATTACCACCAAATATTCTGCCAATTTTATTTCTCTCAATTTATAAAATTAATCCATATGTTTATGATTCATTTACACCTCACTCATCGAAATGTTTTCTAAAAGCTGTTTGAATCCCACGAATCCTGATGGGGGCCTTCTCCAAAGCACATAGAAGCAAGATGATAAATTTCCCATTCATCTCAGGTTGAAAATCTCAGCTTGTCGAGCGGCCATATTACCAACTCTTAAGCTAAGTAAGAGACGCCAGAGTGAACTGATGAGAACGTGTACTAACAGTTGCCACCAGGATCCTCTGGCCTCACACTCGTATAGCACTTCATAATTTGCAGAGTCCTGTCACTTTCTAGACAGGTCTCTACAACCGTTTGGAGAGCTTGGTGGAGTAAGGTCCTATGCTGTTAGCTCTTTCAACAGAGAAGGAACAGAGACCAGGAAAGGTGTGTCAAGGCCCAGAGATGGAGGGGCCAGTGCTAGGACCCTGTGCTCAGAAGGGGCCTCTGTGTCCTTCCCTCAGGCAGGGAATTAGAAGGGCTGCCACAGGGTCCTCTTGCAGGGCTCAGTGCACCCTCCCCCCACACACAGGAAACCATCGCCCCCTTCCACGGTCCCCACGTCACTGACAATCCGGGCCCCCAGATCGTGAGGCCACACTTGTTCTCATAAATGTTTGCATCATCTTCGGGCATCTACAACTCCTCCACTCTCCTTCTCCCTCCTTAACTCATTGCTCCTCTTCCAGAACCTTCCATCTCTCAGACAGTCGGGATGTTGCCACGTCCTTTCTTGGTGACATCAGGTTGGAAGAAAAGCCTGTGTTCTGTACCTGGGGGAAGCTGGGCAGGGGCTTCCCACAGCCACCAGAGGCCCAGTGCAGGAGGGCACCATTGGGCTGTCCTTCTGCAGTGGACGGTCTCTTAAGGGCTCCAGCAGAGCAGGCCTTGTCCTTCCAGCAGCACCGGGAGGCCGTCTGGTGTGTCTGCAGCACAGAGGCCTGTGGAGAAAGCCTCTCGTCCTCAGAGCATCTGTGGCTTGTCACGTGCCTCTGTGGAGACCAAGTTCTGCAAAAGGCCCCACCACCTAGACCTTGGAAGCATGTCTGTCTGGCACAATTGTATGCTTTATGTGGCCTACAGGGGTGTGAAGAGAGTGATCTCTCTCAGCCTTCCGGGACAGTCCCGGCCTTGGGACCCTGGTGTGCCTTCCACACATGATTGTTTCCTGTGCTGTGAGAAGGGTGGAGGCATACCGGCCTCGGCTCCTCACCCTGTCTCCTTCTCAGAGTCCCCTGGGGAGCCAACGGAAAACCCAGAAGCCAGATCCCGCATCCCGCCTGCTGGACCATAATCTCCAGGGCTCGGAGACCCCTAAGAAGTGCCCTTCCCCCGGGGACTTGAGTGCATCTGGGCCGGTGGGAAGCAGCTGTCTTGTTGTTCAACTCCGTGTTCCCCTAACACCACTTCCCATGCTGCACACAAGAGGTGCAGGCTGTTGCGGCGAGTGATGTCTCCCTCCCCCCTGGATCCGATCCTCAGCTCCCCACTGGGGTCGGCCTGCTCGGGGCCGCCAGCACGGCTCCTGCAGGCAGCGGGCACGCCTGTCCCTCACTCACCTGCCTTTCTCTTTCGCTCCCCAGGACGCACAAGACCAGCCACTGCTACCGCATCACGTACCGCCACATGGAGCGGACCCTGTCCCAGAGAGAGGTCCGGCATGTGCACCAGGCAGTGCAGGAGGCCACGGTGCAGCTGCTGGGCGTAGAGGGCAGGTTTTGAGGCCACTGCCTGGACCAGGCCGCCGCCACTCAGGGCTCCAGGGATTTGCGGGAGAGAAAAGGCTACTGTTTGTGGACGGGGGTATCCGTCATGTTTTGATAAGTGGGTCAGTGTTGGGACTTTCAGAAAGTAAAGGATCGCTCCTGAGAAGCTGTTGACATGGCATTTGTCTTTTATTTGGGGAAAGAGGGAAAAAAGAAGCAATAATATAAGAGATATAAGAGATCCCTCCTCTTCCTTGAAAAAGTGCTTTGCCCGTTGGTGCTCAGTGTGGTTAATTGGTCCCTAGGTTCCATTAAAGTATAAAGACCAGGCGTGATTTCTTGCCTGTCAGGCTCTTCCACCCTTGTAATGAGTGAAGACACAAAGAGACATCAGAAGCTCCGGACACCAGAAGATTGTTTGAGTCTGCTTCCATGCTTGCTTTCTTCTCTTCGTTTTCTGCTTTGCAAAGGGCAGGCTTCACACAGGGCACTAATGAAATGCCAGGGCCCCCCTCAAAAGTGAAGGCAGTCACGTGTCTGAGTGGGGCGGGATAGTTCTTGCTTTTCATAAACCTGTGGCTTGGAGCCAGACCTCTTGGCCCAGGGCTTGGGCTCAGCTTCCTTCTGGCCCAGCAGCAAGGAAGGAAAGGAGCAAGAGCCACCCCAGAGGCTGGGAGGCCCACAGGAACCCCATCCTTGAACGCCTGCGAGTTTCATTGCCTCACAGAAGGCCCGCGCTTCCGGAGACGACCTTTAAGGAAGAATATGGGGCTTTGATGCCCCCCCCCTTTCCATCCCAGGCACTTTGTAGTCTGCCGGCCTCACTCCTGACCATTTTTAATAATCAAATTCCATCCTTGGCACGATGCTGGAGGCTGATGGAGGACTGCAAGGGCTGGGATAAATATTTGATGAGGGGTGGCCATTATCAGCTAGTGGCGTAGGGGGTGGGCAGCTGCTCTCAAAGGGAAGGAATGGGCTTTCATGTCATTCTACCTTGTTATTCATTTGTACTTTTCCTTTGGGTTTTCGAGGAATTAAGGAAGCAGAACCCCAACTCCTGCACCCAGGCTTGGAATCAAACTGCTGTCCAAGGTCCTGGGGCCCCCTGGATGCAGTTCCTTAAGTGGCTAGATCCGAGTGGGAAGGCACAATATGATTCGTAATGTCTTCTTCAGTAGCGTTTGCTAGCAGACCATTTCTGCTCCAGCCTTGGGCTGCATTTCCAGAGGCCCTTTTCATCCCCAAGACCCGTTAGGCATTGATTAATATTCTCCAATACAACAAGTTAGGTGGGTAATACCCGACAATGAGGGCACCGCCCCCGGCCTTGAGCCAGAGCAAAGATTTGTCAGATCCTGTGCTTGGTCCAAACCCTCTGCCCGGGCCTGGAGAAGTGACATTCAGAAGGCTTCACAGAATTCTGTTCTGAACATCCCTCTCAATACACTATAAGGTATATCAGTTATCTAAATTGTGCAAAGGAGACACTGAGACCTAAAGAAGTCACAGGACTTGACCAGCAATGACGCCCAGGAGGTGGCCGGCCTCACGCTCAAGCCTGCTGCGTCCAGATTAGTAACCTCCATCTACACAAATGTTGGTTGGTGGTAGAGTCCATGCCTCCCTCCCTCCGGCTCCTCGGGCCTCGGTTCCGTTTGGAGAACGCCAGCTGTGTGGGCTCCACTCCAGTGGTCTGGCACTCACGCCTAACTGCCTCCCCAGAGCCCAGGGAGAAGCCGGCTCTTGACTTTCCCTGTGGCTCCCACCAGAGAACACGTAGCGAGAAAGGAAACAATAAGAAAAGCCATTTAGGCCGTAAGATGAATAGCACTTTGCAGCTCAAGAACAGAGAGCTCTGTATAAAGTCGAGCACGGTGACTAACACCAGCACCAGCACCGTGAGCCTCTGGGGTGCTCAGGTCCCTCCTTTGTATAATAGGAGTAATAATAGCATGTACCCCAGAGAGTGCTCGAAAGGGCCTGATGAGATATCTCATGCGCTCTACTTCGCATAGAACCTGGAACCTAACGAGCCAGCAGTAAATGATACCTGCTGTGATCATTATTCAGGTGGGAAGAGGTAGAACTGCAATATTTGAATGGGAACAGATCCTGGAGGGGGGGCGTCTGGGTGGCTCAGTCACTTGGACGTCCGACTCTTGGTTTCAGCTCAGATCATGATCTCGGGGTCATGGGATTGAGCCCAAGGCCGTGGGATCAAGCCCTGCTTTGGGCACCATGCTCAGTGGGGAGTCTGCTTGGGATTCTTTCCTTCTCCCTCTAGCCCACTCCACTTTTCCTCTCAAATAAATAAATCTTAAAAAAAAAAAAAAAAAAAAACCATCCTGGAGAGCAGCCATATCTCTCCCTAGATGAGTGTATATGTGAGGACACTAGCTGGTCGAGGACGTACCCAAGGGCATAGCTAATTACCGTAGAGCTAGGCCTAGAACCAGGCTTTCCAGAGCCATTTTCCACAACACCATACCGAATCCAACATCTTAGCACATCTTCAGGTGTAAGGCCCATGAAAAGCCTTGAGCCTCATAAGGGTCAGGAAGGCTCAGGCTAAGGTCGCAGCCGTGTCCTGGAGCTGAGGACCCAGTACCTTTGCAGCCCACACGTCACAGATGCCAGCCGGACAGAGGTCAGCAGTCTCTGGCTGCTCTGAAGTTCATGGAGATAAATTCTGTGACCAGCTGCAGCCTCAGGGGGCAGCCTTGTGAGCTCCACAGACATTCGTCCCTTTGTCCCCTCCCGACTCTTTCCTCTTCCTGCTGGTGCCCCCCTGCTGACCTGATTCCCCAGCAGCCTGTCATTCTTGGAATCAACCAGTCACCCCAACGCTGGCCCAATGCACCCCGCCATGGGCTGGTGGGCTGGCAGACAAGAAACGAGAAAGGAAACCCTTCACCGCTGGACGCTCTTTCATTTTTTAAATTACTTTCATATGTAAGGGAAACGAGTGAACCCAAAGAACACGTGGCAGCTTCCAAATGGCCACACGCTGACTCTGCTTAACGAGACACCACAGTGGACACACTGTGTCCTCCATCCTCGTGCCCACCAGGAGTCCGCCAGTCTTCCCACTGATCAGCGTCACTCAAACAGCACTTGCGGGCCACGAGCCAGGGCCGTGGGCCCTTCCGCATCTGCAGGTCAGATACATATTTTTCCTGTGGCGAGAGGGGGCGTAACAGTGGTGGTGGAGTTGACGGGGCTAACGTTGTGGTCTTCCGGGCACCATGTTCCACCTTTGTTCGGCCATTTAGAGCTGTTCCGTATAACAGATGGGGCCACAGAAAGAGAAACCAAGTCCTTCCTTCATGGAGTTCACATGCATCCTCTCATTCCAACTGCACCAGCCCCTGCGGCTCATCCCATTACCATCTCAACTCCAAGGCGAGATTAACTGTGCACAGGGACATGTTGCAAAGCCAGCAGCACTGGAGAAGGTAGGTCCTCCTGACTCTCAGGCCTGTGCTCGTAACGTTGCCTCCCACTCCTCCCTGTGCATCTGCCCAGGCCCTGGGACGCTGGCAGTCAGGGTGGGGAATTCCTTCTGGACCCAGGCAGAGGCAACGGGCCACCATTGTGGAGACATTGCCAGCAGCAGGGGCTTTAAGCTTCAGGACAGCAACAGCAGCCAGAGACAAGCCACAGGACCTCTCAGCGAGGGGCTAGGGCCTTTGCTGTAGACCCTCAGGACCAGCCACGAGTTCTATGTCAAAACTGCTAGAAGCCCCTTTTTATCCCGACGCTCAAAGCCTCCAATAGAATTTACACTTGTAGTCATAGCTGCTTCCGGATAGCAGGTCAGACTCAAGGTCACTGTCTGAGCTGAAAAAGTCAGCTCCTGAGTGACAGAGGAGAACCCCAAAGTAAAAAATCTAGGACCCTGTGAGAGCAATCCACGCTCCTAGGAGGGTGTCCACGCACCGGGGGCGGGGCGGTGGAGCAGCGGGAGGGGAGGTAATGTGGTTATTTCTGACTTCAAGGTCACATTGATTCGGAGATTTCTGGGTGGCTTCTGTACCCAGAAATGCTATATTGCTTTAAAAGAAAGCAATGGCAACCAGAAAGCCAGTGCCCTATTCAAGGGCAGGGGTTCAAGGCAGATTTCCTGTGATGTTGACCCTACCACCCTGCTCTGGGACTTTTTCTCTTCCATCCCTAAGCCCTGTGGCTGTTCCCAGGAGGAGAGCAGTGCAGGGTTGCTCCACCAGGTACAGGGCCAAGCCCGAGGCTGGGGTCTAGGTCTAATCCCAGCTCTGCCCCAGACGGGTCACCGGGCATCCCTAAGACTTACTTTCCACTGCACTAATATGGAGGTGACAGTCCCTGCCCTTCTTACTGCAGACTGAATATGAAATTCACAGCTCAGCAACCAGTAAGAAAACTGGGTATAAAACTCTCAGTATTTCCTGTTAGCCTCATGACCACTCTGAAAGTCATCACAGTCTGTCTACTAAGGAGTTAAAGACCTCAAACTCAAGGCCAGGATCAGGGTCCTCTAGTGAGTGAGTAAACAGAGCTGGAATTTAAGGCCATGTTTCCAGAGGACGAACGTGCATGACCTTTCCACCGTGCGGTCGTCTGCCAAGCCCAAAGAAGGATGAGAACAGAGACAGCACACGGCCTCCTGCAGCTGCAGCATAAAACTCGGAGTATCCTCTGTAGCTCTCTCTCTCAAAATGAAGTCGTGTGTGTGTGTGTGTGTGTGTGTGTGTGTGTGTGTGTGTATTTCCCTGTGGTGCATACAAGCCTTATAGAGGGCTTGGCGTTCTCACGAATCAAACGATGGAAGGGATGCCAGGCATTAAGTAATAAAGGCAGGCACTTTAGATGGGTTACACGACAGGGATCGATCCAGAACGAAAATTAGGGTGTTATACTCTAGAGCAGTGCTTCCCAGCCCCTGATCCCTGCCACACCCTTGGCGGGTCTGGCCCCAGACGCAGGTGCACCCGGGTTTGCATACAGATCGAGGCTCGCAGGCGAGACAGCGGCACCTCTTCCTTCCCGGCCGAGAAAGGATTTCGGAATGCAAGTGTGTGAGCTTGACATTTTATAGAAGGAACTTGAGAGTCTATTTTTAACATCTTCTAACCTAGCAGGAGTGAATTGTTTGAAGCCATCTCTACTTTATTAGTAATAAGAAATAACTCGGATGCCCCAACAACTCCAGGGGGAAGGAAAAGTCTTTTCAACAGTAATAGCTGGTTATCCACATAAGACAAAAAGAGGAGAATCTCAAACCCTACTTCACACCGCACACAAAAAATAATTCGCGATGGAGTGGAGACCTAAATATGAAAGCCAGAACTTGTCAGGCTTTAGGAAGAAAACATAAGGGACAGTCCCTGTGACCTTGAATAGGACAAGATTTCTTAGAAAGGACACAGTAGGAACTAGTAAACAGAAAAATGACAAATTGGACTTTTTCAAGATTTAAAACTCCCACTCTTTGAAACACATCATTAAGAAAATAAATAGGCAAACTGCAGATTGGGAGGAAATATTTACAACCTATGTTTCACAAAGACCAAAGATCCAGAATACACAAATGGTTCCTACAATTCAATAATGATTTAAAAAAAAAAAACCCTTTGAACAAAATGGGTGAAGACTTGAACAAACACTTCACGAAGAGAAGATTTATAAATGGCCAAGGAGATGAAAAGGTACTCAGCCCTCTCAGCTGACAGGAAACGGATTTCTGAAGTCACGGAGCAGACAGAGCTAATCTACAGTGGCAAACGCAGATAGATCAGAGGTGGCCTAGGCCTGGGACGTGATTGACTGAAAGGGGTACACGGGGCATTTTTAGGAGATGGAAATATTCTCTATCTTGAGAGGAGGGCAGTAACGCGGACTAATGCATTTGTCAAAACTCATCAAACCATCCACTTGAAGATCTATGCCTTTCACTGTATGTAAATTATAGATGTACAAAAACAAAGAGAAAAACTATTGTGCTGCATGTCACGACCATCTGAATGCTGTGGCTTGGAAGCAGAGGAAGCCTCAGATTCCAGAACAGATGGGCAGAGAAGGTTCTAGAAGGACACTGGGGCAAGATCACCCCAGAGTCCATGGTGCATTTGGGTGTGCAGCGAGCTCTCTGCAGGAGGCTGGCAGCATGTGCAGGCGAAGGTGGAGGAGCACGGGTGCAAGCCCAGGCCTGCCCAAGACACAGGTATGAAATGAAAGGGCCCTCAGTGCTGTCTTCGGAGTGGGGGATGCACGCAGGGGACCGGCCAGTGAACTCAGTGGCACAGAGCGGAGGGAAAAGAGGGGACCTGAGGGCTGCTGGTAGAGCCTCTGGTTTAGCCATGTAGCTGCTCCCCAAAGTCCTTGGAGCTGGAGCAGCATGGTGATGTGAGCCACACTGCCCCCCTGCTCCAGCTGGGACGTGGAGCTTATAACAAACACGTCCTGCACACACCTTCCCCTCGGTGGGAATCCCCCAGGATCACACGGAAGCCAGGCATGCCTGCCTCAGGCATCAGAGCTGAGCTATGGCTCTGCTGCTGAGTAGCTGGGTGACCCTGAGGACTTCCCGAGCCTCCAGACTCAGTTTCCGCGTTTTACAAATGGGAATGCTGATCATACTCATGGCATTGTGATGGGGGTTAAATGAACTAAGGCACGAGGGGCTCTTAGTTTTCCGCACAGCGAGCTAGTAGAGCTATGATGGTATTTTTCCTAAGCCCACGTTGGGAAAATGTTCTGGATTTTTCCAGAACTGTGTTGGGGCCTGTATTAGCTTCCCAGGGCTGCCCTAACTAAGTGATGGTTAGTTAGGTGATGGTTGCTCAACTCTGTGAATGTCCTAAAATCCACTGTAGTGTATGCTTTGGAAGGGTGAATTTTGTGGCATGTGAATGGTCTCTCAATAAACCTGTCATTTTTTTTTAAATGTCAAGAATGTTGACATCTAATAAGAAAATGTTATAAATACGTATGTATCGTATGACCCAGAGATTGCATCCCTAAGTTATCTCCTGAGAGCAATGAAAAGAGGGATCTTACTGAGTTCAGCTTGACGTGGAAACGGGCAGAAGTGACAGGCCTCCGCTGCAGCTGGGAGCCCAGTCTTCCACTCCCTCCCTGGCTTCTGGCCGCAGGGAGTCCCACCGGCAGCTCAGCATAAGGCTTGGAGGGGATTGGACCACACATCTGGAACAGGGCTGCTGTTTTCTGGTGTCCGTGGGCCTTGCAGCCTTCCGCCCCTCCCCAGGGCAGGAGGGGTGGCCCTTGACCTCCTCAGGAAGGCTCAGGGGGCCGGCTCCTTAACAATGTCATGTGGGCCCCCTGAAGCATGGGCGTCGCCCAGGAGCTGGTTAGGAATGCAGAGTCCCAGGTCCCTCCCCAGACCCGCAAAATCAGAATCCGCATGTAACCAGATCCCAGGTGACTGGTGTGAGTGCTAGATCTCAAGAAGCTTTGGGCTAGAGCAATGAGCTCCCTTCAGAGCGTGAAAGATTGAACTCATTATTAGGGTTTAACCAGTTTGCAAAGGGAGCATGGAAGAAAATTCCAGCTCTCAGATCCTTGACAGCCCCTGTTATGAGTGGCATCGTATCTACCCAAAAAGGAGATGTTGAAGCCCTAACCCTCAGTTACTGCAGAGTGTGGCCTTATTTGGAGACAGGGTCATTGGCAATAGAACTTGTTAAGATGAGGTCATACTGGGGTAGAGTGTGCCCGGATCCAGGAGGCCCAGTGTTCCTATAGAAAGATGGCCACCTGAGGAGAGAGACACACTGGGAGAATGCCACGTGACATGTGCCAGTAGAGGCACAGATTGGAGTTACGTAGCCCTAAGCCAAGGAACACCAAAGATGGACCCCAAACCCTGGGAAACCGGGAAGACTCTAGAGGCAACACCTCGCATGTCTGGTCTCTGGTGCTGTGAGGGAGTAGATTTCTGGTGTTTAAGCTTGCCAGTCTGAGGTATTTAGGGCAGCCCTAGGAAACTAATACAGGCCCCAAGACAGTGGGACCGACCCTCCTTCCCAACAGGACTCTGAAGAGACGGTCACCTCACGGTTGGCCCCCCGACTCTACCTGGGAAGGGAGCTAGGAAACTGGGGGCTGTGCTGTCTTTAGGTGGAGACAGGCCTTTAACAGGAAGAACAACTTTCAAAAGCTCTTCCCATGTGAGGTGAGTCTTCTGGATCCTCCAAGAACCCGCCCTGCATTGGGAAGGGAGCAGCAAGAATCTGACTAAGACTCCAGCGGCAGGTGGCAGGGGGCTGGCTGTGCTTCTGGGCAGCCGCTTTCCCCATGGCCCCAGCCAGTGACCACTTCCCTACGTCTGCCTAGCCAGAGGGAGGCCTGCCTGTTTCAAGGGAGGTCAAGGGATCCCCAGTACCATCTTTCATCTGGTTTCATTTTTCCTTCCCCGCAGAGCCTTTCCGCCAGGCCGTTGGACAGAACTCCTCTTCCTTCTTTTTCTTTCTCCCCCTCCCACGTCTCCTCTTCTGCTCTCCCCCACCCACCTGCCCCCCGCCCAGCCCACCTAGAGAAGGCAGCTCCGGCCTGGATGATTCAGCCCTAGACGATGGCCATGCACCTGTGGCCTCCGCCAGAGGGAGAAACATTGGCCTCTGCTCACCTGCTCACCGCCTTTGATGAGGGAAGCGGCGCCTGGCAAATCCACTCCCTGGCGAGGGCAGCTGCTAATTCTCCTGTCACTGTGCATTAATCACCTTCATGTCCAGGCTGGGCACAGGCAGCAGGGCCTCTTAATAGCACAGGGAGAACCAGCTCTCTGAGCTTCTCCGCCCCTGTACAGACGAGCCACCAGCAGAACCCCGGAGGAGGGGGAGCTAAGCAGGTCTGGCCTCCGTGCCTCACGCCCCGGGGCTGGCTGGCTCGGATGTGGTTACGCTGTGCTGTTCCACTCAGCGTCCAAGCCCCCAGGTGACCTGCCTTCTCTGGGCCAACGCCTCTGGCAGGCTCTGAATGGCATTCACCATTGATTCCACTCAGACCATGGCGGTCTGTTCATTCGTGGAGCTTCCACTGTGTGGGCCTCCCGGCTGGAAACACACTGTTCACTACGGTTGCCTAAAGCACATTCTTACAATTAGGAGGATAACGCAGGCAGTTCACCAAAGTGGTCAGGAACTTGGGCTTTGGAATCAGGTGAATGCAAGTCGAAATGGGAGGTCCTTGAGCACAATGACTCTTAACCTCATGGACCACGGCTGTGGGATGCGATGCTAGGCTGTTGTGAGGATTAAGTGACACAGTGCATGGGAAAGCTGCTAGCGTGGGAGCTGGTGAGCAGACAAGGAAAGAAAGAAAGGAAATCTAGTTGTGGGTTCAGAGAGGACCACAATCCCAACTGGAGGGCTTGTGAAGTCTGGGAAGTTTCTGGAGACAATGTCGCACTTGGAGGTGTCCCAAAAGGTCCGGACCCAAAGAAACCTTAGCAATCATTTGTTCAGTGGCCCCATTTTAGAGATGAATTGCTGAGACCCGGAGAAGTCAAATGACTTGCTATACTATCTGGATGAGTTCAGTGATCAGATATCAGGATACCCAATCTAGACCGGATCACAAATTATCTCGGAGAACAAGAAGCCAGCAGGACACAGATGATTTGGCGGTCTGATGCTGTCACTGAGACCCCAGGCTCTTCTCATCTTTGTATTCTGCCGATTGTAGCATATGACAGTGTCATCAACCAACATCTCTCCATATGACCTCCAAAAGTAGGACTGAAGATGGCAAAGGGTCTTAGTTTCTCTTCAGAAATTTCTTTTTAGCATAGGGAACACATTTCATGTCTTCCCTCAAGTCTCATTGCCCAGGATTGGTTCACATGCCCACGCTCCAACATCAAGGCAACTGGGAACGGAAGTATCTAGCATTTCCAGCCTCTGTTGCAGGAAATAGTCTCTACCAGAGAAAGGAAGGGGAGCGGGGAATGTTATTTTATAGGAAACCAACAATGTCTCCCAGAGTGGTCCAACGTCATTCAGCTGCTTGGCAACCAGAAACTACAGGGACTAGAATGGAACCCATTTCTCTGGACGGCAGGCCCAGGGGTGCTTCTAGATCTCTCCTGTAAGATATCTTGCTGCCTCTTTGCTGAGCAGGGCCTTAAAAATAGAATGTGGTGAAAAACAGAGGGAAGAACACCTTGTCCCAGGCCAGGTGACTAGTTCGGCTGAAACTTGGAGTCCAGAATCCGAACAGACTGTGTTTAGAGGCCAGACCAGGCAGGGTCAGGCTGTGGAGTGTGGAGTTCAGCCTGGTTATGCTTCAACTGAGAGCTTGGCGCCATTCCCACTGGGCTCCCCCCAGAACTTTCTGCCCATGAGGGGGGCCAACAACTGTTTGCAGATTAGTAAGTCACAGACATTGGCGTTCACAGCAAGAAAGCTGGTCCTGCAGAACTGACTCTTGATGAAGTGTGTTCTCTCACGGCCCATGCTTTTTCTTCTAGCATTCTTGAGCTCTTTACAAATGTTCATTTATTTAAGTCCATAACTCATGGCTAGGCAGATGGCTAATATTCTTTCTAGCAATGAGACTATTCGCTACTAAGACAAGTAGAGGGACTGGTTCAACATCACACAGAAACCGGTGTTCTGATCCATGGGGGCTGACTGTATTTGTTGTCAGGGACAGTGTGTATCACCAGAGATCAAACTGCTAAGCCCCTGGTTGCTTTCTTAAGTTAAATGTCAAGATAGCAATTGTGGTTGACCCTAAGTCTTGGGGGCAGGGAGCAGCCAGGTGCAGGCAGGGCGACTGCGTGTGGCTCCTGGTGGTGGGCCCTGGTGTTAAGAAGGATGGTAAGAGATGCACTGGAGAGGGCATGTGTCATGGCTGCCGGCCAAGAGCAGGAGAACATACAATCAGGGAAGATGGCCAGGGAAGGAGGAGGGGATGGCCAGGAGGAGCTGGGCGGTGATCCTTGTGGGAGACAGCTGAGGGGTGGAGAGGGTTGACTGAGAGCAGAGATGGGAACGGGAGATAAAGACCTCGACCTGACCACGTGAGCTAGAACAACAGGAGAAGAGCGGCATCTATCACAGACATGGAGGACACAGCAGGAGAACGGTCTGGAGAGAGGAGGGGCTGTCCTTTGCCTTCAGGTTTTCTCAGTATAGGATCTCTTGGCTCTGACCATGCTGAGATCCTGGGGGACGGCAGGCTCTGGGTCTGGCTTCTCTAAGAGGCCAGACTGTGCTGTGGCATCTAGAAGAAATGAATTCTCTTATTCTTCATTGCCTCATTCCCTCGTCAGGGTCAGAACCAAAGTTCCGCAGTGAGCCACCTCTTGTGATAGAGAGAGACTGAAGGCCTCATGATGGAAGGATCCATCATTTCCATGAGGCCTGGCTGCCAGTGGCAAATGGAGGCCAGATCCAGAGCCCCAGGACTGGCCTAGGATACTTCCTTACCAGGCCAATGCGTTCATGGAATTTTTTTTTTTAAACCACCAAGAAACTCATTTGTGACTTTTGTCCCCAAGGGCCCCATGTTTTAAGAGATTTTCATCTACCAAACAACTGCATTTATCAAGTAATAATTTATTCATTTTCCCATTTTTTTAAAATTAATCAAAAATAGACATAACTGCCAGCCAGAGTCTCTGATCAGCAGGAGAGAACCCTTATTACCACCCTGGGTTGATTTAATTCCTGCCAAAAGCAAAGGAACTTGACATTTTAGATAGCCTGAATAGCCTCGTGGTGGGAAAAGGGAGGTTTTCCATTCAGCTTTGTGAAATATTCAAAACAGCTCCTGGACCCCCACCATTGAATCACAGAGACCCTGGCCTCCAGGGACCCTTTTGGGAACCACTGCACCACATCAGATAGGAAGTAAGACACAGAAGGAATATCACTGCCCCCAGGGTCTTGTGACTATACCGTTAAAGGGTTTGTGGCCTGGGTGGAGCCCCTACCAGCTAGGATCCTTGGACAGACTACTCCATCTCCCTGAGCCTCAGTTTTCCTGTCAGTAAGATGGGGATGAGGCCTTCGTCAGGGACCTCAGTTGCAAGCAACAAAAACAAATTCTGCTCATATCCAGCAGGAAAAAAGTGTGTTAAAAAGATGCTAAGGAAAAAAGTGGGACTGCTTCTCTGTGAGTTAAACAGAGAATTACCATATGACCCGGCCATTCCACTCCTCGGTACATACCCCAAAGAACTGAGGACAGGTGTTCCAACAAACGCTTTTACGAGATGATTCACAACAGCCAAAGGTTGGGAACAACCCAAACGTCCTTCAGTGGGTGAATGGACGGACAAACTCTAATCCATCCACATGATGGAATGTTCTTCAGCCATGAAGAGAATGAGGTTCCCATAACGTGCTAGAACACGGGTGAACTTTGAAAACTCTATGCTGAGGGACAGAAGCTTAGCCCAAAAGACCACTCAGTGACTCCATTCCTATGTCGCAGGCAGAACAGGCAGATCTGTAGAGGCAAAATGCAAATTAGTGGTTGCTGGGGCCTGGGGTGAGGACAGGGGAGAAGCAGAAAGTCACTGTGTAATGGGCATGGGGTTTCCATGTGAGGTAATGAATTCTAGAACTAGATGGTGGTGATGGTTGCACGACATCAAGAAAGTGCTTGATGCCACTGAATTGGGCAATTGAAAATGATTTGAATAGTAAATGTTATATTATGCATATTTTACCACAATAAGAAGAAAAGTCCATGCAGTGTGGCAGGGGTGGAGGGGGGGAGGGTGCTGGATGAAGGGCAGAGTGGCTGTGAGCCACAGCTCTACCCTCACTGTGACGACACCACCGAGTCATGGCCCTCGTGGCATGCAAGGCAGACTGAGGCATAGAGTGCCCCTGGCATCCTTCCCTTGTCTTGTGTGAGTCAGCCCCTTCGAGATACGCTCGAAAGGGGGACGTTGTCCCCGACATGGGAAGGCAGGTGAGAGGTGATTAGAAGAACAAGTGCACAGAGCTCATGTCTCCTTGTGAGGCAACAGAAAGCAGATAGAAGAGCCTGGCGTGTGGGGGGATGTGAGATGCCAGGAGAGAATCAGGTCACAAAGCAAATACTGCTCTTCAAAAGGTTTGTGGTGTAAGGCGACCTTTCCCTTCCCTCTTCATCCTTTCCTGGTCACTCTCTACCACCCCACCAGCCACAAATTCCTTATTCAGAGACAACTGTTCTTCACCTTTCCTATTGAGAGGCTTCCACCCTTTGAACAAGATAACAATGTCTGCTAGTCATTTATCGAGGGGACACTAATCCTTGCCGCTGGCTTTCTGTGATTTGCTTCGTGATTTAGCACAGGGGCCCAGCCACTTAAAAAGCCACCTAACAATGAAACGGTGCCTGGGAGTGGGGCCGGCTGAGGGCAACCAGATGCTGCGTGCCTACTCTTCAGGCACTGCCCCAGGCTTGCTGTTCCCCACTCAGGTGGGGGAGATGGGATACATGTGTTGGACAGTCTTGCTTCAAATCTCTAATATAGACTTCAAGAAGGAACTGGAAGCAAAAGAGACAGATAGGATCAGGGTTAGACTTTTAAGTGCTTTTCTATTTGATACAATTTTGAACTTCCAGAGAAGTTGCAAAAACAGTGCAAGGAACTCCCTCATCCCTTTACCCAGATATACCACCTGTTTTGGTTGATCCCATTGGCTTTATCGTTCTCCCTTCCCCACACTGCTCTCCTTGTAAATACTCCGGTGGATAGTTCTCAAGAACAGGGACAATCAGTTGTATAACCACAGCATAACTGTCCACATCTGGAAATTCTACATGGATAAATATTATTGCCTAATCCTCCGTCCATACTCACAGGTCATCATTTGTGCCACCAATATCCATTAAAGCTATCTGGGGATTCTCAAATGTTGGATTCTAGAGTAATTCCACTGTGATCAGAGAACATGCTCCCCCAAGAGCTCAACCTTTTGACATTTCCTACATCGTCTTCTTTTTTTAAAAATTTAATTCCAAAATAGTTCATGTAGAGTGTGTATTAGTTTCACGTGTACAATATATATAGTCGTTCAGCAGTCCCATCCGTCACTCAGGGTTCATTATGGTAAGTGTCCTCCTAATCCCCTTCACCCATTCCACCCATCCTCCCACCCACTTCCCCTCTGGTAACCATCTGTTTGTTCTCTAGAGTTAAGAGTCTGTTTCTTGGTTTGTCTTTTTTTTTTGTTTGTTCATTCATTTTGTTTCTTAACTTGCACATATGAGTGAAGTCATACGGTACTTATCTTTCTCTGACTCATTTCACCTAGCATTATACTCTAGCTCCATCCACATCCCTGTAAATGGCAAGATTTCATTCTTTTTTATGACTGAGTAACATTCCATTGTGTGTGTGTTTGTGTGTGTGTGTGTGTGTGTGTGTGTATGCCATAGACACATCTTCTTTATCCATTCATCTATTAATAGACACTTGGGCTGTTGCCATAATTTGGCTCTGGTAGATAATGCTGTAATAAACATGGGGATGTATATATCATTTCAAATTAGTGTTTTCATATTCTTTGGGTAAATACCCAGTAGTGCAATTACCGGATCATATGGTAATTCTATTTTTAATTTTTTGAGGAGCCTTCATACTTTTTTCCACAGCAGTGTACCATCCTGCATCTTCTTTTATGGCCCCTCCCCTCAGCACTTCACAACCTCCTCCTCCTCCCAGGTTCCCTGGACTCTCTCCCGAGGGCCTATGCCTAAGCAGCTCAGAGGCCAGCCGTGGACCCTGGGGCAGTGTATATGCAGATGTTAGGGCACCCCTCAAGGGCTGTTTCCTATCAGGCATTTCCCCCCTTTGTTTTACGGCCATTCGGGCAGCCCTTCTCCCAGCTCTGATCTCTCCAGGCAGGAAGATTGAGTTTTCTCCATAGGTTCCTCCTGCCAACCAGGGAGTATCCAGGTGAGAAACAAACGCTGGTTCTTCCCAGAGTCAGTGCCCTTCTGGTTTCTGCCTGTTCATATCCACTTTCTAGCACCTTCACATAGTGTGGTGTTTTATTTTAAGTTCTGTCCAGAGTTTATACATCAGCATGCACACACACACACACACACACACACACACACACAAACACACACACAATTAGGAATATATCTTGCTTATGCCCCATTCCATAATGCATACTATCACTCTGAACAGAACAAACTTGACCCCAACATGAGGACTTTCGATTTCATTTGGGTTTCATCTGATTGACTTATTTACTTACCTGAAGAAATTATTGAATCTTTCCTTAACATGACATGAAGAGATCATTTGGGGACTTAATATAAATCACAAAAGAATTCAGTGAGGCAAACTAAACACATATAAAATAAACCAGATATCATGTGCTTAATCCTGTGAATACACTGACCAGTAATTCACTTATACCTAAATGTGTGAAGGAGGAAGATTTGCTGAAACATTTCCGCTTGTATTTTATAAAACAGTTTTCAAATATTTGACATAGTTTAGTAATATTCTAGAAAACAGCCTGCCTAGTTTGGATGGTATATTAGTTTTCTCAGGCTGCTATAACAGGGTACCACAGGCCGAGTGGCTTAAATAACAAAAATACTTTCTCTCACAGTTCTGGAGGCTGGAAGTCCAAGATCAGGGTGTCAGTGGGGTTGGTTCCTTCTGTGGCCTCTCTCCTTGGCTTGTAGATGCCGTCTTCTCCCTGGGTCCTCACACAGTCTTCTCTCTGTGGTGTCTGTGTCCTGATCCCCCTCATCTTATGAGGACACCAGTCAGATTGCATTAAGGCCCATCCCAGTGACCTCTTTTAACCTTGCTTACCACTTTAATGACCCTGTCTCTAAATACGGTCAGCTGAGGTACTGGAGGTTAGGACTAATATGAATTTGGGGACTGGGGGGGGACATAATTCAGCCCAAAACAGAAGGACAGTCTCCTCAGCCTCCTGCTTTTGGTGTACTGACACATAGTTTACCTCACAAAGAGTGAGGAATTGACTTGATCTTAAGAAGGGTGGGATCCAGGTCCTAGAGAGCCAGGCGCACTCTGACAAGAAAGCCAGTCAGAGAGGCCCTGGAGGCTCTAGAGTGGACGCCTCAATCCCCATGTCCTTGTCATACCTGTGCCCCACAGAGGAGACAGGTGGGAGCATGCTGCTCCTGACAGATGTGGAGGCTGGACTTGAGATCCCCTCAGTATGTATCTCCCTGGACTGACTCATTCTTAATTTGACCAACATCTACTTTACTCTTTATATCTAATTAAAACTATTAGCAATCACAGACATGGTAACTAATCAAATGGCACAAAAGAATCTGTGATGAAAAGACCCCACATTCCATCATTTTAATCAGTCCCTGGCAAATTTGGTAACTCAGGCGTCCTCCCCATCTTCATCTTTCTCCACCTCCTCTGCCCACATGACTTTCTGTTCCTGGAGGAAAAGGCCAAACAACACAGGCAAGCGTCTCTCTAAATCCATGAGCACAAAGTTCAGTGGCCCGTCAGCACAGCTGGATCTCCTACACGTTGTGGGTCGGCACTTTTCTCCCTGTCTTTAACAACCATTCCATGCCTTCTCTTTCCTGGAGCTCCCACCACCCACTTCCTCCTGCGTACATTCAAGAGCTAACCTCAGTTCCCAATTCACTTGGGACATGGAAGCAATCAGAAGAGAGGTCTTCAAGCTCCCACTGACCTGTCTGCCCCCGTTCATGTTGGTGCCCATACTCCCCACCAGTTTTATAGACCAGTGTGCACATGTCTCCCAAGAAATCCTGTGTTTTTCTTGCCTATTCAGGACTTCACTCAGGCCTTGTCCCCTCTGTCCTGCCATCTGTTTACTAAGCCTCATGTAACCACATTTTGTAACCATTTAACCTGAGGAGGAGGAAGCCACGCTTTGAAGCCATGAGAGTTTCCTGAGGATCTCCCTCCCCACTTCCCCACTTCTAGTGTAGGATGCTAAGGAACACTGAGCAGGGGATCCCAGAGACCAGACATACTGAAACAACCACTTTCAGCAAAAATCTATTTCCTAACTAAAAAAGCCTTTTCACTATAAGCTGAAAAAAAAAAAGAACTTTTTGTACTTAATTTTATTTCTAGTGACTTTTTTCAATGGAAATAAAATACAAAAATTCTCTGTTGTTGGGCTAAAGAAGTATCAAATTTCCCAAATATCACTTTGGATGCATTTCAGCTTCTCAGAACTCGGTCACAGTGGGCTATGGAGTAGGTTCATCTGCCCGCAGCCCACACAGTGTCAATGTCATTTGACACCACCCCCTCTTTGTGACACAGAATGTAAGGACATTCAGTCCTACTTTCATGCTAACATAAAAGATATGTGTTTCTCTACCACCAACAAGCCTGCATTTCATTGTGACAAGGTGGACGTACAGGAGCTGTTTGGAGCAGACAAGACATTGGAACCCACCAGGAAGACTAGACTTTTTGCTTTGTACGTGAGGGTCATGTGACTGAGGGCTTATTTGGAAGTCAATTTCTTTTTTTTATTATTCTTCCAACTTTAGTTAGTTAACATGCAGCACAAAATTGGTTTCTGGAGTAGAATTCAGTGATTCATCAATTACATACAACACCCAGTGCTCGTCACAAGAGCCCTCCCTAATAGCCATCACCCATCTAGCCCATTCCCACCCGTAACCCTTCATTAACTCTCTTATGGCTTGTTTCCTTCTCTCCTTATTTCCCCCCTTCCCATATGCTCATCTGTTTCCTTTCTTAAATTCTACATATAAGTGAGATCATATGGTATTTGTCTTTCTCTGACTGACTTATTTCTGTCAGCATAATCCACTCTCGCTCCATCCATGTCATTACAAATGGCAAGATTTCTTCACTTTTTGATGGCTGAGTGATATTCCGTTGTGTATGTATACCACATCTTCTTCATCCATTCATCACTCAACAGATATTTGGGTGCCCTCCATAGTTTGGCTATTGCAGATAATGCTACTATAAACATCAGGGTGTGTGTACACCTTCCAATCTGTATTTTCATATCATTTGGGTAAATACATAGTAGGGCAATTGCTGGATAGTAGGATAGCTCTATTTTTAACCTTTTGAGGAATCTTCATACTGCTCTCCAGAGTGGCTGTACCAGTTTGCATTCCCACCAGCAGTGTAAGAGGGTTCCCCTTTCTCCACATCCTCAAAACACCTGTTTGTTTTTTTATGTTGTTAATTTTAACCATTCGGACAGGTGTGAAGTAGTATCTCATCATGGTTTTGATTTGTTATTTCCTTGAGGTGGGTGATGTTGAGCATCTTTTCACGTGTTAGCCATCTGGATGTCTTCTTTGGAAAAGTGTCTATTCATGTCTTCTGCCCATTTCTTAGCTGGAATCACTTGTTTTTTGGGTGTTGAGTTTGATAAATTCCTTATAGATTTTTGGATACTAGCCCTTCATCAGATATGTCATTTGCAAATATCTTTTCCCATTCCATAGGCTGCCTTTTAGTTTTGTTAATTGTTTCCTTCTCTGCACAAAAGCTTTTTATCTTGATGAAGTTCCAATAATTCATTTTTGCTTTTGTTTCCCTACCTCTGGAGATGTGTGTAGTAAGAATATGCTGCAGCTAAGGTCCAAAAGATTGCTGCCTGTTTTTTCCTCTAAGATTTTGATGGTTTCCTGTCTCACATTTAGGTATGAAAGTCAATTTCAATACAAGGTTAAATTAAATCATTTACAAATTGTGGTTGAGAATATTCACATGCCAGTCATGGTCATAGGTATGTAAAGATGAAAGCAAAGAAGAATGACATGATCCTAACCTCATGGTGCTTACATTCTAGTGGGAAGGAAACAGAAAGATAGATAAACAGACACATAAGTCTGTATTAATGAGATGAGGCTTAGGAGAATGGCTTAGGCCAATCTTACAGGGCTTTGTAGTCAGGTGAGGAGTCTGCATTCTAATCTCAGAGAAATGGAAAGCCCTTAGAAGTTCTGAGCAGAAGAGTGCCATGATCTCATTTATCCTTAAGAATTTTGCTCTTTGGGGCGCCTGGGTGGCTCAGTGGATTGAGCCACTGCCTTCGACTCAGGTCATGATCTCAGTGTCCTGGGATCGAGCCCCACATCGGGCTCTCTGCTCAGTGGAGAGCCTGCTTCCTCCTCTCTCTGCCTGACTCTCTGCCTACTTGTGATCTCTCTCTCTGTCAAATAAATAAATAAAATCTTAAAAAAAAAAAAAAGAATTTTGCTCTTTGCTGCCTTGTGTGGAATGGATTGGAAGGGGTCAAAGTGGAAGTGGGAGACCAGCCAGAGGTTGCAGTCACATAGACTAGAGATCATGGTGACTGGGACCAGGGTGGGGAGAAAGGGATTGCTGGGATACAAAGAACAGGGGGAGGGGTGGCATCAGGGATGGTACCTGGGTTTCTTGGTTCCAGGCTCCAGGGCTGGTGGAGAAAACTGAAAGTGTAACATTTGGGGCATATGGGAGTTGACCAAGAAAAACTGCACTGAACAGATTTAAAAAGGTGAGGAAGTCTTTACTCAAGAGTATTACAATAGTGGAGAGAGGTTAAATTCAACTCCAATACAACAGGGTAACATCAATTTACAGCCAATAGGCAAGGTGAGGAGGTCAGTTTGTGGAAAATTACCAAGAGGACCTTGCTTAGGTGTCAAGGGTAGGGGAATTCTTGCTAAATGGTTTGACAGGCTTTTTGCTATGCTGGGCTCACAAACCAAGGACAACAGATCAAGGCCAAGGAGGTTGAGAAGAAGGTTCAGAAGAGCCTGTCTACAGGTTGGTCAAGGAGGGGGTCCTTTTCAATGCGAAGGACTAGGGGTTCTGTTTTGGCTGTGTCAAGTTTAAGATATCCAAGAAGAGATGTCAAGTGTGTAAATCTCAAGATCATAGGAGAGGTCTAGACTGGTTATGGAAATTTGATTATCATTATTAAGATGGTATTGGGAATCTACAACCTTCATTGAGCTCTCAGACCTGTGATGTAAAGTCTGATGGGCCAGTCCCAGCTGGAACTTCTAAACCCTACATGGGATAGTGAAGCACACTACACAGGTTCTAGTTTCCCCACTTCAGAGGGAGCAGGACCCAGTTATTCTCCCTCCTTATACCCGGGGTCCTTATCACTTGAAGACAGGTGAAGTCCTACTAAGGATTGGCCCCTTACAAAGAAAATTCTCATGCTCTTCTAGTGTTGACAGAAAATACTTCTGTCATTTTGTAACGACACTTAAATATGTGTAATTATAAAACTAAATATAAATGTTTTATGCTTATAGCTATTATACAGTGATCAACCCAGAGTAAACTAACCCAGTTTGAGAAACACTAGGGAGGGGACTCTAACATCCTTTCTGTCCTAACATGTAATGGTTTCCTGAGACTGCAGTAGGGAGACAGGGGCCATAATTGAGGCAACAAGGATAAGAGGATCAATTGGTAAATAGTGACCTAGAGATTCAAAGATTGCATGAGAGAAAGCATTAAATAAAACAACTACGTAAGAAAAATAAGCATTTGCCTAAAGAAACAGAAACAAAACAGGGATAAGAAGACCAGATCTATTGCTCAAGTGAAAAGAGATCTTGCAAATTTGAAAAAGTTCAACATTGAAACCTCCTCGGCTTACTTGGCCCCATACCTAACAGGTTTAGTTAAAAAAAAAAAAAAGATTAAAGACCTTTTAGAGTAACTATGATATTGGACTGGATGGCTCAGTCCGTTAAGTGTTAGACCCTTGATTTTGGCTCATGGTCATGATTGAGCCCCATCTTGGGCTCCAGGATTCTCTCTTTCCCTCTTCCTCTCCTCCCCAACCTCCCAATCAAGTGCATATGTGCTCTCTCTCTCTCTCTAATAATAATAATAATAATAATAAAATTACTGATATTGGTTTATATTCGGAGAAGTTAAAGATGCTATTCATTTTATTCATTCCATGCTTAAAGTCACGCACCTAAGACAATAACAAATACTATTTTGTTCATTCCCTTCTAGTTCTCTGTCTTGTGCTTATATATATATGTTTTTACCTACTACATGTATATCATTATATCATTGTAGTCTTTTAAAATGTAGGATTGTGAGACATGTTTTTCTCTGTCACCAGCTATAGTAAGTTGGCTGCAGAACTTATTTCTTCTATATACTACAAGTTACCTCATCCCCCTCCTACCATTTATATGTAAGTTGCTGTCTATTTGTCACAAGTATAAAAAATGCTGCAGTGAACATCTTTAGACATACAAGCCTTTTCTAGCTTGTGCATTAGTTCATTTAGCCAGATTCTGGGTCAAAGTATACTATTCTATAAAAAAATTTTTTTTCTGGTGATCTAAACAGAGACTCAAGGATAATGTAAGGAAAAAGGCAGATTTGCAACCCACATTAATGAGCAAATTTGAAAATCCTGAGGGAGAAGCAGGGGCTGTGTCACCAGGCAGAAATGGTCCTCTGAACACCGGGGTGTCTGGTGCTCATCCTTCTCAACCTTTCTCGACGCCTCCAGGCAAAGACGGCAAGTGCAGAGCAGAAGAGCAATTCAGACGCGCTCCGCTGGGATCCGCCAGGGGCAGGAGCTCCAGCCCGCACAGGCGCTAGTTACCAAGGCGACCTCCACATGTCCCCTCTTTTCCAGGTTACCAGTTCTGAGTCTGTGCTAGATGGTTGGATAGAATTAGTTCAAAAAAGAGAGAAAAAAGAAAATGGCTTTCAAAGACAATTTAACTGTTCACCCAAAGAACCAGCACCAAGCACAGTGCAGAGAAACTTCTGGTCCATTCCCTTTCTGGATGACGTCATGGTTTGATCTTTTCTCTGAGGGGAATTTATTTCCATTTTTTCTTTAATAAAACAGAACCACCAGCATCTTCCGTTGCGCCTCATTACGTACAGCCTGTGGAGTGTCGAGCGTCTCACCCACACAAGCTCACGGGGCCCCCGTGGGAAATGCACCGAGGCATAAGACAATGACTATTGTGGTCATGGAGAAACTAGGAACACAGGGTCTCAGAGTCACAGGCTGGTCCCCGGCAAGACCCCAGACTCATAATTGTGGGCATTTCGGCGCCTGAGAACACATTGCTCCCCATCGCTCACGGAGGGCTCTACGGCCTCCAGCCACCAGGCTCCTCACCGGATTTTCCGCATCCCTGCTGGCTTCTCACAGCCTGAAAAACCAGCCTCTAGAGCATGAGAGCAGGGTCCCTAGGTGGGTCACTGCCGGTCCTTGGGGGTGAATTCAGGGAGCTGCGGCTTCCTCCCAAGTCCATGGTCTACGTCTTGCAGCCACAAACCGGCACCGGCCTGAGTTTGGGCTTTGGGTGAATGACACACAGAAACAGTGGGATTACCCCTTCACAAGGTGTGGCAAGTGTGACTCATAGTCCGCAGACCGACGACAGAAATATATATCACTTCACAGTTTCTATAATGCCTGTTTAATTCTGCACCTCCTTTTAGGCAAATACAAAGTATAACTGGGCTTGTTCCCAGACTTTCTCCCCTCCCCAGCTCTGGGGTTTAACAAGGTGTCGCTGACTGGCCAGGGGTTGTCTATCTGGCGCTTGTGGGTCTGCACGCCCAGGTGCTGCCAATAGGCTCACGGACAGCATCTGGCACTGTTGGCCCTATGCCATGCCAGGGGCAAAGATACCCATGCATCTGGGGCGCCTGGGTGGCTCAGTGGGTTAAGCCGCTGCCTTCAGCTCTGGTCATGATCTCAGGGTCCTGGGATCGAGTCCCACATCGGGCTCTCTGCTCGGCAGGGACCCTGCTTCCGTCTCTCTCTGCCTGCCTCTCTGTCTACTTGTGATCTCTCTCTGTCAAATAAACAAATAAAATATTAAAAAAAAAAATACCCACGCATCTGCCTGGGGACTTTTCAGCTAGACACCTCCCCCGCCATGGCACTTTCCTTTCTGGGGTCTGTTCTCCTCTCTGAGAGGCATGCCTGGATTTGCAGGTGGCAAAAATGGCATTTCTTCTAAGCCTGGGTGATTTTTTCCCTTATATTTCTTCAAGGTGCTCTGAATTCCTTGCCCCAAGTAATTAGGGTGTCCTGCAAAATAAAAAATGTCAGAAGGGCGTGACTCTGGCGGTAGAGCCTGCCCCATGCTTCCCCTACAGCATTAAGCACAGCAACTGCTGATTTGCTTAAGTGGGGAGATGGAAGAGGCGGGCCCTGGAGGCAGGCCATGGAGGACCGCCCCCGCCCCTCCCCCAGCATCTTGAAACAGACTCTCCACCACATTAGCCTCCTTGCAAAGCCTTATGTCCTTGCGAAGAAAAAATACTTCTCATCCACTTGTTCCGCCATCTCTCCGTAAGGTGGGGTCTGTGTCTTTTTCACAAACCCAGTGAGTCGTCCAGGATTAGCAACTTCTACCTGCCAAGTAGCGCCTGACTGGGTAGGTGACACTTTCTCCAGCCGCCCTGGGGATGGCGAGGTGAGCGTGGACACTGGGTGGGATTTTGACTCTTGGAGCAGATGGCCGGGACTCAGTTAAGGGACAGGAGGAGAGGCAGACATGCCACCTGGCAGTGGACCCAGCTGGGAGGAGAGGGGCCTCTGGCATGGCAGCTGCTGTGTTACTCTGTGCCCAGAGGACACTGAGGGACCTGGGGCCAGGGGTGGAGCTTGTCTCTGGGGAGGAGGGGTGCACAATGGGACCTATGCTTGGAGCCGTCAGGAAGGAGCTGGCTGTACTGTTCCCTCACCCCCAAATTACACAAGGCATTTCAAGGATCATCTTCACATGGGGAACAGCCACCTGCCACCTGGGAACACAGGCATCCACTAAAGTTTCAAACGAAACCAGTGATTTATAAAAATAAAAATTCACTGTAACCAACTTGGGGTTAACCCCAAAATCCAAAGATGGTTTAACGTGGAAAAAAAAAAACCTGTAAAGATAATGCATCACATTAAAATGTTAGAGACTTGTTCTAGAATGTTTATAGCAGTATTCTTTTATTTAAATCACAGCAACAGGGGCGCCTGGGTGGCTCAGTGGGTTAAGCCTCTGCCTTCGGCTCAGGTCATGATCTCAGGGTCCTGGGATCGAGCCCCGCATCAGGCTCTCTGCTCAGTGGGGAGCCTGCTTCCTCCTTTCTCTCTGCCTGCCTCTCTGCCTACTTGTGATCTCTGTCTGTCAAATAAATAAATAAAATCTTTTAAAAAAATAAATAAATAACAGCAACAACAACAAAAACCCCTGAAGTCATTTAAAATGTTCATCAGTAGAATGGATTCATGAATTGTGATACATTCCTATAAGGAAGTACTACTAGACAGCAGTGAAAATGCATGAGCCAGTGTTCTATATATTAACATTAATGAAACTAAAAAATGTAATGATGAATAAGAAAAGCAAGCTGCATAAGAATACCTGTATTAGGGAAATACAAATCAAAACCACAATGACATACCACCTTACACCAGTTAGAATGGTGAAAGTTAACAAGACAGGAAACAAGTGTTGGCGAGGATGTGGAGAAAGGGGAACCCTCTTACACTGTTGGTGGGAATGCAAGCTGGTGCAGCCACTTTGGAAAACAGTGTGGAGGTTCCTTAAGACGTTAGAAATAGAGCTTCCCTGTGACCCAGCAATTGCACTACTGGGTATTTACCCCAAAGATACAGACATAGTGAAAAGAAGGGCCACATGCTCCCCAATGTTCATAGCAGCAATGGCCACAATAGCCTAACGGTGGAAGGAGCCAAGATGCCCTTCAACAGACGAATGGGTAAAGAAGACGTGGTCCGTATATACAATGGAATATTACTCAGCCATCAGCAAGGATGAATACCCACCACTTGCATCAACATGGAAGCGACTGGAGGGGATTCTGCCGAATGAAATAAGCAGAGAAGGACAATTATCCTATGGTTTCACTCACATGTGGAACACGAGGAATAGTGCAGAGGACCATAGGCGAAGGGAGGAAAATCAGAGAAGGAGACAAACCATTAGAGGGGGTGGGAGGTTGAGGTAACAGGGTGATGGGCACTGGGTGTTAGATGCAGCTAACGAGTTGTGGAACATTACATCAAAAACTATATGCTGGCTAACGGAACATAATTTAAAAAAAAGAATATGTGTATTGAGAAATCATTTACAATAAATGTAAAACGTGAAAAAATAATACTTTATAACAGGTAGGGATGCACGTGTATGGAGTAACAGTATAAAGGAAAGCATGGTGATGATAAGGTCTGACTTCATGGCAGTGGCTCCTGCGTGTGCAGAGGCACACTATGCAGCCAGGAGGGACTGGTAACCCGAGAGTTTCAAGAGTATTGGTACCATTTTATGTCCCTAATCAGACAGCAGGTGCACAGAGGTTCATCGAATTAATCTACAGATATTGTGTGTGTGTGCATCTTAAATATTTCACAGTATTTTCAAATAAATTTTGAATTAGCCATGAAATGAAAAGCAAAAGGAAGCAATAAGGGGAAGTAGTCTCTGAATTAACTTTTGATCTTAGAAGAAGAATCAGTAAGAATCATGGTAGAAAGGAGAAAGTCATCTTAGGGTAGATAAGGCTGAACATGCACCTTAAACTTCAGGGGAAAAGAAAGAATATATAAAAATATGTAAGACTGATATATAAGGACATATAAAAATGTATTAAAAAGAAAGAATACATAAAAAATTATACCGACAGAGAATCAAATTTCAACTTTGAATAGTCAAATACCAGGGTAGTAAACAGCCAGCTCACATGCAGTCCCTTCCAAGGCCATGGAATTAGAAGGTCTGTCATCCGAAGACGTCCCTATTGACCCCAGGGGAATCCGTGATGAGCACAGATTTTACAAGGCTCTTTCCAGAAGATAGAGGCAGGGGCATTGTCAAAGGAGGTAAATGAGAGGCAGAACCTAGAGGGGGAGAAGCCCAGAGGAAGCTGACAATTGGGAAAAGTTGGAGACCCAGGTGTTCCCGCAGAGCAGAGAGACACAGTGAAGCCCCAGGCACCGGCTCATGGATGCCAAGGGATCTGCTTGCTTACTGTGGGACCTGGGGAGCGACTCTAGCAGGACAGGGAGCGGAGATCTCGGGAGGCCATCCCAGTCTGACTGGAGGGAGCACTGGACCAAGGAGCAGCTTTCAGGGGATTCAAACATGAGGTTGGATGACTGAATCAGAGGCACAAATCACAGACTGCTGTCCTCTCCATAACTGGAGGCTCGGAGGTGGACTAGGAAGCTGGTGGCTGGTACGTGCCATGGTGTTTCAAAAAAGGGGAGGAAAGGATTTCAGAAAACTTGGAGCAATTTCCCACAGAACGCATCCTCCCTCCGTCTTTTCCTTTTGTTCTTCTTTTAAATAGGCTTTATTTTTCAGAGCAGTTTTAGGTTTCCATCAAAGCCGAGAGGAAAGTGTAGATTCCCTGTACATCACCCTCCCACACACACATATGCACAGACTTCCCCACTGTCAACATCCCCCCCCCCAGAGCGGGACCTTTGTTATGAGTGACAAATCTACACTGGCACATGAAAACCACCCAAAGTCCATAGTTTACCTTAGGCTGGGGTTCACTCTTGGAGTTGTACATTCGGCGGGTTTCCATAAAGTGCCATCACTAAAGTATCATACAGAGTATTTCCAACACCCCAAAATGCCTCTGTCCTCCGCTGGTTCATCCTGATCATTTTACTGTGTTCACAGTCTTCCTTTTCCAGGATGTCATAGAGTTGGAATCATAGCCTTTCCAGAATGGCTTCTTTCACGGAGTGATATGCATTTAAGTTTCCTTCATGTCTCTTTGTAGCTTGATAGCTCATTTCTTTTTAGCACTGACTAATATTCCATTGTCTACATGTTCCAGAGTTCATCCATCCACGGGGTTACTAAAGGACATCCTGGCTGCTTCCAAGTGTTGGCATTTGGGAAGAAAGCTACCATAATCATCCATGTGCAGATTTGTGTATGGGCATAAGTTTTCAAGTCCTTTGGGTATATTGAGGATCCTTCCCCTTTTATCCCCTCTTCTTTCTCTGCTCCCTTTTCCTTCTTCCTTCCTCCTACCCTCCCTCCTTTTATTAGCACCTCCTGAATCTAGAAAACCATAGGGACTGACCATGCCCTTGGTGCTTTCCTCTTGCTGCCTTGCATAGATAGTTGCATTCCATAGCATCATCCCGAGAGGACTCCGCAAACAGATCTCAGCCTAGGGCTTGCAACTTCAGAAGCACAGAAAGGATGGCAACATGGGGACAAGACTGGAGGCAATGCTGGAGACCTGAGACCACATAGGCAGTGGCAAGAACTCAGGCAAGTGATGGGGTCCAAAGAAGGCTGGCACCGTGACTCTGATGGGTTGGGAATGGACGGAAGAAATGCTTTAGGGGGTGGAGCTGCAGGGCCTGGTGGCTGAGCCATGCGGAGAAGGAGAGGTATGACATGGTGCTGGCTTGGGCAGCACGCTGGGTTGAGGGGGATGGCACTGAGGTCAGTTCTAGACATTTTAAGCTCTAAGGGTCTATAAGATGTTTACAATGTGTGGTTAATTTTGTGTGAGGGTCAACTTGACTGGACCTCGGGGTACCCAGATTTTGGGTCAAACATCATTCCGGGTGTGTCCGTGAGGGTGTTTCTGGATGAGATTAACATGTGACATAGTAGGTTGACTAAATAGGTGGCCCTCCCTAGTGTGGGTTGGCTTCATCTGATCAGCTAAGACCCGATTAGAACAAAAAGACTGAGTGAGAGGGAACTTCACCTGCCTGATGGACTGATTGAGCGGGGACACGGGTGTTCTTCTGCCCTCCAAGCAAAAAATCACAGCACTGGCTCTCCTGCCTCCAGCTTGCCAACTACAGATCTTGGAACTTCTCCACTGCAATTATTGTGTGAACCAACTCATTATAATAAATCCCTTTATACACACACACACACACACACACACACACACGGTAGAGTGGTGGGCAGGCCAAGGGCACACCAGGCAGAACAATGGGCATAAGCAAAGGCCAAGAGGACAGGGAGGAGCCTGGTGTGTTGGAGGAATTGGAGCCAGGGAGGATGGCCAAGATACGGTTGGAGGAGTGGATAGAGGTAGGACCAACCATGCAGGGTTGTAGGGTTTGCCATAGTACCAGCACTCAATGTCCCCCCTTAAATGGTAACAGAAGTAATAAGAGGCGATGGTGATGATGGGATATCTCCATGGATGACCATAGAAGTATACTCTTTCTGGTTTTCTATCTAAAAAGAGAGTTATCCTGGATGTAGTTTGTATTTTTTACATGTTAACATTACTATGTTTTCTTGGATATCCAGCATTCAAGGCCAACCTGTGCCCCAGTGGGCCCTCAGGAGCTTGTGTTTTTGTGTGTTTGTGTGTTTATTTTCTATATTCTGATGGTTTAACATCTTCAGAACTTGCTGACCTTGGAGGGGCTACCCCTCCCAGGGTCAACTAATTCCTAGAGACAGCAATATCTGCTTCAGAGTTCACCTTTCAAATACAAACCAACAAATCCAGGAGCACCCCAACCCACATCCTCTATGGGCTTTCATGCTGCTGGCCACTGTCCACCTGCCCTAATCACCCCAAAGCCAGGGACCAGACAACTAGGGACAGCCCATATGTCCTAGAGCCCAGTGAATTACTTAGAATAGCCAATCCTAAGCCTGCCCACCTTGCTTTGCCTGTTCCAACCCAAGGAAACCACAATAAAGACTCTGGGCCATGTTTTTCTCCCACTAGTTCTGCTTCCTGACCAGCCCTGGTTCTTCCCTCCGTGGGGTGCGATGTCTCCTGTGAATATCACAGACTTGTTTCTTCACGACGGTCATCTTCAGGCCTGTGTGTCTAATCACACCCGATTAAAGCAAACCCTGGGTCCCCTTCAAACATGGGATAAACATTGTCCCCCCTTCAGCAGGAGACTACATCTGACTCATCCCCCTATCTCTTCTCAAACCCTCTCAGAACCTAACACTGGGTTAGTTATGTCATAAGGGCTCAAGACATGTGGCTGAATGATCTCACCTGCCCTGTTCACCAGGCTTTCCTCTTGGGTCCATCCTTCTGGTGGTCTGTCTGTGTGTCCATCTGTGATGTAGGATGCCAGCAGCAATAGCAGTCACAAACAGCCCAGGTTGCTCTCTCTCCGAGTCAGAGTCAGGGCTCTGCTTGCTTGTGATGACAAGGAGGGTGACAGGTAAGCAGAGAACAAGACTGAGACAGGGAGGGGCTGTTTGAGGAGTCATCAGGTGTCTGGGGACCCCCCCCCCCCGCCCCCCCCGAAGAATGGGTAGGAAGGCGGACTTGGGTAACTCTCATGCTCAGATTTCTAAAGGCAGCACATCTGGGTTCTCTTCTTTCAACAGCTGCTGAGTGATGCCCTCCACCTGGGTGGGGGAAAGATGATTGATGGTCAGATGGGCCCACTGGAAAGGTGTTCACCTGGCCTCTGCTCCTTGCTTCTTCCTCTGCCTCATCTTAGGCAGGTTAAATCAGATTAAGACATGAAGAGTACTCTCATTGGGGCAAACAGAAGGGCAAGATGGGGCAGAACCAGAAGGGCCCTCTCTTCTGCTTGGTGGTATGAATAACCAAATGCAAATGCCCTCTTTTCTGACCAGCGAAGAGAGATGCCTGCATTGCCTCCCCCTGGGTGTTGCAGAGTCTAAAACATGTCTGCTCTGGCCATGCACGCTCATAGCACTGGGGTTCGGGCATGAAGGCTACAGGAGAGGAAGGAGGTGCTCTTGCTTCTACTGTCCATGAGTCTGAGCTCACAACTCCCCACCCAGAAACCCCGGTCTCCACTGACCCGAGCTCATGGGGTCCCCTACCTTTCCCACGCAGACCCAAGTTCCTCCTTCTGGTCATGTACTACTCTGTCTTCAGACAGACAGACACAGAGACGGATCACTGGATGGGGTAACAGAGATCGATGCCTTCACTCACTCTGCCATTCATTCATTCATTCATCCATTTGACATATCCATTCATCAATCACTATAATAAAAAAAAAGTGTCCCTTTTGCTACCTCAGGAAGTTTCCCTAACTTTCTAGCTTCTTCCTACTCACCTGCTTAACAAATAGATTAATATCCACAAGAAGATCTGTATAAAATACCTGGCATTTGGTAGCTGCCCCATAAGTAGTTCTTATTAATATTGGCACTTATGTGCCAGACCCAGAAACACACAGATGGATTAACCCCACACTTTTTCCCAGGAAACTGACATCCTGTGATGTCTTGTGTTTCTCTCCAGCAGAAGTCGTGGGAAAAGGCATGTTTTAGAGAGACGTATCATGGGATGTACCCAGACTCTAGCGGTCCTGGGGCTTCCCAGACAAAGGAGCTTCCCAACGACTGGCCAGGCAAAGCACCCAGCTTCTGAAAGCACTCTGCCCAGAGTGAGTGTGGGCTGAACCCTGGCCCAGGGATGACTGGTCTCCCTCTTGCTGGCTTAGCCCAACCTGGTCAGGCTCCTGGGCAGGTACCCCCGGCCCTTCATCCTGTGGAGACTTGGGCTTGTGTGACAGGGAGGGGAAGAGCAGGGGCCTTGGTCCCCGGTGCCTGCAGAAAGAGAACCCAAAGCATGCCAGGAGGCTGCTTGAACTCTGTGTGGAAGCCGGCAGAACTGAGACAGACAAGGAGGGAGGCAGCGCTGCTTGCTGCTCTCCAAAGGAGCAAATGTTTGGGAACGAGGGTGCTGGAACAAAACTGCCTGTGCTGTTGTCCCAGCCCCTTTTCAGCTCGAGTCACACATGTGCTAAGAGGCTTTTGGCTCCAGGCAGCTGGTAGACATCGCTGGCAGCTTTGGGATCTGATAAGAGACTGTTGATTTCATTCGTGTGTGCAGTGTCGGAGATGAATTTTAACAGTTAAAATGGGGAAAGGGAAAAAAAAGAAAGAAAGAAAAAGAGAAAGCCCAAGAACGTTGCCAGGATTGCAACCCTGGCTGTTTCTTTTATCAGATTTCTTGAAACTGTGAACTTCCAAAGTCGGAGGAGCCTCTTTATAAGGGCATTGCTGTCACGTGGCTTCTGGGGGAGCCAAGAGGTGTTCATAGAGCAGAAGCAAAGGGAGCAGTCCGTGGGGATGGTGGGTCGTCTGGGACTGTGAGCACCACACTCCTCCGGGCCCCTCTTTCTTCATGCAGGTGCAGTCAGTCTCCTGGGCAGGCCAGGGGCTGTCCAGACCAGCATGGCTCCCTTCCGGGGGCAGCAGCCCCAAGCAACTCCTTAGGACCTGCCCCTCCATGGGATTCCAGCATAATGGGTCGACTCCAGAACCAGGGGTTTAAAAATTGTTATTAATAAAAGTCCTTTGCAAAAAGAAATGTACACTGAAGAACAAAGTTCCCTTTCTCAGGGAATTCTAATGAGAAATTAATTTTTTTAATTAAACATCAAAGGATGGGCGCCTGGGTGGCTCAGTGGGTTAAGCCGCTGCCTTCGGCTCGGGTCATGATCTCAGGGTCCTGGGATCGAGTCCCGCATCGGGCTCTCTGCTCAGCAGGGAGCCTGCTTCCCTCTCTCTCTCTCTCTCTCTGCCTGCCTCTCCATCTACTTGTGATCTCTCTGTCAAATAAAGAAATGAAATCTTTAAAATAAATAAATAAATAAATAAATAAATAAACATCAAAGGATTAGTGGTTTTTGGAAGCCACTAAGATGGGGATCGTGTAACCCAAAACAGTGATTGCATCCGTGGCGTGAGTGATGGACCCAGACAGCCTCTGTCACCAATTGCTCTGGGTCTTGAATTCTCTGCAAGTTGTGTTTGGTTAAACACTGACCCCATGTTCCCCCAAAGGGCCAGTGGCAGATCAGGCAGATAATGATCCCTTATACTGAGAAAAGTGAAGAAGACTTCAAAGGGTTCCACCCCACCTGATCCGTACGACACTCTAGGATGGTAGGCACCATAGACATTGGCACTGGCTTAGAGATGGGGAAGTTGAGGTCTAGTGACATGAACCCACAGGGCTGTAAATGGAAAGTCTCTTGACTCCAGACCTGAAGCTCTTTCCCACCACATCCCAGTGGGAAACAGTCCAGGCTTCCTTCAAGAGTGAATGTCACTGCCATACACTCTGGCCCACATCCCAGAGCTCTGCCGGCATGACTGCTGGACAGGGGAGCATCTCAGAGCTAGTCCCCTGTGCCCCGGATGTGGAGCCCTAGACCGAAGTATGCCATGCATATTGAAGTCACCACATGCAGACTGCAGTGAAAAGCAGGTGTATTTCTCCTAAGCAAACAGGTGTGGAGTTGGGACTCCTCCCCCGGACAGGAGCAGAGGACAGAGGGAAACTTCCTACCCTTCTCTGTCTTTGTTCTTTCTCCCCGCTTCCTTCTATCCGTTCTCTTGCTCTGATGCTCCTGGTAGCCTCCCTGTGGCTGGAAAGTGGAAACCTCCCGGGGAATATGGGGGAGCTGTCAGGGAAGGCCTTAGGACCAGCACCGGGCCTGGCACACAGCTCAGAGCAGACACTCCTCAAATGTACCAGCGTGCAACACAATGGGATCTGGAAGGCGAGTCCTTGAACATTTATCACAGTAGCGATAATGAATGGAAAGAAGACTTCTGGTACACATTTCCTTACTCCTTGCCCTTGAAGCTTCCTTGAAGCTGTAATTATGAAATATTTGGCTCTCCCCGGGGGAAAATGTGATAGAGGAGTTCTGTGGACGGTGCCCAGAATTCATGCGTGGAAAGAGCTGCTGGGACCCACGGTCAGTAAGGCCTGGGCACCCATCTGAAGGGGAAGGTCACAAAAACAATGCATCACACATCCCACCTGAGGAGAGCCACTGTGAACCCAAAACTGAAAATGTTCACGTGCTTCTTACCACTCCCTGCCAACAAGGAGCCTGGAGATAGCTCCCAGGAGGGCAGGGGGGTTGATCCTGAAGAAGGAGATGTGCTGGTGGAGACCAGACTCCACAGGACTCTTAGCAGTGTGTGGCTCAAGGTCATTAGGGCTCATTCACAGCAAAGGTGCCTCCCACCAAAGCTCCAGAACATGCTGAACCCCTATAATTCCACAATAAAAATGCAAACTCTTATTGAAACAGTTACTGAAAAATGGGCAAAGGACTTGAAGAGACATTTCTCTAATGGCCAACAAGTGCATGAAAATAGGCTCAACGTTCCTAGTCATGAGGGTAATGTGAATTAAACCACAGTGAGATCATTTCACACCCATTAGGATGGTGAGTATTAAAAAACAAAACAAAACAAAGAACCCAAACAGGAAAGAACAAGCACTGGCAAGGACGTGGAGAAATGGGAAACTTTGTGCCCAGCTAGTGAGAGTGTAAAATGGTGCAGCGGCCATAAAAACCGTATGAAGTTTGCTCAAAAAAAAAAAAAAAGAAAAGAAATTAAGCGTAGAATTACCATGCCACCCAGCATGTCCACTTCTGGGTGTAAATCCCAAAGAAGTAAAAGCAGGGACTCAGATATTTGCACACTCACGTACAAAGCAGCAATATTCCCCACAGCCAAAAGGTGCAAACACCAGTGTCCGATGATGGATGAGTGGACAAAACAAACTGTGGTATCCATGTACAGTGGAATATTACTCAGCCTTTGGAAGGGAAGACATTCTGACGTGTGCCACAGCAGAGAGAACTTGGACACATGAGGCCCAGTAAAGTCACAGCTAAGCCAGCCACAAAAGGACAAATCCTATATGATTCCACTTAATGAGGTTCCTAGAATAGCCCCATTCTTAGAGACAGTCAGTAGAAGGGTGTTTGCCAGGGGTAGGGGGGGGATGGGAGAGTTCGGGTTGAACCGGGACAGGGTTTCCGACTTGCGAAATGAGAAAGTTCCGAACGCGGAGGGTAGCAATGGTCACAGATCAGTGTGAAAATACTTAATGTCACAGAACTGTACACATAAAATGATTATGATTATTTTACATTATGTGTGTTTTACCACAATTAAGAAAATAAAGGAAGCTAGGCAGACAAGGTGGTGAGCTGTGTGTGCAGGTGGGTTAAATATGTGTCCCAGAAGTGGGAGCAGAGGAGCGGGAAAGAGAACTGGCAGAGGAAGGCTCCCGTGGGCGGGTCCTGCAGAGGCTCCTCCCACCAGGAGCCGGCACAGGTGTGCAGAGGTCCAGGATCCTCGAGGCTGGTAGGAGCCCACTTTGAAGACTGGCCGTGGCAGCAGACTCAGAGCAGGCCAGGGTTCCAGCACGTGTCTCCACGGCCAGGAGGGTAAGGGTACACCCTTGGTCCTGGGTCTTACAAGTCAAAGGACAGAGAGAGGAATATTAGATAGTTTGGGGGTCAGGGGCTTCTGGAGTTAGCACTGAGTCTTGGACCAGCTTCTCCCTCAGACTGAATAGAAGGCTGGAAGTTCTGTCGAAGAGAGTACTGAACTCATGGAAGCAGCTTGAGGAATTGGGGACAGGGGAGAGTGTCTCTATGGGGGGCCCACAGTCTACACCGGCGTGGCTGAGGGTGTGTGGGGCAGAGCGCTCCGGGACTCAGCAGCACCCATCAAGCCGGCATCTATGATGAGGACGGAGTTTGGAGAAGGGGCTAAAAGCAGTAAGAGCGATGCAGTCACGGTAGCTGACGTTATCCCCCATTCGGGCCCAGCTGGCCTGACCCCCTCAGGCCCCCGGGTGGAGGGTGCTGCGATGGAACTTGCAGGTGATCCTGTCTGCTGGCTGGACCCTCTGCGCTCAGTCCTGCCTGGCTTTCTGCTTCCTGTTCCCATTTCGTGCAGAAATCCCACCACTTCTAAGCCTCTTGGCCTTGTCTTCTGTCTTCCCTGAACTCTTTTCCTCGGACTTCTTGGCACGATTTGATCTCCCCCGTATTGGTCCCCTCTGGCTCTTCCTGTCCTTGGCCCCAACTCACCCGACTCTGCCCCCTGGGTCTGCCACGGGCATCTGCCCAGACCCTGTGTCCTGCGAAGGGGACATGGAGAAAAGCAGACTGTGGGAGGACAGGCATTCAGGACTGCCTGCAGCAAGTGGCTTCCCAGGCATCAGCCCTCACTGTCTCTGCAGTCTGGTGAAGGCCTGGAAAGGAAATGCCATGGTGACCCAGAGTGGGCTGGGTGCAGAGGCATCACAGAGGGCAAAACCTTCTTATTGGGCTGTCCAGGATGGGGCTGGTGGCAAACGACCAGCAGTGCTTATATTCTTGCAGAAGGCAGAAGGACAATAAGCCCAGGACCCAGAGGCAATGTCCCTAGGATACCCCCCCCAGGCCAGTGCTCACTCTTTAGTAACACCTGGGCTTCTGAGCCTCTGGCCATCCTCTCCCAGTGTTGCTGTCTGAGCTGGAGCAGCAGCAGATCCCATTCCACCCCTGTCGCTGTGCCCCATCTTAGAGCAAGGCTAGAGAGCCCTAAACAAGATGATGGAGCCTTAAAACATTTAGGAAATGCAAGAGGGAAGCAGTTTCAGCTGAGTCCTGGGAGAAGATGAACCCGAGACTAGTTGTCTACACTTCAGGTACCTGAATCCACCCTGCAGCCCCCTCCGGCTCAGGACGCCCCCTGCCTGCCCCCCGCCACCGTCCCCTCTATCACCCAGCACCATGGACAGCTCAGTGTTCCTAGAGCGAGGGTGTTGCCTTCCCCCACATTCAAGGGCACTCCCTGGAACCAGCCCTTGCCACAGAGTCCCCACGTGCTTCCAGAAGCAGCTCCTTGGCCATGGCAGTCAGGAGGGACAGGCTTTTCTTTTAAAACAAAATAAAATACCACGGATGTGATTTCATCTGAGAGCAAAGCAGCATGAGCTGCCACCAGCCCCGCCCTCGGAGGACATCCAAGGGCCGCACGGGCTCCTTCACCTCCCTCTGACCCCCGCGCTGTCTCCAGGAACCACGAGGGAGCTGAGGCTCAGCCTGCACAATGCAGAACCACAGTAGAAAGACCTGTGTCCTCTCAGGACGCCACCAAAGGGCTACAAGGAGACCTCAGGGCCCCGAGCTGGACAGGTGCCTGGGGCAAGGGGTGCCCGGCCCAACTTTAGAAAAGGAAGACAAGGTGCAGGGAATAGATGTCAGGATCTGAAATCAGAGCCACCGTGAAGGCACCCGTCCGGGCTTGGGAACATGGGGAACTTCCCACCAGGCACATGGAGCTGGCGGAAGGAAGAGGGAGAAGCCTCTGCTTCTTTGACAGGACAAGAGGAGTTCGGCGAGGGGTGGAGGAGGCCGGGCGTTATCTGCTGTGATGAAACGCAGCAGCCAGTGGTGATGAAATATTTATGAATGGAGAGACGATGCTGCATTCTGCAGTGCAGCACAGGGGAGAGCGAAGTTTCAAGAATACTGTAATAGCAAAACCCTCCATTAATTATCGGAAGCAAGCTGTAACGCCAGTTCCTATGGCAACGGGGTCCCCAATGGATTTTGTCCTTTTTTTTTTTTCCTAAGCTGCTCCCATTTACTGTGGTACATTGCATTTGTTTTCCACCAGAGGTTTCTGCTTGTCCTTTGCAAATGAATTCATCCTGTCCTCGCAGTGGCTGGAGTGGAGGCTGGCAGGCCAGGGCCCACAGAAAGTGAAAGATTATGCAACTTTGTGCTAAGGATGTAGTTGGTATTGTGGGTACCCTCACTTTGAGGGGGAAGGCAAGGAAGGCAGGGCCAACACTGAAGGTAAGGAGTAAGGAGTGTGGGTTATTAGAGGGAAATCTATGCAGATTGCCCCCCCGCCGTGCTCCCCTGTACACCCCCTCCGGCCAGCCCTGACCCCCCCAGCCACTGTATTTGTGATCTAGGCTTGCACCAGGGATGTGTCCTAGCAGCCCAGCTGGAGTCTTCATCATCATCGAGAGTGGAATCTGATACCTGCTCATAAAGCTCTGATGGAGAGGCTCTGGGGTAGGCAAATACGAGAGTGCTATGGTTCCCAGGGAAGTCAGAGAGGCCAGCCCCTCTGGGAAAAGCAGAGCAGTCCCTCTTTGCCTGTGGCCAATTCTCCCCATTTTCCACTGTTACCCACCACTTCCCTCTCCTGTGGAAATGCAGGTTTAATTTGGTGGCAGTTTGAAAGCATTTCTTGCAGCAGGGACATGCTGGGGTGGACCAGACCGGACCGGACTGGTATTCCCTGGAAGGCTCTGGAGCCCAGTCAGAGCCATGGATAGGGGCTTCATGCACCCCACTCTAGCTGATGAGCCGCTCTGCTAACTCAATGGGGAAAGGCCATGCCACTCATTCAGGGGAGGCAGGCTGCCACCTAGGAGGGAGAGAGCAGGCATTTCCCACTCAAGGCTGCAGCCTGGGGCTTAGGAGGAGGTCCCATATCTTTGGTGACCTCGTGAGAGTGCTGAGGGTCCTGCTACATCGCCCAGGGCAGGGCACGGTGTTGGGGAGGGGGGTCTGCCTTGACTTGGAGAGAGTGCACATCTTCACATCATGAGGCAATTCCAGGCCCCCCCCCAAAAAAAAAATTTCTACTCCAGAATTATTTTTCTGGTTTTCCTCTGCTTTTTAAGTTGCCAAAGGGATGTACAAGCTTTTGTAAGTAGAACTGGGAGGATGCCAAAAGAGGGATTAAGCCGAAATTAGGAACGTGTGTGATTCCATTTGTGGAGTTCTACCTGGAGTGAAACCAGCCCGGCTTCCCTGGGGAGGCGCACTTCCCCTGTAGGAGGGGGTGAGCTCCAGTGAGCTCCAGAGCCAGGCGGTCCTTGGCCTTCCTCCTGTGCCATCAGTCAGTCCTCATCTTCAGGACTGATGTCCACGTCCCCAGCCCACGTCCATACCTCCCGAGTGCAGGTAGGGGCAGAGTGTGTGTTGAACGTCTACTGTATGCCATGCACTCACTGTGCGCTGCAGGTGTTGCCCTATCAACTCTGCAGGAGACGACTGTCTTACCTCCTTGTAGCCGTGAGCAAACAGAGGCATCAAGGAGGACAGTCACTTCCTAGGCTCTGAACCCACTCCCTCTAACCACAAAGCCTGTGCTTCCAAATGCCTCACTGGACAGCCTCTTGCTGAGAAGACAGGAATGGCAGCTCAAGTCCAGGCCCCGGCCGGGGCCCGAGCAGCCTCTCCATCGAGGTCCCAAAGCAGAGGCCCCCCACCTGGAGGAAGCATCAGAAATTCTAGTTAGGGGTTTGTATGGCCCCTTGAAATGTCAGCATTTGTGTCTGCTTTGTGATGCTTTGGTTAGCTCAGTAGCACACAAAGAGAACGTATAAATCAGTAAACATTCACATACTGGGTGTATGCCCCAAATTACGTTACCAGCATCAGAGGTGAGCAAAAAGATGGGCTCTGATGTTGGAGAGGACGACAGGGGCCAGAAGGGACAGCTTGCTGTGAGCTTCAGCCTTCACCTGTCGTTACATCTGACCCTCAGGACCCTTCCAGACCCCACAAGACACCAATCTCCTCAGGAGCACTGTGTGCGGCTGTACGGGGAAGAGCCCAGGGAGCAGAAAGCCCTTGTATCACCAGACGTGGGATGCCAGGTGTGCAGCTGTTTGCTGTAGCTGCTGGCCTCCCAGCCCTCTGAGGGCTCACGGGTTGGGGGATGGAGGAGCGTGAGTGGGGAGCACAGCATTCCAATGTGGAGACACCCACAAACGTGGCAGCCTTTGCTGACCCATGCCTTCTCTCTGTCAGGAAGCCTGAGCCTCAGGAGCCTCTCCCCGACTGATCTATGGGATTTTGGGGTGGGGGTGGGCATGGGTACGTGGGATGCGTACAGAACTCTCCGTCCCATCCTCAGGTGGTCCTCACGTTCCTTGAAAGGCAGAAAGGGACCTCTCCTTCCTTGCTAACTGGCTTCAGAGTCTAATGTAATGCTCTGGACCTCAGTTTCCTTGTCTGTAAAATAAGATAATAAATAATCAGACCTTCTTTCCTGGGTAGTTATGAGAAGTCAAGGGAATTCCAACATCTCCCCAAACTCCCTGCAGATCCTGTGGCAACAGGAGCCTGAGATAATCACAGCCCTCGGCATACAGTAGGAGCACGTAAATGCCGGTTTTCTTCCACTCCTGGCCTCTCGCCGGCTGCGTGTGACTTCACTTTGCAATGCCTCGCTTTCTTCATTTTGAAAACAAAAAAGCACGCGTATCCTGTTCCATGGCACACGTGAAGAAGGTGAGGCTGCGAGGTGTGGATGTGGGAGGGGCCTCAGACTTGACAACAAGAGGCGCATTTGTTCCGTTAAAGGGACAATTACCACCTGAGCAACCCGGAAAAAAGGCAGGAGAGAATGGTGGGTATCCCATGCTTCGGCTTCTTGTTCTTGCTGTCTGTGTACCCTTGTGTGGGGATTCTGGAAATCACCAGAATCTGGAGCCTTCTGGAGTCTCAGTTTTCTCCTCTGTACAGTGGGGATAGTAATAATACGTCATAATAAGTGGGACAGTTAGTATGAAATACTCAGCACAGAGCTTGTCTGCAGTCGGTGTGGGGCAAATGTGGGTCGTTAGTGACAATAAACTCCCACCATTGCAATGCTGACCTTTCTAGGCTTCTATTAAGATTCTCGTTTATTTGTTACACTAGCCCTGTGAAGTTGACACTATTGTCCCCACTGCTCAGATGAGGAAACTGAGGCTTGGAGAGGCTGAGACTTCCCGAGGGTCTCACGGAGCATGGCAATGGAGGCCCGTCTCTGCTTCCCCAGCCTATGCTCTTGCACTCCTACACCAACTACATGGCCCCATGCTTCTTGGCCCTGGGCTAGCCCTGTTGCTGTTATCCTCCTCCAGACAACACAATGCCAGCAGTAGGAGGCTGTGGACAGCATAAAACTGGGTTCACAGCATAAAACTGTGGCTCTCTGGCTGTCTTGGGGTGCCTGGGCTCCCTTAGATCACAGAACTCAATCATTCTTTCTTGCCACCCTGCTAGTGAGGCTGGCAGGAGCAGGCCAGGCAGCAGAAGAGAGCGAACCATCACTTTTTGGAGACACATTATTTCACTACAAAAGTCAGTCCTTTGACAACACCCCACCTGCCAGAAGTCCACCCCAGGCACTCACGGGAGGAAAACAACAGCCTTCTCAGGGTTTTCTTCAATGCTCTTTGACTTTCTCTCTGAAGGAAAGACAGGACCTGGGCTGACGTGACCCCAGACAGACTAGAGCAGCTTTCAGCAGCTTTGCAGTGCCCGCCCTACCCTACCCACCGCCCCCCCCCCCCCGCCCCGCCTTGCAGGGTTGCTCGAAAAGCTGACACATGGCTTCAGGAGCCAGGTTGGCTGACTCTAGCCACACTGTGGGTCCTGTGGCCCAGACTTCCCTTGTGGCCTTCTGCAGTCATGGCCATCTGGAGCACGGCAGCGAGACTCTTTCTCTTGCTGTTTCATACCCCATCCCTGGGATAGGCTGCGTGGGCATGAGGGAACCGCAGTATTCACATCTCCGAGTTCACATGTGTATCAAGGCTGACGCAGAAGCTTGGTGGCCCCCAAGCCCAAGAAGGGTGACTCAGCACCATCAAAGAACAGGGAGCATTAAAGCCCATTGCTGGGGTGCGTGGGTGGCTCAGTGGGTTAAAGCCTCTGCCTTCAGCCTAGGTCATGGTCTCAGGGTCCTGGGATCGAGCCCCACATCAGGCTCTCTGCTCAGCAGGGAGCCTGCTTCCCCTCCCCATGCCTGCCTCTCTGCCTGCTTGTGATCTCTCTCTGTCAAATAAATAAATAAAATCTTTAAAGCCCATTACCTAAAGAAGGGAAGGGAAGAGAAGAGAGGAGAGGAGAAGAGAAGGAGGAGAGGAGAGGAGGGAAGGGAAGAGAAGGGGAGAGGAGAGGAGAGGAGAGAAGAGAGGGGAGGAGAGGGGAAGGAAGGAAGGGGAGGGGAGGGGAAGGAAGGGGGGGGGGAGGAAGGGAAGGGAGAGGAGGAAAAGAGAGGAGAGGAGAGGAGAGGAAAGGACTTAGTCTATGTGGCCTTGTTCGAGACTCATAAAGAATGCATGCAGGCTCCTGGTCTCTCTCCTTGTCCCCCAGGTTTATTGGGATATAATTGACAAAAGTTGTAAAATTGTATACATTCAAGGTGCAATTTGTTAGTTTCATATACGTATACATTGTAAAATTATCACTGCCATCAAAATAATGAACATATCTGTTACCTCAGATACCAATTCCTTTCTTTCTGTACCAATTCTTTTCTTTCTGTCCCTGCCCCAGAGATCTCCTCATTGCCAGGGCTCGAAGCTCCCTCACTGGAGATGAAATTCCTTGAGCCCTGTAGGCTGGATGGACAGTGTGGCCATGACAACATGCCTTCAGGCCCCAGAGCCAAGAGAACCTGGGCTCAGATCCTCAGAGCTGGGCCGTGTGACCTTAGAGGACAGGAATGAACTTGTGTGGGGCTCAGCTCTTTTTCTGTCCCCTGGTGCTGCTGGTGGAACCATTCACATGGTTGATGGAAAGAGCAGAGGGAATTGAGCCTGTGGATGTCTGCCACATATGAATCAGTCACTTCTAATTTTTAATAATAATAATTGGAATCACTGCAAAGGAGCAGAAAGTCCTGGGTGGTGTGCTTGGTGAGCCTTGGTGGACGGAGCTTACGTCAGAGGGCATCCGAGCACGGGGTCCTGCAGTAATGCCACCAGGAGAGCCCGTAGCTGGAAGACAAGGAAGGGTTTGGGGGTCAGGGGACGTGGGGACATGCGGGAGGAATGCGGGGAGGGTCAAATCTCCCCTTTTCTAGCCTCCAGCTCTGCCTTAGGCATGTTTCAGGGCCTTCAGCTGCGATGAAGGGAGACGGCCAGGACTTCTTGTCCAATTTGGAGTGAAAGACACACAGTCAATTTCAAGGCACCCACTCAGACTCTGACCCCTCCGGATCACAGCTTCCCTGAGAAAGGCCTTGAAAGGCTCGCCTCTTCCACACCTTCGTCTTGTGGAGGGCCAGGGAAGACCCTGGAAACCCAGGAAACACAAGTCTTTCCAGCAGCCACGTTTCATTACCAAGGAGAGACCTCTGAGGGCAACGTGACCCATGTGCCTGCCGGTCCCCACCCCCCAAGAACAGAGTATCCATGAAGCTGCTGACACGATTAGCCACCTGCTTTGTGTTCCTAAGAAGACACCCTGTGTCTGGGGGGGGCACCCCTCCCGTGATTTCCTCAGTGTAAGTTGCCCGTTGGGCATTTGCTGTCTAGAGGTTCCTTATTAGCCAGATGGAATCATTTATCTACTCAGGATGTAATTTTAGGATGGGGTGCAGAAATGATCTGCAGGTGGTGAGTTGTTGGCATCGGGGAAGGGGGGCTCAGGAGGTGAGGAAGTGGGGGGAGGGGCACCAGGGAGAGGAGTCGGGGAGAATCACCTGAGGCTTGGACTGTGCAGTGTTTAATGGGAAAATGAGTATTTCCCAGGCAGTGGCTTTTAAGTGACTATTGAAATTAAGGCCTCATTGCAGCATCACATTTTTGTTAGAACATTTGCCTGTCAGAGGGAGGGGGAAAAAAGGGAGAGAGAGAGAGAGAGAGAGAGAGAGAGAGATAAAAACCTGGAAAAGACACAGCCTATCTGATGAAACGGCTGAGGACAGTGGGCTGATGGCTGCAGGGCTCTCCGGTCCCCCCTGGGGCCTGAGCATGAAGGACTCGGGGTGCCCACTGGCCAGAAGGGACACCCCACCAGGCACAGCTTCCTAGCCATCCCCAAGCGCCAATAGAGAGCAGAGGGACAGGGCAGCTAGGGACACACAGATGGGTCTGTGCTGTCTTTCTGCTCAGGCTGGCCAGATCCCCAGGCTTCCCAGCCACAACAGTGAGGCCCTGGCCCCATCCTATTCCCTCAGTTTCCCAAGCATGGTGTCCACTCCCTGGGACGTAAGGGGACCCCTGCGGGGTCGTGATAACAGTGTTGACTTTTGAGCTCTGAGCTCTCCCTGGGTGTGAGGCACAGTCCCATGAGGGGGGCACAGCTGGTGGGTGGCACTGACGCTGGAGTGGATACTGGGGGAGTGCTCTGGGCCTGTTTGAAGGTAGTGACTGGATTCCTAAGCTTATTGTGGGAATTCTTCTGAGAGGAGACAAATGTTTTGCTCTACCTGAGGCCTGAAAATATTTGAGTTTTCTTCCTAAAAACTGGAGTCAGACCTCTGAGAACCCCCAACATTATCAACCAACCCCTTCTCAACCAGCCTTGAATCTTGTCCCCGGGAGAAAAACCCTCTCACAAGTTGCTAGTCACTTGCCTTCCTCCCCTCTGAGGCCAGGACACGGGAATGAGCACCCTGGCCTGGGCTGAATGAGGACGAACATCGCACGCCTGTGAACGTGAACTCCCTTCCTGCCCAGAAGCCGCTCCTTCGGGAGTCCTGCTCTGCAGCGGCATCTACCCGATGGGATGCTTTGAACGCTCTGTCTTGCCCTTACAACCCGAGAGCTAGAATTTGGGGATGGAGTCAACACAGCAGACATAGTTAGCAGATGAGGGGAGTTGACTGCAGGTCTGGCCCCATTGGGGCCACATGGGAAGGTTACATTTATTGGGGTAACGCTGGGCTGAGTGCTTCCTACGCAACACCTCACTGGGTCGTTCAGACAAGCCACGAGATTGACCTCAGCATCCCCCTAATACAGACAAGGACACTGAGGATTGGAGGATACACTGTGAAGACATGGCAAAGCCGGGGCTCAGATATGTTCTGTCTGAATTCAGAGCACAAATGTAATAAGACAAGAACATTTTTAAGAATAGCACCGTCCTCCCGGGAGACATGGTGGCTCTTGCCTGAAAAGACTCGGAGTTACAGCTGTGGAAGCAGAGGCCGGGCGAGGCAAGGAGTCTGGCCCGGGCTTGGCAACGGCGTAGGGTTGGGAAGTTATCCGAGGATGGGCACACTGAGAACCACCAGCCACCACTGGCGTCCTGATGCATCCACCCAACTCCCCAGCCAGTTATGTGGCAGGCAGATCCTTTGGAAAGTGGGGCACAGGCCTGGCAAGTCTGGATGGGGTGGAGAAGGAGAGGGGGAAAACCTGGCTCAGGGCAGGGAAGGGGAAGAGGGGGGATGGGAAGAGAAGAAAGAATTACAAAAGCTACCAGCTTGGGACCAGCCATGGAGCCAGTGTCCGGCCATACTCTGACCATCTGTGAATATATCAGGCTACAAGAGGCCGTGCACCAATCTGCTGCTGCATCTACTGCCTGAGATGTGCTACTCGCCAACCCTCCTGGGTTGGAGGGGTGAGGTGGGGTGGATTTTCCATTTCAGTGGATGCACTGGGCAAAGCAAGGATTACCTGTCTCTGGCCAGGGCATCAGTGTTGCCAGGGGAAACGGGCATCTGCTGCTCCTTTCTGGGAGAGCCTTGCATATCCGGATGCACGCGGACAGGCCCCTCCGACTGTGGCGCAGCCTTTCGGGACATTACTATCCATGTGTCCCCCCTCACTCTTCCCTGCTGCTGTCCAAACAATGCTGACCTGCTGCCCGCTTTTCTCTGAGCGACCTGGGCACTGGGGCATGGTCCCCTTTAGAGCCATCATCCCTGGTGTGTCCCGTCACAAATCTCTCTAGCCTCCCCAGAGGAAAGCATCCTCCAGATGCTTCTGAAACTGCCACCTAAAACTGTGCAGGGCTTAGAGGAGTCCCTTGAGTAAAGAAAGAAAAACAGCCTGGAATGTTGTAGGGGTGGCAGGGGGAGGGTCCACCAATGAGGAGGCCCAGATTCTCTTCATACCTTTTCTACCTGCACAGCTGTGTGACCTTGGGCAAGTCACTTAACTTCTCTGGGCTTGTTTCCTCATTGGTAAAATGAGCACCAGATGGCCTTTAAGGTCCCGGGCAAACTGTAACTCCTTCACTCTTGCTGGGATCATGCAGCAGTTTGTGTCCCAAGAGGGAGGGAGGCATAAAGTGCAGAAAATAGTCATTGGAGTTTGGGAACCCTAAGTACAGAGATCGTGGGTGTCCATGCTCTTCACCACGGTGTGCTGGTTTAGACCCTGCCCTTGAGGCTGCCTTTGTTAATTTGCAGGGCAACATCAGAGCACTAGGGAGTGGTCACTTTGCTGTCCCTGGGTCTGGGCTGAGTAAGCCTGGGGAAAATTCCACTGGGGCCAGAGGAAAAAGGCTGCAGGCTGAGCTTAAGATCAGTGGCTCACTTCTCCAAGCTGAGCTGTAATCGCCATGCTGGGTAGAACCGTGCCTTCCCCAGCATCTTACAGAACAGCTTTTTTTCTGTGGGCGTAAGCTAGAGTGATCAATATAGGTGGAGAGTTCCCCACAGCCAAGCTGTGAGGTGAAGCGTGCAGTCAGGTTGCCTGGGGGAAATTTGGGCAGCCAGCCATTGTCTATAAACGAGCAGCCCTGACAGCATCCGCAGGGCCCCTGCGCCCAAAGCAGACCCTCCCGGGTACTGGTCAGGCCACAGCTTCCACGCTCCACCTGCCACAGAGAAGCTAGCAAAACTCTGGGGCTTCCTTCCTCTCCCGAAGGGAAAGAATAGGCAGGCTCAGGGTTGGGTGACACTGTCTTGGGCCCCACTGGGATCTGCAAAAAACCAGAGCCTCTAGGAGGTGAGTCTCTGGGCCCTGGGATGGAGGAGGGACATCAGAGCTTCCCAATGACGGCCAGTCAAGGATGGCCAGCCAGCCCAGGTTGTTACTTGCAGAAACAAGATTGCCACTTTGGGAAACGGAAATTTCGGAGTGAGGCTTCTCTAGAAAATCCCAGGCAGGATGGTGTGGTCATAGATTGGATCCTGGTGCCAGCCCATCTCTTCTGAAAGATGTGGCCTTTGGGGGGATGCTTCTCAGTTTTCTCATCTGTAAAATGGGCATAAATTTGTGTGAATGGGGGTGAACGGAGGTGATGTCAGGTGCATAATCAATCCTTGCTTCATAGAGGACACGCATTCTGTCTCAGAGCTTCTTTCAGTGAGGGAGTTAGGTAAGAAATCCTCTCCAGCTGGGCACTATGTCCTCTGAAGAATCTTCAGGGCCTCTGGGCATTGAGGAAGACATGGATGGGGTGGAAATGTGAATGGAATATGGCCTCTGTCCTCTGGGTCTCAGTTGGAGTGGAGGGACACAGAGTCATTAGAGAATTCCAAAAACACTCCTTCAATCCTAACTCAATTCCCTATCCTTGCAGAATTAGTGAACTAGTGAAGATAGGGTGGGAGGGAAAATACTCAATCCAACTGAACATAGCTGGTGTGCTTTATTCTGGATAGCATATATAATTCTAGAACGTTCCATCGTGGCCTGAAAAATTTGTAAATTTCATCATACTTTAAAAACCTTTCTTTTTTAAAAATTGAAATTTAATACACATATACTGGAAAGTGCACATATCACAGATTGAACACACTTATGTAACCAGGACCTGGATCAGGAAATAAGACATTGTCAAAACTCTAGAGGTCCCTCCTTGTGCTCCCCTCCTGTCACTTACCCCCTTAAGATAACCGCTATTCTGATTTCTAAGAACAGAAGTTAATTGTTCCAGGTTTTACTTTATTTAAAAGTATTCAAATACATTCTTTTGTGTCTGTCTTCTTTTGCTTAACATTGTGTTCATCAATTCTGTCCACATTGTTGTGTGTAGTTGTGGATCCATTATCACCACTAGATAATGTGTTGTGTGAATATATCATAACTTATTTCTATCCATTCTACCATTGATTGGCATTTGTATAATTACCAGATATATTCTACAACAAATGGTGCTGATGGGCACATTCTATTACCTGTGTGTTGGTGGGTATATTATATATATATATATGTATATACATATATATATATGCATTTCTGTTGTGTATATACCTTAGAATAGAATCTTTGAGTCAGAGCTATGTGTATTCACCCAAATCTATGCCCATTTTACAGATGAGAAAAGTGAGAAGCATCCCCCAAAAGGGCACATCTTTCAGAAGACATGGGCTGGCACCAGGATCCAATCTATGACCACACCATCCTGCCTGGGATTTTCTAGAGAATCTTTGAGTCAGAGCTATGTGTATAGTCAGTGTTAGAAATATCCTCAAACGTGTTTCTATAGTGGTTATACCAATTCCCTCCTCACTAACAGGATATAGGATTTCTAGTTGCTCCACATCCTTGCCAACACTTATTATTTTCTGTTTTTTCATTTTAGCTATGCTGGTGAGTGTCTATTGGTATTAAATCATGGTTTTAATTTGCATTTGCCTGATTAATGCAATGGAACATAATTTTCTATGTTATCAGCCACTTAGATAAATTCTTAGAGGAAATGCTTTTATAAGCATTTTGTTCATTTTTTATTTGGTTAACTGTCTTATTCTTACTGATGTGTAGGAGTGCTGAGGACAAGTCCTTTGAAGATGGGAGAATCCATTCACGGCATGAATAATGTTTGAATCTACATTTAGAAATCCAAATATTAGGCTTTCTTAGAAGTAAGTCACACAAAGGGGTGCCTGACTGGCTCAGTCGGTAGAACTTGTGACTCTTGATCTCCAGTTGTAAGTTCAATCCCTGTGTTGGGCATTGAGATTACTTAAAAATAAAATCTTAAAAAAAAAAAAAAACTAAATCACACAAGCACTTACAAATTGTAAGAGCGAGGTAACTCCAGGCATGGAAAAATTCAGCTTCACACCTTCCCAGCTACAAAGCACCTCTTAAGAAATAAGAAGACTGTTGCCTTTTCCTCATCCATTTCACACTGGTTGGTCAAGGGGCGATGGGCAGTTATTCCACGGGGGGAGTCAAATAAAGAGGACAGTGAGTGAAGTGGCTGGTGGGCAATGAGGAAGGACACAAGTGGGGCATCGTGGAGGATGTGTAGTCCTGTGACTGGACCTGTTATGTAATTGGGCACATCACCATGCTCAGCAAGAACCTATGGACAGATGAAACTTCATCTGATGGGCTTGTTGAGGAAGGGAAAATGAGTGGTGGAGGGCTTATGAGTTAGATGGGCAGGTATCTGGAGAATTGGTGTCAACTCATCTAAGAAAAATGTTTTTGCTTAATTTGGGGACAATGTGAAAAGCCAAAACATAGAACAAAAGTACTTCTGGCAGCATCTACCCCCCACCCCAGCTTAGTGCAGATGTAGTACTGGGTGTGCTTTAAGACTCTGTTAGCAAAGTCCTGGGGGTGATGCACAAGGACCCACACTTGTCCTAAGTCCACGTTTCAGAGAATGGCCCAGCTGCCAGCGGTGTGCCACCAGCCACCCTGTCACATAACCAGATTCTGCAGCCCTTTGATACTACTACAAAGGAATTCCTCTTTTAATTTTCATTTTACACAGTGCTATATAGATACACAAAGATACCTTTGCTAAGTTAAAATGAGACCCAGGAAAAATTTTCCTGACTTTCCTTCATTCAATAAACAAATACTGAGCACTTACTGTATGCCAAGTATCCTGCCAGAAGATAAAGAAATAGTGCAAGGTTTTGTCCTCGAGAACCTCACAATGTTGTGGAGGAAATAAAAAATTAAACAATTAATGTTGTGTAAGGTAGTGGTTGTGAGACAGGTTTGCAGACTCTTAGTGGGGCAGAGGGCCTGGCCAGTGGTTGAGGAGAGGGACAGGCCAGGGTGAGAAGTCTCAGGAAGGGTTTCCTGAAAAAGAGTTAATACTTTCAAGTCTATTTCTCCTTCACTTTGGCAAAGGGGATATGTTTGAGAAAAGTTAGGAATTCACAAAACCCCACCATGCATCAGAGCAGATGGAAAAGATTTCTAATTTCCTATCCTGTTTAAATACACCATGCTGTTATACCTGGGGTCCTCATGACTTATTTTAATGAACCTGTTTTTCCTCATTTTGAACATGAACTCAATGAAAGTTAATTAAAATGATGTAAAATGTGACCTTATGTGAATTAATTAATGTTAGAAAAAATGAACTTTTTTTCTTTTCCTTCTTATTTCTTACCTAAGGAAACCCAAGAAAATGGTCACCATTCTTTTAAAGATTTTGTTTATTTATTTGACAGAGAGAGACACAGTGAGAGAGGGAACACAAGCAGGGGAAGTGGGAGAGGGAGAGGCAGGCTCCCCGCTGAGCAGAGAGCCCCATGCAGGGCCAATCCCAGGACTCTGGGATCATAACCTGAGCCGAAGGCAGATGCTTAATGTCGGAGCCACCCTGGTGCCCCTAAAAACAGTCACCATCTCTTTACAGAGCATTGCCAAGACTCATGGTTTTCAATGTCTTTCTCCTACTTGCAGCCTTAAGAATGGGCAGCTGGACAATGGGTAGGAAACTTGAGGATTTTTTGTGCCGCAATTCAGCGAATTCTCCCTCTAATGGGCAGTGGGGCTAAGATTAGGGGAATCATGAGTAATAGAAAGGGGGAAGGATTTATAGTCAGGACAGGGGGTGTGGGAAGCTAAGAACCTATGAAGAAAGCCACCTGAGCCACTGAACATTGTGGGAGTTAGATGGTCTTTTCTATGTTCTCCATAATAGAGCCTATGGCAACATATCAGCTAAATCTGCTGGGATGCATTCGGCTGCAAGTAATAGAAACCCTGGTTTATCATGATTTGAACAATTAAGCAGTTTATTATCTCACATAATTAGAAGTCCAGAGGGGTGGAAGCTCCAGGTCTGGTTAATTCACCAGTTCACCAATGTCTTAAAGACCCAGGTTATTTCCGTCTTTCTACTCTGCCATCCCAAATGTTTTGGCTTATCCTTATAGATGGTTCTTCTAATGGACCCATGATGATTGTTTTGGTTTCAGGAACAATGCACACACTCAAGCCCAAAGGCAGAAAAGCAAACATTTTTATCTTTTGTTGTTGTCATTACGGAGAGACTTCCCAGAAATCTCAATAGCAGATTTTCTGGCGTATGTCCATTGGCCAAAATTGCATCCCATGCCCATGCCTAAATCAATCATCTGGCGGGGCAATCATGCTATCATATTTAGCTTTGGCCATGAACTCTCACCCCTGATTAGGGGAATGGCCTAGACTTCCCCTGAAGGACTTGGTAACTTGCATGAGGATGAACTAAGTCAGATTCTAGTAAGAAGGAAATGCGTGGTTGGCAGAACAGAAGGCAAGCAAGATGTCCACAAGAAACAAGACGTTCTCTGCTTTCTCCGCTTGGAGATGAGGGACACAGCCTTGGGGATTCAGGGTTTGACCCTTCAGTCATCTCATTTCTTCTCTTCAGTAGCAAGTAGTCATTAGAATCACATGAGACAAATGAGCATATTGTTGTGAAGAAACAACTTCATTACAGCGAGGATATTGGGGACGTACCATATGTGAACAGGTCGGAAAACCCTTAGCAAAATTATGAAGTACCCAAAGCTTGAGTTCCGATGTGGGGAGCCTCTCCTTTCTGTGTCCTTCCTCCTCATCCCATATACCACCCAAGAGGCCCAGAGTTTCCATATTCTCCTTTTTGCCTCATCAAAGCCAACATGTGGGAAAATATCAAACATAGTCACACTAACTTTACACCACAGTGTACTTAGGACAAGGATTAAAAGATAGACTCGAATTCCAGCTCTGCCATTTGCTGCCTTTTAAGCATTTTGAACCTTGATTACCTCACCTACAAAATGAAAATCATGATACTACCTGACAGGTTGTTGTTTCTGTCGTTATTACTGTTAACTGTAATAGAGCAAGCTAACTGCTCAGAGCTTGAAGATCTCCATTAGCAGAAGTTTATTTCTCACTAACACAATGTCCATTGTGTGATTCTGGTCAGGTGGACTCTACCCTTCCATTTTTGGTGTCACGGTCTTCGACATGTGGACATCAAGGTTTCTGAAGGAAAGTCATGCCTACTTTCACTACCTGGACCCGGAAGCTATGACATTATTAAGAATCGATCCAAAGCGGCTAGATTCAATCTACCTAGATCCAAAGGTGCTGGAATAGAAAACTTTGCTGTATTCTAGGAAGAGAAAAATAGGCATGGTGGGCATTGAACTACACTCAGCTACATTATTGTTTTTGCTGCTATTATCATTATGAATACAGCTCATTGAAAAGGCGGTCATTTTCCAGATGTAACTATGACCCCTAATATTCACTGATGCTCACTGCCATCGTCCCAGAAAGCCATTTCTGAGAGATGAGGAAACTTAAGGTTGGTTTGAGGTGTCGAGGGACCAGATGTCTGTTACTGATGAGAATCATGATGTCTGGTGATTTCTGTCTTCTCCATAATATGCAACATAGTCTTGGACACAATAGGTGTTGACTCTGTAATCACGGAACTTACTCCTGGCAGATGTGGTGTCCATTCTGTTCTGTCTCCTCTGGTTCCCTTCCTATTCCCATGCCCTCCCAGTTTGTTTTTACTCCATACTCCGTCAGACACCAGCATCTGGAAGGTGTTTCACTTGCGTGGACAGAGAACAGGAAGTGCCTCCAAATGTTCATCCCTCTGAGATAGCCCCTACCTAATGACAGGTGGGTAGAGGGTTTCATGGCCTCCAGACTTCTCGTCTGGAGATGAGCCAGTCACCCTGCAAGCGTGGGGCTTTATTGATTTTACACATTGCTTGGCTTCCTTCTCCCTATCTTGCTTCCTCACTTCCCTCCAGGGAACACCTCCCTGCAAAACACTTTATTTCAGAATTTCAAAAATCCTAGACCCTATTGAACCAAATAGCAGAAAGCATGTTCTGATACATCATTATTTGCCTCCTGCCTCATTTTTTACATTCATAAGTCAGAATATCAGAGAAGCAGAATTTAATATGATATAGAATCCCTGAATGATGTAGTGACTCATAGATATTCTGTAGCAGCTCATCAGCCCACCTTTAGGGCTTCAAAGAGTTTCGAGAGATGGGGCTCCACCCACTGCCAGCCAGGTCATCTGAGAACAGAATTTAAATCAGCAGAGAGGGTCTCTACCAATCGAATTAGACTTGCTTTTCTCAACAGGATATTGTGAACTTGTAGACTCTGGATTACAGAATATGAATTTCCCAAGGTTCATGCTATAAGTGAGGTGATTTCAGCTTTATGGTGACCATCTATAGAGCCATTCCTTTCTCATCTACCCCTATGAATGATGTTCTTGGCTCTGATTAGGAATGCCCTTGCCTCTGAATTTCTGACTTCTGCAAAATTTGGAAATATGTTTAGTAATGACCTCAAAGCAGGTACATAGAAGGCACAGTGAGATATACAAGGCTGTCCCTCAAGCCACTTGAGGAGCTTCTGTGTCCTTAATCACTGTGCTGGGCATTGTAAAGTGCTACCCACGTCCCTTCAATAAGGACTTGCTGTTCCAGCAATGGAGTGCTGCCCAAATCTAATGACTGAGGGATGCATGTACATAATGGTCTAATCCCTCCAGACCAATCTGGAACAACTCTGAAGAGCTATACAAGTTCCTACGGCCCCCCTGAGGTTGACCAAGGCTGTCACTGTGTTTGGTTCAATTTCTTTCTCTGCTTGATCCTCCTCCCATTCCCTCCCTTTCATAGGTGTTGACTGCTTAATCAACATTCTATGTGAAAAATTCCATCTCAGAGCCTGCTGTCCGGGGCACCTAATCTACAACAGTCACATTTCTCTCCCTCAATAGCCATGACTCTCTCTGAGGCACCAAGGATCACAAATGTAATGGCCACTTTCAGTGCTGGACTTGCATCTCTCCCCTTGTTTTCAAGCCCTCTGGGTCAAGGACAAAGAGAAGAGAAAACCCCAAAAGGTGCAGCCTGGAGATTGTACAGAGGGTTGCAGAACTCATTTTGATGCACACAGAGGGTAAAGGGGTTTTTATGGTCTGTGCAGGGAGCAGTTCCATGTTTATTCTGGACATCATCCCTGAGTGCTCCCTTTCCTTCAGCCTCACATTCAAACCCTCAGCAAGTTAGAAAGTCCTGCAGACTCTTCATTAAAATATATTTTGAATTAATCTATTCTTCTCTTTCTCCTATCCAAAGTAACAAACATCTCTTACTGGATTACAGGCATCTTGCTTCCTTCCATTTGCTCTCCACACTAGTCAGAATAATTTTTGAATAACTATATTTTTCATTTCTGAGATCTCTCATTAGTTCTTTTCTTAATTGCCAGCTCTTGAGTGATATCCATCTTTTCTCATTTGATATATGATACATAGATACCGTCCCTTATCTCTCTGAAGCTATTAAGTATATGGAATTAAACATTTCTGTCCTGATGACAATAGTAGCTCAGTTTCCTCAGTTTTAAGTTCTTTCTTTTGTAGAATTTGTTGATGCTTTCTTTATGGAGTTGGCCACCTTCAAACGTTTAATGTATACAGATTGTGTGAAAATCTATATTTGTACATTTTATTAAATTACAACTTGGTGTTTGGCAGGCTACCGGGGGCATGGGTGGGAGCTGTTGTCTTGGCTTGTGCTGTGGAGAAGGTCAGCACCTCCCAGCAATTGGGGAGGGGGTCTCATTGTCTCATCTGCATGTGGGGGCTGCTCATTCTTTCTGGGTGTTGTTAACCCCCCAGGGCTCTGCCTGGCCCTATCCCCAGCTTTCACACTGACCAGATCCCCATTGGAGGCAGGAGCATCCCTTCTCAGCAAATCCATCCTGACCAATCAACCTAAACATAGCCCCGCATTCTTTTCTTTCATTGCATTGGTCACATGTTCATCAAATATTTACTTGTTTATGGGTGGTCTCACCCACTAAACCACGCTCTATGAAGTCAGGGAGTAAGTCTGGTTGAGCTCCCTAGTGTGTGTAGCAAGTTCTTAACACTGTACTTAACACATCTTTATTTCGAGAAATAATTATTCAATAATTGTTGTTAATATTTTCATGTAGGATTGCATTGAAAGACACGATTCTAGTTAAACACAGTTTGAAAACAACTGCAGGAAAGGGTGCTGTATCAAATGAAAAGTAAATGCTGATCCTTCTCTTTGTATTTAAATTCTGTGGGGCAGAGGAATGAGTGAGCTATAGGCCCCATATAGACCTCATGTGCAGAGGAAACTGCAGGTCTACCACTGTCCTAGGCTGACTCTGGAGCCTGATTTCGTCTTCCCAAGAGCTGGGAGTTCATTTTTCCTCTGAACGCACAGCCTGCTGCCAACAGAGAGAGGCAGAGCCTGCAGAAGCTGCTGCGGGACCATTAGGGGCATTGGAGGAGACTATTACATTAGTTGCTGGGTCCTGGGGGGCTCAGCAGGTAGAAAGCAGAGAGATGGAGAGAGAGAGGGCTGCATGCTGCACCGTTTTGAGTCAGCTCAGGATGCAACATCGCCACCCCAACCCCATCAGGACCACTGCAACTTCTGCATCCAGCCACCCGTTCTTGTTCACCGTGGTAACAGCTGCAGTTGGTATGGGACCTTCCAGAAAACAGGATGTTAGGACACTTGAGAGGAGGAGGCTTTAAGCATCACAGCTACTCTCCCCACCTCCTTTTATAGAAAAGTGAACTAGCCCAGAGCAGAGCTCTGGCTCAAGGTCACACAGGCGGTAGTAAGAAGGGGAGCTGGAGCCAGAATGCAAAGCTCCTCAGTGGGTTAAGGCCTCTGCCTTCAGCTCAGGTCGTGATCCCAGGGTCCTGGGATCAAGCCCCGCATCGGGCTCTCTGCTCAGCAGGGAGCCTGCTTCCTCCTCTCTCTCTCTCTCTCTGCCTGCCTCTCTACCTACTTGTGATCTCTGTCAAAGAAATAAATAAAAAATCTTAAAAAAATAAAAATAAAATATGTTTAAAAAAAAAAAAAAGCTCCTAATCCCCAGGGCACGGGCACTGCATCGAGCTGCACTCTATTTTTCCTCCTCTCTCTTCCCTCTTTCATCTTGTCTTTCTCCTTCTTGTCCTCAGTCTCTTTTTTTCACGTCAGCCCCCATGCCTCAGCTACACCACCAACCCCCACGCCTCTCCCCTATTGCCATGCAATCTGCTTAACTTCATTTGGGACTAAGAGGCTTGCTGACCTGCACTCCGTGGCTATCGCCTGACCAAAGCTCCCTCTGTGGCATCAAACAGAATCTGTGAGCTGCAGAAGGAAGACCAGCAGTGGGCTTGGCTGCAGCCTACACCAGCCCAGGCTCGCTGATCTTCTCTGCCCAGGAACGGGACATTCATTTCACTTCCAGTGCACTGGCAAGGCTAGCCCTTGTCCCATGAGCCTGGTTCTCAGACCTGATTTCCTGGCATGAGAACACTTTCAAGGGCTCTATACTGTGTATATGTTTTATGTGACCACCTCAAACACTGAGTTCTGTCTTTAGCCTCTGCTATTCCCTTTCTCCCTGGTGCCACACCCCCTCCCACCTTCCCTTCCTTCTGAGCCCCCACCATACCTGGTATGACTTCCACTCAGGTACTGGGCACACACTCGTGTATTGCAGTGACTTGCTTTGTTCTCTGTCTCGGATCCTCCCAGGGAGCACCCTGATTGCAGGATCTGTCTCCAGCACCCGAGGATGCTGGTGCTGAGAAGGGCCTCGGTCATTGCTGGCTTGCCTGGATGCTGGTCACCTGGGATCCACACTTGGGTATAAAGGGGGACATAGGAGGAAGAGTAAAAGTCCCCCAGCCTGACTTTTCACTTCCACTTTCCACCCCCCAGTTGGGGGCATAGGTGACCATGGGTCACCGCTCATGCCTTATTAAATCACAACCGTCCAACTAAGCAAAGTTTGGCAAGGGCAGTCCCCAAGGTGGGTGTGGAGGCAAGAGGACAACCCAGCGAGGAGGCCCTGGGAGCAGCTGGGGATTCCAGAGTGACCCTCTTCTTATAGGAGCATTTTCTAGAGTGTGTCCTGTGGAACACTGGACCCTTATGTGCTCTGGGAGTAAAAGGCTCTGAGATCATTCAGGTTTAGGAAATGCTATTTACTTACAGACATATCCCCGTCGAAGCTTCACGGTGCACTTTGGTGTGTTAAAAGCTCTGAGCGACCCTATGGTGAGAAACATGAATTGTAAAACTGTGAAAACAAAAATAAGTAACAGGTGTGTGTGTGTGCGTGTGCGCGCGCGTGTGCAGAAATCTCTCCGCGGACCCTGAAGTTCGGCAGGTGCCTGGGCGGGAGAGCAGGGCCTCCCCGGGCTTGTGAGGGGACGGGGGGCTGTCACGTCTTCCGTCCTCACAGACAACCCTGCACATGACGGGTGTGTTCCTCCTCCCATCTGGGCTCCGTCCTTCTCCTCTGTATTTTGTTTATGCCTATATGCAATTTCTGAAAAAAACGAAGAAATAGTTTGAGCCCCAGAAAGAGGGCTGGCCAATGAAACGCGGAGCTGGAGCATTACAGCATCAGTGAGGCCACCCATTGGCTGGCTTGCCCTGAGGAGATGGATACAGTCCTACGATCCCTCCCTCGCCCCCCAGCTTTCTTCCACCCCCCACCCTCCCAACCCCGGCCTCACTGAGGACTCCAGGGGTGCTGGAAGGATCGCCATGCCCTTGGCCGTGGGCCCCATTAGCCGTCAGCCTGACCCTTCTCGGCTGGCAGCTGCAGCCTGCAAGCTTGGTGAGGAGAGAGCCTGCCTTCCAGCGCTGGCCTCACACTCTGCCCGATCCTGAGCTGAGCCCCCCACCGTGTCATGCTGTTATCACAGGAGTGTTTATGCTCACCCTGGGACAAGCTTGCGGGGATGTTCTCCTGCTTGAGCGAATTAACCCTTCCTTCAAAATTAGCCCAGGTCCTCTTTCCACCATAGAGCCTTCTCTGCCTGCCCCCGCCCGCATGGATCTCTTAATTTCTAAATAATTCATTCCTGTTGGCACCCACTTAAGCTGGTACTTGTAGCAAATGTATTGTGGTGCAATGCCACATTCATTCCCCCCTTTCTGCCATTACATAAAACCTTCTGCACATATTCTGGAATAGAGAGTACATTTCCGATTTCCTTGCAACTAGATGTGACTGAATTCTGGCTGAGGAGGTGTTCATGTTCAACTTACACCAACTGTCTCTAAAGGGAGGAGGTAGTCCCTTTCATTTCCCTTTCTCTCTCCTGTTGGCTGGAATGGAGACATGCTATCTGGAGCTCAAGCAGCCAGCTTGGACCATGAGATAGTATGCTAAGGACCGTGGAGTACGAAGATGGAAGTAGCCTGGGTCCCTGATGACTTTGAAAACACCATACCAATCCTTGCCTGCCCACCCTTGTATATAAACATTTTTATATTTTATCTGGTATCTTTTGGGATATATGACTAAGGTTAGTCAGGGTTCTTCAGAAAAATAGAACCCATAGGATATGTGTGTGTATACACACACACACACACACACATATACACACAGATACATATATGTATATTTATTTCTTATATGTGTGTGTGTGTGTGTGTGTGTATATATATATACACACAAGATTTGTTTGAGGAATTGCCTCACTCAATTGTAGGGCCTGACAAGTCTGAAATCTGCAGTTGAACTGATATTGTGGCTCAAGTCCAAAGGCAGCCTGCCCTCTTCCTCAGGGAACCTCATTCTTGTCTCTAAAGGTCTTCAACTGATTGAACGAGGCCCACCTATGTTACAGAGCGTAATCTGTTTTACTCAAAGACTATTGATTTAAATTTCAATCACACCTAAAAAAAAAAATACCTCCACAGCAACATCTAAATTCGTGTTTGGACTCAAACTAAATACTATGGCTCTCATGGGCTGAGTTATATCCCTCCAAATCCCTATGTTGAAGTCTGAACCTCCTGAACCTTGGATTGTGACTGTATTTGAGGATAGGACCCCTAATGAGGTGTTTAAGTTAAAATGAGCCTGTTAGGATGGGCTTTTATCTACTCTGACTGATGTCCTTAGAAGAGGAGATTAGGACACACAGAGAAACACCAGGGATGTGTGTGCGCAGAGGGCTGACCATGTGAGGACACAGGGAGGTGGCTGTCTGTTGGCCAAGGAGTAGACTTCAGAAGAAGCCAATCCTGCTGGCGCCTTGATCTTGGACTTCCAGCCTCCACAACCGCAAGGGAATACATTTCTGCTGTTTAATCCACCCAGTCTGTGGTGTTTTGCATGGCAGCCCAAGCAGACTAATACTTCTAACCTAGCAAGTGGACACATAAAATGAACTCTCTCAGTGGTGCTTGTTTACCTAGCCAGGGGGGTCCTTGGGAGGCAGGCCCCATTCATCCATCCTTGGGGATCATGCAGGTTTTCAGAGCATGCTAAAAAAGCTTGGACTCTAGATTCTTCAATGCTGGTGAGTGATGGAAGGTGATAAGTAGGGGAGTGCCATGGTCAAATTAGAATTTTAGAGGGATCTCTGTGGAACCACTGATAGGCAGAGGAGGACTAAGACTGTACCTGGGGAGCTGGCCTAGAAGCTTGTGTATAAGAATGGAAGAAGGATGCCACCAGGCAGTGACAGTGTTAAGAAGAGCCTTTGGTACTAGGAGTCCTGCTAGATGGAGGGGGGCGGTTCCCAGCACATATCCCAAGCATCTAGTTTGAGAATCTGGGTGGAGAACGATGCCACAAACCCAAGTAGCAAATGCCAGCCATGTTCCCCTTGGTGGTGGTGGGTGTGGGTGGGGGCAGCAGCTGACTCATTTGATTTTAGGCATGTTGAGTTGTTCTCTATGAGCCTGTTAGGGTGGGATAGAAATCCAGATTGCTGTCATGTCTATCCAGCAATTAAATTTCTAAGAGTAATGACTTTCCCACCGTGCTTACGTGTCTCAGTTCCAAGTTTCCCAAACATGCATGGTGACCTGGTTTTTGTTCTTTTTGTTTTCATTGTCATCACAATAAGGTAAATTCCAGAAAGGGAGCAGGATCTGACCCCCTGCCACACGAGAAAAGCCCAATTTCATAGCAGATACAGTTCACATTTTACTGGCCTGGGCCTTTCTCTCTCTCTCTCTCTCTCTCTCTCTCTCATTTTTCTTTTTAATTCAGAATCTTTGACTGTGCCTTCCAACTATCTGAGACTACCTTACGCGTTTGGAGGGACCTCCCTTGGGCTGCATGGAAGTCTGACTGCTCTTCTAAGAGCAGATTCCCCTAGAAAAAAAGCTTTATTTCCTCCATCTGGAAGTTTTTCCCAGGGGCCAAAACCCATCCCTGGTGAAGACCTCCCAGCAAGCAGGTACGGAGAGAGAAAAGTGGGGTCAGGAGTGGCCTGGACCTTTAGAATCTGCCTGTAAATCTTTCCATCGACTGACCCTGGGCAAGTCTCTGTTAATCTCTCATCACTAAGCACCTGCTCTGTGCCAGGTCCCTGAGCTTTCTGGTTATATCTGGGCCTTTGCTTCCTCATTTAACAAAACAAAGTAAATATACCAGGCAGGCAGGGTTATTGTGATGCATAAAATGAAATGATAAATGTGGAAGGGTCTCTCACAGTGTCTGCCTCAGATTAGAAAGTCCATAAATATTAGGGCATTCTGCATCTGGAAACCTTACCGTTAATTACTCTCTTTCTCTTTCCAGTTTAACAAAACAGCAGCAGCAGCAGCAGCAGGCACGAAATGCACTCCAAGGTCCTTCCTTCTAACGATTTCCTGCTGGAGGATTGTTTGCATCCTTGCTCAGTTACAAATCCCATGCTCCTGGATCTTGAATAGAGCCCCATGCTGCCTGCCCCTGTGCATCCTGCTCTGAGGGGCTTTGCCGGCTGCCTACCCTTTGGGGAATTCACATGTTCACATGTTCACGCAGCGGGGTCTCACCATCTCCCTGCCCCAGTGTATTAGGCATGTTGGCCAGCAGGCAAGAAGTACAGCTTGGTTAACTCTCTCGCCCAGTTGGGACCTCTAGCATCCACAGATCTATGAAGCTGTGCCCTCCACTGTGTGTGAGAGGGCTCCTTTGTGGGGAGAGCTTTGTTCTTTCTGGCTTCCCAGGGGAAATGCAGAAATCTCAGGGACCTGCTATGGGGTCCTTTTGGCCTGCTCTCTGGACCAGTATGTCTGAGGACAAACCCTGTCCCTAATGGGTGTTATGCCATGCAGTGGAGCAAACCTCCTTAGGCACATCTACCTGCAAATGGCCCTTCTGAGGCCAGGTGCCAGGCTTCTGATGAGGACACTACCATTTGGATGTTTCTTTTTGCTTGCACTGATGACAACCACTGAGCATCTCCGCTTAGTGTACCTTCATGAACTAGCAGTCAAAGGTTCTCCTCCATATTAGTATAGCTGCATGGGATGGTTCCCACTCCCCTAGTAGCAACCCGAGCTGTTCTCCACACAGTATTCAAGAAGATAGTGATAATGACGCTGCTGCTAATGATGGCTGTGAAATTCACAGTAGCTCCCATATACAGCCCTATTTGGCTTATAAGCCTTGGCAGATCACCAATACCTCTCCCTCTTTATACTTAGTGCAGGCCAGAGATGGGCTGAGTGCCTTTCGTGCATTGTAACACTTGTTACAAGCCTGGAGGTAGGCACCATTACCATCCTACCTTAGATATAAGGAACCTGGAGCTCAAAGAGTTGAACCTGCCAAAGGCCATGCAGCCCAAAGTAGCAGAGCCGGCTCCCCTACCTGGATCTGTCGGTATGAGCTAGCACTTCTAACCTACACACAGCATGTGCTTCTGCCAGGCAGTAGGACCCTCCCTGTCCATGGCCCTCTGCCACAACCAGCCTGACCCCACTGCAGGCACAACCTCTACCCAGCCAGCAGCTCTCCCTGCCAGGTCTCCTGTGGGCAGGGCTGGGAGGAAGGGGAAGCCAGCTCTCAGCTCCGCGGGGCTGGGAGGACAGAGCTGGGAGGCAGGTTGTCTATTGATTGACTGAAATTGGATTTGTTGACACAAACTGCCAGCATTTCACAGTGATGGAAGGATTGCCCACCGGCCTCATAACAAGCAGAGATTTCCCTGAGGACCAGCAGAGCTGCTGGTGTGGTTCTTTGTGAGAAGAAAGCAATTAGGAGAATGGGTGAGGTTATTAGGTCTTATTGGTTCCCTCAGTCCCTACCTATCCCACATGCGGCTTGGCTCGTGATCTCGGGCTCCCCGGGCTATGTGCTGTGGCTTCTGCTTCCCTTGCGTAAAGTCAGGCGGGGGACAAACACAGCTTGTGTGTGCTGACTCCAAAACATATGGAGAATGCACGCACATATTCGGGTCACCAAAAGAAACCAGCAGGTGGAACCAGCTTTAGCAGACTTAAAAAAAAATAGCATCATTGGATTATAAACACAAATCCATGAATGCACAACGCACACACGTCTCTTTCTACTTTGCTTTCTGCATCCCTTTCCATGTTGTGCTACATTAAAAATGTTCAGACTGCTCTCGTTTAAAAGACATCATCAGGTAAGGTGGTCAGCTATACCTGTCCGCAGATGGGCTGGGGAAGGAGAGGAGAGGAGGTTGTATTTCCCTGGGGGACTCTGCATCGTGTTAACAACTATTTATTGGGAGCTAGAATATGTGCAGGAAGATGGTGAGGGGACCATGGCATATCAGGAATACGGTCACCTAGAATTTGTACACATTATAACTGCTGAGCACTTGCACTGCTGTATTTTTTGTTGTGGTGGTAAAACACACATCACATAACATATGCCGTCTTAACCATTTTAAGTGCACCGTTCAGGGCCATGAAGTACCTTCACAGCGTTCTGCAGCCATTACCACCATCCATCCCTGGGAAGTTTTCCATCTCCCCAGACTGAAACTCTGTCCCCGTTAAGTACTAACTCCTGTCCAACTCTTTAGCCCCTGGCAACCACCTCTCTCCTTTCTGCCTCTGTGAACCTGACTATTCGAGGAACCTCGTATGTGGAATCATGCAATATTCATCTTTCGTGATGGGCTCATTTCATTTAGCACGAAATCCTTCAGGTTCATCCACTTTGTGGCGTGTCCCGGAACTTCCTTCCTCATTAAGATGGAATAATATCCCATTGTATGTCTCCATCACATTGCGTTTATCCCTTCATCTGTGGATGGATGGACACTTGGGTTGCTTCACGTTTTGGCTATTGTGAATAATGCGGCTGTGAACGTGGGGGAACAGATCTGTTCAACTCCCTGCTTTCACTTATTTTGGGTGAATACCCAGAAGTGGAATTGCTGGATTATATGGTAATTCAATGTTTACTTTTTTGAAGAATCGTCCTACCGTTTCCCACAGCAGCTGCACCATTTCACATTCCTGCCGGCAGTGCACTGAGGTTCCATTTTCTCCACATCCTCTCCAGCACTTGTAATTCTCTGTCTTTTTTTATAATAGCCATCCTAATTGGATACAAAGTAGTATCCCATGACGATTTTGATTTGCATTTTCCTAATGATGAGGGATGTTGAGCATATTTTCATGTGCTTGTTGGTCCTTCGTTTATCTACTTTGGAGAAACATCTACTCAAGTCCTTTGCCCATTCTTTTTAAAAATTGAGTTGTTTTATTATGTTGCTTTAGTTTGATTCTTACAATGCTAGGGCTAGAGTTATGGATGAACCCCATTTTACAGAGGAAAAGAGAATCACAGATGTTCAGAAAATTGCCCAGGGTTTCCTAGTCAGGAGCTGGAATGGAAGCAAGGGCTCTTGGCTCCCAGGTCTGTGTCTTTCTGCTCTGCCACCCAGTCTCCCTCATGGGGTGACACATGGTCCATGCCTTTCTGGATCTTACATTTCACTTAGGGAATAGTCCATGATGACACAAAAGCTATGTCAAGTGAAGCTTACAGATGACAAGTTTTGGGGGCATTCAGGAAAGAAGTCAGAGGACTGGGTCATTTGGGGAAGACCCGAGTGGCAAGGGGAGACCAGAAGTGAACATTAAAGAACAGGGTGGTAGGCAGAATAATGGTCCCCAGAGATACCCAAGCTCTGATGCCAGGAGTTGCAACAATGAGCAGTTTTGTGGCAATGGAAGGGGATTAGGCTGTGGGGGGAATTAAGGTTGTTAATGAGGCGATTTAAGATGGGGAGATTAGCCTGGATTATCCAGGTGGGCCGATGAAGTCCTGGGGTGAGGGAGCAGTCAGAAGAGTCAGGGGGATGTGAAAATGGACTCAGAGAGGCAGAGAGAGGCTGTTTGAGAAAGATGCCACCAGCCACTGCTGGCTTTCAAGAGGGAGGAAGGGGCCATGAGCCAAGGCCTGTGGGTGGCGTTGAGAAGCTAGAGAGGGCAGGGAAACAATTCTCGTCTAGCATCCCCAGAAGAAACGCAGCCCTGATAACACTTTGATTTTGGCCCGCTCTGACCAATTTTGGCCTTCTGCCCTCCAGAACAGTAAGAAAATAAATTTGCGTGCTTTAGGCCACTGCATTTGAGTTTGTGGTAATCTGGTACGGCAGCAATAGGAAACTAGTAGAAATAGCCAGAACTTGGTTAATCAGAGAAATCGAGATGCCTGGTGTGAAGAGGGGATGGGCAGAGGTTGGAGATAAGTCTCACCAGAACAAAGCGTTTGCCTTGGGAAGAAGTCATGGCCAACATGCATTGAGCCCTTTCCTTGTTCTGGCCCGGTGTGAGCACATATGCATGCATTCTCAAGAATCCTATGAGGTTGGTGCTATTATGACCGCCTTTCATGGGTGAGAAGAGGTGCTATGGTGGTAACCAATGAGGCCGGAAGAGGTAGGACAGGATGTGTGTGACTGCGGTAGTAACGTGGAGGATGCTGAGTGCTGTCATGGTCCCTCTCCAGCTGAGGAGAGGCCGGGCTCTGTCCTCTCCCCTGGAGGAGGCTAGCTCAGCCTGGTCAGCTGCCCGCTGAGCCTGGCCATCTCTGTGGGAGGCAGTGGGGAGCCCTGCAGATCACATCCCCTGGCATCTTCAACGTGCTTATTGCCTATTTCACTTTGATAGTAAATCAAAGTGAAAGAATCATCCCCGTTCCCCCCAAACCCTGAGACCGGGCTGGCCTTGGGTCTGACTTAGCCCACTAATCACTGTACATGTGACCCCTGGCTCCAAAGCCCTTGCCCTGACCACGGCCCTCCCTCCGTGGCTTCTCTGAGGCCAGTGCGGAATGGAGGGAGCCCCAGATATGAGGGGCTAAGACGTCGAACTTTCCCCACTGGCAAGCCCCTGCAAAGTGTCTGAAGAGTAAACTGACCTGCTCTCCCATGTTTGCCAAAGGTTAACCTGGCAGCGAGATACAGGGAGAACTGGTGGGGGATTGTACATGAGTGTTCATATGGCATTATTAAGGTGGAAAGAATCCAAATGTCCATCAGCTGATGAATGGGCATGTCCACACAGTGGAATGTTACTTAGCCATGAAGAGGAAGGGATACACTTTGTGAGGAACCTTGGAAACGTGATGCCAAGTGAAAGAAGCCAGTCAGAAAAGACAACATACGGTATAATCCCAGTCGTAGGAAGTGTTCAGAATGGGGAGCTCTATGGAGATAGAGGGCGGAGGACTGGTTCCCGAGGGCCGTCGGGGAGAAGGATGAGGGTGTGGGGTTTCTCTTTTACTGGTGATGATAAATGTCTAAAATGAACCACGGTGGTATTTGCACATACTTGTAAATACAGCAAAATCCTTTGGATCATAGTCTTTTTAAAAATTTTTTTTATTATATTTAAATTCAATTAGTTAACATAGTATTGGTCGCAGAGGTAGAGTTCTGTGATTCATCAGTTGCGTGTAACCCTCAGCGCTCATTCCATGACGTGACCATTAAGGATTAATCCCCTTCACCCAGTTATCCCCCCCCACCTCCCCTCCAGCAACCCTCAGTTTGTTTTCCATAATTACGAGTCTCTTAATGGCTTTCTTCTCTCCGTTTTTATCTTATTTTACTTTTCCATCCCTTCCCATATGTTCATTTGTTTTGTTTCTTAAATTCCACATATGAGTGAGATCATATGATAGTTGTCTTTCTCTGACTTATTTTGCCTAGCATAATACCTTCTGGTTCCAACCACATTGTTGCAAATGGTAAGATCTCTTCCTTTTGACGGCCAACTAGTATTTCATTGCACATATGAACCACATCTTCTTTATCCATTCATCTGTCGACAGACATCTGGGCTCTTTCCATAGTTTGCCTATTGTGGACATTGTTGCTATAAACACTGGGGTGCAGCATTGGATTGGATTGGATCCAACATTGGATCACCCTTTGTATCCTTTGGGTAACATGAATCGTACTCTTTATTTATTTATTTATTTATTTATTTATTTATTTTTAAAGATTTTATTTATTTATTTGACAGACAGAGATCACAAGTAGGTAGAGAGGCAGGCAGAGAGAGAGGAAGGGAAGCAGGCTCCCTGCTGAGCAGAGAGCCCGATGCGGGACTCAATCCCAGGACCCTGAGATCATGACCTGAGCTGAAGGCAGCGGCTCAACCCACTGAGCCACCCAGGCGCCCCGAATCGTACTCTTTAAAGGGGCGTTTGTATGGTACACGCATTATATCTCAGTAAAGCCGTTAGCAAAAAAAGAATCAGTAGAGGAGAAACTAAAAGCCAGCTGGCCACTCTGGGCCACACGTAGATGTGACATCCAGGGACAAGAGGATTGGAATTGTCAGTCAAGGCCAAGAGCTGGAGCTGTGGGCTGGCACCATGCTGTCGCAGAAGCAGGTGGACAGGCAGTGGGCGCTCAGGGCCCAATGTGCCCTTACAGCCGGCCATCATGGTAGGTTTTGGTCAGACCAAACAGACCTCTGACCACAGTTTCCTCTTTCAAAAAGCATGAGGCTGGATGTCAGCATTCCCAGCCTAAATTACACTGAAGACCTTTAGAAATCCCTGAGAGGTCCCCCACCCCAGAGTTTAGGATTAAGGGTGAGAGCAGGGATTTTGGAGGAGAGAGAACTGGAGTCATAGGCACTCTGGCCGAGCAGGAAGAGGCTGTGATCAGGTGCCCGTCAGCGGGGCCACCAGATCAGGCATAGTCTACAGCTTCCCTGGCTTTAATTTTTTTTTTTTTGCCTTTGATTTTTAATTTTTTTATTTTTATTTTTTAAACTTCTTGTCAGTGTGCTAGAATTCATTGTTTATGCACCACACCCAGTGCTCCATGCAATACGTGCCCTCCTTAATACCCATCACCCGACTCACCCACCTTCCCACCCCTGCCCCTTCAAAACGCTCAGATTGTTTTTCGGAGTCCATAGTCTCTCATGGTTCACCTCCCCCTCCAGTTTCCCTCAACTCCCTTCTCCTCTTCATCTCCCCATGTCCTCCGTGTTATTTCTTATGCTCCACAAGTAAGTGAAACCATATGATAATTGACTCTGTCTGCTTGACTTATTTCACTCAGTGTAATCCCTTCCAGTCCCATCCATGTTGCTACAAAAGTTGGGTATTCATCCTTTCTGGTGGAGGCATGATACTCCATAGTGTATATGGACCACATCTTCCTTATCCATTCATCCGTTGAAGGGCATCTTGGTTCTTTCCACAGTTTGGCGACCGTGGCCATTGCTGCTATGAACATTGGGGTACAGATGGCCCTTCTTTTCACTACATCTGTATCTTTGGGGTAAATACCCAGTAGTGCAATGGCAGGGTCATAGGGAAGCTCTATTTTTAATTTCTTGAGGAATCTCCACACTGTTTTCCAAAGTAGCTGCACCAACTTGCATTCCCACCAACAGTGTAAGAGGGTTCCCCTTTCTCCCCATCCTTTCCAACACTTGTTTCCCGTCTTGTTAATTTTGGCTATTCTAACTGGTGTAAGGTGGTATCTCAATGTGGTTTTGATTTGAATCTCCCTGATGGCTAGTGATGATGAACTGGAGGCAGGCACAGACACAGCCCCCTGGCTGCTCCCTCAGAGAGCCTCTTTCCAGTGATTTCTGGAACTGATGACAAGGGGAGATCGCTTCAGGTGGAAAGGGAAAAGCTACTGGCCACACTGGCAGGGGCCACCAGGGAGCAAGCTCTTGCCTCAACTTCCTGTGAGGAGGAACCAGGCTGGTGTAGGAGGGAGGGACCCAAAACCAAGGGAGGCATGTACTTTACCGGATTCATGCAATCCACAAACATTGGCTAAGTGCCAGGCACTGTTTCAGGCACTGAGAATAGAGAAGTGCATAAGGAGGACGAGGCCGCTGACCCCTGAAACTTAAGTTTTAGAGTAGCATCATCTAAACACAGGTGCAGCTCCTGGGTCCCCTGAGCCCTTGAAATGGGGCCAGTCTCAATGAGATGTGCAGGGAGAGCGTGCACATCAGAACTCAACACTGAGACAAAAACATAGAACATTTCCCATTAATCCTTTAAAAAAAAACTGATTATTTGTTGAAATAATATTCTGGGTATTTTGGGCTAGATAAAATATATCATTAAAATTAATTTCACCTGTTTCTTTCTGTCTTTTAACACGTGGCTACTATAAAATGTAAAGTCACATACATGGCTTGTACTGTATTTCTATTGAACAGCACTGTTCCAGTGAGAGACAGGGACAATCAGTAAGTAAGCAAATAAACAGTCACTGTCCTATCAGGTAACGATAAATACTGTGAAGGAGAAAATGAGCTTAAGGGGCTGAAGGGCTAAGGTACCTAGGGTGACCTCTTGGAGATGGTATCTGAGCAGGAACTTGAAGGCAGGGGTGGGGGTTGAGGAGCTACAGGGCAGTATGGCTGAGGTGGAGTGAGCTTGGGGAGGGGTCTTCTTGAGGGGCCGGGGGGCCAGACCCTTGAGCATTCTCTCAGGCTGCAGTGCATGTGAATCCACAGACCTTAGGGACTGACTGGGGCCCAGGAAATGAGAGACAGTGGGGACAGAGTCACCATGAGGTGCTGAGCTCACAAGACTGAGTGGGTGTTAGGGGCTGCTGGTTTGCCTAGTTTGGGATGGGGAGGGGGTACATGATGGATTTAGGATTCATACCTGCCCCTGCTGAATCTGAGAGGCTGTCTCGAAATTCAAACAGATGCATAGTTCACAATTAGAGACAAAGGTCTAGAGTTTAGAAGCAAGGCTGGGGCAGAAAACACACATTTAGGGGACATCTGGGAGGACACCCAAGGGCCTGAGAATACTGAGGGGGATGATCAGTTGGTCAGATCTGGTTGGAGTCCTGACTCTGCCAGTTCCAATGACCCTGTGCTTCTCCCCCACTGTGTGATGGGCCATAAGGCACAGAGCCTTATGCCCTCTCTCCCATTCCCTCGCCCTGAATGTGGGCTGGCCCTGGGACCACCCCCAACCAGTGCAGTGCAGGGGAGGTGCTCTGCTGGCTCCTCTAGACCCAAGAAGAGGGGAGCAGCTGCCTCACCTCTTGGAGCCCTGAGCCCTACCTAAGAGGTTCACCTGTCCTGAGGGTGCCATGTTATGAGGAAGCCCACCTTTGCAGCTGGATGGAGAGACAGAATCAGATGCCTGAATAGCCCCCAGCCATTCAAGTTATTCCTGCCAAGGCCCCAGGCACCATGGAGGAGAGGTAAGCTCTCCTTGCCCAAATTCCTGACCCACAGATGGGTGACACAGTAGAAGAATATGTGGTTATTTTAAGCTACTAAGTTTTGTAATAAGTTTGCTATTTATTAATAGATAAATAGGACAACACATAAAGTGGGAAAATAATAAGTATTGGGGCACCTGGGTGGCCCAGTCTGTTAAGCATCTGCATTTGGCTCAGGTCATGATCCCAGGGCCCTGGAATTGAATCCCACGTCAGGTTCCCTGCTCAGCAGGGAGCCTGCTTCTCCCTCCCCCTCTGCTGCTCCCCCTGCTTGTGTTCTCTCTCTCTCTAACAAATAAATACATAAAATCTTTTAAAAGATAAGTGTCTTATTTCTTTGATAGGAGAATTATTATGAAATTGGGAAGCATAGTTTCTGGCACTAGATAGATACTAAGTCAATGTTCTTTTTCTTTTAAAAAAATATTTTATTTGTTTATTTGAGAGACAGCATGTGGGTGCACAATTGGGGGGAGAAGGGGTAGAAGGAGAGGGAGAAGCAGACTCCCCGCTGAGCAGGGAACCCCATGTGGGGGTCTGTCCCAGGACCCCCCAGCAGGATCATGACCTGAGCTAAAGGCAGATGCTTAACTGACCTGAGCCACCCAGATGCCCCTCGATACTCTTTTTTTTTCCCATAAAGTCAAACCCTGTCTTATCTAAGTTCAGACTTGTGGAATGCCGCAGAATAAGCTGAAAGTCCTATCTTGTTTCATAGGTGTTCCCTTAAATGTATGGCAATGGATCTTGTGAAATCCTAGCCTACCTCTCCTATGCTAGATGGCACATCTGCCCTCAGTTACACTGGTTTCCAGTCACATTTCCTGGTCACTTTACCTAGAGTCTGCTCTACTGTAAAGTTCCCCTTAGGATGTGTTGACCCTGAAAACCACCACAAGTGTGGTAAGTACAGCACTGGACACGATGAGCACATCCCTTCCTTCCATCTGGACACAACACCCCCGACCAGGCTGGCAGATCGGGCCAACACTGCGGGCTTTAGGATTCTGATTCTGTTATTCGATGTCTTGATCGTCATTCCTGGTTTCATGGTGACATACATCTGGTCAACTATACGACCCCTCTTGTATCCGAATCATGTATAAAAACACGGGCCAAGACTGGGATGAGGAGAGAGCCGATTGTGACCTCACTAGAAGCTGACATTTACTCACTAATCTGCTCTGTTGTGTGTGTTTGTTCAACCAGTTATGTGTTAATCACCCAACACTCTGTCATCCAGCCCACATTCCCCCGCATCTGTTTATGGGAAGAGCCAATCTAGCTCTTTTGCATATACTGTCTACTTTTGTTCTGTGTGATAGCTGGTGTCGTTTGCCTGAGTATGTTAAGTACCAGGGTGGACAGGGGGCACCTCCTGTTTTACTCTTGTTGACACCTATGCTGAGCAGGTGAGAAACACTTAGTGAGCCCTTGGATGCCCAGTTCTTTCAGCCATACTACTCAATCAGTACACCTGTTTTCTTATCAATCAGTATGCCTGTTCTGACCCCATAACATGTTTTTGTTCCTAATTATTTAATATGTAGGGTGTATTTTAAAAACTTGATTTTATTTAAATTCTTCTTTATTTATTTATTTATTTATTTTTAATTTAAATTTTATTTTTTATAAACATATAATATATTTTTATCCCCAGGGATACAGGTCTGTGGATCGTCAGGTTTACACACTTCACAGCACTCACCATAGCACATACCCTCCCCAATGTCCATAACTCCACCCCCCCTTCCAACCCCCCTCCCCCCATCAACCCTCTGTTTTGTGAGATTAAGAGTCACTTATGGTTTTTCTCCCTCCCAATCCCATCTTGTTTCATTTACTCTTCTCCTACCCCCTTAACCCCCCTTAAATTCTTCTTTTAAGTGAATCAATGACATTTAACCCAGGCTGAATCCTTAAGGGGAGGAGTATAGAGAATTATATAAGATCAGATTTCTTTATTCTCCTCTAGTAGAGAGCTGCTCTGTAAGGACAGGAGATAAGATACAGCTCCAAAAAGTAAGTCTTCTTGCTCAAGGATCCACAGAGAAGCTGGCCATGCTGAGAGGCAAGGGACAGCCGACCAGGTGGACCTGGGGAGTTCACAGGGAGTAACAAATGTTTGTTAATGTGCTGTTTAGCCACTGATAGCAAAGATAGGAAAGCAGATTTAGCAAGGCCAGAGTAAGAGACCATTTTAGTGGTGCTAAATCTTTGTATACTTTGCTCTATTATTTAAAATATTTTATTCATTTATTTGAGAGAGAGAAAGAGCATGAACAGGAGGAGGCAGAAGGAGAGGGAGAAGTGACTCCCTGCTGAGCAAGGAGCCTGACTCGGGACTCAATCCCAAGACCCTGACAACATGACCTATGCTGAAGGCAGTTGTTTAACAGACCGAGCCACCCAGGTGCCCCTGTTTTGCTCTATTTTTACTGTGTGATTTATTTGTGGCCAATAAATGCATTTAAATGAATTTTTAAATTTATCTTTCCTCAGATGAATTAAATAGTGGTTGAGGCTATTGAGCAAATTACTTAGATTCAAACCTCTGATACTCCATTCATTAGCTCAGGTTAACTATTTAACAGCTTGAAGTCTCAGTTTTTTCATCTGTAAAATGGGGATTCTGAGTTCATAGAAGGATAAATTAGATAAGACATGGGGAATGCTTAGAACAGTGGAGGGCACATAGGCATTGCTAGTTAAGTGACAACTATTACTGTTTATTTTAAAGACTCAGGATATTTCTCTTCTTGAGGCTGTAAGTATTCAAATCCTAAAGCTGTTCATTATTAGATTGAACTAGCTGCTATGAGTCTTTAAGAAATGCATGCAGAGACAAATAAAGACACAAGTGGGAGGAAAAGAAATTTGGAGCCCTTTTAGGACATGTCCCAACCTTCAAATAGCAAACTTAAGTCATTCAAAGTCACAGAAAGATGAAGCAGATTTGTGGAATTGCATTTATTTACACCAATAATTCTCAAATTTGAAAATATCACCGGATGGACAAGTTAAGTAAATGGAAGTTACCTGTTGAAACTCTCTCTCCCTACCAACTTCAGAAATTTAGATTCGGTCTTAGATGGGCTTCAGAAGCCAACATTTTTTTAAAAAAGATTTATTTATTTATTTGAGAGAGAGAGAGAGAGAGAGAGAGAATGTGTTCAAACAGGAGTAGGGGCAGAGGGAGAGAGAATTTCTTTTTTTTAAATTTTATTTACGTAATTGACAGACAGAGATCACAGGTAGACAGAGAGGCAGGCAGAGAGAGAGAGAGGGAAGCAGGCTCCCTGCTGAGCAGAAAGCCCGATGCGGGGCTCGATCCCAGGACCCTGGGATCATGACCTGAGCCGAAGGCAGAGGCTCAACCCACTGAGCCACCCAGACGCCCCAGGAGAGAGAATTTCAAGCTGACTTTCTGCTGAGTGCGAAGCCTGATGACCCTGAGATCATGACCTGAGCCCAAATCAAGTCAGATGTTTAACCAACTGAGCCACCCAGGCATCCCAGAAGCCGTTTGTAAAAAGGAATGAAGATAATTTTAACCTCCTCTTCTCCTCTCCTCTCTTTTCTCACTCCTTCCTTCTTCCTTCTCCTTCTAGCCATTCATTCATTCACTCACTCACTCACTCACTCATTCATTCATTCATCTGCAGTACCTAGCATTTGTATCCCTCTTCTAAATTTATGGAATTCAGAGACCAAAAAGATCAGACAGTGTGCCCACTCTGAATCCCCGCAGCTAAGAGCTAGGTGTGTGGCTTAAACCTGGCCACTAGGGGCGCCTGGGTGGCTCAGTCATTGGGTGGCTCAGTCATTAAGCGGCTCTTAGGCTTGGATCCCAGGGTCCTGGAATGGAGCCCCGATTGGGCTCCCTGCTCAGCAGGAAGCCTGCTTCTCCCTCTCCCACTCCGCCTGCTTGTGTTCCCTCTCTCGCTGTGTCTCTCTCTGTCAAATAAATAAATAAAATCTTTAAAACAAAAACAAAAACAAAACCTGGCCACTGGATGCTCCCAGCAAGGACTTGGTATGTGAAGTAAGAGAGGCTAGGATACAGGGAGGGTGTAGGGTTGGAAGCACTTGTGACAGAAGCTGGGGTGCCCTAACGAGGTGATTCCTGAAACATGACCTTCACAGCTACCATCTGTCATGTCTAGTTTTCCAGCCTGGCTAACAAGGCTTCCCCGCAGTGTTCTATGAGTTACTTCACAGCCTCTGAGAAATCCTTTTCCTGGTGTTTACAACCAAAATCCTGAGTAGTTCATAGGTGGCTCAGACATAAAGTGAACAATGCATATTCTGAACATTAGTCACCTGAATTTTTATACAATTAATCCCTAAATTCGACTATTAGTTATGACCAGTGATGTCATTATGGTGGTACTACTTATATTCCACCTGAGGTCTTTATAGACCTTACAATTTTAATAAATATGAGAGAGAATACCCTTCCCATATAATCTCCTCAAAGCAATTCTCAATCTTTTCATTTTAAAACATGAAGTCCATGACACTCCAGTTGTATTTTTGGTCATTCTATAATAAATGTAGTTCAGTAATGCACCATCAATAGAATGAATGGACAAGTTTAGAGAAATATCACATTGGTTCAAGAGCATTTTCCTTTAAAAAAAACAAAACAATGGGGCGCCTGGGTGGCTCAGCGGGTTAAAGCCTCTGCCTTCAGCTCAGGTCATGATCCCAGGGTTCTGGGATAGAGCCCCACATCGGGCTCTCTGCTCAGCAGGGAGCCTGCTTCCTCCTCTCTCTCTGCCTGCTTCTCTGCCTACTTGTGATCTCTGTCAAATAAATAATAAAATCTTAAAAAAAAACAAAAACAAAAAAACAAAACAAAACTACAAAATGGCTGCACCAACTTGCATTCCTTAAGAAACTAAAAATAGAGCTACCTTATGACCCTGCCATTGCACTACCAGGTATTTACCCCAAAGATACAGACATAGTGAAAAGAAGGGCCATCTGTATCCCAATGTTCATAGCAGTAATGGCCATGGTCGCCAAACTGTGGAAAGAACCAAGATACCCTTCAACAGAGGAGTGGATAAAGAAGATGTGGTCCATATACACAATGGAGATTTATGCCTCCATCAGAAAGGATAAATACCCAACTTTTGTATCACCATAGACAGGACTGGAGATTTTGCTGAGTGAAATAAGTCAAGCAGAGAGAGTCAATTATCATATGGTTTCACTTACTCGTGGAGCATAAGGAATAACATGGAGGACATGGGGAGATGGAGAGGAGAAGTGAATTGGGGGAAATTGGAGGGGGAGACAAACCATGAGAGACTGTGGATGCTGAGAAACAAACTGAGGGTTTTGGAGGGGAGGGGGATGGGGGTTGGGAGGGCCTGGTGATGGGTATTAAGGAGGGCACATATTGCATGGAGCATTGGGTGTAGTGCATAAACAATGAATCTTGGAACACTGAAAAAATAAAATAAAGTTAAAAAAATTGACTGAAGATAAAAGAAAATAAAGTCAAAAGTAAATTTGCAAAAAAAAAAAATCCTTTAATCTTTCGTCATTTCTCATAGGTTCTTTACACCTATTCATTCTTAGATACTTTTTTTTTTAGATTTTTTTTTTTATTATTATTTGATAGAGATCACAGGTAGGCAGAGAGAGAAGGAAGCAGGCTCCATGCTGAACAGAGAGCCCAATGTGGGGCTCGATCCCAGGACCCTGAGATCTTGACCTGAGCCGAAGGCAGAGGCTTTAACCCACTGAGCCACCCAGGCTCCCCCATTCTTAGATACTTTATGCCTACACCTTTTTGGTTGCATTTATAAATTGTTATTTTTTTATTTTGTTTTTCTTTTACTGTTAATGGCTGGTGTACAGTTATACAGTTGACTTTTGCATATTGATTTTATATCCAATTCATGGGTTTTCTGGGGTAAACATACCACTTAGGAATTTTACCGGTTTTGTTTTTTATTCTGCGTTCTTTATACCTTATTTTTCTTGTCTTTTTTTTTAAGATTTTATTTATTTATTTGACAGACAGAGATCACAAGTAGGCAGAGAGGCAGACAGAGAGAGAGGAGGAAGCAGGCTCCCCGCTGAGCAGAGAGCCCGATGCGGGGCTCAGTCCTAGGACCCTGGGATCATGACCTGAGCCAAAGCCAGAAGCTTAACCCACTGAGCCACCCAGTCGCCCCTATTTTTCTTGTCTTATCACACAGTGTAGAACCTTTATTAAAATGTTTACTGGAGATGGCAATGGCAAGCATCGTTGTATTATTTGATTTTAAAGAAATTGTTTCTTAATATCTCACCATTTAGCACAATGTAGCATGCTACATATTTTTATAGTTTGTTTTTTTTTTTAAGAGTCATTTTAGGGGATTGCCTGAGTGACTCAGGCATCTGACTCTTGTTCTCATCTCAGGTCTTGATCTCAGGGTCATGAATTCAAGCCCCCCACTGGGCCTCTCACTGGCCATAGAGCCTACTTATAAAAAATCATTTTAGGAAATGTTCTATTTCCAGTTTGCTGAGAGTATGTTTATAAATCGTGAAATATTGTTGCTAATTAATTTCTAATTTAAACCTGCTTTAAAAGGTTGAAACATTTTCTGGATTATTCCCTTTTCTTTTCTCCTTAAAGGCTGGAATTTTGTTTTCATAATTAGCTGCCAAGCTAATTTCACACTCATTCATTCACCCATTAAAACTTCATTAAATGCATACAACTGTGAGGTACAGAGAGGGCACAAAAGTCTACTGAGTAAGATAAGAAATACATCAGCAATTAATAGAAATTTTCCATCAGAACTTCCTGATTCCTTCAAAGTTTAGCACCACTCTTTAGAGCCAAGGATCTAGGGGAAAGAAATAATATACTAAAGTGACCATGAGATAATAGAAGGGAGAAAGGATTACTGCCCCATGGAGAGGTCTCTAGAAAACACCAAGGAGTAATAAAACCTGGGAGGCAAGCAGAACTTATTTGTAGAGTCATCAGCATTTAGAGCCAAAAGAGACCCCAGGGCCATTTGGTTGAACCAAACGGTGCCCTTTGAGACAGCTTTCCAGTCCCTGCTTGGATACTTCCAGCCAAGGATGGAAAGTTCCACAAGATACCCTGATGATTATTTGTCTACTGTCTGCTGTAACTGTTAGAATGATTTTTCTTAAATTGAAAGGAACTGGTGTTCTTTTCCAATGATCTTACTATGCCCTGCCTATTCACAAAAAAAACCTGGTGTGTTTCTATACGTCGGCCCTCCACGACTCCTCATGAGAAATCTTTCTTAACTGCTCACCATTCTTGCCCTAAATGCACTGCATTTGTCGCCATCTCCCCACCAGACTTAGTGCCAGAGTCACTCGAAATTCTCCACAAGTGAACCAACCAGTGGTCAGTGTCAGTGGAAGCTAACATCTTCCTGTTCTCTTCAGTTTTACCTCCTCCCCCAACTTTTCCCATTTTCATTCCCTGAATCAATCCTTGCTTTTCCCTTTCAAAACCTGGGCACCTTAAAGAGACACCTAAATGTCATTATGAATGAAAGTGGCCCAGAAGAACATACATTCATTTTTCCAGAGGGAGAATGCGATGGTCTCCAATACTCAGGAGAACAGTTCTTTATGGTGCTAAGATATTTAGGAATTTCTCCCCATAGTCCCGGGTAAGAAGTGTAGCATGGAAATAATATACAGAGTAATTCTTTACAATGAATACAATACGGATTTCTGTTTGTTGTAGCATTTGCCACTGCTCGTGAAATGTAAGTGTCCAATATGTGTAATATCAAAATATGGTACCAGAGTGGTTGTGGGGTCTTGGCTGAATCACCCACTTTCTCCAGTCCTAATTCTTCTTCAGTTCACTTGGTTTCCTCTCTGGCTGAAAAACAGATATGGCAGTAATAATCACTTGCAAATGGACCTCCCAGGGAGAGATACACATGTTGGACCTTTGTAAACTGTGACTTGCTATGCAAATGCTCAGCATCATTGTCACCGTGAGTGTGGTTTTGGCAGATAGCAAGGGAATATTGTCAAAATAGCAAATCCAACTCAAGTGGGTACTACCTTTGCTTTCTTACATTGCTCCAAATAATTTTTCCAGTATTTTTAGATACAGAAAGCTCTAGAGGCCATTAAGACTCCCAGAACAATCTGCTGAATGTCGTCTTACTTCTCACTGTTTTTCATCAAGTATGGTCACCTTCTGGCCTGCCTGGAGCAAATATATAATTTCCTATTTGGAAATGAATATCGTTTTCATCAATTATTCCATTACCTGCCCATCCCCCAACTTGTGACCTTTTCTCTTATTGATGAGAATATGTTGACACTCCAGGCGACAGAAGTTCCCCCAAAACCTAGGCTCTGCACTGAGGTCCCAGCTCCTCCTTTGATCTCTGGCCCCTGCTGCCTCCTACTTTGGAGCTCTCTGCTTCAGCCCATTTTAGCTTCTGACTGCACAAGAAGAGTAAATGGTTCATATACAGGAAGACAATAATTTCTAATGTGGACCCATCCAAAGGGGCCCTAAAAGGAATATCTTGGACTTTAGAGGGTCGTAAATAATGAAGATAATTTTCCCATGTTTTATGCAAGCATAATTTTTTGGTGGTAAACAGTGAGATGATATATATGTATATTTCCTATCCAAAACTGTATGCAATTAGCATTTGGAAGATTGTAATTATAGCTTGGTTGGGCTTTTTGTAGGTGCTAAAATTGATTTCTTGGCTGAATTATTTTGCAATAGACTTAAACCACTAATTGTACACCTAAACGAAATTGAGTGTGAACAAATCGAATAACTTTAATTTTACCTTGGATAATAATTTATTGATGCAAATAAAACCCCTTAATTAAATCTGGCATAGCCAGGCCTGTAGAGGCACACATAAAGGCATTCTGTCACCCAGCTTTAGTGATTATTTTAATTTTGGAATAATGCTCTGCTATTCTTAGAGAGAATTGGGTATCTATTAAGGACTGTAGCAGTAGTTGAGTCCTTTGAGTTCAGTGCCTCTTTGAATCCCAGATGGATTTAGGATAGATCTTTTGGGAAGAAGTGCTACTCATTTTTAAATTATAATTAAATGCATCCAAAATTGAAACTTTCTTTACTATTTCTGAAAATACCCTCTTCATTCAGAAGGTTCCCAAGTCTCTCAAAACCAGAGGAAATGGGTGAAATGTGGAGAGACACTTTCATCCAGATCAATGCAAGTTAGACAGTTGATCAAAAAGAAACCATTTATATAATAGTATTAGTTTCCTAAGGCTGCTGTATAAGCACCGCAAACCAGGTGGCTTAAAACAAGAGATCTTTATTATCTCACAGTCCTTGAGGCCAAAAGTCCAAATTCGAGGTGTCAACAGATCCGTGCTTGTCCCTAAATCTGTAGGGGAATCCTTCCTTTCTTCTTCTAGCTTCTGGTGCTTTGTTGGCAACCTCTGGCCTTCCATGGGACGTGACCAGATAACATCAATCTCTGCTTTTGTCATCACATGGATTTCTCCCGTGTGTGTCTCCACGTGGCTGTCTTGCAGGGACACCAGCCATACTGGATCAGGACCCACTCTACTCTAGTATGACCTCATCTTAACTAATTACATCCGCAGTGACACTACCGTCCAAAAAAGACACATTCAGAGGTACTGGAGGTTAAGACTTCAACATATCTTTTCTTAGGGGGGCACAATTCAACCCGTAACAGTAAGAAAAAGTTATTGCAGCACAGTTCCAAATATCCAGTGAAGGAGGCAAGTGCAAATGTTAATGAACAACTCGCTGCAAATAAGAATTGCTTTATATATTTTCAACATCTTCTAAGTCCCATTAACCATGGGCCCCTTCCAATATAAAAACTATTAGCTACCTTGAGGTATGTAAAAGGATATCATAAAATGAGGGCAACGGCTTACTGTTTCCATAGATTAGGACAAGAAGGATGAGGATTTAGTTGCCGCAGGAAATCACTAAGGCAGTATGCATTCATATCAAAATGGCATAGCTCTGCAATATCTTAACAGGGAATTCTGCACTGGTCTCCTTCTTTGGGATGTTTTAGAAAAGCGGGAAGTTCCTCTTTGCTAGAGATGGGGATCTATTTTCAAGTTAGTGTTTCATTTTCTTTGGATAAATATCCAGAAGTGGAATTGCTGGATCATATGGCAGTTCTATTTCAACTTTTTTCAACGGGTGTTGATGGTTTCTTTTGCTGTGAAGAAGATTTTTAGTATGATAAAAAGAAAACCTACCGAATGGGAGAAAATATTAGCCGATCATATCTGAGAAGACATTAATATCCAAAATATATGAAGAACTCATATAAACTAATAAGGAAAAAAAAACCCAGGCAATCTGATTTTTTAAAAAATGGTTAAAGGCCAGAATATACATTTTCCAAAGAAGACCAAGAGACAACCAACAGGTATGTGAAAAGATACATCATTAATCATCAGGGAAATGTGAATCAAAACCACAGCGAGATGTCACCTCACACTGGTTAGAATGGCTACTCTCTAAAAGACAAAAGGTAACAAGTGTTGGTGAGGATGTGGAGAAAAGGGAATCCTTGTGCACTGTTGGGGGAAATACACATTGGTGCAGTTGCTGTGGAAAACAATGTGAAGGATCCTCAAAAACTTAAAAATCAAACTACCATAGGATCCAGCAATTCCACTTCCTGATATTTATCCAAAGAAAATGAACACACTAACTGGAAAATTTATCTTCAGGACCATTTTCACTGCAGCATTATTTACAAAAGTCAAAACATAGAAACAAATGAAGTGTCCATTGATGGGTTAAAGGATAAAGAAATTGCGGTATAGGGCGCCTGGGTGGCTCAGTGGGTTAAAGCCTCTGCCTGTGGCTCGGGTCATGATCCCAGGGTCCTGGGATCGAGCCCCGCTTCCAACTCTCTGCTCAGCAGGGAGCTTGCTTCCCTCTCTCTCTCTCTCTCTCTCTCTCTGCCTGCTTCTCTGCCTACTTGTGATCTCTGTCTGTCAAATAAATAAATAAAATCTTAAAAAAAAAAAAAGAAATTGTGGTATATACGCACAATGGAATATTATTCAGCCATTAAAAAAACCCACAAGGAAATCCTGCCATTTGCAACAATATATAGGGAACTTGAAGGCATCATGCTGTGAAGTAAGTCAGACAGAGAAAGACAAATACCACGTGAGCTCACTTACATGAAGAATCTAAGGGAAAAAAGAAAAAAACAAAGCAACCAAGCTCATAGATACAGAGAACAAATTGGTAACTGTCAGAGGTGAGGGTTTGGAGTGGTGGTGAAATGAGTGAAGGGGGTCAAAAGTTATAAACTTCCAGTCATAAACAAGTCCTGAGGCATGTAATGTATGGCAAGGTGACTAGAGTTAATAATTCTGTAATGCATATGTAAAAATTGTCAGCAGTGTGTCTTGAAAGTTCTCATCACAAGAAAAAAACATTTTCTGACTATCTATGGTCGTGGATGTTAACTAGACTGACTGATCGTTTTACAATATATACAAATATCAAATCATTATGTTGTATACCTGAAACTCATATAGTGTTATCGATCAATTATAACGTAATTCAAAAAAAGAGAGAAGGTGGGCCAGATCTTAGATTTTTGTCTCTAAACTTTGTAACTAGTGTTTATAAGCTGTAATGAAATGGACACATATGCATCCATATACATTCTCAGTGGATCTGTTTCCAAACTCCACGCTGAACAGCCGTGTTTGGTCTAGCATAGTTATAGGAGCTTTGACATTAGACGGAACTGTTTGCATCCTCTCTCCATTGTTAACCACTTTCACAACCCTGAACAAACTGCTGAACCTTTTGGTGTCTCAGTTTTCTTGTCTGTCAAATGGGACTAATAATGCCCATCATGTGGGATTAAATGACTTAAAATGTGTAAACCCATGGATCTCCTCATGCATTCTACTGTGTTCTAGGCAGTGTGGGACAAATCCATTCATTCTTCTCTAAATATTTATTGAGTACACACACGGGACTAGTAACTGGGAAACAGTCATGGAGATTGCATTGTATGGGAGGGAGACATGCACTGAGCAAGATACTGTAAGTACTTAGTAAGTTAAGTTGTGACATGTGCTTTGGGAAAAGCCCCGAGGAGGGAAGAGAGCTAGAGAGATGTGTGGGTGGGGTGGAAGTGGGGAGGAATATCACAAGCTTCTCTTGACATTGGTGTTGGCCTTCAAAGAGCGCACAGAACAGCACACCTCTTCAGTCCATGGTAGGCACGATTTGGCACTCTGTGGACTGTATCTGTTGTGGTTGATGATGATGCGTTTGCTATGGAGGGGAAAACATCTGAACCCAAATGTCATGTTAGCCTGTGTCACACATGTCTGGTCACTGGTCACTGACTCTGTTTACCAGCTGAACCACCAGCTGGTGGTTCATAACCTCCTTAGGAGTTTCCTGGGTGAAATCAGAAACTGGGTCCTCTCCTGGGAGGGCAGGAAGAGGCTGAAGAAAACATGCAGGAGACTCCAGGTTGGTAGGTAGCTGTTTTATTAAGCAAAGGGAATGTACCTATGAGGTTCATCTTGGGCTGCAGCAAGATGAGTGGATCTTCACAGCTGCCCACCACATGGTAAAGGTTTATGTAGAGGCTTTGACTGGGTTAAGTCCCATAGATGACAGACAGATGCTTTCAACACCATATCATTATCTCAAGGCTATTCAGGAAAAACAAGTAGACCCCATATTGCAAGGACAGGTAAGGGGGTGAGGAGCCTCCAATTGCCTGGGTCCAGTTCACAGGTCTACTGGTGGTCATGTCTTCTCCATGAGCTCCCTCAACCTTCCCAGACAAATGCACACCAACTCCTGTCCTGGGGAGTTTTTTCTCTATAGCGAAGGCAGTGACAAAGGCTGGGTATTTATAGCATGGCAGACAATTGCCTTCATGCCTGCTTCTAAATGTGCACAATTTGAGAACTCAGGTAGACCCAGGTCCAGAGTGTATAAAATGCTCATTCTTTGACTGTCATAGGAGTAGAGACTTTCTAGAAAAGAAAGAAATCCATTATCTCCCCCAATGGATTGTATAGATAGTTTCAACTAAATATTGAATAAAATAAACTAAGAACAATTGTCTGTGTTAAATTTATGATGCAGTCTATGGTTTCCATAAGGGAATAAATGATAATGGAGAGAGAAATATTTACCCGAACCAAAAGTAAGAGTCATTTATTAAGTCATTAACTAGGAGACTGGCAATGTTGAAAGTATTGTGCTAAAGAATTCATTTCTTAAACATATAAATATCATCGAGCACATAATTTAAAAGTTTTTGTTTTAACTGTTCATTTAAAAGAAGAAAAGGATCAGTTAAATAATCCTAACTTGAATAGAGTTTCACGTTAGAGAAATGGGAAACTTCCCATGGACAAAGCGACTGGGTGGACAGGTGCCAGAAGTAATAGGTCCTCCCATGAAGAGGATATCAAACACGGCTAAGGGGCTTTCTCTGGGGGAAGCTGCCATTTATTGGATAGGTATAGAAGTAACAAAACTTTTACTTAACCTGGGGTGTCCTCCTTTGTTTTTTATGCCTGCTCTCATCCTTCCCTTCTCTTTCTTGGGAACTGAGGTCACTTCCACAACCTCCAGGTAAAAGTCCCTGAATGTTCCATCACACTCTTTTTTCTTCTCTCCACCCACTTATCATGCTAACCGCCTGAGCTGTGCCATGTTTTCCCCATTTTCCCACCCACACAATCTTGTCTCTTCTCAGAAAGTAAGAGACAGAGCAACAGCAAGGCAGTCATCTCCAGTCATTCTTAATACCATTCTGGGCACTATCTCATGTGAAATAATTTGGTATGACTTGAAAACTCAAACATTACTGTACTGTATTTTGCCACTACATTTTCCCAAACATCTGCTAGCTCTGAGTTCATGAGGCACAGACACCCTCCCCCTTCTACCTGAGATTGCTTCTGGGAAATAATACAAGGATTTCTAAATATTTACTGTCTTCTCTCTTTGGAGCTATAATGTCTTAAGTAGCTCCAATTCCATCAGGAAAATAGAGGAAACCCTGAAGTTATCTAGAAGAGGATCCTATATTGACAGGCCTAGATTTAGGAAGAAGGGGAGGAGGGGCAAGTTAAAATGACTTAATTCTATTTTTATGAGTTAAAAAGCAATATGTTTTCATGTTGGGAGAGTAGAAATTAAAAATAGGCAAAAGAAGAAAATAAAAACTGTCAGTAATCCTACTCCAGAGGTAAGAAAGTTCAGCTGATATCCTTCAAGCCTTTTTTGGTATTCATATATATAAATATATATTTTCTCTTCCAAAAATAGAATTATTTTGAACATTGTTTTGTAATATGTTTCTTCAATTAGGAATACATTCTGAACCTTTTCTGTCATTGCATTTCCTTCCACACAGGATTTAGAATGACAGTTTTTCTTAGCTTCTGCTTTTCATTCACACCCTGGATCCAATATGGCAGCAGATTCTGTTGGCTCTACCTTCACAACAGATCCAGAATCTTGCTACTGCTTCAACCGTGGTCCACGGCACTCTCAGAATATTGCAACATCTTCCTAATAAATCTCCCCTTTTTGACCTCTTCCCTTATGTCTGCCTGAAACACTGCAGCCAGAGTGATTATTCAAAAACCTAAGTTGGATCATGTTACTCTTCTGCCCAAAACCTCTATGGGCTTCCCCCTCCATAGACAGAACTTCAAAGTTCTTACTGTGATCAGTAAGGTCCTGCCTCACCTTACCTACCTCTTTCTCTCCTGTCCATTCCACTTCAGCCACAGCAACTTCCTTGCTATTTCTAGAATGTGCTCCAGTGTTAGGGCCGTGCATTTTTTGTTCTTTCTTTCTAGAACACTCTAGCACGTTCTCTACCCCCATGTCTGCACAACTTTTTCCCTCACCCCCTCGACTTTTCTTAGATGTCATTTTCTCAATGAGACCTTCCCTGGCTAGCCTGTTTAATATTTTCAAGCTCCTACCCAAACCTTTCCTCCACACACTCTCCATCCTCTTGCTCTGCTTGATTTTTCTCCACAGCCAGTATCACCCTCCAACATACCAAACATTGTACTTTTATGAAAGAATGTTTTGTATTTGTTGTCTTTACCCAGCTGCCCCAACCCAGCATGGGGGCTTTGCAAGGCCAGGCTTTCTGTCGGTGTTGTGTTCTGCATTTCTCTCACCTATAGAGTCATGCCTGGTGCAGAGTACACAATTGCTAAACCTTTGCTGAATGAAGAAATAGCATGCCATTAGGATATGGATGTGGACCATGATATGTCCAAGCAGTCTTTGTTGTTGTTTATCTGGTATATCTATTTCCCTTTACTACTGTAGACAATGCTGTGATTCACTAATCTAAGCCTTTTGCTCATACAGTTTACTTTTTTAGAAAAAATTCTTAGAATTGAGTGTATATTTTTTACAGTTTCCAATATGTAGTGCTAATTTATTTTCCAAAATGCATACCTCAAAGAATGCTCATACCAGCAGCAGTCTGAGTCAGCGACCATTTGCCCACACCCAGGTCAGCTCTGCGTAGTACCGGCAGTCTCTCTGTGTGTATTCCCTGATCCAAGCAACAGCTTCTCAGAAAATACATTAAGGGTTTACGTACTTTGACACTGGGGTGAACAGAACTCACTGAACCAAAATCTTCCAAAGACTGGAAGTCTAGAGAGTAAATGAGGTGGTGAAAGAAAGGGAGCATTGGCAGGAAGAAGGACAGTCTTGGGCTGACCCCATGAGGATGTAGCTGTGCACCTGTCCCTGCTGTTTCTGGCAACACTGAGATTATGAGAGCCACACAGATGCTTGTCTGCGTTGTTTTTCTTTTTTTAAACAGATACTTGTAGAACTTCTATTCTGTAGAAAGTTCTGTGCCCAGTGCTGTTGGGATGCCAAATGTATGCTGGTCCCTCCCCCAGAGATGGCAGCAACCCATCCTGGGAGAGAAGACACGCTTAAATAACTCCGGAGTTGTCCCTGGGAAGAGATGAGCAGTACCAGACGAATGAGCAAAGAGAATCCTACAGACTGCTGTGGTCAGAAAAGGCTTTGGACAGAAGTAGCTGATGTCTCCAGAGGGTTTACTGTATGCCAGGAACTGTTGTAAGTATTCTTAAAGTTACTGAGTGCTTACAGTGACCCTCATGGGGTAGGTACTACTTGTGTCTACATTCTAAAAAAGAGAAATTGAGGCACAAAGAGATTAAATCATTTTCACAAGGTTGCAAGGGTGGAGAGTGGTAGTAAGACAGATGGGTTCTGGTATTCGTTACTACTCACTACTCTTTGCAACCTTCTTGTTTAAGTTACTATGATTGTGTAACAAACCACTCCAGGATTAAGCACAAAGCAACCATTTCATTATGCTCATGAGCCCCGGGGGTCAAGGATTTGTACAGAACACTGCAGGGATGGCCTGTCTCTGCTCTACCACACCTGGAGCCTCACCTGGGAGGAGGCATGGCTGGCGTTCAGTCATCTAGAGGTGTCTACACTCAGAGGATGAAGCTGTCTGTCTCCTGGGGACCTCAGCTGGAGCTGCAGCTAGAACACCCACATTTGGCTTCTCTGGGTGGCCTAGACTTATACACTGTGTGCTAGCCTCAGTGTACTCACACTTCTTACATGGCAATTTAAGGCTTTAGGTGAGAGTGTTCCCACAGATAAAGTGGGAGTGGCATCACATTTTCTGACCTAGGCCTGGAAATCAGGCAGAGTCCAAGTCTACCCACATTTGACAGGAAGAAATATAAACTCCTTACTTCTTTTTTTGTTTGTTTGTTTTTGATTATTTATTTATTTATTTATTTATTTTTATTATGTTATGTTAGTCTCCATACAGTACATCATTAGTTTTTGATGTAACTACATCACTATTTGCATGTAACAGATAGTGCTCCATGGAATCCGTGCCCTCCTTAATACCCATCACCAGGTTCACCCAACCCACAACCCCCTCCCCTCTAAAACCCTCAGTTTGTTTCCCAGGGTGCATAGTCTGTCATGGTTCATCTCCCCCTCTGATTCCCAACCCCCTTCATTTTTCCCTTCCTTCTCCTAATGTCCTCCATGCTATTCCTTATGTTCCACAAATGAGTGAAACCATATGGTAATGGACTTTCTCTGCTTGACTTATTTCACTCAGCATAATCTCTTCCAGTCCCGTCCATGTTGATACAAAAGTTGGGTATTCATCCTTTCTGATGGGCTGAGTAATATTCCATTGTATATATGCACCACATCTTCTTTATCCATTTGCCTGTTGAAGGGCATCTCAGCTCTTTCCACAGTTTGGGATCGAGGACATTGCTACTATGAACATTGGGATGCAGGTGACCCTTCTTATCACTACATCTGTATCTTTGTTATAATTCCCAATACTGCAATTGCTGGTCATAAGGTAGCTCTATTTTTAGCTTCTTGAGGATTCTCCACACTGTTTTCCAAAGTGGCTTCACCAACTTGCATTCCCACCAACAGTGTAAGAGTGTTCTCCTTTCTCCACAACCTCTCCAACATTTGTTGTTTCTTGCTTTGTCAAAGCAGGAAAAAATATCCAATGGAAAAAAGACAGTCTCTTCAATAAATGGTGCTGGGAAAATTGGACAGTTATATACAGAAGAATGAAACTCAACCATTCACTTACACCTTACACAAAGATAAACTCAAAATGGATAAAAGACCTCAACGTGAGGCAGGAATCCATCAAAGTTCTAGAGGAGAACATAGGCAGTAACCTCTTTGACATCGACCACAGCAACTTCTTTCAAGGCATGTCTCCAAAGGCAAGGGAGACAAAATGAAAATGAACTTTTGGGATTTTATCAAGCTAAAAAGCTTCTGCCCAGCATAAAACAAACAAACAAAAACAAAAACAAAAACACCAAAAAACCCCCCAAACCAGGCAAACAAAGAAAACAGTAAGCAAAACAAAGAGGCAACGTATGGAATGGGAGAAGGTAGTTGCAAATGACACTACAGACAAAAGGCCAATTTCCAAGATCTATAAAGAACTTCTCAAACTCAACATCCAAAAAACAAATAATCAGGTCAAACAATGGGCAGAAGACATGAACAGACACTTCTTCAAAGAAGATATACATAACAATAAACAATGAATTCTGGAACACTAAGAAATTAAAAAAATTAAAAAAATACATATAAATGGCGAATAGACACATGAAAAAAATGTTCATCATCATTAGCCTTCAGGGAAATTCAAATCAAAACCTCAGTGAGATACCACCTTACACCGGTTAGAATGGCAAAAATAGACAAGGCAAGAAACTCCCTACTTCTTGATGGGAGGAGTGGCAAAGAATTTGCTGCCTCTGTATGTGTGTGTGCATGCACATGTAATAGATTTTACTTTCTAGAGCAGTTTTAGGTTCACAGCAAAGTTGAATGGAAAGTCCAGAAAGTTCTCATAGACCTCCTGTCCCCACATGTGCACAGCCCCCCCACCTGACTGGTGCATTTGTTACGATTAATGAAACCTACATTGTCACATCATTATCATCATGAGTCTATAGTCTATATTAGAGTTCACACTTGGCATTTACATTCTGTAGGTTTCGCAAATACAAAATGACATGCATTCACCATCATAGTATCCTGCAGAATAGTTTTACTGCCCCCCAAATCTTCTGTGTTCTATGTATTCATTCCTTTCTTCCTCTTAACTCCTGCCAATCTCCGATCTTCTTATGGTTTCCTTAATTTTGCCTTTTCCAGGATGTCCTAGAGTTGGAATCATGCAATATGTCACTTTCTAGATTGGGTCCTTTCACCTAGTGATATGCATATAAGTTTCCTGCATGTGTTCTCATGGTTTGGTAGTTCATTTCTTTTTAGTGCTGAATAATATTACTTTGTTGGGATGTAACAGTTTATTCAACCATTCACCCACTTAAGGACATCTTGGTTGCCTCCAAGTTTTGGCAATCATGAATAATGCTGTTATAAACATTTGTGTGCAGGTTTTTGTGTGGACCAAAGTTTTCAACACCTTTGGATAAATATCAAAGAACTCTATTGCTAGATTGTATGGTAAGATATTGTTTAGTTTTATTAGAAACCACCAAGCTGTCTTTCAAAGTGGTTGTACCATTTTGCATTCTCACCAGCAATGAATGAGAGTTCCTGTTGCTCGCAGCCTTTGTAAAAACTGTCACGCTTCACAAGGGATATGAAGATTGAAAAGGACGTTGAGCTGGGGGTAAGTGAGATTCGTAAGTGGACAAAAGAAAGGAGAAGAGATTCTGGGTCTGGAGTCATGTTCTGGGAAACTATGCCTCCCAGAAAGGACTTAGGCATGAGGAGCGATAAACAAATAATCCACTGATTATTCCCATGGGGACATAGTCATTGTCCCTTGAAACTTGGATGCTGCTGCTTAGATCATTTGTCCCCAGCAAACTTCCTCCACAAAGCTGTTGGAGGGGTCTTTCTTTGTCTCCTTTGGTACCTTGGTAGGAGGAATTTGGTCTCACCAAGAGAGATCTGGCTCTTGTCCCTGATTCCTAGAAGGTGTCCATTAAACCCTTGGAACTCCCTGAGTGATAGGACAGTCTTTGTTATTCATAATGAGCCTCTTGGGCTACACCTGATAGCTTGTGCTAATGGAGTAACTCGTGATGAGCCCCTCAGGCTGTGTGATAACAGCCAAAATTTCATGGAGAGGGAACTGGAATTGAGTTTAGCCATATGGGCAACCAATCAATCAATCCTGCCTATGCAATGAAGCCCCAGTAAAATCTCTGGACACCAAAGTTTAGGGGGGGCAGTTTCCCTGGTTGTCAGTAGTCCATACGCATTATCACATATTGATGCCGGGAGGCTGTCACCTTCTGAGGACAATGGAAGTCTTGTGTTTGGAAACCCCTGGACTCTGTCCCCTGTGTGTCTTCCTTTGACTAGTTCTACCTTTCCCCTGTAATAAACCATAGCCATAAGTGTAACAAATTTCAGCGAGTTCCGAGCCCTTGCAGTGAACTATTGAAACTGAAGGTAGTTTCAGAAAAATCCCTGAATTTATAGGTGATGTCAGAAGCAAGGGTAGCCTTGGGGACTGTTCCCTCAGACTCTGCAGCTTGACAAGCTCCAGGTAAGGCCCCCTCTGCCTCTGTGCCTCCTCTAGACAACAGACAACCTTGAATTGTTCTCTATTTCAGTTGTTTCACTGTAATCCCAAGAAATGGCCACATGTTGTTGCTTATTACAGATACCAGAAATGGGTTTTAGAGGAAATAACAAAGATCTTATCTTTAGCTGTACACCTAATAGTTCGTACATCATCATAGTGTGGATATAATACACACACACACACACACACACACACGGTGTCTGGTTATGTGCATGCCAATGTGTAACCTGCAATCTGTGTGGTGTGGAAATTACACTTTGTAAAATAAGAAGGCCTTGCTCCCTGCGTTTCCCACATGGCAAGGTGATTTTTCGTGTGCCGTCAGATAGAGTATTTGTAAAATAAAGCCAAACTCTCCTGTGTGTGCTTCCTCTGGCCTTTCAGACCAAACAAATCCTTCACCTTGGCAAAGGGCCTGACAAGCATTTAGAATTAATTAATTCTTGGAAGTCTCTGGGGAGAAGGTAAGTAATCTTGGGAACTGACAAAACGGATTGTTTCATTAAGCAGGTAAACTGGTCCCCTAAGCCACTTCTACCTCCTGGGTTCTCCTTGCATGGGGCTGGCCCATCTTTCCACCCCAACGCTTGGAAGCAGGGTGGACGAGAGCAGTGTGCGCCATGTATGTTTGTCTCTTTCCTTTCTTTTCACTGACAGCCTCATTCCAGGCTTTTCCATTCTGGCATTTTTCCTACTTATGAAATGAATTTGACCAGTTACCTTTGATGTTCAAAAGGAGAACCCAGTGGTATCCATTGCTGACATGGTGTAAAATTCACTTGGGTTAAATGCCTGTTCTACAGTTTCCCAGGTAATGATTTTATTATTTTTGAGGTGTGCATGATGACTTTTGCCTGCTGGATGGCTGTGTTTGCTTTCTTCTCTTCTGTCCCTTCTCTCCTCGTTCCCTGTAGACCCACATTCTCCAATCTAGAGGTAGGCTGAAGGCACCGACAGGGCAGGGGGAATCCTTTGACAGACCACAGGTCATCTGATTTTGCACTGTCCATTGAGTGTGCAAATCACTAGAACAGTGGCCCTGATAACCTTGTTATCGTTGTGGGTTTATCACACTTAGATCCCATTGCAGAGTTCGTAGCTAAAGGACTGTAGACCATACTCACTCATCACAATGGCTTTGCATTGACTCATTGTGCAGGAGCATGGGTATCAGGCAGAGGCTTCATCTTGGTCCCAAACAGGGCTTTGTGCGCACTAATGCTCAGTGTGTTGGATGGTACTATGATTCGCCAATATTCAGTTCTCTTCTAATTTTGGATTAGAGTTTTCCACACTTTTGAATTTAGGGATGGTCAAGTGATGAGCTCCAGACAGAGACATGAGTATAGGAGAGAGGTGTGTCCCTTCCGGGATAAGACGTTTATTTGCCAGCTTGACTCATTGGCCCTCCCCTCTCTTGTGGGGAACAGTGAAGCCTCACTTAGAGGTGGTGGTTTCATAAGATGATGTAAAGTGAACTTTGCAGAAAACATCCCCCCATGCCCAGCATCCATCTTGGAAGTATAGCCTGAAGGAGATATAACCTTTTGGTGTGAGATTTTGGTAGTGTTTGCTACTGTAGCCTAGCCTAGCTTCTGGGTTGGCAAACTACTGGCCATGGGCCTTATCTGGCCCTCCACCTGTGTTTGTAAATAAAGTTTTATTAGATCATATCTATACCCATTCGCATACATTCACTATTTTTTAATTTTTTATTTAAATTCAATTTAGTTAACATATACTGTACTACTAGTTTCATGGGTAGAATTTAGTGATCTTTCATGATGCAGTAACAGTGATGAATAGTTGTGACAGAGACAGCATGGCCTGGAAAGCAGAAAATATTTACTATTAGCCTTTAGAGACAAGGCTAGCTAACACCTGTGTATCCTGACTGACACACTCAATGAAAGCTTTTAAATAATTAAATTGACAATATGAAAGGTAGAAGCCCAAAACTGATTCTAAAATCGTGTCAGATTGTTTTGCATGATAATCAGGGCAACTTAATTGGCAGGCATATATCGAGTGCCATTATGTGTCAGACTGGGGGAGAATGCCTTTTCCTTGGGGCCCTCTGGTTCAGGGGTGGGGGAATGTGCTCCCCTTCTTTGTAAATTTAGGAAATAAGGACTGATAGGCGAAAGGAGGCTGTGATGAGAATAAGAAAACCCAAGGACACTGCAATGGACTGAGGGATATCTCATTACTCTTTCCACAAAATTCATTCAGTAATTCAGTCATCAGATATTATGTTGCCATTAACTAAAACCAGAGAAGAATAGATGGTCCAAAGAGATTTCTTTGAGGCAGTTACTATACAGTGTGATATGTGTTAGGATGGGAATGGCCCAAGTTGCCCAGGGAAGGTTCTTCCTTATTCTTACCTCACCCTTGACCTAGCCAAAGTGTTAACTTGAAATTCCCTGAGACTGAAGCCAGGCCAAGGCTAAGAATCACAGATTCACCAGCTAGAGTACTTGGGAATTTTCTTCCCTCTGGAGAAACTGTGAAACGATCTCTTCATACCCACATCACATAGCAATTTCTAGATCCTTGCTTTAGGAGGTACCCCACCACTAAGGCTTGTAACACAAAAGACCTTTCCCCATGCATACCTGCCTCTGGCTCTTTTCATCTGATGGAAAGAAGCATCTTATTGATCCTGACAGCGCAATTGGAACTTGTGATTTTCTTTGCTGGGGGCTGTGGGGCTCTGCAGATGGGAAGGAAGGGCTGGCTAAGCTGGGTGGGAGGTAATCGAGCGGTAGATACACACAGGCAGAAATTATAATAAATGTGGGGTGCTGCAGTCTGAGGTTTTATGTGGAGTTTGCCTTTCCCACATCTGCACCTCCAACAAATTGATTTGGTACCCAGTTCCAGCCATCATCTTATTTCAAGTTCGGTTACCTAGGAAACAGAGGGCACACTGCTGGGACAGTCTGCCTGTGTCCTGTGCCGACCGAAGCTATTAGAGCACATCAACTTGGCCTCTGAGAAGCACTGAACGTGGACAGTTTCTACTTCCAGCCAGGTTCTTATTTATTTATTTTACTGCTTCGGCAGCAAAATGAGTTATTGAACCGTTCGGTCCATCGATTGGGGCAGCTTCTCCCCTTCATCCCTCGGATGCCCGAAGCTCTTGGGAGCTGGTGGCAGCCCAGAGGCCTTGTGCTGATGGTGAGTTCTCAGTGAGGAAACCAGGCAACCCCTCAGCTCCATGGGGCCGGGGGTCTGGGCTGTGACGAGGCGTGGCCCCACCAGGAGTCTTTGAACCAGCGGAGAAAGCTCTGGCAAACACACGTGCATGCGAAACTCTGTATGCAATTTAATGGAGGAACCAGATTCCCAGGCTAAATGCTTTTGATCTAAGTTTATTCTGCTGGGGATGAATGTCTTAGCTCTGAAAATAGTAAATAAGCTTTCAGTGTGTCCAAGATTCAACAGTCCACTGTCCTAGAGACTATCTGACCCTAAGGAAAATTGTATTTCACTGAGCATCCTGGGGCGGTGTGTGGGGGGAGGGTCTCTGGGTCCACTTGTGTTTGCTCTAAAACTAGCGAACGTGGTGGAAACTCTATCATGTCTCCAGGCCGTTGTCTGTTTTTGCACAACCTGAAAACTAATAATGGTTTTTTATAGTTCTAAATGTGAAATAAAAAAAAAGACTACATTTACATTTTAAAGAGGGGGAAACAGTTGCTCAAGGAGTTGAGGGTACTGTTTCTTGATCTGAAAAGCCAAATATATATATGTATATACATATATATATATACACATATATATGTATACACACACACACACACATCCACATATATATATCCCATCCCCCCACCCACACCCTTCCAGCAACCCTGTTTGTTTCCGGAGTTAAGAGTCTCTTAAGGTTTGCCTCTCTCTCTGATTTCATCTTACTTATTTTTTCCCCCTTCCCCTATGATCACCTGTTCTGTTTCTTTAATTCCACATGTGAGTGAAATTATATAATTGTCATTTTCTGATTGACTTATTTCACTTAGCATAATACCTTCTAGTTCCATCCACATCATTGCAAATGGCAAGATTCCATTTTTTCATGACTGAGTGATTAATATCTGAAATATATATGTATATATATATCTCCCCCGTCTTCTTTATCCATTCCTCTGTTGATGGACATCAGGGCTCTTTCCATAGTTTGGCAATTGTGGACATTGCTGTTATAAACATTGGGGTTCAGGTGCCCCTTCAGATCACTACATTTGTATCCTATGGATAAATACCTAGTAGTGCAATTGCTGGGTCATAGGGTAGCTCTATTTTTAACTTTTGGAGGACCTTCCATACTGTCTTCCAGAGTGGCTGCACCAGCTTGCATTCCGGCCAGCAGCATAAGAGGGTTCCCCTTTCAGGGTAAGAGAATCTTAAGGGGCAGAGGAGAGAGAATCTTTTTTTTTTTTTTTTTTCAGCATAACAGTATTCATTATTTTTGCACCACACCCAGTGCTCCACGCAATCCGTGCCCTCCACAATACCCACCACCTGGTGCCCCCAACCTCCCACCCCCCACCCCTTCAAAATTCTCAGATCGTTTTTCAGAGTCCACAGTCTCTCATGGTTCACCTCCCCTTCCAATTTCCCTCAACTCCCTTCTCCTCTCCATCTCCCCTTGTCCGAGGAGAGAGAATCTTAAGCAGGCTCCTGCCCAGTGTGGGGCCCCATAAGGGGCTTGATCTCATGACCCTGAGATCATGATCTGAGCTGAAATCAAAAGTCAGAAGCTCAAATGACTAAGCCACCTGGCTCCCCAAGCCTAAAATATTTATTACCTAGCCCTTTAAAAAAGAAAAGCTTACCAGCCCCCACTTCCTTCCTTCCTCCTTTCCTTCCTTCCTCCCTCCCTCCCTCCCTCCCTCCACTCCTCCCTCCCTTCTTTCTGAGGATGCAGACTCTCCTTCAGTGTGTGGGCTCTGGATCCAGAATCTGGGTTGGATCTAGAAACTGAACAAAACTGGGGCGCTGCCCAACTCATCCATTCAGGATTTCTTTGATTGCACAGGTACCATGCCACCCTTACTGGATGCCCATCTATGCCCCCAGGGGCCCCAAGTTTTAGTAGCTATTGACTTCACTCCTTGTGGGTCTGGCCTCCTGGCTGCCTGTCTCACCTGGGCACTCACTTTGATAATTGCCTCCTTCTGGCTCCTGACGAGACATGCTGTGACATGGCCTCTGTTCCAGAAACCTCCCACCCCGTTTCCTGCAGGTGTGCCCAGTTCATTGGCAGCATCCCCCGCCAAGCCACCACTGCACCATCTCACCTGGACCTTCCTTAGCGCCTTTGGAAATAGGGTGTCGCTTGGACCCCTCCTTGGAGCATATTCCTCTGCTGAATTTTCCCCATATGCCACAGGAATGCTGGCAGTCCTACCTCACTAAGTGCAGCTATGACTTTCCCATTACTAGCATGTCTGCACCATCTCCTGGGGACCTCCCGTGGGTGCTCCATCCTGAATCCCAGAGGACTGGTCCCAAACCGATGACATTTCCACTACCAAACCTCCTCTTCACTTAGTCACACTCAGAGTCCTGTCCCACACATATGTGCCTACCCTGCTGCTCCAGCTGGCTGGGTTCTGATGCTCTTTTGAGGATAGTCCCTCTCCTCCTTCCAGACCCAGCATGACCCTGGCTGGGGTACGTGCTGCCTTAGCCATAGTACGGGGACTTGTGCCAGAAGTGGAGGTGGGTGGAACCGAGAGGAGCATATGTTTTATGGGGGAGAGACGTCTGCACCATTGCCAGGCAAGGGGCCAGGGAGTAGGGGCTCTTCTGTAGCCTCAGAGGGGTCAGCAGGATTGGGGCTTTCAAGATTCTCAACAGCAGCAACCCACGTGTCCTCACCTCAGGTGTCAGGGTCCCATTATTTTCCAGCTGGGGACTGGCCTTGGCACAACAGGCATGACATGTTTAGAAGAGTAGCCCCTCTGAAACTCTGCTTCCCTGCAGATTCTGTTCCTTCCTTTGCCTTCAGTGTCCCACTGCAGAGATAAGAGCCTCTCTCCGTGCTTCCGAGGAGGCCCTCTGGCTTTCAAACCTGGATTTCATGGCTGATCTATCACTCTCGGCTTTTCTTTCTCTTTCCAAAAGTCAATCAACTTCAGCAGTAGCTACACAATTCTGTTGTCCTTACAGTAGTGATTTCCCTCATATTTCTCAAATGCCTGGTGCATCCCTTACCACTGACATGTCATTCCATGTCAGCCCTGGTGAGAATTGTAGCAATCCTAAGTGTCTGTCTTATGCCAGGGAGTCTGGACGCCACCTCCATCAACGACAGGTGTTCCAATTTCTCATCGTAGTGTCTGCTTTCTCAAACCACTGCTGGTACTTACCAACTGTCACAGGCTGGTTTGCTGGGAAGCCAACTCTGAGATAAGATTATTGTGCAGGATGTTTATTAGGGAGAAGTCTGAGGAACCACATTCATGGAAGGATGGGGAAGGAGGCAGGCCTGAGCAGGAGAAGGTATCAAGCCTGGGATACAACTTCTATTAAGACCTCAGGGGGGTCTTTGGGGGAGGATGGAGCAGAATGGCCTGTTACAGTTGCCCCAACTGGTCCTTTGTGACCCTCCATCATTGGGTGTGACCTATCCTAGAAAGAGTGGGTGACCTTAGGCAAGGTGGCTCTTTCCAACATAAACACTTTGACCTTTGCGGGCTGTCTTGTGGTAGCACTTCTGGCAGCGGGGGATGTTTTTCCTGAAGGGGGTCTGGGCAACATTGCTCTGTGCACCACACCCTCGTCAGATTTTCTGGCCCCCAGTCCCAGCTTGTCTGCTGACAGCTATCCTTGGATAGATCTCCTAATCTCTATGATCCTCAAGTTTCCTTAAATCAAAAAAACCAAAAAAGGTTAAAATCAACATATGCCCATATAAGAAAAGTAAGCCAAATATGCTCAAATAGAAAGCAGAGTTACCTGTAGGCTCACCACCCAGAGTAGACATTTCCACCCTGAAATGTGTTTCCTGTCTTTTAGCTCCATATTTTTAACATAGTTATAACTGTGTGCAATGTTCAATTTTATATTCTCATTTTCACTAAACATTATATATAAGTATTATCACAAACTCTTTGTAAACACTAATTGCAAGGGTAAATTGTTTCCAGCTATGAAAGTAATAGCTATTCATAATAAAAATTTTTAGGAAAAGCATCCACATCTCTCCCTTTAGAAATAGCTCCAATTAAACTTTTGTTGCATAGCTCTTTGGTTTTGTATTTGTGTGTTTATAAATAAAATTGGGGAATGTTTTCTACATTTTACTATTTGGGGGATGTTTTCTCACACCAATATCCAATTCTCCAGACACCAACTGGGTGTCCTACAACTCAACACAATTCTGACCCTATCTCCCCAGCGTCAGCATCAGATTCCACAAGCTTAAGGACTCAGCCCACAGGACCACTTCCACTTCAGAGGCCAAGTGTAAGCCTCAAAGGAGGCCACCCAAACTTCAGACCAAATGGCCATAAAACAAGGATTCTCACAACCCCCTCTGTAGGCTGGATAATTTTTTAGAATGGTTCACTGAACACAGGAAGATACTTTATTTGTAGTGGTTTATTTTAAAGGGTACAAATGAACAGCCAGATGAGGGGTACATAGGGCAAGGTCTGAAGGGTCCTGAGCTCATGAGCTACTGTCCCAGTTGAGATGGGGGTGCTCCACTCTCCCAGCACGTGGATGTGTTCCCCAATTTGGAAGCTTACCTCATCTCATTGTTCATGAGTTTCTATGGAGCTCAGTTTTTAATCCCACCTCCCTTCCCATAAACTCAGGTGTAACCAAAAGGGTCGCCTTATGAATAATGAAAGATGATCCTATCATTGAGGAAATTCCAAGGGTTTTAGGAGCTCTGTGCCAGGAGCGGGGACCAAAGACCAAATATATTTCTTATGATGCCATAATCTTAAATCTGCTGTTCTCACTTCACATCCTGAACCTCCCTATGACATATTATATATTTGCTTACACCGTCATTTTAATACCTGCAGAACATTCTACTGCACCTATATACAGCATAGCTTAATTAGGCTCCTTTTTGAATACCTTTTCCCATTTTAAAAATATTTTTTCTAATATAAATAATCTTCTGATGAAGATTCTTACTTGGAGATCTTTGTGTTTTTCTTTGTTTATTTCCTTGGTATGAAATCTTAGAAGTAAGATTGAGCAAAATCTATGAACATTAAGTTACTTGATATATATTCCTAAAAAAGTTGGACTCATTGGCTCCCTGTTAAAAGTGCACACAGACACTCTGTGGGCAATGGCGATGCTTTCATAATGCTCATCAGGTTGGTCCTGGAGATACAGATTGTGGTGCCTGCCCAAGCCTTGAGTCCCTTATGAGGGAAATTGCTCAGCAGTAGTCTCTTTTGGCGATGCAACCTATATACCCGTGTTTCCATAATGTAATACCCATCCCTCCCTGGAGACTGCTCACCTATGGCAGGCAATCCACAGGCTTATCAGCACCCTACCAGAAGGCTTGGGGCTTAAAGGCCAATCCCTATTTGCTGAACTGGTCAACTTCTCTCCCCTAGAAGTACTGAATGGAAACATAGACTCTGTCATTTACCAATGATGGCTAAAGTTCAAATTTAAAGATGCAATAGTGTCACGAGGGGTCAAGGCAAGTTCAAGTTGGAAAAGGAATAAAAAACTATGAATAACATAAATTAGCAGGAGCTCTGACACAGGTAGAAGCTGTGAGGTAAAGAGACCTTTCCAGGTAGTGAACAAGGCAGTTGGTCTTGTTGAAGAACTTGGGAGTGGAACAGAGAAGAGGAGAGGAGCAGACACTCATGGATGACACAACAGTATAGTGAAGTTCCTTGATCTCATACTCCTAAAGCCCCAGGACTACCTTGGAACCAGTTCCTGTTCTCCCGGGGCCTGGCCAAACCCCAGTTCCTGGTCTTTGCTTGTTATTGTCACGCCTGTTATCCCAAGGACGTTTTTGTATATCTCCTCTATCCCCACTGAGTTGAGCTTATCTCAAAGCCCAAAGAGACTAATGGATGATACCATCCATTAGTTACCATCCATGCTATGCATGCATAGATATCATAATTTTCTTAGCTATACATGATATGCATAGATATCATAATTTTCTTAGCTATAACTCTCTTGGGTCTCCTAGATTGCTCACATTTTGTCATTGTTATTGATCACTTAGATGAGACCATGATGAACATTTTTGCACCTAGAACTGTGTGTGTGTGCTTGCATGGGTGTGTGTAGCACCTTTCCCTTGTTCAAGGCCACCACAGCAAGAAGTTCTTCTAAGGGCAAAAACACTGATTTTCTTTTATCATTAAAACAAATTAATAGAAGACATAGAGAAAGCTGGATGTGTTTGTCTCTAAGTCCTCTCAAATTTCTGAAAGATCTGCTCTCTTCAGGTCTCTTCCAGATTTCAAGTCTTAGGTATGCATATTCGATTTCCTATTGAACCAAGAAAGAGAAGAAGGAATCCCCTCTCAGACACAGCATTGTTCTGGACCGTATTTGCCATATGATTTCCCTATCTCAACCCACAAACTATATTTTTTTCTATCACCAAACAGCTTCTTAACTTTCACCAATTAAAGAACTGCCCCGGATGGAATGGGAAAGTGCCCGGCAGAAAACTTTATAATATGTGTATGTATATGTGTGTCTAGATCTTCATATACTCCTGTACCTATGTCTATGCAAATGTGTGTGTGTGAAGAAGGGGATGTCCATATTTTATAAAGGAAGAGAAAGAGAGAGAGAATAAAAAAGGAAGGAAACAAAGAAGCAAGGAAGGAGGGAAGAATACAAAGATTCCCAGGACTGTTGGTTGTTGACCTCTTAATGACTGTCTTTGGAAGTCCCCTCTAAATTATAATTATTAATTTCAACAAGGTTTCCCATATTCTGAAAGGATCAAGCGTGCTCAGTTCAGGGCATGACAGTGAACATATTGCTCCTGGAGAGTTCTCCTGTGGGATGGTCCCTGTATCTGCACATTACATGTTCCTGCTGTTCAGTGGGAGTCCAGTGATGCTGTTCTCACATCGCTCCTTTCCTAGAGATCAAAAAAATCAAAATCTCTCCAATCACACTTGCTTGTTATATGTAGTCTCTACAATTGTTCTTATCCTTCATAATTGAACAAAGACTCAACCAGGTTAAGTACAATGGGTATCTGACTGAAGGTTAGGACTCACTACTTCAGTGTCGTGCAACAATTTTTATCCTTACCTCAAATACATTAAGCTTGGGAAGGCAACAACTAGAATTTTTCCACAGTTCACCAGGTTTAGAACAGAATGGGGTCCAAGCACAATCAAATTGCTCCCCTCCCCAGCCAAAGCTCACCACTACCTAAGGAATGCAATACTTCAGAAATTGAACCAATAAGCAGAACCACAGGACCCAACATCTCAGAGTGTTTGTTCACTAGATGACATGCAGGAATGAAAAACTCTGAGTCCTACAAGCTGTTCAGAGTATTGATGTGTGTGTGGACTGTGTGAAATCAGATCACAGACGGATTAGGGACAGAGAGCAATGGCCTCCTGATAAACTGATACCTGCATCGGTATGTTTGGGGATAGGCTTTTTTTAAGTAGTAAAAAAAAAAAAAATCTAAGAGAGTCAGGCAATTTATATAATATTTGTTATATAATATTATTTCTTTAAAAAAAAAAGAAAACCCTCCTTTATAAAAAAATAAGTCCTTCTCACAGTGCTCTCTGTAAAGAGACACACAAGTACCAAGTACGAGGGAAATGCTCTTGCCTGCCTGCCATCCTGTGTAACTTATAAATGCCACTTCATAAATCCTTTGTTATGCAGGTCTCTCACTGGAGCACAGCACCTACTCTGGGACATTTGCACAGTTCCTTGTCCCTTCTGTTTAAGGCACCCTAGGAGAATTGCCTGTCCTACTTCGTCGCACAGGCCTTCTTTGGTCTCCCAAGCAGAGGTCCCCACCTTATCGCATCATTTCTCTGCTAAATGGTCCTTGTGACTTCTGGAAAACAAAGACCCAAACATCTCTGTTGCTGCAATTAGCTCCTGCCTCAGTTGCTTCCTCCTGGTGTGGGACCCCTACAAGATAATGCTTTTTATAAAGCAGCAGACATTTTCCTTGAAGCATTTTTGAGAATCACGGAGGAAAAGAGCTTTCATTTTTAAATATTATAATATAGGTCTGCTGGAGCTGCTCCTTGTCACCTGTCAGGAGCCAGGCATGGTGGCAGAGAGTGGCTCAAATGGTTTGCTCATCAACTGATGAACAGTAACCAAAATGGGTCAGCAAAAGAGCTTCATGTCCTTACCTGCTGGCTTACATGAGTTCATTTTGTCCCTGTGGCATTTGCCCTATATTATAAGCCTTGAGAGAGATGGGTTCCGATGAGTGGAGAATCTTGAGACATTCTTAGCAGAAGTTCCCCGCAATATAGAAAGAATTCTGTTCTCTCTGTGTAATGGAGGCAACATGGGGAGTATCATTCTTGACAGTTGGCAGTGATCATCGCAAAAGAAGGATTTGATTTGTGAAAGGTGCGTAAAGACGGACACGATTCCAGCAAGCTGGAGCTATCTGCAGCACGCTGGTTGTCTGTTGCCCCGCTGCTCACAAACACGATCACACTGGCATCCGTGGTATGAACTGGGGTAGTGTGGTGTGCAGATTGGATCAGTCAGCACCTAGCCTCTTTCCCCTGTGCTTCTCTGCACTGCACGGCCAGAAGGTTAAAACTACATTTCATGGTCCCTGCAGCTGGGCTTTGGGAGGTGAATCAAGTCCTCCCACTTGCATGCTGTTAAGTATCTATTGCTCAGTAACAATAATGACTCCAAACCCTAGCTGCTTAATACAGCGAACGTTTATTCTCTCTCCTAGTGCTGACGGTCTAGAATCCGGGGGGTAGCTTAGCCAGACAGTTCTGGCTCAGGATCTCTCAGGAAGCCTCAAAGTCTGCCAGGATGATTGTGTCGGAAGCTTGGGGGGCTGCTTCCATGTTCACTTACATGGTTGCTGGTATGGGCTTCACTACAAGGTTGCGAGAATGTCCTCAAGACAAGGCAACTGGTTTCCCCCAGAGTAAGGGATCTCAGAGAGGAAGACAGCAAGAGATGGAAGTCCTAGTGTCTCCTACAACCCAGTCTTGGAAGCGACCCACAATCACTTCTGCGGAGTTCTACTAATCACACCGACCGCCCCGGTACAGTGGTGGAGGGACTCCACCAGGATGTGAACACCTGCAGGCAGGGACCATTAGGGGCCATCTTGGAGGCTGGCCATCACAGATACAGGCTAGGAGGTTCAAAAGGCAGGAGTGAAGTGGAAGCCATTTTCTTGCTTACATGGTGGCTTTTGTTAACCATCAGGTAATAGGGAGGTATTAGCTGCAGCATGTCCTGCCTCATCTTTATGGGTATTGAAAAGTATTCTAGTGGCTGTGGTGGCCCAACTCAGCACTGTCCAGCCCCTCACCCCCCACCCCCAGCTTCCTGGTGGTGGCAGCATAGTTTCCTGGTCTTTCATCTCAGCTCAGTAGCTGTGTGCTCTTTTTTTTTTTTTTTTAAGATTTTATTTATTTATTTGACAGACAGAGATCACAAGTAGGCAGAGAGAGAGGGAGAGAGAGGGAGAGAGTGGGAGAGAGTGGGAGAGAGAGAGAGGAAGAAGCAGGCTCCCCGCTGAGCAGAAAGCTGGATGTGGGGCTCAATCCTAGGACCCTGGGATCATGACCTGAGCCAAAGGCAGAGGCTTTAACCCACTGAGCCACCTAGGCGCCCCGCTGTGTGCTCTTAAACCCAGTTCCTAAGACTATCTCCTGGGGGTGTGCTGGCAGCCATTCCTTCAGCCCTTGCAATGCATTACATTCTCTTTCCTTAAAAATAGCTGCAGTAAGGGGCACCTGGTGGCTCGTCAGGTAAGCCGTCTGCCACTTGATTTCAGCTCAGGTCATGATCCCAGGATCCTGGGATCGAGTCCCACATCGGGCTTCTCCGTCTCTCTCTGTCTGGCTCTCTGCCTACTTGTGATCTCTGTCTGTCAAATAAATGATTAAAATCTTAAAAAAAAAATAGCTGCAGTAAATTCCTAGTCCTGGAAATGGACCATGACCAACACAGATGAGGATCACTCCTCTGGGTAAAAACGACAAACACAATTGTGCCTGGAGTGTTCTGAGCTTGTTACATTCACTCATCGGATTTTACAGGTGACAGAACTGAGGTGCTGAGTGGTAAGTGATCTTCACACTCACAGGTAATGAAAAGTAGAGTTGGATTTCAGAGCCATACTCTTAACCCTGTGCCACACTGGGGCCACTTAGAGGGCCACATCTTACAAAACCCTCTCTTAGAAGGACAGCAGTGGCTAAAAGCATGTGGGGGCCTGCTCACAAAGGCTGACAAAGGTCTTGGGTTTCTTCATATAATCATTTTTTTTAAATTTTTATGTGACATCTGTCAAGAATCTCAAGCTCCAGGCAAAATATAGCAGCCAGGCTAATGGTCAAGACCAGTGAGTAGAGAGGCCAACAGAACCATCCTCTCTAATTTCTCTTATGGACACCTGAATAAGACCCTCAACGTTAGGGAGAGAATTTTTAATATTTATTGAAAAATTTTACCCAAAACCCAATTTTGTTCAGACATTATACTGAAAAAAACTGACTTCTGCTCTAAGCTGAATACTACTGTCTGTATAGTGATGACAATGAAGTCACAATGAAACCGACTTACTTTCATAGCTTCCATTATGACAATCACAGGACCTCTATTGGATCCTAGTTGACACACAGTATTATGTCACTCTTGAAATACAGGGTTCTAGTTATGAATTCATTCAACAAGTGTTTCTTGAGCAGATACTATGCTCTGTACACTGGATATTTAAGTAGAGGATACAAATACTGATGAGTGAGGTCTTTGTTGCTACCAGGTCTTGGCTCTTTGCATGGTGTCAGGGGTATAAACAGCCAAGCCACCTGCTTTGTGCAATTATCAGCAGTTGGGTCAGGCCCCAGGGTCAAAGGTCATTTCTTATGCATAGTTCTGAATGGAATATGGAATGTGTTCCAGGAAAGCCCGATGCAGAAAAACCTCTAAGATTTTTTTTTTTTTATACAAGCAGTTAGCAGGTGTTTGAGGCAAGGAAGAGAATTAAGATAACTGTGATATTCAAACTAACCACTTGCTGAGTGCTTCTTGCATGCCAGAAATAAATATTTTGAAGACATTCTCAAATTTAATCCTCATAACCACCTCACAAAACAGGATCTATTAGTGTGCTCATCCCACAAATGGAGAAACAGAGATGGAGAGCGTCAGTCATTTGGTTAAAATTATACAGCTGGTTGATCATGAGGGCAGAATTGAATTCAGGTGGGTCAGATTCCATAGGCTATGCTCTTGGTTTCCAAATCCCGGCTGGTTGGTCTAGATCACCCAAGTAAATTGCTTATACCAGTGGATACCTTCTCTGGGCTTGTCCTGACCTCACTGGTAAATTCATTTACCATTATCCCTAACCCAGCCTCTGCTTTGAGGAGGTTGGGGAAAACCAAGATTTCTTTTAGTGCCTCATAATAAACATGGTAGATAAAGGATATTGTGATAATTTTTCCTTAATTATTTGGCTTTCCCCATAATAATGCAGTTAATTAAACTGGCTCCTGCAGAGCTGCTCAACTGAGACTGATAATGGAAACATAAATTGATCTTGCTGCTCTTCGGTTTTTCTGTCAAGTTCATTCATGCCCATCTACAAGGTGTTGTTTTTACCTGGATAGGTGAATTACATTTTATTCATTGAGAAGTGTACAGATTCTCAAAGAGTAATATACATCTAAATCTTCAAAGCAGATTCCTGGGCCTCATGTGAGACCTACTGAATTGACATCTTTGGGAAAGCAGCCCAGCAATCTGCATTTTAACCAGCAGACCAGCTAAGTCCCATGAGACTTGATGAGCTGGAACCCAGAGACAGAGAGGCTTTCACGGGCACCTGGCTGGAATGTCTAATCAGCTGAGGTCATTTTGGAGAATAGTTCTGGGTCCAAGTCCTTGCACCACTTAAATGCCTTATTAGGGGAGCAAGATGTGGAATGACTGGGGATGAAGTCAGAGAGCCATATTTGGACCAGATGATGTGCAGTTGTGACATCCCAGTAATGACTGAGGAATTTCCTGGGAATGATAAGAAAAACCATCAGAGTTTTCAGCAAGGATCTACATGACTCACATTCAAAGAAGGTTCCTCTGGAGGCCCTGTGGACCATAGCTAGAGAAGCAGGGAGACCAGCTGGAAGGTCTTTCAGTACTCCCAGTAAAGAAACTGGCAGCTTGGATTGTCGTCTTAGTGTCATAGGTCTTGAGACTTTGTTGGACTTGGGATCTATTCCAAAGAGATAACTGATGTGATTAACTTGATGTTATTAGATATAAGATACAAGATGAAGAAAGATCACATGATCCTTTTCATGGAGCTTATGTTTTCCTAAAGTAAGGACCTTTATAAGATTGTTATTGCTGCTGCAACAACTTACCACAAAACAAGTGGATTAAAACAATCCATTTATTGTCTTACAGTTCAGGAAGTCAGAAGTTCAAATTAAGTTGCTTTGGGCAATAGTTAAGGTATAGACTTTTCTTCTGGAGGCTGCAGGAGAGTCTTTTCCAGCTTTTTTGGGAAACCACCTACATTCTTTGGTTCATGGTTATTCCCTCAGTCTTCAAAGCTCATCACTCAAACCCCTGCTTCCAACATCACATGTCCTATTCTCCTCCTCTGCTTCCATTGTCATATCACCTTCTGTAAGTGTGGCCCCCTTGCCTCCCTCTTTTTTTTTTTTTTTGTGCAAAACTAGAATGAACTTTTATTTTATTTTTTTTATTTATTTCTTTTCAGTGTAACAGAATTCATTGTTTATGCACCACACCCAGTGCTCCATGCAATATGTGCCCTCCATAATACCTACCACCTGGATCCCCCATCCTCCCACCCCCTGCCCCTTCAAAACCCTCATATTGTTTTTCAGAGTCCATAGTCACTCATGGTTCATCTCCCCTTCCAATTTCCCTCAACTCCCTTCTCCTCTCCATCTCCCCATGTCCTCCATGTTATTTGTTATGCTCCACAAATAAGTGAAACCGTATGATAATTGACTCTGCTTGACTTATTTCACTCAGCATAATCTCTTCCAGTCCCGTCCACGTTGCTACAAAAGTTGGGTATTCATCCTTTCTGATGGAGGCATGATACTCCATAGTGTATATGGACCACATCTTCCTTATCCATTCGTCCGTTGAAGGGCATCTTGGTTCTTTCCACAGTTTGGCGACTGTGGCCATTGCTGCTATAAACATTGGGGTACAGATGGCCGTTCTTTTCACTACATCTGTATCTTTGGGGTAAATACCCAGTAGTGCAATTGCAGGGTCATAGGGAAGTTCTATCTTTAATTTCTTTTTTTTTTAAGATTTTATTTATTTATCTGACAGAGAGATCACAAGTAGGCAGAGAGGCAGGCAGAGACGGGGGGGGAAGCAGGCAACCCACTGAGCAGAGAGCCCGATGTGGGGCTTGATCCCAGGACCCTGAGATGATGACCCGAGTCGAAGGTAGAGGCCTAACCCACTGAGCCACCCAGGTGCCCCTATCTTTAATTTCTTAAGGAATCTCCACACTGTTTTCCAAAGTGGTGGCACAAACTTGCATTCCCACCAACAGTGTAAGAGGGTTCCCTTTCTCCACATCCTGTCCAACACACGTTGTTTCCTATCTTGCTAATTTTGGCCATTCTAACTGGTGTAAGGTCGTAAGTATCTCAATGTGGTTTTAATTTGAATTTCCCTGATTTGTCTCCCTCTTTTAAAGACCCTTGTGATTATATTGGATCCATCTAAGTAACCCAGCATAATCTCATTCTCTCAAGATCCTTAATTTAATCATATCTGAAAAGTTCCTTTGCCATGTAAGGTAAAATATTCACAGACTATAGAGATTAGGATGTAGAATCTTTGGGAAGTCATTATGTGGCCTATCAGAGACCCCAAAGATCTGATGGAAAATAGATAAGTCACTTAATTTTCAATGGCAATGCTTTGAAATAAATTGAGCTAGGTAACAATATAAAGTGAATGGTAATATACAGATGGCCAACAGACACATGAAACGATGCTCAACATCACTAATCACCAGGGAAATACAAGGAAAACTACAATGAGATATCACCTTACACCCATCAGAATAGCTAAAATAAAAAAGATAAATAATAAGTATTGGTGAGGACATGAAGAAAAAGAATCTTCATACACTATTGGCAGGAATGTAATTTGGTATGGCCCCTGTGGAAAATACTATGGACATTCCTGAAAAAATTAAAAAATAGAAATATTATATGATCCAATAATTCCACTACTGGGTATTTACCCAAAGAAAACAAAATCAATAATTCAAAAAGATATATGCACCCTTATGTTTATTGAAGCACTATTTACAATAGTCAAAGTATGGAAGCAACCCAACAGTCCATTGACAGACAGAGGGATAAGAAAAATGTGGCATGTATATACAAGGGAATATTATGTAGCCATGAAAAAGGATGTGCCTTTTGCAACACACTGGATGGACCCAAAGGGCATTGTGCAAAGTGAAATAAATAAGAGTGAAAAAAAGTACCATATAATTTCACTCATATGCAGAATCTAAAAAAACAAATGAATGAATAAACAAATAAAAAGCAGAATCAAATCTATAAATTCAGATAACAAACTGATGATTGTCAGAGGATAAGATGGAAGAAGGATGAGAAAAATGGGTGAAGAGGAGTGGGAGTTACAGGCTTCCAGTTATGAAATAAATAAGTTATGGGAATAAAATACACAGCTTAGGGAATATAGTCAATGATATTGTAATAGCTTTGCAGTGAGAGATGCTAATGATAGCAGCTGCAGCTGGAGAAGCTTGCAGAGCTCAGATCAGAAATGGTGAAGAGATTGGATTTTAAGGAAATTGCTGGGAGAAAAGCAGTGCTCAGGTCATGGTAGGCAATCAATAGAAAGTGATTTCTTTTTGTTTTGTAGTGTATTCCTTTTGTTTTTAAGAATAATGGGGAGCAACAGGATGTGATTTGGAGAGCCCTCTGGGCTGATGGGACAGATTTCAGAAGAAAAATAAGGCCGTAGTATCAGTTATCAGTCAGAGCTCACCCAGGAGACAGAGACTGTACCCATTATTTGAACAGAGGGAGTCAGAGAGACTTAAGAACAACAGAAAAACCTTTTATATTTACCCACATTTTCCTTTCTGGCACTCTTCTTTGTGTAGATCCAAGTTTTCATCTCATATCATTTTTCTTCACCCTGAGAAACTTCCTTACTTTGCAGTGAAACAGTGAAACTTCCTTTAATATTTTTTGTAGTAAGATCTACTGGTGATAGTCTCTCATCTGTTTGTCTGAAAAATCTTTACTCTGTCTTTATTGCTGAAAAATATTTTCACAAGAGATAGAATTCCAGTTTGGCAGATTTTTCTTTCAGAACTTTAAGGATGTCATTCTATTATCTTCTGATTTTCATGGGATCTGACAAAAAAAAAATCTGTCTTAATCCCAATCTTTTCTACTCTTTCTATAAAATTTTTTTATTTTAAAAATAAAGTCTTTTTTAATAAATAAAAAATAAATAAAATAAAAATAAAATAAATAAAAATAAATATATATTTAAATACACAAAATAGATATAAATATTTAATATTTAAATATATAAATATATATAAAATAAAAATAAATAAAATAAAATAAAAGTAAATAAATAAATGAAAGTCTTTTTTCTTTGACTGATTTTACACTTGTCTTCTTTACAGAAATTGGATTCTGACCTGCTTTGATGTCTTTCTATTTCTATTTCATTCATAGTTTTCATCCAATTTGTATAATTTTCAGCTATTAGTTCTTCAGGTATATGTTTGGCACCTCCTTTACATTCTCTCTTTCTGGGCTCCAATTATGGATATGTTAGATCACTTAATATTATCTTGTGGGTCACAGAGATTTTGTTCACTTTTTTTCAGTTTCTCTCTTGCTTCTTCCCTCAGGGTTTGGCTTCATTGTGTTTTGACACCTCTCCTGGACTTATTTGGCTCTTCCCCCATTTTCCTGAATAAGATATTTCCCCTAATAAAGTCATTGCACACTTAATCTTGTTTTGATGTCAGGTTCTTAAAGAATCTAGAGTAACATGGTTTCTATTGACTAATTGTTCTCCTAGTATGTTGTCTTCCTTTAAAGAGTTTGTTGCTTAAGCAGTGAAGTCACTTGCAGATCAATTTGGTTATTTCAAAGATTGTTTTCAAATGTTATTAGGGTGTATCTGAGTAGCTTTTATTCTGGGGATAATTTAACCCTATTATTAAAGTATGACCCTTCTGGGGTCTCTATGGAATATCCCAAGTGAGTGTTCATCTAGTTCACTTGGGCTTCTTGGAACTCAAATATCTTCTAGCCTCAAGAGTTCTTCATTTTATAGTTCTCTGACAGTCATTCTCTGCCTAGTTTCATGGAGTTTCACCCTATGCACTCCCAGAGTAGTAACAGCCAAAGACTAAAAGGGACTATTGTAAAGATTTGTGAGTTCTTTCTCTGTGCAACTTCCTCCTTCCTGGTAGTCTGCTCTGCAAATTCCATTTGTGTCAGAATTTCCAAACATCTTTGTCTCCTCAATTCAGTGAGAATAATAGACTTTTCTTGGATTTCTCTTCTTTGAGCCATGGAGTGGAGATTACCTATAAGTAGGAAGGCCAGTTCCAGCCTACTGAATCAGAATCTCCAGGAAAAATACCTGTGAATCTCCATGTTTATAGACATGGAGGTGATTCTGATCAGGCACATTTAGAGTAACTCTAATCTAGATCAAATTTCTCACTTAAAGATAAGCAAGTGAGAATAGCATTGAGAACCCTGAGATGAAATCTTGTGCTTATGGTCAACTGATTTTCAACAAACATGCCAAGACAATTCAATGGCAAAAGAATTTTTTTTTCAACAAATGGTACAAGGACAACTAGATGGCCATATAATCAGCAAAAATTAACTTGAAATAGATGACACACTTAAATGTGAGAGATAAAACTGTTGGAAGGAAATTCAGGAAGACGTCTTTGTGATTGGGGCTTAGGCAATGACTTCTTAGACATGACACCAAAAGCACAAGCAATAAAAAAAAAATAGATAAATTGGTCTTCATCAAAATTAAAAACTTTTTCCATCAATGGATGAGTGGATAAACAAAATATGATGCGTACATACAATGGGATATTATTCAGCCTTAAAAAGGGAGGAGAGTCTGTCACTTTCAACAACATAGATGAACTCTAAAGACATTATGCTAAATAAAATAAGCCAGTCACAAAAGAACTATATGATTCCATTCATAGGAGGACCCTAGAGTAGTTCAATTCATGGAGACAGAAAGAACAGTGGTTGTCAGGGCCTCAGGGGAAGGGAAGAATGAGAAGTCAGTCCTTAATAGGTTTATAGTTTCAGTTTTAGAAGGTCCTGTAGGTGGATGGTGGTGGCAATTGCACAGCATTGTGAATGTACTTAATATCATTGAAATGTGCACTTAAGATGGTTAAAATGACAAATTTTAGGCCCTGTATATTTTACCATACTTATAAATAAATCAATAAGAGACCATTTAAAACTTTTGTGCTTCAAACAATACCACCAAGAAAGTTAAAATATATCTCCTAGAATAGGAAAAATCTTTGCAAATCATATTATCTGAAAAAGGGACATGTGTCTAGGATGTACATAGAATGATTACAGCTCAGTAATGATAAATAACCCAATTTAAAGGGGACAAGGGATTTGAATAGACATTTCTACAAAGAAGATACACAAATTGCCAATTACACATGAAAAGAAGCCGAACGTCATTGGTTGTTTGGGACATGCTGTCAAAACCATGGGAATATGCTTCGCACCAAGCAAAAAGACATACAAGGACAGGTGTTGGGTAAAGAGTGTTGGCAAGGATGTAAAGAGACTGGAACATTCACACACAGTACAACATGGGAATGTAAAATGGTGCACCCACTTTGGAGAACAGCTCAGAAGTTCCTCAAACCATTAAACATGGAGTTATCACATTGCCCAGCCATTCTGCTGCCAGGAATTGCATTCCAAGGAAGTAAAAACACGTCCACACTAAAATTTATAAACAAATGTATACAACATGCACAACAGCATCATACAGAATAGCCCCAAAATGGAAATAACCTAAATCTCCATCCATGGATGAAAGGATAAAATGTGGTTTATGCCTACCATGGAATATTATTCAGGCTTTTTTTTTTTTAAATTCAGGCTCTAAAACAAAGTATTAGTACACGCTATAACATGGATGAGTCTTGTGAACATTATGCTGAGTGAAAGAGGTCAGTCAAAGACTGACCTGGTACTGACCTCAGTACCACTGGGTGTGGTACATAAACAATGAATTCTGGAACACTGAAAAGAAATTAAGAAAATAAATAAAAATTAAAAAAAAAAAAAAAGAATGTGAGCAGTGTACATCTTCCCCTTGGTACAGGACTAGGCTTCCAACATGTTAGAGGATCACTTAAAATAAAAAATTGGCCTTGTTAAAGAAAAAGGCCACTTATTTAAGGTATAGATATGTGCACAGTAGTAATCCTATAGAAACAGACAGTAGATTAGCAGTTGCCTGTGGCTGGGGATGGGGGAGGCAGAATGAGGAATGAATGTTCCTAAGTACAACATTTCTTTTTGGAGTGATGAAAATGTTCTAAACTTCAACTCTGAGATGTTTGCACAACTCTAAATATACTAACAATCACTGAGTCATACACTTTAAAGTTAGGCTAATTTTATTGTATGCAAATAATATCTCAACAAAGCTGTTAAAAAGGAAACTATGAGAGCAGAGGTTTTGGTCTGTCTGATACACCCTCAGTGCTCAGAAGAGTACTGGGCGAGGGTAGTGCACTGTGGAACAGACTGTCATCTAGAATGGGGACTGCGTCACATTTTTAAATTTTTATTTTCTCCAAAACACCATTTATGGCTTTATAAAATATAATGAAGTATTAATAAATAATTTTTTACTGAAAAACAGAAAAGAAAATGGGTTCAGAGACACTCAAGACCATTTAGCCTGAAATCAGGGAAGTCGGTGTCCCAGTCAGGATACCCCAGTATTTCTAGTCTATTGTAAGCTAATTTATATTATATTATATATATTTATATTATATATTATTATTATATTATTTATATTATAATTATATTATATATAAGTATATAGTATATGTATATATGTGTATGTATGTGTGTATACACACACATACATACACACACTATGTATATATAGTATACATATATCGTGTACTATATATATAGAGTTACCGTGTATATATAGTGTGGTGATCACATCCTTGATTTCTGCCATCTCACTAGTGGACTTCACGTCTGGGCTCTGCTCCCTTTTATCTGGGGATCTTGGCTAATTCCCTTAGCTTCTGTGCCTGTTTCCCAATCCACAAAAATGAGAAAAATAGACATTTTCCTGGTATTATTGTAAGGATTTGATAAAACAGTAAAATACTACTTGTCCTTAGCACCTAGTAAGTGCTCAATAAGTAATAGTCATTATAACATAATAAGTGACCAAAAGTGACATAACATAATAAGTGACAAGACTCTGGAATAGGCATTTTTTTCCACATACACTCCAAGGCAGCTGTTTTAATTGTAATTTTTACAGGAAACGGAGATTCAGAGATGCTAAGTGAAACTCACCCAAGGTCACATGACTATAACTGTTCTTCAGTGTGACTAAGCAGAGCCTTTTCATCCTAACAGCATTTATGTTCTTGACCACTAATATCCCCTTCCCTCTCAGTACCTTCTGGGTTGTGTTCAGACTAACTTATTGGTTTCCATTGCTTTGAAGTTACGTATCAAAAAATAGCACAGTTCTTCCTGTGTAACAATTGGTTTAGTCTGTATAGCTGCAACCTAATACTCCTTGGATTTAACAAAGTAAATGAATGTTTCAACCAAGACTTCCTTCAAGATTTGATTTTTTTTTTTTTTTTTTAAATCCCATTTTGGGACTGACTCCTCGATCTGTTTCTAGAATATCATTATAATGTGAGGCAGAATGACTCTTGCTTATAACTGAGGTTATATGCTCCCACGTGAGTGGAATATCTTGCTTTTCATTGTTTCTCCCTTCTAATATAGCATAGGTTTTCATCTTCCACGGCTGTTTAAATTGCTACCAAAAGATTCTTAAGCCAGGCTGATTTTCAACATTTTAGGAATTTCTATTACTTTTTCTGCTTTGTTATTAATAAAATGATTAAATTTGCATACTTGTTATTATGACTTTTCAAAGTATGACATAGCTTCTGTTTCTCCCTGTCCCACTTAACAGTGTAAATCCAATTATATCTTCTTCTCTCTTGGCATTGTATAATGATTTCTTTATATTGCATATTTCTTTCTTTTACCATGTATCACTAACCCAGTGGTTTTCTTGAGAATCAGAAGGGAGCTAAATAAAATACATAAATAAAAATAAAAATAGAAAAATACATAAATAAAGAAATAAAATTAAAATACTTTACTTATTGGACTTTGGATTTTAGTTTTAATTATTCGAAATTTTGTTTTGTTAGCTGAAATGCAAAAGTGTGGAGGTAGAAAATGCTCTCAGGATATAGCACATAGTAACCGAAACTAAAGTGATCAGGCTTCTCATGCCTTGTTATGCCTTCGATAATCAAATAATTAAGCACAGGCTATCTTTGGCTTTGATTTTATAGTACCCTATTTTCCTTTCCATCAAGAATTCAGACACAATCCTAAGTAAAATTTATGATTAAACTATCTGGCAGCCTTACTGTTTATCTAAAAAGAACACCCATTTTGCCAATCCCTATGAATGATATAATTATTCACAAGCCAGATATAGGTACAAAAGTGACATGATAAAAAGAAAAGTGAAACCATATGATAATTGACTCTCTCTGGTTGACTTATCTCACTCAGCATAATCTCCTCCAGTCTCGTCCATGTTGATACAAAAGTTGGGTATTCATCCTTTCTGATGGAGGCATAATACTCCATTGTGTATATGGACCACATCTTCTTCATCCATTTGTCTGTTGAAGGGCATCTTGGTTCTTTCCACAGTTTGGCGATTGTAGTCATTGCTGCATTGGGGCACATATGGCCCTTCATTTCACTACATCTGTATCTTTGGGGTAAATACCCAGCAGTGCAATTGCAGGGTTATAGGGAGGACATTAGGAGATGGACAGGAAAAGTGAATTGGGGGAAATCGGAGAGGGAGAAGAACCATGAACCATATCAGACTATGGACTCTGAGAAACAAACTGAGGGTTTTGGAGGGGAGAAGGGGTGGGGAGTTAGGTGAGACTGGTGGTAGGTGTTAAGGAGGGCATGTATTGCATGGAGAAATGGGTGTGGTGCGTGAACAATGAATCTTGGAACACTGAAAAAAATAAAAATTTTTAAAAAGCGACCTGGAACTCACAGGTCTTAGAAGTGTTTGGCATCTGGGGAGCACGTCACCTACGTCCACTATGGTCATCACTATCACTGCACCACCATCTTCATCATTGTCATCATCATGTTTCCAAAATCTTAATACCCTAAACGAGCACTGCAGCCTTTGATTGAAAGAGCAATCCACCATACTGAAAGTTATTTTATTAATGTGTTCAGTCTCTTATTAATTGAGAGAAAAAAATGTCTGTAGGTAGAAATTAAAATGTATTCCCAGTGAAACAGTGTAACCTAGGAACATAAATGTTTCTGTCTTTTATAAATAAAGTGCTTGGATTGATAGGAGTGGAAATGCTATGTTTATGGGAATCTGGCTTTTACAAATCCTTTGGAGATTTTCCTGATATTATCCTTATAGACAGAGAGCAAAGTGTAGGTAAGCTGATAAAATTCAGTTGGAGGGTTTGTCTCCAGTGTTAGGCTTTAGGGTTTTGTCCTGTTCAACATTTTTCCTCTGAGCTCTGAGTGAAGAAGGCTTACTCAGGCTACACCAGTTGGCTCTTTCAAAGGGCTAGGAAGTTGGGTTGAACTGGCATACATTTTAAGTTCAATAACCTTACATTCTCAGCATTTATCTTTCTACTGTCTTTGAATTCTACTCACTTCAGATAATTTGAGAATTTTCTGGGAAACTTTATATATACTGTTAATTTTTAAAACTCTTTAATCTTCTTAATATTTTAGAAGAATTCCAGATGCAGGACATGACTGTTGGTGAGGAAGTCCATCAACAAAACCTCGCTGATGAGCTGTCAGTAGATTGAGAGACTCAGAGAATCTCTGTATAGATGTAGGAGGTCACTCAGAAGTTGTTTTGATACTAATGATACACTATATGTTGGCTAATTGAATTTAAATTTAAATGATTTTTAAAAGAAGTTGTTTTGATAAATATAAAATCAGAACAAGGGGAAATGGGTTGTTGAGGAGGGTTCTTGTGGTGGGGAGGGAGTTTTACTCAAGCCTTGTCAAAATCTGAAGGCTTCCCTTGCATCTTAGCAAAGAAAACCACTTGTTTAGCCGTGGTATTCCAGTCTGAAAGACTCCATGCTCCCTCCCCTGGGCCTTGACAGAGGAACACCTGAGTACCAACACATGCACGGTTGTTCCATTCACTGAGACCCAATATGGCAAACCATCTTGTTTGGCTAGTACTGTCTTCAGAGACAGTAACTGAATTGATTAGGCTACAACCTTCTTTTTCATCAGTTCAATTGCAGGCAACAGCTATCCCTTGGTCTTCTAGCTAGGTTGAGTGCTTCCTAGGCCTCCTCAGAACACAGTTTAGGTTGTGTCTCCCTTCCAGATGGGCAGCTTTCATGCATTACATGTCAGTTTTTACTAGTTTCACTGCAAACCTGGGGGCTCTCTAGTCTAATTCCCTACCTGGTGACATTAGCAACCAGTCAATCCCAACAAAATCTTATTTGCTTGTAGGTGGAGCAGAATGTTAGGAGCAAGTAAAAATGAGCTTTCTAAAATTACATGTTTCCAAATTTTTAAAAATCTGGGCATTTGGGATGCCCTGGGTGGCTCAGTTGGTTAAGTGCCTGTCTTCGGCTCAGGTCATGGTTCCAGGGTCCTGGGATCGAATCCCCCATTGGGCTCCTTGCTCAGCAGGGAGCCTGCATCTCCCTGTGCCTGCCATTCTTGCTGCTTGTGCTTTCTCTCTCTCTGAAAAATAAATAAACAAAATCTTTAAAAAAATCTGGGCGTTTAATCAGCCTAGTATTTTTATCTGCTCTTCTCATTCTTAGGGAACAAATTTTCTTAAACACAGGGTGTCTAAAGTCCTGCTGGGTGACAACATTCTTAGACAAAGCCCAACGCACTTCACAGTAACTCAGGCAGGAAGAAGCAGGGCCACCTTCTTCCTTTTCCCCCAGATGTGTGAGCTTCTGTTCTACTTGGTAGCTAATTAGCATTAAACTGGGCTGAGTTCCTCAGGGGTAGCCTGCTTGAGATGGCCTCAGTTTATGCCCATTGTCCTGGAATAATTATTATTCATGTTCCTTTTCACTCTCTGAAGTGTCCCATTTTAGGTGATAAATTGTATGCTCACCCTAACTGTGACCTGTGTGGCTGTGTGGCTTCTTAATGCTAAGAGGGGCCATGTTTCCAGATAAGGGAACAAAGACAGTTAATTGGGAAGAGTAATATGATGGAGAGGCAAGGGAAAGAGGACCTATTAAAGCCTTATCTTCGGGTGGCTTGGACTTGAGCTTCCAAAACTCATCAAAGAAGATATCTAAGTCGTTAGAAACCATGTTTAGGGTAAATTACCTTCAATGAAAAGACAGAAGGTAGCGTGTTCCTAAGCAGGGCTTCTTATGAGCTGTCTAAGCTAAGGCTATCTAGTCTCTTCCCACCTATCTATATGAGAGCTGAACTAGCGCAAATCCATCCCTGTTCACATAAGACACAGTGATGCAGTTCTAGCACACTGTAGGGTAGAAGGCTCAGGCTTCCCTTTTGGTTGCTATTTCCATCCTACATGGCCACTGCACCATGAAGGAAAGACACGTCTGCTCAGACTCTTCTGTTGGGAAGCCTCTCCCTGCCCAGGCTGGGGTGTTCCCCTCTGCCCGGTAGCCCCTGCATGTTCTCTCCCAGAGCACAGACATCCAGCACAGCATGGCCTCTCCATGTCTGGTTCCCACAGTAGACTCTGAACCACATGAGGGCAAAGACTGCTTCCTCTTCTGTAAAATGAAGATGAGTAGGGGTTGTATCAACCTTAAAGCATTAACTGACAGTGAGATATGTAAAGAATTAGGCAGAGAGTTCTCTTCCTGCTTGAAATAATTTTCTCTATTTTTATCTGTCCATCAGCCACGTGGTTTCAATGGCTGGAATTGTCCCCACACCAAAATGCCAGGGCCCACAACTGTTGCTGCTAGGTGGGGGTTCTTGCATGATTTGTCTTGAGTCTTCAGATCAATTTTTATCTTTCCCTCTACTCTGTGTCTATTTTAAAAATAAAAGCTTGTAAATGCAACCTACATACAAAAATTTTTTTAATAGAAGTGAATTTATATAGTATAGAGATTTTTTTCCTTGTTATTTTCACTTGATAAAGGCAACACTTTTCTTTCTTTTTTTTTTTTAAAGATTTATTTATTTATTTATTTGACAGACAGAGATCACAAGTAGGCAGAGAGGCAGGCAGAGAGAGAGAGGAAGGGAAGCAGGCTCCCCGCCGAGCAGAGAGCCCGATGCGGGGCTCGATCCCAGGACCCTGGGATCATGACCTGAGCCGAAGGCAGCGGCTTTAACCCACTGAGCCACCCAGGCGCCCCAAGGCAACACTTTTCTATTGACTTTTATAGGTAGTAAAACTTAGCCATTATTTTTCCTTACAATCCGGCCACTTATAAGTGTTTAGACATTTAGCAGAAGACTCAGACCGGGGAGACAATTCCCTTGCATCATTAAACACGGCTGTCCATCCCACTAAACTTCATGCAACAGGCATTTATGGAATCCCACTATGTGCAAAGTGCTGTGCTAACACCCACCCAGTTGCAATGGTCCCACAGAGAGCTGTAGATTTAGGTGATGTTGTTTCCTGCCTCCATGAAGACCTCGGTACTATCTCTGTTGGCTGTTAGAACCCTGAAGAGTTAAAGCTGCCTGCAGAATGGGTCAGTCTAAAATCATTTGCACTAGGAGAATCTGATTTACCAGATTTCGTATTTATTATAGTGGATATTCACCACGCCACTCCGACTTCCCCTTCAGGACTATGGCAAATAGACCCCAAGGTGGTCTCCATGATTCCTACCCCCCGATGTCCATGCCCTATATAATATCCTCTCCCCTGGAGTGTGAGGGGCCCTGTAATGTGCTTCTAGTGCATAGAATGTAGCAGAAGTAAGGGGATTTTGAGACATAATTAAGGTCCCAAATCAGTTGATTCTGAGTTAATCAAAAGGGTGAGCCCGAGTTAATCAGCTAAATTCACCTGAAATAGGCACTGACCCTGTCTGAAATGAAAGACTCCCCTTCAGGATTTCATGAGGTAAATTGGCTGTGTTGCCCTTTGCACGTGGCAAGGAGGTGGAAAACCTCCAGGGCTTGAGGATGGCGTCCAGACAATAGCCAGCAAAAAACCAGGCCCTCAGCCATACGGCCACAAGGACATGAGTTTTGCCACCAATCTGAATGATCTTGGAAGTAGATTGTTTCTCAGCAGAGCTTCAGAAGAAAACGCAAACCCATCAACCTGTTGACTACAGGTTATAGGACCCTGACCAGAGGACACAGTTAAGCCATGCACAGACTCCTGACCCATAGGAATGATGGGATGATAAATATGCTTTATTTTAAGATACTAAGTAAGGGGTGATTTGTTTCTGTGTAGCAGATGCTCTCAGTCTCCCGTCTCTCATGGTATGGGTAGCTGCGGCCCTCTCTGGGAACTATCCTCAACCAGAGACAGTCACTTCCCCCAGGCTGTGCGCCCCTTTCTCCTCAAGAGCAGCCAGCTCCAATGACAGGTCAATGACTGGCCAAAGGGGCGGGGAGGCAGGGAAGCGTGAGGGCACAGCCTGCTTGCTTTGATCAGGGACAGCGCTGAAGGACAAGCCAGAGCTCAGCATTGGACTGACTGAAACTCCTGTTGTGACTGCAAGGCACTCACCTCCTCCCTCTTTCTAATCCTGCTTTCTGTACTCCCCTTGGGTGTTGGCCCCAAGACCACTCCACAAAATACTTCTCTACCTCAGATCTGTTTCCAGAGAGCCCAACCTAAAATGGTTATATAACCATTAAAAAAAAAAAAATTTATCAAGTAAGCTCTTATGCAGGACTTGAACTCACAACCCCAAGATAAAAGTCACATGGTCTATCAACTGAGCTGGGCAGGCATCCCAGTTATAACCCTTTTCTCTATTATATCGCTTATTGTCACGTGGTCTCCTCCAAAGTCTGAGAGCTAAAGGAAAAGGCAACTGAGAGAGGAACCTATGCTGGTGATCTTGTTTTAATTTGCTTTTGTCTTATAGCACAGATTCCTCTACTGCTTTTGAATAATCTTTCCTTTTTAAGATTATCGATTCTTTTTAAAAATTTATTAAGAAGGCACTGGGGTGGTCTCTAAAAGTAATTGAAGTGCATTCTTCTTATTTTACAGAATGGGGCATGGAGACTCAGAGTGCATGTGTGTGTGTGTGTGTGTGTGTGTGTGTGTGTCCTGCCCAGCTCATTCACTCAGTCAACAGATATTTGTCAGGACTGGAGCTGGACTCTTTGTAGGCTGTGCAGAATGTACAGCCAGATGCATGGACAGTCACATCACAGCCACGTGGCTTCCTTCCTGATGTGACATCACTAGTGCGGGAGCTCAGTAAGGCTCTCTGGTCCAATGGCCACATATGCCTCAGCCCCTGGCGCTGCCCCACCTCTATGGAGAACTCAGCTTACTTAGCTCCTTTACTTTCTCTTGGGCTGGGAAACTGCATGAATTCGACTTGGATCCACCACCAAAATCATTCCTTAGGATCTGGTATGTCACTGTAAGGATGGAAAGAGTCACATTCTATTTTCGATTCCGCATTCAGAATAAGGAGGTTTACTTTGATTTAACAGTAATGGTCAGTAACACCTACACAATTCTTACCATGTGCCTGGTGCTGTTTAAACAGCTTAAAAAATATGAATTCAGCTAATCCTTCCAACAAACCCAGGTGGTAGCTAACATTCAGGTTATTAACGGATAAATGCCCAGAAGTGTGTTTGAGTTGTATTTAGCTTTCATTTCAGAAAAAGGGCCTGGGTTCATTAACGAATGCTTGCAAAAGACAAGTGAAACTTTTCCACATTTTCATGAAACCCTGAGTTTGTTAATAATTCTTTCTCCCTTTGGAAAATAATCTCTTTTAGGTGTGGGTATTACATAAAATGCGTGCCTATTCTTGACCATTCTGGTACCAATTACCAAAGTTTAAAATAGCCTACACTCTTCACCTCTTTTCCCTCTCCCTCCCCTACCCACCTTCTGATATTCCTCTGCTCCTAGACATGTCCCCTGCAACCGGAGGAGGAGATGAGCAGAAACTCACATCTGTCAGACACAGTTACCTGTTATCAGCTCTGCTAAAGACCAGGTGGGTGAAGAGCTGGAAATTAATGGGATGCCCTGTCAAGGGCATTTTACACCCCAGCCCTGTCCCTCCAGCCATGAAGACCTGGCTGCTTCCTCCAAGAACTAGGGCCTTTAAACCTCTAGGGTCCAGGAGAGCATCATATATATTATCATGTGATTTCCAATGGTGGGCTTTCCCTTTATCACCAAGGAGTTCCTGGAAAAAACACCAGTTTAGTTCAGTTTCACTGAGTAATTGAATGCATTTGCTATCCACTGTGTATTTTTAACTTATAGTTGTTTACTGGCCACCTTCTATTGTATTGTATTGTCCTGTGTTGAATAGTGAAAAAGAATAAGTCTCCGTCTCTGCAGGTGGGGAAATATTTGGAGAGAAAATATAAACTCAACTGAACAAAATGAGAAAAATAAATGCTTTTATTGTATCTTTTTTTTTGATAAATTTTAAAATGCATCTGTACCCCTTCTCACCTGTTTTATTTAGAATCCCTGGTGTATTAGTTTCTTTTTTTTTTTTTTTTAAAGATTTTATTTATTTATTTGACAGAGAGAGATCACAAGCAGGCAGAGAGGCAGGCAGAGAGACAGGAGGAAGCAGGCTCCCTGCTGAGCAGAGAGCCCGATGCGGGACTCGATCCCAGGACTCCGAGATCATGACCTGAGCCGAAGGCAGCGGCTTAACCCACTGAGCCACCCAGGCGCCCGGTGTATTAGTTTCTTATTGTTGCTGTAACACAGCACAAACTTGTCACTTATTATATCGTGCTTTGTTTTACTATGCTCCATGGATACTGCTTTTTTTTTTTTTTTTTTTTTTTTTACAAATTGAAGGTTTGCGGCAACCCCGTGTCAAGCAAATCTATCAGTGCCAGTTTTGTCCAACAGCATTTGCTCACTTTCTGTCTCCATGTCACATTTTGGCAGTCTTCACAATATTTCAAACTTTTTCATGTATTACCTGTGTTATGGTGATCTGTGATTGGCGATTATGACTCACTGAAGGCTCAAATGATGGTTAGCAATTTTTTTAGCAATAAAGTATTTTTAAATTCAGGTGTCTACATAGTTTTTTAAGACAATGTTGTTGCACACTTAATAGACTGCAGTATAGTGTAAATATAATGTTTTACGCACCAGGAAACCAAAAAATTCATTAGATTTGCTTTATTGCAATGCTTGTTTTATTGCAGTGGTCTGAACTAACCTGGGATATCTCCGAGGTGTACCTGCATTGTCTTACAGTCCTGGGGATCAGAGTTCAAAAATGGGTACCAGTGGGCTAAAAGCACAGTGTGGGCAAGGCTATATTCATTCTGGAGGCTTTGGGGAGAATCTATTTTCTTGCCTTTTCCGACTGATAGAGGCTGCCCACCTTACTTGGCTCCTTTCTATCTTCAAAGCCAGCAATGACAGTCAAACCTTTCTCACACTACATCCCTATGATGCTGACTCTTCTGCTTCCCTCTTCCACCTGTAAGGACCCTTGTGATTACATTGGATCACCCAAATAATGGAGATAATCTTCTATATATTTTAAAAAGATTTATTCATCTATTTTACAGAGAAAGATAGAGCAGGGGGGAGAGATGGGCAGGGAGAGAAAGAGAGAATCTCCAGCAGGCTCCACACTGAGCAAGGAGCCAGATGCAGGGCTCAATCCCACAACCCTGAGATCATGACCTGACTTAAATCAAGAGTCAGACACTTAACTGACTGAGCCTCTCAGGTGCCCCTACATCTCCTATATCTTAAAGTCAGCGATCTTAATTCCATGTGCAACCTTAATTCTCCCTCACCACGCAACATAACTTTTTCACAGGTTCTGGGGATTAGGACATGGCCATCTTTAGGGGAGGGGAGGAATATTCTACCTATCACACCCATCATGCATGCTTTTCACAGAATGCCATGTAGATCAATGGATATTTCTATTAAAAAATATAAAACAAGAGAAAGAAATTAAAAGCTTATCATATCTCAGTGCTCGTTAGTGCAGGAACACACTGACCCACTGTATGATTTTGGGTGGAGATTGTCATGGACACTGTCATTGATGTCATTTATTATTCCCTCTGAAATAAGTTAGAAATGTGGTCAAAGTGACATAATGCACATGCTGCTGGTTTTGTGTGCTGTTAAAATGAGCATTAAATGTACTTAATTGCTAAATTATGTGACATAGACCACATGTGTTTTGAGAAGAATGAATCTCTCTTCCTTGCTATTCTTCCTGGTAATTCAGCTACTTGAGATAGACAAAAGACCCAAAATTCATCCATTTGTTCAAAGCCATCGAGTCATTCAACATATATTTTAAAAGCATCTGATGAATGCCAGGTACAGTGCTAGATGCTGGGGGAATGATGAACAAAACCAAGCATGTTCCTGTGCTCTTAAAATTTTTAACCTGGTGAGGGTCCATATGGGAAATGCTATAAATCTTACAGTGAACCAAACTTGAAGCATCAGCAGTATTTAGAGAGTCTGAGAAGAGTGAGGAAGGAGTTTCAGGGAATAGGAGGAAAGCTGAGTAAAGCCACTGTTGCAGGAACTCACTGGAGACAAGTCTCTGTATTTTCATCTTTTCTGATTTCTGACTCTTTTGTTGGTTTCCATGACATTATCTTCAAGTCCATAACTCAAACCCAGGGTAGAAGTGGTGAGGAAAGTCCATTTTTCCAGGCTGAGAGGAAAAGAATCAGAAATCTCACTTTAGGGAAAAGACAACAATTGTGCTACAGCGAACAAAGGCAAAGCCTCTTGGTGCCAAGTTTGGGAAATGCTGAATGTCAAAGGGCAGCTTATGACATTTCATCAGAAAAGGACACATGAGACACACATTCCAAAGAGTTGGTACAGAATGTCGGACAGTTCAAGAGCTGAAAAGAGACTCAGAAGAGGAAACAAGAAGCATTTTCCCCCACTAAAATGTTAGCTAGTTTTTTGAAGTAAGCCTCCATAATTTTATTTGAATGGCACATCAGACCCCAAAGCCAATGTTTCTTTTTGATGATTAATTACCAAGTTGTTGCATTGGTTTGAGCTCTTTTTATTGATTTTCCATTAATAATTGCTTCACAAAATGCTATATCCCTGACAAATCCATTAAAAACTAGAAATCAAAGAACCAAAACCCAATCCTGATTTTTGCAAAGCTGTCAAAGACTTCAGGAGGAGAGGAAGAAGGGCACTTATTGCAAAGACCCTGACCTTGTGCTGTGCAACTTCATTGGTTAATGCTGACTGCTATAACAGCTGATCCTCAAAATCTGAGTGATTTGGTACCATGAAAGTTTATTGCTTGCTCTTGTCACAGTTCAGTGTGGTCAGTGAGCTCTGCTCCACACAGTCATTCAGGGACCCAAACTTTTTCTGTGCAAGGCACAGCCACCTTCAATACGTGGCCTCAAGGAAACCGTGATATTCACTCACCAGTTGACAAAGGTCAATGCAGAGAGAGATTGAGAAGGCACATCTGTTCCTAACTGCCTCTGCCTGGTGGAGGTGCATCACTTCCGCCCACTCTCTATTGGCAAAAGCAAGTCTCATGGCTCCCTCTCACTCAAGGGGTCTGGGAAATATAGTAGAATTGTGAACCCAGGAAGAAAGAACCAGTGTGGCAACTACTTAGTGCTGTACTTCAGCACTCTCTCCAGATTTTCAAGTTGTTTGGCAAAAAGGAAACCCGACTGGGATCGTTTGGCTGTAGCGCTACTGGGTCAGCATCTCCTCCTCTTCATTTGTGTTTCTTGGGGTTCACACCTGGGTTTGTTGGAGAGAGTGAGGTGAGGAAGGAGAGAGGAAGAATGACCTGAAATGTGACTCCCCCAGGCAGATATAGGACCCTTTTCACGTGATTCCTGCCTCTGTCTTATTCTTCACCCTCACATCCACCTGAAAAGTTTCATTCAAAAGAGGCTCTATGGAACGTGGACATGAGAATCTCTGAATATCCCACTTCTGTCATTTCAGCCTCCTTAATTATGTGGTGCCATGGTCCCATAAACAAACTTGGGTTTCAGAGACAGACAGCAAATTTTTCCTCTATGACCCTACAGAACTAAGCTTACCTGTCACAGATGCTATCTTTGCAAGTCAAGACAACACTGCCAGTAATGATTATCTAGATGTATGTGCAAGCAACAGGGTGAGGCAAACACCATCTTGCCATTCCCCTCTGCCCTGCACATGTGGTCAACACTGCTACCTGTCCTGCCTTGGAAGAAGCCTCATGGATCACAACCACTTTCTCCTCTCAGACTTCGCCACCCTGTCTGGTGGACTAGAGAGACCAGACCTGGACCCCTTAGGCTAAATTTAGGAACGTTTTTTATTTGTTAATTTCTAGACTATTTAGCACAAAGCAGTACCCCTTCCAGGTGGTTATACCTCATTGGTGCTCTCAAACAGCCTTTCTTCCTTCCTTGGACTCTACCCAGAGGCACCTTAATGAGAAGTACAAGGACCCCAGCTATTCCGAAGGGAATCTGGACCACATTAGACTGTGGTTTCCTACTGAGCTGAAAGGAGCTTACAAGTGAAGCAGAGAAATAAATTGGCTTGTCACTGCTAACTCCCCCAAATGGTATTCCCATTAAAATAGACCCAGCGGAGGAGACTTCTCGCTTGTAATTGCCACCAATAGATCTATCACTCTACGCTAGAAATTTCTACTAAACTCTAGCCCATCAGTATCACTAAATAAGGGGAAATGAGCAAATGTATTCATGGAGGTCATCCATCAGGGTCATGTTTAGACTTCTGTTGTCAACTCGTACCACTTCCTTTTTACACGGGAGTCTTCCCTTTTACTAAGGCAGTTTGACCTCGGAGTTAACGTGCTTGCATTTTTTTTTCTTTTTTTTTTTTTTTAAGATTTTATTTATTTATTTGACAGAGAGAAATCACAAGTAGGCAGAGAGGCAGGCAGAGAGAGAGAGGAGGAAGCAGGCTTCCTGCTGAGGAGAAAGCCCGATGTGGGGCTTGAACCCAGGACCTGGGATCATGACCTGAGCCGAAGGCAGCGGCTCAACCCACTGAGCCACCCAGGCGCCCCACGTGCTTGCATTTCACAAGCACACATGAGCTTCTTACAAGGGCCTGCCCCTCAAAAGGTATTTTCCAAGAAGTTACATGTAAGTTGGATATTTGGCTCTGTATACACAGTATATGATCGGTGTGACTTTATTCAAATTATCTAATCTCTCGGAATCTTTAAAATGGGGATAGTGATACTCATTTGCACTATTTTGCAGGTATTAGACAAGCATGATGACAAAACAGAGTTGGTGCCCAATAAATATTGGCTTTCTTTTTCTCCTTTGCTTCTTCCCTTTGCCTTTTCTCTCCTTTCTCTCTTGTCAGGAGTACTCAACCGTTTTCCAGTGACTGTGATAGAGAGCTGGAGTGTAGTTGCCCAATGGAGAGGTTGTGCATGGATGTGTATTCTATGTCAAGGCAAAGGAAGTTGAGCTTGCTTGAAGTAAAATACTTCATAAAGGAGGCAAATGCTGAAGACACTGGCAGTCTGGAGGAAGCCACATTCTGCAGGAAGCTATGTGCACGCCCAAGTTCTAAAGAGCCACTAGAGGTGACCTCCAGCCCTTGCTCTTCCCTTGGCCTCTGTCATACATGGTCCTGCTTTCTTTTCTTCCTCCTTGGGTCCTTTGACAGCTTTGCCCCCCTTGCCCCAACTCTGAAGTTTACAGTTCCTCAAGACTCAGCCCTCGGCCTTTTCCACATCTCACTTTGCATCCTGTCCCTGACCGGTCACATCCACGCACAGCACTGCAGTTGCCAAGTATGTTCTGATGATTTTTTAATTCACCTCTCCTCGCCTAGACATCCAGCCTATGAGCTTTAGACCCATATATCCTACTGTTCACAGAATGTCACCACTTAGGTGTCTCAGAACTTCTGCAGGTGCAACTTGGCCAAAATCAACTAGTGTTATTTCCACCTCCAGACCTGGCCCTGCTGCAGTGTTTGCTGACTTGTGAGAGGTGCCTGGAAGTATCTTGGACCTTTCTCTCCTTCCCTCCCTCCCTCCCTCTCATCACCTCCCTTCCAGTCAGTCAATCAGGATCCAGCCACAAATTCCAATTCCAAAGCCACTGTGCTTTCTCATGGGGCTCCCACCAGGGCCTCTGCTTGAACTTTCACATCCACCTGGGCCCCTGGAGTCCACTCTCCAAACTCCAGATGGGAAGATCTTGTACAGATTCCCTCTAATGCATCTGCCTCTCACCCTTCGGTATCCACTTCTTGCCCAAAACACTTCAAAGCATTCCCATTGCTCTCAGGATGAAATTCCTTGTCCCTGACATGGCTTGCAAGGACTTGTGCAGGTAGAGACAAACCCTACCTATCACTTAACTTCCTCCCTTGTCATCTTGCCCCTGTTCTGAGGGTCAGCCACACCGATATGTCTGATTTCTTGGAATGCACCGCACTTTCCCCACTTCTGGGCCTTTACCTGTGTTCTACCTCCCTTCAGGACATCCCCTGTCCCCTTCCCTTCTTTGCTTAGCTAGTTCCTGCTCAGCCATAAGATCTCATCTTAGACACTACCATGTTTTGTTGGTTTGAAAGCACATATTCCATAGCTTCACATCTCCCAAATTGGGGTGCATTGGCTGTCAGTTGGCAGCAGTGGGACACAGTTGTCTGGATGCATGCTAACATGGACAGCACCAGCATCAAAACCTGCAGCATGGGACAAGGGGCTTGGCAGCCACTCCTGGATACAATGTGGAGCACTCCAAACCCGCAGGAATCAAAGGACGTGGCATGGAAGGGAGGAAATGGTGGATCCTACCTGTTTAGCAAAATTTCCCGAGCAGGAGTCAAAATGTGTTAACCCTATGTTGTTGCAAATTGACTTAAAAGCTCAGCAACCATAACTTGTAGTTCTTTTATAGAGTCCCTTAAGAAATATCATATCACCGATGCTCTTAATGGCTCAGAGGATGAGAATGTGTGGAAAACCAGAGGCATCAACTCTGAGTTGAAGGTGATTTAGGAAGAAATGGACCCAACATAAACAAATTGTAAGAATTCCTTAAGAACCTATTTTGCTTTTGTTTTCTCTCCTAGCTATGCACAAAATGATAGGTAATAAAAGTCTATGTCAAATTAAAAATGAAATAAATATTATAAGTCATGAGAAAAGCCTTCTGTCATTTTTAATTGGAAATATTATTCTTCTTTCTTAGTGTACACAGAATAATGGTGTGTCTTGCAACTGGTGACATCTTCAGTTTAATGAAATACGGTAGTTCCTAGGAACTGCCTTCACCGACACCCCAAAATTACGTCATCCTTTTACATGCTGTCCAATATTCTGGTCCCTCCTTATATCACTAATAATGACTGCTGTAAATAGCAAATTGTCTAATTAGTCATTTAAAGTCTTCAAGACTGTAAGCTCAATATGAGAAAGAGCTGCCTCCCTCAGGTTAACTGCTTGTCGCCGGAAGCTGGCAAATCGAGGCTGCTCAAGGAACATATTGTTAGAATGAATGAGTCTGACAAGGACTGCTCTGGCTTCCTTTAGGTGGCCTAGAAATAGTTGTCCTAAAATGCTCTATGACACGGCCTAAGTCACAGAGCCCTGATAGAGCCCTGGGTGGGAGAGGAGAAAGGCTGTGCCATGTGAGGCCTTCATCCCCTCTGAAAGGCACTGATAACTCCTACAGGAACAAGTGCCTCCGCAGGACCAGAGCACCCACAGCCCATAGCACAACCCATCATCACACCCCCCTGGGCACCTTTCACGGTGCATCTGGGAATGACACAACTCCTGCCCCTGGGAATTAGGGTCTAAGAGTGGCACTCCCTAACAGTGGCAGGAGAGCATGAAGATCGGGCAAAACTAAAGCAAACACATGCTCACGTCCCTTCACTAGCCTCTTCCCTTCGAATGATATTTGAGGAAAGAAATGCTTACAGGGGGCAGTCAGCCAGTGTTTCTGTGGGTGAGTGCTCGAGTTCTGAGAGGAAGGAAGGACACAGGCAGGGCTTCCCCCATGTTGGCCCTTGGATAAATGCGCTGTGTTACCAAGCAGGACCTGGTGATGCTTCCAGCCTCTTGTCTGCTCTGAGGCACACCTGAGAAGGAAGGTTTCCCAGAGAACCCACAGCTCTGGCTGCTGGGAGTCTTTCCTCTGAGATGCCTCCAAGCAAACAAAGCAGTGAATCTGACCGCTTTCCAGTTTTGCATGTGAGGAGAAAAGTTACTCTGAGACGTGTCCTGCGAGCCTGGTCTTGGAAACATAAGTCCATGGAGGGAGCAGAATAACACGCATGGATGTGGTATCCCGGATTGCAGGGAAGACCCTTATCCCTGAGATTTAAGTGAATCGGCTCCAATCCCGTGGCCCCTTAGAAGGAGCCCTGTGTCCTCCCCCAAGCTCTCCTGGATGGAGGGGAAGGCAGGGAGAGATGGGGCTCATATTTTCCTCCCCACCTTGGCCATTGTTCCCGCTCCCCTGAATTAGTTCCTGTTCCCCTGAGTTAGTTCTGAATTAGTTGCCTTTGCTCCCTGACCCATTAGAGCAGCTACCACATGGCACCATGAGGGCCCAGAGAGCCACACAAAAACCCACACTCACATAAAGCCCTTCCAGAAGTGTGGGAGCTGAAGCTAGCAACTGAAAAGCAAATATTGGACACTTCTTATCACAGACCTCAGCCATTTCCGCAAGCTCAGCTTCTCTCAGTTTCTCACTGAGAAAAACTCGGCTTTCTCTGGCTCACACCCCCCAGCGGGGCTCTGAGCCTTCCTTTACGTACCCAATGGGCCAAACCCTTTCTTGCTCCCCCTTCTCTCCACCCCCAGTCTCCGCCAGGGGCATAAGGGAATGCTGATACTCGCTACCCTCTGATACACCCTTCCCTCACCTTCGAGGGCAAATTCAGCTTGAATTAGTCTGAGGTTTAAAACAATATCTTCCCTGCCCTGTTGTATGCAGGTGTGCAGATTGTAATTGTCAGAGCTGGGCAGGACCTGAGTTTCTCTACACGATCTCTTCCTTGTGTAGATGACCAAACGGAGGCTCAGGTTTGTCGAGGTGACTTGGCCTCGCCTAGAGAGGAGGAGGTGGCTCAGCCAGTATTAGATTTGGGGTTGACTCCATGTCCGGTGTGTTTTCAAGTTTCAAATCTAGAACGCAGAGTCTCAACCCACATGCTTGCCTGCAGCAGGTAGGTGATGGGAATGACTGAAGGGAGCAAGGGTGAGCATACTCGCCAGGGCCGTGTGCATCCTGGGTGCATCTGGAGAGAACCAGAGCGTGCACGCTAAAAGACGCAGGCTCGGCTTGGTGCAGGGGCTTTGGGCTGTGTGGGGATGCCTGCTTGCTGTGTTGCAACATCTCACCTGGGACTCTTCTTTCTTTTCCCCCAAGAACTAAAAATCGGGATTTAAAAAATTACACAATATTCTGTTTTTTAAAAAAGGTTTTATTTATTTATTTGAGAGAGAGAGAGAGAGAGCATGAGAGGGGAGAAGGTCAGGAAGAAGCAGACTCCCTGCAGAGCTGGGAGCCTGACCCCGGGCTCAATCCCAGGACTCTGGGATCACAACCTGAGCCAAAGGCAATCATTTAACCAACTGAGCCCCCCAGGTGCCCTACACAATATTCTTAATAGCTCAAATGTAAAACAAACATGGTGCATGCCAGCTAAAGCACACCTGCGTCCAAGTTCAGTCCAGGGACAGCCAGTTCACAACTTTTGCTATAAAGAGATCTTGGTACAAAAGGACTTCCCCAAGGGTCCCTCCCCTGACTGCTTCTATGTTTTTCTCCCTGAGGTCTCTCACTACTTCTTGCCCCCTCCCCACATTCCCACTGCTTCTGAGCCCACTCCTTATAGTCCTCTCTCCAGATCCTGCCTCACCAAGCCCATGGGAAAGGGGCTCCCATGGCCCTGGAGTAAAGGTCCTGACAGTCTTGCTTGGCTTTGCCTTCCCCTGAAAATGAATCATTAAATCACTTCCTAAATTCACTGGGGATCATTCTGGAGCCAACCACACGTCAGCCAAATGCCTTGCTTACAGAGGAGCAATCTCAAATGGAATCACACACAAATGATGCTTGCCTTGCATAGAAGTTACCTGAATGGAAATCAAAGGTAAACAAAATAAAACTTACAGCTCAGCAATAGCTTTCTTTGCATTAAGCAAGCCATGAGTTTACCTGCCCTGCTTTGCTGAAATACTGAGAGTGTAAGTCCCAGACACAGCCGGCTCCTCACAGAGTTCTTTATGAAATGCTTGCGTTACGAGTGGAGTTCACGAGTGTAGCCCACATCTCCCAGCAGATGACATTGCCCATGACAGGCCCAGCCACCAGGCAGGTAGGCCCCACAGGTGAGGGGGTTGGGGGTGAGGCTGTGGTAGAGGCTGAAATGACTTGCTCAGTACCAGGAAGCAGCCTTTCCTAGAGCCACTGACAACAGAGTTCAGGCCCTGAGTAGCTAGAGCTTCTGATTTTTCAGGAGAAGTTGGAAATCTGGAGCTTTATGGGAACCCTTCAGGTAATTAACGTTCAACAACTAATTTGAATAAAAAGAAAACACCTTTCCAACCACAAAGAACTCTTTGTGCTGCAAGACAGCAGCCTCTAAGTTGAAAGGCGGGGCCAAGAAATGCTCAAAAGAAGGCCAGATAACTTAGCATATTGCTTCCAGCGGCTTCTGTGAAACGGCTCATCCACGGTTTTAGATTCACACGCCGCCACGGAAGGACCCTCGGATTGATGCCTGGTTCTCTCTCTCTCTCTCTCTTTTTAAACTAAAGCCACGGGGCACCTGGGTGGCTCAGTTGGTTAACTGGCAGCCTTCGGCTCAGGTCGTGTTTCCAGGGTCCTGGGATTGAGCCCCACATAGGGCTCCCTGCTCAGCGGAGAGCATGCTTCTCTCTCTCCCTCTGCCTGCCGCTCTGCTTACTTGCGCTCTCTCTATCTCTCTGTCAAATAAATAAAATAATAAATAAATAATAAATAAATAAATAATAATAAATAAATAAAATCTTTAAAAAAAAAACGAAAGCCACAGTTTTTAATGAATATTGCTTTACATCATTTTACTTTCCTCTTTATCTTTCTACCCTTATGATTTTTATTTTTTTATTAGTATTATGTTCAGTTAGCCGGTACACCCTTAGTTTTTGATGTAGTGTTCCACGATTCATTAGTTGTGTGTAAGAGCCAGCACTCATCACAACACGTGCCCTCTTTAATACCCACCAGCCTGTTACCCCATCCCACCACCCCCTTCCCTTCTGTAACTCTCAGCTTGTTTTCTGGAGTCCAGGGTCTCTCATGGTTTGTCTCCTTCTCTGATTTCTTCCTATTCAGTTTTCCCTCCCTTCCCCTATGGTCCTCTGCAGTATTCCTTACGTTCCACATATGAGTGAAACTATATGAAATTGTCTTCCTTTGCTTGACTTATTTCACTTACCATAATCCCCTCCAGTTCCATCCACTTCGATGCAAATGATGGGCATTCATCTTTTCTGACGGCTGAGTAATATTCCATCATATATATGAGCCAGATCTCCTTTAACCATTCATCTGTTGAAGGACATCTCAGCTTCTTCCAGTTTTGGCTATTGTGGACATTGCTGCTGTGAACATTGGGGTGCACATGCCCCTTCTTTTCACTACATCTGTATCTTTGGTGTAAATACCCAGTAGTGCAATTTCAGGATCATAGGGTAGCTCCATTTGTAATGTCTTGAGGAACCTCCATACTATTTTCTTGATTCTCTTAAACCTCATTCTAAACAGAGATACTCCATGCCACCTGCATCCTTCTGCAGTGTGTGCCAGACTTGATTGGCCATGGCCATGAAGAAGGAAACTGACAGGTCCCATTCATGTCCTTGGACCCCATCACACTTCATTCTCCATACAACCTGAAGAATGCTAGCAGCACACAAATTGCTCCTTCCTCCCCTCAAGCTCATCACCCTGTACTTACAGAGCAATGCTTTTCAAGGTTGAAGCCATTTCTTGCAGTAGGCAGACACACCAGCAAAAGAACTACCTTCTGCCTAGAAATGATCACTGGGCATGTCCAGTGGTTGTGCTTTGCATCGTGATGTGGTTATCATTCTGTCAGTCACATGAAGGAAAGCCTGGTCCTTGTCCAGGAAACTAGAATGGAGTAGACAAGCCTCTGTAGCAGTAAAAGGAACTCTGTTTCTCTCTAAACTCAATGTTGCTTAATTGAATAGTGTTTATTGAGTTCCTACTTTGTGTCAGGGACTATGTTACATGTTGGCTATCCTGTTCTTGAACTTAGACTTGGACCTAGACTCATTTTTCAAGATGCTCCTGAGTGAGGGAGGTAGTGATGGCCTTCATAGGAGAAGGAAGGAAGGAAAACTGAGTAGGCTCCAAATAGAAGGTGAGGAAGCAATTGTTTGTAAGCCAGATTGTGAGCTGCTCATGATTACCTATACTTCTTCTATTTTCTTAAGCCAGAGCCTTTAGTAAAATTCCAGCTCTACCTTAGCCATCCTGTTGGGTATTAGTGGAAAAGTCATGTTTCCTCATTTGGGCAAGGGCTTTATTTACAGGATGAGCAAGGTCCTTCCCAAGGTCATTTTGGTGGTGGTTGCAGTAATATGGAGCGACCTAGGGGAAGGGAATTTTAGGAGACTAAAACCAAGTCTCTGGAATCCAGGTCTCCACTTGTGAATGGATTTTTGCTCTAGTTAATGGACTGAGAAGATGTGAGGTTTATTTTTTATTAAATCAGTTGGAAATTTCCTATGCAGAGATGAATCACTCTTGTAGGAAATATCAAAAAAACATTCACCTTTTTAGCATATATATTTTCATGCCCCCAAGTGAATTTTTCATTTCTTCCCTCCAAGTGTGCTACCCATCTCATGTTCCTAGCTCAGCTTTGTCCTCATCATTCTGGTTAATTACTCAGGCTAAACCTCAGAGCTGTGGTCAACATCTTCCTCCCTCTCCCTCACTCCTCACCTTAGCTCCTTAATACTGAATTCATATGTTTATAGTTCTGTTGAAATGTATTTCTAGAACTAATGTTCCTTGCAACACAGAACATATCATTGGAGATATGATGAGAACAGCATTCTTTGGTCAGTAAGTTTGGGAAGGACTGCATATTATAAACACCTCTACAGATGGTCAGAGTGCATTCACATATTAAAGTCTCTGAGAAGGTCTGCAATTTATAACCCATTTAACTTCATCCAACACAGAATTTTCCATATATTTTCAACCACAGAACATTTATCAGCACTCCTGTTAGTGTTCTACATAACAATGCTTCATTACTAATTTGGAAAATTCTGTTAGGAGTACAGTCCTGGAATGTCCCTCCCAGAAGTGCCCACTGCCCACTTCCTCTTTGATTTTCCTCTTAAGAAAATCATTGCATCAGCCTCTTAATTATTATCCCTGCTGTCAGTCTCTTCCAATTATAGCTTATTCTTTTTTTATGCATTCAAAATTATATCCTCTCAAACTACAGTTGTGATCAAGTTTCTCCTACTCAAAAATTGTATGTGCTTCCCATACTACCAACAAAATAAAGCTCTAGCTACGTAGCCTGTGTTTGTTTTCCTTTTGGGGGATCTGGTCCATACACACTGGAAAATGGCCACATCTGCCAGATGCTGAAAGTAGGTTAAGAAGTGGGTTAAGAATGATCTAAGGCCACTGGAGCCAGAGAGAGTCCAATAGAATAGTCAAGAAGAGACACCAAGATTATCCTTGAGGTCCAACATGAAATGTGTGGGAATAATGACTAAGAATTTTCCAATATTAATGACAGACACCATTTCAGAAGCCCAAAGTTCAGAAAACATCCACACACCTAGGAATACTACCATGTTCAAACTACTGGAAACAAAATTACAAAGGAGAAATCTTGAGGGCAGGCAGAGAAGAAAAGACACATTACTGATAGAGAAACAAATGTAAGTATTACAGCAGATTTCTCAACAGAAGCCAAGAGGCCAGAGGCAATGGGATGACACCAGGATTCTGTATCTGGTGAAAATACCTTTCAAAAATGTAGGAAAAATAAAGGCTTCCTCAACCAAACTAAAACCAGGAGACATCATTGTCAGAAGACTTAGCTACAAGAAATGTTAAAGGAAGTCTTACAGCAGAAAGACTATGATGCCAGAGATTTGGATCTACAGAAAGAAACCAGGTTCTGCAAACAGAATAAGTTAAGAGAAAATAAATCCATTTGTCCATTGTTTTTAAACATAATAACCTGAAAGTGTTGGAGAGAAAGGAGGGAAGAGCATGTGGCTTTTACTATCCAATAAGGCAGGAGAGGATGTGGCAGGGAGATGGGGGCTCCAAAGCCATGTGCACAGGGCATGAGGACTCCGTGGCAGGATTATAGCCAGGGGGCCCTATCTCTGAACACAATTCTCCACTTTTCTATTACAGCCTTTCTTTCCAGCCTTGTTTCTCACTAATCCCCTTTCTCTACCACCCCAAGATCTCAGACACAAGGACACCTTCTTGTTGGTGACCACATGACTTTCCCTTTTTTTGGCCCTACATGTGACATTATTTCCTTCACTTCTAGCTCTACCTATTACATTCTCTTCGTTTTCCAACATTTGATGAAAATGGCACCTCATCAAGAAGGTTTCTGTAGTCCTCCCAGTTGAGGTGGATTTATCCCACCCCTGTCATCCAATGACAATTTTATTATAATATCTAAATTCATGGGACTTATATTGTGCTCAGGTGTTTGTGTGATTTTCTCAAGCTCGTTTTAAACTCCATGAATGCAGCCACCACAATGCAGTCATTCTTGAATCCCCCTTCTTCCCATCCATTCCCTACCCAACCTGTGTCCAAGTAAGAATGATGGATGGATTCTGACATATACAAGCTCAGCAAGTTTGTTGAATGAAATTAAGACTGAAGACCTTCGACTTCTTTGGTCCCATGTTCTTTGAAACAAGGTAAAGAATAAAGCCAACGTGAATGCAGACACAAGGGCTTTTTTCCTCTGGGGTTTTACTTAAGCAGAGTTTGTTTTCTAAGATCCTTTCAGGACTGGTCATGACCATTCTGTCAAGGGAACTAGAGTGCTATTTAGGAACCACAGTGGACCCCCGTGAAGAGGCCCAAGTCCCTCCCACATGGTGAGGGATAGAGAAGGCTCATGGGTAGGCCAGTCCCTCCAGATCCCCAGCTCTGGGCTTACAGCCATGGTGGACATGGTGCTCTTCATGTTCCCCTTCCCTGGACTGTGTCATTTCAGATACTTGGCAAGACCAAACTTCATGGGAGTGGCTCAGATTCAGCAAATATTCATTCCCAACATACGAACAGGGAAAAGTAAAGCAACAGTTAGCAGAAGAGGGGGACCTCAGGGAGGACCAGAGTCAGTGCAGGAAGGTCTTGATGACAGAGAACGAGTTCAGTCCTCAAGAATGAATCTGACTCAGTATTGACAGAAAGCTGAAGTATTCCAGGAGGTTGAGCAGTGAGTCAGTGAGCCTGGTGTGTGGAGCAGTGAGAAAAACAGGATAATAGAAACAGCTGTTCTATGGTAGAAGAATCAGAAAAAAATAGCAGTGGAAGTCAACTCCCCTTGGAGTGGAAGCATTAGGGCTTGGCGCTAATCAGGAACCAAGGAAGACCCTTGTAAAGAGGTCTGAACCTTTTCCACATGGTGAGGAATAGAGAAAGGCTAGACCATTCCCTCCAACTCCTCAGCTCCTGGGCTGGTAGCCATGGTGGACAGGGGGTTCCTCATGTGACTCTTCCCTAGACAGTGTGATCTTAGTCTCTCGGCAAGACTGAAACTTTGGTCCCTGAATGAGCTTCACCCTGTTGCCTGAACAGTGGCTCACAGCTAGAAAAAATCATGAGCACATACCCCTCCAAGGAACATGTCTTAAGGCTATGCAAGCTTCTATAACAAAATATCATGGACTGGGTGGACACAAGCAACAGAAATTTAGGAATTTATTTCTCAAGGCTCTGGAAGTTAGAAGTCCAAGATTAGGATGCCAACAGGGTTGGGTTCTCGTGAAAGCTCCCTTCTGGTGGCAGACTTGTCTTTGGATCCTCACGTGGAAGAAGGAGCTAGAGATCTTTGCAGGAGTCTCTTCCAGGAGGCAGTCATGTTCTTCACGAGAGCTCTGCTCTTATGATTTAAGCACGTCTCCAAGGCCCTACCTCCTAATACCATTACCTGTTGGGGGAGGGGGAACTGGGATTTCAACGTATGCATTTTGTGAAGATAGAAACATTCATATCAGAGCAGGGCAGGCCATCACCGCTGTAGAATTTTCAACAACTTGATATTGAAAGGAATACACACTTGTGTGGAGAAAAGAATCACAAATTATTATCTCCCCTGAATTGTCCTAGATAAGCTTTTAAAGTAAGTAGCATCTAAATGCTTTCATCTATATCGCTCCCTCTTTGTCGCAAGAGTATGACTCAGATGATCCCTATTTTAAAGAGGACTTTTTCTGTAATTATTATGGGAGTGTATGCCAACTAACTCCTTTCCTTGCTATTTTGGCAAGACGCTCTGTTGTTAGCGTTTGCATTCTGTTAAAGGCCAGTCCCTCCAGATGGGAGGGACTTGGAATCTTCCAACTCTAGTTCAGACCCTGGAGGGGCGGAGCCTCGGTGGGGGCTGACTTCTCCCGATCCTGGATTTCAGAGATTGCAAAGATCCAGTAGGTAAACTTGTATACAATGCCTTTGGATCCAAAAGTTCTATTTGGGCTATAAATGTGCCAGGAAAAAATCCTTGGTTGTTCATTGCTAGTGTGATGGCTCAAAGTACAGACCATTTTCTACCTTGATACCTTATTAAAAAGTTGGAAAATCTCTATCAGGGTGAGAAAGACAACTTTTACTTGTTCAGCGGGTGGTTTTTAAAAGCCTTAGAGATTCATTCCTAACACAGGCCTATTCAAAAGTGTCAAAGATACTTACCGTTCACCCAAACATGCAGGGAAGGCAGGAGACAGAATGTAGAAGAAATTAGAGCCTCTGGGGTTGAAGGAGGAAGTCTTCTCTTCTGGCACTAAGGAGCCCTTCATACACTGCTGGGGGGTGAGGTCAGTAGAAAGCTGCTGTCCCACACCTCTCCACAGCCACTTACAGGGGACAAGTAAGATACAGCAGCAGATACAAGTGAGATATTTCAGACATTCAAGTTCTCAACAAAAACCTTTCTTAATTCAAAGCACTTACTGTGGTTTCTATGGGACCATTATGGTTACTAATTGTTTGTCATCCCAAACCAAAAAATATAAAGCAGCTGAATATCTAGGCAATGATGCAAAAGGCCACCTGTCTCTAAACACCCAGTCTGTTTTGACTCAGGGGACAGGTGAGCTGTTCAGGTTGTGTCAATGACACTGATGTCTGGGTATTTGTATTTCCCAGCTAAGGAGGAGGGGTCATGGACACCGGTCCTAGATTCGTCACTTTTACACTGCTAGTGATCTGTTAAGCCTCATCCAACTCTACATCTCTAGGCCAGCTGAGGCGACTGCCCAAGATGCCCCCCTTCTCATTAGCACCTTACCAATTTCGGTTTTGTTTCAGTTTATTCTCCAGTAAACTCAACCCTTGACTCTGAACTTTTCTCTGCCCTCCTGATGTTGGTATGTGAACTTTGGCTTTTCCTCCCACAACTTTTGCCCAGGGAGCCCTTCAGCAAACTTTCCTACTTATAAAGGTAGAGGATTCCCTGCTTTAACTCTGATCTTACAGAAAACAACCTTCGACCTTAGCTTCTGGGCCTCAGCCCTCAAAAATGGAGGTCAACAACTATGTATGCCAGGGTAACAGAGGCAGTCCCTCCCTTTCCTTCTCCCTTCTCTGTCTTTGACAGTCTCCTTGCTTTTAGCTCACTGCTAGACTGATAATAAAATTCACAAGGAGTCTGCCAATACTAGAATGGCCAAACAGGTGATCCTACCTGGACTCTGGCAATGAAAGCCTCTCAGATTCTAATGGAAGTCATCGTTCATTTCCACTGGTGTTGCATCCCACCAAAAGGAGAAGAGAACCTGCGTTTTGTTACACTGTCCTTACTAATTTACCTTTATGCCGAGAAGAAATTTCATCCCAAAGGGTAATTTATTCAAAAAGCTGCGAATGTCTGGGAAGAGATACTTCTAATGAAAGTGCCTTTTTAACCATAACTATATGGTGTCCTGACATTTATATGAAGCCCAGAGCCAGAATAGATTCTTTGGGAGTATGGGATGTGTCTAAACAGCTAGATTAACTCTATTCTGCTCAACTACGCCTCTGCCTGGAAGGAGGTCTGGGGGTTTCTGTGTCAGTGTGATTCAGTGGGTTTCTGGAATTGCCTTTGGTTTGCTCACGGGGCTCCCATGAGTGGCACGGCATTGGGCGAACTGAGGCCACATACACATTTCTTCACAGGCAACACAGAAAAAAAAAAAAGGGAGCTGCCTCCATTTCTAAGCAAGACAGGATGCTACACCTTTCGCTATCTGTTTTACTCTTCCTTGAAATTATATTGATTTGGTCTTTCACTTTGTGATTAAGAAAGAATTTAGTTAGCACCTAAGATGTGCTGTGCTTACATTTGCCATCGTTCTTGAATCCACCTTGAGATACTTGGGTAGAGAGTTGGAACATTTTGGAAAATTAATTAAAAGAAGACTTAAAGGTTTTTATAGCTTGAAGAAACCACGCAGGGTCACCGAGGGGGATGCAGGCCCTTCCTTATTCAGAGGGGAACTCTTCAGACATTTTCAGAGGAGGAAAGACTTGTGAAGTCAGTTTGAAAAGATCATTATATAATTTTGCTTAAAAACAGTGGTTTTCCAAATGTCTGCTAAAGAGAACATCATCCTTTGAAATCATTTGATGTAAATTGAAGGCACTAAGGTAGAGGATAATCTTTACAGTCTTGGGTATTCTATGCAAAATAATTCAAAACACACTGAAATATAGAGGCCACAAAGCAGGGTGGGGAGAGATGGTTGGATGATGGCCAGGGAGATATTTTGCTGGTTGAAAAGTAGCCACCACAAGCTTTTATGCTGATGCAGGAGAGCAGTCTTCCCACCTGGGAAGGATATACAGGATGATTTGCAGAAAAGATGGAGGAGAGAGACAGATCAATTTCACTTCTCTTGGCCGAGAGGAGGTGGTACACAGAGGGAAAAAAATCACACGGATTATAGAGAGGCCATCGTTCATGCAAAGACGGCACAAGGATGGAAAATGATGGTTAACAGCCTGAACTCCAGGGGCCACACTAGGTGTGGAGGTGGAGGGGCCCCACGGCAGAGTGTAAGCCCAGCCTGCAGGGGACAGCACTGCCCAGCCCCAGCCAGTTCTTAAAACCTATAACCACACGACCCAGAGTAACCAGATCTTCCAATATTTTTGAGAAAAGCCAGAAAACTGTATTTTGGTTTGAAATCTCACTTATTTTTAAAGGTGGGTAACAGGCTTAAAACCTTTTTAAAAACATTGTCCTGAGGGCTTCTGTGAGATTTGACACTTTGCAGTCACATAGAAGAAACTTTCATTAAGGCAGCAGAAGAAGGGAACACTGTTATTAACAGAGAAGACAGAGAAATTGCAAATTGCAAGTCACTGGCAAGGGTTTTTTATGAGAAAACTTCTTGAAAGCCTCAATGCTGGAGCCAAGTACTGAAAGAATGCATATACCTCAGAAGGTTTCTCACCTCACATCTGGAAGTTAATATTAAATTGTGGTTAATAATAGTCAAAGTTGAACAAGATAATAATATTTATGCTGTTACTTGAATCAGAAATTATACTCCTGTAGAAAATTCAGATCCACCCCAGCCAGACCCAGCTAGATGGACAGTTTGAAACAATATGCCCTGTGTAGTTCAGCCTAGAGGACCCGTCCCAGCCAACTCACCGTTCTGGAGAATAAACTAATTTTTTTTTTTTTTTTTAAAGAAACTGAGTTTGGGGAGGTTATTCAGCATTATTCTATCACTAGCTAATTGGTACAATCCTTCTCACACTGAATTATGCTTTTTCCTTTTAGTTGGCCCCTACAATTGGTTTGCCTAGCTGGGGTGTAAACATTCCACTCAGTATGTGGTAATAGATATTTTAAGGACTGGTAGGTCTGGATAGTATTCAGAGGCTCTAAGTTAAGAAATGGGTCTATTTTCAGGAAGGATACTGAAGTTCCACCTGCCACCATCAATTAAAGACCAGGTAAAGTACATTCTGGGTATCATCATCTTCTTAACCCTGAATTCCATCTATCCTCCTATCAGCCATCCCACTATTCACTACATATTCTGTTTATTCTACTTCTTACATATATCTCAAGTGTTTGCAATGCTCTTCATTCTCATTGCCAATAATCCTGGGCCCGTTGATTATCCTGATAAGCACAACAGCCTCTATTTTACCTTCTTCCAATCCATGTCTCTTCTTGGTGTCTATCTTCCCACCAGCTTTACAGCGCTTTCAGATTTCCTTTTTTTTTTTTTTTTTTTTTTTTTTAGGATAACACCAGCTTCCTGTTTTTGGCTTCAAAGGCCCTTTAGGATCTGGTGGTGCCTGCTCACCTTGCTAACCTCTCTCTCTACCTGCTCCCAGATCCTGGCCTCTGAGCCTCAGCCCTGTGGATTTTCATAAAGATGTTACCATCTCTCCGGACCTTCACATATCTGCTCTCATGACACCTTTCTCCCTTTCTGTCACTGCAATTCTCACACTCAAAATGGGTTTGTGAAATAGTCTGGACTCAGGAAAGTGAAAACGTGAGCAGATTTCTGCCCCCTCCACCATGCTTCTCCATTTAAGTTATACTAAATTTCCCCTTTCTGCTCTATATTGAAAAATTAGGCAGATTCCATAATTATTTAACAAAATTCTGTTATAAAAATTTTTATCCAGTTTAAAACGCTAATCCCAAATCTAATTTAAGTTCCCTTCCCTTCAGCAACAGTGGAGTTTCAGCATAAAGATCTTGGAGTGTAGGAAAACCTACAGTAACTTTGGAATAGAGGTGGTGAGGTAGGTTGCCTGATGCAGAGCTCCTTCCTACTCTTCTCCTCTGGGTCTCTGGGTTTTCCCAGAGGAAAGGGACATAAGGAAAGGGACAAGTGTCTCTTACTGAAATGACATTACAGCCAATACCCTTAGTATAGCAGACATCCAAATGCTGATTATTTGAGGGGGGGGGACCCTCGTGTAAATTTATTGGAGGCTCCTGTAGGGAATATACCTGCCATGTAGTTCCTTGACGAGGTCCAGCTTTAGACCTTTCTTCTAAGCCCCCCAATTCACAACCTTTAGACACCTCTTCTATGCCCCTCAATTCACAACCCTGTAGCAGAGTACACTATTGCTTCTGGAGGTGGATGATGGGGTCTTTTCATCAGTGTGCTGCCTTCCTGTATTGACACCCATAATTTTATCCAAAAAGTCATTCTACTGAAGTTGTGCATGAAAGAAAACTAGACAGTATCTTTTAAAAAAATTGAGGGAACATTTTGGTAAGAAGAAATGGTTTGCTAATAAATTTTCTTTCCTGTCTAAACTGGCTTATAATAGTAATATAATTCTTGCTAATCAAATGATTAGTAAGACATTTGCCCTGATAATGTTTTAAAAGAAGGAGCAATGGTAGAATAAATTGGTTATTTCTTCCCTGCCTACAGATTGTTTTCCTGATTTCAGTTAAGAGCGATGAGCATTTTGGATTGTTTACTCTGTTTGCAAACATTCTGTAGAAGGCCTACAGTCGGTGGATTCTAACTCTAGCAGTCTTTCTAATCTCCAAGGATCTGTGAATTTAGGACAGTGTATTCAAACAGCCCTGCAAACGAGTAGCCACCTAAGTAATAAGATCCCTGGTTGGGGAATTAACGTCTGGATCTTCTGGCTCTTCATCTCTCAGAAGCTGGCAGATGAAACAAGGTACAGCAACTTTCTGGTGTTTGGTTCCACATACTATTGGAATGGTACCGCTGCAAATTGCCAGACAACGAGGCCAGGTCCCTCACTTGCAGTTTGAAGATGAGGTTTATGTAAACCTCCAAGGAAGAGTGCATCTGAATTCATCTGTCCACCAGTCCACCTCTTCTTTTCTTCACCCTGCCAGAGACACCCACCTCCTAGCTGCCTACATGCTGAGATCGGTCCCTGTGTAAGCAGAGAGCACATCAAATGTTTTCTAGACCTGGGACATTGTGTCATTATCCTTTGGTCCCTTTGATCCTCTTAGACTCAAGAGTCAGACTTCTCAGCTTCAAATCCTAACTCTGCCACTCCCGGCTTGAGCGATCTCATTGAGCCTCAGTTTCCTCATCTGTAAAAGGAGAATAATAATAATACCTATCTCTTAGTGTTATGGTAAGGATTAAGTGCATTGACCCAAGAAAAGCCTTCGGATCAGGGCCTGGCTCATAGAATGCATCATTATCAATGTAATTATTGTAATTAATTAATTAATTGATTGATTGATGTAATTATTCCTGGTGCCTCCCTGGGCTTGGTCACTTCCCATGCTTGGCCCTGATCTGTTTTCTCTTGGCTCCTGACTACCAGTCTAGGCCTGACACTTGAGTGTCATATAAGCCTCCCCCTGGCTGACCCTCACTAGAAGCCAGAAGGCATGGAAACTCAGTGATGTGTCCATTCCCAGAGGAAACTGAGACTTGCACCGTTGCGATTAGTGGCAGAATTGAGGTTGGCTGTGTGGACCTCTGCTGAGCCTTCAGCAGAGCTGCCTCAGTTGGGTTTCTTTCTTTCTTTTTTTAAACTTTATTTTATTTTTTTGGTGTTCCAAGATTCATTGTTCATGCACCACACCCAGTGCTCCATGCAATATGTGCCCTCCTTAATACCTACCACCAGGCTCACAAAACCCCCCACCCCATCCCTCCAAAACCCTCAGTTTGTTCCTGATTTCATAGTCTCTCATGGTTCGTCTCCCCCTCTGATTTCCCCCAATTCACTTTTCCTTTCCTTCTCCTAATGTCCTCCATGTTATTCTTATGCTCCACAAGTAAGGGAAACCATATGATAATTGACTCTCTCTGCTTGACTTATTTCACTTGGCATAATCTCCTCCAGTCCCATCCATGTTGATACAAACGTTGGGTATTCAACCTTTCTGATAGAGGCATAATACTCCATTGTATATATGAACCATATCTTCTTTTTTTAAAATTTTTTATTTTTTTATAAACATACAATGTATTTTTAGCCCCAGGGGTACAGGTCTGTGAATCGCCAGGTTTATACACTTCACAGTACTCACCATAGCACATCTTCTTTATCCATTTGTCTGTTGAAGGGCATCTTGGCTCTCTCCACAGTTCGGTGACTGTGGCCATTGCTGCTATGAACATTGGGGTATATAGGGCCCTTCTGTTCACCACATCTGTATCTTTGGGGTAAATACCCAGTAGTGCAATTGCAGGGTCATATCAGGTTCTTTTTATTTTTTTAATATTTTTTAATTATTTTATTTATTTTTCATATCAGGTTTCTAATGTTCAAAGTGGTCATGGCATCTGTCTTTCTTTCATTTTAGAAAATCAACTAATTAAATTATTTAAATATATCTTGCCTTTAAAATAAACCACGCATAGCTGGTTGGTGTCAAAATTAGTACAATCTCAAATTGAGTGCAACTTAGCAATATTGATGAAAAATCCAATGTGTGAACTCTTTGAGCCAGCAATTCCCAGTTCTAGGAATTTATCCTATGTATACACTTGAAAATGTTAAGAAGTGATCAATGTACAAAGTTATTTATCATTAAAACATTGCTTTTGATGGCAGGAGATTGGAAACAAACTAAATGTCCATCAAGAGGAAAGAATTTAAAATAAATTACAGTACGCTTATATAAGTGAAATGAATTGCAGACATTAGGAGAAAGGAGGCATCTCGTTTTGTATTGATACAGGCTGAGCTTCAAGAGGTATGTTAAATTAAATAATATATAATATACATTTGCTAACATGTCATATATATCTCTGGCGGAGACTGAGTAATTGCAAGTCATCTATGAGAAGAACTGGGCTATAGGGCCAGAGGAAAGTTTTTATAGCATTTTTTTTTTTTTTTACTTTTCAATATGGAACATATAAAATGTGCTCCTTATTCACAAATAAATACTTTTATTTTTATATTTTATATTTTTAATTTTATATTTTAATTAATATAATTTAATTTTATATTTTTAATGGAAATTTTATATTTTAATGAAACCATGTGAGAGCCTAAGCTCATACCAAGTCACCATATGTGGTGGCCAGTAAAGAGAAGTCTGCTCATGACTCCGGCATTGGTTTGTTGCTCAGCTCAAACATCTAGCAGCCTTGAAATTTTGACTATTGCAACAATTTCACTTGTTTGTAATCTTAGTTAAATGTTGTTGATTATTCCACAACAGCAGACCACTGGTTAGACAGAAACATTGGAAACTAATGGAGAAATTCAACAACTTGATGAGAAGGATAAAGATGATATTCCAAAAATTGGCCTCTAGAGAACCCACACCAGGTCTGAAAGTTTGTATTCATTGGATCAAAATTCTTCACAGCATATCAAGATGTCTCTAAGGACCTCGAATACCAGTATTAAAACAACAACAACAACAAAAACAACATCTGAACAATGAATTTACCCAGTCGGGTTTTTCTTTTATTGAGGTCTGGGGCTGGGCTTCCTCATACTGTCAAGAAGAATCTATCCAAGAATTATATTCTACAAGAATGTGTGGAAGAATTATTTGTGAAATAAATAAATCTCTGCTACAGATCACCCAAAAGTAGCTCTAGGTTCTGGAGGTGAGAGGTAGCTCTGTTGCAAATTAACTTTTGGCAACTGGGTACATCTGTTCCAATGATTTTTAATTTGGAGCTCATAGATGAAATCACTGCTTTCCTATGTTTCCAGTTCAGTTCATCCTAATATAGAGAAGTCACTTATGACTGGTAGTCAGTCAGGAAGTCATCTAATTTGACCTGTTTCTGCTACTTAGGAGAATATATGCCTCTCTCTGTCACTAGATCTTAGGTGTCCAAATGGAATTCTGTCCATGTCATTCAGCCTATCTTTGAAGTCATATTATCCCAAGCATATTTTCTACACTTGGCAAAAATCTATCCAGTTATTTTAATATATGATGTAATAGCAGATGAACCAAGAGCCACAATCTTCATTTATATAAATGTCTACTACGTACCCTGCAATGCAGTATTTGTGCTGAAGAACTTACAAATGGTAATCTATAATTCTTTCCTTTTTGTTATCATTCAGAAATAAAGTTACAAAATTACATAAATAAACCTATTTTGTCTATTTTAATGCTATAACTCATAGTTACATTTCAATGTATGCTAATATACATGCAATTTAAAAATGCAGATGATTTTGTAGTTTATTTGTTAAAAAATAATTGCCTGATTCATTTAAAGAATGAAGCACAGAATATCATTTATTAAGTGAGGAAAACAGAATATTGAAGTTAAGATTATAGAAGATTGTAGTTAAAATCACATGATTCACTCTTAGTTATTTAGAAAAATATTTTTTAGCTTAAAATCACTATTTTAAGTGATTATCCTTATCCTATAGGGGAAAAAATATCTTATCCTATAGGGGAAAAAATAGACAAAATGAGGTTATAAGGAAGATTTCTCTTTTTTTTAAATTAACATATAATGCATTATTTGCTTCAGGGGTACAGGTCTGTGAATCATCAGTCTTCACCATAGCACATACCCTCCCCAATGTCCATGACCCAGCCACCCTATCCCTCCCTCCCCCTGCACCTTCCAGCAACCGTCGGTTTGTTTCCTGAGATTAAGAGCCTCTTATGGTTTGTTTCCCTCCCCAGTCTCATCTTGTTTCCTTTTTTCCCCCTCCCTACTTCCCATGACCCCTGCCCTGCCTCTTAAATTCCTCATATCAGAGAGATCATATGATAATTGTCTTTCTCTGATTAACTTATTTCGCTTAGCGTAATACCCTCCAGTTTCTATCCATGTCATTGCAAATGGCAAGGTTCCCGTTTTTGATGGCTGCATAGTATTCCATTGTATATATATACCATATCTTCTTTATCCATTCATCTGTTGATGGACATCTAGGTTCTTTCCCGTAGGTTGTGGACATTGCTGCTATGAACATTCGGGTGCGTGTGCCCCTTTGGATCATTACATTTGTATCTTTAGGGTAAATACCCAGTGGTGCCATTGCTGGGTCATAGGGTAGCTCTATTTTCAACTTTTTGGGGAACCTCCATACTGTTTTCCAGAGTGGCTGCACCAGCTTGCATTCCCACCAACAGTGTAGGAGGGTTCCCTAAAGGAAGATTTATTGAGGTCAAAATTTTCTCTGAAAAGAATTTATAAATCAGAAATAAAGTGCCCAGGGGAAAATGCTTCTCAAAAGAGAGAAAAAGATGTGCCTAGATACTAGTGTCCGGACACATTCTCTCAGAGTGATTGCTTTCCCTCTCCACAACTTCTCTCTACTCTCTTCCTTTCCCACACCCTACCCACAGCCAAGACACAATGATTCCCCAAAGTACCTCTTAAATTTGGTGATCTTTTAAGTTTTCATTCATCCTTCTTGATTAAATTGCATTATACTAAGCATGCACTCTGTGTCAAAACACTGAATACTTGAGCAATAACATAAATGACAACTGTCACTGCCATCACCCTCAAAATCCTCCTCTCTGCTAAAGAGATAAATAAGCCAGTATGTTGGTTAATGAGGGGAAAGCAGAATTTGTGGCAAAAATGAGTCATCTGAAACACGATCCTTTGGATATTAGCAGATTTCATCAGAAATGGCAGTTGTGTGATCATTTCCATTCTAGTCTGCTCCAAGGAGGGGTCTGACAGGCACTCCAGAACACTTAATGCACCACCGTGGCGGGCCCTGGGTGTATATATGCCCATCTCTGAATTTGCAGATGGATCTTGCCTCTGGCCACCCCACATTCCAGAATCTTTTCATGAAAAGTTGCCACACAAATGTTACAACACTTCGTAGAAGTGCAAACCAGCTCTTAACTGGGAGCCTGGCTTATCTTTAGCCCTGTGACCATGGATGTGAGTTTTTAGGAGGCTGCATTATCTACACTTTAGCTAGAGAACAGAAACTTCCACCATGTCCTTCAGGAAAAATAGACACAATCCTCTCTTCCTCCAAACTCATGGAACTCCAAGGGAGCAGGAATTCTGGCCCTGAAGGGAAATCTCTGTTGCCCAGTAGTTAGTTGTTGTTCTTTCTGGACAAAGGGGAGCCAGGAGTAGAAAATGCATTTTGCAATTACAAAAATAACAAAAGTCTTAAAACTTTCTTTTAGAAACGGCTGTTTGCTCAGTTAATTCTTTAGGCTGTGAGTACAAACATAATCGAGGGAAATGTGAGCTAGTCCTTTGGGATTATTAGTCCTAATTCTAAACACTTAGCAATGGTTTCCTTTGCGTTCAATAATCTCCCCTATGAATGCACGGGCTTCAAAACAAAATTCTACTAAATGCAGCGTGTTATCCTGGAAAAGGTCCTGGGACAGACGAAAGGCCTGGGTAGTGGGAAAACTAGGACCTAAAGTCTGGAGTTCAGTTAATACTGATGATAATCTAAGATGATAGCATCCGGGGAACTGGATGAGGAGTAGATGGACTATCTTTGCAATTTTCTGAAAATCTGAAATTATTCCAAAATAAAAGTTTGGTTTAAAAAAAGAACATGATTCTGGAGGTTGCTACTCCATTTGAAGTGTGCAGTGAGATGACCTACCCTTGACAGGGATGGAAGTGAGGAATCTTGGGATACCCATAGTCAAAGGGAAGGGACAAGACCAGTCTCTGAGCAGAGAGGTTGACGGAGGTGGACAGCTAGTCAGACTTTGCTCAGGTTTAGCATTTTGGAGGATTGGCTTTTTAGATCCTCTTTCCCCTCAATTACAGGATTTCAGTTTGAATGAATCAGATCAGGTGCAGCAATCCTAGCTCAGTCAGGCATGCCAGTGGGCACAGTGTTGGCACATAGTAGGTTATCAATACGTGTTTGTAGAATACATGTGTTAATAGATTTTTTTCTAGAGTGACATTTGATATGTACTATTTATTACTCCTCTGTATATGCGTCTCTCAATTCTCTTTACCTTGCTATTCTCAAGCTTTCTTCCCTGTCATTATTTTCTCTTTGAGAGCTCGGCTCGGTTCCTAGTAACCCCACTGTGGACTGCAAAGGGCCTTTTTGTGGAGGGCGTGTGAGTTAAATGCCTCTGCAGGGCTGGTGATCAGGCTACGTTGCCTCATTGTGTCACTTAGACATACTGTGAAAGTAATGTTCCCCCTCGCTTACTTTTCGGCCGCTTTTCTAAGGAGCTGAGAGACCAAAGCAGAGAGCCAAACCCACACAGGAACAAGAGGAAATAAAGATATAATTTCAGTTGCAGGGGAAAAAAAAGGAAATCTGGGTCACGGAAGGCAGGTGACAACATTTGCCCATGCCTGGCTCAGAAGATTCAAGCCTCCACCTCCAGACTCACACATCCCAGGTGGATAGCTTGGGATCCAGAAGGCGACTCTGTGAGTTTATCTTACTCCTTAGGAAGCGTGGTCCACTGGAAGGGGGTCCTTAACCCTGGGCTAGTTGAGAACGTGGCTCACAGTGGCTCAATAAATATGGAACCACCATGTACTGGGAAGAAGACTGAGAAAGTCCTGCAAGGTTGTTAATTCTAGCTGAACTCTCAGATAAATGCTTGGGAAGGGTGCTCTCTGAGCGTCTGTAGACTGACACCGCCCTTTGCAAGCAAAGGTGGTGCCGCCAGCCCCTTTCGAGAAGCCTGTGAGCTGCTGCTTTTGCTTTGCTAAGGAGCAAGGGAGTCTGTGTCCTTCGTCCGACCACACAGACCCGCTGAGGCAGTTGGAGTTCTCGATTTAAGTTTAGCCTGTTGGCAACTTTAAGACTGTATGCCCTGTTTCCCCTCTTGAAGGATCCTCCATTTCATCAGCGATAAAATGGGACTCCCTAAGGTGGCTTATCTTCTATTCCTAACACTTTACAAATGTATTTGTTGTGTTGGGTTGGAGATTAGATATCCTATATTCATATCTTAAGCAAGACATTTCACTTTCCTGACTTCAGTCATTTTTCTTCCCATAAATAGAAGAAGTTCAGCTTTTAATCTAAATATATATATATCAGGATGCTTGTGGTGGTTAAGTCGCTGCCTTCGGCTCAGGTCATGATCCTAGGATCCTGGGATCAAGTCCCACATCGGGCTCTTTGCTCAGCAGGGAGCCTGCTTCTCTCTCTGCCTCTGCCTGCCTCTCTGCCTACTTGTGCGCGCTCTCTCTCTCTCTCTGACAAATACATACATCAATAAAATTTTTAAAAAATATATCATTTCTAGGTTGATTTATCTTTGACCTTCATCTACAGGAAGAACAAAAAAAAGGTTAATCTTAAAGAAAGGCCTATTTCCATTACTTTTTAATGCAATTTATTTTAGTATGAGATAAAAGCAAAACACAACATTCTGTGGAATACACCAATTATTGAACAATCTATTTTACATCCGTTAATGTGAGTCATCATTTGAGGCATGAATAACATTATGGAACAAATGGAATAACAGACAGAAATATCCATTATTTCCCTTATTTTTCTCCTGTTCTTTTTTTCCCTCTAGTACCATATGAAATTGGGGCAACTCGCTGGTTTTACAGGTGTGTCCTGAGGATACTATACAGAGGAATAATTCACGAAAGTTCCCTAAATGTATTTTTCTTCACTGTGTTGGCCCTACCGGCCTTTAAAAATATCATTCCTTCTTCACATCTCAGATTTCAGGCACTCCAGAGAGTGTGCCGGAGTCTGCCATTCCCAGACTCTCCTGCCCCAGACTTTCTCATGCTTCCCATCCCCAACCCCCGCCCAAGGTTAAAATAGCTTTTCTCCTGTCCTCGTCCTGCTTTTTTTTTTTTTTCTTCCTACCTGGGGAATTGTTTCAAGAAACTTCTCACTTGTCAGTTCCTGAGCAGTCTTTTCTTGACTCCTCCTCTCCCCACTTCCCCCTGCATTAGATGCATTAGGAAGAATCAGGCACTTCCTTGTCTGTCTCTCCCCTCTCCTCTAAAATGGGACTCCCCAAGGTGGGAGTATCCTGATGTTCATCATGCCACTTTACAGCTGGTGATTGCCTGGTGGCTCCTCCAACAGCTGTCAGGCCCTCCAGAGGAGGGCCTTGCACCCCAGCATTTGCACAATATCTAGCCGAGCCACTTTGAAAAAAGGACAAGTGAGCACGACTTACGATGCAGTTTGAGAGAGTGAAGATTAAGAACCAGGGAAGGTAGAAGCCCGTCTTTCCAAGAGCAGCAGGGCTTGTGAAGGGAGATCCCCCACCCCACGCTCGAAGAGATTTGTCCACTCACCACATGACCCGGGGCTCTTTCAGGGCTTTTTGAAAGGAGCTGAGAAGCCTCTCCAAAGACACTCTTTTGGAGCAGAGTGGAAGAATGGTTGTGCCTCTTCCAAACTCCGATGTCAGGAGCTAAGAAAGGGGTGGCAGGTGCTGAACACGGCAAAGAGATGAAAGGCGGGCTGTGCATGCGCTTTTCCATGTGGGGCTTTCTAGAGGAAGTGTCACTGTGTGGTTCATGAACGACATGGCCTTGGCTGTCACACGGCTGCCCCAAATGGCATGTACCTAGTGACAGACGAGTGTGTCAAACCACGACAGAGAGTAGCCTGGGGGAGCTTGGGGCAGCTTCAGCAGATCGGAAATAAGACATCAAAACTGGCCCCTGCAGGCTGTGGATGTTGTCCCGCCTCGCCGTTCCCTTCCTCCGGAGCCAGCTGTGGCTGGTACTATGGGAACCACTGTGGCAGTCCCCTCCATCCACCACAGAGGAGCCCCAAGAGAGCTTTGGGGCTTGTGACGCCCTAGTCCTAATGAGCCCGGTGATGCTGGATGCCACATCCTTCAATACTGGGTCTTCTTGTCTGGAGCCACTGGGAGCTGATAGAAGGGTGAGGTGGTGGACAGGTGACTACGGCTGACTATTGCTGTCATTGTGTTTAAAGTCCCCACACCTGGGAGGGGCCCTACGTTAGGGCAGAAGATGCCTTCCTAAGAGCAATTGTTATTTCTCTTATAGCAGCTATAGCATTAACTGAGAACACACTGCACACCAGGTACAGCCAGGCCCTTTACAGGATTGTGTGATTTAATTCACACACAATAGGCTTATGGGGCGGGTGCTATCCCTGCCTCCATTTTACAGATGAAATGGCTAAGGCCTAAATTAGTTAACTAACCTGCCCATGTTCACTCAGCTAATAAAGTGTTGAGGCAGGCACTCAGACCCAGGCTTTCCCGTGATTTTCGCCAAACTATCCTTTGTCCACCTGAGATCTGGAAAGAAAACAGGAAGCAGGGCTAAGAGGGGTTGAACTGGGCCAGGTAAGCAGGAGTACCTAAGCAAGCCATTTCAGAGGAAACTCTTGTTCGTCCTTGACCCAGACAGTAAGAAACAGACTGGGAAACTTCTCAACCCAGCCTCTCCCCCAGATAGAGTGTTTGGAGTACAGGGCTCACATAATCCTGGTTCTCTTGGCTGCCAGGTAGCACTGTCCAAACTCAAAGAAGGGGCTTGAGTAACCATAGCAACGATGATATACCCTAATCTCTACCCAACAGAAAAAAGACATTTTTAAAAGTTTTTTAAAATTTAAAAAGAGAGAGTGCACATGAGAGAGAGAGAGAGAGAAGGAGCAGGGGCAAAGGGAGAGGGAGAGGGAGAAAGAGACTCCCCGCTGAGCTGAGAGCCCGATGCAGGGCTCGATCCCAGGACCTCAAGATCATGACCTGAGCAGAAGGCAGACACTTACTGACTGAGCCACCCAAGTGCCCCAGGAAGAAGACATTTTTATCTTAAAAAGCAACTGTTGGATAATTTACCACAGATATTCAACTTAGGTAGCAAAAGCCAGCATAGAAATTTGGCCACTGAAATATTACCTGTTGACCACCCAGAGTCTGGAATTATAAACAAAGAGGGACTCGGGGTCAGACAGTTCAGGGCTCCTTCCAGGAGCCATTAGTGTGGAGGTCAATAGATTTGGCATCTGTCAGCACGGCTCCAAGGCTTGCCTCATCATATCCCATTGAAAGCTATAATTTCCTTTCTCTCGCACTGGCTCACTTACAATGTTAGTAAGCAATTTAAGAAGGAAATCATACTAATTTTGCTTATCCCCAAAGTGTGAAATTTTAGAAGATAGTGCCAAATGAATGATCATGTATATTTCTCAGTTTGTTCGTACCTATTTTTTTTTAGTTTGTTCATTCTTAAAGACACTTCTCTGCAGTGTACATTTCACTAAGCAAAACAGAAAATGAAAATAATTATACAATTATCTGAAAGTACTATCTTTAAATGCTGATAAGAAGAAAGAGGCTTCTGTGGACTTATAAATGCAGATTTATTTATTTATTTTTTGGCCCACATAAATTCTAGGCCTATTCTTCACTACCTAGAGGGTACAGAGGCCAGCTAGGATGTCGACTACAACAAAGGATAATAGTTTTTACTCATCAAGCAAGAGAAACAAAGTTGTCATTGAAGGTAGGATGAAATCTCCTCTTGGCACGAATTTGAGCCTGAAGTCAGTGCATTGACTGTGAAAATTGAATGTGTTCAATGCTATAAGTCATTAATTATTCCATAAAGAACAGTATCAATGATGTGATGTATGAGACTGTATCAGGTAGCTATTGCCACAAGTTCACTGGGTAACAAATAACCCCAAACTCTCTCTGGAAAACAACAGTAGGCATTTACGTATCACTCATGTGCCTGTGGGTCTGCTGCAGCCTCTCTGCCCCACCTGCCCCACGCTAGGGCTCAGGCTGGATGGACACTGTCTACCCAAGGTACATTCTTCCCATGGGATGGCAGATGCACGAGAAAACAAGCCTGACATATAAGTGTGTTTACTCTGCTTGTATCAACATTTGTTAGCATCCAACTGGCCAAAGCAAGTCAAATGCCCAAGCCCAAAATCAAGGAGCAAGGATGTTCATTTCTCACCCCACAAGGCCAAGTGTGGCTCTCTAGTACTACAACTGAGTTGTGAAGAAATAGGAAAAATATTTCAATTTACCACAGATCCTTAAGGTATAAGATTTTTTAAAGATTTTATTTATTTATTTAGTTATTTGAGAGAGAGAACGTGAGATTGAGAATGAGAAGGAGAGGGAGGGAGAGAGAATCTGAAGCAGACTCCATGCTGAGTGCAGAGCCTGACTCAGGACTCAATCCCATGCACTAGAGATCATGACCTAAGCTGAAAGCAAGAGTGGGGCATTTAACTGGCTGAGCCATTCAGGTGTCCTTATAGAATTTTAAATTTTATATAAAAAGATATGGTTCCATTCAGTCAAAGCAAGTTAAATCTGTGCATGATGTCATTGCCCTATAAAGACAATATATTTACTCAGCTTTTGGGTCTCTTTCCTCATACATGCCCTCTAATGGCCAGAGAAGTGTGTCTGGGAAAACTGACTCAGCAGTGCTATAGCCTGCCTCACCTAGGTCCTCCAAAAAGATCCTTCTACTAACCATTATTCCTGATGAACTGACAGGTCTCCTGCACTCCCCTTACTCCCTGGGATCCCATGCTTTGGGCTTGTCCAGGTGGGACTTTCATTTACCCCTAACAGCTGGACAACTCCTTCCCCTTCTATTCCAAGACTACCAGAACCCTGGGACTCAAGGTCACCCAGCATTGGGGTTAGATAACACAGACCTGAAAATCTTACTTTTCCCTTAAATGTTCAGTAAGGCAGAAATGGTCTAACCGTCAGGATTCATTCAGGAGGAAAGGAGACACTAAGTATTTCAAGTAGAAAGAGATTTAATCCAAAGAATCACATGACTATTGAGTAAACTGGGGAAGTCTGCTGTCAGCAAATCTGGAAAGGTGGAAGAACAGGAATCACAGGGAAGCTGTTACCCAGACTCCAGCTGACAGCAGCCCCAAAGCAGGAGACTCTCAAGAGGGTGTATCAAAGCCAAGGGTAGCTTCTACCAATGCTTTCAGTGTGTGGTTCTTGGGGGTGGGAGGAAGGTGCACCCCTCCCCTCAGAGTCATAGCAAATCATCTCAGCTGCCTGGCAGAGCTCTTTTCTTCTACTTTTTATTGGAAAACCTTAACTCAAACCATATGAGGAATCGAAATTGCAGACTTTTCTTCAGCGATGCAGAATACACCATAGAAAAGATAATGCTGGGTTGACACAGATAGTGCAGAAAATCTGTCACACTGTCTTCCCATGTTCAACTTGAAACAGCAACCACCATCATACCACGCTTCTGCCCACCATGACGAAAGTGAAAATGTACTCATCCTGTCCACACAATGAAGAAGACACAAAGTTCTAGAAGGTACTCCATCCTGACAAAGACGGGGAGTGAACTTTTTTCACTTTGTAATTTTTGTGTGCCCATAACATAAACTTTACCTTCTTAACCATTCTTAAGTGCACAGTTCAATGGTATTAGATGCATTCACATTGGTGTGCAAATGTCACCACCATCCATCCCCATGACTCTTCTCAAATCTGAAACTCTATGCCTGTTAAACACTAACTCCCCCTTCCCCAGTCCCTGGCAACCACCATTCTATTTTCTGTCTTTATGATTTTGGCTACTTTAAGTACCCCAGAATCACACAGTATTTGTCCTTTATGTGATTGGCTTATTTCACTGAGAATGATTTCCTCAAGGTTCATCCATGTTGTAACCTGTGTCAGAATTTCCTTCAGAGGTTAACATTTATTTATTTAATAATTAAATTTAAAAAAATAAATTAATCAATTAGTTATAAAGATTTTTTTATTTTTGAGTCATCTTTATACCCAAAGTGGAGCTTGAACCCACGACCCTGAGATCAAGAGTTGCAAGTGCCACCAAATGAGCCAGCCAGTTTCCCTACAGAGGGTGACTTTTAAAAAATTCATCCAGATAATGTTAGTTCTTGAACCTGATACACCAGTTGACCCATTTTTATATTCATTTTTCCAAACTGAAGAATCATATTTACAGTGAAAATGTTGTTTTACTTGAATACTGTTTTTTATAAAATGTACTGGAGTTATTGTGTTGTTTCAACTAAACCCAATAGAATACCAAACTGAAGTTTTCACAAGACTCATCTTTGTGGTAAAACCTGAGTAAATTTTTCATTCGGTTCTACCTAAATGAAGAAGAAAAATTCTTTTGGCATTTATTTTCCTCTTACATGGTTTGTTGCCTTGGTTCACTTATCATTTAATACTAAAGAAAGCCATATGCTTTCATTGTAAAGCCTACTGGAAAATCTTAACAACCATAAACTGTTACTCTTACCCCATCCTCTTCAATATTAGAAGAATCTGTAACACACAGAATGTCTGTTAATGTAAAGGAGATAATTATATATAGCCCCCATGGAAACTCAGGGATTCTTATAGAGTTAAAGTCAAGAAATTTGAATTTAGAGTCCTCTCGGATGCTAGAGTTCAACCATTCTTTCATGTACTCATTCACCAACAAGCACTCATTGAGAACTTACTGTGGGCCAGATGAGATTGTGTATGGGTCCTACCCACGGACTCCTAGTCTAGTAGAGGAGCTCATGTTTAGAGTACCAAAATCTCAGAACTGCTGTATTTAAATAACACCTAGCACACAAAAATTTATCTCCCCAAAATGAGCTAGAGGAAATTATCTATATTTCCAAATAATTCTTAGCTTTTCCAAAAGAATCACCAAAGAACTCTTTCTCCTCCCCACCTTTTTTTCTTTGAGAGAGAGAGAGCCGGTGGGGTGGGCAGAAGTGGAGGGTGGGGGAGAGAGAGAGAATCTGAAGCAGAGCCTGTGCTGAGTGTGTAGCCTGACACTCAGGACCCTGAGATCCTGACCTGAGCTGAAACCAAGTTTCAGATGCTTAACGGACTGAGCCACCCAGCTGCCCCCAAATCACCAAAGAGCTTTTTAAAACTGGTGATGAGGGGCACCTGGGTGGCTCAGTGCTTAAGCCTCTGCCTTCAGCTCAGGTCATGATCTCAGGGTCCTGGGATTGAGTCCCACATGGGGCTCTCTGCTCTGCAGGGAGCCTGCTTCCTCCTCTCTCTCTCTCTGCCTGCCTCTCTGCCCACTTGTGATCTCTCTCTGTCAAAAAAAAAAAAAAAAAAAAAATCTTAAAAAAAAAAAAAAACTGGTGATGAGGTGGCAATTTCCAAAACACTCAACTATACAGAGAAAGCCATGCTCCCAGCAGGTGGCCCTGGCAAGACCATCCAATGTGCAGAATTTCTAAATGCACTTGGTCATGACGAAAAGCTCTTGGGTGTCCGTCCTCCCTCCCCAACCCTCCCCCACCCTCCACCACAAACTGCCTGGCTTTTCAGGGGGATCAGTGGTCAGGTGACTGGATGACTACTTTTCAGAGGAGGCAAAGGCTTGAGTTCTGATGATTTTACGTTTTTTCATGAACATCTTATTAAATCAACTGTTTAACAAGAGGTTGATGTTAGTAAGTGTCATAGACTGGGAGATACAGGTTCTGCAACATAGAGACAGGTTCCTGTTTTTTAAAAAGGACAATATTATATCCAGCAATAGTGCTGTTAAATCACAGAGCCAGAGGACTCTTCAGAGAGTCACTAATGTAAGTCTGGCACTTACAGTCCCTAAAGATGCTAAAGTCACTTAAGACACTAAAGTCACTAAAGACAGTCTGGCAGCAGCTGTCCAGAGAGAATCACAGAAGGCTGGAGCTGCGAGACACCTTATATTTTAGGAACCGAGTCCCAGAGAAGGGAGCACTTACCTGGTGTCTGGTATTGAGCTGAAGGCTAAGTGGACCCCTGTCACAGGCTACCCAGGTGACGGACATCATATAGCAAACAGAGTCATAGCTGGTGTGCAAAGATCTTGCCAATCTGAATATTAACCATGACTGACTGCAAATGTATTTGAAACACACCAGTGATGTCATTTTACACACTGCAGAGTTAAACAGAAATACTACAGTACTGTCTATAGGGAAAACACTGCAATATACAAGTTTTTAAAACAAAGCTCAGAGAAAATGTTGCTAATAGGTGCAGTGTGTAAAGTGGCAGGCATTAATATACAAATTAGGGTATAACTGTTATTATTGAGAATCCTAACAATGTAAGTTAATGGTTATGAACATGTGTTCAGGTTACACAGACGTAATTTCAAATGCAGTTTCTGTTACACACCATCTTGGAAACTTGTACAGGTTAGCCTCTCTGAGGATGCCTCGTGCCTCCCAACGTCTTTCAGGCACAGCCACTGCTCCATGTCTGCATTTGTTAGCTGAGTGATTCTAGCATGTCGTCCCTCCTCACCGGCTGCTCATTCACGAAGAAGAGACAACACCAGCCTCACAGGATCCTTATAAAGATGCAATGAGAAGACCCATGTTAAGCACCTAGCTCAGGACACTTAACAGGCAATAAACCACCATTACCTGCCCTTCCCCGGATCATTTATCCTCTGTTATACAATCAGATGGCTCAGAATTTAAAAACACTGAGTCTTTCTGGAAGTGTGACTGCTATTTTTACCTGTCCCTTCACAAAAGGTCACAGGTGTGTCCTGTTGGGGAGAGGGCAGCCCTGAGTCACTTCCTCCCCCACTGCTGGGCCCGCTGGGTCACATTGGATAGGACCAGGCTGTTCACGGAGAGCTGCCCAGGCCCTGAGGACTCCTGTTCGTTGACATTCAGAAGGGTTTTCATCAAATCATGGTCCTTGCGGGAGACTGGGCTGACTTCCCACTTCCTGAATTGCTCATGCCTCTTTACCTCCAGGCATCCTCTCCCTGAAATTGACCACTGCTCCTCCCGAAGTTAGCAATGATTAGCAGGGAGTTGGTTTGAGGCTGACATTTTCGGACTTGAAGCAAGTGATAAGACTCCTTCCTTTAAAACTTGAGAATGAGTGTACAGCTGTGGTCACAACCGTGACTGCATATTGGAAGGACCAGAGGAGCTTAAAAATTTTGGCACCTGGGTCCCACCCCAGAGACTCTGGATCATTGGGCTGAGGCATGGCCTGGGTATTGGGCTACATTATAAACTCCCCAGGTGACTTGCTATGCAGTTAAAAGTCAGAACTGATAGAAGGTAAATGCAGTTTCTCTGTCCCCCATGCAGGTGTCTCTTTGGCTTGCCTTTCTCTGGCTTCCAGAACTCCCTGGTGTACTGTGACTCCACATGAGGCAAGAAATGGGAGTACTCACCAGGATATAGAAGGCTGGCGGGCCATGCCCAGGAGTCTGGGGCTGGATCTTGCTAAGCCCCTTGTTGAAACATTTTCAGCAGATTGGCAGCTAGGTCAGGTTTTCCTCGTAGAAAATATTGTCTGGCTGCATGGGGAGAGCGCATAGGAGTGGGGATGCCGGGAGGAGGCCAGGACACCACTGAAGGCACGAGTCATGGTGGATGGCAAAGGCATGGGGAGCAAAAAGAGAGAGCTTCACCTTCTCTTGTCAGTGCTAGCTCAGACATCTGCCCTCTCTGTGCCAAGCCCACCCTACCCATTGCCTCTTGGCTTGTTGGGACTTTTGTCTGCGGGCCTCAATGTCTTCACTGGGTTTTTCTTAATCAGCACAATGAGCCACAATTATTATGCTTTTGCTAGGGGCCAGACATGTGGCTAAGAACTTCTAACTTTTCCATTAAGAAAACTGAGGCTTAGAGAGGTTAAGTGACCTGCCCAAGGTCACATAGCCAGTAAGAAGTAGAGCTGGATGCATGCAGGTTCCTGACTTCAACCTTAGACTCCTGGCTCAGCCCACCACGGACACGGATGTGGGGATGGGCACAAACTTCTCCAGGAGCCAGGCTGCTTGGCTCTGTTCCAGTGTTTGTGAAAAGACAGGGAAAGATGAGCAGGGGAATTGAGGCAGGAGGTCTTGCTTTCCAGACTCATGTGAATGGTCTGTGTCCCGGGGGGAGTCAAAGCTCTAACCACAAGGAGAAGAATTTTTTTCCTTTCTTTTTTTTTCCTCAGTACCAATACGAGATGATGGATGTTTGACTAATTTTATGGTAACCATTTCACAGTATGTGCAAGAGAAATCATGATATTGTACACCTTAAGCTTACACAGCACTATATGTCAATACCAGTAAACCTGGAAAAGACAAATGTTAATGACATTATTGATGAAATTATAAAGATACAAAATGTATATTTTATGTATCTTGAATAAAATAATAGCTAAAAAAAGAAAATACTACTCATTGGTTAACTACTTTTGGAAGCCTACCCAGCTGGGGAAATAATAAAGCCAATTCCTGCCTTCTGACTCCATTTCTTCTCTGTCCCACCCCAGAGTGTGGATCTGCCTTCCCGTTCATGACCTTGGACTACCTATCCAAGCTTTTATTAAAGTTAATCCCATGACTTCACACCAAATGATATCCCCCACCCCCGGCTAAGCCAATAACATTATTCCAGAAATTCTTTCACTACATCATTATTTTCCCTTCTCTATGGGATCATTAACATCAGCTAAAAATGTGTTTGTGACTTCTCTCATTAAAATTACCTATCCCTTTTTTTCCGTGTGGCTGCTGAAGGAGGAGGGCACATACTGGCACCATCAGCCATGCAGGCAAGTCGCTGGGCTCTTCAAGGTGTAACAGAGTCTGTGAAGAAAAGGTGAATGAAGGTCATCCTGATGTTTTCCAAAAATGTCTCACAGAGGACGGCTGTGATAAAATCACTAGGAGCACAGCTCATGTAACAAGCATTTAGGGAGGTGCAGAGGAAAGTTCAAGTCCATACCTACAGTGGTTAAAAATTCTTCATTGCTTCAGCACCTGACTGGTTCAGCCAGTTAAGCGTCCAACTCTTAATTTCCAGTCAGGTCATGATCTCAGGGTGGTGAGATCGAGCCCCATTTTGTCTCTGGGCTGAGCGTGGAATCTGCTTGAGATCCTCCCTCTCCCTCTGTCCATCACCCCCTCCCTTTCTCTCTCTCAAAAAAAATAGACTCTTCATTTCCTCAAAAGCATGCAGTTGGAAGGAAAAACAAAGATTGGTTAAGAAGACATGAACCAAAGCAGATGATGAAGATTAATATTTTATTTAACATTGATCACCTCACAACAAGTTATGTAGAAAAACATGTTAGAATACTTTAAATTGCTGGGCAATAAAGTCTTCAAATAAAAAAAGAGAACCCACCTATCCTTGAACCCATTTTTTCACCAATAGCCACCAAATTCCTTAGCTTTCTTTTATAAAAAGTATTCCCTGAAAGACTACTTACACTTGCTGTACCTGATTCTCCTCCTACTTCTTAAACATACTCTGTTCCCATCCCATTCTTGCTGCCCCCTTCTTCCCTATTCGAGGATGATCCTAGCCCCATCTTACCTGGCCCACCAGCAACACACACTGCCTGTCTCCACTCTCTTGTCTTTGAAGCAGCTTCTTCTCATGGCTTCTAGGACTCCATGTGTTTGTTCTTTCTTCACTGTTCCTTCCCAGCTTCCTCTGCTGGCTCCCCGTCTTTCCCCAACTATTTAATGTCAGGGTGCACTGGGACTCAATCCTCTTCTCTGACTAGGTATTTTCTTGACTTTAAACCATTCACGTACTGATCCTCCCAACTTCCCATCTCCAGCCTGGATGTCTTGAACCCCAGACTGTGTATTGCATGCTCAGTGTCTCCCTTGAGTGCTAATGAAACTGTGGTCCTACAGGAAAGCTGGACTTTTGACTGCTCCTCTAAAACCCTTTCCATCAGCAGCCGTCCCTGTCCTACTTGATGGCAATTCCATCTGTACAGTTGCTCAGGCTCCATAGTCTGGACTCCTTTCTTTCACAATCCACATCCAGTCTTCCAACAAATTCTGTCCAGCTCTACCATGAAGATATATCCAGAATTTGACAACTTGCTAATACTTCCACTATTAACACTCTGCTTCTTGACATCAGGAGCTCATGCCTAGGTCATTGTAAGTCTTTTGTGGCACAGACTGGCCAGCTGTTCGCAGAACCTGCTTCTTCTTCTTCCTAGGCACACATCTAGGCTGCATTCCCCAGTCACCCTTGCAGTTAGTGTGGCCACTTGATTGAGTTCTAGCCAATGGAAGGTGATGGGAAGAGAGATGTGCCACCTCTGGGCCTGGCCAAAAAGACCTCCCAGTAGTTCAATGCAGACTGGTCCTAATTTCAGTAGAACAGTTAGAGTGAGCCTTTTAGAACATTAAGTCCCAAGTCTTAAATCAGTCCTAAGTGCTTCCCTTCCAATGCTCCCCATTCCCATCCTCCACGCCCAGTAAAAGCCAGAGTCCTGCTGCCAATGACCCATAGGGTCTCTATGTGGGCTGCTGGGACCTTATCCCCACCCTCTCTTCACCCCACACTCTTCATTCCACCACTCTGGCCATACCGTCCTTGTGGTTCCCAAACACACCAGTCACTCACCCATTGTAGGCTTTGCTTGGATGTTCCCCTATCTGAAACACTCCCTAGACCAACTTCCTTAACTCCTTCAAGTATTTACTCAGTATCATCTTTTTAAGAAGGTCTACCCAGCTCAGCTTATCAAAAACCACAACCCTGTGCTAAAACATGCCCCCTCCTGCTCTTCCCACTCTGTGTTTCCATTTCTCTGCACAGAATTGGCCATCTTTTAATACACTATACCATGTATTTATTGTTTATTATCTTTCTCCCCTGCTGCTTACCAGTCCTTCTGGAATGTAAACTCCACAAAGGTCAGAATATCTATATCTCTTTCGTTCAGTGATGTATCTCAACTACCTAGAAGAGTGTGAGGCACATAGTAGGTACTTAATAAATACCTGTGGACTAAATTCATGAATCCCATAAGTTTTTTTAATAGGATTATGTATATTGTTGACATTTATGTTTTTATTTATGTTTTACAAAAACCTTTAGGTTTTTATAGGATAGTTACTCAGCAGCTACTATATGTTTGGCATTGTGGGGATACAAGCAAGGACACATTCTATTCACTACCCCCATTTCCTTACTTGCAGCACATGTCCTGACCTGTTCCAATCTGACTTCTCCAGACAAAATGGCTCTTAGGAAGAGCCTTCAGCAAGGGTCCTTCAGGTTGCCAGTACTAAAAAGAATTTTCAGGTCATCATCCTAATTAGACGTTTTAGCAATTTTTGACTAACTACTCAATTTCATACTTAGAATTACAAGACCTCTTTAACAATGTTGCCATCAAGGATTACTTTCTCATGGAAACAGTCTTGCCCTTGGCTTCCACACTCTCATGGGTATCCTCCTATCTCCTCAGGCTGTTTCTCCCCAGCTTCCTCTGTCAGAGTGCATCCTCCTCTATCCAGTCTTTAAATTATCATTTTCCTCAAAGATGACTTGAAGCACTTTACACTTTTCAGTCAACTTATTCTGTATCCATAACTTTGACATTCTTTTGCTTATGGTCCACAAGCATATCTTCTCTGAGTTTGGGACCCATATCCAAGAGACCTATCAACATTTCCACGGGGGTCTCAAAGTCACTATGCCCAACTTGGCCTCTCCTCTTCTCTTCCACATCTGGTCCACCAGGGTGGATGGCCATGAGAGCTGGGAGTGGTCTGGACACTCATTCTGCTCTGATGTTCCCCTTCATCCTATGGCAACAGCCACCATTCTGCCCCAAATCCACCCCCCCCAATCCTTCCATAATCTATCTCCTGCAGCCACAATGATCTTTTAAAATTCAAAAATATGACTTTTTTTTCTCTTTAAATCCTCAATGTCTTCCCTTTGCTTTTTAAGTAAAGACTGAGATCGTTGGTGGCCTGCAGAGCACATAGACTTGAGTTCTGCCCACTCACCTGCTTGCCTTTCTTCCAGACACTCTTTCCCTCCCTCCCTGCTAACCAGGACTCTCCTAGTCCTCAGTGTTCCACACTCCCCATCCCTACCCCCACCAGGACTGGCACAAGCTGTTCTCTCCTAGCTGGCTCCCACCCATCCTTCACAGTGCAACTTAAGCATTACTTCCTTAGAGTGTTTTCTCTGACCTTCAGAGCAGTTCTAGGCTCCCATCTGGGTCGGTGTTTGCTGTAAAAAAGCACCACAGACTGGGGGGCTTAAATAACAAAAATGTTATTTCTCACAGTCTGGAGGCTGGAAGTCCTGGATCAAGGTGCTGACAGATCTGGTGTCTGGTGAGACTCCCTTCCTGGTGTGCAGATGGCTGTCTTCTCATTGTCTCCTCACATGGTTGAGAAGAAGAAATCATCTCCTGTGTTTCTTTTTAAAAGTGCTCTAGTCCCATTCATGAGGGTTCACTCTCATGACCTAATTCCCTCCCAAAGGCCCTGCCTCCCAATATCATCCCCAGTGGGGATTTTAACATATGAACTTTGAGGGACACACATTTACTCCATAATAGCTCCGTACCATACGCTCTCCTTAAACACTTTTATTATCACTGTTTTCCTATATACCGACACATTATTTAATGCATGGATGACCTCTTAATTCTAAGCCCCATTAGGACAACAACATACATGTTTTACTAGTCATTTAATTGCTAGCACTAACACAGTATATAACACAGTGGAGACAGGACAACAACATACATGTTTTACTAGTCATTTAATTGCTAGCACTAACACAGTATATAACACAGTGGAGACTCAATAAATGTTTGACGAATAAAGGAAAGAAAAAAGGAATAGGGAAGAATCTAACACTCTCAACCAAGCGCACCAACTTCACTAAGCTTTGTGCGACATGGAAATGTTTTGTTATAGCAAACTTTTCTTTGTGTCCTTAGCTATAGTCTAAGTTGGAGTTACCAGAATGCACAATGGACCAGTGTCTACGGAATGCAATTTTAACACATAGTGTGGGTATAATTTAGGCATAGATTTATTTTTTGTTTTTTAAATTGAGACATTAAATGTAGAGATTGGGTTTATCCAGACAATGTCTAACAGATTTGCTAATCAAAATATTTATAGATACAGCTACCAACCACTAAACTTAAATAACTTAGTATCTCCCAGTTTGGGCCAGGCTAAACACTCAAGGGCAAAAGAAAAAAGAATACGTAATTGAGAAAAGCAAATAAAATAATGTTTTCTAGAATCTTCCTTTTGTCCAACCAAGGCATGAAGTGGTTACACATTTTAGCCCAGGAGAATATTGAGTAGCACTCAGGCGGTGCCATGTATCCAAGCTTCTGAGCAAATGGGATTCTATTTTCAGCAGAGCTTCCATTTAGAAATTTAGTCTTCCCACAAAAAAAAAAAAAAAGGAGTGGAATATAACCTCTGTGTGGGCAGATGATGTGGAGATGTCTGAAGCAGGAACATTCAGACACAAGATTGCTCAGGGCCCCATGGAGAAATCCTTGCTCAAGGCCCCGTCAGAGGCAAACATGGGGTCACCATCAAATTCTGCCTTTGAGTCTTGACTCTTAGAAAGTTGCCATAGAGCTGGTTGGCCCACAATTAAATTTCTCCAGTTTTAAATGGGCCTTTTCTTTTAAGACATCCATATCTTTATGTGGAAACTTCAAGGTTCAAATAATTGATTTTATCTGGATCTACCTGGTAGTGATAAAAGTCGTAATCATTTTTTATTGTTCCCACAACAAATTACTACAAACCTAGTGACATCAACAAATTCAGTATCTCACATGGTTGCAAATGTATTATCTCACAGCTCTGTAGGTGAGAATAGTGCAGACTTTACTGGGCTCAAACCAAGGTGCTGGCAGACTGCATTCCTTTCTGGAGGTTTTAAGGGAAATCCTTTTCCTGCTCATTCAGGTTGTTGGCAGATTCAATTCCTTATGGTTTTAAAATGGGGTCCCCATTTCCTTGCTGTCAACAGAGGGCTGCTCCCAGCTTTTAGAAGCTACTACAGTCCTTGGCTTGTGGCGTCCTTCTTCCATCTTTAAAATCTGCAGTGATACTCAGTCCTTCTTTTGCTCTGAATCTCTTCTCCTTCCCTCTTGTGTCCTTGACAGCTGCTGAGAAATGTTCTTCCCTTTTAAGGATGGGTGGGATTAGATTGGTGCCAACTGCATAATCCAGGTATCGTATTCTAGCATAGGAGGTAGACAGACATCTTTGGGTGTGGGAGGGCCATTATTTCGCCTACTTCAAAAACATTCGCTTGATGTAGGTGTGATGGGAGGCTAAGAGATTTTCTTTGGATCTTTCAGTGAGCTCCTCTCTGAAACAAAAAGATACCTTGTAAAGCCTCTAACCTCATGCTTCTGATATTTAAGAGCTTCAGCTATTGCTGTTTCTTGGTGAACTCCTTTATATTTTAGTAAACTCTCACAGAACATTATTACCCTCCCCACAGAGCTTTATGCAGAGGCTCCGTATGATGATTTTATTCCTCATACTCTTTTTTTTTCTTAGCATCATCGACTATAATGTGACTTGCTTCCTTGTTTTATATGTTTATTTTCTTTCTGTTGGGTCTTTTGGAGAGGGCCCACATCATAAAATTTCCCTATGTTTTTCAGAGGGAAAAAAGGAGTCTCCAGGAGAGGGGAAGAGTTTTCTTATTCACCTACTTTCTTTCCCTTGACTTTCAAATATTTATACAGTCCTTGCATCCTTATTTTTCCATAAGGACATTTTTAAAAAAGAACTCTTGTGCAATTTCCTTGCATCTTTACTTCATGCTATGAGTATAACCATAGATTTTTAAAAAATATATCCAACAAGAATACGTTTCCCATTCCAGTCACTGAATCCTTGCACAGTTGATACAATTTAGCCATTAAGAAACTGAAATAACTGGGCTTCAAAGCAGCTAAATTAACAAATACATTGATAAACTGACCAATTTCTGGTTGTGTAATATCCCGGTGTTTAAGATCTGACATTGAAGAAGAAAAAGAATATATCCCACAGTTATCAATATTTTTAACTAATAGACCTTGAGTATTAATTCCTATTTCTGGTCATGTGCTAAATTTCCCCATGGAGTTGCCTCTCATTTACATATGAGAAAAATGAATTAGAGGTTTTCTCTAGGGAAATGTCTAAAGTATAATGTCAAGTGAAAAAGAGACCACAAAGTAACTCATACAATGTGATTTTTAGGATATATATATTTCACAACATAATTTTTCTATAGTCTATAAGAATTAGGATACACACACAGAAATGACAGTGGAGCAAGACAAACTGAACACAACCTTTCACTTCCCTTCTAATCCTGCATGTATTAAAATAAGAAAGCTATATTTTAAAAAGCACAAGTTTACAACAACTGAGGAAAACACAAAATGAAGTCATCATCAAAAGACCAGAAATGCTGAGACATTTCTGGAAAGAAAATAGGAAATAGATGGAATCATGTTGCTAACAAGTGTGAACAGAAAACCACAGTCTACGACACCCAAAAAGAGGAGAACCAATCCAGATAAATTCCAAGATTAGAAAGAATAAATGGAAGGAGAAGGAAGGAGCCATGGGGCAGTCTTTAAAAGCAATTGATAAATCACTACAACAGAATAGAGAGGACAGTTCCAGCAACCAAAACTCCCCCAGGTTACGCAGCCAATGTGTCTCTGGTTCTAGGTTGAAAACAGAACCACACTCTGAAGAAAGTAAAATTCCTTCCATGGAGAGTGTCCTAGAGAAGCTTCCTTCTGTAGATCCCTAAGATGATAGGAAAGCAGAGCCTGGCGGAGCTCCAGACCTCCACAACAATCAGGGAGGGAAGATGGGAAAGACAGCTCTATCCAGGAGGGAGAGCTATCAAAGGGTTTCACCTCCAACACTACGAAAATATTCCCACCTTCTCTTGTTGCCCTTGTATCTCCATTTAAAGGGTGGCATTGCCAGGTAAAGAGTGGTGCTAATTTGTTTCTCTTTTCATTGTAGGTAAGTGGCTTTCTTCTCTTTGGAGAAGTCACTGTAAAGACTCTTTCAATCTACAACTCTTGCTTTTCTTCAGCTCGGGAAATTCTCTTATGATTTCCTGTTGGTTTGTTCTTTCTTTCTGCAGTGCTCATTAGATGAATATGTGCGCTTCTGGGTGAAGACTCCATGTCTTTTAACTTTTCTGTCATATTTTTCTTTTGACCGATTTTTTGGTTCTCCCTTCCTGGGTTCTCCCTTTCTGGATCCTTGCAAAGATGTGTTCTTACTTTGATCACCTTTGGGGGCAAATGTATCTCCATGCCTTGGGGAGTGTTGGAGAAACTGTGTAGAATGTGTATCAGAATTGTTCAACCTAGGAAGGGAAAGGGAGAGTATTTAGCTCACCAGCTTTCCATCTTCCACTGGTCAAGAGTTACACCTAGAAAGTTAATTTTCTCACACTTTCTGATTGTATATGTGTGAGTGCTGGCTGGAGCCCTCCCAAGCATCCCTCAGTCTAGAGTTAGAGAAGCCCTTAGGCAGAAAGAGTTGTGTGGTGCAGTTTCATCTGCATGAAGGTTATTGCTACACATTGCTGGACTGAAAGGGAGTCTGAGAGAATGTGAGGTAGGGGGCTGTAAGAACATGTTACCAGAGGCTCTCCCAGGGAGCTCCCAAGTAGCACCCATTAGGGCCCCAGCTTAAACTTTCCTACCTTCACAGTAAATCCACCTCAGACAGGCACCTTGTAGACACACAAAATTGGCTACCAAATTTGGCCGCCATTCTTTACTGAAATCTATTCTTTGCCTTTGGTGTTGGCCTTTTGAAGGCCAGAGTTGAATGTCATTTCTGGCATCCCTGTCCTTTTGCGTCAACAAGCATGTGAGTGCCCAGGTTATCACATGTAATCAGCATCACAACACAAATAAGATGGATTAAACACCACTGGGTTATGGTGTCGATACTTGAATAGTCAAATAGAGGTAAGCCTTCTGGATGTAACTTAGGGTAACCAGTCTTCTTATGGTGCTTTGCATGTTGAAATTCCATTGTCAAGTGATGTGTAAATAAGCATTATTTCAAGAATAAAATACTGGGTCGCTAATGATTCCTTTGGGAACTTCATTTTACATACAAAAATGATTATGAAAAGCTTTCCAATTAACCAAGTGGATGCGCCTTGAGAGTGCACATGTCTGAGATTAGAGGAGTGGAAGGAGGCATGACAACTAGAAGCAATGCATGATCCCATATTGGAACTGGCTCTGGGGAAACATGGCTAGGACATTATTGGGGCAATTTGTGAACTGGCTTCTCTCTCATTTTTACTCTCTTCCTCTAAAGTTCTTGCCTTCTCCTTTGCTGGCACCTCCAAGGTGACTATAATCCCTAAAAGAGACTTGTTAATCATGAACAGATTTATCACAGAGGAAAAAATGGAAGCTCAAGTAGTGCCCAGAGAAGAGGAAATTGGGAACCATAGGATGATGACAGTGCTTGATGTCATATAGCACCCAGGAAAGGAAGTTTATAAAATCTTCAGAACTCTTTAACAATCAACACGCTACCCACAGGAAAGAACAGGAAAGAGAAGACTGTCTGTAGACAGTCTTTTTCTTCTTTCTTTCCTACTCTTAGACATTTGAATCATTAGATTCCCTGTATTACTAACTTACGCCACATGAGGCGTTCATCCTTTGATGGCAGAATGCCAAAACATTCTTAGAAAGTGGTTCAGAAGGGAGAGGAATAATTGTTCTCTAGGTTTGGGTTTGGAGTTCTGCTAGGAGCTGTCTCTAAAGTGAAGTCTACACTTTTCACCTGACTCCCTGGGAGAATGCTCCAGCGAGAACCCGGAGCACAGAGCAGCAAGGGCCTTACCATCACCATATATCTAACTATCCTCAAAGTAGCACGCATGCTTACTTGCTTTTCACGGTGTGACACAGAGATATTTATACTGTTTGCCCATTCATACATTCATTCACTCATTCATTCATACTTACTGATTCATGCATTCAGCAGTCAGGATTGAGTCTCTTCTACATTCGAAGATCTGAGTCAGGTGCTGTGGGTGTGAAAACATATACACAGGATGGGAGTTCTCAACTGTCTGGATTCATCCATTCATTCATTCACTCAGCAAATATTGACTGAGTGTCTATTCTAGACCAGGCAATGTTCTAGAAGCTTATATCCTAATTGGGGTGGAGAGTCAGCAATTAAACAAGTTCAAATGTTGTTCCACTTCATGAAGTAAATAAATACACTGTGTGTAAGTCATGTAATCATGTTATTTTGACCAGATAGAGCTTTAAATACATTATCTTGTGGAGGCTTTTTTAGCAAGGTACTAAAGACAACCAAGGAAACCTGTTTCAATCACCATGCCTGAGTTATCAAACCAGATTACCAAACCCATCATGGGTCTATGGCAGTGTCCCAACTTCATCACTCTTTTCTAGCAGTTTGAGGCTAGAAAATTCTTTGTTGTGGGGGCTGTTCTGTTCATTGTAGGATGTTTAGCAGCACCCTTGGCCTTTACCCACTAGCTCCCAGAAGTACTCCTTCCCCTGATGTGACAATCAGAACAGTATGCAGACATTGCCAAAGGTCACCTGGAAGCAAAATGGGCCCTCATTAAGAACCCTTGATTATTGGGGAGAAGTGTTCTAAGTTTCAAGTAGGGATCCTGGACACACATATCTTCTGCCTCCCCAGTGTCCTCACCCAATAGTCTCAGGGGGCTTCTTTTTCTCTCTGTTCTCACTCTTTTTTTCTAGTCTCTGCCCTGCAATAGGAATTTCATTTTCTTCTTCCCCTCAGCTCCCTGGTGGAGAGAGCAAGAAGAGAACTCAGGAGAAGGTGCTTTCCAATGGGGCAGGTCCTGCCTTAGGTAGGATCTGGGAGGTGCTGTCTCAGAGACAAATTTTGCTTCCTGCCTCATTTTGCCAAGAATCTGGAGACCCTCATACATAGTCCAAACAAAACCCTGCATTTACTCATGCAGTCAGATGAGCTGACAGCAAGCCATGAAAAAGGCTTACTTTCTACTCTTTGGTTGGAGAATTAGCTGCATTGATTTCATAATTTAAGACAAAGACCTCTTTGCTACTGTACTGCACATATCTCTTGAAAAGAGAGAAGTTTTATTTTATTGAATTCTGATATGGTGGCCTATGGAGTAGCCCTGGGTTTAGGGGTGGGTTTTTCTCAGAAGAGAATGATCAGCCCAAACAGAAGGAGGCTCCTTAGGCGGCAGGAATTCTAGCTAGGCTAAGTGGAGAAGAGGGAGCCATCTGAGATGCTCCTTGAGCCCTGTCATGGGCTTTGAAAGAATCTAGAAGTGCTTCACAATATCCTCGGTTATTGTGTTTCAGCAGTAATATACATTCAGGAAATTATGGGTTGAATGAACCCAATGGGGTTTGCTGTAGGACTTTACTGTAGGACTTTCAGGAGATTTCAAAATGCAATGTAATGTCATGACTATCAAGACTAGGAGCAAATAAATCGCATGTCACAAACTCAATTGACTATGGGAACTTCTCACGTGTTTTAATTTTGACGTAGCTTCTTTCTAAAATTCTGTTCCTTTGAAACCAGGGCTGTAGGGAACTCCAGAAAGGAAAACTGTAATCCTGCTTATCTATTTGGATATTACTCTCTGCTCATTTTTCTCTCCCCAGGTCTTTCCTAACATCTTTTAAAAGTGAGCTTGTTTTGTTCATGCTGTTTAATGGAAATTAAAAGATGAGTTTAGGGGCTGTACATTCACATTTATGGAGTGTCACCCCGGCTCTGGCCAGAATCATTTGCTAAGTCCACGACCATCTCTGTTCCCCATTTGACCTTTGGATGCTGTAGGACTGGGATAGGGCCCAGGCCAGGATGATCTGTATTTTGAAAAATCAAACCAAACATCCCCTAGGGCATTGGTAGGTACAAGCCAAGATGGAGAAGCCCCCTGGGGAGCCCGGAAGGGTAGATTCTCAAAGGGGAGGTGGTGGCGCCCCCCTGAGGTCATCCTGGTGGCAGCAGAAGCAGTTTTCATAGAGATCTCAAGGGAGTAGTGAATCTTCTGGAATAGAAGTCAGGTAGATGAGGTCCCCCTCGTGGGGAAATTCTCCCTCCATTGCCAACTCTGAAGGGCCACCATTTGGCTTTATTTAGGAAAGTGGCAGTTTGTTACAGTTTGTTACATGTTATATTGAAAGAGAGATCTCTTAAAGGAATGACATTTGTTTAAAAAATAATCATTTGAGTTATTTCTAAGATAGTATGGTTTCCCACACAGTGAATATTAATATTAAATACCACCTTATCCTTCACACTCTGTGTTCATGCCGAGGACAGCTGGACAGGGGCTTTGGGCCGTGAACCATCTGGACCATTCTACTATAATCAGACATTGATTTCCAGGGGTGTTGGCTGCAGCTGGAGTGTAGTTGGCTGATCCCCACCCACCTTTGCCCCCACTACCAAGCTCACCCAGGAGACACCAGGCCAGCCTGCCATTGCCAATTACTACCTGTGTTGGTCCCAGGGAGGCCACACCTGATTCTCTGGGGAGTGCCTACCATGTGCCAATCCATGTTACATTGAGACCTGCTTACAGTTAAAATCAAGACAGCCAACCTGAGCTGAGTAGCGGAGATAAAATCTGGATGTAGAACAGCAGAGATGCAAATGCAGGGAAGGGAGCAGAGGAGAGGCCCAGGGGTGAAGCTTAGGGCCTACAAGAGGGAGAGACCTACAGAGTGTCTATCTGCCTGAGGCCTAGGGCACAGCTTTGCCCAGGGCATAAAAACTTAGGACATGCTACAACGTTAGGCAGAAATGTATTAAATGGTACAAATGTTGGTGGCTATAAGTAAAACAGCCAAACAATGTGATCATGCCTGTTTCCTAGAGAAGTTTCAAGGGAGGGTGCCTCTCACTTGCAGTGTAAGGTCAAAGAAGGTATTTCTGAAAAGGTGATACTCAGCTTGAAACTAAAGGACAAGAAGGAACCTTCCATGCAAAGGTTTTGGGGGAGAGGTAGAGGAAATCTTAAGTACAAATAATTAATATTAAGGCAGATAATGGTATCCAGGGCAGAGAAAGAGCTGGGAGGCAGTGAGGTCAGAGAATAAGGCAGATGTAGAGTCAATTAGGGACATGCATGTTAAGACCCAAACCCTGATGGGTCCTCCCATCTCTTTGCTTTCCTTCTCTGTAGCAGACAAACATCTGACTTGATATTTTTCACCCTTCTTCATAGTGTTGCAGCACCTGCTCAGAAACCATTGTCTGTACCAGTGAGCTCAAAGAGCTCACTGGCCCAGCGCCAACTTTCTTTTTTCCATGTTGACAACTGTATTATAAGAAGACCCTAAAGATAGAAGGACAACACTGAAAAGGCTACTCTGGGGTATGTAAGTGTGAGCTTTGGAGTTACCACCTCCCTGAGCTGGATGTTTGGAGGGAAGTTTCCATCTTGCATGTGCTTTGAACAAGAGAAGATGGCTCATCTCCACTGGGGTGCAAGGCAGTGGCAGAGATGGTGGTTTTACAGTAGTTCTTTCCTTGAAAAGAAAGAAATGTATATTCTTCTTTTTTAAAGATTATATTTATTTGAAAGAGAGAGGGAGGGAGAGAGCACATGTAAGGAGGAGAGGGAGAAACAGGCTCCCCGCTGAGCAGAGAGCCCGATGTGGGGCTCCATCCCAGGACCCTAGGATCATGATCTGAGCCAAAGGCAGATGCTTAACCAACTGAACCACCCAGGTACTCCAAGGATCACACATTCTTTAAAACAAGTCATTCTCCTTGAGAGCCCCAGATAATTCAATAACCATGGCCTTTCTAATTCTAAAAGAATTAATAGCTCACATTCTAATAGAATCAACATTTGGACAAACTGAGTCAACAGTTAAACTCTTAACTCAGAGGTCCAGTGTCTTCATGCTTTACCTTTTGTTCCTTTGAATATTATTAACCCTTTGGAATATTTTGGGCCGAGGCGTAACCAGGGATTTGTTCCCCCATTTCAGGCGAGGTGAGGAAAACACAAGGGGCAGTATAGCAAAGCGGTCAACACATGGCCTTGAAGCCAGGCTAGGACATTGGGCCCCTGACTCTGCTAGTTACCATCTACATGACTTAATTATTCCTGGATTGAGTTTGCTCCCCTGCAAAATGGATCCCAGTAGAACTGACTTCATGGAGATGTGTGAGAGATAAATGAGTTAATAATTGAAAAGCAGGTACAGTAGTGCTGGGTCCATAGTGCATGTTCGGTGTTCTTACTCACCATGCTCTTCCACAATTAATAAAAGGGCTTTGGTGTGACAGCTCTTTTGAAGAGTTTAGTTTTGAACCTATGGCTACAGAAATGTGTCCTAAAAGATGAATGTGGGAACATCTGAATTCCTCTGACTTTTCTAATCACAAAGGACTACCATATGTTGGACATTTTATTTTTGAGTTGAACCTCATCAACTATGAACTCCTTTATTTCCATTAACTCTGTTATTGTTCCCAGTGACAAGTAACGTCTATTGGCTCTCGGCTCTTCAGTTGCCTTATCTGTATCTTCCTTCTAGTGCCTGGGCAGGAAGCTTGAAAACTACATTTCCCAGACCCCTTTGCCTACTGCTTCCTCTTTGTTTCTGTCAATGGGAGTTTTGGTAGGAGATTGGAGGGTGGTAAGGAAAATTGAAACAAGCTTTTCCCCCTCCAACTTCTGGGGCAGTGTTTCCAGCTATGCAACAGCAGCCTGAGTGTTGAAGTGGCCATGAGCTCTGAGTAATGCCATCTTCCCTTCTGCTCCTTCAGACCTAAGTATTGTGGTGGTTTTCTACTACTAATCTTTGGGTAACATTACTTCTTTTTACTCTTTCAGCCTTTCTAATGCATTTTAACCAATCTCTTATGTTAAGTTACCTCTGTTTGGGATACTTACATTGTTTTCTATTTTCCTGCTTGGACACTTACTGATACATTTCCAAACCACTTTATGGTACCAGATTCACGGTGACAAGAATCATTCCTTGAAGTATTTAGATACTCACAACTTCCCTCAATGTATATTGTTATTCACTATACAACAGTTCATTAGATCAAGTCCTTTCTTTTTTGGGTCGCACCAAAAAAAAAAAAATCTTTCAAAATTCATCTGGACATATGGACAAATGAGCAAACCGTGAAGAATAAAATGAAAGGAAGTAGTAGATGCATTTTACTGGTCATCTATTGCATCCTCAAACAGTGCCTTGACAATAATACTCATCTGTTACCTCTCCTGGTTTCTGTGTGCAAGGAATTTAGAGCAGCTTGACTGCGTGGTCCTGGCTTGGGGTCTCCAGGAGGTTACAGTCAGATATCAGCTGGGGCTGCTGTCAACTGAAGTTTCAGCTATGGCTAGAGGATCTACTTTTGAAGGTGGCTCGGGTAGCTGGCAAGTCAGCGCTGGCTATTGGCAGGTGGACGCAGTCCCTTTCTATGTGGTCTTCTCCGCAGGGCTCCTAAAGCATCCTCATGGCTGGGAAACTGACTTCCTTCAAAAATGGTAATCTGGGGCACCTGGGTTGCTCAGTGGGTTAAAGCCTCTGCCTTTGGCTCGGGTCATGATCCCAGGGTCCTGGGATCGAGCCTCACATCAGGCTTTCTGCTCGGCGGGGAGCCTGCTTCCTCCTCTCTCTCTCTCTGCCTGCCTTTCTGCCTACTTGTGATCTCTATCCGTCAAATAAATTTAAGAAAATGGTAATCTAAGAAGTTAAAGAGGAAGCTGCAATACCTTTTATAACTAGCGTTGAAAGTCACACATCATTACCTCATTTGTATTCTATTGGTCACACAGGGCCAACCCTGGTTTGTTGTGCAAAGCAAGTACACACAGGTACATAGACAGGAGTCTGAAATCACTGAACTTTCCACAAATCGTGGAAAGTTCTCATCTTCCAACAAGAAAGTTATCAATTTCAAGAGTTCTTTAGATAAGAGGAGGGGATGAAGGGTCTTCCACATTTCCCTGCAGCCTATGAAAAACCATAACAAGCTGTAAAATGTTGAGTAACTTGTTCTGAGAGGCACGGAAAGGGTGTACAAAGGAGGAGTTACTTCTTTTTTCTTTCCACTCTCTTGTTGTGGCTGTCACTCATTAATTCCCTTTTATCCACAGTGCTATCGGCACATCTACTCCTCTGCTTCTAACCACTGGAAGGTATAGTACTCCATGGCATGCATCCAACAGTTTTATGCCTCCTCTCTCCCAGGGGTAAACACGCAGGTTACTGGGGCAGGGGGGAGTTTCTGAGGAAAAAAAGGGATTTATAAGAAGTGCCCAGAGAAGGGTTAACATCAACAATATTTCTCTCTCTCTTTTCAAACTAAGAATGTGTGAAGCAAGAGGGGCTGGAAACTCTCTTTATTCCATAAACATCTGTGCCAGGTACAGTGCTAAGCATTATGGGAGATTCAGAAATTAATGAGATGTATTCCCTGACCTCAAGAAACTTAAGGTTTTAAGACAAAACAGACCATTAGATAGCTAATTATAATATAAAATTAACAACAACAAGGGGCAACCCAATAATTCTGACTTGGGGATCAGAGAAGGATTCATGAAAGGTTGACCCTGAGCAGAATCTTTTTTTTTTTTAATTTATTTGACAGACAGAGATCACAAATAGGCAGAGAGGCAGGCAGAGAGAGGAGGAAGCAGGCTCCCCGAGGAGCAGAGAGCCCGATGTGGGGCTCAATCCCAGGACTCTGGGATCATGACCTGAGCCGAAGGCAGAGGCTTTAACCCACTGAGCTACCCAGGCGCCCCTGAGCAGAATCTTGAAGACGGAGTAGGATATCCCCAGGTGGACAGAAGCGAGTAGAAAAAAATAGAGTATATTTTAGACCAGAAGTGCTAAGTGAGCAGCGATATAAAATAGAGGAGAGAATGTGACAGTGTAAGAAAGGGCACAGAATTATGTGTGACTGCAGTGTATGTGGGGCCTGGAGGTCTGGGGATCTGGGGATGGGACTGGGGAGGTGGGGAAGTCTGGCAAGATGAGAGGGACCAGATCCTGGTGAGTCTTTAGTGCCATGCAGGGAGCCTGAATCACTCAGCCATGATTCAGCAATGGGAAGGAAGGGAAGCTTCTTGAAGAGGGAAGTGGTATTATCAGACCCATGTAGAAAGGAGAGGATTAATACAAGAGACCACCAAGACCAAAATGTGTATGGCCAGCTGAAGAAATTATGGCTGTTTCAATTTTTCTCTTTCGGGGTCACCTGCAGTTGCTAATTTTCTTACAGTGAGTGTGGATTATTGGTGAATTTTAATATAAAATACATAAAATAATTTTTTGTATGGTAAAATAGAAACTATAAATGGGGAGAATGGAGGAAGCCAACGAGAGTGAGAGTCTACAGTGGGTAGGAAGGAGCCTCGGTCTCCAGGGGCTCTGGAGACATGGCTGGGGCAGTGAGGGCAAAGCTGGCAGAGAAGAGAAGAAGAAAACTTCATTCTCATGTTCTTCCAAATTTGCTGAGTGTCTGCCTTGGCCTTCACTACTGCAAGGGCTTGATGGAGAATTGGGTCAGTGACCAATAGATTGCACTAGGAAAGGGGTTATCTTTCAGGCTACTGGGCCCTGAGTGTATTTGTGAGCTGAGGGGGCGGGAAACTTAGATAATGAAATACAAGATAGCAAAAAGTTCAGTAAGTAAGAGGCAAGATCTAAGAGTAAATCAGAGGGAATAAGGTCAAGGTCTCAAGTGCAGTGTGTATGTGTGTGTATTTTAGGGGGAATATCTAAGATAGAGAATATATGAAATAGAGGTATGTATAGTATGTAATAATGAACATCTACATAAGTGGGTATGCACATATTAATACATTTTGGATCTGAATATATAGCAACTCCTGAAAATAAAGAATTGGGCAAAGCCATTTGCCCCTGCTATCTATAAAAGTATCAAGGGCTATTCAGAAAGAGGAAAAAATACACAACACATCCTATAAACAAAGCAATTGAGGAAATGCAGTTTGCTCCCCCGCACCACTCACCCCGCAAGAGAAGAAGAAAGTGTGAGACAAAAGGCAGAAGAATGGCTACACAGGAAAATCCCTTGCCCAGAGGCTGCTCTGTGAAAGGTGGTCAGCGCAGGATACAAGAGGACCAAGCAGACATAAAGAGGCCCCCCTGGCACAGGGACCCGGCTTGTCACAGCCTGGACTTGGTGTTGATGGATGTGCCTCCAACATGCCCTGATGTTCTCTATCCCCTTCAAAGTTGCCTCTTTTGAAGAATTTGTGTTTGGCCAGAGTTAAATGAACCATGTGGCTTGGGGAGTTTTCTCCCTGCCTAAGGGATAGAACCATTCCACATGTTTCAGGCAAAAGCCTGAGGAGGTGACCCGAGAACTTGAGGGTCCCAGAGCTATTTTTCACAGTGACTCGCCAATGATCAGCAGACCCCTCTGAGCCAATGGAAAGATGGACGCTGGACCTGGCACTGGCATCAGCCCCTCTCAGTCCCTGAGTCAGACTGAAGCTAATTATCCCTGCCTGCCCCCACCTGCTAGCTTGCTTGCTTGGTCTTGCTTTTTTTTTTTTTTTAATTTTTTACTTTATTTTCAGTGTAACAGTATTCATTGTTTTTGCACCACACCTAGTGCTCCATGCAATCCGTGCCCTCTCCAATACCCACCACCTGCATCTGTCTTAATAAGGAAGAGACTCCTACCATGGCGTCTTCATGTAAACAAAGCAATTTGTGACTTGATTAACCCAGATGGACAAGTGTGTCCTTTTCTCCCTTCTCCTCTTTACTGAGTTTGGACAATGAAAGGAGTTTCTCTCCATGCAGAGGGCAATGCCCACCAGTGGCAGATCTGGCTTTGCTTTTGCTCTTACCACCTCCCTTCCTCTAACACCCATTGCAAAGGATTCATTTCAGGCATCCCATGGACACTGGGCCCACTTCTTTCTGGGCTCTCTCTGTTTGCATAATGAGCAAATCAGAAATGCCACCACCATTAAAAATCAAACCCATGATTTGTCCAGGTGATAAGGTTTATAGTTAATATTAGCTGCTGTGATTTATCAGGAGAATAACTACCTGGTGATACATTTCATGAATGTACCACCAAACCATCTATCAATGTGACGATGAACTTTTCATATCTGAGCAGGCCTGTGATGGGTATGGAATCAAGGAACTTACCTGCATGTCTATTAAATTACTGGAACACAAGAAAGCAAATAAGAGGCTCTGGCAGCTAAAAGGGGGCATAAAAAGGGGGAGAAAATAATGAAAAAATTTTTATACCAACACATTATAAAACATTAACATCATTTTTTATTTGTTTGTCCTTTGAAATTTATTCCCTAGTGTCTTCTTTCTCTCACATATTGTTGCCTTAGGTTGAAATGAAGCTGCCATTACCCCCCTCCCCAACCCCCCCCGCACTGAAAAACCCCACCCAGACAAAGAAGGGCCCTGAGCTGATTCCAGGAAACATACATCCTGAACCTCTGAGGGTCTCTGGATATGTGTAAATGTAGCAGCTAAATCAGCACAATGCAAATTAGGACTTGTATTACTTCTCCATTTGCAACTATAACAGGTTACCACAAACTTGGTGGCTTTGACAATGCAAATTTACTTTCTTCCAGGTAGTTCTATAGGTCAGAAGTCTGACAGGGTCTCACTGGGCTAAAATCATGGGGCTGGGGGCACCTGGGTGGCTCAGTGGGTTAAAGCCTCTGCCTTCAGCTCAGGTCATGATCCCAGGGTCCTGGGATCGAACCCCACATCGGGCTCTCTGCTCAGCAGGGAGCCTGCTTCCTCCTCTCTCTGACTGCCTCTCTGCCTACTTGTGATCTCTGTCTGTCAAATAAATAAATAAAATCTTTTAAAAAAATAAAAAGTAAAAATAAAATCATGGGGCTGCATTCCTTTCTGGTGACCCTAGGGAAGAATCCTTTCCTTTCCTCTTCTAGCTTCTAGAGACTGCCTGAATTCCTCCGATTTAGGGTCCTTTCTTCCATCAAAGCCAACAATGGTAAGTCCAGTCCAGTCCACATCCCCTTATTCTGACCTCTTCTGCTTCTCTCTTCCACTTTTAAGGACCCCTGTGAGTTAAGGACCCAATCCCCCAGAGGGATCTGAGATAATCTCTCTATGCTATTAAAGTCAGACCATTAGCCACTTACTTTCACCTGTAGCCTTACTTCCTCTTTGTCATTACATAACACATTCAAAGTTTCCAGGGATTAGGGCATAGCATCTTCAGACTTTTCTATTATAGGACTTGAGTTTTGTGGTAGTTGTTGTTGTTGTTTTTTTTGTTTGTTTGTTTGTTTGTTTTGTTTTGTTTCTTTTATTTTGACTGGTGCTATTTCTTTTTTGGCTCAAAATAGTAACAGATAAGCAAAGTGAAGTCTTAAAGGAGGTTTCTGAAACAGATTACTATTCACATTTTCAGGCAGCGGCCCCTTATTACCTGCTGATTTGGGCAAGTTAGTAACGCCTTTTCTAAGCCTCTGTTTCTCATCTGTAAAATGGGGAAAACACAATCTCCTACAGAAATGAATGCAGGAAATGGGATACTGTTTGCAAAGTTTTAGCATAATGCCTAGCATGTATTAAGTACTCAATAAAAGTATTAATGGGTTTTTTGAAGTTAGGCCGGGATACAGGCAAAGAAGGGACAGCATGTAAACAGGTATCAGTCCTCCTCCCCACTCGCTCTGGTCCCACCTGTAGAAACCTCTCCATCTCACTGGGCAAGGAAAGGAAATGTTCAGCTGTCATCTCTGCTGCCCTTCCTAGGGGCTGCAATTTTCTTTTCCTTTGCTGCCTTTTTCCTTCTCTCACCTTCCCCTGCAGACAGGCCAAGGGGTCAAAGACTTGGTACTGACTCAGAGTAGGTTTGGTTGCAAGAAGAGCTCCTAATGGAAGTGGCAGGAATGGGGGTGGGGGCGGCGGGTGTGGAACCCCCAGATGAGTCCCACCTCATCCTGCCCACAATCACTCACTGAACCCGCCCCTGCAGGACCTATGGCCTCAGCTCCCAAGGCTTGTGGATTGCATTAGCATGAAATAATCAGAATTTTCTAGGCCTAATTACATCTGACTTTGCAAGTCCCCTGACTTTGCCCAGGGGAGGGCTGTCTTCCTAGACAGAGCTCTGGTGGCTATCAGGTCCCTAAAGTGGCCCAGACAACCCAGCATGGGTGCCCAGAAAGACTAGCCTTCCAGAAAGGTACCAGGTTACCTACTGGGCTGACAAAACCAAAGCTCTGTTAACTCTGTTAACATACAGAGTTGATGTCGATGCTAGGAAATGGGTACTCTATACATGTCAGGAAAATAATCCAACAATTTTTTTCCCATTAAAAGCATATATACATTTTAAAAATAAAAAATAAGCACACATATGTACCTTTCTGGCCAGCGATCCAACTTTGGCAGAATCTATTCTATTGAAGAAACAAAAATAAATACTGATCCATGAGGTTGTTTGAACAAGAAAGCTTATTATAACAATATTTGTGGGACAGCAAAAAACTTGGAAACCTTGATGTCTGTCAGTGGGTAGAGAATTAAATTATAGTATGGCCATCTGCAAAATATTGTGTAACTACTTAAAAGAAGGAGTTATTTGTTTAGTTATTGATCTTAAAGGATCTGGTACAAGAGAAACATATACCATAATTTTGTTAAGATAAAAAAAACAACCTTGGGCACCTGGGTGCTTCAGTCAATTAAACATCTGACTCTTGATTTTGGCTCAGGTCATGATCTCAGGGTCCTGAGATTGTGCCCCACATCAGGCTCTGTGCCTGGAGCCTGCTGAAGGTTCTCTCTCCCTGGGGCACCTGGGTGGCTCAGTCAGTTAAGCATCTGCTGTCTGCCTATGGCTGGGGTTATGATCCCTGACCAGAATCGACCAGAATCATGCCCCATACTGGGCTCCCTGCTCAGTGAGGAGTCTGCTTCTCCCTCTGCCTCTCACCCAACTCTCATGCTCTCTCTCTCAGTCTCTCAAATAAATAAATAAAATCTAAAAAAAATTCTCTTGCCCCTCTTTGCTGGCACTTGTGTGCGTTCTCGCTCTTTCCCTCAAGGAAAGAAAGAAAGAACGAAAGAAAGAACAAATGAACGAAGGAACGAAAGAAAGAAAGAAACCTTGTGAATGGGTTCATGTCAATGTTTTCAGAGCCTGGGGAAAAGTATGGAAGGATACACATCAGTCTAATCACAGGGCAGGGTGGGTTAATTTGTTTTCCTTCTATGTGTTGCTTTGGTAGTTACATAAATACTTCAATGTTTCAACTTGGGAAGAGGAATTTAATATAAATACTACCTTATAATAAATTTTCATAATATAAATAGCAGCAGAGAGAAGAGGAAGAAGGGAAACTGTCAAGGAAGCTCCAAGGTCAGTTCTGGGAGAACCTAGGGATTTCACGCTGGGGGTTTGTAGACAGTGAGTGAGAGCCAGGGCTGCAGGGGTGTGGCTAGAGCACAGTCTGTGTGGAGCCACTGACTTAATTCAAATTTATCTAGAGCATCCTCTAAGAAGGCCAGAGTGGGGTGGAGCGCTGGGTAGCCTCCAGCAAGAGGAATTTAAGCTGCTAGCCTATGAAGAAAAACTTCCCAAAGTATTATGGGTCATAATGAGTCTTTCTACTAGGGGTTATTTTGAAGAATTCAGCAAGACTTATCGGATTAAGCTGGTATAGAGACAGGAGGAAGCAAAATACCTAACGTTAGGTAAGAGGCCAGTAGTGGGAAAATGGTTTACCTACCTTATCTCATCTGAAACAAAAATGCAACCCAACAAGGTAGGTATGATTATCCCCATTTTACAAAGGAGGAAATGGGGGTTGAGTAACCCACCCAAGATTATGCAGCTGGTAAGGGGTCTTTTGGCTCCGTAGTCCACACTCTAAAGACCTTGTCCTACCAGGGTGAGAATCTGGATGGGAATATTACCCTTCCCCTTCACCCCATGGGGCTCAAGTGGGCAGGGCTGGGCAGGGTTTCTCTTCATTCCCAGGTTGGGGTTTGCCACTGAGGTTCTGGGCTCCAATATCAAGGAAGAGTCCCTGAGAGACAATGTTCTTCTCCTTGGGGGAGGAGGGAACAAACTACAGCATTACAAATTCCCTGATGCCCCACCTGCGGTGACTTGAGGGTGCAGGGCTTGACTGCTGGTGAACCCTGGGTCTTGCTCCAGCCGCACAGCTGACATCCTCACTGCCCCGTCCCCACTTTATTTTCACAATAGGGGCAAGGGAGGAGGGAAGCAATGCTTTGCAGGGGTGAGACTAGTGGACCTTTTCTCTGGTCCCATGGGACCAGACCATAGACTGTTTCAGAGAGTGGACACCTCTAGGACTGGCGGTGTCCAGCCTGGAGCTTCGGAGGTGGGGGGGGGGGGAGAGCTTTGTGTGTGCTGGGCTGGGGGTGGGGGGTGGGGCGGGTAGTGGGAGAGGGAAAGAGTGTTTGGAGACCTTCCCAGAAACAGCTCTGCCAGGATCTGAAGGAGTGTCGGGAAGGGGGTGGGGGAAAAGGAGGAAGGGGGGAAGGGGCAAAGGCTTCATCTCCTCTCAGCCATCTTATGTCCCCTGGGATGCGCTCAGGTGCACGGTGAGTGCTGGAGCTCCTGCCCTCCATGGACTTCACTCACACCTGCCTAGCCCAGAGGTTCTGAGGCTCGGTGATGACCATGACCCTACCCTTGAGGCTCCAGCTGGAATGAAAGCATCTCTGGATTTACAAAAAAGAGAATCTGCATGGTGGTCCTTGTGCTCATTCGTTTCTCTGAGAGTCGTGAATGAAAATCAGTCCCCATTTCTTCTCTATCCTCCGCAACTCTACCATCTCCACCTGGAAATTTCTCCATTATCTCCTTCTGTGTTTAAGAGGACTGCCTTCCTCTCTCCCCTCTGCTGATTCTGTCTCTGGATGTTTTCCCCCATCTTCCTCTGCATCCCCATTTTCCAGGCCCTCCTTCTCTTGCCACCTCCTGGTTCCCTCTACTTCCCCCTCCCAAGGGCTCTGGAGCTGACCTCTCTAATATTTTCACGAGGATAACCAAATATTACACTCAAGTGAACCTTTGTGTCTTGGATCTACTTGGGCAGGGAGTAGAGTGAAGAAAGGCGCTTCTACAATCCCAACAAGTCCTCAGAGGCTCAGGGCCAGTGCTGGTGGGCTGCTTGGAGAGGTGGACGTCGGTATGACATTTCCTTGGTGCACGACACCCACTAGGATCCCCATCCCCATCTGGGTGAGGGGTGTGCGCACCCTGGTTAATATCTCCCTGAGCTGGGAACAGGGCTTACTGCTTTGCTGCTTAAAAACATCAACTAACATATGGAGATGTCATCATGATTAAACAGCAAATTATAGTCGAAGACGGCGCGATAATAATCTAAACAATCACCACAACAAGAAGAAATGTTCTCTCACGAGCCAGATGCGGCAGCCTGTGTTTCTGAGACTAGCGCCCCTGCCTTCCTGGGGCTCCTCCCCCCGCCCCGAGCGCACTTGCTGGTAGTACCGGCCTAGGACTGGGCAAATGAGTCCCCAACAGGGCACCGATCTCTCTCGAGGCACTGGTAGGATGATCTGGGACAGGACGGAGTGGAGGCGCGGAAGGACGTGGCGGTGGAGTGCCCTCCCTCTGGGAAAGCAGTTGGAGCCACAGGAGGACGGGGCTCCTGGAGAAGAAACTTGTTGAGAGAGCAAAGGAGCCCGCGTTCCCAATCCTTCCCGCCCGTCCTCTCTGTCCCCTCTCTGAGCCTCGCCTCCTCCCAGATCTCGAAGGAGACAGATTTCCAGGTGGGAAACCCGCGCTGCTAGGGGAGGGGCGTCCTTCGTGTGTCTCGGATGTCTCCCTTCCCCCAAGCCTGGGAGAGCAATGCGTGTATTTTCCTTTGGCCAGCCAGAGGCCCAGCTGAGTGCACCGGTTCGCCCCCAGCCCTCCTTGGGAAAGATACCGGCTGGAGGCGGCGAGCTCTCCAGGCCAAAAAAAAAAAAAAAAAAAAAAAAAAAAAAAGAAAAGAAAAAAAAAGGAAAAAAGAAAAAATGATAGGAGACCCTCCCTCTTTCCCTTGTTCTCCTCCCCCTCATTAAATAGGTTCGTATTTAAAACAGGCTCAGACATTTTAATTTGAAATTCCAGGGACTGCACTTGGGTTAGAATCATCCTACCTCTACTTGGACCGAAAATAACCCCTGAAACGAAATGATCAAAACCAAACGCTATTTTCCAAAACAACCAACGTTCCCTGTGGGTGACCTTTCCGCGCAGGCAGGCAGGATCTCCTTTGCTTCTGGCTGAGAACAGGGGATCGACCGAGGAGGGGCTGGGTAGAAGGTGCGGGTGAAAGTATTCCCAGGAGCGGCCCGGCGCGGCGCGTGCGTGAACTGGCCGCCGTAATATATGCTGCCATTAAGAATCCGGGCAGGTTCTAGCGCTCGGGGCGCAGGGACGCATGTGTTGCTGGAATTCAATCCGTGGGGGGAATGCAGATTGGGCTGCGACCTACTGGGTTTGATTTATGAACTGTTACTCTAGCGATTGTTTACACATTACATTTCAGAGCCGCCGCGCACCCTCCCGGCGGCGGCCGGCTCGCTCCGCGGCGCGGGAACCCGCCGCAGCCTCCAGGGCCTCGCTACACCAGACCCCCATCCCCACTCCGCGGGACCCCGCCCTCCCCCCTGCAGCTCCCTCAGCCCCCTCTCACCTTGTCCTAGAAATCAGATTTCGTTTTCCTTGAACCCAGACACAGACGCTCAGTTCTCCCTCCCCCAGCCTGCTCCAGTTCCCGCGGCCTTGGACCCCGGTCTCCTCCGCCCGTGATTACTCTCGAATGTTTACTTCTCCGTAAGGCCATGCGGGGCCTATAAATAGGAGAGGTGGAAGCAGCTCGACTGCCAGATCAATAGGGCCCCGTCTCCTCGCCATTTCAGCTGAGCTGTCTTATTAATTATGAAAGGATTCACCTGATCCCTGCCAGGGACCACAGCCTCTCCTCGGCCCCTCTGCTAGAGCCCTTAATGGCGGTTCGTTCGCAAGCTGCCTCTGGCCACCGCAGAGGAAGAGGCGAATCGTGGTTAGGACTCGGCCTGCACCGATCGTGGTTAGGGCTCCGACCCGCCTGGGGCGGGGGCCTCAGGCTGGGCACTGGCCTTGGGTCTGCGTGTGTTTTCTCGAGCAAGCCCAACCTGCCCGAATCCTCACCTACAAAAGATCTCTGCTTTTTATTTATTGAAAATACAACGTCCTCTTTCTCTTCAAGTAAACACGATTTCAGAAAACTGGCAAAGTGACCCAGTTAAAGAGGGTCTGCTTGAAGATGACAGGTTATCTACTGGCTGGCGAACAGGTGCTTGTATACTCCATCGTCCCGTGTCCCTACGGAAACCCCGGGCACGGGATCAAGAAAGCAGGTTTGGGGCAGGAAACAAATGACACCCCCATTTCAAACAATAACTTTTATTTTATACTTCTCTATACTTTGTAGCAAATCTTTTTTTGCTGAATTTAATTTATAATAAACTTTTTAAATTACATCTCTCTCTTTTTTTTTAAAATCAAGGCTCTTTTATGTCAAAATCTTTTTTTTAACTATATTTTAGATTAACATTTAACACCCCCCCTTGTGATCTATACCGTTGGATATTCAGGTATTACTGTATGTGTAACAGCTAAAACAAGAGGGAAAATAAAGGCAGTGGACTTGGAAAGATGCATCGACAACAGCAGGTAAAGCTTAACCTCTCAGTGACTTTAGCAGCGATTCTTCTGGAAGTCTTTACCTAGACACCCAAGATTTCCTCAATCCCTTCCCTCTCTCCCTCCTATCCTTAAACCACAAAGCCAACAATCTGTCCTTTCACTTTACTCGAGGAGAAATGTGCAGTGGAAATGATCAAAACAAGATACTGTGGAAGAAAGACGTGAGCGTGAATTATTCACCATATGCTTTCCTCGTGGACATCTCTCTTGAATTCATTCCCCTGGCCTTCTCCTCTCCTCTCTTTCCTATTAGGAGGAGCCCATCATTTGTCATGTATTAACATGATTAATATAGTAGGTGGCCCAGGGCCGTTCCTGAGATTCTTGTGCCAAAAAATAAAAATTAAAAATTAACAAAAAATGGGGTGGGTTTGCCGTTTTCTTATTTTTGTGTGAAGACGGACTAAAGCTGAGGTCCGATTTGGGCTGTGCTTGCTTGCTCACTGATTGGTAACATTTGGCAAATAAAACACAAGAAATCAAACGAAATCAAAAGGAGAATCAGGATTTCCCACAATCCTATATGAGTGTTGTCAGCATCACAGAGAATCACAACGTCCCCAAAGAACGAATGGATCTTCCTCTCGATTTCCGGGAGCATGGAGTGAATGCGGGTGGGCGCGCGGGGGGAGCCGGCCCCGCGCTCAGAAGGAAAGCCAAGTCGCTAAAGCAGCGGAGAGAGACATCAGGAGCACGGGGAGCGCCGGGAGCAGGGACCCCGCCGCCCCGTTGCCGCTGCCGCAGAGTTCGAATAAGCTGCCTTGGATGTTGAGGTTTTTGGATTCTTTTCTCAGTTTATCCCACATATCTTTCGCCCCTTCCTGGCAATCCGTAAGGGCTGTGACCGTGCAGCTGTGGAAATCCTCCCAGTATCTGGCGAGGAACAGAACAAAACGGAAGAAGCAGGTTGACTTTGGGCGCGGGGAGGACCCGGGCCAGCACCCCTGCGCCTCCTCCCCACCCCCACCGCCTCCACCCCGCGGCCTCCGCAAACCTCTGCGGGAGCCACCCCGCCACCTCCTCTCCACCCGCCCGGCGCCCCGGTCGAGCTACGTTTGCTTTCGCCAGACCTCGGCCCACCCTGGAAGCCGACGTCCGAGGGCGGAGACCGCCCCGGGCGGCGTCTGGTTCCTCTTTCCCGCTCCCGGGCGGGGACCCGGCAGCCGGGAGCCGGGCCGCACCCGCAGCGCCGCGCTGGCACCTCGGCCTGCGCAGACAGATTGCTCGTCCTCCTCGGGGAAAGCTAGGAAAACAGTGCTAAGCCTTGCAAGCTGCCGCCCATTAATGCCTCTTAGCTTGCAAGATGGGTTACTTGCTCAGAGCAAGGCCCTCCCCTCTTGGCTTCTCACTTTCTCCTCCCCCTCGTCCCTTCTGTGTCCCACCCCCCTCCTCGCTGCGGTACTCCCTCGCCTTCACCCGCACTCTCCCTCCTCCCTTCCTTTTGTTTCCCGTTCTCCGATTTTCCCATCCCTTCCTCTTCCCTTCTTTGTCTTCCTCCTTTCCCTCCCCTCGGTTTTCCTCTGTTGAGTTCCTCACTTCCTCTTCCTCCTCCTCTCCCCCTCCTCTTCGGCCCTCCTTGACCCCCAGGGGTCTCCACAGTCCCCCGGCTCAGATTCGGTCCGGAGACTCCTGCCTGCCTCTCCCCTCCCCGAGTCGGTGAGTGTCGGTGCCCTGGGGCCAGCCTGTAGCCACCTTCTGTTTTTGCAAATCCCAGTGCTCCCGGGCCTGCACGCTCGGTCCCTCCTTTTCTCCCGCTCCGGAGTCCTTTTGGGGTTGGGCCCCAGGAAGCCTCCTCCCCACGGCCTTCCGGGTACGGTGTGCAGCCCCCCAGGCCGGGACTCCGGTGCCGCCGCGGTACCCTCCGCCAACCTTCCAGGGACCCCGCTCTCCTCCTCTGTCCTCGCCTCTACCCGTAGCCCCAGGCCATCTTCCCCAGCCACTTCCTCCCCCTTGGGCTCAGCTCCTAGCCCCGCCCCCACAACCTTCAACCAACCTGCCCTTTTTCATTATTGTCCCCCTTTCTTCCGAAAACCCAAAATAGATCCCGAGACTAAATATAATTCCAACCCGTGATCGATTCCTGGGGCGCTGTCTCCTTTCGGTGCTGGGTCGATCCGTGCGTCTCGGTAACTCCGAGCTGGGCTGGCTCCCACTTCACCCGGGCCTGTAGCGCCAGGTCACTAGCGATCGCCTTCCATGCAATTTGGTTGTATTTTCTCCTATCCCTCCCTTCTGCTCGCTAGCCTGGACTGTAAGTGCGTTGAAGGCAAGCACCATGTTTGATTTATTCTTGTTTGCACTCCCACCCCATCCTCTGGCTAATAGCAGATATAAATGCTTGTTTAATTGCCTTGAGCTCTGGCTGTTTTCTAACGACCTTTGTGAGTCTCTAATTTATGAGGACGGGGGAGCCTGGAGCACAGAGCTTCCAGATTCCTCACTTCATAATAAACAGCAAGATTGAGAGAAACCAAGAGGCGGAGGGAAAGCTCTCTTGCTGTCATTTGCACCTCCCAAAGGATGTCTAAAGCTCCCCTTTCTTTATGCATGCCCAGATGGGGACAGGACCCTCCTGGAAGAGGAGTATGGTGATAAAGGACAGATATCCACATGGTACTGAGAGGCGGTGGGTTTCAGCAGAGTGTTGAGCAACCGGAATCATTAATGAAGTGGAAGCCCAGACCCAGCAGTGGCCTGCAGCCTCTGGAGGATGGGGTGGGCAGGGGGTTGGGGGAGGATACTTCTATCCTCCAGGACCAAGTCCTGCAAAAAAATTAAAATAACTTGCAAAAACTGAATTCTAGCAAATAATAGAAGATTTGGGAGCCGATCTATATCTAACCTTTTGTCAATCTTCATAAAGCTACATTCTTACCTATCACCAGACATTTGGAATTAAAGTAGGTGGGTATACAACCCAGATCAGTCTTTTGTCCCTTTTCTGATAGGAAGGTACCAGCTACCTAGCTGCTGAGGCTTTTGGTGGATATCAGGGTACTTAGGAAAATGTGTAGCAAAATTGACCCCCATTTAATTACTCATTGTTTAAACAAATAAATGCTCCTTCCCTAGGAATTAGAGAAAAAGGATTTCACTGTATACAAAGGATGGTGCGGAAAATGGTTTCATCAACCTGTGGGAGCCAAGGAATACCTCTTGCCTTGGCTTTTTGGTTAAGGCGAGAATTGGGTGAGGGGTGGGAGTTACAGCTTTTTTTGAAAAATAAAATAAAGTAAAATAAAATAAGTGTGTGTGTGTGTGTGTGTGTGTGTGTGTGTGTGTGTTATAGAGGACACAGGTACTTCTAAGGTCTGCAGTAGCTAAAATGTTGCTGGTCTACCACAGTAGGGCTCTCTGCTAGTTACCTCCTTTCCTAGTGGGAGCAGTGCTTTTCAGCCAAGCTCTGGGAAAATCCACTGTACCTGGCCAGGTACCTAGCCCTTACCTGCCTGTGGCCTGGGGATACCAAGCAAATGCAGAGAGGAAGGTGGGGGGAACAAGAGGGTGGCTAGCCCAGACCTCTAATTTGCCACAGACTCAGGAGAGATGGTCACTGGATGCCCATGACATACTTTTCTTGGGCAAAATCATTGACACTAAACAAAATATTCTTACAGCTTCTCTCTTAGAAAGAGAAAGAGGGACCCGCGCTCCCTAGCCTGCCCCCAAGTGTTCTTCGTGTGTAGCAGAACGGGGTTTTATCAGGGGAAATGGACAAAATAAACGATTGACATTGACCTTTCCTTTATGCAAACCTGAGGTATTTCCTAAAACGCTCTGCAAACCAAAACCAAGTCTTCTTCGGAGAGTACTCGGCAGTCCACTCATTCACGCACGCAGGGGGAAAAAAAATGACGAAGACTGCCTCAAAGTAGAGCGAGGAACCGCCAGCAGTTTTCTGCCCTCGCTCCGGGTTCTAGCGCGCCTAGTGCCCGCGCCTCTGTTCCTGCGGGTGAGGATGCGCTGGGCTAGGCCCGGCTCCCGCGTGGGAGGGTCCACCCCTGCTCATCTCAGACCACAGGACCCCCCTCGGGCAGTGCAGACCCTAGCCGAGGCCTGAGGTCCAGAGCCCACAGCCCAGCACGCTCCGATTCGCGCTGGCGGGGAATTCAGAGCGCAGGCCCGCAGCCAAGCCCGCACGGACCTCAGCAGCGCCCCCCGGAACAGAAACCCAGCAGGCCAAAGTGGACACTTACGTGCACACCGTCTTGATGTTCGTCTTGTCGTCCAGGCCCTGCGGGTAGTTGGCCATGCTGTCGCCCAGCTTGAGCAAACAGTCCGAAAAGCCCTTAAAGACCGCATCGCACTTGCCCGCTGCTCTCACGGCCTGCACCAGGTACGCTGCGGGGAGGAGGGGACACTGGTCAGCAGCGTCGCGACCCAGCCCGGCAGCCCCCGCGGCCCGCCAGCCCCCGACTCGTTGCCCAGCCTCGCGGGACGCCAGTGTTAAAGGTAAATGAAAGATGTGGCCCAAGAGTGACTGACCCACCCCCAACTATAGACTTGTGCGGACCGTCTGCGCGCGAGCGGGTGCGGGAGGGGGAGGCGAGTCCATTCCTTTCCTGCAGCTCCCTCCCGCATCTCGCTCTGCATCTTTTTCTGTTTCCATCGCCCCCTCTTCTCACCTCCCCCGTCTCTTTTATTTCTCTCTTTCTCCTCACTCCCTCCTTCGTTTCCCAACACTTCCCCAGCAAGTCCGTCCTGGCTCTCGAAGTGCAATCTTGCATTTCTGAGGTGACAGAGGGGGTAACGGCAGCAGAGTGCGGGGGTGACGAAGGGGTGAGGAGGCGGGATAGTGTGGGGGCCACGGAGCTGAACCTCTGGCCACGTCTTGCGAGAAAGCCTCGGACCGGCTCCCCGTGCTTGGTGGGTGCTCAGCAAACACTGCTGAATGACTAAATTAATAAAGTCTCTGGAAGCCAGCAGCAGCCATCGAAATGGGTTGTTTATTATAAATCGGACTGCCTACCGTGGAGTATGTGTTCCGGGTGAGATCGTCGCACTCACCCTCCCCACCCCACTGGAGAAAGAGCAGCCTTGGCGTCCAGAGACTGGGCTGGGGTGACGAGTGGCCGGGGCACTCGGGGCCGGGCAGAGTATCTGTGTTGGCAGAGGTACCCCGGGCCGCCTCCCGGGGGCTGGATCCGTGAAACTCTGTCCGCGGCTCAGCTCCCCACACTCCCCGAAAAACCAGCCACCAATCCGCCTGCAGCGAGCGGATGGGACCTTTTCTCTCCAGGCCCCAACCCTGAAGGGCCCAGGTTGGCAGTCGACCCGGGGCTCCCGGCGTCTAGCTCCGGGTCCATTCCAGTGGGTGAGGCTGGGCGGGGGGCGGGATGGCGGCCGGGACCAGGGGAGGAAGGGGAAGGGAGGAGGGAGGTAACCCGAGCGGCTCCGAAGTCCTCTCTCCTGGCCTCGGGGCCGTCAAACCCCTCGGCGGCGGACTGCGGCTGCCAAGGCCGTTTCTCTCCACCCCTAGGCCAACGAAACAGGCTAAACGTTCCTTGGTGCTCGGCCAGAAGCACGTAGAGGGGCCAGGAGGGGAGCAAGAACCGTTCATCCACGCGGTTGGGGCTCGGGGAGCAGAGGGAAAGGCCGATCTTCTCAGAATCAAAATCGGCCTCCAGTACCCGCGACCCAGAGCGCGGGCTCCTTCCTGGGGAGGATTCTTGCCTCCAGGGCTTGTGTGTGAATGTCTCCGAAGAGGACCATACACCTCACTGCCCCCGAGAGCCGGCCCAGACGCAGACAAGAGGGAAGGTGACCGAACCTGCAGCCTCCGAGAGCTCCCGGTTTGCAAATTGCGGCAGGAAGAGCGAGGCGGGCCTTGCGCTTTCTAATCCGGAACGGGAAGCGCTGGGGAAGGGACTGAGGTTAACTTCGACCTCGGCTCGGGCAGATACGTAAACCTTCATGAATCTCCCTCCCCCACCCCCGAGAAATAATAAAAGCCCTTGCGACTGCAATATCAAATAGAACGCTGAGATAGAGTAAACGAATCTTCGTTCTCCTAGAATCGGTCACAGTGAAACGAGCCCTACACACCCTCCGCTACAACATGCCACAAATGCATCTTTGCAGCGCCGGAACGGAGTAAAATACAGCCCCTCTTCCCCCCGCCCCAGCTCCCCGTCTCTCCTTACCCTTCACCTCCACCCCCAAAACTCAGTGGCAAAAAAGTAGCCCCTAAGATGCACTGGCAATATTTTAACGGGGGAACTGGGGCTCGCCGGGGGCAGGAAGCGCTCCCGTCACGTTATCTTTGCGGGAGCTGCTGGAGAAGAACCTCCACACCGCGCATGTGTGAGTGTGTGCGTGTGTAAAATAAGGAGTCGTGAAAATTTCTGTTTTTTTTTTTTTTCCAACTATTACTGCTTCGTCTCTAGTTCGCTGTGGGAGGACCGGAGCTTGCGCGCGGGACGTGTTTTGAAGCTCATGCAGCCAAACAGGTCACAGCCCGCGCGACCCTCGCTGTCCTTCCTGAACCGGGCTTCAGCGAGGCTCGGACGGGCGACCTGGGCTCCTTCCCTCTCCTCTCCGGTGTCCGCATCTTGTGCCTTTTCCATCTGTTCATTCATTCGTTCGACCTCTCATTCATTTCAAACTTCCTCCCGCGTGTCTTCATTTGCGTTCACCATCCTCTCCCATCTCCTCGTCCCTTCCCAACCCCCACTTTTGTTGCCAAATGTCAATGATTTGGGACAGCTCCCAGCCATGAATTAAAGATTGAGGCTCTGGTGCGGGAAAGGGCAGACATTCGGGAACAAACATGCTCAATTTCAATTCCACAGCCAACAAATGGTCATTTTCCGGTCGAGGTTAATGTGTTCCAAGCGTATCCCGCATGCACAATCTTTCTCTCTCTCTTTTTAAAAACCCCTCCAAAGTAAGGTTATTTCCCTCCAGGAAAACAGCCCTGAACCTGCTCTGCTTAAAACCCTATTTCAAAAATAACTGCTATATCTTGCTCTCTAAAAATTTGCAGGCTAATTGCAAAATGCCACATTCACTTACTTCCCACACTTAAGGGGTTTTCTGCAATTATAATTTTTAAATTTTATTGAATCTCTTTGCACCAATGTCAAAGATTCAGAAGAACCAGATTCAAAATATCAAGTCAATTCTTAGAATTAAAGGAAAATGCCAACATCCTGCACACAGTCTTAAATTCCTGTAATGTTCATGCAAAAAAAACCCCACATATACAAAATCATGTCAAATGCATTAAAAAAGACAACACTGCAAAGAATCCATTTTAATGTGTAGATAACTCCAAACCCCGTTTCCTCCACATTTCTCATGGAGAAAAATACTATACATTTTCTGCTGCCCCATTCCCTAAAGGATCCTCCTATCCAAATACTGCAAGGGTTTGTCTGTAAAGAATGCTACAGCCTGAAATGATATGAGGCAACAATTCCCTCGGTCTCCAGAAAACCCGTTTGAAGAGTTTCTATTTTTTCTCTTGTCCATTCTATTAATAATCTACTTCACTTTCACTTTTAGGTCAGGTTAATTAATGCTCCAACCTGCATTGAAGAAGTGGGGTTTCTAGTGCTGCCTTCCATCACATCTTCCTCATTCTGGATGGAAAAACGTGAACTTTTAAAAGCCCCCAAACAGTGTAACTAGGACTCAACATTCCTTAACATAAAATGGGGACTAAATAAATCTGACATAATTAACCCCAAGCAAACAAAAATAACAAACCAAACCCCCAACGTGACATACAGCATACACTTCTTAACCCTTTCCTATATATAAAATTTGGATACCTATAAGGAAATGAACAGGCAAATATTCATAGAAAATGATATCCACGTATAATTGGCTGAATTCAACCTCCTCAATGATAAGCATATTAAAATATGTACTCTGGGGTTCCCTATCATTCTCAATTTGCCCCCCCCCAGCCGGGTCTGCGGTGCCCTGTGCAAACGCTGCAGCTAGGATATGGGGGGTAGGGGGGCGGGAGAATGACAAAGTTCTAAATGCAGCAGTCTGAGCCCCGAAATATCTTTGCTTTCTGCATATAAACTTTCCATTCTAGCTGCCTAGCCATCTTGTTCCTGCATTCACCTTTCGACCCTTCAAAATAATACCTTGCCGTATCGCAGGGGCCAATGCATTGCCCCAGAACCCACGAAACCTGGTCTAACCCGAGAAAAGGAAGCAAAAATGGATGTGCGCTTTGGGGGGAAAAGGGGGGGGGAAGCCCCCTCCTGAAAACGGCCAGCTGCATACATTTCCTGGCAAAGGTTTGGAGTCTCTCTCTCTCTCTCTTTTTTAAAGAAAAACCAACTCGGGACGCGCGGGTCCCTAGGAGCCAATGCCCCCACCCTTGGGGGTTTGCTGGCTTCTCCGCATCCCGAGGCAGCCCCGGGCCAGTCGGTCCCCCTGGGCGCCTCGGACCCGGCCGGCTACCGCCTGCCACAATCCGCAAGCCCGGCCGGGCGGCCACTTACCTATTTGCACCGCGAGGATCAGTGAAATATATCTGCCGTTCAACTTAAGTCCCATCCTACGTTTAGTCAAACCATTTGCGACCGCAGACCTTTAAATAGTTAGTTTAGAGAACGCGGGGGAAAGCTGAAAAATAGGCATTGCCAACAAGTTCCAAGAGCGACGGAGACTTTATGCACGGGAAGGCAGAGGGAGGAGAGAAAGAGAGGGAGCGAGGAAGAGAGAGAGAGAGAGAAAGAGAGAGAGAGAGAGGCTGAGAGAGAGAGAGGGGGAAGAGCTGGGAATGGTTCACTCCATTAGGAGGGGGCGGAGGAAGTACAGCCTCACGCCCACGAGCAGGCCTGACGTGGGGGATGACACGGAATCATTTTTTTTTTTTTTTAAATAAAGACACCTTGGTAGAGAATCGCCATTTATAGTCATCAGAAGCTGGAATTAATCAGATATCTCCAATTAATGTGTGATCCAAACGAATTCTCGCCTCCCGGGGGTGACCACTTCCCCGTCCCCGCGGCCACCCCCGCCTCCTCGCTGTTCCCGGGGCCCCCAAACCCCGCCTCCTCCCTGCGCGGAACAGGGGCTCCCTCTCCCCACCCCGCCTGCAGCCGGGGAGTCCTGGCGCGCCCACTCGGTTATTTCAACTTGCTCCCCCCTCCACCATCAGCTCAAAAGAGAATCCAGCCCCCTATCCCTACGTTGCAGTGGGGTTTAAAAGAGCGAGAACCGGAGAGGGAAGACAGTTAAAGCAGTTCTATCAATTCGACATCCCCCCTCAGACCCCTGCCTCCTGCACTTGCCTACCCTCTTTCTCTCTAACCCAGTAGCTGAGCTCTGGGCTTAGCCTAGAGCGCGTGAGCACACACTCACGCACACACTCGCGCACGCCCGCAAGCAGAGCGCCCCCGTGCCCGCCTGCTCACACTGCACGGGAGCGCGTGCACACGCGCGGCACACGCCCAGGCCCCGGGGGTTTGGTCCGCACCCGTGGGGCCCCTGAAATATATACCGTTTGCCCTCTGTGAATTTCACCACTTGGGACGCCCCAGCCGGCAAGAGGCCGACTCGCGAGACACAGCGACAACTGTTTGGGGGGACAGGAGAGCACGGAGAAACGAGCCTCTGCAAAGATGATTTTCGGATACTAGAGATTTACTAACTCTCAGAGCTTTAGGAAATTTCCTAGGCCATTGATAGAATGCGGGGCTCTTTCTGATCCCGATGCGCCTCTTGGGGTTATTTGTTGAGGATACACACACGCGTACACACACGCACACACGCACATCACGTACGCACACGCACGCCCGCCTTCACATACACCTGCACTGTCTTTTGATGCTCAGGCACAGACCCTGTGTAGACGCAGCCTGCTCTGCAACGGAGTGCTTCTGCAGCTGCTTGTGTGCTCGGTGCAAGGTGCTAACGACGGCCGCTTGAGTTAAGAATGAAAAACAAACAGGGCTATTTCCTTTCTAAAGGCCCTTAGGCTTTGGTTTCTTTCCTTTCTGCAAGAAAAGATGACTAAATCCCAGTTTTTTAAATCGAAAGCTAAAGGCAGCATCAGCCAAATTTAAGTCCTTGAAGAGAGAAAACAAAAACCAAAAGACAGAAAACAAACAAACAACAACAACAAAAAAACAAAACAAAAAGAAAAGAAAAAGACGTCCCCCAAATCTTTCAAAAATACAAGGGAACATATCGAAATATTAAATAGTCAGTAGAAATGCAAACGGATTAAAGAGCTATCGAATCGGATTTACTTCTTCAGGCAGCGTGCCATCTGCGCTCCCATCTCAGGGTCCCCACACTCTCTCAGACATTTGCAGATTCAAAGTCAGAGAAAGGGGCAAAACAAGAGGGGTGCTGTGGAGAGTGAGGGTCTGAAGGGGAGTGCGGGGTACTGACTGCAGCACTTTGTGACGTGGAGCCTCTGCACAGGGCGGCCGCTTCCCCGCGTCCCGCGGGAGTCGCAGACTCGGAGGTGGGGGCACTGGCCCCGGCTCTGGGGGCGGAGCCATGTAGCTCCACCTCTGGTGACATCACCAGGCTGGCGGGTTGGGTGGCTGAGGGCCCGCCTTTCTAGCGTCCAGGGGCTCTGTGGCAGTCCCGGTGTTTCCTTTCCAGGTGCTCAGAAGCTTCGGAAGGTCCGAAGGCGTAGGCGGGCAGGGGGCGGGGCGGGGGCCGGTGGCGAGAGGGGGGTGTCCCTCGGACCCGCCCCCGGCGCTCTCCAATGGCAAGGAGGGAGGTTGGTCCGAGGGGCGGGGTCTCCAGGGAGAGGCAGCTGGCCCCGCCCACAGCTCCGCCCCGCCCCTCGGGGTCCCGCGTGTTCCGCCCGCGCTGCGTTCTGCTCTCCCGCCTGCGGTTAGCTGCAGCATCCCTGCTTCTCTCAGAGACTTTTGCGGAAACCCAGCTGGGGGCGCTTTAATTTTTTGCCCTTCACCTCCGTGCCTTCCTCTTGCTCACCCACAAACCGCGGATCTTCCAAAACCTCGTTTTCTGAGGATGCCCTGGGATTTCCCCCCTCTCCCGGTCCCATCCCCTGTCATCCTGAACTTGGGGCGTTGGAGGTGTGGGAGGAGGCTGCGCTAAAGTACTAAATAAAGCAGAGTGAAGCGGGGTGCGGGAGGGCTGCAGCCAGGCTGCAGCCAGCCGACCCGCGCGCCTGCGCACAGCCGCCCGCCTTGGGGCTCCCGGGTCAGTCGTCGGTGGGCGCCACCCCGGAACCCCAGCTGGCCTTTCCCTCTTCACTTTCCTCTCCTGGCGTCCCAGCCTCCGTCGCTGGCGGTGGGTCGCTTTGAAAGTGTAGAAGTGAGAGAGCAGAGTTAGTACTGCAAGTAAGGTTGAAAGCAGATGCTAACGGTGGTTTTGTTGTTGTTGTTGTTGTTTTGTTTTGCTTTTAAAATTATTTTAAAATTACCGGTCGTTCTGCAGTTAAGGCTCCATGCGAGGTTGGTTCTTTCTAGTTCCTTAATTAACGAGTAATGAATTCCATGGTTGCCCACGCACGCTATTTGGAAACGTTGGGGGCGATATCTATGGTTGAAAGTGGCACTGGACAACATTTCCTCCTTTTTTTTTCCCTTTAATTCGAAAAGTCCACTGCACATATTTGAGGGGAGAGAGCGTGAACGAGAGCGGGGAAGTCCAGATCCTCCGCCTTGCCTTGTCAGTATTGGCATGACCAGGATTGGTACCCACGCTTCTCTGGTGTCCGTTTCCTGATTTGAAACAAACAAACAAACAAACAAACAAACAAAAAAACCCAACCAAAACGGAGATGGGACTATGATGTGATTTCCAAGACTGTTTTCACCTTTGACATTTTGTGAACCGGAGGTTTTCTAGAATACAGTGGATGGGGTTGGGAGTGGGGATGTGAAACCGGGAGAATAAAGTCCATTCAAGAGTGCTTGCTGTAGACCAACTTATTACAAAGGGCATATTTCCTTTGGATAAACAATTTCGCTTAAAGCTAAAGAAACAAATACCGTTAAGGATAGAGGAAAAAGGCGCTTGGTTCTGTCCGGGTCTGCATATCAAGTTGAGCCAAAGGTACCCCTGAAAGCAGGTCTGCATAATTAAGGCATAAATATGCAAAAATTTTATCCCTAAAACTGCCAGAAAGAGACCATGTCTAAAATTAAGCCTGTTTGGCATCAACTTCTTCCCTCAGTTCAGGTTTGCTGCAGCCCTAGTCAGCAAGTGGGCATGCATATGGTGTACACACACACACACACACACACACACACACACACACACTACACGAGCACCTGGTATGGGCCAGACCCCGTGCTTTATGTTCTGGCATTGGCAACAGGGCAAAGCATTGAGCCAGTCCATTCGCCAACTCTCTCCACCAGTCTATCATAAGTGGATTTTCCAGAAGCTACATTTCAAAAAACATCGCTTAGAAATTATCTGCGGGAGCAGTTGTCAGGGCCACTTTGTCTTTTTGGTAAAAAAAAATTAATAAATAAAAAAATCCACTGCTATATTAAAATGGATTGATCTAGCAATATATCTCTCTCATAAATTCAGCCTGTCATTTTTTTTTTATACCTTTGTTAAAAAGAAAACCGGAGACCCAAGGTGGAGTTACTAACCCCCAGGATGACAAACCAAGACTTAATTGCAATTTCAGCCTCTCTAGGAGTGGAATTTTAAGCAAATCAATCTGGAATTTTCTGGTCAGTACCAATTAGGAAACCTGTCACTTGGGCCTTCTCCATCCTTTCCGCACTATACCACCAAATGCAGATGAGAGGATAAGGCCTCCTACCTTTCCTCCTTAAAGGAAAGAGACCTTGCCAGAAATAATCCTTTCTTTTCTTTTGCTAATAACTTCTTGGCCCAACCTCCTTCCTATAAAAACCTTCAATTTTATACAACTCCTCAGAGCATCTCTCAGTTTGCTAGATGGGATGCTACCTGGTTCATGACTTGCTTAATAAAGCCAATGAAATGTTCAAATTATTGAGTTGAATTTTGTTTTTTAACACCTTCAACTAAAACCTTTGATCAAAATATGAATGTATATATCTCCTTTATTTAGAATGAGAACAACTATACCATATTTAAGCGACCATATAAATTAGGAGGGGAATGAATTTTTTGTAGTGATATGTTGGTAGGGGTTCTAATAAAGATCCATTTTGGGAGGTTTGGATCTCTCTTGAGATCTGCTACTTGGTAAGGAAGTTTTTCACTCTTTAATCACTCCTCAAAATTAGTTAAAACTTCTGGGCTTTTATATATATGGCTGACTGAGAAAGGATTTATGCAGAAATTTGGATTCTGGAAGCAAATACTGTTTTTGCAATATATTGATATGATTAGCTTTCTATTTAAAACAAAATATTTCATTAAAAATTAATGTTGTTATTATGAAATATACACACAGAACAATGCACAAAACAAAGGTGCCCAAGCCATTGATTTATCACACAGTGAACATTTATATGGTTCACACTCACCTCAAAACAGTCAGAACAGACATGCCAACTAAATGCAACCTTTATTGCTAGACAAGATCCTAACCTAAAAATGTCAGAGAATTGTTGGACAGCAGAATTTCAGTATGGTCTGTGAGTTAGACATTAGTTTGTACCAATGTTAATTACCTGATTGTAGAGGTGTATGGTGATTATAGAGAAGGATGTCCTTGTTTTTCTGTTGTTTGTTTTGCTTTGAGAGGGGAGAGCATACATACAGTGTTTAGGAGTGATGAGACATCGTATCTGCAACTTGTTCTCAAAAGCCTCAGAAAAGGAATGACGATAATGGGGGTAAATAACAATGGAACAAACACAGTAAAATGTTAATAATTGGAGAATCTTGGGTGAAAGAGTATGGGAGTTCTTTGTACTGTTTTGGCAGGTTTTTTTTTTAAGTTTGCAGTTATTTTACAGTAATAATTTACAAAAAAAATCTGCTCTAGGTGGGTTGAGGACTTAAGTGTTGAAAACAAAGCTTTAAAATACTAAGTGAAACATATAGATATTTTTAAACCTTAAATAAACAAAAAAGCATGAACTGGAAAAGACTGATAAATTTGACCATCATAAATGACAAACTTTTATTCATAAAGTCACACTGTACATAAAATAAAAGAGTGAATTATAAACTCACAAAAGATGAGTATCAAGAACTAGAGAACTCAAACCATTTTTTTAAAAAGATTTTATTTGACAGAGAGAGACACAGTGAGAGAGGGAACACAAGCAGGGGGAGTGGGAGAGGGAGAAAAAGGCTTTGTACTGAGCAGGGAACCTGATGTGGGGCTCCATCCCAGGACCCTGGGATCATGACCTGAGTCGAAGGCAGAGGGCAGATGCTTAATGACTGAGCCACCCAGGTGCCCTCCAACCATATATATTTTTTTTTAAGTGAGAGAACAGGTAATCTTTTCTTTTTTTTTTTTAAAGATTTATTTATTTATTTAATTTTGGGGGGTGGGCAGAGAGAGAGAGAGAGAGAGAGGGAGAGAATCTCAAGCAGACTCTCCGCTGAGCATGGAGATCCACCCAGGGCTCCATCCCATGATCCTGAGATCATGACCTGAGCTGAAACCAAGTGTCAGTACGAGTGGCTCCCCTCAAACTAAATTTTTAAGAGTGTATGTACACACACACACCCTCCCTAAAATAAAAAGGGGGCAAAATACATGAAGATTTCATAGATGAGAAAGCTTGTGTGATTTATTCCAGGAATGCAAGCAAACTGGCTTAAGATTCAGAAGACTCGGTGTCTTCAGGTCATTCACGTCCTGTGGGTTTTAAAGATTATAGGCTGATCTCACTGTGGTCGATCTCATGTTTCTGATGACAACAGGCACACTTATAATCACTGGAAGCACCTCAGAAACAAGTAGTGTTCTTCTCAGTGCACCTCATTAGGAGTAACACTACGTTGTTCCACCACTGTCGATATTAATCTGGATTACCCAGTCATGTTGGTGTCTGCCAGGTTTCTCTTCCCAAAATTTACCATTTCCATGTTCTGCTTTGTAACTGATCAGTATTTTGTGGGAAAGTGTTCTGAGATTCTGCTGATTTCCTAGTCCTCATCACACCTCCACACAACAGCCTTAGCTCCATTGGCCCCCCCTGTCTAAATCATCCACCTCTATGGTCGTTGCCAAATGGTGATTCTCTTTTTCATTTCTTCTAAATTTATTTGGTATTTTATTGCTAAGGAAGAACTAAGTTCGTTCATTCCTTCCTTCTTTCCTTCCTTCCTTCCTCTCCCTCCCTCTCTCCTTCTTCTTTTCTTTCTTCTTTTCTTCCTTCCTCCCTCCCTCCCTCTTCCTTCCTTCCTTCTTCCTTCTTTCCTTCCTTCCTTTAAATCAGTATAAACTCATGGATCCCTATTTTATTTATAGTGCTAGAATCCCTTTTTCTTATTTTAATGCCCAAATATAGCTGGTGGGAACCATTTCAAGCTGTTTTTTGTGCCTTTTCAGTGTAACCTAATCATTCATGGAGAATTCTTATTTTCTGACACAAAAAGATATTCTGGGCTCATTGTGTCCTGACCCAGCCCTGGAATCAGGCATGTTTCCAAGAGCTCTGCTTTTTCAAGTTTCAAAACTGAGATCTAGGCCCTGATGGTGCCTGTTGCTGCTAGTATGTGGTTGCTTCTAAGTTCCTCAGAAGATAGAAATGGGAAATGTATGTGTGCCTATATGTATATACACATACAATATCCATGCACACACGTCTCTAGTTCTATATCTGTATAGTCGTACAAACATATTATAATACTAAGATATAAGACTATAAGTTTATATTGATATTTCCAATATCATTCCAATAATATGGGGGTCTTTCTATCCTTCCCTTTTCCATATGTACCTGAACTAATGTGCGTCCACTCCTTGGTGAGCTACAAAAGAGATGACACCATGTAGAACTGTCACACAGAAGAAACTTTACAATAAGTAAGGAGATCACAGGGAATAACTTCCAAAGCTATGACTCCCTGTTTGGGGGCAGAGGCACGAGTGGGTTTCCTTTATTTAGGGCTAGGATGAAAATTCAGAAAAGGGAGTTTTGTCATTGCAGTAGAAGTGGGCATAAGGTCATGCATGTGTACTTAGGAAACATGCCTATCCACTCATTGTATGTGATGTTAACAAGGTTCGTCTCTCCTGGGCCAAGATCTTAACATTATAATGAAGTATAACTTTCAGACACTCTGTGGTCCATCCGTGCAGGCATAAGACGGTGGTCGAGCTCATACGGTCTAGGCCCAGTGGAACTCCTCCTGTTGTTTTCCTCTTAAGGTTAACATTCCTATGAAGAAGGGGGGTCAGGAGGGTGTTGCTGGTGAGTTTAATTGCATTAATCCAATGGGGTATGATTTCACATATGTGTAAACGTACTGAGAGTCTTGGCTCCCATTATCCTCAGCGTATTATTTAGTTGCTCCAACAATTCACCGATTTGTTCAGCCTAACCCAGTGTTTAACCACACTGGCTGTTTCCTTCAACCTGCTTAAAGCCTATTTTATATGATATCAATATAATGTGACCAGATTTTGTTTTTAATAGCCTGATATGTCTTGTTTTCTTCATGTTTTACTTTTAATCTCGGTCTGTCCTAATACTTGAGGTCTCTCTCTCCCTCTTCTTTTGGTTTTTTAAGTTTTTATTTGAATTCCAGTTAGTTAACACACCGTGTGATATTAGCTCCAGGTATGCAGTATAGGGACTCAACACTTCCATAAAACACAGGGTGCTCATCACAACAAGGGCACTCCTCAGCCGCCACCCATTTCACCCATTCCTCCACTCCCTCACCCTTCCCTCTGGTGACTGGGTGTATCTCTTGTTAAGTACCATATATATAGATTTCTTAAAAGCCCAATTTGACAATATTTAGCTTTTAACTGATGTGTTTAATCCATTTACGTTAATTGTAATTAGTGACATCTTGAGACTCATTTCTACTATTTTTAGTTTTCAGTTTATCTTATTTTCAAGTTACATTTCTTTTTAATTATTTCTCTAATATTTTGAACTGACGGAGACAGAGTCTCCTAAATAAAGCAAGGCATTTACTCCATTCTCCTATTCCTTGGTTTCCTCTTACTCCTAACATTATTATATTGATATTATATAGATTTTCAAAAAAACATTTTATTTTTGAAATAATTTTAGACTCACAAGAAGTTGCTAAAATAGTACAGAGAGTTCTCATACAACTTTGCCCAGTTTCCACTGAAGGGTGACATCTCTTATAATCATAGCACATTCTCAAAACCAGAATATTAATTGATGTGATAAAGTAGCTAATAAGTAGTTAATTAAAGATCTTAATCAGATTTCAGTGTTTTTATATGCACTTATTTTTTGGTAGGTATATGTGTATATAATCTGTGACATTTTATGACATATACGGATTTGTATACCACCACTGCCAGAATTCAGATACAGTTCTGACACCACAAAAGACACTCGGGTTGCCTTTTTATTTTTTTTTTTTAAAGATTTTATTTATGTATTTGACAGAGATCACAAGTAGGCAGAGAGGCAGAGGGGACAGCCTCCCCGCCAAGTAGAGAGCCCGATGCGGGACTTGATGCCAGGACCCTGAGATCATGACCTGAGTAGAAGGCAGAGGCTTAACCCACTGAACCACCCAGGCGCCCCGCCTTTTTTTTTTTTTTTTAATAGTCATACCTCCTGTCCTCTTCCTTAATTTTTGGCAATCACTTACCTGTTTTCCATTTCTATAATTTTCTTATTTCTAGAATGTTGTATAAATGGATTGGCTTTTTTTCATTCAGTATAATTCTCTTATGAGCTATCCAGGTGATTGGTTGTACCAATAGCTAATTTATTTTTTATTGCTGAATAGTGTTCCATGCTATGGAGACACCCAAATTTGTTTAACTAGTCACATATTGAAGGACATTTGGATTGTTTCCAGTTTTTGGAATTTTATTACAAATAAAGCTGGTATGAACATTTGTGTACAGATTTTCATATAAGCATAAATTTTCATTTCTCTAGGATAAATGTCCAGGCATGTGATTGCTGGACTGTATGTCAAGTATGTGTCTGATTTTTATTTTTAAGATTGTATTTATTTATTTATTTATTTAGCTTGCACAGGGGCAGGGGAGGGGCAGATAATGAATATTGGAACACTGCCTCAAAAAAAAAAAACATCTGTTTTGTGACTAATATAACATTAAAAATATAATAATAAAAAATAAAATAATAATAAAGAAAAACAAAAAAAGAGAGAAGGAGAGAAAGAATCTACAGCAGATTCCATACTCAGTGCAGAGCTCCATGTGGGGCTCAATCTCATGACCCTGAGATCATGACTTGAGCCCAAGAGTGGGACACTCAACTGGCTGAACCACCCAGGCACCCCTCTCTGTCTGATTTTGAAAGAAACAGTTGGACTGATTTTAAACGGCCAGAGTATTTTACATTCTCATCTGCATGTGTGAGAGATCCTGTTTCTTTGTAAACTCACCAACAGTTGATGTCATCAGTACTTGTAATTTAGCTGTTCTAAATGTGTAGTGATGTGTAGTGATACGTCATCAGGTTTTCATTAGCAATATTCAAGTGTCTAGTCATGGTGAACATGTTGTCACGTTTTCTTTGCCATCCCTATTTCTTATTTGATGAAGTTTCTGTCCAAGTCATTTTCCTATTTTCTCATTGGATTGTTTGTTTTCTCACTGTTGAGTTTAGAGATTTCTTTGCATATGAATTTCTTTGGATATGAATCCTTTGTTGAATTTGTGATTTGCAAATATTTTCTTCCAGTCGGTGGCTTTTATTTTTATCCTCTGAACACAGTCTTTTGCAAAACAAAAGTTTTTAATTTTCATGAAATACAATTTATCCATTTTTTCTTTTATGGATAATGGTTTTAGGATTATGTCCAAAAAAGGAAAAAAAGGATATGTCCAAGGAATCTTCACTGAACATTAGGTTACAAAGAATTTCTGTTATGTTCTTTCTGAGAATTTTACAGTTTTACATTTGATATTATATAGGATTTTAAAGTATAGAATTTTAATTTTTGGTTATAATGGATGTATACTTTTCCTTTACTTTAGTCTTAGCATTTGTTTTGTTAGTTTGTTTTAAAATAACATAGTTAAGGGACTGGGTTGGGTGAATTGCTTTAACTTCTGACCCTTGGTTTCAGCTCAGGTCATGATCTCTGGCTGCTCAACGAGGAGTCTACTTGAGATTCTCTTTCTCTCCCTCTCCTTCTGCTCCTCCCCCTGCTTGCACTCTCTCTCTCTGAAATAAATAAATAAATAAAATCTTGAAAATAACTCACATAAGTTATTTAATCACCTTTAATTTACCTATGTTTTGAGAATATTTAAGTGATTCTTCCTTCATTTAAATTATTCATCCAAGACTGTTTTCATTATGCATCTTAGTGACACCTTCTGATACTTTGTATATTTCAGTATGGATTTTTTTCTTTTTTTTTTTGGCATTTGAACGACAATGTGGCTTTTCCTTCAATATTTTAAAAATGTAATTCCACTGCCTGCTGGTATTCAGTTTTGCTGTTGGAAAACCTAGTGTCTCTCTACCTCATGTTCCTTTGAAGATAAACTGCTGTAATCTGTATACACTTTAAGATTTTTCCTTTGTCCTTGATATTCCCAGATTTCACTAAAATGTGTTTAGCTGGGCATTTTGCTTATTGTTCTTTGGCACCCTGTGGCCTCCTTTTCAATCCCAAGTCTTTCTTTCCTAATGTTTTACTTCTAGGAAACTTATCTTCATTTTCTTCTCTCCTTTAAACTAGTTCTTTCTTTTTAGAACTCTTATTATCTGGATATTAGAGAGATTCTTTTTAGATTTTAACTTACCAACCTTGGGGATTTGGAGGTGGGAAGACGGGAAAATGAGTATCCTGGTTAGTTAGTCCCAATCTCTTTTTCCAGCTCCTCACTAATATAGGGTTCTGTACTGCCTTTACTCTGCTCCAGTGGATACCTGGACCACAAGTCTGAGTCACAACAGGTGAGAGGGGAGGTATGTTTGTTCCTTTAGGAAAAACAGGGGAGAAGCAAGACTAGAATGCCAATAGTTCCTTTCCAATTTCATTCTTCCTCAGCCTTGTCAGGATTTCTGGTCCACTGGTCACAGCCACTACTCAATCACCACGTGTTTAGAACAACCCGTCACCTCAAGTTTTCTTTCTTATTTCCTCAAGGTTGACCTTGGAGCTAAGGGCTAACAGCCTTGCTTGTTACCTATTTTCTCAAGATTGGGATATTCTGGTCACCTTTTGAGTATTGATTTACAGCTGAACTATAATATAGTTAGAGACTATGCTACATGATTTCAATGAAGTTTTTTGAGAAATTTTCTCTGCGTATACATATATATATTCTATAATTTTTGGTTTCAATATTTTATAAATGTCCATTAGACCAAGTTTTCTGATTGTGTTACTCAAATATTTCAAATTCATACTGACTTTTTATGTGTTCATTTTAAGAGTTACCAAGAGAGGTGTGTTGAAAATAAATAATGATGATTTTCAGTTTGTCTGTTTTTTCTTTTAATTCAGTCAGCTTTAGGTTTATAGAAGACTGCTATTAGATTGCTACAAATTTGATTTTTTAAATATCTTCTTAGTAATTTGAACATTTTTAAGTTTAAATTTCTTTTTAAATTAATTTAAATTTCTTTAATTTAATTTAATTTAAATTAAGCAATTAAATTAAATTTAAGTTTAAATTTCTTTTTAAATTTTTTTTGCCTTAAAGCCTATTTTTCCTAATATTGATATAGTAATCTATCATTTTTTTCAGGAAAATGTTTGCATGTATATCTTTTTCTATCCTTTTACTTTCAAATTACTTGTATCATTCTATTTTAGACTTCTCTTATAAACGAAGTCTACTCTAACAATCTTAACCTTTGAACTGGAGCATTTAGTTAATTTACATTTAGTCTAACTACCAACATATTTGGTTTTAAATCTACCATCTCGGGGTGCCTGAGTGGCTCAGTGAGTTAAGCCTCTGCCTTCAGCTCAGGTCATGATCTCAGGGTCCTGGGATCAAGCCCCGCTGAGCAGGGAGCCTGCTTCCTCCTCTCTCTGTCTGCCCCTCTGCCTACTTGTGATCTCTGTCTGTCAAATAAATAAACAAAATCTTAAAAAAAAAAAATCTACCATCTCCTTATATACTTTCTATTTATCTCATATATGCTATGTTTCTTTTTATCTCTCTATTGCCTTCTTGCGGATTGATTATGTTTCATTAGTTCATCTCCTCCCTTTATTATCTTAAAGGTTATATGCTACTTATTATGGTTCTGAATCCCTTAGAAATGCCCATATGCATGTTAAATTTATCCAAGTCTCATATAAATTGTGCTATTCTTTGATAACACAAAATTTTTTTTATCTTTTTAAAACTTTTTATTATCTTTTTTTTTTTATTTTCAGCATAACAGTATTCATTGTTTTTGCACCACACCCAGTGCTCCATGCAATCCGTGCCCTCTCCAATTCCCACCACCTGGTTCCCCCAACCTCCCACCCCCCGCCCCTTCAAAACCCTCAGATTGTTTTTCAGAGTCCATAGTCTCTCATGGTTCACCTCCCCTTCCAATTTCCCTCAACTCCCTTCTCCTCTCCATCTCCCTGTGTCCTCCATGTTATTCCTTATGCTCCACGAGTAAGTGAAACCATATGATAATTGACTCTCTCTGCTTGACTTATTTCACTCAGCATAATCTCTTCCAGTCCCGTCCATGTTGCTACAAAAGTTGGGTATTCATCCTTTCTGATGGATGCATCATACTCCATACTGATAACACAAAAATTTTGAAATTTCAACTCAGTTGCTGCCTATCTCAACTTATGTAGCACTAATTTTGTGCATTTTAATTCTCATTATTTTAAAAGTTAACGAGACATTATTGTTGTCTTGTACATCAAGCATTTGTTTATATTTGTCTACATATTTATCTACAAATTTACCATTTTCATTGCTTTTCAATTCTTCCTGCATTTCAGACATTCCAGCTGGAATCTTTTTTTTTTTTTTTTTAAAGATTTTATTTATTTATTTGACAGACAGAGATCACAAGTAGGCAGAGAGGCAGGCAGAGAGAGAGGGAGGGAAGCAGGCTCCCTGCTGAGCAGAGAGCCTGATGCCGGACTCGATCCCAGGACCCTGAGATCATGACCTGAGCCGAAGGCAGCGGCTTAACCCACTGAGCCACCCAGGCGCCCCTGGAATCATTTTTTTTTTAGTGCAGGTAGTAAAATGACAAATTATTTCACCTTTTGTTTGTCTGAACATCGCTTTATTTTAATTTTATTCTTAAAAGATATTTTTCCCTGGTATACAATTCTAGTTTGTCAGTTTCTTTTAGAATTTTATAAATACCTCATTATCTGCCGACTTTTGTTGTTTCTGTTGAGAAGTCATCACTTCCAATCGCTATTCTTTTGAACACAATTAGTCTTTATTTTCCAGGTGCTTAGCTATTTCTTCTTTGTCTTTGTTTTTTGTTTTTTTTTATCACAATGCACTTCAGAGTGAATTTTTAGATAGTTTGTTCTGCTTGGGCTCCTTAAGACTTCTTGAATCTGTGTTTCAATGCCAATATCTCTTCATTTATTGCTTTTTTTTTTAAGTATACATACATTAGATCTTCCTACATCTTCTATATGTTTCCCCCCTTTCATATTTTCCCTCTTGTTTTACCATGTGTCATTTTATACATTTTCTATTTTCCATTTCTTAAATTCTCTCTTTTTCTGTATCTATACTGTTTTAAAATGATCCAGTAAGTTTTTCATTTCAATCATTATTCTTGAAGACAATTGTAGAAGAATTTCTGGAAGAGTCTTCTCTTTATTTTTATTTGTTTTTTTTAAAGATTTTATTTATTTATTCATGAGCAATAGAGAAGGAGAGAAAGAGAGGCAGAGGGAGAAGGAGGCTCCCCACTGAGCAAGGACTCCATCCCAGGATATTGAGATCATGACCTGAGCCAAAGGCAGATGCTTAACCCACTGAGCTACTCAAGTGCCCAAGTATTATCTTTAATAAACTTTTATTTTTAGAAATGTTTTTGTTTTGAACAGACTTATAGAAAAATTGCAAAGATAATACAGAGAGTTCCCATATACCCTACACCCAGTTTCTCCTATTCTTAACATCTTATGTAAATATGGTGATTTGTTATAATTACTAAAGTTCATACTTTATTCAGATTTCCTTTGTTTTTACCTCATGTTCTTTTGTTGTTTCAGAATCCATCCAGCATACCATATTAATTACATTTAGTTGTTACGTCTCTTTGGATCCTCATGGCCGTGGCTATTTCTCAGACTTTTTTTTTTTTTTTAAAGATTCTATATATTTATTTGAGAGCTAGAGAGAGCACAAGTGGGGAGTGGAGCAGAGGGAGAAGGATAAGCAGACTCTGCCCTGAGTACAGAGCCCAATATAGGGCTCAATTCTACAACCCCAAGACTATGACCCTGAGACCATGACCAGAGCTGAACTCAAGATCTGGACACTCAGACAATTGAGCCACCAGGTGCTCCTCTTTGTTTTTGATGACTTTGACAGTTTTGAGGAATACTGGTCTGGTATTTTGTATAATATTCGTCAACTGAGATTTCTCTTATGTTTTCCTCATGACTACTCTGAGGTTAAGAGGTTTTGAGGATAAGACCATTGGAGGTTAAGTGCCATTCTTATCACATCATATCAAAGGTATACTATCAACGTTGCCTAAATGGACTAAATGTTTGTGTTCCCCTCAAATTCATATGTCAAAGCTCCCAATGTGACAGTATTTGGAGATGGGATCTTTGGAAAATAATTAGGGTTAGATGAAGTCAAGAGGGAGAGGTCCTCATGATAGAATTAGTACCTTAATAAAAAGAAACACCAGAGATCTTACTCTTTCTTTCTTCTCAAGTGTGCATGAACAAGAGGTCATGTGAGCAGTCAGTAAGAGCCTTATATTCAGCAGCAAATGAGACCCAGAATTTAATTTTAAGCGTATCAGATCAACCAGAGTGAATGCATAGGCTTGAACAATCTCCTATACGAAAGTTAGGACCTTGAAAGGGGAAAAGTGGTGCCTTAACACCTGAGATGAGACATTTGGGTAGATGAGCCCAATATTTAATCTGAAATTACCCTGAACCTTCCAGAGCAGCAGAAGCATTTCCCTTCCCCATGCAGGAAGATAGATGCCTCCCTTTGAAAACTTTAGAGATTCTGCAAAAACCTCATCCAAGTCAGGTATATTATTCTCAATCTGTAGACCTGCTTCACTTCACTGCCTTTGGAATAATCAGCGAGGGTCAAGGTGCAGTACAACCTCAGGGAATATAGTTCCTACTCCAGGACAAAAAATACACACACCCAAGGAGTTACAAGACTTGGCAAATATATAACAATGTAAACTGGTGGAAGTGCATATTGAAACTGGTGGATGAGGGGAAGGTGGAATATAAAGTCGGTGAGGGTGACTTTACAGCCATTGGACTCTAGCAACTAGAGATTTAAGATCTTAGCGAGGAGTCCCAGAGTCAGTGGTGATAGGCACGGGGATGGATTTGTGAAGCTTGCACATACTGCTGGTCTAATTGATCAGGTTGGAGACTCAAGAACTGCTTTGGCAGAGCAGCAAGGAAGGAATCGGAAGGGTTAAGGAGGTGTGTGTATTAGAAGGGGTTTATTACATGAGACCAAAGGCCCTACAACCTCACTGTATTCTCCAGGAGAGCCCAGGGGATCTGATCGTCACTAAGGCAAATGCACTTTGGATATAAATTTTGTCTGACCTGTTCGTGTTTCAAATATTTCCCCATATCTATTATTTTCTTTCTTTCTTTCTTTCTTTCTTTCTTTCTTTCTTTCTTTCTTTCTTTCTTTCTTTTTTTTTTTTTTGACTTTGTGATGTCTTCTGCTATGGGGAAGTTTACAATTTTCAATAACTCAGATTTGTCCATATCTTCAAGTTTGGCTTCTGGATTTTGTATTGCTTATAAATAACCTCCCCACCTACAGCTTATGAAACCATTAATTTTTTAGCATTGAACATAGATTTGTATCTTACATGAAAACTAATAACAATTATGCTCACACAGAAGCTCTTTATCCTGCCATCCACTTATTCAAAATTGTCATCTTGGTTGTCTTTTCTAAAACTGACCTGATTCTATGCAAGAAACAGACATCTCTCCCTTTTTGCTGCTTTACATTTTGCTGATCTATACATTTGCTATGACCTAATAAAGACTCCTACAGTGTGAGTTATATTGTACTTCTCTCCTTCTTAGCTTGATCACCTGATGGTCTTCCCCAGTGATTCCGATCATGTCTGAACAATAAAGATAGCAAAGCATGTTTGGTCCACATACAGTCTTCAAAGGGGCAGGTTTTTGTTCTATAAATCACTCCAGAAACACATTTTACCTAGAAATGGGACTGTTTGAGCATAGTTTAATATTCTAATATTTAAGTTTTTGTATGCTTGGAATCTTTTATGCTGTGTGGAATGTTCTTGTCTTATTTCTTCCATTCTGTTGGGGTACAACCAACCTGGCATGACTTTTTTTTTTAATTTACTTTTTAATTTTAGTAGGCTTCACACCCAACATGGGGCTCAAACTAACAACCCTGAGATCAAGACTTACATGTTTCACTGACTAAGCCAGTCAGGTGCTACAACTTTTTTTTATTTTATTAAATTTTTAATAAGATTTTATTTATTTATTTGAGAGAGAGAGAGAGAGAAATCACCAGGGAGGAAGGTTAGAGGGAGAAGCAGACTCCTCACTGAGCAGGGAGCCTGATGTGGAACTTGATGCCAGGACCCTGGGACCATGACCTGAGCTGAAGGCAGACACTTAACCGACTGAACCACCCAGGCACCCTAGATTCCCCAACTTTTAAGTTAACTATGTGCTGGAAGGTTTGTGGACATCACAGGAACATGAGTTCTGACTGTAAGCATGGGTGAGCTCTGGCTTGAGATCTAAAATTCTCTGGGCATATTATTTTCTCTTCCATCCAAACTTCCTTGCATCTGAAGAAATAAGTATATTCCTATGTTGTAAGAAAATTATAAGCAGCATATTTCAGTGACCAAAGGGAGATGTGACATAAATGTCACTGATATAATTGTGGGTTTGCAAGACACATTCACCATGGACTGTACAGTTTCTCCTCAGTGCATCATGGATCTGTGTTCTGAGGAAAAGATTCATGGCAGCTGTACTCTCAGTGTTGAAGGGGAAAAACACTTTATTGATATTATAAAAGCCTGCTAGAAACAGAAAGAAGAAAAGGGAAATTAGCACATTAATGAGGGCAATAGTAAGCAGTAAAGGAGAGTAAGACCGAGTTTCATCAAATCGGGTACTTAGATCATGCAACTTCAGGTGGAAAGCCAGGTGGAGATGGCCAGGCTGAAGTCCTAATTGAGAGGCCTGCGTGGAGTGTCCTCTGCTCAGCTGAGACTCCCAAATGACCATCCCCATCAGGGCCATATTTATTGCATGAATGACAGGGGTCTGAAGTTAAACATTTGTTTGCCTATATGCAGTTGGAGTGAGCTGCATTCCTGTGTTGTCATTCCTGTGCTTGCTTCCCCTCCTGGATTCCATTCTGTGGGGCCAGCCCTGCCTGGAGCCAGAGGGGGTCTAAGGCATGATTTGTAGCTCTTGGCATCCAGACCAGAAGGCCCAGTTCTGACCTGGATGCCAGCTAATGTCAACTAATCAGGCTCCCAAGGTCATTCATGCAGCGTGAGTCTCACAAACAACATTCTTTAGCCTGCCTGTGTTGGTGCAGGTCAGGGTGGTTGGTGACGCAGGACAAATCACCGAAACCTCCATCCAAAAAGTACAATGGACTAGTGGGGCTTGGCCTCTGTAATCAAGCTTTCTAGCATGAAGACTTAAAGGATGGTTGAGCTCACAGTGCAAGCTTTTAACTAGGACTTTTTTTTTTTTAATTAAAAACAAAACATTGCACTAATAAAGTAAATATTCATTAAGTGAGAATTATCTACTTTTATATATTTGGAATACGATATAAATAGCATTTGGAATAAGACTTAAAGGAAAATAACAAGACAAATGAGTAGACTCATCTTAAACTCAGATCTAGCTTCTTAGACATCTCCTTCCCAGCACTACCTCTGGAGGGTTCAACGATTTCCAGATTACTTTTTTTTTTTTTTAAGATTTTATTTATTTGTCAGAGAGAGAGGAGAGCGAGCGAGCACAGGCAGACAGAATGGCAGGCAGAGGCAGAGGGAGAAGCAGGCTCCCCGCCAAGCAAGGAGCCCAATGTGGGACTCGATCCCAGGATGCTGGGATCAAGACCTGAGCCGAAGGCAGCTGCTTAACCAACTGAGCCACCCAGGCGTCCCTCCAGATTACTTTTAAATACGTTTAGAATTAGAGGCTTTTCGCTTTCAACTAGTTGTTCACAAAGATTTCTTAAAAATCTGGCCAACATTGAATTATGAAATATTAATGTTGCTACCAAAGTTTTTAATTTTTGTTTCATTGTTAAGGGACCTCAGGTTCCCAAGTCCCATGCTGTTTTCAGGCGGGTAGTTGCCTTTAACTTCTTAAACCCTCACTGTGGCTTACTCTGTTTAGCACATCAGGCCATCCTACTGCAGGCTGTGGAGCCCACAACATGCCGCAGGCCCCTTGTTTGTGGAGATGAGAGCCTGAGGTTCAACATTCACCTCCCCTACTTCCTTGACCTGCTACAGGACCAGACTGGCTGTTTTGGTAGAACTTATGCAATTTGGAAGCTCTTCCTTATTTATTTTAGTGGACTATGGTGCGATTCTGCCATTTTCTTTTACACCTAGGAGGTTTCAAAGTGACATTTGTAAGTGGCTTTCACTAGAGAGTGAAAGCTTCACCTGCCCATCAGGAGCCTGTGGCCACACAGGAAAGAGCAGTCACTTCCTCCAACAAAGACATTGGGTGTTGTCTCCCTTCTCTCAGAATATTCTGTCATGTGTTATTAGTTCAACCAGTGCATCTGTTTGAGGTATCATTTTGTCAGATATATATTCTTTCCAACTATAATTCTGAAATAATGTGATTCAAGAACATGTGGTGCTCTGACACTGAGCCGGTCCCGGTATGGAGCCCGGGCTGGTCACAAATGCCGCCAGTTATTTTGTGAGGACGCTGGGAGGTGAGCTCGGCCAGCAGCATGGCAGCCATGACACCAGCGTCCTCTCTCCCATCTCCACCTGGGGGTGAGACTGGGCTCCAGGGCAACCTTTATGAAAATGCTCTGCATAGCCTTCTTTTCTGTTTGTAGGTATAAGGAGGCTTTTGATGATACACTTTGGGGAGTCACTCCACAAGCCCTGGCCAAACAGTGAACCCAGCCTCACCAATTAAAACCAGTAAATTCCTGATCATAAATCATTTATTAACACAGAATGGAAATGGGCACATTCCAGGTCACAGCCTAGAGTCAGACAGACTGACGTGAGATTTCAGTTTTGGCTTCCTTCTTAAAGTTATTTGCTGTAAAAACACGGTCCACTTACTTACTTCTCTGGATTTGAGTTTCCTGGTCTCTAAAATGGGCATGACGATATTTTCCATGTGGGAGTTGTCAAGAAGGGAAAGCATGGTGTTATATTTTAAAAGCTCCCTACATGGCGTGGAATAGGGAAGGTGGTCAACTTCTCTGCCTTCTAGGCTTCAGTTTTGGATCATGGAGGATTGTTACCCTCCTCACTTAGGGGAGGATTAGTGCAACATGTTTGGTTTCTCTACCTTGATTCCTGGTTCCTCAGAGCCTGATTTTTTAACGTCACCTCTCCAATGTGGATCAAGTCACTGTCCTATTGGTCAGTTCTTAGGCTGAGGGATGGTCCTTTTTTTGTTTGTTTCCAGGAGCCTCTGACAGGTTGGCCTGCAGTCCACCTCTGGACTGTATATGTGAACTTGGAATCCATTCTGTAGCCTGTTAATGCCTCCTTCAAGGAGCAGGTGGGTGTGGGACATTGGCCCCCAGGTCTAAATTTGGAGTGGGAAGTGGCAAGCCCTGTTAGCCCTCAAATTCAGTCATCTTCGTTATTCTAGGGTTTATTTGCTATGAGTTGCCAAGTATTTGCCTAGATTAATGAAGTTCTTCTTTATTTTCCATCAGTTCTGTGTGTATGTGTGTACTCTGCTCAGAACCTTATCTCCTGCCTTATCTCCTTGAGTGAGGTAAGTTTTGGGTGAAAAAGCAGTTTGGGGCAAATCTCAGCTGTAAGCAAAATTCTTTTGATGATTAACATGCTTATGTGCAGTGCTAAGCAGAAGTTTCTAAGCTTCTTTTCTCACAACATCAAGGGAAATAGAAGCAAGATGTAGTAAGACATGCTCAGTTTCTCCCTGTTGCTAAAGGTTGCCAGCAAACCACCAGAAGCTAGGACAGACACCTAGAACAGATTTCCCCCTGTAGTGCTCAGAAGGAACCAATGCTGCTAAAAGACCTTGATCTTGGACTTACACAGCCTTCAGAACCTTGAGACAACAAATTTCTGTCTTTGAAGCCACCCAGTCTGGGGCACTTTGTCATGGCAGCCCTTGGAAGAAGTCTGAGGGGGCACATGACCCTGCTGAGGGTGGTGCTTCACTGAAGGGAATCAGGCTTAAACAGGAAGTGAGGTGGCTTGTGAACTGAGCTGAAGGAAGGGCTTCTTTCCTTCTCTGTGGCCAGAGAGACACTGGATTGAGGCTCTGAGGCATAGGGAAGCCTGAACGCTTCCACTTGTGGTGGAAACTCGTACGTTCCTCTGACCATGGGAAGACAGGCTGGAGCAAGGCAAAGCCTATGTAGTTGTGGGCTGGGAGCTGTGGTTGCATATTGTATCCTGGGTTGTATATTTCATTTCCGTTACACTACTCCGTTATTTCCTTTAAAAATATCTCACTAAAGGTTTATAATGCAGTATCTGTTCTATTTTGAGAGATAATGTCCCATACTCAGGATGAAGCAGATAGGGGCTCAAGAGAAGGCAGGAAAAGAGGCACAAGGGCTGTCCTGATGCCACCGCAGGCTCAGCCAGCCCCTGACCTGTGTGTAAGAGGGGAATCTGAGCGTCATGGTCCTGGCCCTTTTGAGGTGGCCCTTTGGGAAATGCTCAGAAATAGCTAGGGGAACTCTTTGGGAATGGTTAATTGGGTAATTTCCAGCAACAAACCTTGCTACATTTAATGTGTATATAACTGAGACATAGTCAATTAATTGAGGGGATGGTGTTGCTCAGATGGCGTGTAAAGAGGATGTTTCCGGGCTTAAATTTCTATTATCCTAATTAAACAAAAATGTCACAGTGACTTCTTGTCATGAGCCACATGCTTTCTTTTGCAGGTGAGGGAAAGCCACCTTTGGACCATCAGTTGAGACAGTTACAGGCAATCTAGCTTGTTGCTCAGAAACAGGGTTAGACTTACAGCTGTAAGAGGTGACATCCACAGAAGGCACAGTTTTCACATCTGAAAAATCAGTGAAGGCTGCTGGTGCTGGGAGTTGGTTGATTCTTAAGATTCCTTCCAGCACTACAAATCCATGATTCTGGGAGAACAGAGGGGCCAGTAGGCATTGGCCTGGCTATACGCGATTATTTAGTTTTACAGCAATCAACCTCACACATCTCAAGAGCCCAAAAGAGTGTGAGGCATTAAAGCACCATGTGTAGAACTAAAGAAGCCCTTATTGAGCATCTTCTACAAGACAGGTGTAATCTTGGTATATGGAGATGAACAAAATGCATGTGGATTCTGACCTCATGCTTCTTACAGTCAAGGGGGAGAGACACAGGTAAACACACCTATGAATGGTTCTGATCTGTGAAAGGTGCTGTCACTTTCTCCATGTGTAAGAAGGAAGAACCTGGAACATATGTGACATTGGGTGATTGTATCAGTGTCCTAGGGCTTCTATAACAGATTACCACAAACTTGGTGGCTTAAAACAGCAGAAATGTATTGTCTCACAGTTCTGGAGGCTGCAAGCCCAAAATCCAGGTGTCCTACAGCCATGCTCTATTTGATGGCTTTAGAGGGAGGCTCCCTTTCCTCTCTCCCAGCTCCTGGGGGCTGTAGGCTATCCTTGGCCTTCTCAGGCTTGTAGTTGCCGTCAGTTCTAGCCTGTCTTCACATGGTCATCTTCCCTCTGCTTTTGTGTCTGTGTCTTCAAGTCTCTCTCTCCTTATGGCACCAGGCACTGATTTGGGGCCACACTACTCCAGCAGGACCTTATCTTAACTTGATCACACCTGCAAAGGTCCTATTTCCAAATTAGGTCCCATTCACAGGTATCTGGGGTTAAGACTTCAAAATATCCTTTTGGGGCACCTGGGTGGCTCAGTGGGTTAAGCCTCTGCCTTCGGCTCAGGTCATGATCTCAGGGTCCTGGGATCGAGGCCCACATCGGGCTCTCTGCTCAGCGGGGAGCCTGCTTTCTCCTCTCTCTCTATGCCTGCCCCTCTGCATACTTGTGATCTCTCTCTCTGTTTCAAATAAATAAATAAAATCTTAAAAAAAATATCCTTTTGGGGGACACAATTCAACCCACTCTAGTGATCATGGATGTTTTCTCCAAAGAGTTGATATTTAAGTTGGGAACTTGAAAGGAAAAATGAGATAGCTGGGTGAAGACCAAGAGAAGACCATTCCAGGAAAAATTAAAACCTGTAAACTCGAGGTCTCTATCCCTTGAGGGAAGGACCTTTCAAATGTGAGAGCCTTAAAGAGCGCACCCAGCCAGTGAAGGTGGAGTATAGTGAAGGGGACAGTGGTACAAAGTGAGTTTGGACTATGGCAGGGTCTTGAAGGTCATCTTAGGGAGTTTGGATTTTTATTCTAAGGGCAATTGGGTACCACTTAAAGGTCCCAAAGGAAGGCAGTGCTATGGGATGGTAGAGTCATGATCTCATCTGGTCTTGATGCAGCAAAGAATCTCTATGCGGTGTGGATTGAGTGGGGCCAGAGAGGTGGCGAAGAGGCCATACAGGAGAAAGGATAGTGGTGGCCGTGGATATGGAAAGAAGTAGAGGGTTTCCTGAGACAGTAAGAGACTGAACCAACAGGACTGGCTCGGATTGACTAATTTCTAACATAGGTCTTGGTCCAGAGACACAAAGTGAACTTCAAGGGCCTTGGACATTGCTTAATTCAGCTCAGCAGTTTAATTTCTATGAACGAAGTGGTATCCACATAAAGCTTTAAGCCAATGCCTTTTACTAGGTGTTGACAAAAGATGGCCATCAGGTTACATATGACCTGAGACAGCTTTTGTGCATGCTCTGTAGTCACATAAAAATCTAGATTCCCAGGTGTTCTTGAAGTCCTGAAAGCTGGCAACAATGGGGCCTATAATCTTGTTTGGCCCAGTGAATTGGAGCTGAGTAATAGATACGGCTCTAGACAGTGGGCTCTCCAACCCTCTCAGTCTACAACTGTGTTTTGCTCTATATCCAATGTACCTTTCTTATTAACAATACCTACCTGGACCTCATGGAGCTTGAGTTTGCCCCTCTGCCTAATTATAATAAAAAGAGTGGTTCTGCTCTGAGTGACCCCTCCACGTATTTCCCTTGTGAGCTTGTGTGGCAATGGGTGGGTCCTTGAGTATTTGGGATTCAGGCTTGATGTGTTTTTCCCCAGAGACTTATAATCTTGAACCAGAAGGATTATGGCAAATCCAAAAGTTGGCCTGAGAGATGCACACATGATGATTCAAGTATTGAATTCAAGCGTTCTCTTGCTTCTTTGAGTTTAGTCATTCCCCCTAGAGCTATCTGGAATCAGTCATGGAAGCCTTTCAAACTAAGGACTGTAGTTTATTCACATCATATTTTGTTTAAGAAAGCAGACAAGTGTACAATATGTTTTTAAAGGGATTTTCACAAACATAGTGAGATCCTAAAAATTAAAGCTTTTGTTCAACTCCCATTTTCAGGGAAATTAATCTTTGTAGGATATGGTATTTTCTCATATTGTTGGAAAGACAAGGCATTTCAGTAATTATAAGTGCTTTAAAAAATTGATTTAGATGTGTTCCCCATGAACTGATCTCTAATGTAAAAAATCATGAGGAACTGCAAATTGCAGAAAACTTCAGCCATGGAAACAAATGTTTTCTTAACAAAGGCTGCCCAGTCTAATATTTATTTCTTTAGTATATGACTAAAGCGAAAGTGAAATCATCTCTTACCCAGTCTTCTAGGAGCATACTGGCTGCATTGTTAAGTGAAGTTTTATGCACAGGCAAGCACCTAAAAGAAAGTCTTGTTTCTGCTCATCAAGAAGCAACTACCATTTCTAGGATAGTCACAGAAAGGAAATTGCTATTTCCACTTACGTGTCCTCCAAACAACAATAAAATATTTATTAGCAGCAAAATAAAAGGACAGACTACTCTTTAGACTCCTAGAACTTTATTGAGCTTTACTCCCTGTACCCTGTGGCCTAATTGTTTGGTGTTTTGTCATAAAAAAGGATAAAATGTACCAAAACCTTGTGACAGATTGTGCCTAGTCACAATCTGCCTTGAACTGAACCTGAAGTTGAAGGGACATTTATAGTCCCTGTAAAATAATGGTAGGGATGGCGTTTTAATGGAAAAATAGGAAGGTGGTGTTATTAATGTATGTATTTTATTGGTTTAAAGTAGAACTCCTTAATAATATTGGTGTTGGAAAATAGGGTCTGTCTCATTGCAGTGCTCTGTGTTTCTCAAGGAATAAAGTAGAATGAAGGTGGGAATGACATGATTTGACCAGTAGTTTATCTGCCTCCCCTCATATGATGCATTAGTTATATTTTATGCATTGATGAATAAGTAAATATTAGCTATCAGGAAAACTGGTTGTGTCCTAGAAATATGTCTTAGGTAATATGTCATGAAATTGGGTCCAAGAAGCAATTTTATAATGGAGCTCACCAGTCAGGAAAAGTGCCACCTCAGGTCAGCAGGTGAGGACATTTTTATACTCATCAGCAGAACATTCATGTTCGTTTGACATTTAGATCAAAAGACCCACTTCGGTCAGTATAGGTTCCCTTCCCTGACTATGGCACTCCTGTCTAAGTCCAGGCCTTCAGGACAGCACACTTCATCAGTTTTTTTCAACTTCCTCCATGCTGTCTGCATGGGGAAGGCCCAAAGAGATGACTTTGCAGCAAAATGCTCCCACACTGCCAAGAAGTTGCTAGTGAGCTGCTCAGGAAGTGGATTTTCTGCTGTCTTGTGTTCTGTGTCTGATTGAATTTAAGTGAACAAGAGATAACCAGCCATTTTTGTTCCTGAACCCTGCCTACTGGTTGCAGAAGAGCATTTGAAATTTTTTACTCAAGCCAACTGTTGGAGCAGCAGATGCGGGTGGAGGGAGGAAAGTGGTGGTGAGTGTAAGGGCATTTTTCTTTTTCAGAGCTGAAGACAGAGTTTACCTGTGCTTGGCAATGTGGGTGTATAAATGTGATGGACTCTTAAATGACATTGTGGGATGTTGGGGAAACTTGGTAAATGAGACTCTAGTACACTCTCTTCTCTATTAATCAGAGGTAGAAATGTTTGCCTGCTTGGCTGTAAATATTGACATTACCCTTTCTGCCCCACTACTTATGTTGCTCAGAGGCCATTACAAAATAATTGGAAAGTGGGTGCACAGCCCCCAGTCTAGGGAAATAAGATTGCTCAAACAACATGCATTTATTTTGACCCTTCTTTTTTCTTTGGATCTCCTACGCTCTCCAGCATTGTGAAAGATATAGAAGAATGATGTTCTTTTCTTTTCTTCCTTTGAGGATATAAAAGATTGATGTCCCCCCCCCTTTTTTTTTCTACTCTTTGTGAACATTAGAAAAAATTAGCAAATAACGAGACACAGGATGTAATTCAGGTGACAGAGACTGGGTTTAATTCAGAAAATAAAAAATTCACTATAGGCCCAGGTAGTTGGAAAGATTTTTTTCTCCTCTTTCTTGCCATTAAGTGGATAAGATACTCATCTTCTGGGCTCAAAGGGATGTCTTGGGTACACCTCATCCTTTCACTTGTCACATTTTATAATGATTATAACTAGGGTGATTGGACATCCTGGTTTGCCCAGCTTAGTCCTGATTTATGTCTGTTGTTCCAGAATAATTATTAATAGTTCCCCTTTTTACTCCCCAAAGTCCCAGTTTAGATTATAAATATAACTCAATATAAATCGAGGACCACATATCCAAGGCTTTTTTATGCTTTTGCATTCAAATAAGCACAATCTCATAACTCAAAAGAATTAAAAATATTTCTTGTGTCTCAGGAAGAATGTGAAAGGTGATCTAAGTTATAACCTTCAGTGATACCCTTCAGAAGTCTAGATCCTCTCTTCCCTAAGAGCTTCTGATAGCACTGGCTCTCTAAAGCCCTTCAAACAAAACACTTCTAACTTTCCTGACACCCAACCCACACCTTTTATTTTTGTCCTTCTTGCTTCTCTTAGCTTTTTAATTTGGGGTGTGTGTGTGTGTGTGTGCGTGTGTGTGTGTGTGTGTCTATGTTGTTTCTCTTTTCTCTATCAATCCCTTAATTCTGCCTCACAAGGCTGCTGAAGCCAGTCTGGTAAAGATAGAACTCTCTCTGGAGGGTAATGGAGGGAAAGAATTTGAACTGGCCAGACAAAGTTGTCTTGAGTGGACTGGAAGTGGGAGGAGGGAAACCTGGGAAGTCTCATTGAGCCTCTCAGTGGAGAAAAAAGAAGAATTTTATAGGCTTCCCAAAGTAGAGAAAGCTTAAGAAGAGCTCTGGAAGTCTCAGAGAGGACTATGCAGTAGAAATCCAAGATAAGTTTGTGAAGTAGGGAGTCACCTGGTAGAAGTTATATTTTAGAATAATTTGCTAACTTCATTGTTAGTATGTTTGGTACAGTGGGTTGCATTGTGATGGATAAAGAGCATACACTACATAGAAGGAGCTCAATAAATTATGGCTAACATCACCATCACCATCATCCTCACTGCTACCACCATCATCACTGCCACAACAGCTACTACCACCACTATTGTCATTGTCATCCCCATCATCATCTTCATCACTGCCATGATTTTCACCAACATCCCCATCATCATCATCATCATACCCATCATCCTCAACACTGCCATCATCATCATTATCACCACAATTGCCACTAGTACCTCCATCATCATTACCACTACCATCATCATCTTCACTGTTATTGCCACCATCATTATTCTCATCCTTGCTGCCATCATCATCCTCATCATCAACACCATCATTATCATCTTCCATCCTCACCCCCATATCATTTTGGTTATTTGGAAAATCTTGAGGCAGAGAGATAAACTGGTGGCTTGTTTAAGGCAAGTATTATGGAAAGAAATAGAAAAACTTCTCTAGGAAGAAAGGCAGGACTGCATGGTAGAAGTGGGAGGAGACATCTTTTATGGAGCTCCTTTGGATAAAATTAGGATGAGAGAGATAATCACAGGCAAGCTGATTTTGGCTCAGCATTAATAAACTTCCTCATATTCAAAATGCTCAACTTTTAAATAGATTATCTCATGAGGAAGTGAGTTAAACAGAATCTGGATGATTATGGGCCTGGGATGCTACAGATGCTTTAACAAACATGTGGAAGAGAGGATTATTCCCTCTGAGGTCCTTTTCACCTGAAAGTTGTGAGGATTTGTAGACGTTCAGAGCATGGGCCAACTTGGTAGCAGGTGTAATGGCAAAGAAAAAAGGTCATAGTCTATACCACTGGTTCTCAAATATGGGTGATTTTGTTCCCTGGGGAACACCTGGCAATATCTGGAGGTTTTTTAGTTGTCAAGATTATAGGAGAGTGGTATTGGCATTGAGAGAATAGAGGCCAAGAATTGTTAAAACATTCTACAATGCACAGGTCAGCACCCCAGAACAAAGAATTTTTATCTAGCTCAAATTGTTAATAGTGGCAAGGTTGGTCTGTAGTTTCAGAAGGCCAATAATGACTTCTTTTACTGAAGAGTAGAGAGAGTTTCTGGGTGGATAAATGTTGACTCACATTCACTGGGTAGTATTTTCCTGAACTATGAGTGAGAAATACTGCTAAATGTGCCCTTTATGTTGTGCTTTTCACACACATATTAAGGATGTCTTCTTTTTTCTTCAAAGCTCCTTTGAAGTCGGTAAAACTGGTTAAGAATTGCAGTAGGTGATAAGGACAAACTCACTGTTGAACTTGTTTGAAACCTAATTCTGGCTGCTCTCCAGGAGGCTCTGTGGAATGTAGTCTTAAAGTTATCCTACTTCCTGGAGGGTTACTGACTTCCTTGAAGGCTGAAGATGAATAAAAAGGATTCAAATTCTCAGAGTTTTCATGGTAATCTGGACATTTTCTCATTTTCTCCATGGGTCTAGGTTAACCTGAAACAATTATGGTTTGCCCATATTGTACTGGGGTGATTATTAGTAGTATCTCTTTTTCACATAAAAAATGTCCTGACTTAGACAATAAATTGTATGGCCACCCTGCTATTAACTGGCCAATGGGTATTTTGATGATGTAGTTGTTTTATTTATTTATTTGTTTGTTTGTTTATTTATTTATTTATTTATTTATATGAGTGAAGAATCTTTTATTAAAATATGTGAAGGGATGTGAAAATACATTATTTCTTTTTTTATTTTATTTTTTCAGTGTGCATTTGCACCATTTTAAATAACATGTATTACCTATCTTTAGTGCTATCAGTTTAAAAATAACTGTTCAATAAAAGGTAGCTTGATTCATTGCCATCATTACCATAGCTAATTTGAATAACATGTCCAAAATAGTGATGACTTCTGTCCTTCAAGCCACAGTTTGAGCCACTTGCTCTTATGATCCACAACCCACATTTGTGACTTGCTTCTGTAAACCATGGAGATTGAATCTGTGGCCTCAGATAAAACTAAGTAACTTGTATCAAGCTGGATCGACCTTACTCTGATCCATTGCTCAACCCACAGACACATTTCTATGAGACAAACAGACCCTCTCTAACCTTTTGTGTAATATGTTTCTAAATCACATCTATTAATCATGATTATCCCATTTTCTTTTCTTTTTTAAATATAAAACTTTTGACTTTAGAATAGTTTTAGATTTACAGAAAAATTGTGAAGATGGTACAAAAAGTTACTATATACCCTTGGCCAGTTTTCCTTATTATTAACATCTTTCATTAGTATGGTTCAGCTGTCACAATTACTAAAGCAGTAGTGATACATTATTCTTTTTCTGAAATATAATTGACACACAATGTCCTACTACATCATAGTGATCCTATATTTTTATACATTATAAAATGATTTCCATGATGTCTGGTTACCATGTCACTATACAAGATTAATTGTATTATCGACTGTATTCCCTATGCTGCACATTATATCCCATGGCTTATTTATTTTATAACTGGAAGTTTGTACCTCTTAATCCCCTTTGCCCTTTTCACTGCCCCCTCATACTCCCTTTGATAACAAATCATTTGTTTCCTGTAATTATTTGTCTGTTTGTGTTTTGTTCTGTTTGTTTGCTTTGTTTTTTTAGATTCCACATATTAGTAAAATCATACAGTATTTGTCTTTTCTGTCTTTCTGTGTTCATCTATGCTGTCACAAATGGCAAGATTTCATTCTTTCTAATGGCTGCGTAATATTCTATTGTACATATTATCCAATCATCTACTGATGGACACTTAGGTTGCTTCCATGTCCTGTCTCTTGTAAATAATACAATGAACATAGGGATGCAGATATCTCTTTGAATTAGTATTTTTGTTTTCTTCCAATAAACACCCAGGAGTGGAATAGCTGAACCATAAGGTAGTTCTATTTTTAACTTTTTGAGGAACCTCTATACTGTTTTCCAGAGTGGCTGTACCAATTTATATTCCCACCAATAGTATACGAGGGTGCTCTTTTTGCTACATCCTTACCAGTGTTTGCTGTTGTTATTATTATTATTTGCATTTTTGATGCTAGTCAACCTGCCAGCGATGAGGTGATACCTCGTCGTGGTTTTGATTTGTATTTTCCTGATGATGAGTGATGTGTAGCATCTTTCTCTTGTACCTGTTCGCCATCTGTGTGGCTCCTTTGGAAAAATCTCTGCTCAAGTCCTCTGCCTATTTTTTAATCTGGTTTTCGGTGTTTTTTTTTTTTTCTTTTTTGTATTAAGTTGTGTAAATTCTTTATGTATTTTGAGTACTAACTCCTTATCAGATGTACACTTGGCAAATATCTTTCCCTATCCTGCAAGTTGTCTTTTTGTTTTATTGATGGTTTCCCTTGCTATCCAGAAGCTCTTTGGTTTGATGTAGTCCCACTAGGTTATTTTAGCTTTTGCACGTTTTGTCTTTTCTAGCCACTCCTCAACCACATTTCCTAAACCACTGCCTTGTCTTCAACTTTGATTCTCAGTGAGCTTATTTTGAAACACAGTTTCATTGGTATCCTGAGGTACATAAAAATGATAGATCTGATCAAGCAAATCCATATTTTACAAGTACAGTGTATAGGGTCTCATCACTGAATATTTTAAACAGAGAACAATATCTGTTCTATGAAGTTTTCTGGCCATAAAGACCACAAACTACTTTCTATTTGTCTAGATTATGTTTTTCCTGCATTGTATTCTTCTATATTGTACTCTTCTCTTTGGGGGAGGGAGTTGTTTGTTCAGCAGGTGCTATGTATAGTAAATTTGCTGCATGCATTTATGTTACTATATAAATAATGAGCATTTCTGCATTCACAGACACTTTGATAGCCACAGTGATAATATGTCTCTCTTATTTTAGAGAAAAAAATATACATAACAGTTTTACCTTGCTTCAGCAGATAAGACATATCATCTTGGCACATGACCTTATTTTTCTTCTTCTTCAAAACCATAGTGTAGTAGTTCACAAGATTATTTATAAAATATACCAATTGCTTAAAATACAAAAAAAGAAAAAAAGATGTTCACCATACTCAGTCCCAGAAATCATCCCATTTTCTCTTCCCAGTTGATTCTCCAAATTTAGGATTTATAGGTTAAATAATTAGGAGATTCTTTTCCTACTTCTTCTCTCTACCTCCCAACATAATACACACTTAATGCAATGCACATGTGTAGTCAGAGTCTGGGGCTTGCGGATCCATTGTGAGTCAGAAAGATCAGACATATCACTTATTAGCTCTGTGAACACGGGCCAGTTACCTAATTTCTCTGAGACTCATTTGTCTCATTATGGTTTAGGGGATAAAAAGTTCATCTGCTGGGTTGCTGTGACAATAATCTCTAGCACCTGAAACAGAGTAACACACAAAAGAAGTCAGCAATTCTTCTTTGTGGTGCTCCCCTATTTCTATGGTTATGCATCTCATAAGTCAGTTGTCATCATCTGTTCAGATGCCTGTCCTCCTCACTAGATGGTGAGCAACTTAAGAGTAGAGGCAAGATTTATTCATTTATATAACTCCAAAATCTAGCTTAGCAAATATTAAGCCTTCAATACATATTTTCCAAATCAATAAACCAATGTAAGAATTTGGCAGTTTACAGGAGTGGCAAATTATTGTTACTGACTCTCCCTACATTCAGAAAATTCCCTCAAAAAATTCCAAACAATGAAGTATTCAGGTTCTCTGATGACTCTGCATACAACGTTTGATTTGGCTTTGGGAATAACTGCCCCTCTATTCCCTTGGGCACCAGAGGTAGTCTTGGCTACACCTGTGGAGTAGATGCTGTTGGTGTTCTGCCCACATCAGATTTCCTTGGGCTGGTGCCTCCAACCCATGTTGTCTACTAACAGCACACAGCTGCATCCTTCTCTGGAGCTTCCCCCTCCATTAGCAGGTGTCCCTTGTCCACATATGTTGGGAGGTCGTCCCTGCCCTCCCTGCTATATAACCTTCTGCAGTCGATGATTGACTGATACAGGTACAAAAAAACCTGGCCCCATTGAAACCAGACTTATACTACAACCAAATCAGAATGATAGTATGGTGGATCTGGTCAATTATGAGATTGTCAGTGGTGGGGCTGTTTGTCTCAGCCTTCCATCAGTGCCCACATACAGGACAAAGTCAAGACCTCTCTGTAAGGCTCTTCTTTTAAGAGCCCCATCCGACTTGAGTCTTCAGACCCATTATAACCTTTGTCAGGTTTTTTTCCCCCTGCCTTTTGTACTTTGTTCACATTTGGAAAAGACAGGTCATATTTCAGTATTCTAGATTTGAAGGTTTTTAGACTTATCAAGACTTAACAGTTTATAGGAAAGGATCAAAATGAGTTTCTCATGAATGTTTAATCATTCCTGACATTTGGCTAAGGAAAAGAATATTAACAAAAAGTAGTCTTAAAAACATTAGTCCAGAATGCCAGAATGTTCTAACTGTATCACTGACAGAAGTCCAGGTTTAAGTTATTTGCAGTATATGATCTGTTTTCCAGGACGCGTGGAATAAGGAGATATGACAGAACTGATTTTCCAAAGACTATACTCAAGTCTATCAAAACTAAACTGAGTGTATTTCCCCTCTGATGATGTCAAGATTTTGTAGTGCTTCAAGTTGGAAATTATGAACATCTGTTAGCATTAAATATATGCAGCAAAATAAAAATCTGACAATAGAGGTTGTTTACTTATTACAAAGTGTTTAAACAGAGAGCTTGCGTGGCTCAGTTAGTTAAGCATCTGCTTGGGGCATGATCCCAAGGTCCTGGGATAGAGCCCTGAGTTGGGCTCTTAGCTCAGCAGGAAGTCTGCTTCTCCCTCTGTGTGCTTCTCCTTCTGCTTGTTCTCTCTCTCTCTCTGTCTGACAAATAAATAAATAAAATTTAAAAAAAAAAATAACAGAGAGCTTGGAGTCAATGCAGAAACTGAGTTGACTTCATCAGGTTGAATGTTGGCCAGTGGGCCCCCCAAAATGGTTCCCGTCATCACACACAGTATCTCCACCCAGAAACTTCCTGTATGGTTGGTGCTGGAAATGATATTAAAGCATTCATTCAAATTCACCTATTTTATTTTATTTTGAAGAAACTGAAGACTGGGAAACGGAGTGCCCAAAACTATACATTTTTTTTTTTTTAAACCAAGCAGTAGTTCCTTTCACTGTATCATTGAGATGGAAAGGTTGCAAGGGGCTCTTGTTGAGTCATCCTGCAAGTGAGAGTGTGAATGGATGGGCAGCACCAGCCAGAGGGATGTGGAGGGAATGTCTCCTTCCATCATCTGCGTTTTAAGAGAACAGGTTGTTCCATGTTGCCATGGCCGAAGACTCAAGAGGGGAAGTGAATTGTGACTCAGGCTGGCTCTAGAGACACCCAGATCCCTGTGGCAACCCTGGGGCTGACAGTAGTCCATACAGCTCATAAAAGGCTGAAAAGAAGCTGGAGTAAGGGACAGATTTGTGTTTGGGGTGTTGCCATGAACACCTCTTTGAGGGCATGTTGATTGATACCTTCCTTTCAGTCTCAGGGGAACTTACCACATTTCAGAGATCAGGAACAGTTCAGAATTTGGATTTTTAAGGGTTTATGTGCAAGGAGACGGACTATCTGGAGTGGCTCCATATGGAGACGAGAGTGTCTTGAAGATGTGGGGAACTGGAGCTGGTTGGGATTCACAGGCCTCCATGCGTGGGTGCTGAGCAGAGCCCAGGGGCTGGAGCGTCGCGACATGTGCAACAGACCATGCGATGTTGCCTTGGACCTGCTTTTGCCCAGCTCCCCAAATCACCAAAATATTCTGGAGTGTTCAGAGATCATCAAAAGGGAGCTGAGCCAGTCAAGGGGTGAAGACTGAGGAAGATAAACATGTAGTCTAGAATGGTTTCGTGTGTAGACTGAATCCAACTTTGGGGACCCCTTATCTGCGTTTGCTATCAGGGTGCTGCTGAGTGGAGTCCCTATCTTAGTAAATTTGAGAAAACTACAGGAGGCTAACTGTTTGTAAGTACACCTTACATATGTTGAAGGGGAGCTGAGAGAAAGGGCACCAGAATAACCAATAAATGAACAACCACGACACAAACAAACAAAATCTCCCACCATCAGTGCTTGAAATGGCCTCATCTTTAAAAACAACACACACAGGGGCGCCTGGGTGGCTCAGTGAGTTAAAGCCTCTGCCTTCGGCTCAGGTCATGATCCCAGGGTCCTGGGATCGAGCCCCGCATCGGGCTCTCTGCTCGCCAGGGAGCCTGCTTCCCTTCTTCTCTCTCTGCCTGCCTCTCTGCCTATTTGTGATCTCTGTCTGTCAAATAAATAAATAAAATATTAAAAAAAATAAAAATAAAAAAAATAAAAAATAAAAAACAACACACACAGAAGTAAACAAGATATATTCTCCCTGTGCCGTTCTCTCTCAGGAGTTATAAGCAGCTGGAGGAGAAAGGAAATAGATTGTGTTGGTAACAAAACAATTGCCCATGACATTTTCAGGACGCATGGCGTATTAGCTGAGAAATGACACAGCTGTGAGAAAACACATGCTTAATGTTTATGTTTATTTCATAAACTTATTTTTAATATTAGGAGGCAGGGAGTTTTAAAAATGATTCTGTGCCCTTCCTAGGCTCTGAAGACACATTGCTTAAGAGTTATGGTTATCAGCCATCAGGACAGTCGCTGTCATCCCTGTAGGTGTTCCAACAGGTGGATGAGTGGTTTCAGATTCAGGAGCATGAGCCATCTTTGGTGTCTTTTCCACTCTGTCTAAAGGGAGCTGCTCCACCAGCAGGTGCCTAACAAAAATTGGATCAAGGGTTCCTCTCTGGACGCAAACTCCCTATCTCTCTGTAGGTAATTACCTGACATGTCTTCTTTCTGAAGGTCTTTGAAGTGAGGGTTTTGATGTAGCCATGTTGGCATTATAACCATATTTTGATGGAAAGAAAGGAGCTACGGAATTTTGGCTTTCCAGAAGTCAGCAGTGGAATGGCTACTAAGGCTGAGATGCTAAATGCATAGCTCTGGCCTCTGTTAGACCAGCAACTCCTTAACTCCCCTCCCCACCTCACTGTGCTCACGTGATGGCTGTTGTTCACAGGTCTCACGCATTGCCATGCGTATTTCTGGATTTTTTATTTTTTTATTTTTTTTTAAAGATTTTATTTATTTATTTGTCATAGAGAGAGAAGCGAGAGTGAGCACAGGCGGACAGAGTGGCAGGCAGAGGCAGAGGGAGAAGCAGGCTTGGTGCCAAGCAAGGAGCCCGATGTGGGACTCCATCCCAGGACGCTGGGATCATGACCTGAGCCGAAGGCAGCTGCTTAACCAACTGAGCCACCCAGGCGTCCCTTTTTTTTAGTTTTTAAATTTTATTTTTTATAAACATATATTTTTATCCCCAGGGGTACAGGTCTGCAAATTGCCAGGTTTACACACTTCACAGCACTCACCATAGCACATACCCTCCCCAATACCCATAACCCCACCCCCCCCTCCCAAACCCCCTCCCCCCATCAACCCTCAGTTTGTGAGATTAAGAGTCACTTATGGTTTGTCTCCCTCCCAATCCCATCTTGTTTCATTTACTCTTCTCCTACCCCGTCAACCCCCCATGTTGCATCTCCTCTCCCTCATATCAGGGAGATCATGATAGTTGTCTTTCTCCGATTGACTTATTTCGCTAAGCATGATACCCTCTAGTTCCATCCACGTCGTCGCAAATGGCAAGATTTCATTTCTTTTGATGGCTGCATAGTATTCCATTGTGTATATATACCACTTCTTCTTTATCCATTCGTCTGTAGATGGACATCTAGGTTCTTTCCATAGATTGGCTATTGTAGACATTGCTGCTATAAACATTCGGGTGCACGTGCCCCTTCAGATCACTACGTTTGTATCTTTAGGGTAAATACCCAGCAGTGCAATTGCTGGGTCATAGGGTAGTTCTATTTTCAACATTTTGAGGAACCTCCATGCTGTTTTCCAGAGTGGTTGCACCAGCTTGCATTCCCACCAGCAGTGTAGGAGGGTTCCCCTTTCTCCGCATCCTCGCCAGCATCTGTCATTTCCTGACTTGTTAATTTTAGCCATTCTGACTGGTGTGAGGTGATATCTCATGGTGGTTTTGATTTGTATTTCCCTGATGCCGAGTGATATGGAGCACTTTTTCATGTGTCTGTTGGCCATCTGGATGTCTTCTTTGCAGAAATGTCTGTTCATGTCCTCTGCCCATTTCTTGATTGGATTATTTGTTCTTTGGATGTTGAGTTTGCTAAGTTCTTTATAGATTTTGGACACTAGCCCTTTATCTGATATGTCATTTGCAAATATCTTCTCCCATTCTATCAGTTGTCTTTTGGTTTTGTTCACTGTTTCCTTTGCTGTGCAAAAGCTTTTGATCTTGATAAAATCCCAATAGTTCATTTTTGCCCTTGCTTCCCTTGCCTTTGGTGATGTTCCTAGGAAGATGTTGCTGCGACTGACGTCGAAGAGGTTGTTGCCTGTGTTCTCCTCAAGGATTTGGATGGATTCCTTTCTCACATTGAGAACCTTCATCCATTTTGAGTCTATTTTCGTGTGTGGTGTAAGGAAATGATCCAATTTCATTTTTCTGCATGTGGCTGTCCAATTTTCCCAACACCATTTATTGAAGAGGCTGTCTTTGTTCCATTGGACATTCTTTCCTGCTTTGTCGAAGATGAGTTGACCATAGAGTTGAGGGTCCATTTCTGGGCTCTCTATTCTGTTCCATTGATCTATGTGTCTGTTTTTGTGCCAGTACCATGCTGTCTTGATGATGACAGCTTTGTAATAGAGCTTGAAGTCCGGAATTGTGATGCCACCAACTTTGGCTTTCTTTTTCAATATTCCTTTGGCTATTCGAGGTCTTTTCTGGTTCCATATGAATTTTAGGATTATTTGTTCCATTTCTTTGAAAAAAATGGATGTTACTTTGATAGGAATTGCATTAAATGTGTAGATTGCTTTAGGTAGCATAGACATTTTCACAATATTTATTCTTCCAATCCAGGAGCATGGAACATTTTTCCATTTCTTTGTGTCTTCCTCAATTTCTTTCATGAGTACTTTATAGTTTTCTGTGTATAGATTCTTAGTCTCTTTGGTTAGGTTTATTCCTAGGTATCTTATAGTTTTGGGTGCAATTGTAAATGGGATGGACTCCTTAATTTCTCTTTCTTCTGTCTTGTTGTTGGTGTAGAGAAATGCAACTGATTTCTGTGCATTGATTTTATATCCTGACACTTGACTGAATTCCTGTACAAGTTCTAGCAGTTTTGGAGTGGAGTCTTTTGGGTTTTCCACATATAGTATCACATCATCTGCGAAGAGTGATAGTTTGACTTCTTCTTTGCCAATTTGGATGCCTTTAATTTCCTTTTGTTGTCTGATTGCTGAGGCTAGGACTTCTAGTACTATGTTGAATAGCAGTGGTGATAACGGACATCCCTGCCGTGTTCCTGACCTTAGCGGAAAAGCCTTCAGTTTTTCTCCATTGAGAATGATATTTGCGGTGGGTTTTTCATAGATGGTTTTGATAATATTGAGGTATGTGCCGTCTATCCCTACACTTTGAAGAGTTTTGATCAGGAAGGGATGCTGTACTTTGTCAAATGCTTTTTCAGCATCTATGGAGAGTATCATATGGTTCTTGTTCTTTCTTTTATTAATATGTTGTATCACATTGATTGATTTGCGGATGTTGAACCAGCCTTGCAGCCCTGGAATAAATCCCACTTGGTCGTGGTGAATAATCCTTTTAATGTACTGTTGAATCCTATTGGCTAGCATTTTGGTAAGAATTTTTGCATCTGTGTTCATCAAGGATATTGGTCTGTAGTTCTCTTTTTTGATGGGATCCTTGTCTGGTTTTGGGATCAAGGTGATGCTGGCCTCATAAAATGAGTTTGGAAGTTTTCCTTCTATGTCTATTTTTTGGAACAGTTTCAGGAGAATAGGAATTAGTTCTTCTTTAAATGTTTGGTAGAATTCCCCCGGGAAGCCGTCTGGCCCTGGGCTTTTGTTTGTTTGGAGATTTTTGATGACTGTTTCAATCTCCTTACTGATTATGGGTCTGTTGAGGCTTTCTATTTCTTCCTGGTTCAGTTGTCGTAGTTTATATGTCTCTAGGAATGCATCCATTTCTTCCAGATTGTCAAATTTGTTGGCGTAGAGTTGCTCATAGTATGTTCTTATAATTGTCTGTATTTCTTTGGTGTTCGTTGTGATCTCTCCTCTTTCATTCATGATTTTATTTATTTGGGTCCTCTCTCTTTTCTTTTTGATAAGTCTGGCCAGGGGTTTATCAATCTTATTAATTCTTTCAAAGAACCAGCTCCTAGTTTCGTTGATTTGTTCTATTGTTTTTTTGGTTTCTATTTCATTGATTTCTGCTCTGATCTTTATGATTTCTCTTCTCCTGCTGGGTTTAGGGTTTCTTTCTTGTTCTTTCTCCAGCTCCTTTAGGTGTTGGGTTAGGTTGTGTACCTGAGACCTTTCTTGTTTCTTGAGAAAGGCTTGTACTGCTATATATTTTCCTCTCAGGACTGCCTTTGTTGTGTCCCACAGATTCTGAACTGTTGTGTTTTCATTATCATTTGTTTCCATGAATATTTTCAATTCTTTAATTTCCTGGTTGACCCATTCATTCTTTAGAAGGATGCTGTTTAGTCTCCATGTATTAGGGTTCTTTCCAAATTTCCTCTTGTGATTGAGTTCTAGCTTCAGAGCATTGTGGTCTGAAAATATGCAGGGAATGATCCCAATCTTTTGATAACAGTTGAGACCTGATTTAGGACCAAGAATGTGATCTATTCTGGAGAATGTTCCATGTGCACTAGAGAAGAATGTGTATTCTGTTGCTTTGGGATGAAATGTTCTGAATATATCTGTGATGTCCATCTGGTCCAGTGTGTCATTTAAGGCCTTGATTTCCTTGTTGATCTTTTGCTTGGATGATCTGTCCATTTCAGTGAGGGGAGTGTTAAAATCCCCTACTATTATTGTATTATTGTCGATATGTTTCTTTGATTTTGTTATTACTTGGTTTATATAGTTGGCTGCTCCCACGTTAGGGGCATAGATATTTAAAATTGTTAGATCTTCTTGTTGGACAGTTCCTTTGAGTATGATATAGTGTCCTTCCTCATCTCTTATTGTAGTCTTTGGCTTAAAATCTAATTGATCTGATATAAGGATTGCCACTCCTGCTTTCTTCTGATGTCCATTAGCATGGTAAATTCTTTTCCACCCCCTCACTTTAAACCTGGAGGTGTCTTCGGGTTTAAGATGAGTTTCTTGTAGGCAACATATAGATGGGTTTTGTTTTTTTATCCATTCTGATACCTTGTGTCTTTTGATAGGGGCATTTAGCCCATTAACATTCAGGGTAAGTATTGAGGGATATGAATTTAGTGCCATTGTATTGCCTGTAAGGTGACTTTATTGTATATTGTCTCTGTTTCTTTCTGATCTACTTCTTTTAGGGTCTCTCTTTGCTTAGAGGACCCCTTTCAATATTTCCTGTAGAGCTGGTTTGGTATTTGCAAATTCTTTCAGTTTTTGTTTGTCCTGGAAGCTTTTAATCTCTCCTTCTATTTTCAATGATAGCCTAGCTGGATATAGTATTCTTGGCTGCATGTTTTTCTCGTTTAGTACTCTGAATATATCATGCCAGCTCTTTCTGGCCTGCCAGGTCTCTGTGGATAAGTCTGCTGCCAATTTAATATTTTTACCATTGTATGTCACAGTCTTCTTTTCCCAGGCTGCTTTCAGGATTCTCTCTTTGTCACTAAGACTTGTAAATTTTACTATTAGGTGACGAGGTGTGAACCTATTCTTATTGATTTTTGAGGGGGTTCTCTGAACCTCCTGGATTTTGATGCTTGTTCCCTTTGCCATATTGGGGAAATTCTCTCCAATAATTCTCTCCAACATACCTTCTGCTCCCCTCTCTGTTTCCGCTTCTTCTGGAATCCCAATTATTCTAATGTTGTTTCGTCTTATGGTGTCACTTATCTCTCAAATTCTCCCCTCGTGGTCCAGTAGCTGTTTGTCCCTCTTTTGCTCAGCTTCTTTATTCTCTGTCATTTGGCCTTCTATATCACTAATTCTTTCTTCTGCCTCATTTATCCTAGCAGTGAGAGCCTCCATTTTTGATTGCACCTCATTAATAGCTTTTTTGATTTCAACTTGGTTAGATTTTAGTTCTTTTATTTCTCCAGAAAGGGCTTTTATATCTCCCAAGAGGGTTGCTTTAATATCTTCCATGCCCTTTTCAAGCCCGGCTAGAACCTTGAGAATCATCATTCTGAACTCTATATCTGACATATTACCAATGTCTGTATTGATTAGGTCCCTAGCCTTTGGTACTGCTTCTTGTTCTTTTTTTAGTTGTGAATTTTTCCGCCTTGTCATTTTGTCCAGATAAGAGTATATAAAGGAGGAAGTAAAATACTAAAAGGGTGGCAACAACCCCAGGAAAATATGCTTTAGACAAATCAGAAGAGATCCCAAATCGTGAGGTGGGAGAGAGGGGATAAAAAGGGGTTCAGAAAGAAAAAAGAAAAAAAAAAGAAACTATTAAAAAAAGAAAGCCAATAAAGAAAAAATATAAAAAGAGGAAAAAATATATATATATATTAGATAAACTATTTAAAAAACATTAAAAGAGAAAACGGTAAAAGTTAAAAAAAATTTAGCAGAAGAAGAGAAAAAGAAAAAAAAATTGAAAAAGAAAAAAAATTAAATTAACTGCAAGGCTAAAAAATCATGGGGAGAAAGCCATGAGTTCTGAGCTTTGCTTTCTTCTCCTCTGGAATTCTGCCGCTCTCCTTGGTATTGAAACTGCACTCCTTGGTAGGTGAACTTGGTCCTGGCTGGGTTTCCCTTGGAACTTCTGGGGGAGGGGCCTGTTGTAGTGATTGTCAAGCGTCTTTGCTGCAGGCGGAGTTGCACCGCCCTTACCCGGAGCTGGGCTGAGTAATCCGCTCGGGTTTGCTGGGTTTGCTTTCGGGAGCTTTTGTTCCCTGAGAGCTTTCCGTAGAGTTCCGGAAGACGCGAATGAAGATGGCGGCCTCCCGGTCTCTGGCCCGGAGGATCCGAGAGCCCAGGGCCCCACTCCTCAGTGCGCCCTCAGAAAACAGCGCCCAATGATTCCCGCCACCCTGGCCTCCGGCTGCACTCCGAGCTGACCGAGCCTGCCACCGGTTCAAGGCAACCCCGAGCTGAGAGTACTCCTCGGCTCTGTCTCTGTAGCCGGCTTCCCCGTTCTAATACCTGTGAGCTCTGTGACACTCAGACACCCCCGATCCTTCTGCGACCCTGCGGGACCTGAGGCCGCGCTGACCCCGCCCGGGCTTCACCCCAGTTAAGCCTCTGGAGTGATGTCCCTCAGTGGAACAGACTTTTAAAAGTCCTGATTTTGTGGGGCGCCTGGGTGGCTCAGTGGGTTAAAGCCTCTGCCTTCGGCTTGGGTCATGATCCCGGGGTCCTGGGATCGAGCCCCGCGTCGGGCTCTCTGCTTGGCAGGGAGCCCGCTTCCTCCTCTCTCTCTCTCTGCCTGCCTCACTGCCTACCTGTGATCTCTATCTGTCAAATTAAAAAAAAAAATCTTTAAAAGTCCTGATTTTGTGCTCCGTTGCTCCGCCGCTCGCCGGGAGCCGGCCCCTCCCCCCTTCCAGTCGCTTTGGATTCACTTCTCCGCCAGTCCTACCTTTCAGATAGTGGTTGATTTTCTGTTTCTAGAATTGCTGTTCTTCTTCTCTTTGATCTCCCGTTGGATTTGTAGGTGTTTGCAATCTTTGATAATCTATCTAGCTGATCTCCCGCTACCTGAAGTAGTCTCAGCCTGCTACTTCTCCGCCATCTTGACTCCTCCTCCCGTATTTCTGGATTTTGATGTAGCCCCAGGAAATGTTACAGAGAAGTAAAGGAAATAACATTACAATTTTTATAGCATTCATAAAATATATTGTATAAGCAGGTGAATAATGAATCAGCCTTTCTGAGATCTCAAAACTCGTGCTTTTACAAAGAAAATACAGCTTACTTAATTTTGGAAAAACAGCTGAACTTCTTAAAAGAGACTTGATGCTTCTAGGTTGTCACTCTGTAAGTAATATTAACAAGCTAGAAAGTTTGTGCTATAAAGAATAGGAACAAACTTACTTCACACAAAAAATACAACAGGTAGATTTATGTTTTCAACCTACTCATCACTCTGAGTAATATTATTGCTAATTTCATTTGTATAGTTGTTTTGTCTATCTTTGACTTTGAAATAGCTGTTGGTAGGGGTACCTGGATGGCTCAGTCAATTAAGTGTCCCACTCTTGGTTTCAACTCAGATCATGATTCCGGGGTGATTCTTGGGATTCTCGGGCTCCCTGCTCAGTAGGGAGGCTGCTTCTCTCTCTCTGCCTCTCTCCTGCTCAAAAAGAAGGAAGGAAGGAAGAAAGGAAGGAAGGAAGAAAGGAAGGAAGGAAGGAAGGAAGGCAGGCAGGCAGGCAGGCAGGCAAGAAGTAACTGTTGGCAACTGATGACCCAACATGGTCATAGCATCCCTCTCTCTCATGTGCCCTGAAGATTTAGATGTACATGTCATGTTTCTTTACCCACTGCTGCATTCTTTCTTAGATCAACGGAAACATTGGACAATTGACTATAAAATCATAACTCATAAGCACTACAAAAATGTAGAGTCTCAAAGTAAATTTTTGAAATGGAATTAAGTGTTTTGTCTTCATTATAAAAAGTCGTACATGTATATTGCATAATCTAAATAGAAAGTGTGTAATGAAGAAAGTTAACTTCTCTAGATAAGCACACCCTACAAATAAAACATTATTAAGAGTTCAGAGGTCCTCATTTCAGATTTGTATGTATGTATATATGTCTTTAAGTACATATTTATATATATATACATATTTACATAGATGCATATAATATTTAGATATATTTATATATGTATATACATTTTAATTTTTTTATTCTTGTAAAGATTTTTCTTATTTATTTGTCAGAAAGAGGGAGAGAGTACACAAGCAGGGGGAGCAGCAGGCAGAGGGAAAAGCAGGCTCCCCACTGAGCAAGGAGCCCGATGTGGGACTGCATCCCAGGACTCTGGGATAATGGCCTGACCCAAAGGCAGACACTTAAACAGTGAGCCACATAGGCATCCATGTATATACATTTTTTAACATAGGATCAGCCTGTAACCTACTTTTTAAAAAGTGTTTAATACTGAAGTGTATTAAGTATAACTCTGAAGTATAACAGAGTGTTATATTAGTTTCAGGTGTACAATATAGTGATTTGACAATTCTATACATTACACAGTGCCCACCATGGTGAGCATAGTTAATCAACAACAGCATGGATAAGTCTCAGTCAGTACAAAGAGAGCTACCCCATCCTTTCAACCACTGTGGAGCAGAGTGGGTTGAGGAGAGTCCACTGACGTAGGCAGGAGGACAGCTACTGCAGAGCCTGGTCATAAGTCTGGATTTTACCCTAAAAGCAATGAGAAGCCATTGGAGGAATGTAATCGGAGAAGTGAAGTGATCAAATCCTCATTCCAAGAGACCACAGTGGTTACAATATGAAAAGTGGGTGGAAAGGAGATAAGAACAGATCTGGGAAGGAGCAAGGGTACTGCTCTTTCCACCATGGAGATGATCATGCCTTAGACCAGGGCGATGGTGGAAGAGGAGGTGGATGGATTCAAGATCTATTCACAAGGTGGAGTAGAACCACCGACTCTTGACTGATCATGGGTTTGAGGGGGAGGCAGCTGTGGAGAATGTCTTGGAGGGTTCTGGCAAGCATGGTGGGCTAAATTTAGGGAGTTCTGCTTGCTGAGTGAGGGAATATTGGCAGATCACATTGGAGGAGGCAGTAGAATCACGAGTTCATTTTGACTGTCAAATTTTCAATGGCTATGGAACATCCAAGTGAAAATTTATGACTCTGGGGTACAGAGAAATGGTTTGAGTATAGTAGTCCCCCGTTATCCACAGGGCATATGTTCCAAGACCAACAGTTGATGCCTGAAACCATGGATAGGACTGAAGTCCAATATACTATGTTTTTCTCCTATAGATACATATATACGTAGGATAAAATTTAATTAATTAAATTTAATTTATTTAATAAAAATTAATTTATTAGGCACAACAGATTAACAACAATAACTAATAATAAAATAGAATAATTAAACAATAGACTGCAATAAAAGTTATGTGAATGGGATCTCTCTCTCTCTCTCTTTAATTATCTTACTGTACTGTTTTCACCCTTCTTGTGATAATGTGAGGACATGATGATGTCAAGTGACTGGAATGACGTAGGTATGGTGACATGGTTTTAGGCTAGTATTGACCTTCTGGCATATCATGATGACTTGAAAATCATCTGCTTCTGGACTGCAGTTGACTAGGGTAACTAAAACCATGGAAAGTAAAACCGTGCATGGCTGGGGGTGGGGGGCTTCTGTATGAGGTTGAATTGGTACTGCAGGCTGAGGAAGTAGACCCCCTAGCGGGGACACTCCATAGAGAAGGTTTAGTCCCAGAGAATCCAGAGAAACCCTAGGGTCTAAAGGCTGGTGGAGGCAGCTGAGAAGTCAGGGCACGAGAAAACATGGAGACGGTAAGCTGCCTGTGGTTATGGACCAGGTTTGGTTTTGCTCCCTTTTTTATCTCTAGTGATCACCCCAGCTCCTGAGTGGGAGTGGATTCTATTACCACCGATGCTGCCAAGTATGATTTCACTCACATCCTCACCAACATTAAGTGTCACCAATCCTACTGATTTGAAAGGCAGAAATAGCTCTTCTCAGCATTTCTCTAAGGCTTTGAGCATTTGGGGGGGGGTGACTTTTGAGGAGTCAGTTGTTTATTTATATATTTTGTTTGTTTTTTTTTCTCACTGGGTGTTTCTTTTTTCCCTTTCTTTAGTTTAGAGAGCTTTATGTCCATTAAGGAGTTTAACACTTTGACACCCGGAGAACATTTCCTCCTCTGTATTTGTCTATTCAATTTGTTTAGAATATCTGTTGTGAAAAACATCTTAGTTTTTCATTATATTTATTTACGTCATTTTTGAAATCTGTGGTCGAGACGTTTACATAACTCAAAAATTAAAAATAAAGACAACAAAGTTGTAGAGTGAAAAATCTTCTTCCCAATTGTAGGCCTCTCCTCCCCATGGGGTCCCCCTACTCTGAGGCAGTGACAGACGCTACTACTATTAGTGTCATGTGTATTTTTCCAGAGTTTATTTTGAGTATAGAAGCAGATACAGACAGAGATGTCTATTTTTCCACCTTTTCTATATAAAAGGTAGAAAAGTATACACACCATTCTGTATCTTTTTTTAAAATAGTACATCTTGGGAGTTCTTCCTGTATCTATACACAGAGAGCTTTATCACTTTCTTAAAGCTGTCCTGTCTTGATTAAGAAAGGGTTTCCATCTTTTAAAATTGGAAAAATGAATCTGGAACACTACATCAAAAACTAATGATGCACTGTATGGTGACTAACATAACACAATAAATAAATAAAGATAAAAATAAATAAAAAAGAAAAATAATTTCTCCTATTGCTTGTTCTGATAGTTCTAATGTTTACAGTTATATATTTAATGTCTAAAAATTGTTTTCATGAGCTTTGAATTTAACATTATTTCTTTTTTCAAAAAGAGATCTAATTGCCCCAACAGGTTTTTATTGAATAATCCATCCTTTCCCCACTGATTTGAAATACCATCTTACCCTATAATAAATCCTTATAAATGCCTGTGTCTGTTTCCACAATCTCTATTCCATTTCACTGATTGATTTGTCTGGGCCACAACAGCATTGCACTGTTTTAATTTCTCCAGTACTGCAGTGTGTTTTGTTAACTGGTAAGAAAAATATCGTCTCTTCTGAATTCTTCTCCAAAATATCCTGATTGCTTTCTTACGTTTTATTATTTGGGTGAACTTTATAACTCATTAGTTAAGTTAAAAAACATCTTGTTGGACGATTGGAGTTGCATCACATTTATAGATAAATTTGTGGGAAAATGACATCTTTAAATGTTGGCTTTCCATTTGGACCATAAAATGTCTATTGATTAAGCTCTTCTACGTCTTTCAGTCAAATTTTGTAACTGCTCTTTTCTCACTATGCGCTTTTATATTTCATAAGCTAATTTCTAGGTATTTTATGCATTTTGTGCTGCTATTGAGAAGGGTGTCTCCCTCTCTCATTGTATTACCTAACTGGTTATTTGTGGCTTAGAGTTTGCCACTGATTTTTATACATGCTTCTATTTTTATTTGCTTTGGCTTTTATTATAGAAAATTCAAAACATACAGAGAACTAAAGGCAACATAAAACACATCTTTGTGCTCCCCCCACCCCCAGACCCAATAGCCATGGTCTCCCAGCCAGTCTCATTTCCTCTATGGCACCTGAATGCTCCCCACCAACTCCAGGTTATTTAGAAGCAGCTACCAGACATCACATTTCATTATACATTGCTCAAAGATATGGACTCTTTTTTACAAAGAAGTATAGCCATAATACCATGATCATACCTAGACAATATGAAAAATAATCCCTTAATATCATTAAATATCTGGTGTTTACTTTTCCCTATTGTCCTTAAATTATTTTAAAAGTTTGTTTAAATTAGTATACAAATTTGTTCCAACACATAGTAATTATTTGATATGTCATACAAGTAAGTGTCTTTGAACCTATAGGTTTACCTGTCCCCTTTTTTAGTTTGTTGTTGTTTTTGACAAATTCCAGTCTTTTTTCTTTTTCCCATTTTTTTTTAAAGATTTTACTTATCTGGCAGAGAGAGAGAGAGAGAGAAAGCACACAAGCAGGGGGAAGGGGCAGAGGGAGAGGGAGAAGCAGGCTTTCCATGGAGCAGGGAGCCCAATGCTGGGCTTGATCCAAGGACCCTGGGATCATGACCTGAGCGGAAGGCAGCCACTTAACTGACTGAGCCACCCAGGCGCTCCACAAGTCTTTTTTCTATACCATTGAAACACCATGTTCTGATTTTTGTTTTCTGTTTGACTCCAATGGTGTCATTTACTATGTTCCTCCGTTTCCTGTGTTCTTTCCAATGCTGTCATCATCAAGGTATCTCTAGTCACCTGGAGGACTACAGCTCATTCTCCTGCAGTATTCCAGGAAGAGCTCCTGGGAAAACATTCCTTGAGTTCTCCTTGCATGTTCAGAAGAGCTTATGTTCGAAAGTCAATATGGTTGATGTAAAACTCTTGGCGGTTGTGGAGCTCTTTTCTTCTGACGCTGACAGACACTCACTGGTCTCCCTCTGCTTTTCTGGCCACTTGCTAATACCACACTGATCTCGTGGCTCTATTTGTCCCCACCTGCTCCTGTTTGAGCTTTCTGGGAATATCATATAGTCTAGTTTTGATCTAGATGTTGTCTGTGACTTTCTAGTTTTGCTATTTTATTTTCTGTTTTGTTTTGTTTATGGTGGTGGGGGATTCAGGGAGATTTAAAAAAAGAGAAAACCGCTATAATTATATTTAACAACTTGCCAAAATGTATGACTTTAAAGGTCTTTCGGCCTTCATGGAATTTTCTAGGTGGAAAAAGCACACCATCTGTTTTTTATTTTGTAGTCCCAAGAGTTTTTGTTGTTGTTGTTCTTGTATTGTTCCTCTGAGGATCTTCTCAAATCTCACTGAGGGTCCAATCTGGAGTATTTGAGAAGTTCAGTCCTTTTTTGCTTTAATTCAGTTTTGGTGGGAGCCAAATGTTTTTGATGACTCAGATATTTTATGTTTGTATTTTTAAAATTAAAATCTGGGTTGGTGAGTTTTGGAAGATGATATGGTCCCCATCAATAATTACCTGAATGACTATCTGGTTTCCTGATGGGCTTCTTTTCCCTTGACCTGTTCAGCAGTGCCCTGGAATCTTCTGGCACCCGCTATCTGATGTTCCCTCAGATGGTGGCTGTGAGAACAGCTCCACAGCTGGCTTTCCTTTGGGATGAACCAGCTGGGAACAGACTAGCAGGAGAGTCCCTCATGAATGAAATGGGTAATTAGAGGGACCCAATTAAACATCATTATTAATGGCATATACTATGGTTGCTTACAATTGCTTGGTTTTGATTCTCAACATTTATTTCTCTAACATCCCCCTTTTTTCTCTCTGTCTCCCCAACAATTCAGAAGGAATATGAATGTGAATAATGGCATATTAGGGGTATCTTGAACCTGCTCCAACACACACACACACACACACACACACACACACACACACACACACACACCAATTTATAAATGTGGCCACTATAAAAGGAAAATTATTTTAAAACCCAAGTACTTTCATAATTAAATATCACAAATGGTGTGTGATGCACCTCAGAATTGATATTGATGAACCAGGAGTCTCAAAGCACACCATCTTGGTTGAAAGTCAATGATTTCATATATCACAATGCACTTCACACAACATGTTTTATATTTTGTGTCATAATGACATAAATGCCATCAACTAAACAACCTTTGAGATTTTGCTGTTGAACCTGGATCTAGTCAACATTAACCAAAGGTTGTAACTTGTATAGCAAAACTCATTGTTTGTTTTTTTTTTTTGAGTTTATCCAATTGGATAATCACTTGAACCTCTTTTCTTCTTCTTCTTCTTTTTATTTATTTATTTTTTTTATGATTTTGAGAGAGTGAGAGAAAGAGGGAGAGAACGGGCATGGGGAGGGGCAGAGGGAGAGTGAGAACCAGATTCCCACTGTGTAGGGAGCCCAATTTCGGTCTTGATCCCAGGACTCTGAGATCATGACCTGAACCAAAGGCAGCTGCTTAACTGACTGAGCCACCCAGGCTCCCCTAGGACCTCTCCTTTATTTGTGCTATGTGCACAGAGCTGAACTATGAAGAAACATCTTCATGTGCCTCATCTAATGACTTTTTAGGGTGAGGAACTTTTAAGGATAATGCCCATTTTAAGTGACTACATTACAATTGATGGCAAAGTAATGAAGTCTGTTCACTGCTCAGATAGGAAAGGCCTGGTTAGGACTACTGGCTAAGACAATGTTCCAGCTTTAACTTGGAATTATATCCTTAAATAAGGATCCATGTCATTTAGAGTATTTCAATGCCATGGTAGAATGGGGGTCTAAAGATACCTTTCTAGATGTTCTCAGAGCAAACAAGGACATTATTTCATAAGCAAAGTGTTCCCTCTGGGTAACAAACTGATATCCAAGAGGTCCACGAGAAGGACACATTTGACCATTCTCTTTGTCTCCACTTGGACTTTCAAAGGTGGCTGAAATGAGGACATTTTATCTGCCTTTAAAGCAGACAGCATGCCAAGTGTCGTTAAAGATGGCTCTGCTCCTGAATCATTAAAGGGCAATAGAGAAGCCGCAATGAAATATGCTGTTTTCTGACATTCCGTAACATTGCCCTTCACGGCAGCTGCCAAAAGTGAGCAGCTGCTTCTTACAATCCCCTGCCATTTCCCAGCTTTGCTGAAAGAGGTCAGCTCTGTTTTCTCATTACCCATCTTTCCACCGGCTGGACATCTGGATTCCTAGTCCTCTTCTTTCCTAATTCAATATTTTCTTTCCTTCATAAATGACATGGTGGACAGATTGGGCAACCTATGGCAGCAAGCATTTTTAGTTTGGCCCTCAGTGACTCAGCCCCAGCAGTTTAACCCAAGAAAAAAATCGAGCCCACGTGCTACAAGGGTCATTGTACTTTTCCACTGAGCTAAGACAGAAGAGCGTTCATTAGAACACACAGAAAGAAAGGAAGTGAGAAAACAGAGGTTTGCCATTTCTTCCTGCCTCGCCCCCCCAACGATTTGTAGGCATTTGACAAACATAATGCACCTAAAGAGGAAGAATAAATAGAGGGCTCACCTTTCAGTCCTCACAAAATCTGATGTTGTCAAGCAGTTGGATCTCACTTAGAGGGGTTTTTTAACTCCGTCCATTACCTCTGGAAACATAAGTAACTAAACATGAGATTAAAAAAAAATTCCCATTTAGATAATCTGACTTAAAGAACAGGAATATAATACCCAATAGGGTGTCAAATGCCTTCATAAAACCAATTCTGAGGTGTCCAGGGACCTGCTTAAACTATGGTGGCCCAAGGTCAGCCTCTAGAAGCACTCTTGAGTTAGAAGCTTCTCCCAAGGTAGGTGTGAGGGATCCTAGGCTATAGGAGGGTCTAAAAGTAGACTCAGGTTTGCTGGGATGGACTTTCAGGTCCACCCCAGACCACTGCTGGAAAGGTCCTCATACTCCCAAGTACTGATTTCTGCCCTCTGGATGTTGTTTGGAATTCTAACACTGGACAGTCCTCCTTTTAGCGTAGGTTAACACCTCAGCAAGCTATCATTATTTATGTGTGGATGAGGGAGTCAGATTTTCCTCCTGAGTGAATGTTTTCATGGAGAGGAGGATCAGGAAACAAGATTGAGAAGTATTTAATTCAGAGGAAGGTGGGAGGTGGGATCAGGAAAAAAATGATGAAGAGGAAGGAGAATGAACATCACAAAATGGAAAAGCATACCAAATATAAGCATATACAACACTATAAATAAATCCCCTTTCTTATCAGTCTGCTTATGAGTAGGGTGGGTGAGAATCCACAATCAGATTCACCTGAACAATTGTGTAAGAAATTGAGATGATTATAATCCATATGTTGTTCTTTTTTTTAAGCTGTTTTTTTCATTTTATTTTATTTTATTTCTTTTCAGTGTTCCAGCATTCATTGTTTATGCACCACACCCAGTGCTCCAAGCAGTACGAGCCCTCCATAATACCCAGCCCCAGGCTCACCCAATTCCCCATCCCCCACCCCTCCAAAATACTCAGTTTGTTTCTCAGAGTCCACAGACTCTCATGGCTTTTTTTTTTTTTTTAAGATTTTATTTATTTATTTGACAGAGAGAGACACAGTGAGAGAGGGAACACAAGCAGGGGGAGTGGAAGAGGGAGAAGCAGGCTCCCCGCTAAGTGGAGAGCCCAATGCAGGGCTCCATCCCAGGACCCTGGGATCATGACCTGAGCCACCCATAACAACTGGGCCACACAGGCGCCCCCCACCATATATGGTTCTAAGAGATACTGGGCACAAAGGAGATAACCACACATCTCAGATATTCTGGAATGATTCAACATCTTAATTTTTCTGCCTTGATATCTCTGTCACCACTGAAATATCTCAGAAACACTTTTTTTAGTTTCTGAGTACGTTCTAGACCTTGGTACTGACAGTGTGGTCCGTGGATGGGCAGCATGGGTGTCACCTGGAAGCTTGCTAGCAATGGAGAACCTCAGGTCCCACCCCAGACCTAATGAATGCAAGTGAACACGACCCTCAGTTTGTGAATCACTATTCTAGAGCACCTCTTATAATTAGCCTTACAAAAAGTATTTGTCAAAGCAGGACCAAGTAACCTTTGTAGAGAGAGCTGGAGAAGGTCGTATTTCCTCATTACCAGAGCTGAACTCCTCCCTGACACGACCCTGAGTGGGATCCGGCTAATGTCATTCGTTTAGCAGACATCTGGCCTCGCTGGCAAAAAGGATTAAGAGCTTGAAAAGAGAAACATCACAATATGTCTGCTACAGAGACTCTTTAGTCCTTGGATAAAGATACTTCACTCTGAATCCCGAAGCGATACCAAATACTTGATGAATTTGTTATTTTGTTGTTGTTCATAAGCAGAAAAACGACTGAGCCCATGTGATACTGGGCAGGTGCTTTACTATTTAGTAAAGAAACTATTCCAACCCAAGAATGACTCACAGCCCCCGCAGCCTCGCCCACCAGCAGATCCAGGAACTGACTCTCCCAGTAGCTCTCAAGATGACATTGATAATGTTAGGTAAGAACTACTAGAGCCCCAAGATAACATATGGTAGAACCTTTGATTTAATATAAAATGCAGAACGTGTAAAAACAATACAAAGAATTCATTGTTCTTGGGAAATCACATACCTTCTATCTCTTAGATCATGTAGTAACTCAATCCTTATAGTTTATTATTGAAGAACTGGAAAAGAAGAATTGATTCAGAAAGTCAAATTGTGGTCAGCATCACTAATGACATACTGAAAGATTCTATCCTTCCTTCTAAGAAGTCACTGTTTTTTAAATGGAGGAAATGCCTAGGAGATGTTTTCTTTGTGAAGAGAAAAGAATTTAAAGGCAGGAGCGCATCTGGGTTTTGCCCCCAAGTAGTTCTACTAATGGTGTTTAGATACTGAAACCTTAAGATGAAGACATTCTCATCAAGGGGAGTCAAGAGACTTTGTCACTATAGCCAGGACACCCTATGGTCAGAGTGACCTTCTGGGTTGCCCTGGACAGGTGTATGTCTGCTATAATAATTACTAGACTTGCCTCTTCTTTCCCCTTCTCCCCCCCACTTGGTTTGGAACTTAAATCATCAGATTTAAAAAATTGCTGACTTTTTCGGTTGTAAAGTCATGATATGGTTGGTCAATTACACATGGTTTATGAGATAAACTCCCTGTTCACTGTTGTGATCTATGTGGCCCTTCTTGAGTTGACCCCTCCGATTTCCAACACTCGTCCCATGTTCCTGCTCTACCGAACTACTGGGTTCTCAGAATATTACATACTATATTTCCCTTTGGCTTTGTATGGGGCTATTCTCTCTGCTGAAGGGAATTAATTTTCCCGGCATTCTGCTAGGTCCATTCTCTTTTCTTCCAGGCTCTTCTCATATCAGCCCTTCATGAAGCCTTCCTCCGAAACTGCCATTATTTGGTGCTTTCGTTGCGCTTTGGTGTGTTTGTGGAGTATAGGTGGATTGTGCCGTCAAGTCCAGGTGGGCATTCAGGCAAAGTTTGTGCAAGGGATAGAGGGAAGAAGGGAGAAAAAAAGAAGGGAAGAAAATAAGGAAGGGGGCAAGGATGAAAGGAGGAAGGAAGGAAGAAAACAGGTATTTTGTTGTAGAGTCAAGAGCTACAAAGAAGAAAAACTGAATTTTGGGAGTGACTTCTATATGAGACTGTGAGATTTCTCTTTAATGTTATGTCCATGTTTATTTCCCCCTTGTCTTTTCCTCTTTGTTGCTTGTCACAAACCTTCAAGAAAAACCCAAAATGTCTTGTGCAGCTTTTCAGAGACAGGATGGGTAGGGAAAGCAATGAGATTGCTTATTCTACAGTGCTGCGGGGACAAGATGGGGCAGAAGGAACAGGTGAAGACATTTTTAAGGAGGGAGCAGAAAACGCAAGGGCTGCAGCTGGCACATAGAGTAAAGAGTATGGCAGGGCCCTGGCCCAGGACTAAGAAGTGTCTCAGGGGTGTCTACACAGTCACGTATCCTGTCATGTGGTTCCACCTCAAGGAAATAGGTACATTTATGATGACGCTATTTACATAAGGACAAAAATGAGTACAAAGGACTTCTTATTCCATGAAGATCTCATTGAAAGTGTACCTGGGTGGCTCAGTTGGTTAAGTGTCTGCCTTTAGCTCAGGTCATGATCCTGGAGTCCGGGGAGAGAGTACTGCATTGGTCTCCTAGCTCAGCAGGGAGTCTGCTTCTCCCCCTCCCTCCCTTCCTCCTGTTCTTTCTCTCTCTCTCTCCCTCTCACTCACACTTTCTCCCAAAGAAATAAATAAAATCTTTAAAAAAAAAAAAAAGGTGGATACTCATAAAGAGAAGGTCTGAAGATGTCGGAGCCTTTAGTGAAATGTGTTTCTTCACTTCCTCAGGCAGTGTTTCTAACATATGGTCCAAGGACCACTATACCAGAGTCCCCTGGACTTGTTAAAATGCAGATTCTTCGATCTTTCTCCAGGCCCCCTGAACCAGAGTCTCTGCAAGAAGCAATGGACTCCACACTTGCCACAGGCCCACCAGAAGGGTCTCCATATTCATTACAGTGGGAGAACCTCTGCCCAAGTCAGGGTTTGTGGTCTCTCCTCATCAACTTCAACCTTAGACAGGAGCAAGCTTCTTAGGGGAGTCAACACTTTCATGTGATGGTTGACTTGTAGAGCTAAACTACCGCACAAGGCAGCCAGAGCCTTCCTAGGAAACCTGGGCAGGGGGCAAACCTCACCTCCAAGCATTGTTCTTTTTTTGAGGGAGGATGGTCTCAAAAGGTTTTCCTTCATGTTATTGATAGGGATGGCTGCAGGACTCTAGAAATCCCTCTCCTGTGTTTCTTTGCTGCAGAGGTTGGAATGGGACTGCCATCAACCTGACATCTTCTCTAAATTTTGCATCAAGGAGACAGGATCTGATTTTCCAGCTGGCTTACTCTGGCTGGGTGATGAACTTCCACGACAAGCTCTGCCAAGCTTCTGAAAATCTGTGTAAGGTTAACCCTGTGGGTCTTTGCCCTTGGTAGCCAGGAGACGAATCCAGGTCAGGACAAGGGGAAGACGGGGTCTTCTCGGGAAAAGGAAACAGTGACACTTTCAGTGCCACGGTGGAGAATATCATGCAGTGCAATGGTATCCCCAGTGTTTTAAGAATCCCTCTGCTTTCCAGCTCTCTCTCAGGGTCCATACATGTTAAATTGTACTGTGTGGAATTTTTGAAACTATTCCTATTTTATTTATTTTATTTTTAAAAAAGATTTTATTTATTTGTCTGAGAGAGCTCACAAGCAGGCAGAGTGGGAGACAGAGGCAGAGAGAGAAGCAGGCTCCCCACAGAGCAAGAAGCCCAATGCTGGACTCAATCCCAGGACCCTGGGATCATGACCTGAGCCGAAGGCAACGGCTTAACCAACTGAGCCACCCAGGCATCCTGAAACTATTCTTATTTTATTTATTTTTTTTAAAGATTTTTTATTTATTTGAGAGAGAGAGAGACAGAGTGAGAGAGCATGAGAGGAGAGGTCAGAGGGAGAAGCGGACTGCCCATGGAGCTGGGAGCCCAATGTGGGACTCGATCCCGGGACTCCAGGATCATGACCTGAGCCGAAGGCAGTTGCTTAACCAACTGAGCCACCCAGGCGCCCAAACTATTCTTATTTTAGAATAACCTTTCCTATTATTTGTAATCATTTCTTGGAAATTCCCTAAATCCATTATTATTTGCAATTTTCAGGAATCCACAAGAAAGATTTTATCACCAGTTCATTTGGGAGCAGATGCATCTTTTCCACGGGATCTCCATACTAGTCCAGAATAAATTGTTCACAATGATGATTTCTGTATTATTTGTCTATATCAGGTTACTTCTAAACCGATACTTCTCAATTTGCTTAAGGTCTTGAATTGTCCAGCCTTTGGAACATGGATGCTGTGCCTGAGTCCATATCTGTCTGGTTCTTAAAATTACATCTGATTAGTTCAAATAGCACACAATAAGTTTATTTTTGGTTTGGGAATTACAGAGTCTGGATTAATTGCTTAGATAGCTCAAAGAAATTAATCAGCCAAATTTCCCTTTGCTTTGTCTACTGTCTTCCAAAGACCACAGATAGTAACACAAGTGCACTTGTGAACATGAACAATCCTTTGAACACGAAGGATTATAACACAAAGCATAGTAAGCAAGCATCATTAAGATGTGTAGCATGTGAAATGGGCCTTTTCTTTTTGCTGGTATGAGCCAGAGAGGAATCACCAGACATGAAGAATCACTTAACATGAAACTTTTAAAAATTAATTAATTAATTAATTAATTTTTAAAATATTTCTTTCCAGCGTAACAGAACTCATTGTTTTTTCACCACACCAAGTGAAACTTTTTTTTTTTTTAAAGATTTTATTTATTTATTTGACAGAGAGATCACAAGCAGGCAGAGAGAGAGGAGGAAGCAGGCTCCCTGCTGAGCAGAGAGCCTGATGCGGGGCTCGATCCCAGGACTCTGAGATCATGACCTGAGCCGAAGGCAGCGGCTTAACCCACTGAGCCACCCAGGCGCCCCCCAAGTGAAACTTTTTATTCTGTTGTTGACAGTCACTTGAAGGAAAGTCAAATTAACTATTTCAAGGGAGTGGTTAATCAAGTCGAATTTGATCCAGTAGAGGGCACTGTATCTCTGTCCTTATGTGTATATTTATGTGTGTATTATATACTATTATATATGCCCTATATTACAACAAAATATACTAATATAAGACAGTATGGCACATACTGAATACTGAATATTTTTTTAAGAATTTATCTTTTCTTCGTTTTCTAAAGCACGAAGATCACTAATATATGAAAACATGGCCTTGTGGATGAAACAGACATATGAAGCATTTAAATGTAAAACACGTACTGTATTGTATATTTCCCAATCCATACCAGTGCATTTGTGGAGTAAGAAAAATAGGGGATTTTCTTTTCCTTCCTTTCTTCTTTTAGCAACATCGTTCTTTCTTTATTCTGGCTTTCTATTTAGCAGTATTGTTCTTGTTTGCTGCATTTTTTTTTTTTTTCCCTCTGCAGGGAGATGCGTGTTAATTTCTGGAACCTGACTTTGATAGCTAAAAGGCCAGAATAAAGAATGCTGATTTTAAGGGTTGTTTTTTTGTTTTTTTGTTTTTTTTTTCCAGTTGTGCCGGACTAAGAAGCACGGAACTGGAATGGACCGGGAAGGTCAGCTTGCTGAGCAAGGGGATTGCTGAGCTGGAGATTCCCGGCGATGAGAAGCTGCAGCTCGTCTCCCAGGGAGCCTGTCTGCGCAGTGCGGTGAAACTGGCTCCTGGAGGTCCTGTTAAGTTTCCCCACGTACCCTGTTTATTTCAAAGGGCCCCCTTGAAAACATCATAATAAGGCATGGCGGAGGGAAGAACACTTCTCGTCTTTGCTCACGCTCATTGTCTTGGTGATTCTCCCTCCGGGTGCCTCGTTTCCAATCATTCATGTTCAAATGCGCCGGCTGAGGAGCGAGTTGAAGCAACCAGAGTATTAAACAGCAAAGCAGCTTCTTGGAGCTGAGAACTTCGGCTTTGAAACGTAACACAGAGCAATGAGGCTTTGCAGCGCAGGGCTAATTTAGCTGCAGTGACTACCCAGGGGAAACATCCTTTCTCTCCAATTAACCTGGAATAGGCATTGCTCTCCTCATGGTAAACATTATGACTTCTGGAGAATGGGATTTCATTATTGAAGTCTTCTGAATTTCATCCCAATTGCAAAGTGAATGTGTCTTTGTCTTTATTAAAGGAGAACTTGCCTCTTAATTTTTCTGGAAGACTTTGCTAATTCCTATTAGGAAAGCTACTGGGGCAGAAAGGGCTTTAAAACCATAGCACTTTCTGAAAGTGTAAACCATAAAAGAAAATGTTGGGTGTCATTGATCTTGATAATCTATTTAGAAATACATTATTTTACCAGAGTGCTGCGTGGGGAAGGCTGCAAAGAAAGAGGAAAGATGCAGTCTGACCTTCATGGGATTCTAGATGTTCCAGAAAGTCTGCACAAGGGTAATTTCCACACCTCCAAAAATGGCTGCCTTTTTAAAAGAAGCAATTCTTCTTCATTTCTTCTTACTTTATCAGGACTAAAGCTTTAATTAGCTACTAATATATTTTCAACAGCTGGCATCATTAATATCCATTTAAATACAGAGGCTCTATGCAAATAATTATTTACTAAATGAGTGAATTCTGGTAATGCAGAACTAAAGAAATCAGGTCTATTCTCACCTATTTGCCTTGTTGAAACTGTTTCTGCTGCAGTGAATGTCCTTCCTTCTTGACTGCGGGAAGTTAAATTCTGGTTTTCTGTACTGCGCTTTTTTTTTTCTTTTCAGTGTAACAGTATTCATTGTTTTTGCACCACACCCAGTGCTCCGTGCAATACGTGCCCTCCTTAATACCCACCACCTGGCTCCCTCAACCTCCCACCCCCCACCCCGCCCCTTCAAAACCCTCAGGTTGTTTTTCAGAGTCCATAGTCTTTCATGGTTCACCTCCCCTTCCAATTTCCCTCAATTCCCTTCTCCTCTCCATCTCCCCATGTCCTCCGTGTTATTTGTTATGCTCCACAAATAAGTGAAACCGTATGATAATTGACTCTCTGTGCTTGACTTATTTCACTCAGCATAATCTCTTCCAGTCCCATCCATGTTGCTACAAAAGTTGGGTATTCATCTTTTCTGATGGAGGCATAATACTCCATAGTGCATAGTCCATAGTGCATATGGACCACATCTTCCTTATCCATTCATCCGTTGAAGGGCATGTTGGTTATTTCCACAGTTTGGCGACCGTGGCCATTGCTGCTATAAATATTGGGGTACAGATGGCCCTTCTTTTCACTACATCTGTATCTTTGGGGTAAATACCCAGTAGTGCAATGCAGGGTCCTAGTAAAGCTCTATTTTTAATTTCTTGAGGAATCTCCACCCTGTTCTCCAAAGTGGCTGCACCAACTTCTGCACTGCACTTTTAAAAGTTTTTTTTTTTTTTTTTTTTTTTTTTTTTTTTTAAAGCAACCCAGTGTTGGCAAGGGTGTGGTGAGAAGGGCACACTGTCCACTACTGAACAGAATGTATCTGGTTTACTTCTCTCGAAACAGTCAGTATGACCCAGGAACTTACCCTTCAATAAACTTACCATAATAAGCAACATGAGCAATGATTTAGGTACCGGCCAGTTTATTGAAATGTTATTTTTTATAATGGGTCTTAGATGGGGTGGATCTAGTCTAGTTAATGAATGGAGCATGAACTAGGTTAAGTAAACCCTGTACTGGCACCTGTTAACATCTGATTAGATGGAAACAGGCATTTTCTGAAGGAGCAGCGGAAATGCAATTAACAAAAATTATGAAAAATTTCAAATACACACAAAAGTAGAGTAATAGAATAAAATTTCATATACCTATTCCCCAGATTCAACAAGTATCAACAGTTTTCAACATTTGCTTCTATCCCTTTATTAATTAATTAATTGATTGGTTAATTATTCATTTATTTTTGCTGAAATATCTCCAGGCAAATCCCATTATTCATGCCATTCATCCCTACAGATGTCAGTATGCATCTCTAAAAAATGTTATCTTATATTCATAATACCACTGTCACCTCTAACACAAGTAGTATTTTGTTGGTACCATTTAGTACTGTTCTTAATGAAAAAAGGAATTGTTTGGGAGGGAGAGGTCAGGATCCAAAGAAAGTCCACCTGTTACATTTGGTTGTTTGGGGATTGAAGTTCTAAAGGTATTTTCATTTTGGGTTCAGATATCTACAGGCTTTTCAGCTAAATAAGGTGGGTAGAGAGCAGTGGAAATGAAGTTGGAAGGAAAGATTGAAGCCACTGAGAGAGAACTTGGAGGGAATCTGGTGGTGTGTTGTCATGGGGATAGAAGAGTCTGTCCCTGTGATGTAAAATCCTTGCTTGCTTACTCTGTACCAGTTTGGAACTTTAGCTGCTGAGAAGAAGAGAATTTTTTTGGGGGGGTGGGGTGGGGAGGGGGGCTTATTTCACAGAAGACTGTGAAGTTGTGGCACCAGTAAGATCCAGACTGTCCCTGGAGGGAGCATGGCAAGGAGGTGGGGCAGGCAAAGCTGATGGCTCGGGAAAGCTTAGAGAGGGCAGAGCCCAGGAGACAGGTGAGGCCAGTGGGTCTGTTTGAGAACATGTTTGTTGTTCTTCACTTTGGAAGGGTAATTTCACTAGACATAAAATTCTAGGTTGGTGGGTTTTTTTTTTTTTTTTTTTTTTTTCCTTTCAACACTTTAAATGTTTCAGTCCATTCTCTAGTTTGTTTGGTTTCTGAAGAAAAGTCTATCCTTGTTCCTCCATAGGGAAGGTGTTTTTTCCTCTGGCTTCTTTGAATATCTTCTCTGTCTTTAGTTTTCTGCATTTTAGATAGGATATGCCCATCTGTAGACTTGGTAATTATCCTGCTTGGTGCCCTCTGATCTTCCTGTGTGAGGGCCTATTTAGCTGGAGCAATTCCATCTGGTTAAACAGTGATTTTGTTGTTTATACAGTAAAGCTTAAACTGACCCTGCTCTCCCGGTCAGGGAACTTACTTAAAAGCAAGTCTGGGAAACCAGTCCCAGGTAACAAAGCCCAAATACAAGGGCGGGTCGGGCCAGGTAGAGACATCCAATCAGTGGGGGTGCATACTGTTTCCCTAGCTACCAAGGAGTATGGACCCCGCCTTCTGGGCGCCAGTTCTGACCAAGGTGATAGGCTAGTTCAAATAGCTACTATAGGGTAAATTGTAATTCAATTGGCCACCCGTGTGTGACCTAGCATGACTGTGCAGCTTTCTCTGTGTGTTACAATCTCATTGGCCACCTGTGTGTGGCCAGGCCCAACAACATGGCCTTTGCTCTATAAAAGCTAGTCTGTAAGGCAGAGAGGGTCGCTTCTTGTAAGATATGGCCCCGGCGGTTGGTTTGATTCTCGATGCTTGGTGTGAAATAAAGCTTTGCTTGACCTTCGCTTTGTATCAGTCTCGCTCCTTTGATCACGGACCCATTATTGGGGGACCTTTCACCTGGATCTGTGGTTTGATGTATCTCATTAATTTTAGAAAATTGCAGGCATTATTAGTTTGAATATTTCTTCTGTCCCTTTCTCTTCTTTTTTCTCCTTCTTATGTTTCCTTTACTTGTATGTTACACCTTTTGCAATTGTCTCACAGTTCTTGGATATTCTGTTCTGTTTTTTTCTTCTTTGCATTTCAGTTTTGGAAGTTCCTATGGACACACCTTCAAGCTCACTGATTCTTTTCTTGCTTGTATTATCCATGGATGAGCCCAGTAATGCATTCTTCATTTCTGTTACAGAGTTTTAAAATTTCTAGCATTTCCTCGGAGTGCCTGGGCAGCTCAGATGTTTAAGCGTCCAATTCTTGATTTCAATTCAAGTCATGATCTCAGGATCATGGAATCCAGCTTTGCATTGGGCTCCTTGCTCATGGGGAGTCTACTTAAGGTTCTCTCTCTTTCACTCCCTGTGCATGCCCCCAGGCCCCATTCTCTTTCTAAAATAAATAAATCGGGCGCCTGGGTGGCTCAGTGGGTTAAGCCGCTGCCTTCGGCTCAGGTCATGATCTCAGGGTCCTGGGATCGAGTCCCGCATCGGGCTCTCTGCTCAGCAGGGAGCCTGCTTCCCTTCCTCTCTCTCTGCCTGCCTCTCTGCCTACTTGTGATCTCTGTCTGTCAAATAAATAAATAAAATCTTAAAAAAAAATAAAATAAATAAGTCTTTTAAAAAAGTACAATAAAATTTCTAGCATTTCCTTTTGTTGTTTTTTAGAGTTCCCATATCCTTGTGTTACCATTTTACCATTTCCATTCTGCATTACCTGTCTGTTCTTGCAGGTGTCCGCTTTTTCCATGAAAGCTCTTAGCATATCAAGCATAGTTATAGTTATTTTAAATTCCCAGTCTGATAATTCCAAAGTTTCTGCCCCGTTCGAGGCTCTGTTTCAGATGCTTGCTTTGTGTCTTCAGATTGTGTTTTTTGCCTTTCAGCATGTGTTGTAATTTTATTTTGTTGTTGTTGAAAGCTAGGCAAGATGTATCAGGTAAAAGAAACTTAGGTAAGTAAGTCTTTCACGTGAGGTTTTATGTTTAGCAGAGAGTTGGGCTGTGTTTACTGTTTGCTGCAGCTGTAGGTGGTAGGCTTACTCTCCTTCCTGTATCCCCTGGTGTCTTTGAATTTCCCTAGGGGCTTCCTCTTAAGTAGTGTTAACAAAGACAAATAAAGTTCTTTCAACTGAACACCCTGTTATATACAAAGCTTCACTGATGTGGTGGTAAGGGGTGGGTTGGGGGAGAGGAAGCATCCTATAATCCCATGATTAGGTCTTCAGTTTTTTTAGTGAGCTTGTGCCTCTGGCTATGACCTTCACAATTCCTTCCCACCTCAGGTGAGACAGAAAGGCTAGAGGGACCTGCAGTTAGATATTTGCCTTCCTCCAAGTTGGTCAGACTCTGGTTTTAAAACTCAAGCCAGGAAAGCTTTAGTAAAGTAGTTTCCCTTGAGGCCTTTGTTAAAGAGAAAAGAGTGCTTTGGGAATGCTTAAAAACAGTTATCTTTCCCCTCCCCTATCTGGAGCCTGAGGGGATTTTTCTCTGATTTTCATCTTGGGAACCTGGGTAGCTCCTGGAGGTAAACCTCACAAAAGGGTGGGGGTCTCCCAGGACTTTTTAATTCTCAAGTTAGTTTATGCTCCTTTTCCAGTAATCAGTCAATTTTTCTTTAGTTAGTTAACACATGCATATGTGTGTGTGTGTGTGTGTGTGTGTGTGTGTGTGAACATTTAAATTTCACTGCCTTAGCAAGTTTTTTTGCCTTAGCAAAACTATACAATATAGTAGATCCTTGAACAATGTGGGGGTTAGAGGTCCTGACCCCTGTGCAGTCAAAATCCATGGTTAACTTTGGACTCCCCACCCTCCCAAATTTAACTAGTAATAGCCAACTGTTGACTGGAAGCCTCACCAAACAGAACATATTTCATATGTTCTATGTATTATGGACTGTATTCTTACAATAAGCTAGAGAAAAGAAAATGTTACTAAGAAAATCATAAGGAAGGCACCTGGGCCTGCTCAGCGGGGAGCCTGCTTCTCCCTCTCCAGCTTCCCTGTGCTTGTGTTCCCTCTCTCTCTCTCTCTGTCATAAATAAATAAAATCTTAAAAAAAATTAGATAATCATATGGTTAAGCAGGTTAGGATGTTCTTTTAATCTGAGGGTCTCACTTACACATTGACATTTTTCCTTTGTAGATTCTTTGCCTTTTGCTTGCATGTGTGCACATGTGCATGCTGGCTCAGTAACGAATTTACTGTTTCTTATATTTTACTGAGCTTTCATATTGTTTACCACTATATGTCCTTACTCCAACCCATTTTCAGTATCTATCAAAACAAAATTTCATTATGTCCCTTGAACCAGCAGTTCTACCTCTACAAATTTCTTTGGCAGAAATACATTTGTAAAAACATATGCATATTCTTCTGTTCAGTGCAATATGATTTGTAATAGTGAAAAATTGGAAGCGCTCTTTAATGACAACTCCATCCTATGGAGGAACACTGAACAATTAAAAAAATACATGTAAGTGTAGACCTGTACCTATTTGCATAGGATGATTGTCAAGATTTACAGTTAGGTGGAAAGAGCAAAGAAGAAAGAGCTTTTTATCTCCTCTTATTTTTGAATTTTATTTTTAGTGTCTCAAAACATTCTTAGCAGAAGTAGTAACAGTAACACTACATGCCAAAAAATAATAAAAAATATAAATTGATCCACTGAATGCCTTTCATCTCTAAATTTCAAAGAGCATATATTATCACAACATCGAAGCATTAATAGACTAAATATTTATTATATGTATAAAAGATAAGGTTATTTTAAAATTTCAAAATAGAATATTAACTTTATAAAATGCTTTTTGAAGTAAAAGCAATCTAATCTTTTAGGATTTTTTCAAGGGTAGATAATTTCATCCATTATAATATTTTCCCTTGTACCTTTGACAAGAGATTTTAATTTTGCCTGTCATCATGAGCAACTTTAAATCAATGGAACAGAGTTATTTCTTCAGCTGGTCATTTCAAGATTATTATTGTGAAGTCTTAATCTCCACTTTTACCCACCAGGTGTAAATAATTTTTGAGTTGGACAAATGACCTTGTGGAAGGACACAATCTATGTTCTCTAGGCAATTGTCATAAAACTAAGTGAATTATTACATAGCCCATAGGGAATTTAACAAAACACTCTGATTTAGAAAAGAGACAGAAATGGGAAAAGATTCAAAATCTTGTTTAATCATCTTTGACTAGACAAAATTGGATATCTTACCTAGATCCTCAGAACATCTGAAAATAAGAAAAAAAAAAAAAAAACCTTGCTGGCCTTCTACTATTATAAGGAGCCATAGAATTTTTTTTGGAAAGAGTATAAATTTGAACTAATTTATTCTTCAAGGAAAGCCATACTTTAATAATCTCTTTCTTCAGTGTGTCATGTGCCCTGCAAAGAGTAGGATCTTGTTGAAAGCTAAGTCTGTATCTGAGTTGGTACTCAGTCCTCAAGAGTGAGAGTCAGGTTATTACAAAGAGTTAACTCCAAACCCAATAGATAAAATAGAATTATGAGATAATAAATCTATGATTTTTTATGAGTAATTTGTATAGAATAGTAGCATGGGTACATATGTCAGGGGGCAGTCCACATTCAAAGTTTACGTTTTTAATAGTCTCTTGCTTTTGAAACAATTTGAATTCTCCCCTCCTTCCTTTCTAGGCTTTTAAAAACTGCTTATAAAAGATTGGAAATACCATTCCTTAGAAGTTTGAGAAAATGATCTATAAAACATTCTAAACCTGAAATCTTTGGGGGAGATATTTCTCTTTCTCAGTATTTCCAAAGTCATTATTCTTTCTAGTTTCATCTTCTTCATGAGTCATTTTGGCAGATTTTATTTTTGTATAAAATGGTCTGTTTTGTTATGATTCAATTTTTTTAAATGTAGAATAGTATATTGTGTACTATTATAGTTTAAAAATCTCTTTCATACCTGTGTTTTGTTTTTACTCACTTATAATTTGTGTTTTTTACAGTATAATGACATTTTTATTTAAATCTAGGTAAGAAATGAGACATAAGTCTGTAAAGACAGAAACCTAAACATTCATGGCAGGTATCATCCCTGGGTTGTTGGATTATAAATGATTTCTTTTTTATTAATATTTTCAATACATTGTGAAAGCATCAGTTTTTTTTAAATTAGGGAAAACATCATTTTTAAATATTGGTAACATATCCTGACTATCCAGCTTTGCTTCCGACCGGTAACTTCAGTTGCATATTGTTCTGTCTTCCAGTTAATGAACACGATCATGGAGAAATGTCATTGCTGTGGAAATTTAAATTATCACACATTTCTGGAGGTCAATTTGGCAATAAGCTAAAATATGATATTGGTATACTACTTGCCCAGAAATTTCACTTCTAAAGGTTATTCTAATAAAATAATAAAAACACTTGCAAAAAATATTTGTAGAAAAAAGTACATCTATAAATGGATAGAGTTAGAGTTGTGCTGTCCAGTATGGTAGCCATCAGTCATATGAGACTAGTGAGCACTTGAAATATGGCTAGTGCAAACTGAGATGTGCTATTAGTATATAATATTGACTATGATTCAAAGACAATACAGAAAATACATGTGAAATTTCTCATTAATACTTCTTATATTGAATAGATGTTGAAATGCTAATATTTTGGACATACTGGGTTAAATAAAATACATCATTAAAATTAGTTTCACTTGGTTCTTTTAATGTGGGTACTAGAAAACTCAAACTTGCATGTGTAGCTCAAATTAGATTGTTATTGGCAGTGCTGTTAAAAGGCTTTATGCAGGTCTGACCTAAGGGAACCCTCATCACCTTGAGGTTCTCTTAGCACTGAAGTAAGTTTAGATGGTCTGACAGGAGGGATAAAATATTCTTTTTGCCTGTTTGATTTTTCTTACGAAAAACGTGTTGTTTTGGTATACGTCTAGGGAATTGCAAAGAAAGATGTCCTGCTGAATGTATTTTAACATGAAAAGTCAAGAATTCTCTGTCCAAATCACTAGGTGTCTCCTCTAATATCTTTCATGATGATGACATGCCATGATCTCTCATTTCTGTATCTTTCAATTACTGATATTATTGCAACAGAGTCCTAGATGTTTACTCTATCACTAATTCACATCTGGTAACGAGAAAATTATTTTTCTCAAAGGGATTTTTGTTCATTTAACTTATTCCTTAGAAAATTTGTTTCGGAAGTTTGTTTCAAATGAGAGCCTACAGGCTCTTTATCAATCTGGCATCCATGTGGAATACCTGTTGTTTCCTAACAAAAGTTATGTGGTTATGTGATTTTATTTAAACTAAGCAAGGATTAAAAAAAAAAAACAGAAAAACAAGCAAGGATTGGTAGAGCACTATGAGTGAAAAGTTTGTTGACAAAACTCTTCTCTGGATTAATCTCAATTTTTCTGTAATATTGTTTTTATAGATGATTGCAACTAAAATGATATTTGTATGTATTCTGTCTCTGGTAATATGGTAAACTAAGGCAACCTGAAGCTTTTCTTCTACAAACACCTAGAAAAAGTGGATAAAATTATAACAAAAAATCTTTTAAATATCTCAAAAAGGAAAAAGAAAGCCCCAGTTCCAGAAATGAGAGGAAACTAAAAATTAAGAGTGATATAGTGTGAACAGATGTTGTGATGTCCTAGGGTGGGGTGGGAAGTGTATATTAGTTTTGTTAACACATGTGCTTGGGTGTCATTGTCTGGGCACAAAAGATGAAGCTTGGGTCTGTCTAAGGCAGACATAGGGAATTGAGGAGCCCTGATAGAATGCTAGAACTTCTGAAGAGTGGCATTTTCCATTAGAAGTGAATCAGAACAGGAAATAAAACTTGTTTGCATTTAATGGGTTCAGAGTGGAAAAAATAGGTCTCCTCTGAGATTTCTAAAACCCAAGCTTGAGCATCACACAAGTTTGGGATTCCAATTTCACTATTTTTGTGGTTAGAACCTTGGGCCAAACCCCAAATCATCCTGGAAGGGTGCATCCATAGCCCAGACCACAAGGCATTCCACAGGGAAAAAATACATTAACATGAATCCACATAAAAATTACAAACCTTATGAGGAAATGTTTCACCATGGGCAAGAGTCAGTAGACATTGACAACAGATTTAGAATTCTCAAGAACTTAAGATCATAGAACCCCTGAGAGAGAGGAAAAATTAGGTATAATAACTTAAGAGTTATAATATATAATAACAACAGACATGAAAAAGCAATGGGCCCTAAAAAAAGAATAAGAATTTGAGAAAAGAACAGGCAGATCTGAAAATGTACAATTCAATTTCCTAGAACTGAAAGATATGGGCATTATATAAAACTATTTATATATGATTAATAATTATGAAAATTATGAGGAGAGAATTAATGAAACATACAATATTTTAAAAATTACTCAGAATACCATTTGCAATGATGTGGATGGAACTAGAGGGTATTATGCTAAGTGAAATAAGTCAATCAGAAAAAGACAAATGTTATGATTTCACTCATATGTAGAATTTAAGAAACAAAACAAATGAGCATAGGGAAAGGGAAGGAAAAATAAAACAAGACAAAATCAGAGACGGAGACAAGTCATAAGAAACTCTCAATTATAGAAAATAAACTGAGGGTTGCTGAAAGAGAGGTGGGTGGGGGGATGTGGTAATTGGGTGATGGGCATTAAGGAGGGCATTTGAAAGTAATGAACATTGAGTATTATATGCAATGATGAATCACTAAACTCTACCTCTGAAACTAATAATACACTCTATGTTAATTAATTGATTTTAAATAAATAAAATTGTTTTAAAAAGTAAATAAGATTACTCAGAATACCAAAAAAAGAGACTAAAAGATGGAAGATATGATGGAAAAGTTAATAGACATGGAGAATAAAACAAGGAGGTATGATGTGTCTAATAGGATTTTAAGAATATTTAAGAATAAATAGAAACATACAATGTAATAATGATAGAAATTTTACCAGAATTGAGGAACAATAAGCCTCAGATTTAAGACATTCAATCTCATGTAGGTTAATTAAAAATGAACTCATATATAGAAACACTGGAGCGAAATCCCATAGCAATAAAATACAAAGAAAAATCTTAAAGCAACCAGAGAAAGTTATCTGCAAAAGAACGATAGCACACTGTCAACAAACTTTTTCAAGAGAAAAAATAGAAGTCTGAAGTCAATTAAATAATACATTCAAAGACAAAGGAAAATCAGGGTTAACTTAAAATTCTATGCCCAAACAACCACTTCAGCATGTGAATAAAATATAGATAGCTTTCAGAAAAAAACTGGGAGATCTATAACCCATAGATCCCCATAAAATGAACTAATTCTGGGAAAGGAAAGTGCATTCAAATGTTAGGAGTGGTATACACGAGCAATGATGAATAAACAATTTGGAAAACATAGGGTTAAATATAAACCATCTCTACTACCACAATAAAAACATATCACTACTAGCATGATGCTCTCTAGTTCCATGTCATTGTGAATGGCAATATTCTGTTCCTTTTTATGACGAAGTAATATTCCATTGTATAGGTATACTACATCTTCATCCATTCAATAGTTGATGGACACTTGGTCTATTTCCATAATTTGGCTATTTTACATAATACTGCTATAAATATCAGGGTGCATGTATCCCTTTGATTAATGTTTTTATATTCTTTTTTTTTAATTAATTTTATTTTTTATAAACATATAATATATTTTTATCCCCAGGGGTACAGGTCTGTGAATCACCAGGTTTACACACTTCACAGCACTCACCATAGCACATACCCTCCCCAATACCCATAACCCCACCCCCCCCTCCCAAACCCCCTCCCCCCATCAACCCTCAGTTTGTGAGATTAAGAGTCACTTATGGTTTGTCTCCCTCCCAATCCCATCTTGTTTCATTTACTCTTCTCCTACCCCGTCAACCCCCCATGTTGCATCTCCTCTCCCTCATATCAGGGAGATCATGATAGTTGTCTTTCTCCGATTGACTTATTTCGCTAAGCATGATACCCTCTAGTTCCATCCACGTTGTCGCAAATGGCAAGATTTCATTTCTTTTGATGGCTGCATAGTATTCCATTGTGTATATATACCACTTCTTCTTTATCCATTCGTCTGTAGATGGACATCTAGGTTCTTTCCATAGATTGGCTATTGTAGACATTGCTGCTATAAACATTCGGGTGCACGTGCCCTTTCGGATCACTACGTTTGTATCTTTAGGGTAAATACCCAGCAGTGCAATTGCTGGGTCATAGGGTAGTTCTATTTTCAACATTTTGAGGAACCTCCATGCTGTTTTCCAGAGTGGTTGCACCAGCTTGCATTCCCACCAGCAGTGTAGGAGGGTTCCCCTTTCTCCGCATCCTCGCCAGCATCTGTCATTTCCTGACTTGTTAATTTTAGCCATTCTGACTGGTGTGAGGTGATATCTCATGGTGGTTTTGATTTTTATTTCCCTGATGCCGAGTGATATGGAGCACTTTTTCATGTGTCTGTTGGCCATCTGGATGTCTTCTTTGCAGAAATGTCTGTTCATGTCCTCTGCCCATTTCTTGATTGGATTATTTGTTCTTTGGATGTTGAGTTTGCTAAGTTCTTTATAGATTTTGGACACTAGCCCTTTATCTGATATGTCATTTGCAAATATCTTCTCCCATTCTATCAGTTGTCTTTTGGTTTTGTTCACTGTTTCCTTTGCTGTGCAAAAGCTTTTGATCTTGATAAAATCCCAATAGTTCATTTTTGCCCTTGCTTCCCTTGCTTTTGGCGATGTTCCTAGGAAGATGTTGCTGCGACTGACGTCGAAGAGGTTGTTGCCTGTGTTCTCCTCAAGGATTTGGATGGATTCCTTTCTCACATTGAGATCCTTCATCCATTTTGAGTCTATTTTCGTGTGTGGTGTAAGGAAAGGACCCAATTTCATTTTTCTGCATGTGGCTGTCCAATTTTCCCAACACCATTTATTGAAGAGGCTGTCTTTGTTCCATTGGACATTCTTTCCTGCTTTGTCGAAGATGAGTTGACCATAGAGTTGAGGGTCTATTTCTGGGCTCTCTATTCTGTTCCATTGATCTATGTGTCTGTTTTTGTGCCAGTACCATGCTGTCTTGATGATGACAGCTTTGTAATAGAGCTTGAAGTCCGGAATTGTGATGCCGCCAACTTTAGTTTTCTTTTTCAACATTCCTCTGGCTATTCGAGGTCTTTTCTGGTTCCATATAAATTTTAGGATATTTGTTCCATTTCTTTGAAAAAAATGGATGGTACTTTGATAGGAATTGCATTAAATGTGTAGATTGCTTTAGGTAGCATAGACATTTTCACAATATTTATTCTTCCAATCCAGGAGCATGGAACATTTTTCCATTTCTTTGTGTCTTCCTCAATTTCTTTCATGAGTACTTTATAGTTTTCTGTGTATAGATTCTTAGTCTCTTTGGTTAGGTTTATTCCTAGGTATCTTATAGTTTTGGGTGCAATTGTAAATGGGATGGACTCCTTAATTTCTCTTTCTTCTGTCTTGTTGTTGGTGTAGAGAAATGCAACTGATTTCTGTGCATTGATTTTATATCCTGACACTTGACTGAATTCCTGTACAAGTTCTAGCAGTTTTGGAGTGGAGTCTTTTGGGTTTTCCACACATAGTATCACATCATCTGCGAAGAGTGATAGTTTGACTTCTTCTTTGCCGATTTGGATGCCTTTAATTTCCTTTTGTTGTCTGATTGCTGAGGCTAGGATTTCTAGTACTATGTTGAATAGCAGTGGTGATAACAGACATCCCTGCCGTGTTCCTGACCTTAGCGGAAAAGCTTTTAGTTTTTCTCCATTGAGAATGATATTTGCGGTGGGTTTTTCATAGATGGTTTTGGTAATATTGAGGTATGTGCCCTCTATCCCTACACTTTGAAGAGTTTTGATCAGGAAGGGATGCTGTACTTTGTCAAATGCTTTTTCAGCATCTATGGAGAGTATCATATGGTTCTTGTTCTTTCTTTTATTAATGTGTTGTATCACATTGATTGATTTGCGGATGTTGAACCAGACTTGCAGCCCTGGAATAAATCCCACTTGGTCGTGGTGAATAATCCTTTTAATGTACTGTTGAATCCTATTGGCTAGTATTTTGGCGAGAATTTTTGCATCTGTGTTCATCAAGGATATTGGTCTGTAGTTCTCTTTTTTGATGGGATCCTTGTCTGGTTTTGGGATCAAGGTGATGCTGGCCTCATAAAATGAGTTTGGAAGTTTTCCTTCTATGTCTATTTTTTGGAACAGTTTCAGGAGAATAGGAATTAGTTCTTCTTTAAATGTTTGGTAGAATTCCCCCGGGAAGCCGTCTGGCCCTGGGCTTTTGTTTGTTTGGAGATTTTTGATGACTGTTTCAATCTCCTTACTGGTTATGGGTCTGTTGAGGCTTTCTATTTCTTCCTGGTTCAGTTGTGGTAGTTTATATGTCTCTAGGAATGCATCCATTTCTTCCAGATTGTCAAATTTGTTGGCGTAGAGTTGCTCATAGTATGTTCTTATAATTGTCTGTATTTCTTTGGTGTTCGTTGTGATCTCTCCTCTTTCATTCATGATTTTATTTATTTGGGTCCTCTCTCTTTTCTTTTTGATAAGTCTGGCCAGGGGTTTATCAATCTTATTAATTCTTTCAAAGAACCAGCTCCTAGTTTCGTTGATTTGTTCTATTGTTTTTTTGGTTTCTATTTCATTGATTTCTGCTCTGATCTTTATGATTTCTCTTCTCCTGCTGGGTTTAGGGTTTCTTTCTTGTTCTTTCTCCAGCTCCTTTAGGTGTAGGGTTAGGTTGTGTACCTGAGACCTTTCTTGTTTCTTGAGAAAGGCTTGTACTGCTATATATTTTCCTCTCAGGACTGCCTTTGTTGTGTCCCACAGATTCTGAACTGTTGTGTTTTCATTATCATTTGTTTCCATGAATATTTTCAATTCTTTAATTTCCTGGTTGACCCATTCATTCTTTAGAAGGATGCTGTTTAGTCTCCATGTATTAGGGTTCTTTCCAAATTTCCTCTTGTGATTGAGTTCTAGCTTCAGAGCATTGTGGTCTGAAAATATGCAGGGAATGATCCCAATCTTTTGATAACAGTTGAGACCTGATTTAGGACCAAGAATGTGATCTATTCTGGAGAATGTTCCATGTGCACTAGAGAAGAATGTGTATTCTGTTGCTTTGGGATGAAATGTTCTGAATATATCTGTGATGTCCATCTGGTCCAGTGTGTCATTTAAGGCCTTGATTTCCTTGTTGATCTTTTGCTTGGATGATCTGTCCATTTCAGTGAGGGGAGTGTTAAAATCCCCTACTATTATTGTATTATTGTCGATATGTTTCTTTGATTTTGTTATTACTTGGTTTATATAGTTGGCTGCTCCCACGTTAGGGGCATAGATATTTAAAATTGTTAGATCTTCTTGTTGGACAGTTCCTTTGAGTATGATATAGTGTCCTTCCTCATCTCTTATTGTAGTCTTTGGCTTAAAATCTAATTGATCTGATATAAGGATTGCCACTCCTGCTTTCTTCTGATGTCCATTAGCATGGTAAATTCTTTTCCACCCCCTCACTTTAAACCTGGAGGTGTCTTCGGGTTTAAGATGAGTTTCTTGTAGGCAACATATAGATGGGTTTTGTTTTTTTTATCCATTCTGTTACCTTGTGTCTTTTGATAGGGGCATTTAGCCCATTAACATTCAGGGTAAGTATTGAGGGATATGAATTTAGTGCCATTGTATTGCCTGTAAGGTGACTGCTATTGTATATTGTCTCTGTTTCTTTCTGATCTACTTCTTTTAGGGTCTCTCTTTGCTTAGAGGACCCCTTTCAATATTTTCTGTAGAGCTGGTTTGGTATTTGCAAATTCTTTCAGTTTTTGTTTGTCCTGGAAGCTTTTAATCTCTCCTTCTATTTTCAATGATAGCCTAGCTGGATATAGTATTCTTGGCTGCATGTTTTTCTCGTTTAGTGCTCTGAATATATCATGCCAGCTCTTTCTGGCCTGCCAGGTCTCTGTGGATAAGTCTGCTGCCAATCTAAGATTTTTACCATTGTACATTACAGACTTCTTTTCCCTGGCTGCTTTCAGGATCTTCTCTTTGTCACTAAGACTTGTCAATTTTACTGTTAGGTGATGGGGTGTGGACCTATTCTTATTGATCTTGAGGGGGGTTCTCTGAACCTCCTGGATTTTGATGCTTGTTCCCTTTGCCATATTGGGGAAATTCTCTCCAATAATTCTCTCCAATATACCTTCTGCTCCCCTCTCTGTTTCCTCTTCTTCTGGAATCCCAATTATTCTAATGTTGTTTCATCTTATGGTGTCACTTATCTCTCGTATTCTCCCCTCGTGATCCAGTAGCTGTTTGTCCCTCTTTTGCTCAGCTTCTTTATTCTCTGTCATTTGGTCCTCTATATCGCTAATTCTTTCTTCTGTCTCATTTATCCTAGCCGTCAGAGCCTCCATTTTTGTTTGCACCTCATTAATAGCTTTTTTGATTTCAACGTGGTTAGATTTTAGTTCTTTTATTTCTCCAGAAAGGGCTTTTATGTCTCCCGAGAGGGTTTCTCTAATATCTTCCATGCCTTTTTCGAGCCCGGCTAGAACCTTGAGAATCGTCATTCTGAACTCTGGATCTGACATATTACCAATGTCTGTATTGATTAGGTCCCTAGCCTTTGGTACTGTCTCTTGTTCTTTTTTTTTGTGGTGAATTTTTCCGCCTTGTCATTTTGTCCAGATAAGAGTATATGAAGGAGCAAGTAAAATACTAAAAGGGTGGCAACAACCCCAGGAAAATATGCTTTAGCCAAATCAGAAGAGATCCCAAATCATGGGGGGGGGGGGGGGGGGAGAAAGGGGATAAAAAGAGGTTCATAAAGAAAGAAAAAAAAATTTAAAAAAAAAACCAATAAAGAAAAAGTATAAAAAGGAAAAAAATATATATATATTAGATAAACTAGTTAAAAAATGTTAAAAAAGAAAAGAGTAAAAGTTAAAAAAATTTAGCAGAAGAAGAAAAAAAATTGAAAAAGAAAAGAAAAAAAAATTAATTTAACTGCAAGGCTAAAGAATCATGGGGAGAAAGCCATGCGTTCCGTGCTTTGCTTTCTCCTCCTCTGGAATTCTGCCGCTCTTCTTGGTATTGAAACTACACTCCTTGGTAGGTGAAGTTGGTCCTGGCTGGGTTTCTTGCTGATCTTATGGGGGAGGGGCCTGTTGTAGTGATTCTCAAGTGTGTTTGCCCCAGGCGGAGTTGCACCGCCCTTACCTGGGGCCGGGCTGAGTAATCCGCTCAGGTTTGCTTTCAGGAGCTTTTGTTCCCTGAGCACTTTCTGTAGAGTTCCGGAGGGAGGGAATGAAGATGGCGGCCTCCCGGTCTCCGGCCCGGAGGAGCCGAGAGCCCGGGGCCCCACTCCTCAGTGTGCCCCCAGAGAACAGCGCCCAATGACTCCCGCCACCCTGGCCTCCGGCCGCGCTCCGAGCTGACCCAGCCTGCGACCGGTTCAAGGTAACCCCGAGCTGAGAGTCACTCCTCGGCTCTGTCTCTGTAGCCGGCTTCCCCGTTCTAATACCTGTGAGCTCTGGGACACTCAGACACCCCCGATCCTTCTGTGACCCTGTGGGACCTGAGGCCACGCTGACCCCGCGTGGGCTTCACCCCGGTTAAGACTCTGGAGCGATGTCCCTCAGCGGAACAGACTTTTAAAAGTCCCGATTTTGTGCTCCGTTGCTCCGCTGCTCGCCGCCGCTCGCCGGAGCCGGCCCCTCCCCCCACGGTCTATCTTCCCGTCGCTTTGGATTCACTTCTCCGCCAGTCCTACCTTGCAGAAAGTGGTTGATTTTCTGTTTATAGAGTTGCTGTTCTTCTTTTCTTCGATCTCCCGTTGGATTTGTAGGTGTTTGTAATCTTTAGATAAGCTATCTAGCTGATCTCTCGCTACCTGAAGTAGTCTCAGCCTGCTACTTCTCTGCCATTTTGACTCCTCCCCCAATGTTTTTTTATTCTTTGAGTAAATACCTAATAGTACAATTGCTGGAGGGCAAGGTAGTTTTATTTTCAAGTTTTTGAGGAGCCTCCATACTGATTTGTGGAATGGCTGCACCAGTTTGCATTCCCACCAGCAGTCCCAGAGGGTTCCCCTTTCTCCACATTCTTACCAACACATGCTGTTTCTTGTGTTGTTGATTTTAGCCATTCTGACAGGTGTGAGGTGATATCTCATTGTAGTTTTGATTTGTATTTCCCTGATAATCAGTGCTGTTGAGCAGATGTGTCTGCTGGCCATCTGTATGTCATCTTTGAGAAAATGTTCATGTATTCTGTTCATTTTTTAATTGGATTATTCAGCTTTTGGATATTGAGTTGTGTAAGTTCTTTATATGTTTTGGATACTAATCCTTTATCAGATATGTCATTTGTGAATATCTTCTCCCATTTCATAGGTTGCCTTTTAGTTTTATTGATTGTTTCCTTCACTGTGTGGAAGCTTTTTATTTTGATGAAGTCCTAATAGTTTATTTTTGCTTTTATTTCCCTTGCCTCAGGAGACATGTCTAGAATGAAGTTTCTATGGCCAATGTCAAAGAGTTTACTGCTTGGGTTCTCTAGGATTTCATGTCTCACACTTAGATCTTTATTCTATTTGAATTTATTTTTGTGTTTGATGTAAGAAAGTGTTCCAGTTTCATTCTTTTGCATGTTGTTGTCCAGATTTCCCAACACCATTGTTGAAGAGACTGTCTTTTGTATTGGCTATTCTTTTCTGCTTTGTCAAAGATTAATTGATCATACAGTTGTGGGTTCATTTCTGGGATTTCTATTCTGTTCTATTGATCTATGTATCTATTTTTGTGAAAGTACCATACTGTTTTGATCACTATAGTTTTGTAATACAACTTGAGGTCCAGAATTCTGATGTCTCCAATTTTGCTTTTCTTTTTCAAGGTTCCTTTGGCTATTTGGGGTCTTTTGTGGTTCCACACAAATTTTAGAATTTTTTGTTCTGGCTCTATGAAAAATGCTTTTGACATTTTGACAGGGAATTAATTAAATGTGTAGACAGCTTTGGGTTGTATAGACATTTTAACAATACTTGCTCTTTCAATCCATGAGCATGGAATGTTTTTTCCATTTTATTATGTCATCTTCAACTTTTAATTGTTATATGGTTTTCAGAGTACAGCTCCTTACCTCTTTGGTTAGGTTTATTCTTAGGTATCTTACTGTTTTTGGTGTAATTGTAAAAAGAATTGATTCCTTGGTTTCTCTTTCTGTTGCTTCATTATTGTTGTATAAGAATGCAACATTTCTGTACGTTGGTATTGTATCCTGTGACTTTATTGAATTTGTTTATCACTTGAAACAGCTTTTTGGTGGAGTCTTTGGGTTTTCTCTATATATAGAGTATCATGTTATCTGCAAATAATGAGAGTTTTAGTTCTTTCTTGCCAATTCAGATGTCTTTTATTTCTTTTTGTTTTCTGATTGCTGTGTGTAGGACCTCCAGTACTATGTCCAATAATATTGGTGAGAGTGGACATCCCTGTCTTTTACCTGACCTAGAGGAAAATCTCTCAGTTTTTCTGCATTGAGGATGATATTAGTTGTGGGTTTTTCTTTATTATATTGAGGTATGTTTCCTTTAAAATGACTTTGTTGAGGGTTTTTATCAAGAATGATGCTGTATTTTGTCAAACACTTTTACTGAATCTATTAAAATGATATGTGATTTTTATCCTTTATTTTATTAATGCGGCTTGATTGATTGTGAATATTGAACCACACCTGCAATCCAGGAATAAATCCCATTTGATCATGGTAAATGATTTTTTTAAAAAATGTATTGTTGGGTTCAGTTTGCTAGTCTTTTACTGAGAATTTTTGCATCTATGTTCATCAGGGATATTGGCCTGTTTTTCTCTTTTTTAGTGGAGACTTTATCTGATTTTAGTATCAGGGTAATGCTGGGATCATAGAATGAATTTGGAAGTTTTCCTTCCTTTTCTATTTTTTCCTTCCTCTGTCTATTTTTCTATAATAGGTACTAACTCTTCTTTAAATATTTGGTAGAATTCTCCTGTGAAGTCATCTGGACCTGAACGTTTGTTTCTTGGGAGTTTTTGATTACCAAATCAATTTCTTTGCTGGTTATCAGTCTGTTCAAGTTTTCTACTTCTTCCTGAAGTACTTTCTACAACTTCAGTGTTGGTAACTTGTATGTTTCTAGAAATTTATCCATTTCTTCCAGGTTGTCCAAATTGTTGGCATATGTATTTTCATAATAGTGTCTTATAATTGATTTGTATTTCTGTGGTGTTGGTTGTTCTTTCTCCTCTCTTGTTTGTGATTTTATTTATTTGGGTCCTTTTTTTTTTGTTTTGTTTTTGATAAGTCTGGTTTGCGGTTTACACATTTTATTAATTTTTTCAAAAATCAGTTCCTGGTTTTGCTGATCTTTTCTATCTTTTTTTTTTTTTTTTGGTCTCTATATCATTTATTTCTGCTCTAATCTTTATCATTTCCCCCTTTCTGCTGGCTTTTGGCTTTATTTGATGTTCCTTTTCTAGTTCTTCTAGGTGTAAGTTTAGGATATTTGAGGTATAGGATTATAGGCTATTTATTTGAGATTGTTCTTGCTTCTTGAGGTAGGCCTGTATTACTGTACACTTATCTCTTAGGTCTGCTTTTGCCAATCTCCCAAATGTTGCGTTTTCATTTCCATTTGTTTCCATATTTTAAAAAATTTATTTCTTGATTTCCTGGTTGACCCATTGTTCAGTAGCATGTTGTTTACTTCCATGTATTTGTGGTCTTTCCAAATGTTTTCTTGTGGTTGACTGCAGAGCATTGTGTTCATAAAGGTTGCGTGGTATGATTTCAATCTTTCTGTATTTGTTGAGACCTGTTTTGTGACCTAATATGTGATCTATTCTGGAGAATGTTCCATGTGAACTTGAAAAGAATGTGTATTCTGCTATTTTAGGATGCAATGCTCTGAATACACCTGTTAAGTTCATCTGGTCTAGAGCCTCATTCAAAACCATTGTTTCCTGGGCACCTGGGTGGTGCAGTGGGTTAATGCCTCTGCCTTTGGCTCGGGTCATGATCCCAGGGTCCTGGGATCAAGCCCCACATCGGGATCCCTACTTGGCAGGGAGCCTGCTTCCTCCTCTCTCTTGTGTCTGCCTGCCTCTCTGCCTACTTGTATCTCTATCTGTCCTGCTTCCTCCTCTCTCTTGTGTCTGCCTGCCTCTCTGCCTACTTGTATCTCTATCTGTCAAATGAATAAATAAAATCTTTAAAAAACAAACGAACAAAAAACCAAAACAAAACCATTGTTTCCATGTTTGTTTTCTGTTTAGATGATCTGTCCATTGTTGTAAGTGGGGTGTTAAAGTTCCATACTATTATTGTATTATTTAGTTCCTTTATGTTTGTTTGTTTGTTTTCTATACTTAGGTGCTCCCATGTTGGGTGTATAAATATTTACAATTGTTATGTATTCTTGCTGGATTGTCCCCTTTATGATTATATAATGCTCTTCTTCATTTCTTTTTACAGTATTTTAAAGTCTAATTTGTCCAATGTAAGTATTGCTACTCTACCTTTCTTTTGATATCCATTTGCATGATAAATATTTCTCCACTCCCTTACTTTCAATCTATAGGTGTCTTTAGGTCTAAAATGAGTTTCTTGTAAGCAGCCTATAGATTGTTTTTTTTTAATCCATTCTGACACCCTATTTATTTTGATTTCAGCATTTAGTCCATTTATATTCAAATTAATTTTGATGGATATGTATTCATTGGCATTTTATTATTTGCTCTGTTGTTGTTTCTGCATAGTTTCCTTGATCCTTTCTGTTTTTGTCACTTTTGTTGTCTCCTTTGCACTCAAAGAATTGCCTTTAATTTCTTGCAGGGCTGGTTTAGAGATCATGAACCCCTTTAGTTTTTGTTTATCTGTGAAACTCTATCTCTCCTTCTATTATGAATGATAGCTTTGTCAGATAGAGTATTCTTGGCTGCAGCCTTTTCCCATTCAGTGTTTTGAATATATTACGCCACTCTCTTCTGGGCCGCCAAGTTTCTGTGGAGAAATCTGCAGCTACCCTTATGGGTCTTCATTTTAAGTTAAGGACTTCTTTTGTCTTGCTGTTTTTAAGATTTTTTTCTTTATCACTATATTTTACAAATTTAACTGCAATATGTCTTGGTGTTGGCCTGCTTTTATTGGGGAGTTCCTTGTGCCTCCTGGATCTGGATATCTCTGTGTCATTCCCCAGATTACGGAATTTTTCTGCTATTATTTCTTGAAATAAATTTTCTGCCTCCTTTTCTCTCATTTCTTCCTCTGGGACTCCAGTGATGCATATGTTATTACAATTGATGAAGTCATTGAGTTCCCTAAGTCTCATGTTGCGTAGTTCGTTCATCCTTTCTTTCTTTCATTTTCATAATTTTTCATTATTTTGTCTTTTAGGTCACTAATTCATTCCTATACTCCTTCCAGCCTGCCATTCATTGCATCAAGCCTGTTTCTAATCTTGTTTATTGCATTCTTCATCTGATTCTTTTTATTTTTTTTTAAGCTCTTTATCTCTGTGCTAAGGACTTCGCTGATGTCTTCTTTTCTCAAGCCCAGTGAGTATCCTTATGATTGTTGCTTCAACTTCTCTATCAGGCATGTTACTTACATCTGTTTTGCTTAGAACTCTGGCTGTGGCTTTATCTTGTTCTTTCATTTGGATAAATTCCTCCATCTTGCACTGGGCGTGCATAAATAATGAATCTTGGAACACTGAAAAAGTAAAATAAAATAAAATAAAATAAAAATTACTTCATCTTTGGATTTTGTCTAAGTATCTGCCTTCTCTGTGCTAGTAAGGACAGTTATGTGTCCTGCTCCTTATGTAATGGCCTTATGAAGGAGAGGCCATGTAGTGTCCAGAGCCTAGAGCTTTAAGGAGTGTCTCTTGTGTGTGTTGCATGTGCTTTGCTGTTGTGCTTTGGCTGTTAAATCCTTCAGGCCAGTCATTTGCTGAGAATCTCCTTGCCTTCTGTTTGGTCCCTGGCCTGAATGTGGTGAGTTTTAACTAGTTGTTGTCTGGTCTGCTTGTGAAATGAGACTGGACACCAACTCTGACAGAACTGAGGCCCTGCAGAACTCTGGTTGGGAGATGTGTTGTGGGCAGAGGATTGTGCTGGTATTCTTAGGGAGGGACTTGCCACACTGGAACTGAATCAATCTTCACTAAGAAGGGCAGTACCAGCAAAGAGCAGGGGGCAGGTAGGGCTTGGTGTAAGCAAGTTAGGCAGCAAGTGTTCCTGCTGAGCTATTTCCCATAGGTGGCTCTGTGTTTATGCTGAGGGAGGGTGGGGGAGAAAAATGGCACTTGCCAGCTTCTTTGTTCCTAGAGAGGCGGCTCCATGAACACTACCTCTCAAGGATGTGCTTTAAGAAGAGCAAATAATCTCCCCACTGTGTGCCTAGGAGCTCTTCAGAAAGCTCTTTCCATGCTCTCTGCTCCTGGGTTGTTTGTCTGCCTTCTCTCCAGGAGCAGCACAGTGCCCTCTGGGCTCTATGCCAGCGAAGTCCACTGACCTTTGAAACCCTAGGCGTTAAGTCCAACTGTTTGCAAGAACTCACCAAATTCGGCCCCTCATTTTCCAAGCCAATGGCTTTGGAGAAATGTTCTCCTTGTGCATTTCCCTGTGTGCTCCTCTATCTGTCTCCTGCCCTTCTCCATGACTATGGCTCCCTCCCCTCCATGCAGCATTCATGATTCATTTCTCCTCTAAATCATGTCTCCGAACTTCCTACCTTCTTCTATATGGTCTCTTCTTTTCCTTTAGTTGCAGAGTTTGTTCTGTCAGCCTTCAGGTTGATTTCTGGGGTATTTGGGATGATTTGATATCTATTTTGTTATCCTTTTTGTGGGACAAGATGAGCCTAGGGTTCTCCTACTCTGGTGCCATTTTGAAAATCTTACAAAAAGGACCTTTAACTCTAGTGACTGTAAAAACTTTAAAAAGAATCATAGGATGATCTATGCCAATAAATTGAAAAATTAGTGGAAATAGACAATTTTATAGAAAAATATAATACTTCAAAATCTATTCAAGGAGACAGAGGAAATCTAAATCTTCCTAGGACTTTTAAAAAATTTAGTGAATAGTAAAAATATACTTCCCTAAAAACACTAGCCCAAACTATTTCATCAGTTATTTTTAACAAATATCAAGGAACTGATAATACTTGTTTTACACAATGTGTTGCAGAGAATTAAAAAACAAAAACAAAAAACAAAAAAACAAAAAACAAAAAACAAGGCAAGTTTTCTAATTTCTTTTATGGGGCTGGTATTATCTTGTTGCAAAAATTGGTGAAGGACAATGACCAATTATGAACAAAGAAAGTTATATGCAGGGACGCCTGGGTGGCTCAGTTGGTTAAGCAGCTGCCTTCGGCTCAGGTCATGATCCCAGCATCCTGGGATCGAGTCCCACATCCGGCTCCTTGCTCAGCAGGGAGCCTGCTTCTCCCTCTGCCTGCCACTCTGTCTGCCTGTGCTCGCTCTCTCCCTCTCTCTCTCTGACAAATAAATAAATAAAAATCTTTAAAAAAAAAAAAAAAAAAAAGAAAGTTATATGCAATTCTCACTCATCAACATAAAAGGAAAAATTCTAAGTAAAATATTAGTCCAAAATTGAGGAATGGACAAATCATCTAACATTAGAGCTCTAACACGATAAATCTGTCATTGTAGTTTATCACATGAACAGATTAAAGAAGAAATTATATGGCCATCTCAATAGATGTAGGAAAAAACATTTGTTAAATTTCAACAGCCATCCATGATAAGAGCTGTTAATAGACTAAGAATAGAAGGCAGTTTCCTTTGAAGGTTTCCTTAGAATCAGTTGGTGACAGGATATGGATGTCTGCCCTCACTGTGTCTACTGAACATTTGCTGAATTTCCTTACCAGAGTAATAAGGCTAGGTACAAGAGCACAGTTTATAAGGGCTGGAAAGGAAAAAAGCAACTCTTTTTTTTTTTTTTTTTGCGAATGACGTGAAGGTCCACATGGAAAATTTAAGAAACTATAGGTAAACTGGAGGAACTAGTAAGAACAATCAGCCAAGTCGTTAGATTCAGATCAATATACAGAAACCAAAAGTAGTCTCAAACAGCAGTACCGAATGACTGACCAAGTAATCTTAAATCTTAAAAAAGATAACATTTACAATATTATCTCCAGCTCTAAGGTTATCAGTAGTACAGCTATAAAAAATATGACACCTTTATAGAAAAAACTAAAAACCTTACTCTAAAACATAGCAGAAGATGTAAATAAATGTTGAAACATACCACATTCCTGGATGAGAAGACAAGATTGTAAGAGTTTTAATTCTCCCCAAACAATTTATAAACTCAATGCAAATCCAATAAAAATCTCACTCATCAACAATAACATTCCCATAAAATTTTTCATGGAACTCAAAATGCTTGTCCTAAAATTCATATGAACCAGTAAAGGGCTAAGAACAGTAAAAAATGTTTTGAATAGTGGTAGTGCCATTGATAAAAATGCAAGCAGAGGCAATGGGAGCTGAGCAAGGTAAAGGGAGGTCCAAGAGGTATAAAGATATTCCACAGCTATAATAACGACAATGGATGGTGATATGAAGAATGGGATAGGATTGACAAATAATGTGACAGAATAAAGAATCTAGAAACTGACTCATAAGAATCTGGTGATTTAAATGATAAGTAGAGTGTTATAAATTATTAGAGAAAGGATGGATTCTTTGGTAAGCAATGCAGCTACAATGACTATATGGAAAAAAGATGCAGTTAAATCCCTACCCTTTACTATACAGGAAAAATAAATTCCTGGTGGGTTAAAGACCAAGTGTAAAAAACAAATTTTAAGCATTTTAGAAGTAAACCCAAGATGTCTGTTATTTTTAGTACTTTTCTATATTCTTAGCTTATTCTATAGTTAAAAATGATTGAAGAAAAAAATAAGGGAAACAGATGCTCAGAGAATGATGCTATTTTTTGTGTGTGGGGGGTAGATTTTCAGAAAATCTGAGTTGCAAACTATTTCTGATAACCATAAAATAGGCATTTTCCAATTTTCCATGGTTAAAATGGCCATGAAGGCCAAGCACCAATATACTAGGCTGCTAAAGAACATTGTGTGGCTTCACTAGCTCCTTATAAAAAAAAAGAGGAAAATAAAACCCACTTCGTATGGTTGGGTCTTTTATGTCTTTTATGATCTTTCATGGCAAGGGGACAGGACCCCTACTCAAATATGCCTCGGTGAAGTAGGAAGCTTGGCTCAAGGGAAATCTAGGGGCAATAATAAGAAACGGGTGCTGTGCCAGACACTAGGCAAGGGCTTCACGTCCATCCACCCATTTATTCCTCACAGCAACCCTAGTGATGTAGGTTCTGTTGCTACTCTGACCTTGCAGATGAGCGAACACGCAGGGAGGTAAACAGAGCACAAGAGAAACAACTTGTGTCTTCATGTTCATGGTCAAGAAAGCACTTTGCAGAGACGTCTAACATATAGATTTCTAGCACGTTTGCTTAGAGGTGGTCCAGGTGAACTCCTGTTCCGCATTTCCTATGAAATCTCCAAGGTCTGAATGGCTCACTAACACTTTGGGATGTTTGGGGGAACCCAAGGAAGGGCTATGGTCTTAATCTGTGATCTGTGACATGGGGCACATGTAGGGATGGGGCATGGGGCACAAAATAGGGATTGCATGTGTGGAAGGAAGAACACAGGGAGAAAGGGCCAGCTGGCTTCTGGGTTATACCAAAGACCTTAAGAACTTTCTCTGCCATTAGGGAGGCTCCCATGAATTTTTGAGGAGGGGTCGATGCAAGGAAAACAGGATTATGGGCATTTCAAGTGAATGTGCACCAGAAATGTAACATGAGAAAGCTTGAAGGCTGGGAGATTGGTTAACACTGCTTGCTGTGTTAGTACAACACTAGATAAAATTAGATTAAATTAGAAACCTAAGTTTGTGGCCATACAAAAACCAGAAGAGATGGGCGAGAAAGGCGTTGTCACAGGGAAATCAGTAACACCTGATGACTGAATGGATGGGAATGTTAAGGATAACTGAAATTTTCAGTTTGGGTGACTGAGAGAATGATGTCATTGGAAAGAAAAGGAAAGTTACAGTAAATAACAGGTTTTAGGAGAAAAAATGAAATTCAGTTTTAGACCAGTTGAATTCGAGATGATGGATAAGAAACTGTATCATTTAGGATTCTTAGTTGGAAGAAACCAAAACCCACTCTGATTTAGCAGCAAAGGAACTCTGTAAAGGAGCTTGGGTAGTCTGTAGAATCTTCAGGGACTTTATTTAAACAGGCTCAGAGTTACCCACCCAGGAACAATGCCCCATCCCGAGTTGCCCCCCAGCACAGCATCTGAGCCCTGGACCCTGCAGCGTGCACTGCGGATTGCCTAACATTGGTTCTGCTTCCCTCAGCCCCAGGGCTATTGCATGTCTGCAGTCCCTCCAGGCTGCTCACTCCCTCCTTCCTTATCTCACAAGCACCTGACATACAGGACAGGTGCAGCCAATTGGTGCAGACCTCATGGCCAGGCTGACTTTAAGTTCTGCTGGGAGAGTAGGGTCCAGCTTTTTCAGCTTTCTAGTGGGATGCAGCCTCTGTCCCCCACAAAAGCTCATTAGCTGTTGGAAGTCTCCCAAAGTAGGAAAGGGGACCATATGCCAACCAGCCCAAAGAGCATTCAAGTACAAGTCCCGATCAGGGGCTTAGAAAGTATGGGCTGGAGCTCAGGGCAGAGGCTGGGTTTGGCATTATAGCTCTGGGAAGGGATGTTTCTCAAGTTAGGGAGTCTTGGTCATGATGGTGTGAGATCATGGCTGAGAACTGAAATTTGGAGAAAATGTTATTTAGGTGTCTGGGAGAGTGGAAGAAGGGGCATGGGACAAGTTAGGCAAGAGAGAATGTGTCTGTGGAGTGGCATGGTGTAAGTATGGGAGAGGGTCATAAGCCCCCAGGAAAATATCACTATCTTTGGAATTAAGAGTTCAGCATTCGCTATCCTGGACATTCAAAACAGTTCCAGGGATGTGGCAAGCTAGTGGTGAAGAAGGAAAGGAAGGTGGTGTGGTCAGATCACTTATAAGCATTATAGAGAACATACACTACACAATTGTAGGCCGTGTGATTTGTGCTGTAAAATTATTTACATGCTCCATTACTGGTCCCTTATGGAGAGCCCAGCTCTAGAGTGCTGTTTAGCAATTAGCTTTATGCATTTTCCTAAATACTTAATGTTTTTTGGCCAAGGCCTGGGCAGCAAGGGGCAAGCTTTATCAATATTTGAAGGCTCTGGTTAAGTATAGAAGTTCTACATTAGTTTCTGCTGATGTCTGTTTGGCAGTAGACTGCAATCATGGCACATTAGAGACCGGTTTATAGGTGAGACACCTGACATGGGGATGGGCAGATGAACTTTTTCAGTGTCCCCAGAACCAGGTCAAGAAGCCAGTTCTCTCGAATTCTAGGTGAGTCCGAGATTGCGTTTCAATTCAGTCAACAGGAGGCAATTAATTGTCTTCTCTGGAATGGTCCAGAAAGGAGGGGAACAGATTTAAATCCCCAGGGGCTTTCTGTTCCACAGGTGTGTAGGATTTGGCTGGGTTGAGGTTCTGCTCCCCGCATGAAGGCCAGAGTGTGGCAGAGAGGCAGTCAGCCTGAATGGGTGTGGTGTGTGGTCAGCTCCCGGCTGGGAACAAATTCCTCCATTTTCTGCAGTAAAAACTCAACCTATAGCAGTATGTAATCAGAAGAAACTACTGCTTATGGATCAGTACAGCCCTCTGCCAAATAGATAGTTGGGCAGTTGGTGTCTGTTTTAAGGACCTTGGGTAAATTCTAAGTTTTGGGAAGTGTTAAAAGGAGGGGAAGGCATGGAAGTAGGGTTATCAGAATGCTTGGAGAGGCAGGAGGTCAGGCTGAGAGGCTGTGTCAGGGACAGAGCCGTCTGAGTAATTGAGTCATCCTGAAGGCTTATTTGTTGAAGTTTTGGGAAATGCCCTTCCTGATAAACAGAAATAAATCCTGTGTTGTTGTAAGCTGCTGTTAATGGCTACCTGATCTGACCACTCCCACCCCCCAGGTGAAAGTGATCTTTCTGCCTTTTAAATTTCTAAACTTTAATCCTATCTCTGTTTCATTTGGATCTTAAGGGTTTCTACTAAAGCCACTACATATCACATCATGAGGCGCTTTCTTAACTGGGAAGCAACAGACAAATACTAGTTATTTATATGTGTAGCATATAAGGATGTCAAAACAGAAGAGTCTCGATTGCTGGGATTCCACACACCTAGATGCCCACCAAACACACATTTTGGAAGTGACGCATGAGAAGATCTGTGTGGACTTGGCCACGGAGTTTTCTGAAGATCAGTTTGTCACTGTTCACCTATCACTCTCCTTCCAGGCTATGTAGCTGGAGCTAAGAATTTAGGAAAAGAGGTTATAAATAAGCGGTATTTTCCTTCCCTGAAGCTACATGAGAGAGGCATCAAGAGAAGGCAGGAGTAGCTGATCTTTGTCTCCTGGAGTATGTAGGACCCATTCATGGAACGTGAAATGTGTCCTGGACTCCACCTGCCTGGTTAGGGAATGAAGAAAGATGACTCATTTGCATATGAACACCACTCACAGAGATGCTGGGCCAAAGGTGTCGGCTTTGCTTGGAAAGTAATAGTGCCCAGTGCCAGTCTAGGGGTAGTTCTCCCATTCCACCCAAGAGCTGCCTGTAGGGGCGAGGGTGACCCCAAAAGAAGGTTAGGGTTAGCAGATCCTGAGGCTGGATGAACAATTCCAAGTTGCCAGGCCGTGCCCATGTACAGGAGGTTGAAGTTAGAGGATTCTCCTGGGGGCGCCCATTCCTTCAAGCAAAATCTCTCTTATTCCTTGGTTCTCCTCCCTCCCCATCTCTCCTTACCTCCCTGACTTGGAGGAACCAGCGACAGTTTGGTGAGCGGGTGAGGGACAAAGAACTGGCTGGCAAATAAAGGAGATGAGTACGCCTTCAGGTCTTACCCAGTTCCTCTGTGAAGCAAGACAGACTTGGAGGGAAGGACAGACTTGAGTATGGTGTCGTGTGATTTGGTAACAAACTAGGTATTTGAATTATTGAAGTGAGACTGTCCCTATAACCAAAATCCTTTCATTGTCTGAGAGGGCCTACAGTGATGATGGGTCCTGCAGATGATTTCACCCAGGGCCCTGGACAGCACCAGCCCGCAGGTGGATTGGAGCTGTCATTGAAGGAATAGTGGGAGGGAGGAATAAAGTTTTCTGAATGAACCCCGGAAGTGCCACTTGCTCAAGAAACGACTTCCAAAGGGTCCTTGAGGACGGGGAATCTGTCAGATTCATCTTTATGCCTGTAGTGCTAAGAATGTATGGTTCTTGAGTGGTAGATCATCTTGTTGAAACCTGGGTCTTGGGGCACATGGGTGGCTCAGTGGGTTAAGCCGCTGCCTTGGGCTCAGGTCATGATCTCAGGGTCCTGGGATCGAGCTCCGAATTGGGCTCTCTGCTCAGCGGGGAGCCTGCTTCTCCCTCTCTCTCTGCCTGTCTCTCTGCCTACTTGTGATCTCTGTCAAATAAATAAATAAAGTCTTAAAAAAAAAAAGTAACCTGGGTCTTTACCTAAAGCAGCAAAATTCTCAGAGTTGTGAAGTGCACATCAGAACTGCCTGCAGGGGCACCTGGGTGGCTCAGTGGGTTAAGCCTCTGCCTTCGGCTCAGGTCATGATCTCAGGGTCCTGGGATCGAGCCCCGCATCGGGCTCTCTGCTCAGTAGGGGGCCTACTTACCCCCCCCCCCACCTCCGCCTGCCTCTCTGCCTACTTGTGATCTCTCTCTCTCTGTCAAATAAATACATAAAATCTTTAAAAATAAAGATATAGGGACGCCTGGGTGGCTCAGTTGGTTAAGCGGCTGCCTTCGGCTCAGGTCATGATCCCAGTGTCCTGGGATCGAGTCCCACATTGGGCTCCTTGCTTGGCGGGGAGCCTGCTTCTCCCTCTGCCTCTGCCTGCCATTCTGTCTGCCTGTGCTCGCTCGCTCTCCTCTCTCTCTGACAAATAAATAAAATCTTTAAAAAAAAAAAAGAAAAAAAAATAAAGATATAAATCTTTAAAAATAAAATAAAATAAGATTATCTCACATTAAAAAAAAAAAAAGAAGAAGAACTGCCTGCAGGGTTTGGTAAAAAATAGATTACTGGGCCCCATATCTAGTGTTGCTGATTCCATAGGTCCCCTGAGGTTTAGGGGAGACAGTCTTGTCATGGACGAGTTCCCAGCTGATACCCATGCTGCTGGTCAGAGGACCACACTTTGAAAGCACTGGCCTAAAATAAATGGTTAAGGTAGGGCAGGGCTATTCATTACCTACTTTATTCATTCACTTGTTCATGAAATATAAGGACCTATTGGTTGCTCTGTGCATGTGCAGGCTGGGCCTGGGACCACGAATTTGCCCTGTGAAGCTGTGGCATTTCCACCAGGCAGGAGGAATGAACAAGCTGAGATTAGAGAAATACTCCTCTTTCACATCAATCTCACGCGATGGTTTTGGTTTCCTTGTTTGGCCTACTTCTAGTTGGAATTGAAGCCCTGCTTCATATTTAATAGAGGCTTTCGTTCTCCCTTCACACAATATATTGATTCTTATAATTGGGCCTTTTTGCTTTTCCCAAACTACATTACCCACATTAACAGCTAGCTTAAAATGCCATTATAAAACCATACGGGTCTTAGTGGAAGAGAAAAAAGGAAATGAACTTCTCAGAGCTCCATCTCTTCCAGTAAGGCATTCCATGGATGGGGAAATCTGGCAGTGTTTGCTTTTCTGATTCTCACTGGCTACAATCCCCCAGAGCTTTCTAGTTGTCAGGCTAACTGCTTATTCAGCTCTGCCCTACAGACCCAGCATGCTCGAATGTGGTAAGGGCAGGGGTCCCCCATTTTCTTTTTCCATCCTTTACTAATAAGGCCTCTGTTCTGTGAGTCTGTGCAAATATACATTGGTATACCATCCTGGGCTTTGGTCTGTTGCATTGGAAAATCAAGAGGGCTATGATTTCTATAAACTTGTAGAAATTCCCAGGTTGGCTACTCAGATCCATTGAAGTGACTATTTAATACCCTTGGGCTGACTTGGCCAAGGGCTCATTTGGTCATTCCAGTGCCTCCAAGCTGGATTTTTGACATTTTCATTAGTATCAGGTTTACAATATATGTGACTACTTTGATTTGAGGGCTTTCTCCATTTTTTACTACTGGTAGGCAAGTGTCATGAGGAGAGAGAAGAAAATATCAAAGGTCTGTGGAAGGACAAAGCCTCACAAACCTAGTCTAACTGACAGAATGCTTGCTTTTTTTCAGGTACTGACACACCACTAGACACAATCAAGGCCTGTAGGTGTGCTTCAATTGAACTCAATTCAGCCCATGTTTACTGAGGGCCTGCCAAGGGTAAGCTGTCGTGTCATCCCTGAAGGGGGTGCAAGATGGGGATTTAGTGATAAAATGTCACAATATTGGCCTTCTAGATGCTCAAGGAGGTTGCTGGTGGTTAATTTTATGTATTAATTTTGCTGGGCCATGGTGCTTAGATACACAGTCAAACATTATCTATCATGTTTCTGTGAAGGTGTATTTTGGATGAGATTAACATATAAATTGGTGAACTCTTAAGTAAAGCAGACTGCTCTCCATAATGTGGGTGGGCCTCATTCAATCAGTTGAAGTTCTGAATAGTTCCAAAGACTGAGTTCCTCCCAACAAGAAGGAATTCTACAGCAGATGGACTTTGGACTTTAACTGTAGCTTTGGCTCTTCCCTGAGTCTCCAGCATGCTGACTTACCCCGTAGAATTTGGATTTGCTAGCCCCCATAACCTTGTGAGCTAATTCTTTCAAATAAATATCTTTTCTATATATATTCATCCTGTCTATTCTGTTTCTCTGGAAAACCCTTACTAATACAGAGGTTAAGACAGATTTGCACAAACACACGAAGCAGGTTGCATCATTGGGAATACAGTGTAGGGACAGTTATATGGAACTTATTAAGAGCCATGAAATGTGGGTGGAAGGTCCACCATGATGTGAATGGGGAGAGAATTCCTAGCAGACACCTAAGCCAAGTGCAAGATCTCTTCAGGGAATAGCAGAGTTGTTGCCTGGAGGACTGGCCAGGAAGGAGGGCGGTGGGAGATGCAGGTGCAAATGTAATTGAGACAAATGGTGGAGGATGATAATGAGTTTAGATTTTATTCTGTATGTTAAAACTACAGAAAGAAGAAAGAAAGAGAGGACAGCTTTCTATTTGGGAAGAGCATTCTAGTAGCATTTGGTGGGATTTATTGTAAATGGTAGGAGAGGACAATTGATGAAGAATTAGAAACTGAGGGAACAGACAGAATCTAGTTAGCTAAGAAAGCAGAAGAGGAGCCCATATTTCATAGGACCATCTTCCTGAGAGAGAGGAGAGACCAGAAATACACAAAGGAGAGAGAAAATTGAGAGAAATACACAAAGGAGCAGCACAAAGGCAGGCACACAGGTTGAGAGAGAAGGCTTCCAGCAGACTTCGAGGAAGTTTTGTGTTTCAGGGGTCAAGCCATTGTTAAGGTTTCATAGTTTCTCTCTGATGAGTTTATCCTGAGCAGACTTTTCCAGGAACAGAATCTAATTGGCCAGATCTAACTTAGCAATGTTGCCGATTCTGTGTTATCCACTGCATTTGTGTGTATGTTTATGTTCTGTGTCCTCAGAAGAGCCAAGGGATACTGTCGAATGGAAATTTTGGCTTTATAGTTCTTCCATAGCAGTTTCTCCTATCAAGCATATGGAGAAGTTGCCAGAATGAAGGCATAGCTCCTGGTGTGCAGCAGGCATCTAGTAAGTATCTGGTGAACAAACAAACATGTATGAATGGCTCTCAGAGCTGATCAGAGGATTCAGAAGTTAAACCGAGTGTTATATTTTCAAACGCTGAAAGCTAAGTGCACACATAATTACATTTGTATGCACAGACACACACACACATTCAGACACACACACACAGGCATCCGCACACAGTGATTTGGTGTCTGCCATTTTGAATGCCCAGGATGGCACAACCATCAAACCTTTGACATCAGGGAAATAGCTCTGGTTCTTGAGAGAGAGGTTGAAGAAATGTTTCAACAACATAGAAAGAATGAGGTTTACTGTTGCTTACATGAGAGATTTTCCATCTTGAATACACATTGGAATTACTCCAGGAGCTTTAAAAAGTACTGAAGCCTAGGTTCGGAATTCTTCGGAACAAAGTCTACACTGAGAATTGGGATATTTTTTTTTTTTAAAGATTTTATTTATTTATTTGACAGAGAGAAATCACAAGTAGGCAGAGAGGCAGGCAGAGAGGGGAGGAAACAGGCTCCCTGCTGAGCAGAAAGCCCGATGTGGGGCTCGAACCCAGGACCTGGGATCATGACCTGAGCTGAAGGCAGCGGCTTAACCCACTGAGCCACCCAGGCGCCCCAGAATTGGGATATTTAAAAGCTCCCTAGGTCATTCTATGTGCAGCTCAAGTTGAGAACCATTGTTTATGCCTCTGCTGTCCACTTTGGTAGCCACCAGTCACATGTGGCTATTTCATACTTGATATGTGGCTAATTGGAATTGAGATGTGCTCCAAGTACAAAATACACACCAAATTTGGAAGATTGTTGAAGATGATATGAAAACAAGACCATAAAATAATATCTCAATTTTTATATTAACTGTGGCAGGCAGAATGATGTTCTCCCACTTGCACCCCTCCCCCAAGGTGTCCAAGTCCTAATCCCCAGAACCTGCAAATATGTTACCTTATGTGCAAGGGGCTTAAGATTGCTGATGGAATCAAGCTTGCTAATGAGCTGACCTTAAATAGATTATCCTGAATGTCCAGGTGAGCCCAAAGTAATCACAAGGGTCCTTATATGTGAAAGAGGGAAGCAGAAGAGTCAGTCTCAGAAAGACTTGACCAGCCATTGCTTTGAAAATGGCAGAGGAGCCACTGGCAAAGTAACATGAGCAGCCTCTATAAGATCCAAAAGACAAGGAAATAGGTCTCTTCCTATAGGTTCCAGAAAGAAACACAGCCCTGTCAACACCTTTATTTTAACCCAGGGAGACCCATTTCTGATTTCTGATCTCCAGATAACAAACGTGTCTTGTTTTAGTCCACTAAATTTGTAGTACTTTGTTATAGCTGCAATAGAAAACAAATCTATTGGAATATATATTTTTTCAGATTGGATTGAATAAGATATATTAATAAAATTATTTTCATCTGTCTCTCTTTACTTGTTTTTACTCTAGTTATTAGAAAATATACAGTTACCTATGTGGCTTTGCCATATACTTCTATTGGACAGTGCTAGACCCTCTCAACATTTGGATGATATGGTGATATGAGTTCTTCTATCTACCTCTAATAAATATGACACTAGTCAACATGGGAAGAGCACTAACCTCTATGGAGATTTCCAGGCTAACTAATAATAGTTTATCTTCTCAGGACCTTTCAGTGTGCTGGTCAGAAGAGGAGAGATTGTGTCTCGTGCCTGTACTTTCCAATGAATAAGTGGCTATGGGTCATGTTGAGTGACAGCTTTCCATGTTTGTAGAAACTATAAAACTGGCCCAATCAAATAAATTATTAGAGATTTTTATTTTATTTTATTTTTTTTTTATTAGAGATTTTTGAGAGAATAGAACAGAGCTCAGTATACCCATTCACCACCAGAATGTGATTCTCTGAGTTCCCCCAACAACAGTGCGACTGTGGTAGGAAGTTCGTGTGGACAAGATTTGCCAAAGTACCAAGACCATCACAGGCCAGACCCTTGAATGATGAGTTTGCTCTTTGTAACAAGTGTCTTTCTGGTTGCAGATAATAACTTTCACGTTTAGGTGGTTAAGACAGTTAGCAAATCTCTAAGAGGAAAAGTCAACTTACAGTGTCTGGAGGAGAGAGAATAGGAGTAAAATCAGAGTAAAATCAAGGGCTAATGCCAGAAAAGCAAAAGGAGGCAGAATAGAGAGACTTCTTGAGGGGCCACAATAGGACAGGAACCACATTACTGCATTAGGGTATATGGGTCATTTCTTACCCTCAGGCTTTAAAAGAAAAAATAGGAGAGGTTGACACATGGAGGAAAAGAGCCTCATAATATATCTATCTGGGTTTTTTGTTTTTTGTTTTTGTTTTTGTTTTTGTTTTGGCCATGAAATCATATATCTTCCAAAGATATAAACTTAGAGTATTTCAGAGAAACAGTGAATTTTCAAAATTAATGTTAGTAATTGTAGATTTGAAGTACAGGGAGTACTTGGAGAGTCTGATAACATTTGGAGCCTATTTGTGAGTCAAAGGATGTTTGTTCAACAATTAAAAATGCCTAAAATAATTCTCAACAATGTGAAGTGTTCATAAGACAAAATGAGCACCCCCGTGTATGTGAGGAACTTGGATGGTAGGCACCAACTTTGCAGGGTTCAGTCCATTGGGGGCACTTAAAACAACCGCTGAGACACTGCAGTTGGGTGGAATCCAGGAAAACGGAAAAAAACCTCTTTATTTCCAAGTTGAGTATATTCCCGCCTTGAACTCTGATCATGCTGTGTGAAACAATGAAGTGGGATGAGAGGGTTTCTGCATTTTCTCCATGGCCTCCTGCCAGTATCTAACATAGTTAATGGTACTTTATATTTCTGGCCAACTCTTAGAAGCCACTCACAATAGATTTTTGAACTGCCTCAAGCACCAGTAGTGACAAACTTGTTCTCCATGGGTAATAAAAGTGAGAAGGTTACTGGGACTATCTTCTTAGGAGCTCCTTTAATAAGTAGTCACCACAGCAGTTGCAGGAAATAATTGTGATGATCTTAACCACTGTAAAGATACTTTCTCTTGTGCAGTTAAAGTTATCTGTAATAATTGAACTGTTCCTCTTCTAGAGACTTCTGCCCACATTTCTTCTTATTCATTTTGTATAAAATCACAGTGATGGAACTAGGCGTGTATCCTCTGTGCTTTGATTCCCCAAGCTCCAAGATTCCATCCTATCCTAAAGACCTTTCACAGTCACATGGTGAGATTGAATGCTTTCCACCTTTTTACAAAAATATGTACTGTTTTTATATTTTCCCTTCCTTGTAGATAATGGGTCAATGCTTCTCACAAAGTCCATCTTTCTAGGGTCAGCTTCCTAATGGAATCAAGCCATCAGATTTTCTTCCGCCCCTTTACACCCTTCTGGGAGCATTTCTCCCATTTTATAACTCACTTTTCCTGACTCTCTTTGATTCTTTTTAGAAAACTTTTAAGATTCATAAAAAATAGCAGGAATTCCACCAAGTCACTGAATTATTCCTTCACCTCAAACATTAGTCAATTTTTTTAAACATTAGTCATTTCTTTTTTTTTTTTCTTTAAAGACTTTATTTATTTATTTGACAGAGATCACAAGCAGGCAGAGAGGCAGGCAGAGAGAGAGGAGGAAGCAGGCTCCCCGCCGAGCAGAGAGCCCTATGCGGGGCTCAATCCCAGGGTCCTGGGATCATGACCTGAGCCGAAGGCAGAGGCTTTAACCCACTGAGCCACCCAGGTGCCCCTAAACATTAGTCATTTCTGAAGACAAAATGGTAACCAGTTTAGGTGGATGTGTAGTGCCTTGCTAAAAAAAGAAAGAAAGGTGAAATAATTCTGACTATTTTCTTTCTCTCGTTTTCTTCCAAACTTTTGCATGACTTATTTCCAAGACACAGAATGGACTGACTTTAATTTTCTTCAGTTGTTCCCTTTCTCTGACAATTTCTTAACTTCTTACATGTATACACTTAAGGATCAGAGGTGAGCAAACGAAATATCCAGTCAAGCCATGTTATTTCATTGCATTTGATGTCAACTTCCCTGGTCTTCCTGCTTTTGTCCGTAGCTTCCGTCAGTCATTTTCAGCAGAGCAACAGGAGTGATTCTTTTAAAATTGGAAGTCAGGTCATATGACTTCTCAAAACTCTGCGACAGTTCTGTTGTAGGCTGAATGTTTGTATCCCCCAAAATTCAAATGTTGAAATCCTAACACCCAGTAGATGGTTTTAGGAGGTGAGGCCTTTGGGAGGGGATTAGGTCATAAGGCAGAATGCTCATGGATGGCATGAGTCCTCTTTGCCCTGTGAGGACACAACAAAAATTCTGTGACCTAGAAGAGGGCCCTCACGGGATCATGCTGTTACCCTGATCTTGGACTTCCAGCCTGTAGGACTGTAAGAAATAAATTTTTGTTGTTTATAAGCTATGTGGATTACATTATTTTGTTCCAGATGCAGCCCAAACACCCTCAGGCAAGCTTCTGACTTCAGAGGAAAAGCAAAATCCTTGGAATAGCTCTAAGAGCCTGTGTGATCAGGTCCAGGGTCACCCTTTTCGACCTCAGCTACCGACCCTCCTGCTCACTCACTCTGCTCCAGCCACCTGGTTCCCTTATTGTTCTTTGTGGTAGGTACTCTCCTCTCTCAAAACTTTGCTCTTGCTGTTTCCTGGGCATGGAAAGCATTTACCTGAGAGATGTGCTTGGCTCACACACTTCTTTGTGTATTTACTCAAATGTTACCTCTTCATGAGGCCTTCCTTGGCTATTCCATCTAAAATCATAATATCCACCCCACCCTCTGGCCCTCTCTCTTCCTCTTCTCTGCTTTATCTTTTGCATTTTGCTCATGGTTTCTTTTGTTGTTCAGAAGCCTTTTAGTTTGATATAGTCCCACTTACAATTTTTGCTATTATTGCTTGTGCTTTTGGTGTCATATACAAAATAAAATTAATATTGAGGACATTTTTTCCCTATGTTTTCTTCCAGGCGTTTTATGGTTTTAGGTCTTACATTTAAGTTCTTAGTCTATTTCAAAATTATTTTTATGCACTGTGTAAGAAAGGGGTTCAGTTTCATTCTTTTGCATGTGAAGATCCAGTCTTCCCAGGACAATTTATTGAGGAGACTTTCCTTTTCCCATTGAGTATTCTTGGCTTTCTTGACCACATATGCATGGGTTTATTTCTGAGTTTTTGGTTTTGTTCCATTGGTCTTTATATGTCTGTTTTTAATTCCAGTTAATTTTTTTTAAATTCCAGTTAAATTCCAGTCAAATACTGTTTTGATTACTATAGCTTTATAATAAAGTTTGAAATCAGGAAGCATGATGCCTCTAGCTTTGTTTTTTCTCAAAATTGCTTTGGCTATTTGGGGTCTTTAATGGTTCTAAATTAATTTTAAGATTGCATTTTTCTCTCTTTGTGAAAAAGACCATTGGAATTTTGATAGGGATTACACTGAGTTTATACTTGGCTTAGGGTAGAATGGACATTTTAACAATGTTAACTCTTCTGAAGCATAATCAGAATATCACGAATGATCTTTCTATTTATTTGTATCTTCTTCAGTTTCTTTCATAAAGGTTTTATAGTTTTCAATGTATAAATCTTTCACTTTCTGGGTTAAACTTATTCCTAAGCATTTTATTGTTTCTGATGCTATTGTAAATGGGATTGCTTTTTGTTCTTTTCAGATGGCTCATTGTTATTATGTAGAAATGTAACTGATTTTTGTATGTTAACTTGTAACCTGAAACTTTACCAAATTCACTTATCATACTAAAAGTTGTGTGTGTGTGTGTGTGTGTGTAGTCTTTAAGATTTATTATATGCAAGATCACGTCATCTGTAAACAGAAACAATTTTACTTTTTTTCTAATTTGAATAACTTTCATATCTTTTTCTTGCCTAATTGCTCTGGCTAGGAGTTCCAATTCTAAGTTGAATACAATTGGTGATAGTGGGTGCCTTTGTCTTGTTCCTGATCTTAGAGGAATAGCTTTCAACATTTCACCATTAAGTATGATGTTAGATGTGGGCTTGTGTCATATATGGCCTTTGTTATGTTGACGTATGCTCCTTCTACACATAGTTTGTTGAGAGTTTTATCATGAAATGATGTTGAATTTTGACAAATGCTTTTTCTGCATCTGAGATGACATATGATTTTTATTTTTCATTATTTTAAAGTGATGTATCACATTTATTGATTTGTGTATGCTGAACTACCCTTGCGTCCTGGGCATAAATCCCACTTGCTTGTGATATATAATTATTTTTTTTTTATTTTAATTTTTTTAAATTTATTTTTTAATTTTTTTATCTTTAAAGATTTATTTTTTTATTTATTTATATTTCTTTTCAGTGTAACAGTATTCATTGTTTTTGCACCACACCTAGTGCTCCATGCAATCCGTGCCCTCTCTAATACCCACCACCTGGTTCCCCCAACCTCCTACCCCTCGCCCCTTCAAAACCCTCAGATTGTTTTTCAGAGTCCATAGTCTCTCATAGTTCACCTCCCCTCCCAATTTCCCTCAACTCCCTTCTCCTCTTCATCTCCCCATGTCCTCCATGCTATTTGTTATGCTCCACAAATAAGTGAAACCATATGATAATTAACTCTCTCTGCTTGACTTATTTCACTCGACATAATCTCTTCTAGTCCCATCCACGTTGCTACAAAAGTTGGGTATTCATCCTTTCTGATGGAGGCATAATACTCCATAGTGTATATGGACCACATCTTCCTTATCCATTCGTCCGTTGAAGGGCATCTTGGTTCTTTCCACAGTTTGGCAACCATGGCCATTGCTGCTATAAACATTGGGGTACAGATGTACCTTCTTTTCACTACATCTGTATCTTTGGGGTAAATATCCAGTAGTGCAATGGTAGGGTCATAGGGAAGCTCTATTTTTAATTTCTTAAGCAGCCTCCACACTGTTCTCCAAAGTGGCGGCACCAACTTGCATTCCCACCAACAGTGTAAGAGGGCTCCCCTTTCTCCACATCCCCTCCAACACATGTTGTTTCCTGTCTTGCTACTTTTGGCCATTCTAAGTGGTGTAAGGTGGTATCTCAATGTGGTTTTAATTTGAATCTCCCTGATGGCTAGTGATGATGAACATTTTTTCATGTGTCTGATAGCCATTTGTATGTCTTCATTGGAAAAGTGTCTGTTCATATCTTCTGCCCATTTTTTTATATGATTGTCTGTTTTGTGTGTGTTGAGTTTGAGAAGTTCTTTATAGATCCTGGATATCAACCTTTTGTCTGTACTGTCATTTGCAAATATCTTCTCCCATTCCGTGGGTTGCCTCTTTGTTTTGTTGACTGTTTCCTTTGCTGTACAGAAGCTTTTGATCTTGATGAAGTCCCAAAAGTTCATTTTTGCTTTTGTTTCCTTTGCCTTTGGAGACATATCTTGAAAGAAGTTGCTGTGGCTGATATGGAAGAGGTTACTGCCTATGTTCTCCTCTAGGATTGTGATATATAGTTCTTTTAATGTGCTGTTGAGTTAAATTTGCTAGTATTTTGTTGAGGATTTTTGCATCTATATTCATCAGGAATATTGGCCTGTAGTTCTCTTTTTTTACAGTGTCCTTACTTGACTCTGGTATCAGGCTAATGCTAGCCTTGTCAAATGAGTTTGGGAGTTCTCCTCTTCAATTTTTTAGAAGGGTTTGGAAAGAACTGGTGTTAAATATTTTTTATATGTTTTGTACAACTCACCAGTGAAGCCACCTGGTTCTGGAATTTTTTGTTGGGGGAGGATGTTTTGATTACTGATACAATCTCTTTATTGGTGATTGGTCTGTTCGGATTTTCTATTACTCTATGATTCAGTCTTGGTAGGTGGTATGTTTCTAGGAATTTATCCATTTCTTCTAGGTTGCTCAATTTTTTGGCATATAATTGCTTATAGTAGTCTTTTTTTTTTTTTTTTTTGAGGAGAAGATGAGAAATTTTATTAGCAACCCACCACATAGATTCTATAATTTGTTGTAGTTATGCTTAAATTGACAGAAAGTAAAGTTACACTGTATATTATATGAAGATTGTTCTATAATACAGTGTGATATTTTTGGTGTCTTTTTAAAAAAATTATATTGTCATCATAAAGTTAAGAATCAACTAAGCACTTCAGGTAAAATATAGATATCTATCTCAGTTTAGACTTCACCCAACAACAATTATTAAGAACACACTGTAGGAAATATTCTTTGAGGACTATAGTGGACTTGAAGGACCATGTTTTAGTACTTTTTTTTTAAAATTTATTTTCAGCGTAACAGAATTCATTGTTTTTTGCACCACACCCAGTGCTCCAGGCAATACGTGCCCTCCATAATACCCACCACCTGGCTCCCCCAACCTCCCACCCTACCCCCTTCAAAACCCTCAGGTTGTTTTTCACAGTTCATAGTCTCTCATGGTTCATCGCCCCCTCCAATTTCCCTCAACTCCCTTCTCCTCTCCATCTCCCCATGTCCTCCGTGTTATTTATAGTAGTCTTTTATGATCCTTTTTATTTCTGTGGTATCAGTTGTAACATCTTTTTCATGTATAATTTATTTATTTCTGTCCTTTCTCTTTTTTTCTTGGTAAGTCTAGCTAAAGGTTTGTCCATTTCTTTTTCAAAAACCAATTCTTAGTTTTGTTGAACTTTTGTGTTGTCTTCTATTCTCTATTTCATTCATTTCTTTTCTAACATTTGTTACCTCCTTCCTTCTGCTATCTTTAGGCTTAGTTCTTTTTCTAGTTCCCTGAGGTATAAAGTTAGATTGTTTATTGGAAATCTTTCTTTTTCCTTAACATGGGCACTTATCCCTATAAACTTCCCTCTTACAACTGCTTTTGCTGTGAGCCATAAGTTTAGGTGTTGACGTTTGTGTACAACTTTTTTTATGGTCATATTTTAAAAATTTCTCTTAGATAAATACTTAGAAATAGAATTGCTGGTTCATCATATATACAAGTGCTTAACATTAAAAGAAATTTCCTCTGTTTTTTCCCCTAGAAGTTTTATAGTTTTAGCTTTTGCAAATAATTTTGCATTCTAAATTAATTTTGTGTATGTTGTGAGGTCTGAGTCAATGTTCATTTTTCCCCCCTTGTGGATACCCAGTGGTTCCAGCATCATTTGCTGAGATTTTCTTTCTCATTGAATTGCCTTGGTCAAAAATCAATTTATCATGTAAATGTGAGTCTACTTCTGGATTCTCTTACTTCATTCCCTTTATCCATATGATCATCTTTACACCAATAACTTGGTTACTATAGTTACATAGTCAGCTTTAAAATCCAGGTACATGGATGTATATTCCAACTTCATTCTCAATCAAAGTTGTTTTGGGTATTTTAGGTCTTTACATTGTCATAAAAATTTTAGAATCCGCTCTTTAATTTACACAATGATACCTGGTAGTATTTTTATTATAATTGTGTTGAATCTATAGATCAATTTGGAGATAATTAATATTTCGCAACATTGAGTCTTCTAAAACATGAACACTGTACATCTCTCCATTATTTGAGTCTTTTTTTTTTAAAGATTTTATTTATTTATTTGACAGAGAGAGATCACAAGCAGGCAGAGAGGCAGGCAGAGAGAGAGGAGGAAGCAGGCTCCCCGCTGAGCAGAGAGCCCGATGCGGGGCTCGATCCCAGGACCCTGAGATCATGACCTGAGCCGAAGGCAGCGGCTTAACCCACTGAGCCACCCAGGCGCCCCTCCATTATTTGAGTCTTAAAAATTTTTCTCAGTAATGTTTTATAGTTTTTAGTGTAGAAGTCTTGCACTATTATATTAAATTTATATTTACTTTGTGTTTAAATGTGATTATAAATAAAATTTTAAAATATTTGACTTCCCAAATTCTTGTTCTAGTATATAGGGATGACCTTGTATCCCATAACTTTGTTAAATTTACTTATTAGTTTTAGTAGTTTTTATGCAGCAACCTTGGGATTTTGTAGGTAAAAGTCATGTAATCTGTGAATTTTACTGCTTTTTTTTTTTTTAATAATCTCTATGCCTATTATTATTATTTTTTCTCATTGTCCTGATTTGGACCTCCATTCACAATGTTGAGTAGAAGTAATGAGTAAGAATATATTTACTTTGTTTCCAGTCATAACAGAGAAGACTTCAGTCTTTCTCCATAAAGAAAATTAACATAAAGTATTATGTTCAGTGTGAAATTTTTTGGGTTGCGTCGAAGTTCCCTACATTGTTGCTTTGCTTTTTTTTTTTTTTTTTTTGAAGATTTTATTTATTTATTTGACAGACAGAGATCACAAGTAGGCAGAGAGGCAGGCAGAGAGAGAGGAGAAAGCAGGCTCCCTGCTGAGCAGAGAGCCTGATGTGGGGCTCGATCCCAGGACCCTGAGATCATGACCTGAGCCGAAGGCAGAGGCTTTAACCCACTGAGCCACCCAGGCGCCCCTGCTTTGCTTTTTTTTAAAAAAAATTTTTTGTATGTAATGTGCCTTTTCTCTTTAGCTGCTTTTAACATTTTTTCCTCTTTATCACCAGTTATCTGCTATGTGACTATAATGTGCTTTGGTGTGAGTTTCTTTGTTTATCCTGCTTGAGATTTGTTGAACAGCTTGAACAAGGACACAGGAATTCAGTTTTTCATCAAACATTGAAAATTTTAAACCATTATTATTTCAAATACATTTTCTGTCTTCTCTTTCTCCCCCTCTTCCTGCCTTTTCCCTGGTACTTTGTATCTTTTAGATCACTTGATAGTGTTACATATGTCATCAAGGCTCTGTTCATTTTTCAGTCTTTTTTGCTTTGTGTATTTTTGTCTGAAATTTTGTGTCATTTTTTCTGAATAGTTTCTATTGACCTGCTACAATTGTTTAACCTATTGTCAAACAAATCCAGTGAATTTTGTTTTTGTTTTAAATATAGTTTTTGTTCTAGAATTTCCATTTAGTTATTTTAAAATATTTTCTAATTTTCTATTAAGATCCCTTGTTTGTTCTTTTATTATGTATATGCTTTGTTAGAATTTTTTTTCTTTTTAATTTTTAAATGTTTATTTATTTATTTGTTTGAGTAATCTCTATATCCAACATGGGGCTTGAACTCATGACCCTGAGATCAAGAGTTGCATGCTCTTTCAACTGAGCCAGCCAGGCACTCCACTTTCTTAGAAGTCCTTGCCAATATTTATATTAATTATAATGTTCTTGTCATGGTTCATTGTTATAATCATCTCTGTCATTTCTGAGTCTGTTCATGTTGACTAATTTTTTTGCCTGGTTATGGGTCACATTTTCCTGCTTCCTTGCATGTTTAGTAAATTTTAGTTCTATGATGTTTCTACATTTTTACAGATGCTGGTTTTTTTTTTTTTTTTAAGTTTTTATTTAAATTCCAGTCAGTTAAGATACAGTGTGATATTAGTTTCAGGTGTACAATATAGTGATTCAACACTTCCATACAGCACCTAGTGGTCATCACAAGTGTACTTCTTAATTCTTTTTTTTTTTTTAATTTTATTTATTTATTTGTCAGAGAGAGAGCACAAGCAGTCAGAGCTGTAGACAGAGGCAGAGAGAGAAGCAGGTTCCCTGCTGGACAAGGAGCCCGATGTGGGACTTGATCCCAGGAGTCTGGGATCATGACCTGAGCTAAAGGCAGCAGCTTAACTGACTGAGCCACCCAGGCATCCCTAATTCTCATGACCTATTTAACCCTCCTCCCCTGCCTTGTTTCTTTCCATCAGTTTGTTCTCTATAATTAAGAGTCTGTTTTTTGGTTTGCCCCTCCCCCCCTTTTCCCTTTGCTCATTTGTTTTGTTTCTTAAATTCTGCATGAGTGAAATCATATGGTATTTGTTTTTCTCTGATTGACTTATTTCACTTAGCACAATACTTGGTAGCTCCATCCATGTCATTGCAAATTTCAAGATTTCATTCTTTTTTATGGCTGAGTAATATTCTGTATCTCACCCCCACACCCCCATACCCCCACACCCCCACACCCACACACCCCACACATCTTCTTTATCCATTCTAAGTCAATAGACTCTTGGACTGTTTCCATAATTTGGCTGTTGTAGACATATAGATGCTGTATTTTTGAGTGTCTGTTTTTTGTTGTCTAGGTTAATAAACACTAATTTTTTTCTTATAGGCAATTAATTTTCTTGAGGATCAACTTGATTCTTCTCAGCCCAGTTTTTAAATTTTGTTAGGTTGAGTCACGAGTAATCTTTACTTCAGGACTAGATTAGTTCCATTTCTAAGGCATAGCTGTTCTGGGATTTCCACTAAAAGCTTTTGGTTTTCAGCTGTCTCTTAGTCCTGGGAGGGCCCTGGTAACTAACCAGTTCATAGGACTTGGTAGTTGTCGATTTCCTAGCAGTTGTCTTTCCTTGACCTTGTGGAGTCTCAGTTTGTGCATACACAGCTTGCTCTTTAGGGAAGGGTTCATGAGGACCCATATGCTGATTTTTGAAGCCCCCTCTTTTCACAGCTCTCTTTAATCTGCTGCCTTATTCTACAAAATTCTGACATCTCAGTAGCCTTGAATTCCAACTTCCAAGCCCTCAGCTCAGCCAGCTGTTGTATTTTATTTGAGCTCAAATTTCTTGCACTAAAACCTGAAAAGAAGTTTGAGGCAGAAAACTGGAGAGAGAATGGAGTTCATTGAGCTCATTTTGCTGTTTTCCTTCTCTCAAGGATCATAGTTCTGTGCTGCCAGATATTCAACATCTTGAAATACTTGTTTCCTAAATTTTGTCTAGGTGAAGTGCTAGTATAGTACCAATTTCCTTCATGATCAAAAGTTGAAGTCCCTTACTAATTTTTGAAACTTGGAGTCTTTTGTTCTTACCATTCACAATAGCTTCATTGTTGACAGATCACAAATGTTGTTTAGTGACAAATTATAATCCTTCAGATCTTGTTTCAGTTCATTTAATAAATTCACAGACAGGTGGTTTTCAGTTAGTAAAAATATTAAAAATCATTCATAACATATTACACTAAAATACATGTAGAGAATAACCTCCAGATAATCAGCACTTGTCACATATATTGTAGACTCTACCATAACAGAATAGTTTCAACTTATGACTTAATTTTGTACATATTTTCTAGTATTTCCATTAATTCTTTATGAAATATTTTAGATAAATTAGTCACTTTTCTCTTTCTTGTTCACCTCTTCCCAAGTAAGTGATCATGATACGTGGATAAAGTGTAATAATTAGCTTGATGATTCCAATCATATTTCTGTTATTTGAAGGACACTCTTTTCTATGTAAGAGAAAACTTCCATCATGTAAGTAATGTAGTAACTGGTATTCTTCTTACAGTGCCTCAAAATTATGTTCTTTCTTATCTGTTATTAATGTATCAGTTCTATATATTTTTCCTTTCCCACCCTTTTAAAAATTGTTATATTAGCCACCATACAGCCCATCATATATTTTTTTATTTAAGTGTAATTCAAGCAAACAGATCTTTATTGTACTTTGTGAAATTTTTATAATTTTTGAGAGATTTTAATATATTTATCCAGTCAATTTGTTCAAGGTAATGTTTGTCTCGAAAGTAGTTCACCAACAAAATGAATAACACAATGACAAAATGATAACAAAATTTTTAGTTTTGTAGTAGACTACCCCAGGTCTCAATAGTTTCAAAATTTAACTTTTATTATTAAAATATATTTTTAAGAGAACAATTCTAAATTTTATTGTCTATGCTGATTGATTTTTTTGGTAATCCTTTTTGGGATATGTAATTTTATTTATTTATTTGTTTTTGTTATACTCACAGTTATACTTCATTTAATGAAAAGGCTACAGGTTAAAATCAGCCAAGGGGAGAGGCACCTGGAGCAGAATCCAGGGGATTTCTAACACCAACTTCTAATTACTTCTCCCAGAAGAGTTATAGACAGCATTAATTCTTCCCAGCAGTGATGGTTGATAGTACACATAGAATATTGTCAACCAGAGAGGATCATACAAGCCTTGGTGTCTAGAGCTTTTATAGTGGTTTGGCCATATAGATGCATTTGGACACCTATGTGACTGACCTTGATTTCCAGCCTCACTGGAAATCCAGCTGACAGCAGGTGGCCCAAAGGCCGACCATAAATCACATTGTCAAGCTATCTGGTGTGGTCCAAGGCCTTCAGGTAAGAAAGACACTGTTGCCAGACAGGAAATCCCAAGGGCTTATAGATCACTTCCCAAGATCTGAGGACGAAGACCAGACCTTTCTTTGGGCAAGGTTAATTCTTCACTGAAGACTGTAGGATACATGATTTTAACAATCGAACTGTCTTTTACCAAAGAATGCCTAATGAAATTATTTCTTATTGTAACAGGTCAATGGGAAAGATCACAGTACAAATTGAAATCAACAAATTCATCAACTGAAGCTGCCACTGACTTTCATGCATGCTCCATTAACTGTAAAATTGCATGTATTATTTACTATTCCTATCATCTTCTATTTGATTTTTATTTATCTTTATTTTTAAATTTTTGTTTCCTGGTTGTGAGTGTACTGCTTCTCATAGTATTATTTCTTTATTTATTTTTGTTGTCATTTTATTGTTTATCTATGCCTGACTCTTCTTATTTTCCTTGTGTTCCTAAAATTGATTATCATAGTTTTTTTTTCCCCACTATAGTAATGTTAAGAGTTTTTGACATTTTTGTTTGTAGTTTGGCATAATTTCAAACTTAAAGAAAACTTCAAAACTTAAAGAAAACTTCCTTTCCTTAAGCTTTTCAGTGTTAAGTTGCTGATATGATACACCAGCCTGAACACTTTAGAATACATTTCCTTCAAACAAAGGCATTTATCTATATAACTACAACAGAGCCATCAATATCACAAAATTAATATTGATGTATTGTTATTACTTAATCCTCAGATTCCATTCCAATTCTGCAATGATCCCAATAATGTACTTTATGGTAAAAGGACCATGTCTTTACAGTCCTTCAATCTGGAGCAGTTCTTTAAACTCTCCTTATTTTCATGACCTAGACACTTTTGATGATTATGAACCAGTTATTTTGTAAAGTGTTCCTTTAGATACTGCTGATATTCCTCCATGATTATATTCAGGTTATGCTTCTTTGGCAACAGTATCACAGTTGTCATGTTGTTTATGTCTCATTGAATTATATTAAATGGCGCATGACTTGGATTTTTCTTATCATTAGTGATCTGGCATTAGTCACTTGATTAAGGTGATGTCTGCCAGGTTTCTTTCAATGTTTCTTTTTTCCTTTTGTAATTATCACACATTTTGTAGGCAAATTTGGGGAGAGTATTTAAATACGCCATTTGTTATCAAACTTTCACTCACTAGTTTTAGTATCCATTGGTATTTCTTGACTAAATGAACTATGATGGTTATTAAATGGTTATTTTCTTTAAAAATTTAAAAATCATTTTACTGGGGTATTGATACATAAAAAACGTGCCTATTTAGTGTATGCAACTTGATGAATTTAGAGTTTAGATAGATCAAACTATCATCACAACTGTGTCATAAATGCATCCATCACCTCCAAAAGTTATTGTGTGTGTGATAAGATCACTTGATGTAAGGTCTACCCCCTTAGCAAATATTTAAGTATACAATAAAGTATTATTTATTATAGGTACTATGTTGTTCAGGAGATATCTAGGACTTACTCATTGTTGCATAAGTGAAACTTTGTATCCTTTGACTATTACCTCCCTGTTTTCCTCTCCCCTTAGGCTTTGGCAATTGCTATTCAACTCTCTGTTTCAGTATTTTGTTTTATTTACCTTATTTTAAAAAAGATTTTATTTATTTAGAGAGAGCACCAGCAAGGGAAGAGGCAGAGGGAGAGGGAGAGAGAGAATCTCAAGCAGACTCCCTGCTAAGAACAGAACTTGATGCAGGGCTTGATCCCATGACCCTGAGATCATGACCTGAGTCAAAGTCAAGAGTCAGATGCTTAACTCACTGAGCCACTCAGGTGCCCACAAGTTTAACTATTTTAAAGGTTTTATTTATTTGTTCGAGAGAGAGTGTGTGTGAGAGAGAGATAGCACATGATAGCATGAGCAAAGGGAAAGGCAGAGGGATAAGGAGACTCCCTGCTGAGCAGAGAGCCTGATGTGGGGCTTGATCCCAGGACCCTGAGACCATGACCTGAGCCAAAGGCAGACACTTAACTGACTGAGCCACCCAGGCGCCCCAAGTTTTAGATTCCTCATGTCAAGAGCATCACATAGTATTTGCTCTTCTGCGTCTGCCTTAGTTCACTAAGCATAATGTTTAAATGGTTATTTTCTTTTTTTTTTTAAAGATTTTATTTATTTGACAGAGAGATCACAAGTAGGCAGAGAGGCAGGCAGAGAGAGAGGAGGAAGCAGGCTCTCCGCTGAGCAGAGAGACCAATGTGGGGCTCGATCCCAGGACCCTGAGATCATGACCTGAGCCAAAGGCAGTGGCTTAACCCACTGAGCCACTCAGGCACCCCTAAATGGTTATTTTCTAATTCAACTCCTCCTTTTAGGTTCATGAGTTGATGGAAGATAGGCACTTTTATTTGTTTATTCATTTACATTAGTAAGGACCCATTGTTTACTAAACTGGTTATAACCTGTTACTATTATTTATTTCAGTGCTGAAACTGTGCCAGTTTTAGTCAGTGGTTGTCCCCTCAAGCTGGCTTTCATGTTCCATTTACATTTTCTTACCATTCTTGGAGCCCTTCCTGACTTTTTGCCACAAGATAATCCAGGCTTATCTTGTATTTTCCCCGCCATAGACCTAAAGTTAGCCATTTTTTTTTTCAAGAAGTTCTGGTTCCTTTCTTTGGCAAATGGTATGTGGAAACCATGATGTGTGTGTCAGGTGTGTTCATTGCTGTTAGGTAGTAGACAGTGGACAGAATGAGAGAATATAAGTATGTATATTACAAATATAGTATACATATTTCTATCTACCTACTCTCTCTCTCTCTCTCTCTATTTATTTATCATCTATCTATCATCTGTCTATCAAAAGTGAGAGTTCACACCAATACTTCCAATTTTGATTCAACCTTACAGACAGTTGAACACATTCTAGTGTTTTCCCTTTTCATCTTTGTAACTATCTGCAATATAATTACTTAACAGTCTCCTGCCACCAATACTGGCCTCTACCCATCCCTCCCTCTTGCTGCAAAGACATTTAACCCACCTAGCTTGGGCTCTAATATTCTGCCTTGGGCTGCCACTACCACTCTCTCCAATGAGGATGCCTTCCTTACTTTACTTGAGGCTTTGACAACCTGCATGGTGCTACCTTCCCCCCTGGTATGGGTTCCATTAGCCTATGCCAGGCTGCTGATATCACCACCTTCCCATTACATGGACACCTTCTGCACCTGGTTCTGGCTCCAACAGTCTGTGTTGGGCTGATGCCATCCTCCTATGAAGATGGCTCCTCACCCTGCTTGGGATCTGATACTGACTGACTGCTCTCATTATCCTACCCCATGAAAACCTCTTCCTCAACCTTCAGGCTCTGACAGCCCATGTTGTGTTCCCACCATCCCCCAGATGGTACCCTCTTCATCTTGCCTGGGTTCTAATGCCCCAGGCTGGGAAGTTGTCACTCCACCACCTTGCTTGGTCCCATCTAAAGGTATTTTGTTTGAAAGAAGAAAGAATGATATGAAGAAGCAAGACAAATAGAAATGTTTGAAGAAGGTTTTTGTTTTTTTTTAAGATTTTATTTATTTATTTGACAGAGAGACACAGCGAGAGAGGGAACACAAACTGAGGGAGTGAGAGAGGGAGAAGCAGGCTTCCCACCGATCAGGGAGCCCAATGTGGGGCTTGATCCCAGGGGCCTGGGATCATGACCTGAGCCACAGGCAGATGCTTAATGACTGAGCCACCCAGGCACCCCTTGAAGAAGGTTTTTACATATTGAAACTTCTACAAGTTTTCTCTCTTTTATTTACATTTTGGCTTCCACTAGGATTCTTCCTTTTAGTCACATATGAATCTTAGTATGATCTAGAATTTTGAAAATATCTCAAAATTTATCTGGAAGTAGGGCATGAACAAGAGCAATTTGAATGCATTTTAAAACTACTCCCACGTTATACCTAGTTGTATAATTGTGTAGTCAAATTACCATTATGACATACATTATGACTTATTGGTGAATATGTGTGGGAGTTGTCACTGGAATACTTGTTTCTTCAGCCTATTTCACTGCATCAGTGAAAAATTTCATGGTTTTTCATTTGGAACTACCAGACTCTATTAGGTTTAGGCACATCAAATTTGCTAAGATGTGATCTGATACTTTAGGATGCATAAAACATGAGTCCACATGCTGATGTAATTGCTTGTGTGATGTAATCTAAAAAATTTTCAAAATTTTATTTTATATTATTACCCCCAAAACAGACATTGTATATTTAAAATTATATATGCTCTAATATTTAGTGTATATCTAATAGAGAGTTTTTTTTTCATTTGGTATTGATAAGAAGTGAATTCTTAGCTTGTAAGTACACAGACTAGCTTCTAGCTGTTTACATCTGAAACCTTACTTCTCCCACATACTTCCAATGATGAGCACATTAAATCATAGTCATACCGTGGCATATTCCTGTTCCCTACATCTTTTGTGAGGAAGAGATAGCAATATTCCTAGACGTCATTCTTAGGTTAAGACAAACTTCTGCAAGTTCCCTACACACAATAGGGAAGTGAACCACAAAAGCGTGTCCAGCTAGTTATAGAATAAATCTATTCTCAATTCACCTTTCCTTTATCTGCATCCCCCAAATCCCTGTGGATAGCCCAATGCCACTTAACACAAAGGGAGGTATGACAGAGGGAGAACTGCTAATTTAACTGATTGTTGTTGAAATACCTTTCCTTTTGCAAATTTTACAATATTTATGACCATATGACAATCAAGCTGGGACCCTTCCAGGGCTTTGAAATGGTATGAAGAAGCTTAAGTTTTGTTAGCTTTCTGGTCAGTCTGCCTAGGTGGGGACTGCAAGGGAGTCTTTGTTCTGTGCAGCCACATCATGGGAAATACATATGCCTTCAACCTTCATCTGATATATCCCAAGCTCTGTCACTTTATGACACCATGAGAATCTGACCTTAGCATTTTTTATTCTCAGTCCATAGCTTTTGGGAGGAATACAAAGAAACAGAACAAAAAAGGCATGTTTTTAGGTTGGTGTAAAGGAAGAGAATTTAAGCAGTTTTATCAGGGGAATTATGAACCTGTTTAATAAATGAGCATGAAATTAAATTCAACTTGCATTTACTTGAGAACTGTTCATATAAAGCATTATATAGATGATGTGGAAAACACAAAAGTTACACAAATCATATGAATTAGCCAATCTTACCTGAATGGCCTTACAAAATGGTTAATTAAGTCTGATATAGGTTATTCAACAAGAAAGATAATTTATTTTGTAAATCAAGAAGTGTAACTTTATACTTGTAAGCCTTGTCTAGTGTCTATGTCCTTGAGATGAATACTTACCAAAGCAGATAATGAATTAGACTTTTAAGACTAAAACGATACTGCATTCTAGCAGGTAAGATATAATGAAATCGTCACTATTGATTTATAGAGTAGACTACCTAGACCATCAGAAGATTATCAGAAAGCACATCTTTATTGTTAAACTTTGAAATAGCTTTTCACTCATCTTTTTCACATCCTTCCTTTCTCCTCATATATAAGAAACAGAATTAAATGTAGTGGAATCAAAGGGAAATTATCATAAAAGTCAATGAAATTAGGTCCTGCTAAGAGTGACTGCATCTTTAGAGAAAAAGGCTATTGGTTTTTTAAAAATTTCAAAACAATTGTTTATTGTAATATTTCAAATATAAAGAAATATCTCAAAAATAAAGAAATATTTCAAATATAAAGAAATATCCAGAACCCAGATTCAAATTCTGTATGTCCCTCTCTCTGATCTCTGTTAGTGGTAACCACAACCTTTAAATTGGTGTCTATACTGTTCATGAATGCAGCCATATGCAATGTGGAATATTACTTTGGAAGCTCTTAAACTTTGATTAAAAGGTATAATATATAGATTATTCTGTAACTTGCTTTCACATAAACATTGTTTTTGAGATATTACCATGTTGACTAAGCTATCCTCATTTCTATGCAGTTGTTAGCATATATATTACCTTTTTAAAAAACCTTATGACTTATTCTAAGAAAGAAAGGTTATTGTCTTTATCTTAAGCTTCCTTAATATCTAAATCTATAGTTGATATTGCTTTTGTACTCATACTGCCCATGTTTCAATTTGGATCCATTTAAGGATCAGCCACAATGAGGCCATGCATCTACTTTCATTATCCTTTCCTAGAATTCCAAAATCAAATGGTTTTCAAAGGCACATGCAAATGAGTCAAAGTAGAGAAGGGATGCACAGGGGAGGCAGAGATGCTGCAAACCCTCCCTGAGGCCAGGAGAAGGCAAGTGAAAAGAGCTACTGAGTATCTGAGATGAAGTCTAGGAGAAGAGGCAACACTGAGTCATGGTCAGTTCCCAGTCTGCTCAGCCCTTCCTGTCCTTTTTCAGGACTTGGTGTTAATGCCTTTACTGTCAGGAGATTTGATGTCAGCACTCGGTCTTTTGAGACATAAGAAATTTCCCTTTTTCCATAACATTTTTGTTAATTCAGATTTCCCTGAAAGCTTAGCTCCTGTGCATTTAACGCCCTAAGAATTCGGAAATAACACAACATCTATATTTCATTCTAAATGGGACATCTTTATACCTGGAATTATAGGCTTTCTCTTTCGCTGAAAATTACTTCAGAGGCGGCAAAGGGACAGACACAGGAGTGGAGTTTGAATGTCACTCTTTCCAGGGTTGGTTTCCTGCTGTCTTTTCAGATGACAGACACAGAAAATGGCAATTATATCACCGCCCTTAATGCTGATTCTTTATAAGACAAACAATCCCAATTTTCTATGACTTTTAGTATGGTTCTAGATATAAAGGCTGAGACTTCATTGTTAACAGCCCAGCTCTGCTCTGCTCTGTAGAAACCTTTTTACCACCCCCTGGTGGGTAAAGTTAGAGAAACAAGATCCCTTCAGTCCAAGGCCAAAGAATGAGCAAACTGGTTAATCTGGGGGAGTGGAGGTGCGGAGGGAAGGAGGAACAATATTAAGTATACGTGGAGCTGTGAAGTGGGCGATAATTTGGTAACTCCCGTATTTAAATGTCCTGTCCCTATTTTGTAGTGCCCACCACTGGGTCCAGGCCCTTCACTGTTACATTCCTTCTGGTCTACCACTTTGGCCCACCCTTCCTACCCAGGGGTCCCCAACATTTCCCATATAAAGGAGCCTCTTTCCCGGACAACTTGGATGGAGGATCAGCCTCCATCTCAACATACAGTGTTCAGCTGTTTTGCTCCTGACAGTTTTCCCTCCCAGACCTGTCTTCTCATTCTTAGTGATCTCAAAGCTTATTCATATTCTGGATAGTGGTTAGCTTGCAATGGGTCTATGCAACACAGAGTACCACATGTTTCCCAATGAATTTATGCCTCCATACGTATGCAGTGTTTCTCGAAACTTTGACCTCCTCCAACCTGCTGATGCAGTTAACATTTTTGGAGTCTGGAATTTTATTAGTTGCTGAGTCCTTAACATCTCTTTGCTTCTGGACATTTATTTCACTTCCTTTTACTAATATCCATGGTTGTTAGTTGGAAGACTATTGTCATTAAAAATTGGTCCTCAGGTGCTGTGGAAAAAGCCCGGGAATTCAGCTAATAAATTGGAAAGTCTCTGTCTCTTCTTGTTACTTCTACCATTTTCATTACTAACAGTCCAAGTGCATATTGTCCTTATTGATAAAAAGTTGTTTACAAGGGCTCATTCATGAGGCCCAAGTTACGGCTTATGAGAGAGGTAACAGAATTCTTGTTTATGGACACGTGGTACAAGCATAATTCATGATAGTCGACTATCTCGGTGTTTTAGCTCAGAGTGTTGATGTGGAAATGTTAGGTAGGTGTTATAGAAAATATTATAGAAAATGCGAAGCCTTATAATAATAGATCTGATAATTGGAAGTGATTTTAGAAATCATCTTATCCATTCTCTTGTCTAATTCAGAACCTCATGGAACCATAACCAACAAATGGATGGGACACCCAACCCCTGGTTCAGCATGTCCAGGTTGAGGATTCTCTACCTCAAGTGGCTGTTTGGTTCAATGTGGGAAGCTGTATTTATGAGTAGGTCAGCACACGGTGACCAGTTTGGAGATAGAAAATGAACTCAGTTTTGCTCCTTTCTGTTGTCTTCATCTCTAAGTTCCTAAACCCAGCCTCACCCTGAACCCCAGTCTCAGCAACTGAAAGAGCTGTAGAGTGATTAATGTTATCTGCAAAATTGTTTAAAATCACTTTGGCAGGAATCTGAGCAGTGAAAAAGGCTATTTCTGACTCTTTGATTATGTCTTGAGGGTGCTTGTTATAGGAAAATGGGAAACAGGGTTCTGGGAAAACCTGATTCAGATAATTCAGGTTAGAATGCTTTAGGATATTCCATTTCCAGGGAGGAGCAGAAAGTCAATGGACTATGTTCAAATGAGCTGTGTTCAATGATGGGAGTTTTCATTCTTATCCCACCTTGACCCCCATTCTCTTTTATATTATTTAGGCTTCAATGCTTGGGCCACCTCTAGAAGGTAGAATGGCAAAAAGAAAACAAATTGCCTAGAGACAAATTGCTTTGGACTTCAAAGGCATATGGGAAGTGCTTGAATGAGAGTCACCAGAATGACAGAGTTAGTCTGGACTCTAAGTACCAGGGAGAAAAACACTCTTTCCCTAATTCATTAGGTGTCCATTATGACCCTTCATTCATTCAACAGTGGTTACTGACAGACTACTCTGTACCAGATACATAGTGTTATATGCACCAGAACCACAGACTTTCTTTTGTAAGTTGAGAAGTGAATGCTTACTTAAATGGGATCTATTTTAATCATTTGAAACTGTTAGTCATTTTTGGCAAAGGAAATCATCGTGATGGGTCAGCCAGATACTACAACTTCTTTCAACATTTGGTACAAATTGTTGGTGAAGCCATGCCAAGGCATAGCAGAGATGAAAAGAGATAATCAACTTTAAGATTAAAGGGTATTATTTTTCCACATGTTAACATATGGTCTGTCGCACAACCTCTGCTGCATTTACTGGTTTTTATACACAATGAGGAGGACCCCAACTGAGGTAGCCTGAATATTAATGATGAAGACTGTTAGTTTTCTGGGTTCTTTCCTAAGCTTTATCTGTATGGCATTGAGGTGAAGACATCAAGTGCTCTTTCTCTCTGGGATTATGGTATTACCTTCTTAGGTAGAGAAGTACTAGTTGGTCAAAGAGGCTCATTTGGGGTCTGGTCAGATGACAGTCTTTCAAGAAGGAAATCCTCAACTTGATGTCTTCTCTTAAGGAGGAAAGAGCCCCAAGAAACTTTATTGGAATTCAATTAGTATTCATGGAGATCTTCTTTGGCCCAGGAAAGAGGACAACATAAAACAAAAAAATCTGAATGTAGTCAGAACCTGTGGCTTCATCAACTTGGCACTTCTAAGAATAATTTTCTTACACAAATTTCATTGAGGAATAACTAAGATAGCTCCCAATGATTACTGTTTTCTGATATTCATGCTCTGTGTAATTCCTTTCTCTTGACTATAGGCTGGACTCAGTGATGCATTTTGGACAGGATATGACAAAAGTGATGAGTGTCACTTCTGAGGATAGGTTACAGAAAGATTTTGGTTTTTGTTTTGCTCTCTTGCCTTATCATTGTGATGCAGGCCAGATGTCCAGTTGTGAGCTGCCCTATGGAGAGGCCCATAGGACAAAGAACTGATGTAGGCTGCCAGTCCACAGCCAGCAAGGAACAGAGGCCCTCAGTATGCCGGTCTGCAGAGAACCCATGAATGAGCTAAAAGCAAGCCTTCAGATACACTACAGCCCTGGCTAGCCTTGACTCCTGCCTTTTAAGAAATCTCCAGCCAGAGCACCTAGTTAAGTCTCACCTGGATACCTGAAAAAAAATTTTTTTTCTTAGATTATTTTGCATGTTATGAACATTCTTGAATGCTCTTATCTTTTGGTAAATGTATATACACTTTTCTGTCAGAAATATACCTAGGAGTTGAATCACTAAGTCACAGTATGTGTTCAGATTTAGTAGATATTGCCAAGTAGTGTTTCAAGTCTACACTCTCACCAGCATTGCCAGACCAATCACTATTTTCGGTAGGACTCTCTGCTGTATCTCAGTTCAGCACAGGACCTAGTGTGCCGTGGTATTTAAACAGCAAGTTTTATTAGTAATAACACTAATGAAAAAAATAATAACAGTGAGGGTAACCTTTTGGATACCTAATTATCTAATGTATTAGTTTTTGAAAAGCTTGTGCAGCTAAGACTTCATCATGTGTTATTACATTACATGTATGGAGCACTAACAGAGCAAAACATCACTAACAGAACAAAACATTAGTTAGGATACGTAGATACCTCGGCTGTGCCTAAACTAGATTTTTAGGGAGATAACCAGGATTAAAAAAAAAGAAGTGGTGGAAGTAGAACACTTTTTTTTTTTTTTTTAGATTTTATTTATTTATTTGTCAGAGAGAGAGAGGGAGAGAGAGCAAGCACAGGCAGACAGAATGGCAGGCAGAGGCAGAGGGAAAAGCAGGCTCCCTGATGAGCAAGGAGCCCGATGTGGGACTCGATCCCAGGACGCTGGGATCATGACCTGAGCCGAAGGCAGCTGCTTAACCAACTGAGCCACCCAGGCGTCCCCAGTAGAACACTTTTATATAATGTTTTCAATGTTTAGGTTATTTAGGTGAACCCAGACTTTTTTTTTTTTTTTTTTTTAGTTTACATTTCCCAGATAATAACTGTCCCTTTCTGCTTAACATTACTAATGAAGATATCATGAAATCCTATTGTTTTTCATTGTAGAGAGAGGCTTTATTTTATTGTACCTATTTTTAAATTTTATCTCAGTAATGACACTTTGTTGATTTATATGGGTTTTTAGCATTGTATACTCAATAAAGATAATTGGGATATTATTGAACATACCTAGCATCTCTTTTAATGATCAGATTACTTTCCTAGAGCCATATTTTTTGAATTTATAGTTATAACCAAAACAAAAGAATAATACTCATGAGCTTGGCCTTGTGTCTGTAGTAAAAGCAATGTACAAAAAGTAAAGTTTTTTGTATCATGGGTACATCAGCCTGGACAAGTCTGGTTTGGGTAGGGGAATATTTGGTGGCAGGGTGAACTTCTCACTTGAAAATCCCCAGATGCTATAGGTGTCCTGTTTTGAAATATGGGTAACATTAGCCATCAGAAACTAGTCCCAGAAACAGTAAAGAAAAAGCAAATGATAAATATCATTAAAAGCAAGAAAATAAAGGTGTCACTATGGTAGGAAACTATTCAAAGTCCATATTAAATGCCATAGTTTGTAATATAAGGTCATGGTCTGCTAAGCTTAGGAATCTCTCTTTTGAGGAAAAGGTATAGAGTGGCAAATCAGATTGTCCTCCACTTCCTGAGGGCTGTATAGTACTGAGAAGCACGGGTGAGAGCAACAAGCATTCACTAAAGACTAACTCCCAGTGCCTTCTCTCAGGGGTCTGGGGGAACCAGCTGGAATACGCCTTCTGTGGTTTGGGATATTTTGATAAAAGACTGCACAAAAATGTGACATAAAGGCCCTTGTAGATGAGAGGCTGGACAGAGGACAGCTACTCATTATGACTACTGGTGAGTGCTGAGGACACCATTTTTTTTTTAAGTCAATGCAAAATTGCTTCTTTTTTCTTTTTTTCTTGAGATTAAGAGTCTCTTATTGTTTGTCTCCCTCCTGAACCCATTTTGTTTCATTTTTTCCTTCCTTACCCCCCAAACCCACACTTTGCCTCTCAAATTTGAGGACACATTTCTAAAGGGCAAGATTACTCTAGGGTCACTGCCATCAAATGGCTAATATTTGACTCAACTTTAATTGAACACTTCAGGTTTTAGGCCATTATCAGGCTTATCTGTAACTGTGGCCACACATTTCAGGTTTAGGTATAACTGATATAAAAATAAGTTACTTTATTCCATTTTGTTTCACATAGTTAGAGCCAAATCAGTGTAGACCTATGTGCAAATCAAGGGATTTTTGAATGTTCAGAGAGAAAACAACAGCATGTAAGTTCATGACCAGACACTTCCCTAGTACTTCAGCTCATGGGGATGCTGGATTTGTGGGGGAAGTAGAGGATCTGACATTGCTTTGAGGTTCTCAGTGGAATGGCGCTATTTCCTAAGTCTCTGTGGGAGAGCAGTATCATCCTCCATCCTTGTGTTCTCTCTCTCATCTTCAAGTTATCCCTAATGGCACCTAACCAAACCTCAATGAAGTGGATGAAGATGCCAGAAAAGCAAACTTTAAAAGGAAGAGTTCAAGGAACTGGCAATACTGGAACTATTAAACTTGGAAGTATACATGTTAGATCTCTTCAGATACATGGGAGCTGCTGAGTAATGACAATCTATGCATTGTCCTATATTTTTTTTTTGAAAAAAACAATGAAATTAAAACACATAGCATTTCCTCAAAGCAGGAAGAGCATTAAGCAGTAAATCGCTCTCCTTTCTGAGATGGTTGGGCTCAGTGCTCTGGTTTTATCCTACTGTATTGCAGATAACCTCAAATCTAGTGACTTAAAACGACAACCATTTTATCATATCTCATGATTTGGTCAGGAATTTGGGCAAGGCTTGGGAGAATGATTCTTCTGCTCTAAGTGACTGAGGTCACTTGGTGGTGGGTGGTACACACTGGTGGATGGGCTGATTTGGGGAGCCCAAGATAACTTTATTATCAAAAATGATACCTTGATGGAGGTTGTTGCAAGGCTGAGTTCCTATGATGGCTGATCAGAGAATTAACATGTGGCTTCTCCAGCATGGCAGTCTCAAAGTAGTTGAGCCTTACGTGGAAACTCAGACCTTCCAAGGAAAGGATTTCAAGAGACAAGAACCGAAAGCCACTATTCTCCCAAGACCTGGGCCTTAGAACTTGTAGCATTGTTTCTATCACATTCTTTCAGTCACAGCAATCAAAGAGCCTGCCTCGAGTTGAGGGGTGGAAAGGTGGACCCCACCTCTCAATGGAAGAAGTAACAACAATTTTATGGTATTTTATAATCTACCACCTTTGGGTAATAAACTCTGAGTGTAATCATTTTTACACTGTCTAACCTTGTTGTATTTTTCCACTGTCTAAACTTGCTCAAACCAAAAAGAGAAAAGGACGCTTTCTGTGTTATAGGTATTTGCTATTTACTAATAGGAAATACTCATTAGGACCCCTTGTATTTGAATTAGTTTCAGGGCCGGTGAAACATTGCTTAGATAATTACTTAAGTCCTGGAACAATGATTAGTGTGAAAACTAATAGGATTTCATTAATTGTGTCAGCAGTAAGCTGACCAAGCATCTTTTTGAAAATGGCCATTGTCTTTGGAGGTTAAATGTACTCAGAGTAACTCTCAGCAGTTGAGGTGAGCACAATCTCTTAGTTACTCATCTTACTGCAACAGAGCTCTTTGTTTTTTCTTCTCATGTATTTATGTGTTTGTTTTTATAGTGATTTCTGACAGGCACACTCAAAAGATGTTTTTCTGATCTTGCTTTCATTCTATGGAGACAGGAGGTAAAACTGAGTCTAAGTGGGTCAAAGTGCTGAATATGGAAGGAGTGTCTGTAGAAGCATGTGGATTTCTTGGGTACTGAGTTGGAGAAGTTGGCCTTTACATAGAAGTAAGAATAACCCTAGGAATAAGATCCTGGGTCTTCATCAGTCTCTGCCAATGGTAACTACTTGGTTTCCCAAATTTCAGCCTCTAGGAACTTATCTGTCATACACCTGTATCAGTCTTTGAAATAGACAACCTTGACATACTACGTTTCTCACTTTGTATTCACTTGGGCCTTGGTACATCTAATTTCCCATTCATATACCCCACTGTGGCCATGCTCCCAACCTTATACCTTCCTCACTGACCTGAGTTAGACATTCCACCGCATACTCTCTTGATCTCATCCCTCCTTGACCCACCCACTATAGTTCTTAGTTTTGATCCAGTTTTGTTTTGTTTTGTTTTGTTTTTTAATTAGCAGTCTTTCTTAGCCTTTCTCTACAACACAGGGCAGAAGGAACAAATTTTCATTCTTGAAAGTGCTCCAACTTTGACCCATACCTGCACTTCTGTGGCTGAAATCTCTGTAGATACCATTTACAAATGATCTTGTGAGTCACTATGTTACTATGGTGAATATGGAGAGCCCTGCCTCTTCTTGCTGGATACTGACCATCTTGCCACACCAAGCTAATTGCAGTTCCCCAGAAAGGTCATTCTCATTCTCTTCTCTAGGCTGTTTGTTACATGAGCTTTTCTTTGTCAAATGATCTATATCTTACCGCTTACTCTTTTTTTTTTTTTTTTTCATAGTTCAAATTTGTTCTCCATTAATGGAGATAGTAAAGGAGGTTTTTTCAGGCATTTTTTTCTCTTTATTCCCATGGTATGCAGAGCAACTCTCTATTAATCTAGTGTCCCCATGTACCTTATCTATTTATATATCTGCCCCCCACCTCTGGATATGAGATTTTTTCTGGGTAGGGGTCATGGGACTTTTCATTGTTGAATTCCCAGACTCTAGGATGATGGCTAATGTTCAATAAATATTTGTTAAATTCATGCTAGCACAATTAATTAATGCATGAATGGTTAAATAGATTGTTGGAATAAAAATGGATATGTGGTCGTATGGCTGGCTGGTGGGCTAGTTGTCAGGAGGATGGCTTGATGGTAGAAAAGATGAATGAATGGATGGTTGGTTTGGTTGACTATTAGCTTTGTAGTAATATTGGAAGAATGTTCATAAATGAAAACCTTACATCTGGAATTTTGTGACTTGATTGCACAAACTCGATTTCCTTCCATATATTTATTATAAGTTTGTACATATTTTTGTTGTTGTACTGCAGCTCTACAAAGAGTCTTGAAGTTGATTTTAATTCCATATTCTTAAAAACTTTGAGAGACAAAAGATTTAAAGAATATACAGTAAACCTATGGTGAGCACTGTGAATTGTATAAGACTGATGATTCACTGACCTGTAGCCTTGAAGCAACTAATACAATGTATGTTAATAAAAAATTTTAAAAAAAGAATATACAGTAAGCCAAGGGTTGATTTCACCACTTGCTTATATCTGTAGCTCGATTTGCCATGATGTGTGGCTTTCTAGGCCTTTTTAGGATCTTTATCAACAGGCTGCAAATAATTATATTTATTTCTTTTACAAGGTTGATGAGGTGAAATTACTTGGAAAAATGTATTCATACAATCTCTCTCTCTCTCTGTCACTGTCTCTTTCTATCTACCTATCGTCTATCTATCTACCTATCTCATTGTCTATCATCTATCTGCCTATAGTTTTGCATGTATTGTTGTTAAGTTTTTCTCCATATATCCCCAGAAGAATCTTGTGGAAATGTAAGTATCCTTACTCCTCTTTGGTCACTGAAGCTATAAACATGAAGATTTGTTCAGAAGCATACAGGACTAGCAGGGGCAGAAACTAGAATTCAGAGTCTCTGGTGCTATCTGCAATTCATTGCTTGTTACCACTGCTAAAATGATTTTTAGAGCCACAGCATTATTATACAGTGTAGAATTCCAGCTGTCAGAGGGGATGGGCTGTCTCTTAGGCATGATGAATAGGTTTTATTTTGAGTGCCAACTCTAAATCAGTTGGTAGTAGCTGCCTGGAGTACTGCATTGAGGAGGATTCTGAGGTCCTATCTGAGCTGTAATTGTTCTGTGATGTTGCCATGAATGTAGGATCTACCATACACACTTGCTGTATATTTTCCATCTCTGTTCTAAGACCACAAAAGGTGTTCGTTATGATAGGTGTTCACACTGGCTTGTCCACTGATTCACTGTAATGATTCGTGAGATCATTCATGAAAAAGTATCTACAGATATTTTGCAGTTTCTGGAAGCTGGTGTTGAACTAAATACATTTCGTCCTTTGATGAATGTGGCTAATAAAATGAAAAGAGAGCAGCGAGGAAAGCTAACTAACTGTGCATGAGTACCTATTAAAGTCATTTCCTTTAAAGGAGAAATGCTTGCTTTCCTAGCCAGGGTAGGTCATCTACTGCTAAGGAAGGATGGTTTCTTGACCACTTGTGGTTAGTAGTATGTTGTGTTGAAAATTAAAAATGTTCACTTTTATGCAGATGCAAACACAATCACATCAACTTTATTTGAAGCTTTGATTACATTCTCGTTAATAAGCATATAATTACATTAAGCCAGTTTAACCATATAGCAACGTGCATTTCATTTTAAAATTGGGTATTGGAAAGCTCGGCAAATGCTGGGATTATTAATTACTTAATAGAATTAGATATAATGCACATAAGGAGGTGACCAGCAGTCCTCATGGATCGCGGGTTCCCAGAAGAGTCTCAAAGGCTTAGAAATGTGGTTATGCAGATCAGAAAAACTCATTCTAGCTTCTCCCACTTTGTTTTTGTTTTTGCTAAGAATCATACCTTAGGCATATTGATAGATAATTTTGATCATAAATCAGCCTTGCAAATAAACAGCAGGTGGCCTTGCCAGTTGGAACCTTGGAGCATAATGCAAATGATGTCAGCATCTTCTGTCATTGGGTCTGCGTTAGCATTGCCACTTGCATGATGGTGTCTGTATTACCTTTTAGTTTCTGAGTCCTAAGCTGAGGTGATATGAAGGACATTCATATCACATGAATGATATGAAAGACAACAGGGAATTAGTGGCTGCCCATCTTTCTATATGTCTGGCCACTAAGTCTGCCAGATTCTTCAACTCATAGGGCTTATTCTCTCTCTAAAAATGTACCTGGGCTTGCATCAATGTGCGAAGGAGATGATCCCAGAGAGACAGATGAAATATAATCACTAATAAAAGAGACCAATTCCTCATTTTTCCTGTCCCAAGTTAGCCTTGTTACTTTCTAGTCCTGCGGCCCCCAAAGAGTTAAAGTAAAGGATATTGGTTCCTGCTGATCAGGTCACAGTGTGACACCTCTTATAGAACGCACCATAATACTACATTATTTAATAGATCTGGGTATTGCACCTGCTATCTTATCTCCTCTTAGGTGATTAACTTTCCCACAAATGCAATTTGTTAATATGGGGCCACATCTTCTCACAAGGTAAATCTGTGAAATTTGGCAGATAGTTGTTTTGCCGCAGGTGCAAGATGAAAGACCTTGCCCTGGCTTTGCCAAGAAGAAAAATGATGTTGTTCTCAATATCTGGGAAAAATAGTCTGACATAGAGCATAGAACCTGATTCCAAAAAGGGAGTATAGAATTCTAGGGCCCAAATCATGTGCTTCTCTACCTTTTGGGGGGGAGTATATTACCTCCAAAAGGCTGAGTGGGAGATCAGAGTCTTGTTTTTACAAAACCAGGTATTGAGCAAATCCCCTTGTTAAGAGAAGTCCTCTGATATTTGGAACTGCACCCATTTGTGATGATAAATGATGACTTTTACTCTTATGAGCTATGAGAACTTAATTAGAGCTTAATTAAGGCTAATGCTCAGAATCCTTTGGAAGGTGGAGTGATTAAAAACTAACTTCCAGATTGAATAGTCACACTGAAAAGTTGTCTTTGAAATACATGGCATCTCCACTCTAGGGCCCCTTGTAGTCCTGGCTGAGTTTCCACACCTAAGTTAAAGCAAGAGCTGACTATTTTTTGCATTAGAATTTCTTTAGCCAAGACTACAAGAGGCCCAGTACTCAGGTCCATCTCAGCTCCCTGTGCATTTATGCAGAAGGTCGTCTCTGAATCTCCAAATCCAGCTCACCGTACACGTGTCTCAGGGTGTCACTGGTCATGCTGGCTATCAACTTCCGATGGCCAGACACCCAGGGTCGACACACTTCTTCCCATTGCACGGTGGAGTTGGGCTGTATTTCACTGAAAGGATGACAAGGAGAGAAAAGGTTTTACTTTGCAGAGAGGCAGATCCAGTTCCCCACCTTAACCAGGAAGCAGTGAGAACCCCTGCTTCCATCACATGCTCTTTTTCTCTCAGTTGATGGTAGAGGAGATAGAAGGGCTAATTTTACCAGTTCCAACCCAAATGAGGTCCCTAGATGGGGATGTGCCAATGACAGACTCATTGGGTCATCGTTCCTTCCACTTGGGTGCATCAGCTGGCATCTGTGGCCACGCAGTAGATATGGTCCATCCAGTGCCTGGTGAAGGGCTGAGTCTCCCACCAGGCATGAGTCACCTGAGGTCTAGCTTATACCCCAGCCTCCACAGTAGCTTCATGAATGTGACTGATCTTCCTGGGCTCATTTTGGGTCATTCTAGCTCCTTCCTGAATTATACTCCTATCTGAATCCCCAGCTCCTTTGCTGAGGTCCAGATATTCTAATTGGTTCTTGCTAATCCCTTTGGGACAGAGCTTGTTCCCAGGCCTAAGACCTGGAACATAACCGTACCTGATGCCAACGGATGGAGTGTGTGCATGCTCCATAATTCATAATCCTGTTTAACCACCAAATTGGATCCCCGTGCCCAAGCACCTGTCTGCTATTCAGTTGTATCCATTCTGATAATGGGGCTGGCCTTTAATGGTTCTGGTATTCTCGTCTCCCTCTGCAGCCTATGCTCTGAGATTTTCCTAAGCTTCATGGCCATGCCCACTCCAGTGAATGACTGAGAACAACCAGGGTTGGGAAGATTTAGGCTTCTCTGGGGTGCTTCACATGTATTACACTATGGAAGCCTCAGGCAGAAGTTACATGCAGGCTTTACATGCATGATAGTCCCTTGAGGTAGGTACCATTTGACACACTGAATAATTAAGAAAAATGGAGGAATAAACAAGTGAAGCAGTTTTTCCAAGATCACACAGCTGTGAATGGGTGGAGATGAGATTTGGAGCCAGGTTGTTCTGATTCCCAAATCTATGCTCTTTCTATTATTGTATACTGTATTTCATACTATAGCCTCCATGAAGATGAGTTTTCTGATCTCTGTGCTAGCTTTTTTTTTTTTTAATAAGAAAGACAGATGCCTTTTTTTTCAGTACTAAGAGCTTCTTGCAGTATTGTTCATAGAGGATTTCTGGTCTCTGCTCGCTGATCCTCAGGAAGAGGATGTAGTGGGTGGCCTTGCTGGGGATCTTGGGCCAACACTTCTCTGGGAGGACATTAGGGAGATGAAGGGAGACCACCGTAAGCGCCTTAGACAGAAAAGGGACCTGTTTTCATGGGGATTACTGAGGCACAGCAGGTCAGAATTAGAAAGGACTTAGAAATCACTTAGTCCAGCTACCTCATTTATAGGCAAAGAGGATGAGATCCTAAGGAGACTTACGGAATCTTCCACATTCATAGCCTGATGGCCCAGACCATGGATGAACAAAAACGTGCTGGGGAAAATGAAGAGTGTACTCATGCTTAGATATGAGGAACAGGCTGTGCAGAGGAATTCTGTGAGTACATCCCTAGTGGAGGGTGCTTCCTACTAGTACCATGGAGGGACTGAGGGATCAAAGGAGCTGGGGATGCTGTAGCTTCAGACTGGAGTGGTGGTTGGAGGGGTCATGAGGGAGGGGAACTGCCAAAGAAAGTCTGGAGTGGTTCAAAGGCCTCAGCTGTGTGATCCCCTATTTGCCCTGAGGGTCCAGGACCATAGAGCATCACCTTAAACACGGCCAAAATTCAAGGAGAAATGGGGGCCACATACCTGTGCTTGACCTATTCTATGTAAAGTTAGAACCCCCAAATTTCCTCAAATAGAGCTAAAATGATATCTATTTTAGATGGCAGTGGGTGTACATCCTCTGGGATAGATTTCTAAACCTTAGAAATGTAGACACTAAATAACAAATCCCTTTCAAACTCTTCTACCTGTGTTCAGTGAATTGGGAAAGGCCTCTAAGGCCTTGGGGACTCCTCTCTTTGGAACGGCTCCAGGCATGGACTCTGCCACTGCTGGTCTAAATGTCTCAATTAATTTGGTATTTGCTAATTCTCTTCTTTATTTTTGTTCTTTATAAATGTGGTTCTATAAATTATTTTCATCCATTATATAAAAGCCAAACTGGGTGAAAAGTACACACATATAACCTAGATAGGTATTGTTCAAACTCAGTAAATTGATTTTATGATTCAAGGGTTGAAAAACATTGACCTCATCATGTGTTTCCTTGCCTATAAAAGGCAGACGCTACAGAATATTGAATAGTGTGTGTGGGCGCCTGGGTGGCTCAGTTGGTAAAGTGTCTGCCTTTGGCTCAGGCCATGATCCCAGGGTCCTGGAATCAAGCTCTGTATCGGGCTCTCCACTCAGCGGGGATCCTGCTTCTCCTCTCCCTCTGCCTCCCACTCTGCCTACTTAGGTTAGCTTGCGTTCTCTCTCTCTCTCTCTATCAAATAAATAAATATTGAAAAGATGAATAGAGTGTGGAGGGGGTGAATTATTATTTGTACTGCACTTAGAAGCATGGCATATATGGCAATTGCCAAGTGTCATTTAGATTTGTATTACTGTTGTTGTTGCTATAATTACTATTATTAACACAATCACCCTTGTGGTGGTTGTTTCCTCTGCCTGAACTCTGCAAAAGAACTAGGAAAGTAAGTTCCTCCTGCCTGATTGCAGAGAAACAGTTCTTTGTCCTCAATTTACAGTGATTAATTCAATATAAATACATGTTTTAAGGTATTTATTTCTCAAGAGCTGGGCTATTTTTACCCTGATCCATTCATTTCTTCCCTGGTTTCCCCAAGTGATCAATCAGAAACACTTTGCAAAATAGTTGTCTTGCTTCGGGATCTGGCTTGGGGCCATGTAACACAGGTGACTACCTCAAATAGAAACTATAATCCCTGAGCTTCACTTCATTATTGACTCCCATTCATAAACTCAGCCCCATAATAATATTCACATATGTATCTCATACATGTATAGATGTCTACTCAAGACTATCATACAAAGATACTCATACATGAAGATGCACATGCATGTCTAAGTCTGCATTTATTCATAAATATGTCCAGAAAGAGAAAAGAATCACTCACTCATATTGGTAAGTGAAGTAATACTGGAATAATCCTATTTGCCTGAGGATAGATGTTGTGATAAATGGTTCTCAGTTAATGTGCTGAGCTATCAAGATACACTGGCCATTTATCATCTTGAATGCATACAGGCAAATGGGATTATTATTACAATGAACTGCAACTATCTATGGGTTGTTCTCCATGTGTCTAGCCCTCAGCTTCTGTCCTACTAAAGAAACTCAAAATTTTTTTAAAAAAATCACAAAGTCGGGGAACTTTTCTCTCGAAATAACTTACAGAACCTGATCATTTTTTAAAGACAAAAATGAATCTGGAAGATGAATTATTTGATGTTCTGGAAGTATCAAGTACAGAAACTTGAAAACTGAGAGTCTGTGGGGGCAGCACTTTCAAGCGTCTGAGATAGGTGGGAGGTGGTGGCAGAAGGCAGGAAGGTGAAGCATCTCGGAGCAAGTTGGCTCATACCCTGAGCAAAAAGTGAAACACCACTGCTTTCCTCATTCCTAGTTCAATTCCCTATTCTCTAGCTCTTGCCTTCCAGGACCCCTGCTTTGAGCTTGATGCCCTTTGTCTTCTAAGGCCCTGGCAGGACTATGGGTAGATGCGTGGGGGTAGTGATTCCCTTGACTATTCAAGATGTGTATCCTAGAAGGGAATACAATCTTGTGAACGATTCTGTTTCTACACATTGCTCTTTTTAAGGGTCCAAGTTGTTACATGGATCTGTCACTCTTAGATCAGATCTTGGCAGCATAGGGTACCCTGGAGTGCTTATAATTATCTGACAATATGATGTGGGTGCTGGCTGGCTCAGGTCTTGGTTGTGAATGTGTGTGCTGGAGTCAGGAGGAGACAGGGTAAGTAGTGCTCTCTCCACAGAGTCCTAAACCCACCCTAGATCGTAAATATTTTCCCTCTCAAGTTCTTTCCAATTGTTGACAGTCTCAGAGAAATAAAGCTACTCTTGCATTGGAGAGATCCACCCCCTGCATCTGGATTCCCATAAGAGATTGAGGACCTTGTTTTCTGTCTGTTAGCTATCTGCCATGGCTGTGTTGGAAGTAATGACAAACAGTACCTTAAGGAAGAGTGTGGGCAGGGCATTTGCCTTGTGTCCATGTAAGGGCTGGACTCTTCCATCCTTTCCATGATTCACTCCACTTTGCCCTACTGCAATGTCAGATATTACCCATAAGCACCTGGACACTCCACCCACTTAGAGCCCTATGCATCCCAAATGGTGGGTCATTCCACTGTGTGAAGATTAATCTTTCTTCTAATACACAGATTGTCCCTTTTCATGCATTGGTCTGTGATCAAGGTGGGGTTTTTGCCACAGCCAAGGTGTGCTGGTAGCAGGAGGTTCTAGTACCCGCAGATGAGGTTTCTAGGGTTACCGTTTGAGAAGGAAAAATTGGATGCAGCAGGGGGTTGTTCTGAGGAAGAAACGTGTTTCACTTTGCCTGAGTGATTCTCGCATCTGATTCGAGTGGGAAGGTGTGAGAAGGGGTGAGTGAGGCTGTCGTTTCTGACGAAAGCAGGGCTATCACTGCTGACCTCTCCCTCTCGCTAAGGATGATTTCTAATTTAATTCTTTTTCTTCCCTTCAATGTTCTTATTAGCACAGGAAGCATTGTTATGTTTTGTGCTTGCATTTTTAAAAAAGCACTCAAATTATTTTCCCTGTTGTTTATTGCATTCATGGACAGCAGGCATCTCTTGGACAATGGGATTGCAGAAGCTGTGAACACTGTAATTTGAAAGAAATGCAGAGAGCCCTTAGTGGGCAAATTGTTCTTTAAAGGCATTCCGGAAGGGGTGAAGGAGGCCTTGGCCTGGTCCCACAGATTCAGAGGGGGTAACTTCCAGAAAGGGTGTTAGGGAGATTCCTAACATATCTCATTATCAGGCACTTTCTACAGCCTTCCACCTCCCCTTCAATGCTTCAGAAGTTCACCCCACAGGAAATATGCTAGACTGATTGATGCTGACAGGGACTTATTTGTGGTAGAAATGAAAGTATTAAGCCTCAAAGATTGGGATCCATTCTGGGTGTCACACTTTAAGAGGAGCACAGATGACCTGGAGTATGTGGGAAAGCGGCGGAAGCTAAAGCCACATTAGGGGTCAGGAGAGGGTTAGAGAAGATGTGACAGTTGTTTGCAAATATTTCTAAGGCACCAGATGGAAGAGAGATGGGCTTTATTCTGTGCTGACCTAAATGACAGAATTAGGATCACCAGGTAGGATCAGAAGGTAGAATTGTTTTTGAACAATGAGAGCTACCTGACTGTGGAATGGGCTGTCTTGTTGGGGTACACTCTTTGTCCGCAGAAGTCACAGAAGCTGAGCCACTATAAGGCACAGTCTGATGGGACTAGATGTGAAAGAAGCAGTCCCATTCATTTTATCACAGAGCCTGAGGTAGTTATTGGTCCCCTAAATAGAGAACCAAGTCTGAAATTCTTTAGGCTCCCCTTTATTTTACAGAAAGCAACAGTTCTAGAATGCTTGTATCAGGGAAATCTGGAAGGTGGGGCTGGAAAGAAAGGACCCTTGAAAAGGGACATCTTTCAGCATAATATCTGACACAAACTAGGTACTCCATGTATATTAGTAGAATTGACACCTGAGGAGGTGGTATGGCAGAACGCTTGAAACATAATTTCTGAATCAGCCACCCTGAGGCTGAATCTGGGCACCTCTTAAAAGCTGTAAAACTTGGGGCAAACCAGCTGACTTCTCAAAGCCTCTGCTCCCCAAAGGGTGATGATAATAGTACCTATCTCATTAGGGTGGTCGTAAGGATTAAATGATGGAAATGCCTGCCAAACCAACCCTACTTTTACCCCCTGACTCCTAGAAATGGCCAATAAGAATGCGGCAGCTTCTCAGATATATTCATCAGGTATTAGATGTAAGTTTGGAAAAGACAGAGAAAGCTAAGCCATCCCACAGTCCCACGTCCCTTGTCACCTTCTCAGTCCCCAACCCACACCTTACCGGAACATCTTCCTCCTTGGCTTCAACACTCCAGGACCATCCAGGTGTATCCACACATTCCTCAGAGTTTCTTTTAGAGGATTGGTGAACTCAACTGTCACCACCATGTCAGAACCGACCATCCTGGCGCCACGGACCTAAGACAGGAGTTGAAGGAGAATGCAACTCATTAGCAGCACATAAAACCTTTCTGCTCTCCCATGTCCTTAGCCATCTTCACTTTTGCTGGTTCTACAGAATGGTTATTTTCTGGCAATAGAACTCGTGTGATGAGGATAGCTGATTGCTTTGACTGGGGGATACCTATTGAGACAAAGATGGAAAATTACTAATTAGGATCACACTCTTTTCCTCATTATAAAAACCACCCTAATTAGAGCTCAGGTTAATAGCCGTGACCACCAGCTGCTCTTTCTCAGCAGGAGGTGGAAGTGTATTTGGTGAAAAGCAATACATTTCCATGGTGAGGGTGGTCAGGCAGACTCTGCTTCTGGACAGGACTCAAGTTTCCTGCCAGCACACAGGGGATTCCTGCGTTCAAGAGGAAGAAAATGCTCCAGGGGGGCTGAGCTTTCTCACCTTTAGGTATACTAGAAAGAAATATGGCCAAAGAGAGAGTCTTCACTGTGGAACTTGAAGAAAAGGAATTTGGATACTAAGATAGGCAAAAAAAGACTTTTCATCTGCAGTTACAATGTCTGAGTCCAACAGAGTCTAAGCCCTTTGTTGGCAAGTTTATCTATGACAAGTCTCAGAAATATCAGGTATTTGGCAAAGGATCTCATGAGGTGGCCAGAGTTCAAGGTCAGTTCAGCACTTACTAGTAGTGGGGCCTTGGGTGACTTCCTCAACCTTTTTGAGATTCAGTTTTCCTGTCTCTAAGACTGGACTGACATTCTAGTGGGATCATTGATGTGAAATGTTATTATTATTTGCTCCTAGGCTGTGTTTACTAGGTTCCAGGAATAGCATGCTTTCCCGACACCAATACAATGAGCTAGAAAATGGCCATGTGGCTCTGGGGTTGGTTGGTTTGTTTGTTTAAGAGATAATATGTGCCAAATGGATAGATCCGACTAACTTCTACATACTTGGGAGATAATAGTAATAGTAATAGTTCCTACCTCATGGGTAGAATGGGATTATGCATACAAAGCAACAAACATGCTGTAGGACACAAGGCAAAAGCCCCATACTTTATAGCTCATACTGTTTTTGGGATAGCAACGCTCAAGGTAGGTTGTTTTATTCACCATGTATTTAGTGTACTTTCAACTCCAACATCTAGCCAGTGCCCAGCAAATATTTGTGAAATTAGGTTAACTGCTTAACAATGGAATTTATTGACCGAGTTTCCTATGTAAGGACTCAGCCATTCTTATACCTTATTTCTTTAAGTGTCATATACTATAGAAAAAAATCATATGGAAATGAGCCTTTCTTATGAACAGAGGAAAAGAGGAAGGACAATTCCCAGAGAAAAAGACTCTCACTGACTGACTTTGCAGTAAAGAACAAATCTTCATGGGCTTTACTCTTTGAGACACAGTTTGTGTCTAAATTTACGTCTATGGAATTTTAAAAATCGGGGAGAAAAATGAAAATTGCACCCAATTCTCCATGTTTATTACATTCAAATCAATATCTGCTGGGTGGGATGTGGGGAGTGGTAGGGTCAGAGGGATCAGGTGTAGAACAGACAATGATCATGGTGCTGACCACAGCATGTGTCATCAAGAGAGCACAGATCATAGGCCAAGTGGTTTCTTCAGTGCTTCGCCAGTGGTCTTCAGCCTGCCATGCATACAGAGTCACCTGGGGAACTTTAAAATCACAGAGGTCTAGGCCCACTCCCAAGCAATTAACTCAGAATCTCAGACGGAGCCTGTAATAAGTTTACTCTAAGCACCCCTGTTGACTTCTAGGAGTCAACTTAGAAAAGTGCTCCCTAGGTGAAAATCTCCGATATAGAAAAAACACTTAGAAGACAAGCTGAAATTTTCACCCCCCTTCCCAGGTGTCCTGATTCTCTCAATATATACGTTGGAAGTACAAAAGTGCTTTATGAGAATACTCTGAGTTCTCTTGGTTTAATTTTCGAGTGTGGCCAACATATTTTTCCTAAGTTGGCAAAAAAATTTCAGAACACTTAGATTTTTAAATATGTAAGATAAAGATAATATTTACAAAGGCTGTCTGAATTGGAGAAAGTGGGGCTGCTTCAGAGACCCTATTGGTAAAAGTCTGATCACTTTAAATTCGGGGGGGATATTTTGTAGCCATTTGCTGTCTTCATGGCATGCTATTATAGGTATGGACAGAAGCCCCTTACAAAAATCTGGTAATAGCTACTGACCCTTCCTCAACACAGACACACAAATACAAGACACATACACCCCTCACGTGTGGTTTTTGGGGATTCATTACAGACCCAGAAGATCTATCCATGGACCTCCCCAGGTTCATGGGCTGCTGGTGAAAAATGATTTCCATGTGTGAGGCTAGCTCTACAGGAAAATTCCTGCACTGTGGAAAGCAAAGTGTACCTTTCCAGGTCACTTTTGACAGTGTTGGGGAAATTAAGTGTTTGAAAGTCTGGCCTCTGTTCTTTGGGTCTTCATGGACAGGCTTTAGATTTGGCCATGATTCGAAGATTAAGCCTTCTCACATAATGCCTCACCATGCCTAACCAGTTTCCCTTCAGATGTTATTTCTGTAGCTGGCTGCTTCTATGGGTGTGTAAATATTCCCTGGGCTTCCCCAATTCTGAGTAGGCAGGAGGCCAGGGAGAAGTGGGAGGGTGAAAGGAGAGGTCCTTCTCAGGTTGTAGAGTGTTTCTTTTGCAATTAACAAAGACTCAGTGTCCCTTTCCTGACATTCCTCTCCTGCACCCAGAATGTAAACATCCTTTGCCTGACTACTGAGATGCTAATGAACCTTAGAGACTCAAAGCAGCCAAATAGAAAAGCCTGCCTAACAGTTAACATCACTGTTTCTGTGTGGGAGACTAAGTGGAGATATGTTCCTCCCTTCTTTTGAGGAAAACGGACATAGTATTTTCACAGTACGTGTTGATTGAAGCGAGGCGCCATGCTTTGGTATCTGCCAAATGCTGAGAAGACCATTGTAGATGAAAATGTACAAATATAGTTCTTTAAGGAACCCGCACTGTTCCCTTTTCTTTAATTCTGTAAAAATAATTCCCTATATTGTCATTGTATTTCTGAATTTCTTTGTCTTGCAAGAAGTTAAACAAAGGGAGCCTTGAGCAATCCAGAGAAGGTTAGGTCAGGAAAAAACTTTTATGTGTACTCACTTATGAGAAGAGTAGCCATTACTCAGTCCAGAGAAAAGGATAAAGTGTATGTCATTCTTCATGACATCAAAGTCTCTTCTATGTGTTTGATAGTCCTTATTGTTTTCAGTATTCTATTTAAAATATCTTCTTTAAATTTTTTTTTAAAGATTTTATTTATTATTTATTTTGACAGAGAGAGATCACAAGTAGACAGAGAGGCAGGCAGGCGGAGAGAGAGAGAGAGAGAGAGGGAAGCAGGCTCCCTGTCGAGCAGAGAGCCCGATGCGGGACTCGATCCCAGGACCCTGAGATCATGACCTGAACCGAAGGCAGCGGCTTAACCCACTGAGCCACCCAGGCGCCCCTCTTCTTTAAATTTTTTTTTAAAAGATTTTATTTATTTATTTGTCAGAGAGAGAGAGAGAGAGAGAGCAAGCAAGTGCACAAGCAGGGGGAGCAGCAGGCAGAGGGAGAAGCAGGGAGCCCGATTTGAGACTCAATCCCAGGACTCTGGGATCATGACCTAAGCCAAAGGCAGCCACTTAACTGACTGAGCCACGCAGACATCTCTAAAATATCTGCTTTTAGGGCACCTGCGTGGCTCAGTCAGTTAAGTGGCTGCCTTCACCTCAGGTCATGATCTCAGGGTCCTGGAATCGAGCCCCACATCCAGCTCCCCGCTCAGCGGAGAGCCTGCTTCCCCCTCTCCCTCTCCCTCTGCCTGCCGCTCTGCCTACTTGTGCTGTCAAATAAATAAAATCTTTTAAAAAAATCTGTTTTTAAATATTGACTTGGATATGATGCTTTCCTAGTTAAACATTCACCAATACTGACATATTGAGCTCTTGTCTTTTGTAGGACTTCATGATAATGAGAAACTATTTTGATTCTTTGGTCAAGGAGAAAGTTACTGATAGGTGCGCGTACACACACACACACACACACACACACACACTGATACACACTCTTTAATCCTCACAACCCTATGAGGTACATACTATGAGTCTATGTTTTCAAGAGGAACTGAGGCGCAGGGAAGTGAAGTAACTTGTTCGAGTTCACATGGAAGTAAGAAGGAAGACAGGCGATCTGGGCCAGTCACTGCTCAACCACACCCCCACACGGACTTTGATTGGTATCCCTGATAATAGCACCTCGCATAATTTTTAGTGTTCCTTTAGTAATGCAGGCTTGTGTTTCACTTACATTATCTTGTTCCATCCTCCCTACAGCCCTCCTTGTGGGCTTGGGGGCAAACATTATCATTATCTTCATTCAACTGACATCAGTCTGACACTTAGAAGGTAATCAAAGAACCCAAGTGAACGGCGCTCGTAAACTGGCAGAACCCAGTGAGCAATCTAGGTCTTTCTGACTCCAAAACATTCCTCTTTAAGCCCTACATACACTGTCATCTCTGACAGCAGAGAGGCAAAAATAGTGACTTTTTTTCTGATGGAAGTAGCTGCTTTATCTTCTGAAATCCACTGATGAAATCATTCACGATATTAGCTAAGGCTACCATTAAACTTCCAGGAAGCATAGTGATTATAACCTGACCCTGAACTAAATTTGAAAATGTATGTATAACCCAAGTCTTTGTTTTTGACTTCATGGGGGAGAGAATCCGATTCTTACGCCAGAGTAAAATGTGACAAGTTAGCCCTGGGGCCTTGACACATTACTTGACGATGATAGGATTTTCTATTTAAGGTAAAGATAGAAATATAATTTTAGAAAATAACCGGTAGCCTGAACAGAGTGAGATCATATGAAGGTAGATAAGATTCATTATTCTTGAGGTTTTACTTTGTATATATGTTTCTTTTTTAAGATTAAATATAGCAAACGGGAAATGTATAGAAAAAATTATGTCTTAGGCTCTCCAGTTAGCAGTGATTTCTCATTTTTGTTCTCAAATACAGGTTGTTCAGTAGCTGTGCCAAGCAGGGAAATGGAAATGCACACTTATAGTGGCAGGGCTCGCTCAGAGACCTCGTCTAGGATGTGCTCTCCTGGCTGATGGAGCATGTGCACGGTCTGCTCCTCTGTGACAAACAGCCATGAATGGGCAGAGAATCAGCTCCCCAAGCATGGAAAACCATGGCTGGTGGTGCCCCATCTGGGAACCTTCGGGGTACATAGGCTACACCTGCTCAGAGCCCCTCAGGATGGGACCCAATAGACTCACATCCTTGTTTTTCTCCACAGATTGAGAAGACAGTGCCAAGGGGGACGACTGCAGTGGGTGGGACACAGAACAGGACCACAGTCGGGGGGAGCTGAGGGAGTGCTGCACTCAGGGTGTAAAGACCAGGGGATGCTGCTGTGTGTCCTTGGACCAAGTCCTTCTAACTCTCTGGGCCTTGTTTCCCTGTGTGGTTCTTGGGAGGAAATGTAAAATCACCTGACAAAGCATATGAAACGTGGCACTTATTGAATCTAAATGCAGTTGACATTTAGAGGGAGAATCTTAAATGGCCAGCATGACCACGAGAACTTCCTCACCCATAAGTCCTCTTCTGCGGAAGGACAGATATGGTTTCTCAGGTACTGGAGTAAAGAGCCACAACGAGAGAAGCTGCCAGCCTCCACCAACACTTGAAAGAGAAGTGGAGAAGCTCAGGTCCCCATGCCCACCAGCCTCCCTGGTGACCTATGGTCCTCCTGGTGGTCCAGACATGCAGCAGAGTCATGGAGAACCCAAGGGAGGTTAGAATGGATAAATGTGCTTGGTTGGTGACATCGGAGGGTTCTATTGGTCAGGGTTCAGGAGACAGAATACTGTCTTTGTTTTCTTCCTTCCTTCCTTCCTTTCTCTCTCTCTCTCCCTCCCTCTTCCTTCGTTCCCTCCCTCCCTCCCTCTCTCTCTCTCTCTTTCTCCTTCCTTCCTCTCTTTCTTTCTTTCTCCTTTCTTTCTTTCTTTCTTTCTTTCTTTCTTTCTTTCTTTCTGCCTTTCTGCCTTTCTGCCTTTCTGCCTTTCTTGCCTGGCTGGAAAGTTTCAGATGTTTATGCTGTCACAGAACAAAATGATTTACCCAGTAGCTGCCATGGGGGCACTCATTCCTCAAGCAGTTCTGCAATTTTACCTTCCCTCCAGGATAGAGGCATGTGAATTGAGATGCTGGAGGAGCAGGGCTCAGGCACTCCCCATGGCAACCCTCTGCTTTGCTCTCCTCTGGTTAAAATAGGGGCTTTGGGGAGCATGAGCAGAGGGGGTATGGAGAGGATTCTACACGTAACCTCAGTAAGACTGCTGAGTTCCAGTGAGGGAAAACCAATAGTGTTTCAAATCAGAGCAGATGTGGATGTGAAGACAGTGCTGGGGTTTATCTGTTCAAGTTAGGCAAGGGCACCCCTTTTTCGAGGCTGATGCTGCTCCCTGTATGGTACAGCAGGTGGTGAGTAGGTTGGATTTGGTTTCCTCCCTGCATCCCCCATCCCCAGGCTGGGTTATCTGCACCAGTGTTGGCCTGCAGTGGGGCCTGCCCAAAGGAAGATCTCAGCACACTCCTGGGCTGGAGGAGGGGGACACTGGGGACATTTCCTGTGGGACCTGTGTGGTCCTCAAGGCTGCAAGCCCAGAGGACATTCTGCATGTTGATTTCTACGAATCCCCTCCCCTCGTCGGCCCCTGAGTTAGAACAGCCAACCTGAGCTAGAATAGAGCCACAGCACTTCTGGAGCTGACTGAGGGCAGCCACTGCTAGAAGGGAAATCAGCAGTCTCTCCCCATTTCAGAGAAAAAGTCAATAAAAATGTTCCCGGTGTTGAGTTTTTCTCTGGTATTTTTTTTTTTTTGAAGCATTTGCTACAACTTATTTACAGAGTGCACACCAAATAACTATTTGTTGGATGGATTGAATACCTGAATGTGTAAATGTGTGAGCGGCTAGAAGGGAGAATCAAAGGGAAGGAAACTCTTTCAGCCAACGGAGCAAATAAGCAAGGAGCACATGCCTGTTGCCGTCTTGCTTGCGGGGCTCTTGCCCAACACCTAGTGGGGACTGGGCCCAACTCGGGGTGGGAGGAGGCAGGGAGCCATGTCAAAAAAAGCTTGGAAACTCTCAATTGTTCTCATTTTGAATGCTTAAATGATTTTTTCCTTTAAATTTGGGGGCACCTGTGTGTTCATGGCTGTAATTAATTTTTTTAAATTTTATGTTTTTATTCTAATTCCAGTTAGTTAACATACAACATGATGTTTGTTTCAGGTGCACAGCGCAGTGATTCAACACCAACACCCAGCGCTCGTCGAGACAGGTGTGCTCCTTAATCTCCATCACCTGTTTCACCCAGGCCCCCACTCCCTCCCCTCTGGTAGCCATCAGCTTGTTCTCTATAGATCAGAGTCTGTAGGTTTGTCTCTCTCTCTCTCTCTTTTTTCCTTTGTTTGTTTGTTTTGTTTCCTAAATTCCACGTATGAGTGAGATCATATGGTATTTGCTTTTCTCTGATTTATTTTGCTTATATTCTCTAGCTCCATCTATGTCACTGAAAATGGCAATATTTCCTTCTTTCTATGGCTGAATAATATTCCATGATACACACACACACACACACACACACACACACCACATCTTCTTTATCTATTCATCAACCGACGGACACGGGCTGCTTCCATATCTTGGTTATTATAAATCACGCTGCTGTAAACATCAGGATCATGGTTGTAGTTTTTTTTTTTAATCACACACAGAGGAAGTGGTTATGTTTTCTCCTAGCAAAACTGTCCCTGGTTCATATGAGGAAATTAGTTTTTTCAGTGTATTGTGATGTCCTATAAAGGCTGCAGGATGGGTTCCACGTGACAATACTACGGAGCTGTTTTATAATGGCACTTGGATGAGTTCGTTTCCCAGATCCTGAATGGCGGTCTTCTGAGGAACATGGGAATGCCTCCTCTCTCACAGTCTCATGCCGAGCACTGTAAGAGCGGTCTCCTTCCTGGGCATGTTCCCCAGGGAGCAGAGCACACACTGCACACCCGGGGGTCAGAGTCGATGCCACCAGGTGAGGTTACATTTGCTCTAGACCAGAGGGCCACATGCTACCCAAAGCAATTCTCAGGGGTGCGCCTGCTGGATTCCCAGGCACACGGGGGACCAGGCATGGAGGGAGGCAGGGGTTATTTATCAGCAACTACCAGGTCCTGGTGTGGGCTAAGCATTCTCATAAGCATCCCTGACGTTAATGCTCACAACTTGGAGTTTTGCATCGGATTGTACTGAGTAATAACTAATAATTATCTATAATATTAATTAAAAGAGTAATTATTATTAATTAAAATAAGAATGAATAATTAAGTGTTAATCATTCTACAAAAGTGGGCTCAGAAGTTCAGAGAGATAATGTGTGTGAGACGGAGAGAAAGGAAGAGGAGGGAGAGGAGGAGGAGGAGAGAAAGCAAGATGGTGACCAGGTGTGAGTGGTTGAGTATGTGCAATGATTACCATGGTTTCTTGCTAGACTCTTTATGGGGATTATTTCAATGATCCCTCCCAGAAACCCAACCAGGCCAGGACTCTTATCGGAGCCATTTTACGTAGAAGGAGGTCAGTAATTAGCCCAAAGCAGCTCACATGGGATTACGAATTCAGGAGATCTGACTCCAGTCTTTGAAGTCACTATGCTGGGGCGCCTGGGTGGCTCAGTGGGTTAAAGCCTCTGCCTTCGGCTCGGGTCGTGATCCCAGGGTCCTGGGATCGAGCCCCACATCGGGCTCTCTCCTCAGCGGGAAGCCTGCTTCTCCCTCTCTCTCTCTGCCTGCCTCTCTGCCTACTTGTGATTTCTGTCTGTCAAATAAATAAATAAAATCTTTAAAAAAAAAATGAAGTCACTATGCTGTTCTACCTCTCTACAGAGGGACTGCCAGTGTCCCTCCTGGAGTTCTCATCTATTTGGCTAAAGAACCTGAAAATCGAAGCCTTCACTGGTAATGGAGAACTGGAGAAATCCACCAGAACTGTTTCCACGTTACACACCACAGATTGCAAGCAAGCCAGTCTCTAGCCTGGAGAACAGCCAGATTCCCTCCATGTCCCCGTCCTCTTCAAAAAGTAGCTGTTCACTAAAAATCAAAATGGTGAATCTTTTCTTGACTTACAGCATCTTACAACTATCAACACATGAGAAAAACTCCATGTCTGATTTAATAAAACATACTTTTCTCTTCAAAATATTTTGATAGCACAGATAAAGAGCTGCGTGCTCATTAAAGTTTAATGAGTCTCTCTCCCTGCCATTTTCCACATGAGGATCAGACACTATGACTCACGCATGGGGGATGCCGGGAGTAGTTAACTGGGAGCACCATTTAACCCAGTCTCAATCTCTGTTTTCACAGGGACACATGCAGCCCCAGACAGGGTACATTAGGGTACAAGCACACGTCCACTGACCTTCCTGCTTTGAGAGTGACATAGGTTCAGACAGGTGGGAGCAATAGCGCTCCTGGTTGATCTTTACTTGCTCTAAAAAGGGAGGGAGGTAAGGATAGGGGCACACCGGTTGCCAGGCAACTCCAACCTCAAGGCAAAGCTGGGGTCTCCCAGAAGAGGGCAGTGCCTTGGACAGAGGTTTACCTTCATTAGTCTCCTGCTGCCTGCCTGGACACCATCCAGGGCAGGACTTCTAGATCTTTCTGTAGACTGCCTACCACTCTCCTTGCTTTTGCTCCCACTTTCTCTAGCCTCTGGGATGGTCTCTGCACCCATGCCTACAGACTGAGATGTTATCCGTTCATTGAGGATTGTCTACTGTTCTACCACCTTGAGTTTTGGTGCCTCGACCTGATGTGATCTCTCCTTCCCAGAACAGTACACACCGTCTGTTAAGGCAGGCACTTTCTTTTTTTTTTTTTAAAGATTTTATTTATTTGTCAGAGAGAGAGGAGAGCGAGCGAGCACAGGCAGACAGAATGGCAGGCAGAGGCAGAAGCAGGCTCCCCGCCAAGCAAGGAGCCCGATGCGGGACTCGATCCCAGGATGCTGGGATCATGACCTGAGCTGAAGGCAGCTGCTTAACCAACTGAGCCACCCAGGCGTCCCAAGGCAGGTACTTTCCATGGAAGTTCTCATGTAAGAGCAATGCAGCCTTGGGGTTATCTGCACAGACTTCCAGTCAGAAAGACTCCATTCCTTCCCTGACCAGCACGTTATTATGGGCAAGTCAGTCATGGACAGAATAGTGACCATACTAACGACGACCCCCCGATGCTCAGTGTTTACTGCGTATGGGGCATACAGCTCACAACAACCTATGAGGTGAGTATGGCGATTTGCAGATGAGGAAAAAGAAGCTATGAGAGATTCAGTGATGCGTCAAGGCTCACACACATGAGAAAGTAGGCTTTGATCTCACAGCGTTTGGTCCCAGAACCCACGTTTTTTATCATGATGCTATCACCCACTCGGGGACTCTGTTTTCTCATCTGTAAAATGGAGACTGCAATAATGCCCACCTCTAGGATGGTCACATGGACTAACTAAGATAATACCAGACAAGTACAATAATCGAGAGCTCGGTGGCTTCTAGCTGCTGTTATTGTCATCACCACAGGCTGGTCTCATCCCTCTCCTGCCCCAAAGTGAAGGGTGAGATGGCCAAGTCCTCCTAACACTTTGTCTCTCACACACGGTCACCCTGTGCCCAGCATTCCTCACAGGGACCTTGAGAGGGTCTGTCCACTGTGGGCCTGACCTAGGCTCAAAGAGATTGACAAAGTGTTCTAGCGTCTTCCTAGAATTTGGGGACGTGCATCCTAGGTAACTGTGGACCCCTTAGCCATTGTGCTTTTCTTCTTTCACAGCCTTTACCCCCTTGCCAACTCCTGCTTTAGACAAGTAATTCAACCCCCCTCCCTGAGGTCTCCTGGGCCAAGGTTCATCATAACCTTCTCTTTCTCCTCTCCTCTCACTTCCTCCTTCCCTCCTCTTCCATCTGCCCCCTTCCCTCTCCCCTTCAACACCTTCATTCCCTCCTCCCCTCCTTCCCTCCCTCCCCTGCTCCTCTCTCCTCCTTCCTCTTCTCTCTACTCCCCCTGCTTCCCCCTCCTCTACCCTACCCTTCTCTTCCGTTTCCCATTTCCCTACCTTCCTTTTTGTCCCTCCTCTTCCTTCCTCTCCCCTGCTCCTCTTCTCTCCTCCCTTCATCCCTCCCTTCCCCCCCAACTTCCTCTCCTCTCTTCTCCTCTCCTCTCCTCTCCTCTCACTCTCCCTGTTTCTCCCTTCCTTCCTTTTCTCTATGTCCTCTTTCTCTCTCTCAGTCACTCTCAGGACGATCATATCTTCAGTAGGCCAAGCAGCATCCCAGATCCCCGGCCCTAGAGCCAGAGTTTCTGGAACCAGGGCCTCTACAGCTTGGTGACATCTGGGTGACTGTTAGGCTGTGAGGTATTTTATGAGGAGCACCTCTTCCCTTGCTTGGATTTAGTTAGTCTCTGGGGTTGGTATGGTTAATGAGGTTAGTGGTTCAGGGGCAGCTGAGGTGAGGATGTTCCTGCCTCCTTTCCTGAACAAAGAGCACTGGGCAGCAGCCAGGATCTCCATCTCGCTCTGGCTGGAGCCCTGGTCAAATAGCCCCGCCTCTAAGTAAGTTTCCTCCAGGAACAGCATCTCCCATACCTTTATGGAAATAAAAATTAAAAAACAAAAAACCCATAACTCTCTTAAAGGATGCTGCTGTTTCCTGAGTCACTCCACTTGTGGCCAAGGGAATTTCCACTCTGCCCCAGGGGAATTTCACTGCTCTTTAGGTAAACCCAGAAGACAACCAACAAATAATCTTTCACATTAATGATATCTCAAAGATGAAAGGTATTAGTTTCCTTTATACATGCAGTTTATTGTTAGTGGTGCAATTAAATTCTATACTATGCTGTGGCTGGAGCATCCCACAGCTTGGAGGGGCTCTCTCCTGAGACCTTCACAGGGACAGTGCATTGGTTCTTAATGAAGTGGGCCCCGCCTCTGGTGGGACAGGTCTCCCAGGGAGCACCTGCCATTGTGGAGGGACCCTGGTTACAGGTCGGGTACCTCTCGCTACTGAATGCCTGTCCTCATGGCATTGATGGCCCTCTGGAGGAGCCCTATCCCACCCTCCATTTGCAGCTATTTCCTGTTCTGTCTGAAGACCCTGCCTGACCCCATTTTTCAATTATCTTCTCAGGCCTCTTGTGTGGATGATACTGTCATGGGCTGTGGGCGGTGCCTGAGGGGGAAGGCCTACTGATGACTTAAGCCTTTCTCAAAATGAAGGACTTGGGCTGTCTGGATGGGCACGGTCTGTCTGTGTTTGTGTAAGCCCTGGCCTGGGGTGACTCATTCGTTACATGGCGGTCCTCTCGTGCCATGTGCACAGCACTAGACCCATTGACGGCTGCCCCGCTGAATGAATTAGCTTTACAAATGATTCATAGCAAAGGATTCATGAGACCCAGGGCTTACCATCCCCCCACCCCTGCCACCTCTAGGGCCATTTAAGATATGCTCAACTTGGTAAACTTTGATCATTCCTTTAGAAGAATGATGCTTACCGTCTGTGCTAATTTTTTTAATCACTTTTGGGGAAAAAAAAATTCTCCAGCACCTTGGAGTAAGGCTGACAAATGGTGCCCTACTCCAAGGACATGGATGGAGGCCTGGGTTTCTGCTCACAGGACAGGAAGGTGTCTCAGGATGTGGCTACTTATGGTGCCAATGTTCCTCCAAAGAGGGAGCGAACAGGTTGCCATATTTGTGTTCCATTTCCATCCGTCCTCAGCCCTTCTCTGTTAAGTTACTTCGAACAATTTGGGCAGAGATTTCTGGTGGTAAATGGAGTGACAACATAAGAACTACTAGGCAAACAGGCAAAATAACAATATGGTGATAGAAGTCAGAAAAGTGGTTCTCTTGGTGATAAGGGAAGGGGTTATTGACTGGAAAAGGCATGAGGGAGCTTTCGGGAGTGTTGGGAATCCTCGATGTCTTCATCTGACTGGGAGTTGCCAAGCGTCCACGTATACACAAACCCACTGTTGCCAAGCTGACATCTCAGTGAGTGCCTCCTACTGTATACAGTTAGATCCCAGTGAACAAGATTACTGTCCCAAAGGCAGGCAGGACACAATCTCAGGGGTTTCCATTTCTTGCCATGCCTGACCCACTTTACTCTGGAGAAACTGAAATTCTATCTGCATCCATTACACATCTTTATCTTCCTCCACAAGTATGTTTATACCCACAGGTTATATTTATATCTGCAACCACATCTATATATTTAAATCTGGAGAGGAGAGGAAAGTGTTATATGTATGTGTCTATATATAGGGTAGTTTACTTCTTTCAAAGAACAGGAGGATCTTAGCCCCCCTTTTTTTTTGTTGAGCAGGACACACACACACACACAGACACACACACACACACACACACACTAAGTATCCCTGACTGCCTATCAACAACCTTGCTTTCTCCCTTGCCTGAGATGGTAAAACTGACCTTGATGACGAGCTGGGGGATGGTCAGCACGGTGGACTTCTGCTTGGCCAGAACATCCTTCGTCTCATTGATACGCGCTGTGACGAAGAAATGCAGGTACGCTTGTTCCAGCAGATGGCCCATGTACTCGCCCGCTCTGATCAGCACCTCCTCTTTCTTGACTGGCAGGAGGAGAAACAAACACACAGGGCATCAGGACCTGAGTGAGATCTGCTTGACTTTGCCCAAGTGCCCCGTCCTCTTCCCCATCGGGATTCAAGGGAGCCAAAGGACCTCAGCATCCACCAGACGCACAGCCAAGGTGAGGGACGAAGACTCAATCGAGGACAAAGTCTCCTGCCTCTTGGATAAAACAAGAATGTGCTAGAAATTTAATATTCAAGAAAGCCTTACTAGAGAACGTGTCAATTTTTCCAAACGGTGCTTTTGCTGTTGTAAAAACGCAAAGCCATGACAGTCCTACTCAAGATGAAGGACACAGGGGTTTTAACTGTGGCTGTTTAGACTTGACCAGGGACAATCCCGAGATGACAGATAGAGAGCTGTGAAACCCAGGGCCACCAGTCCATGTTCTGCCCCCTTGTGCAACAAGAAACCTCTCCCAGGCCATAGGCCACCCTTGAGCAGAACTGTCAACTACCTGAACCTTCTCCTTACAGCTCTTCAGCTTTTTTTTCCAGCTTTTTCTGTACCACTCTTACATGATTTTTCCATTTAAGACAAAGAAGCCTATGAAATCAGTTTTTACCTGAGACATCCGGCTCTTTCCCATCCCATTCCTATTTGCAACATAGAGGACCTCTGTGCCAAATGCCCGTTTCCTGAAGTCACTGACCTTAGCTTTTCAGTGTTGAGGACAGGCCAGGGAGACTGGCACTTGGAGGCTGGAGAGTGGTCCAGGGTCCCCTCTGCTCACCATCTGGGCTGAGGGTGGGAATGCTATCTTGTGGCTCTGAGTATAACAGAGAGGTCCTGTTCGGCTGCCCTCCCTGCTTTCTCCATCACTCTCATTTCCCACTGCTCAGGATTCGAGAGAGCAAAGAGGCCAACCTGGGTGGTGGTGTAGCACCTGCTGCACCTGCTCAGAGTCAGGTGCTAGTGCGGCGTGGACTGCCGGTCCTGCAGGGCAATGCGTGGTCATGTCTCCATCCCCGTGCCCAGAACACAGGCTCTGCAAATGCTCACAGGATGCAACATCTCACCTACTGCTTCCCTGCCCCATGTCTGCCCTTGGCCGAAGATTCCTCCTCCCTGTGGACGTTATTAAAGGGAATGACTCCCAGCGTCCATTGCTTTACGTGAAGGTGCAGGGCATAGTCAGTCCTCAGTGAGCAGTCATGAAATGAGGACAGGATACTGTGTAGGGCGAGCCGGGGCACAGGGAAGGCCCCCTGACTTGCCGGCCCACAGGCAAGGGTGCATCAGCACGCTCATCAGTGGCTTCAAAGCCCCTTCACAGATGAATAGGCACTGTGACGTCTCTAGTCCCCAGTGAAGTAGAGTTTAGGAGGCTGGGGTCCAGGCATTATTTTACAGGTTCACAGCTGACTTTAATGTGCAGCTGGGGTGGGGAGACATTTCTCCAACAACCCAGAGGGCCCCCACAGGATCAGCTCTGTAGAAGCCTTGGTTCATGTAAAAGGTATGGCCCTTCCCATCCAGGAGCTTGCTGCTCAGAATGTGGCCTGCAGACTATCACCTGTGAGTTTATAAGAAATGCAGGTTCTCTGACCCCCCACCCCCACCCCAGCCCCACCACCCAGCTCACTGAATTAGGATCTGCTTTTGAATAAGATACCCGTAGGATGCATATTCAACTTTGAGAAGCTCCCAGATTTAGGAGGACCTTGGCTTGAACTTGGCCCTTGAATTCTGCTTTTTAAATGACCTGTTCATATTGCCTTCTTTGGGCCTGATCCTGGAACCTACGTCCTCCATGGCTCCCCTGGAAATTAATTGTCCAGACACATAAGACTCCATCCCTTGACTGGGTACACCTCAGATGAGCACAAGGGGGCCTGTTTTTCATGCCCCCAGCTCTGGATGGATGGAGTGGCAAATGGTATGTCTTGAAGAACAAGTGTTTTGTCTCCAGCAATAATAATAATAATAATAATAATAATAATAATAATAATAATAGGCTTCCTCTGGTTTTTACTGGCAGAGGGGCTGTGTTCAACCACTGAGTTCCTTAAGGCTGGTGAGATATGCCAGACTTCTTCCTACCCATCTTAATGGAGGCTTTTGCTACCTTTATAATGTTGGTACCAGGACAATATTCTCTGGGGTAGAACATTCTCTAAATCATAGCACTAAGGAAACTGGGCTGTGCTTCCAAGCCCAAGAGAACAGTGCTCCTGAAATAGTATGTTATGTAAGTGCTGTGTTTTGCCACTGCACAAGAAATTGTTCTAGATAAAGTTTATTAAACGTGGCAAGAGAAAGAAGAATAGGTTTTCATTCTATGAGTGGTGAAGCTGGGCTCCTGCCAATATCACTTACTGTGTCTGGGGAAAGCCGAGGGAGACACAGACAGGAGCTGCCTCATCTCTTTTTCCAAAAAGCAAAGAAAACTAAATATAGCCAAGTGGAAATGATAGCACCTTTGAAGGTACTGGAAGGTTTAAGTTATTCAAATCTTCCAAGCTGATTCTAGCCCACACATTCTCTTTAATCATCAATCTGGAAAGTATGCCTCCCATTCTACTTGGAAAACTTTCTTTGCAATCGAGCCTCCTAGGAGGGTAGTCTGACCTGCTTGATCAAGGTCTAGAATCAGGTGGCTTTTTGCAACACGTTGTGATTTATTTTATCTTATGATTATTATTATTTTTTTGCAATTTATTTTAGATTGCAGTTTGCAACCTATTCCATACAGTTAAGTCCACCTGGTCACTGTCCCTAGATCAGTGACTGAGAGGGTTAATGTATCATGCCATTCCAGCCTACTAACTCACAGAAGCTCATTTTCTTATTGGATTAGGGAGAAAAGGGGAAGGAGATGGAGAGATAGGACTCTTGTGAGGTGGTACAGGATGGTGCATAGTGAAACCTGAGTTAGATTACGCCTCATTTCTGCTCAAAATCCTCTAGCGGCTCCTCCACTCACTTGGAATCAAAGCCTAAGTCCTTACAAGGCCCCACAGTTCTTGATGTGGTCTAAACCATGCACTCTCTCTTGCCACCTTTGCTCCCAACTCGGGTTTCCTTGCTACTCCTTGAACACATCAAATAGGCTCTGGCCTCAGGGCCTTTGCATTTACAGTTTCTTCTGGCTACAAAGCTTGCTCCTTTCCTTCCACTAGGTTTCTGTTAAATGTCATCCCATTAGAGAGGTTTTCCCTGATCATTCCACCCCTGCCAACATTCCTTCCTTCCCTCACCCTGTTTTATATTTTTTATTATGTGCATTACTATACTATATGGGACTTTGTTTATTGCCCAGCCCCACCTCTTAAGACCACAAACCCCGTGAGGGTTGGCACTTCTGCTGTGTTCATGGCTGTGTCTCCAGCACCAAACAGCATCTAGATATTAAGCAGCAAATAAAGGTTAGGGGAATGGATCTACAATCCTGTGTTGTGGGTGGTATTGTTCCTATGCACAGAAGAGCTCAGATTAGTTAAGGAACTTGGCTTGGGACACACAGCCTGTAGGTGACATAATCACACCTAAAATCTCCATTCGTCTAATTCCAAGTCTCAGTTTCTCTTAAACTCCACTGTTTGAGTCCTTTATACCGACTACTCTTGTCTTTAAGTATTCCTCTTCCTATCTTGAGGGATAGGAAAAGTGCTAGATCTCTCAGTCCCTCCCCCTCCACCCAAAATGTACCATGATGATTTCCTAATTGTTAGTCATGTGACAGTAGCTCTAGAAATTTGTTGCCCTATGGTTGGGTAGGCTTCTTGGAATTAGGATTCTTAGGAATGTTCCCCATTTTTCTGGGAATATCTTTCTAAAACATTACAAGAGTACTGATTGCGGCTTGGGACAGCCCCTGAAGCCAGAAAGCCTGAAAACCACTGGGATGTGTGAGTCGGCCATCCCCGAGGGCCATATTAGTCTTGCTTGCCTTCATATTGTGAAACTCATTATTTGTACACCTTTAAAATATTTTTCTTTTTCTTTGCCACATGTCAGGCCAACGGAAATCTAGTGCTCTGAAGGGTTCAGGTCCTGAGCCCTTGGCCTGGAGACTGGTTTCTCCTGGTTAATTCATTTTACCAGTTGTGTGACCAACCTCTGTGCCCCCTAGATACTTGTACCCCAAGAACTGAGATTGGTCGAAACTGCAATCTCCAAGGTAAGCTGAAGTCTGTCGAGCCCAAGCTTGGTTAAAATATCCTGAAGTTTTACACTGAAGGAGAGGCTTTGCAAGGGCATGTGTTTGAGGGAGGCTGGGCAGGATCAAGGATGAGAACGAGACCCCATGAGAGGTGGCAGAGAGAACAAAGCTCTTCAGAGGCTCCTGGACAGCATGCCCCGAGTCTCTAGTCTCTTCTCCCAACGGTGGGCTCTCCCCTGTCCTGATATATCAGCAGATGAGTTTTCAGAAATGGCCTATATACAGAGCTCAGATCTTTTACCTTCTCAGTGGTAAAACAAAACACATCATTCCTGCTGGGGCAGTCCCCCAAAATGTTACCTGATGTGGGGATAGAGATTTCAGCAGGCGGGGTAGGGGGATTGCTTTCTGACCCAGGAAAGCATCGCAAACTTTCCTGGGTACTAAAAGCCCCTCGGGATTTTGTTACAATGTAAATCCCAGGTCAACAGATCTGGGTGGGGGCTGACAGATGCATTTCTAACCTGCCCCCCCAACCCCACTCTGGTTGTGGGGGGAGATTCTGATGTTTCTGGAGTCACAAGAAGTTTCATTTAATTTTCATGACTCGGGGGGCTCCAGGCCTTGGAAATTTCAGTGTTCATGTCTACGCATGAGAGGGGAAGCCAGAATCTGAGGCCCTCTGGCAGAAAGGGGTTCTCCTCTGGGACTCATATTCCTGAGCTCTGAGGTAGAACTTCAACTTTGACAGGAAGTTATTATTATTATTTTTTAAGATTCACTTAATTATTAGAGAGAGAGAGAGAGAGGTAGAAAGAGGGGGAAAATGGGGGAATGGGCAGAGGGAGAGAGGGAGAGAGAATCCTCAAGCAGAGTGCAGAGCCAGAAGCAGGACTTGACCCTTAGATCATGATCTGAGCCTAAACCAAGAGTCAGACACTTCACCGAATGAGCCACCCAGGTGCCCTGACAAGAAGTTATGAATGAGTGACAGCACCAAGCCAGACAGGGAGGCAGAGAACGTTAGCTTACGAGACAAGGGCTCCAGCGTCACTTCGAACGTCTCCTTCTTGAATTCCGTCTTGGAGACCCCCGTGTAGAAGACAATGTTGCCCGAGAGATAGGCCGAGAGGGTGTAACGGTTGGGGCTATTGTTCTGGAAGGTGATGGTGAGCTTGAAGTCTCTTCCCAGAACAGCATTTTCCACTTCAAAATTCATGGTCACATCAGACCTGGGTTTGAGGATGCTGTCCGTGTTGATGGGCTTTTTAGCCCCATACATCAGGGCAGTTTCCAGGGCCAGTCTCTCCTCTTCTTGGCCTAGGAGAGACTCAGAGATCATGACGGGGGAAAAGAAATGCAATCCATCCAAGAGAAATTATGAAACACTCGGCGCTCTGGGCACTGTGTGCTCTACTCAACCGTTGGCCTCTGTAAGCCACGGACTGCCCTTCGAGACAGGTGTCATCATTATTCCGGGGCTACCAATTCTCCAAAATCAGGTTTCTGGGGAACTATGACCTGCCTGGGCTGCCCAGTGGCATCTTCAGGGCTTATCTGAAAGGAGGGTGCTAAGGGGTTGCTCTCGGGGCTGTTTCTCCAGGGCTGCTACTTTGGGGTTCTGTGGGCAGAGTTGGCCCAGTCACACTCTTCTCAAATGGTAGCACCAGTTTGCTTCCCTCCCCAAATCCTAGCTAGAATTCGGGGCTCTCTAAGCAAAGATTTTGGCCATAGTTGCACCTTGCCATTCCATATTGTGCTCTACGAGTTTTCTCCTATTCACAGATCTTTCTGTTAAGACCTGTCTTCTTCATTGTCTCTCTTTCCATGTGGGCCTATCCCACTTGCTACTGCTGACCTGACCCCTGGGCAGCTGCTGTCCTGCCCCTCTACTCCTTCCCCTGTTGCCAATCCCCCCTGACAGAGTGCAGAGGTCCCCCTTTTTTTTTTTTTTTTGCATATAGTGCACAGCTCCATACACTCAGATCTGGCAAGTCGTTAACAAGCCTTCCCTGCCAAAGGGCTCTAAGATCAAGTTCCCTTAGGGAGCACTGGGTTATCTAGTGCCTCCAGATAGATGTTCACTGTCTTGATTCCAGCCTATCAGACATTCTGAGCCTGAGCCCTACAGTGAGGAATTTTAGTTAACATAAGACTTCCCAAACTCATCTGATGAAAAACACGTTTTTTTTGTTTTTTTTTTTGTCTTTTTGTTTTTTTTTGAGGAACACCTATTGGCATCTGGGGTACACTGAAATTCTAATGCATTTGGAGATGTGTGTGCCTTTTTTAGGAAAATGTCTTCTGTGGGCTATACAAGGTCATGGTGGAGGAGATGAAGGTAGGGACAGAAGGAGAAGGGGTGAGCTCTGGAAGAAACAAACAGTAGCTTTGGGCAGGTGTGGAAGCAAGAAATACAGGTACAAGTCAGACCTCAGGGCTCGCTCCTCCTGGCTCCGAGCTAGGCTGATGTTCCTTACAGAGCTCTGGACAAAATGCTCACTTGAGACAGAGAGAGTCTCTGTTTTCCTTACCACCCGAATACCTTTGGGTACATCTTGGTGCATTGTGGAAGACACAGAGGCAAATTCTTTGACTTGTGAAAACTAGTCATGGGAATGGCTAGCAAAAAAAGAATCACCTGGAAATAAAAGTGCAAGCTTTTAAATTCATTAATTTTAAGATAATGCCTTCTACTTTACTCAGCAATGAACTGCAGGGCAGATGAAGAAGTCGTTTAACAGCAACAGCTATCGCTGAGAGCTAACTCTGTTGACAGGTATTGGTGGTGAAGTGTATACTGGGCATTTTCTCCTTTAATCCTCAAAGAACTCTACAAGGAAGAGGCTATTATTACTATCCATGTCCTTGTTTGTTTAAAAAAAAAAAAGGGAGGGCTACCTATATCAGAAGGCTTTTAGGAGGTCTGGAGGCATGCATAAGAACTGGTACTTTGCAAAGACAGACAGTGCCAGTAGGTCTCGCAAACAAACGTGAATGTGTGTATGTGTTAATTTCTCTGATCGTCAGGATTGCAAGAATGTGCCAGGAGCAATTGGTCTAGGACAAGCATTGGCTAGAGCACATGTTTATAGATCAATAGGAGGGACACATTATCTCCCTGTAAAGGGAAGGAGGGGCTATGACAAGGAAAGCTCAGTGAAATATTTTAGCAGAAAGCACCTGGCCAACAGCTCCTTGGGAGAGCTTTATTGATGATCGCTTTGGATGGGCACCAGATATGCATTTAGACAAAATGCAGGAGGGGAACACCAGCACCAGGGACCTACCTGGCAGAGAGGTGCCATCCCGGGGGAGAGAGGCGAGCTGGCCCAGATTGGGGGAAGGGGCAGTGAAAGGCTTCTGGTCTCCTCAAGGGATCAGCTTCCTGTGAGCAGGAGTTGCCTGCCAGTTGTTCCAGGAAGCACAGGCCCAGATAGGAGGCAGGAACATCAGGGTTTCCCCAGAGCTCTGCAGAATTCCCATCTCTCTGCAGCTGTGCTTTACGCTCTGACATCTTACATAATTCAGGGCCATGAATTTAGTGCTGTGGGAGAATGATCTAAAGCCAGATTGTATTTTCTGAGATTCCTCTGCAGCCTCCAGGAGCAAGGTCAAAAGCATCTTTCCATTAACCGGGATGTAATGAAAGTGCCCTTTTATGTTTGATAAGCTTCTCGTTGTTCAGATTTTTAGCTCAAATGTCACCTTCTCAGAGAGCACCCCCTTCCATCACCCTGTGTAATGTGTCCCCAAGCCCAGTCCTCTCATCTCTTCCTAACACCTTACCTGGTTTTTGTCCTTTTCCCAGCACTTGACACTGCGTAACATTATTTTCCTCACTAGAACCTATCTCCCTGTCCCCAGGACCTATGACCCAGCCTGGCACAGAGGCTTTGAAGGATCAAGGTTTGGAAAAACACTTCGCTTTCATCCAGAGACAGAACTTTCATCTTTATAATGGATATGAAATAGTCTAGTTTTGGGGTATGTGATGTGCATTTAAATTCACCTGTGGAAGTGTCACCTGCATTAGCATTCATTTGACTGTTTGGTGCTGCTTGAGCCACTGTGATGTCCGGGCACTGTGTTAGGCTCAGATGAGAAGCACAAGCCTTCCCTCCCTTGTCTCAGGGACACGTGCAGAGGGATTGCTATGTGTATCCATCACAGATGCCGGGTCAGATGTTTGCATGTGGGGCAGGCAACAGGGGGAGAGATTCAACAGCCCCTAGGGGCAGGGAAGACTTCTCGGAGAGGTTTTTCTCCGAGGCATGAAGGCATGAAGAAAATGGCAGCCTGGCTCTCAGGACCGTGAGTGAGCAGCTTTCCAGGCTGCTGCTTGGGGAGCCTGTGGGTGTGGTCAGGAGGAGGAGCTGGAGGGTCCCAAAAGGCAAACAACAGAGGCTTGGTGAGCTCTGATTGAAGGGCCCTGCAAGGCAACAGAAGAGATCAAGGGCTTTTAAGCAGTATCCTAACAGGCTCAACTTTATATTTTAAATATGTCACTTTGGCAGCAATGCACAGGTTAGACAGAGGGAAAGAGAGGATGTGGCGGGAAGGTAGCCTTGGGAAGTAACCCAAGGTAGCCAGGAGAAAAATACTCATACACTGACTAATAGTAAGAGTATCATAGTAAGAAAAGAATTACTAGCAGGAGCAGAAAGTAACTTTATCAGACATTTATTTTGTATCAGGCACGATGCTAAGGGCTTTCCACACCTGATACCACTGAATTCTCAGAGTGCCCATGGTATAGAGAGAGAGGAGAGGAGATGAATTTGAACTATTTCAAAGGGGACATTTTCAGGGTTTGCTGCTTGACTGATTCTCGAGTTGCTAAACTTGGGGGGACTGTGGTTCTCTTCACTGGAGTCTGGAGTAGGGGAAAGAGATCCAGGTAAGGGAGGGAGTAAGAGAAGGCGACATTCTAGAAGGGTCGGTTTCGGGTTTCTACAGGAGACTTAGGGGAATGTGAAGCTGAACAGAGAAGCTGGTCCAGAGACACCAACAGGGCGGGGGGTGATGAGTAAATGTGACTCAGCCACAGAGAAAGAACATAACATAAAGTGGGTAGGAATGAAGCCTGTGGATTGAGCCTGGAATGATTACCATTCAGAGGTGAGGGGAAAAGAGGAGCTTAGAGTTGCAGAAAGGGTTAGAATAAAGAGTCAAGTAGGTTGGGATGGAATCTGGAGAAGTGGTGTCCTAGGAACAAAGAGGAGAGAGAATTTCAAGATTCGAGGGGTTGAGCAGGAGCATCAGAAGGTACGAGAAGGTACGAGGAGCTCAGGCAAGCTGAGATCTTCAAACATTTATTCCACATGGCAATCAGGTGGTGCTGGCAGTTTTGAGAAGAGGAGCTTCAAGGGGCACCTGGGTGGCTCAGTCAGTTGAGTGTCTGCCTTTGGCTCAGGTCGTGATCCCAGAGTTCTGGGATGGAGCCTTGCTTCCGGCTCCCTGCTCAGCAGGGAGTCTGCTTCTCCCTCTGCCCTTCACCCCGCTCATGCTCTCTCTCACTCTCTCTCTCAAATAATAAAAATAAACAAGACCTTCCAAAAAAGAAGAAGAAGAAAAAGAAAAGAAGAAGAAGAAGAGGAGGAGGAAGAAGAAGAGGAAGAAGAGGAAGGAGAAGAAGGAGAAGGAGAAGGAGGAGGAGGAGGAGGAGAAGAAGAAGAAAAAGAAGAAGAAGAAGAAGAAGAAGAAGAAGAAGAAGAAGAAGAAGAAGAAGAAGAAGAAGAAGAAGAAGAAGAGGAGGAGGAGGAAGGGGAAGAGGAAGAGGAAGAAGAAGAAGAAGGAGAAGAAGGGCTTCAGGGATCTGGGGCTGGGAGCAGAATGCAGGGGATGGTAGGTGAGAAAGGAAGGGAAAAGGCACATAATGGGCTGCCAAGGACAGGCAGCTCTTTCAAGATGCCTGGCCGTGGAGAATAGCGGGAAGAAAGAATGGGGCATGTTTGGTGGGGAATATATTGCTGAAAAAAGGTAGCCCATTTTTTTTTTTTTTAAACACAGGTGACACCGGATCCTGCTTAAATGCAAATGAGAAGGAGCTAATAGGGAAGGAGACATGGAAATACAAGTGACAGAGGGAGTGATTGATGCAACAAAGAGGAAATGGGATCCAGACACCATCATAAAAGAAGACAGATGGCCGCAGAAGTTTTAAGAATTCTGGTTTTCAAAATTTTATAGTTTCCTTATCTTACATATTTGAAAAAAAGTGTAAAATTAATATTAAGCTTTAGTTCATCCACATGAAAAATGATCTTTTCACGATTTAGTTAATTAAAATAGTTAATCCCTGAATCTGGTAATAATTTCTTCTCTATGTTTTTATTCATCTCCACATTTTAGTGGCCACATTCAGCATTTATGATTAGAGAAATTATATGAGAGATTCAATAATGAGAATCGGAGTGACAAATGTGTGACCACGGATGCCTGCAGCCTTTCCTAGGCGCCTGTGGCAATGTCTATAATCGCTCAGTTGGTCTCACCAGATTCAGGCGTGGTCTCTGAATCCTTCTATAAAGTAGCTCCCCATTTGGTCATTCCTAAGGTCAGAATTTAAAGGCTAATTTAAAGGCTAATGTTTAAGAGGCTAATTAACCTCCTGGGATCAAACTCCAGCCCAGAAGCCAGGTGGGGTGTCTCATAACTATCTATGCAGATTTAGGGATTCTTTTGCTTGGACCAGACCCCCATACTGTCCACCACCCTGAGCCTTGCCTTCTTGCCAAACTCTGGAAGCCTGTACCTCAGCTATCTTCCTCATCTGGAGTGGGCACATGTTATTTCTATTTATTTATTTATTTATTTACTTATTTATTTATTTATTTATTTATTTATTTTACATGTTACTTCTTTTAATCTGGTGTCCAGCCCTGGTCTAGCTCCAACTCCTCTTCTGTTGGACTAGACTTTGGTCCTTTCTCTTTTGACATCTGACCCTGATTTGGTCTTCACTGTCACCTCCACGGATGACAGCTGATGACAATGGCGCTCTGCTGTGTGGTTTAGAAGAGTCAGCTGGTTGTCTGCATGGCTCCCTGTAGGGCCATGGCTTTTTCTCTACACTGTCTGTTCAAGACTTCTTCCACATCAGTTTATCCACAATCCCTGATGGGCTGCCTCTTCCTGAAGAAGTCTCTCCTCATAGTTTTGACCTGGCCAGTTCCTGTTTCTCCTTCTCTCTCAGTGAGCCCATCACTAATGTCCTTCAAGTCTGATTTGGAAACTCCCTTCTCTGTGCCCTGTTCTGGGCACCTGCTGCACAGCATGGGGAGGGCTTGGTTCCTGATCCATCTGTCCAGCTAGACGGGAAAACAGGTCTGTGTGTCTCATCCCTATACAACAGTGCTGGGAATATGGTGAGTGGTTAAGAGCAAGTTGTTGAATGGATGAATGAATAGATTACGGAATGTTGCAGCTAGTTTCTTTCTCTCTCTCTTTTTAAGATTTTATTTATTTATTTATTTTTTGTCAGAGAGAGATAGAGTGTGCACAAGCAAGGGGAGTAGCAGGCAGAGAGAAACAGGCTCCCCACGAGCAGGAAGCCCAATGCGAAACTCGATCCCAGGACCCTGGGATCATGACCTGAGTGGAAGTTAGTGCTTAACCGATTGAGCCACCCAGGTATCCCTCTTTCTCTTTTTCTATGGACTTTTATTTTTCCTTTTCAAACCTTTTTGCCCATAACTCTATAACAAGAGGGCATTACTTGTTTGCTTTACTGTACTTATGGGTTTTTAAACTCTCATTTCAGGAAAAAGCCATAAAGGGAAAAAAAAAAAAAAACCCACGTCCTTCATGCTATTTGTTATGCTCCACAAATAAGTGAAACCATATGATAATTGCCTCTCTCTGCTTGACTTATTTCACTCAGCATAATCTCTTCCAGTCCCATCCATGTTGCTACAAAAGTTGGGTATTCATCCTTTCTGATGGAGGCATAATACTCCATAGTGTATATGGACCACATCTTCCTTATCCATCTGTCTGTTGAAGGGCATCTTGGTTCTAGCATGAAGGACATGGGGAGTTAGGAGAAGGCATTTGAGGGAAATTGGAAGGGGAGGTGAACAATGAGAGACTGTGGACTCTGAAAAACAATCTGAAGGGTTTGAAGAGGTAGGGGGGTGGGAGGTTGGGGGAACGAGGTGGTGGGTATTAGAGAGGGCACGGACTGCATGGAGCACTGGGTGTGGTACAAAAACAATGAATACTGTTATGCTGAAAATAAATAAAATAAAAAAAAATTTGCTATATACATGGAGGACAAGGGGAGATGGAGAGGAGAAGGGAGTTGAGGGAAATTGGAAGGGGAGGTGAACCATGAGAGACTATGGACTCTGAAAAACGATCTGAGAATTTTGAAGGGGTGGGGGGTGGGAGGTTGGGGGCACCAGGTTGTGGGTATTGTAGAGGGCACGGATTGCATGGAGCACTGGGTGTGGTGCAAAAATAATGAATACTGTTATGCTGAAAAAAATTAAAAAATTAAAAAAAAATTTGCTATATAAAAAAAGAACTGTAGATGTTAATCTACTGGCAACCAAAATTTCAAAATAAACTCTTAAAATACAAAAAAAACCCCACATTTGTATCTATGTTGTGCAATGGATGATAACCACTAGAAGAAAAGAATGAACCATTTCAGAAATACAGCAAAAATTCACTAGTTCAGGTGGCAAAAATCCTGAATTTTACAATGCATGAGAATTCTCAATTCAGCAAACTTTCTCTTTATAGTGCAAATTGTTTTTTTAAATAAGAGCAGAGAGACTATCTAAAATATTTAAAACAAATTCTGCCCTCCTTAGCACTTCAGGAATACTGATGAATATTTAAGTATATGCTAATTACTTGTCATTTCTCTCCATTCACTAAAATAAATGCCACTCCTAAGAACCTCTGCTGGTGAATCATTTGTATAATATACTCCACATTCCCCATCAAGAAACCTAAACTCCTCTAACTCCTGTCCACTACTGACCTTGGGCAGCTTTGCCTTTAGCCACTGGCACTCTGAGCTTGATGTTTTTAGAACCCTAAACACACCGACTAACTCACACCTCCCAGATGCCTTTGGTCGTGTTCCCAGTGCCTGGAAGCCCCCATCTAGATATCTTTAACTGTGGCCTGTGATTTCTCTCATCCTGCTCTGCTTTTTCTGAATCTTCTGGCTGGACTGAGTGTCTTTCTTTTTTGCTCCCAAACCCTCCACATGATGATCCTATCACTTTTCCAGGAACAGAAACTGAATCCTGCTCACCATGGGGATCCCTGGCACCAAATGTAATTCCAGACATTAGAGTAGGTGCCTGGTACTGACTGAAATGACTTTGAACTCCAGAGCTCCCTTGGAAGCTCCCAATAAACACTATTAACATTATTTTATGATTGAAATGCGACTTTGACCTAATGGACCTGAATTAGTGAGACCACACTTCCTGTTGATATTGTATTATCTATCTCAAGGGACTTCCATGATAATTCAATGGAACAATGCATGTAAAAATAGTTTGTTAAGTACTAAACAGCTGTGAACGGTTGTTTAAATTTCTATTATTGAACTAAAATCACATTAGTTGCACAGTGTTTTCTATTATTGGAAGTTAAGATTCTTCCATGTTTTTGTGGGCAAGAACTAGATTGTGTTAAAAAAGACATGACTTTAAACAAGATTGTCTTCACAAGTGATGCAAATGGGAATTCTGCTCAGAGCAAATCAAGAAAACTACAAGGAGAAATTGTGGGTGTGAGGTGTCTCCCTCATGAAAGTTTAGGGTATTTTCTCCAGAACACATTTCATAGTGAAAGTAAGTAAGTATTAAACAAACTTGGGCAAAGAAATCTTCATTCAGGGGCAGTAAGTTACCTTCTTGGAACTTGTAGGTATCAGTAATATCCTTTATGCCATCTCCTCCCACTTCTTTGGTCACAATCAATTTCCCGATGTGAGTGGTATCAACAGCTTCAACCACATGAGTGCCATCTTTCTTGGCTGTAATGTAAATGAGATCACTGTTGACCTAAAAACAGGAGAAGAGAGCGTTAGCTACCCTCTGAAGTCCTTGTCATCAAAATCTCTTCGTGGTGTAGCCGTCCGGGATCCCTAGAGCAGACATGTTCTTCTCTTCAACAACACTGGATTCACAGGGCTGAATTTGTTTTAAAATGAACCTGAAGGACAAGCTAGCTTATTTTAGTCATCAGGCATTATAAATGAAGAGTATTTGGATATTGATTGTTTAAACATCATTCACTTTTTTCTCCCCTTTTCCTTGCTGGTGAATTCTACCTCTTCAGAAAGGAGCCCAAACCATCACACCCGTTACTCACTTTCCCAGACTGCTCTTAATCTGGCCATGGTTTTGTGACCTCCTTCTGGGAAGAAGAGGAAGTCTGCTGGGTGGCTTCTTGGAAGGATTCTTCTCTGTTATAAAAAGAGAGGGTTTGCCCTTCCCTTCCTGCTTTTTAATGTTTTCACCTGAAGTGAGGTGATGCTTGGACCTTCTGTAGCCACCCTGGGACAGTGAAGAGAAATACTGCCAACAGTACAAAGATGGCTGTGTGGAGAGATAAGAGGCACCTGAGGACTTAACAATGCTGTACAATAAGTACCTGGGGTGGGGGGATGCTGAAGATACCACGAGAGCACCTGGGGCAATAAGGTGGGGTGGGGCAGGGTGGGAGGGTAGTGAGGAAGTAACAGCCAAGTTGAAAGTTGGAAGATGCATGGGAGTCAGTGAACTAAAGGAGCTCATGTTACTTGTTCTTACCAACCAACCCACAGAAGCTCACGAAAGAACACAAGCAAATTTGTGGAGGTCATGGCCATCCCTACTTCCTTCACTGTGGGGAAGATGTCACAGGTGTATTCATATGTCCAAACTCATCAAGATATATCTATTAAATATGTACAATAGTTTACATTAATCATACCCTGTTAAAGCTAAAAGGAATAAAGAAAAAAAGAATGGAAAGAGGAAGGTGGTGACAGGCAGAGGGACTGCCCCAGCCCCAGTTCTGAGAGGGTGGATCAGGGCCACGCTGGATTAGCTGCAAGAACCTTGGGTTCTGATTTAGAATGTGTACTTTTGGAAAACTACTTTATCCTCTCTGAACTTCAGTTCCTTCTTCTATAAAATGAAAATGGTTATACTTGCTCTGCCAATCTCATAGTAACGCGTTAGTGAGACAGCACCGAGCGAGCTATGATCTATGTGAGCATGACTTCTAAACTTTAAAACTGAGTGAAAACGTAATGGTTTTTATTAGGTAAGGGGGAACTTGATGATAAAACCTGAACTTTCAAAGTTGAGGTTACAAAGAGCAACTTTTCTCTACTTTCTCACAAAATGTTCGGAATTTACATGGACTCTGACCTCTACTGAGGTGAAAGCAAGTAGCCGACATTTACTGAACAGCCACAAGGTTTCAGGGACACTTACAAATTATTTAATCTAAACCTCACAGCAATAAACACCTGTAAGGTATGTATTCTTATCCCTGTTTTAGAGATGAGTGTGCCAAGTGGATTAAGAAGGGTCATCAAAGTGTTGGTGGTCCCATAGCTGGGAACTGCTAGAGAAGGAAACCCTGGGCTGGCCCATTCTCTGACCTGCACTGTGCATTGCCTCTCCCATACAACCCTGCTGCACCAGGAGGACTGCCATGAGGTGGGGAGGTGGTTTCATGCTTGGGGTACAAGTGGTCCCATGCATGCGGCTCAGATATTTGAGGGATGATAAATGGTGACCTCATTCTTCAGCAGAATAATCCTGGCTTTGTGGCATTAGCCATAGGATGTGCAAGACCAAAATATGAATTTAGGAATCAGGATAGGCCATGATATACCCTATCAGGGATATTTGTCATTTTGAGGGGGAAAAAAAAAAAGTAAAGCTTCCCGAGGATTTTGGCTTTCCCTCTGGAGAAGGCCATGGGAGCACAAACAGCCTCCTCATTCACTTGCAAATTATAGCAATCATGCTGATAAATATCCTCTTAATAAGCACCCTTACCGCAGTTTACAGTTTTCCAGGGAGACGAGGCTAAAATGAAAGTGGCTAAATCATTGTCTTCCCTTGAACGTAGAGCTTAGGAAATTTACTTGGACTAAAATCTCAGGCCAGCCCAGCAGCACTGTCCCTTGTGGAGACAGGCTAGGAGAAACCCACATATGAAATGGCTATTGCATTTGTACGTCATGGGGGTGTGGAGAGAAAGTATTCTTTCCGATCAACATTAGCAAACTTTCTTTTCAGTTTCAGCTGCCAGGGCAATGGTCCTCCAACCTGGCTGTGTATGAGCCACTGAGGGCTTAAAAGAGTAACAGTGCTAGGCCCCCAGCCAAAGCCAACTACATGTCGACGGCAGACAGTAAGTGCAGGTGATGCTGGAAAGAATATTGGATCTATATTGGATCTATACTCTGTGACTTTGGGCAAGACTCAATGTCTCTCAGCTTGGGTTTAATAATGCCATTCTAGCAGGGTGGGAAGCTAGTACTGCTGGAAAAAGCCCTTTGTTGAAGGCTAACTTCTTTTGAAGAAAAGGAGTCTTAATGGCCATCTAGTCCTACCCCTATGCTTGAGGGGACTGTGGGCATGCAGAACCTGGGCATCCCAGCATGGAATCTGTGCCCACCGCACCTTTGTCTCTTTGTCAGACACAGGAACTAAGCCTCTGCTCAGGTACTTACTGAGCTCCAGAGTCCCAGCAAAGGTGGACTGGGGTTGCAAGCTGAGGGTCCCCTCTCTACAGAGTTCAGCGTGTACCCCTGGAATGTAAGCTTATGTCTATTGCTGGCAGAAGCTATGCTCATGACCGCTAAGGATGAAAACACTTTTTACAGGATGCAGCAAGATTTGTTTTGCTCCTTTGTTCCCAGGTAGAGATAGCTACAAAAATAGGCTGTGGAGAGAAAGTGGTGCTCCTCTGAGAGTGCATGGAGGCAGTGGGTCCATGAACCTGGTCCATGAGCCTTCTGGCACAATTGCTGTCCTTCTACTCTGTGCTTGCCATTCCTTCAGCCTGTAGATGCTGGCTATGAGGCCAGACCCCTGTGTGTGTTCCCTGCTGCTTTTTCCCTGTGCCTCGTCTCTCACCAGGATTGCCAGCTCTGAGGGCACCATTGGGATCCTATCCTAATCTCTGAGATTCTGTTCTTAGCAGAGTCCTCTGCATCTGCTTTTGTTTGCGTGCTTGCTTCATTCAGCCATCCACCCATCATTCATTCATTCTACAAGTACTTATCCATGACTACTTTGTGCCAGAACTTGCTTTCAGTGATGACAATACTTTCACAGAGCTTATGTTCTAGAAGGGAGAGAAATAATAACACTAAGGCAGGGTAGAAAGATAAAAGCAACGGGTCAGGAAGTGAGATTTTAGATGGGGGTGGGATAGGGTGAGTCAAGGCCTCTTTGAGGAGGTGACCTGAGCAGAGACTTGGATGCAAGGAGGGGTCAGGTGTACAAAGTGTGGTGGAAGGTAGGGAAGAGCTTTTCAAGAAAAAGGAACAGTATATATAAGGGCTCAGAAACAAGAGTATGTCTACATGTTGCCAGAAGGGCAAGGTCAGTATGACTGGAGGGAAATGAGCAAGGGACGAGATAGAAAGAAAGCCAGGGGCCAGATCACATAGAATCTTGTAAAGACTTGTGATCAGTGTTATTGTAAGGGTGGTGGAAATCCACTAGAAAGTTGGGGGCAAGGGAATAATGTGTTTTATTTACATTTTTAAAGGATAATTCTGGCTAGTTTGTGGAGAATAGATAGAAAAAGCCTCAGAGAAGAGAAGGGAGGTGGGCTAGGAATCAAGTTCATAGAGCTCAGTGTTGTACAGAGTTCAAAGGAGAACAATCGGCATCGCAGACTTGGATGGATGCATGTTATTTTTAGAAGGCATTTCTTTTTTTTAAATTAACATATAATGTATTATTTGTTTCAGGGGTACAGGTCTGTGATTCATCAGTCTCACCATAGCATACATGCTCCCCAAAGTCCATCATCCAACCACCCCATCCCTCCCACCCCCTCCACTCCAGCAACCCTCAGTTTGTTTCCTGAGATTTAGAGTCCTTTATGGTTTGTCTTCCGTCCTGGTTTCATCTTGTTTCATTTTTCCCTCCCTTCCCCTATGGTCCTCTACCTTGTTTCTCAAATTCCTCATATCAGTGAGATCATATGATATTTCTCTTTCTCTGATTGACTTATTCTGCTTAGCATAATACCCTCTAGATCCATCCACGTTGTTGCAAATGGCAATATTTGGGGTTTTTTTGATGGCTGCATATAATTCCATTATATACATATATCCCAGATCTTCTTTATCCATTCATCTGTTGATGGACATCTAGGTTCTTTCCATAGTTCAGCTATTATGGACATTGCTGCTATGAACATTGGGGTGCACGGGCCCCTTCAGATCACTACATTTGCATCTTTGGTTTAAATACCAAGAGTGCAATTTCTGGGTCATAGGGCAGCTCTATTATCAACTTTTTGAGGAACCTCCATGCTGTTTTCCAGAGTGGCTGCACCAGCTTGCATTCCCACCAACAGTGTAGGAGGTATATACCCTTAGAAGGTATTTCTGGCAAGATGCATGAAGAAGATTAAGAAGAGAAGCCAAACTGATTCTAAAATCATATACATTATTTGAATAAATGGTTGAACTATTTTAATTCAGAATAGGAGCCCCCCAGATGGGCTAACAAGTAGTAGCAAAATAACCTTGAATTGAGAAGGAAGCATCTGTACCATTGGTATCCACAGTGCCTCTGGCCCAGATCAAGGGAAATTGCTATGTAGCTTCTGAGCAATGGAGCAGTTACTGTGGCCCTGGGGGACCAGTCATCCTTGCTGCAGAAATCATCTCAGGAACAGGGAGGGAAGGAGGAGTGGGCATGTGCTCGAGTGTGCATGTATGTGCAGTCTTGGGGTGGGCTGGTACGAAGGGGAGGACAGAGCCAATGAGAGGAAGCTAAAATCAAGTGAACACGGGATCTCATGAGATGACTCCGCAGCTTAGCACTATTCTCCTCTCTCCTCTCCCCCTTTAGACGCCAAAGGCCACCATTAGTTGGGGAAAGAAAAGGCAGATGGGCTTCCAGAATGGAGGTCCTCTCCATGGCACTGAGGACATGAGAAAGGAGGAATTAGAGAAATAAACTTCAAGCCCTGGAAACAATCTAAAAATGTGAAGAATGCATTTCTAAAAGAGAGGAGGAGAGGAAATGGGGCAGAGATAGGATGCTTCCCATGTACCTGCCTCTTTTTTTTTTTTTTTAAGACTTTATTTATTTGACAGAGAGATCACAAGCAGGCAGAGAGGCAGGCAGAGAGAGAGAGGAGGAAGCAGGCTCCCTGCTGAGCAGAGACCCCTATGCGGGGCTCGATCCCAGGACTCTGAGATCATGACCTGAGCCGAAGGCAGCCGCTTAACCCACTGAGCCACCCAGGCGCCCCCCTGCCTCTTTTTTTTAATTTTGAATTTTTTAATATGAGTCTAGTGGATACACAATGTTACATAAGTTTCAGGTGTACAACATAGTGATTCAACTTCTCTATGCTGTGCTCACGGCAAGTGTAGCTACCATCTGTCACCACACAACACGATTACAACATCATTGACTATATTCCCTATGCTGTGCCTTTCATCCCCATGGCTTATTCTATAACTGGAAGCCTGCATCCTCTGCTCCCCTTCACTTCTTATTTTGGATTTTGCTTTCACTAAAGGATACCACAGCTCTGAGATGATCAAAAAACGTCAGTGAACATGATGTTTAATCCAGCCCGGAAGTGAGTAAGGAATGACCAGTGAGAGGCAAGAAAAGGCACACTGGGCTGCCTGCCTGGGGTGTGACAGGCAGGCTTACGCAGCCAGAGGATGGAGCAGGGAAGGGAGGATGCCATCTGAACCTGAGTCATGGACACTCTCATTAAAGTTAAATACGACGCCCCCTGTGTGGTCCTACTTTGGGCACCCTTGAGAAAAGATTCCTCATACACTTTCAACAGCTTGAGCATCTCTTATAAATGGCTCAGCCCCGGGGCTCAGCCCGTGCCAAAGCAGCAAATCGTACGCTCTGTCAGACAAGTCTGCAGTGGCTGAGAGAGGAGTAATTATAATCTGCGAATCCTGATGACATGCATAACACCCCGATCTATATTTAATAATAGCAAAAAGCGTTTGCATTAACAGCTATTAGGCAATTCGCTCTTGGAAGGAGGTTGCTCCCTCTTTCTCTGCAGCAATGAAGCATAATAAAAATATAAGAAACGTGGCTCTGTGAATTTTAGAGTGATTTCCCATTAAGAGGTTCTCCTAGCATCATAAACTATCAGCTGGTGGCTGGGGAGGTTGGATAAATCTCCAAATCCCGAAGTGAAATCGAGGGGGATGAAATTCGAAATACAGTCTGCTTGTTTTCCCCAGGCTTCTAGCAACTGCAATGGAAGTCTCCATGTAAGAAATACTGTCCCCTTTGTGTATTCAAATTCCTGATCTTGCTGTCTGAATATTCGCGGTAATTTTACTTCCTAAACATTTCCGGATGCTCCCTCCTCCTTCCCGCCTCTTGCCATTTGGGGAGCTCAGACCCCGCCCTCTCGGGTGGGTGTGGGGCAAGCACAGGCTTCCCCCTGACCTCCCCACTGGGGCCACTTCTTTCAAGTCCCAGCTCCACTGGACTCAAGTTCCTTCTGCCTGCATCTTCTATACCCCGGATATGCCACCTTCCGTGAGCCTGCACAACTTGTCATTTCCCTCACACACCATTCAGAGGCTCAAACTGTCCCCTCTGCCTCAGTTTCTTTCCTTCCTCCAGCTTCTGTCTTACCCACTTGGACTGAATAACTCCAAACTCTCCCTCATGACACAGCTAAGGCACTAATCCCTTCAAGGAGCCTCCCTGTCCCTCTCTCCATGTGCTCCCACAGTGCTCCTGTCCATCCGCTGTGGCTCTCACACAGGTGTCCTTATTGTCCGTCCTCATTTCAGCCTCCCTCCCTGTTGGTGTCTTATAGCCTTTACTGTCCCACTCAGTTCCTGACCCGGGTTCCTCAATTAATGAATCTGTATGTATTAAATGCAGATCATTCTTCACCTACACGGCTCATCTGACAATTAGCTCCACAGAACCTCACGTACTACTGTTATTTAACCTTTACTGTGCTATGTATTGCCACCTCCCACCAAGAATCTAATTTTTTTTTTAAGATTTTTTTATATATTTGAGAGCGAGAGCACCAGGGGGAGGAGCAGAGGCAGAGAGAATTTCAAGCAGATTCCCGTTGAACGCAGAGCCTGTCCAGGGGCTCCATCATCCAAAACCAAGAGTCAGAGGTTTAATGGACCGGGCCATCCAAGCGGCCCAAGAATCTAGTTTCGTAAGGGCATAGGATTCTGAGTTCCCTATAGGACAGTGCCCACCACATATTTATAATAGGGATTTATCCGTCCCAGTGTAGTAGTAGAGTGTGGCAGTTACTGACATGAGTTTCATTCAGTCCCTGCCTGGCTTTAGATCTTAGCATGACTGTTTATTTAGTTCAATGAGTGTGGACAGGTTATTAACCACTCTGCCTCAATTTTCCTTTCTGTAAAAAGGGAAGAATCATAATACCAATTTGGAAGGGTGGCTAAGAGTCTCAAATAGTAAGCATAGTGATTACTCAGTAACTATTCTGTATACAACTGACATTACTTCAGTGTGTTTATTGGTGAAATTGTACTCTGGGTAAAACCTGCCTCTTAGCCTCTGACATATTTCTCTGCTCTTCACTGCCTGCTCTCAGCCTTCCAGCCTCCCAGCCTTCTCCTTTACCAATACCCTTTATATTTAATTTGATTTTTAGAGATCTCCTTGGTGTATTCTTTTTCTCATCTACTCCCAATCAACCCATGAAGTATGCTGCCTTCTAGCTGTCATTCCTTCCCTTCCCTAGTTCAGCAGATCTGCTTTCCCTCCCCAGTGATGGATGGCCTGGAGTGGCAGGAACTGGGCTGCAGTTCCCAGACTAAGACCCTGGTTGGGGTGTGTCTGGATTTTGTTTTTATGTGAACTGCTATGTTAGTGTCGGAGTAAACTAGTATGCTCTAGACATTTCAATTCATGGACATCTCCACCAATTTTTAGTTGAGGGATTCATTTAGTCACTTAATTTCTCAGGAGCAGTTGGTATCTATTTCATGGGTGCGAAGAACTCAGCTAAGGTTAGTAACACAATTGCTTTTCAAGGAGAAAATCTCAAAACATCAAGGAGAGAAAAATGTTAAGAATTACATTTAGAATTAAGAGCCTTGAGGTTGGAATGGTGTTTAGTCGACTTTGTAGACATGAAACACATGCCACGGACTTGGGAAATTTAGAAGTCACAATCTGATGTCTTATTTTTCAAGTGTTTAGAGGTTGGGGAAGTAAGTGTTGCTTCTCTCCAGCTTACTACTTACCTCTGCAAAAACAAAGGGTGCATCAAACTGGAAGCAAATATGGCCATGCTTAATGGCTTGAACAGAGGCTGGGCCACACCTATACATCCCTGCATCACACAAAGGAAGGGAAATGTGAGTTTGTTATCTCCAGTTCTGTCCAGATACAGATACAGGCTCTGTAGAGGCAAGTGTTCCCAACTTCAACATTGATATAGCCCCAGTGCTTCATGGGGCTATATCAATGGCCATGGCCAGAGATGGCCAATGACCAATGTGTGTCATCAAGAGGGCTTCATTGAAAATGCCTCCTCAAACCAAAATACAGGGCATCACGATGTCTGTGTCTGGTCTCCCACCTGGAACACATAACTTCAGACACTTGTGCTGACGCTTGAGGCTGAGCTGTTTGCTTACAGAGGACTGATCCATTTCCCACAGGTCTCTGGAATGCTAGAGATGGTAATGTGTCCCCAGTGATTGTGTTAATTGTTTGTTTTGATTTTTGTGTTTTGTTTTTGGACATTATGGATGGATGTCAAGTGTTAAATTGGGGAATCTGGACATCGATCAATGCCCAACATGCATTCAGCAAGTCAGTAGGCACATGATTACTTTTATAAAGTTCTTTACATTTTAACCAGCTTTCTTTGGTTAATAAGAGATTAGCTGCCATTAGTCATCTCTGATGTCTCCTCATGATACATAATTGAGAACAGAGAAAGTGTTGAACATTCTCCCTCAAAATCCAGCATAAATAAAGCATGAGTCTCTTATGAATAAGTTATGAATATCTATGGATATATGCATATATATACACACACGTCAATATTCATATCAACACCTGAGAAGCAAACATAATGTCCCCAGGCCACTGATTTTTATCATCCTATTAAAGAGAAATGGAGGCCTGTGATGTGATTTTATAAAAATCTGGGGGAGGTCATAGCTGCCACTCATTGCTTAGCATAGACTGCAAGTTAGATGATAAATACCCACATACTTAGGTTTTGGAAGAAATCACACAACATAAAAAGAAATCAGGTTCTGGAAAAACAACTAGATCTGTAACTATTTTTTGAGTTCTTTATTTCCTCTACTGTCTTATAGCTTATCACTGTGCATCACAGAGGGCCACGGTATATTTTAGAGCCTAGTAAAAGTGCCTACATGGACATTTTTCTCTTGTCTTCAAAACTGCTTATCAAAGCAAGAGTAGATGAATTATATATGTTAAGTTTTATGCGCTTTTTTTTTTTTTACCAGTTGTAAAATAATCAGGGGAAAGCCGACCATTGAGATTAAATTAAACTGATTGACAGACTGTTAATACTGTACATGGGCCCAGGAAGCACGCTTTTGATGTTGGTTCCCAGTGGGAGTGTTGCCCACACATCAAATGCAACCTTAAGAGCAAAAGAAAGATTGCCGTGAAACGAGTTCCCAGAGGGAGGATGCAATTTTACCATCGCTGTTTTCTTGCGGGGTGCTGTCCACAGCTTGCCACCCTCCAAATCCAACGGGAAGATCAGGTCTTGTCATCCAGGCTTCATTCCAGCAGTGGTAGTTCCTGAGAAAACACCACCCCAAGAAGATTAAACTTCCCATTCCAGTCAACGCCTCAAGAATTCAAAAGGTGTCCAGAATTCCTGTGAGTACACTACCTACAAGTTGCTGGAATGGAAAAAAAAAACTAAATTGAAGACTAGCCAGAGATGTCCTGGACTTGAGTTTGCTGGACAGATGCATTCCCATTGGCACCCTTGAGGGGGCATCAGATAGCTGGATTTCTCTTCCCTGCTAATATCAGTTTCAAGGCCACCCAGTGCATGAAACAGTTTTGGTCTTAACCATCCTTTGCTGCCTAATGAAACAGAGCATACTATGTGCTAAAAGGGTAGAAAAGAAAAGTTAATACTATGTGCTAAAAGGATAGAAAAGAAAAGTTAATTGAAACAGAAATACATATATCTTTGCATTTCTTTTATATTTATGTTTATATTTATGCATACTAGATTTATAAGAAGCAGATCTCTTGTAACAATTAAGCAATAAAATGCTTGTGTTTATGGGCTTAGGCTGTTGCCATAGAAACTATAATGTTAACTTCTGACTATAATTGTCTCTAATTTGGGCAAATTTCCATTTGGTGTCCAAGAAGAAAAGGGTGTCAGTGTGAGTGTCTCTTTACCCTTTATCGAAGGTAGGCAACCCACAAGCCAAAACTTTACAGAACTTTGCATATGACCCTTGAGGCAAGAGCATGGAATAAAATGTCATCATGAATTGTATTATGATGTCCTTGGAAAGACCTGAAATTATATGACAGTACAGAAACCAATGAGAGCACATTAAGCCGTCTGCGCTATAGAAAATATTCATCTAGTAATAACGATTTAACAGTGGGGAGACGTAGTTACAGCAGTCTTTGTCTATAACATGGATGAATTTCAGTTCCAGCTACCATTCATCCTTTACTTAAGTGTCCTTCAATGTCAGGAATTTGTACATGTTCCCATCTCTGAGTTTGGCTCCTCTTTGATTGGCTCAATTTGGAGGTATTAATTTCACTGTGTACCCTTTATGTACCAGGCTAGGTGCTGGGGATGCGAGACTGACCGACACGTAGGTTCTTTTTTTTTTTTTTTTTTAAAGATTTTATTTATTTGACACAGAGAGAGATCAGAAGTAGGCAGAGAGGCAGGCAGAGAGAGAGGAGGAAGCAGGCTCCCTGCTGAGCAGAGAGCCCGATGCGGGGCTCGATCCCAGGACTCTGAGATCATGACCTGAGCCGAAGGCAGCGGCTTAACCCACTGAGCCACCCAGGCGCCCCGACACGTAGGTTCTTGCCCACAGAGACCCTTGTGATCTAGGAGGAATGATGAAAAGGTAAACCAATTGTTACAACATTTCATAGCTTTGCTGTGAGGCGTAAGCAAGATAATGGGTGTAAAGCACTTAGAATAGGACCTGGCAAGTGATAAGTGCTCAAAAATAGTTAAGTCTCGGACTTTTTAAAATAATTCATAGACGTGATGCACTGGAAATTGATTTGGGGTACAGCGGGGTCTCCGTGGGGGAAACCCTTAGGGTATGAAGAAAAGTTTCACAGCAAAAGTGATATTTGAGCTAAGTCCTGGGGAATGTGGGAATTTGGAAAGTCAACAAGAGAAGCAAGAACAAAATTGTAGAGGCATGAAATAGCCCACACGGTGTGTTTGGGGGACGGCACGCTGTTCGTCGTGGTGTGAGGGCAGCATGCTTGCATATTTGTGTGCATGGGGGAGAGGGGTGGCTGGTAAGGGTGGGCAGGGAATCACAAAACTAACAAAAATGCACAGCACTTACTGTGTGCCAGGCACTGTTCTAAAACTTTTATGTATATTAGCACACCTGGTGTTCTGGTACCCTATTAGAAAGATACTACTATTATTATCTCCAGTTTGCAGGGGAAGCCCAGAGAGGTTAAGAATCTTGCCTGAGGTCACAGAGTTGGTTAGTGACAGAGCTCCAGAGCTCAAGCTCTTAAACAATGAACTGTGCTATAAAGGAGGATGAAACTGTGAAATCCTTTTATCCCGGATCAAATGAATAGACTCTATTCTTGGGCAAGTTAGATTTGCAAATCTGTCTTTGTGGAAGATGGGTGGGGAGGCAGGATGGGCCTTGGAGCTGAGTTGACCTCCACTCCCGTGGGGACGACTGGGAGCCATCAGCGGGTACAGGCATGTGGAGATGAGAGAGCTGGATGAGTGGAGGAAGATTTTCATGTTTCCAGGGAATATGAGGGTTCCATTGACCAAGACTGAATGAAGGAGGAAGGAAGGACAGTTTGGGTTGGGTGGTGTGTGTGTTGGGTGGCTGACAAGTTCAATTTTGGATGTGATGAACTTGAGAGCCAGTGAGAAACCCAGGAGACAAAACCCTAGAGCCATTTTTATATATCTGTGAGACATTCAGGGTTGAACCAGTTGCTGGCGTCTTCACTGACGGTGGAGGAGAATGGGGGGCAGAGCTAAACGAGGAGAGCGTGGAAATGGAGGGATGCAGTGTAGGTTTCTCTCCTCAGAGTGATCTAGGTTGTGAAGGGAAAAAGAGAAGATAGGACCATGGCTAGAAGGTAATGCAACACAGGCAAGAGTGTTTTGATTATTTTCACATTAGGAGAGATTATCATGCTTATGGAGGAAGAACCAGGGCAGGGAGTGGGAATAGAGAATAGAGAGATGGAGTAAGAGGACATTCAACTCCCAAGAATGCAGGAGGATGAGGTTGACTGCTAAACCTTGCCGGGTGTGGGGATCGAGGCATTGTTCCCAGGGACAGGGAGGTGTGGGTGTAGATCAGGGTCAAGGTATGGAGGTGTTGGACAGGAACCTGAGGTTGGTTCCCACTTGAGAGCCTGTATCTTTCCTCTGAAGCTGGAAAGAAGGTCACTGTGAATTTAAACAGGACTGTTAGCCTCCCTCCATAACACTGAAAGTTGCATCATTAGGCAGAGAGATCCAGGAAAACAGCAAGGAAACATTTGCAATCCAAATGGACGTAGTCCTGCTTCCTACACAATCCGTGTAGGCAACCTGTGTTTAGCAAACCTGGCTCTAGCTATGATTTCACTCTTACATCACCACCCTAGATTAATAGGTGCCAGAACCTCCTTATTTAAATTCAAATATCCTGGGCAAGGTTAGCCTTGAACAAGATAAACAAGCTTTGCATTTCAGATCTCAGATAGAGAACCCAAGTTGAGGTTGGGCCTTAGTCAACGGGTAGAAAGCCAATGGCTGGGCTCCCAGGCTTGTCGTGAACAGAGTGGGAGGATGTTACCTCCAAAGCCACAGATTTTTTTTTTTTTCCCCAAATCATGCTGTTCTCTTTGCTCAAGAATGGCCAGAGAAAATGTGTCCTGGGCCACTCATGCCATGAGGGTTCCCTTTTGGCTGGATGTTAAGTATTTCTGGGTATACACGTTTGTTTTTCATTTTAAGGTCACCCATGAAAGGGGCTAATATTTACAGACATTTCTGAATTCCATTTGCAACAAGGTTGTCTGTAGGTTGGGGAATATATATGTTTCCTGAAAGGTTATTTTAAAGTTCCTTTATCTAGATCTGTCACAGTCTTTCTGTTTTCATCTTGTAATTTTATTATGCATTTGTTGAGGGGATTGATTCACTTCTGGGACTCTGTCTTGTTCACCAACACATTCCCAGCCCTAGAGCTAGGCCTTAGAAAGTTCTCAGAAAGTATCGCTTGATCGAAAGGCAAGGACAACTCCTAGCAAGCGTAGGACATCTCCAAGACAGGTGTAATTAAACTTTCATTTGCTTATTTGTTAAGATTCATTTTCTCAGAGCCTTCATTTGAAACTTGACTTCCCATTTCCTGCTATATGATCAAAATGTATGTGTCACTTTAAAGGTAAAAGAAAAGTTAGAGACCTTCAAGATGATCTAGATTTCTTATTGCCACTTTCTAAAGAAGCAGTGTAGAAATTAAAATAAAGCCCCATTTCATTGAGAGTTATTTAATCAAGTTGAAAATAACTTTTTTGAGGGAGAATAACAATGGAATGACAAGTGAAGAACACCACTTCGCTTTATGTTACTTTTTTCAGGTTTCCTGCAGTGACAGCTAGTGATTTCTAGAACTCCTTTCAAGGATGCTAATAACTCAGCAGAACTGGTACAAAGGATCAGCAGAATCTTCACCAAAGGCAGAGCTTTTCTAGAAAAACAGCATCATGCATTGCTGAGGGACCTTCGGAGAACGTCACTGCATTGGTTTGGTTTATCCTTTGATTAACCCCTTTCCTTGGAATTTATGTGTAGCAAATAATCACACAGATGCAAAGACAAGTACTTCAGAATGTTCATCCTTGCATAATTTGGAAGAAGGAAAAATCAGAAATAGTCTCTCTAATACATGACTGTTTTGAAATACAAAACAGAATATTATTCAATCATAAAAATGCAAATCTACATATATTAGGCAGGAAAGATACTTATGGAATATTAAGTTTTAAAAATCATAGACAGAACACATATTGTGTGTGTACTTATGTGTAGAAGGCAGAATATTAAATGACCTTCACCTTTGTATAATTTCCTCCCCTTGAATGTGGGTGAAATCTATGAATAGGATGGTGTATCATTCCTGTGATTATGTTACTTTACATGGCAAAGAGGATTTTGCACATGTAGTTAATATAATTAATTTGTGGGCTCCGAGTTAGTTAAAAGGGAGCTAGCAAGGTGGGCCTGATCTAATCAGGTGAGCCCTTTAAATCTGGGTCTAGAGGTTAGGGACAAAGCAAGCTGGAGACTGGAAGCAGCAGAGACATTTTCCTACTAAACCTGTAAAAGATGGAAGCTTCCATGAGTTCTATAGCTTCAAGGAACTGAATCCTTGCAAGAACTTAAATGAGTTTGAAAGAGAGTCCTGGACATCAGATGGGCCACAGCCTCTCCTAACATTTTGATTGCCATTATCGGAGACCCTGAGCAGAGGATGCAGTTAACTTGTGCCCAAACTGCTGACCCAGATAATAAACTTGTGTTGTTTTAGGTTGCTAAGTTTTTGGTAATTTGTTATGCAGCAATAAAAAATGAGGAGTTAGAAGATGGATGACTCTGACTTTTGTATTTTTTTCTGCAATGTTTGAAATTTTTATAATAAACATGAACTAATTTCTACTCCCCCCCACACACATACACATAAGTGGACTATTTTTTTGTTAAAAGAAAATAAAGCACAGTTAAAAATCTGTCCGGTTTTAACCACTGGCTAAGGTCACATCTGGAATTCCAAGAACCTGTGGGATGATGGAGAAATGGAGAGAGAACACAGCTGAAATCAAGATGGGCTTTGGTTTTCTACGCGTTAGATGTTCAAAGACAATAAACTGGATAATTTAAGCAAGGAGTCCTTTACTGCCTTTAACTTGGCTAACTGCTTAAATGCTCCACAGGGTGGTCTCATTTACAATTTGTCCAAGAACATTTCCCTACAAGGGAAGAAAGAGGTGTGGGCCTGTAACCCCGTTTCTGCAGTTTTATCATGGCTCAAGGGAAAGCACGAATAAGATTGACTGAAAGCCCTCAAGGAGATTTGTTGGGCCAATTTCAAATGTAAACAATTCTTTGAATTCTTTTATTTTAAAAATGGGAGGGAGTGGACGAAATGTACTTAGCTATTTTGTAAATTGTGTATTTGTGGCAGATGCATGCAACCCCACTTCCCAGGCTCTTTTGGTATACTCTTAATACAGGCAATGCTATTGGTGACAAAAATGAGAGCAAACCCTGAAATTGTTGAGCTTTGGCCATTCCAGTGGTAGAGGGTATGGGTGGGCTGGGAGTTGAAAGAAGTATAGACAAGTTGATGGATTCTGAGGCTTGTCTAGCAAGACATTCCAAAGCAGAAACAAAAGCTTGGACCAAGAAAAAATTTGTCAGTTAGGAAAGGTAATGAAGCAAAACAATGAAAAGGAATTATTCAGAGAAAAGGAGGCATGCTGGAGGAATCTTGTATGGAGCTGGGAGATGGGAGCAGTACACTACTTCAGAATGTAGCTGTTTATTGTCAGGGGCTGTTGGAATGCTGAAACCAGGAAGGGGCATTTAAAGTGTCTCTGGGATCGTTAGCCAAAGGTTGGAGGTCCAATCTTCTGGAGACCAGGACAACCCCTCTTTAGAAACCAACTACCCACCAAGAAAAAAGTGAAGTGATGAAGGTGTTTGTTTTTGCTTATCCTTTGCAGGGAAGGGGTCCTCCAATGCTAATTGAGAAATCGGTTTAAGCAGTCTTCTGTAGCATGAAAGACCCCAATTGGGGTATTGAAGATAAAGGGGGTGCGCTTGGGGATGTGCTGTTATTCCCAAAATGAAACTATGTGGTGTATTTATAGAAGGGGTAATAATCAAAATAATAACTGCTCAGACACAGACATGAACCGACTGGAAATTTCAACCAATCAGAAAGGACACTCAGCCTATATAAATGCTGTATGTCCCTACCAGTACATACTGGGTAAATGCCAGCCCAGATGTATTCAATTACATATACGGTACCACAGTACCTAAGAAGTTTGTTTCCATTTATGAAGTTTTCTGGGAGTGTGTCTTTCCTTAGTCTTGAGACTTTCTGCTCTCTTCTTAAGCTTTCAGGTACCGATTTCTTGAATATTTATTAAGAGCATTTTATAGCAGCCTTATTACAATGATTTTTTTAAATTTTACTTTTTTCTCTTCTTTTGATAGCTTCCCCTCTTTTGATTATCTGTTTTACTTTTTTATTGTGGCATCAGAAAATGGGCAAGACAGAGAATGAAACTAAATTTGGCAAAAATTGGCAAACACAAAATAAATAATCCTTAAAATGCTCAGGAAGTAGATGCCACTCATCCATATGAACCACATTTGCCATTACTTCTTAGCAGAAAGCTCTCTGTAACTCTCCTGGGTTCCATGCACTAGATTCATTTTGAAAATAAGACCCTGTTCCCCTTTACTATTCTGTCTGGCATCACAAATTGGGAATTAATCTCACACCTGAAAATGAAGAAAAAATTAGATTTTGAGAATATTTTTTTTGGATAACTCGAAAGTATAAAAAATGTCTATAATAAATTATGGCCAGGTTTATCCATAATTATTGAAGGAATTTAAAAAATATATAGCCAATAGTTTAAATAGGTACCAAAATCACCATTTTGTACTATAAAGCTATTTATAAGTATAATATTTTAAGGTTGATAGTTCTTATTTATATAAGGTTTTTCTAGAGCTCTTATTAATCATCAAAAGAAATTAATACATTCAATATAGACTACATAGTATTTATTTTATTAGCTTCTAATCATTTGAAAGCTGGCAAAATTTGAATGATATATATGATGACTTTTAGGCAGAATTTATGATTAACCAAAACATGATATTTTTCTCATTATGGAAAATACCTTACTGTTTTCTATGTGGTTTATCAAATGGCTCCCACTTTCTTTTCCATTCTAATTTCCTGAGAGGTATTTGTAGTAACCTCTGATTTTTTTTAAACCTCTTAAACTCCTTTTTTTTTTTTTTTTTTTAAAGTGGATCTTGAGTAGAATAGGGACTTCAGGCCTCTTTGGAGATATTCTTCAGGACTATGATAGGAATGGGAAGAGAGTCTAGTGAAGGAATTTTCAACCTTCAAAAAACAATGTCCCTTCCTAGTTTTAAAACAAATATTTTATAACATCTCTTTATTGTACTGAAATGAAATCCACAGATAATTTTTTATATACAATTTCTAAAAGAGCAATATAATGCCCTATAATGTACAAAAGAAATAGAGAAGTAAAAGGATATACATAAAATACTATGTTTTTTCAATAGGATGTCAGGAAGATGACACTAGATACTTAAATATTACTACAATATGTAAAACTTTCAAGGAGTGTGGTAGACTCCTAATTTGGAATATTACTACAATATGTAAAACTTTCAAGGAGTGTGGTAGACTCCTAATTTGGAATATTACTACAATATGTAAAACTTTCAAGGAGTGTGGTAGACTCCTAATTTGTGTTGTGGTTAAGAGTGTGCTCTAAGGAAACATTTCTAAAATGACAGAGTAAGGACTTCCAAGAAGCTGTTCCTTCATAAAAACAAAGGGAATGGGGGCGCCTGGGTGGCTCAGTGGGTTAAGCCGCTGCCTTCGGCTCAGGTCATGATCCCAGGTCCTGGGTTCGAGCCCCACATCGGGCTTTCTGCTCAGCGGGAAGCCTGCTTCCTCCTCTCTCTCTCTGCCTGCCTCTCTGCCTACTTGTGATTTCTCTCTGTCAAATAAATAAATAAAATCTTTAAAAAAAAAAACAAAACAAAGGGAATGTTAGGAAACATGATCAAACCAACTTTTTCAGAACTTTGGGAATGGATCAAAGACTTACAATAATCTGAGGTAGAACTTATTCAACAAAAACAAATGAATCTCATTAAGAATAGTGAGCTTTGTAGCATTGGAATTTGCCTTATCCCCACTCCTCTCCATAGCTCCACAGTAGTCATGAAAGTCAAGAGCCTCACAACTATGGTATAAAAACTTGCAACCTAGCAACAAATTAAGGGGAGAAAATTGGGTTTGGAACTCTCTAAAAGCCCCATCTCTAAAGAATTGCCACTAACCTGTCTGGGGGTTCTCTGAAAACTCCATTCTCAGGATTTCTTTTTATTTGATTAGATTCAGAATTCACCCTGTGCAAATAGCCTTATCCAAAGACTGTTTTTCAAAAACAATTAGAAGTGACTGTTTGATATCACAGCTGCCTTAAGGAATGATACCAATTGGTAATAATAAAAGGCTGACCCCCAAAAGAACTTAAAAGGCAAACCTAATGACAGAAATGTCCGTAGCGGGCTTTGAACAACTCTGACATACTCTTAAGAGTCTGGATAGCTACACAGATGTGCAGGTCAGTGAGCATGGCCTGGAAGGCCCTAAGAGGGTTCTAATCTCTCACCTCTTAGTGACCTTGAGATATGGTGGATGCAAACAGGATGTAAAAGCTACAGCAGAATTGCAAATTTACTGGTGGAGCATTGATGACATTCCCCCAACACACAAAGAACTCCTTGAGGACTGAGGACTTTTTAATTCAATTAACTAAGGAAATTTCTATCCAATTGCTAACTGACAATTAAGCTAACCCAGCGGAGACTTCAATGGCCACACAAGACAAAAAATACAGACTTTCCAGAATTAGTTCAGGAAAGTCACTAAACAAAGAGTAGCAGCAGCAACAACCCTACAAACATCTACAAAACACTCTGGAAAGCAGGTAATCTGATTTACAGAGTTGTCACATTGTATTATTTAAAATGGCTAGCACTTTTTTAAAAAATGGAAGACACACAAAGAAACAGAGAAGTATGGTCCATACACAGAAAAAAAAAAAAAGCAGTCAAGTGTCACTGAGGAAGCCAAGACATTGGTTTTACTAGACAAAGATTTTAAATCAGGTATTATAAGCATGTTCAAAATCTAAAGAAAACCATGTGAATAATGTCTAATCAAACAGAGGATATCAATGAAAAGATAGCAATTATGAATAGAAATCAAATAGAAATTCTGGAGCTGAAATATATAATAACTAGAATGAAAAATTCAAAAATTCACTAGTGGGTCTCAAAAGTATATTGGGGTAGACACGAAGAAGAAAGAATTAGTGAACTTGAAGATAAGTAAATTGAAATGAAAAAATATGAAGAAAAATGAACAGAGCCCCAGGTTCATGTGGGACACTATCAAGAGTACCAACATACTCATAGTGAAGGTCCCTGAAAGAAAAGAAAGAGAGAAAGGAGCAGAAAGAATATTTGAAAAAACTAATAGCTAAAAACTTTCCAAATTTGATAAGACATTGATATAGACACCAGAGAAGTTAAATTTCAAAAAAGTTAAACTCAGAGATATATACACCTAAGTACCTCAGAATCAAACTGTCAAAAGCTGAAAACAAAGGAGAATTTTGAATACAATATGAGAAAATGATTCATTATCTATATGAGTTCATCAGTAGCATAAAACTAACTACTCATCAGAAACCACAGAAGCTAGAAGGCAGTGGAATGATGTACTCAAATTGCTGAAAGGAAAAATTAAATAAGAACTGTATATCTAGCAAACACTACCCTTCTAAAAAAGAAAGCAAATGTAACTTATAGAGAAATAGACAAAAACAGTATAAATTTATATTTGTTTGAATTCTTTTCTCCTCTGATTTTAAAGACAGCTTTAATGGAGGACAAGGGGAGATGGAGAGGAGAAGGGAGTTGAGGGAAATTGGAAGGGGAGGTGAACCATGAGAGACTATGGACTCTGAAAAACGATCTGAGAATTTTGAAGGGGTGGGGGGTGGGAGGTTGGGGGCACCAGGTGGTGGGTATTGTAGAGGGCACGGATTGCATGGAGCACTGGGTGTGGTGCAAAAATAATGAATACTGTTATGCTGAAAAAATAAAAAAAATTTAAAGACAGCTTTATAAAGCAGTTATTATAAAATTGTGTGGATGGGCTTATAATATAGAAAGATGCATTCTGTATTACAGTAACAGAACAAAAGGCAAGGGGAATGGGACAATGTTTTTGTATGCTACTGAAATTTATTGGTATTATTATGAACTAAGTTGTTCAAATGATGGTTTTAAATTGTAATCCCCAGAGAAACACTAAGGAAAAACCTGAAAAATATGTCAAAAGAAACAGAAAAAGAATTAAAATAGTATACTACAAAATATCTTTTTACACAAAGCAAGAAGCAATGGAGGAATAGGGGAAGAAAAAAGACATAATGCATATGGAAAGGAAATAGTAAAATTGCAGATATAAACCCTATTTATCAGTAATCACATTAAACATTAGTAGACTAAATACTAAAATCAAAAGGCAGAGATTGGCAAGATGGAAAACAAAACTATATGTTGTATCTAAGGGATACACTTCATATTCACAGTTGCAAATAGGTTGAAGTAAAAAGTTGGAAAAACATAAACTGTGCAAATAGAACATAAAGATAACTGGAGCGGCTATATTTATATCAGACAAAATAGACTTTATGACAAGTATTGTTACTAGAGACCAAGAAGGACATTTTTTTAAAAATTTAAATTCAACTGGCCAAGGAATAGTACGTCATTAGTTTTTGATATAATGTTCAATGATTCATTAGTTGAGTGTATCACCAGAAGGACATTTTATAATGATTAAAGGGTCATGCTTTAGGAAAACAACAATCATTAGCATATCTGTACCTAATAAGAGATCCCCAAAATACAAAAAAGGCAAAACTGACAAAATTGAAGGGAAAATAGATAATTTAACAATTCAAACAGACATGGGAGTAAGGAGTAAGGAAAATGGGTGAAGGGGGTCAAAAGGTACAAATTTCCAGTTATTTGAAAGTTGGTAGGTAAGATCTTAAAAGTCCTCATCAGACACACACACACACACACACACACACACACACACACATTTTGTAACTATGTATGGCAACAAATATTAGCTAGACTTACTGTGGTGACCATTTTGCAATATACACAAATCATTACTGCACACCTGAAACTAATATGTCAATTATACCTCAATAAAAATAAACAAGCAAACAGAACAAAAATGATTTAAACAAATAAAATTTGGAGACTTCAATACTGCATTTTCAATTACAGACAGAACAAACAGGTGGAAGATTAGCAAGGAAATAGAAGACTAAAACAACGCAATAAACCAACAGACCTCATGGATAGCTATGAAATATCCCACCCAACAACAAAGAAATACACATTTCTCAAGGGGAAATGAAACATTCTTTGGAATAGACCATATGTTAGGCCATAAAACAAATCTTAATATTAATATGTGCTTCATTAACATTTAATCTAATTACTGATAAGTAGGACTTACATCTGCCGTTTTGCAAATTCCTTGCTATAGTTATGTTTTTTTCTTCCTCTATTCTTCATTACTTCCTTATTTTGTGTAAAAAGATATTTTCTAATATACCATTTTAATTCTTTTTCTGTTTCTTTTTACTGTACATTTTTCAGTTTTTCCTTAGTGGTTTCTCTGGGGATTATACCTAACAATCTGAGAATTCTAATTCAGATTAATACCAACTTATTTTCAACTGCATGCAAAAACTTTGTTCCATTTCCCCTGTCCTTTGTGCTATTATTTTTTTATATATATTTTCATTTATTTATTTGACAGAGAGAGAGAGATCACAAGTAGGCAGAGAGGCAGGAAGAGAGAGATGGGGGAAGCAGGCTCCCTGCTGAGCAGAGAGCCCCATGCAGGGCTCGATCCCAGGACGCTGAGATCACGATCTGAGCCGAAGGCAGAGGCCTAACCCACTGAGCCACCCAGGAGCCCCTGTGCTATTATTGTAATTCAGATTACATCTTTCTACATTACAAGGCCAGCAACACAATTTTATAATTACTGATATGTGAATTATATTTCAATAAAGGTGTTATTTTAAAAAAGTAGGCTTTAGGGTCAACGCCCTTGGATTTGTAATTCAGGCTCTGCCACTTTTCAGCTGGTAACTGTGGTTAGGTTACTGTGTGCCTCAGTTTCTTCATTTATAAATGTGGACAATAATAGCAAGTACCCTAACAGGTTGTTAAAAATGTTAAATGAGTTACTACGTGTCACCCACTTAGATCAGGACCTGGCACAGTGAAAGCATTCCATAAGCATGAGGCATTTTGGTTCTTTGGAGGTGGCAAACAACTTTTTCCATCCTTTCTTCAAGACTTTGGTATAGATTCAGAGTGTATATTCTTAGTTCTTTAGTGACAGAGCTTGTGATCTTGTTTTAGGGGATTTCCTCAAAAACAATTTGGCTGACAGCAATGCGGTTAACAAGATAATCTACTTGAAAAGAAATATCTATGGTAGATGTTCAAAACTGGCAACCTAGATGAATCACCGGTTAATTTTACAAACCCTTAAACATGTTTAAGCAGTTGGGTTTATATTCAGAAAATTTTCTCTGCCTTTTTATTTGGAATTCATTTTTGTATAATCTTTTTTTTGCACATACAGTAATTAAAACTTAGTGTGATATAAGAACATGAAAGTCTAACTAGCAGGAACACACTGAACATCTACAACAAGACAGAGCGATTTAAATTTCAAAAACACGCCTACAATGGTCAAACCCCTATGTCAAGCGCAGAGACTGCAATGAGAATTAGCATCAGTATGGTACACAGTGCTGATTCCTAGGTGTGAAGGCTGTTTAATTTCTGCTCTAAAACTTGCTTCAAAAGAGCTTTGTTTATAGATTCAATACTACCTACTACGCAGAGTTTTTGTTTTTTTTTTGTTTTTGTTTTTGTTTTTTTGCATTTGAAGTGAGAAAAATAAAACAATAACGGACGTACTCTTTCCAGCAAGCATGAAGGAAGTTGGAATTTTTTTTTTAAAAGAACCAGATCCACGGAGGCCAGAAAGTACAGCTACAAAATTTTTCTGTGGTGTGTGCCTGATTTTTGTTTTTGTTTTTGTTTGTTGTTTTGTTTGTTTTTCTTTCCTTGGGAGCTGATGTTAAGTCAGTTTGCAAAGCGACACTTATATGTGAGTGGGTGGATCCTAGCTGACCCTGTGCATGTGAGTAGGTGTTCACACAGAGCACGTGGTAGAACCTGCTGTATATGGGAGGAAAGGCCTTTCTGGAAGAACAGTGATATTTATTTAAAAAATTTTGGGGAGCTAGAAATGACCCTAGAGCTCATTAAGGCTGAACTCATCCATTTACATAAGAGAAAATTAAGGTCCAGAGAAATCAAGGAACTTGCCCGAAGTGACCCAGCTAATTAGTGGCAGAGCTAATCATATTGCCTTGCACCATGGAGAGAGAGAGGGAGGGCAAAATTACAAGAATAGTTTGACTTGATTTGGTGTTTTTCCATAATGCCCTGGGGAAAAACAGAATAAAATTGTGATTACTTTCCATGTGGATCACTGACTAATTCTTAGATTGTTGCAGCATTGAACTGAAAGTGAGAAATATATATTTGCTAGTTCACAATTATTTGAAAAAAAAATGAAATTGTAAAAAGCCAATTTAATCAGCCCTACTTAATTCCAAATGAAAAGGAAATAAAGACTTGCTAATTGTTACAGTACTCATGGTTTTTACAATTATCTTTGATATCACATAAAATGTTTAAAACTCTGAGTTAGGATGTTTCTACATCTGCCAATTGGCTAATCAACCAGAATCTGAGAAGCAGACCAGTCAGCCATGGGCCTGGGTGTACACATATATGTTCAGCCCCCTTCTCCTCACATCCTGAGAGCATGGACAGCACATGCTTCCACCCACCCAACTTGAAGCTCCATTGTCAGGAAATGAACAACTTCCCTGGGAATGTGATCAGGATGGAAAGGGGCACATGAGGGAGGGGCTGAGAAGCTGGACAAAAAGGAGTCGTAGGGTCTCAAAGCTGTTGGTTCCAAGAGGGAATCTGGAGCACTGTTGGCTGTTGGCCCCTCTGAAACTAAGAGTGAGGGGTGGGTTTATTTTAAAGGACTCAGGGATTACTGCCTATGGTTCACATATACAATGGAATACTACTCAGCCATCAGAAAGGATGAATACCCACCATTTGCATCAACATGGATGGAACTGGAGGAGATTATGCTAAGTGAAGTAAGTCAAGCAGAGAAAGACAATTATCATATGGTTTCAGTCATGTAGAACATGGAAGAGCATATAGGACCTTAGGAGAAGAAAGGGGAAAACTAAAGGGGGTTAAATCAGAGGGGGAGACAAACCATGAGACACTATGGACTCTGGGAAGCAATCAGAGGGTTTCAGAGGGGAGGGGGATGGGGCGATGGATTAGTCCAGTGATGGGTATTAAGGAGGACACATGTGGTGATGAGCACTAGGTGTTATATGAAAACAATGAATCATGGAACGCTACATCAAGAACTAATGTATGGTGACTAACATAACATAATTAAAAAAAAAAAAAGAATTCAGTGCCTAGAGGATAGAGAAGTAGGAGAGGGGGTGATAGGTGGAGAACACAGAAGGAAGGATAGAAGGGTACATCCCTGCCCCTAAACAGTATTAACTCCATCTGCTCATTGAATGCACAGCCTGGGGGCATTAGCTCCTTCAGGATGGTGGGCAAAGAGCCAGCTGTTCTTGGTGTTTTAAAGGAAGAAGTGGCAAGGGGCTGGAAGGTGAGTTAGAACGAGTTTTGATATTCAACAACTGTGGTCATAAGAATATAGACTAACTCTGCATGAGCTTTCATTCCTTCCTGCTGGGTCCTGGAAGCAGATTGGTCTCTGGTTGTCTCATCTCAGTGCTTTTGACTTTTGTAGACAAACCCCTGAGTTTCATTTGTGAGCTAAGGTCATTTCCTGGGCATTCTGTCTATGAATAGCACAACCAGAAGATTGCAGAGGGGATAATGGCTTTGAGTCCATGGCCACTTCCCACATGAATAGCCTTTCCCTTTGCTCCTCTGGGCTTAGGATGGAAGCCCCTTCCCCTCACCTCCGTGCCTCCTGCCTCATGTTACAACCTACCTTATATTTTTTAGAGTTCTATATGTGGTTGTCTCACCCACGAACATTGGATCAAGCTCCTGAAGGGTAGTGACTCTAATTTCTCTCTGAATCCTTAGAATCTGGTATTTGGACATAATAGTGCACCATAGTGTTTGTTGAATGAATTAAATGACATTTATTCAGTTAAATGAGCATCAGAAAATTTCCCAACCAATTCCATTTATCAAGTTCTTGCTCTACGCCCTGCACCTTGTTACATGCTGACAAAACAAATGAAAACAAATTAGATCAGACATTGCTCTCCCCCATGGGGTCTGCTGTCTGGTGGTGGGCATAGTTCTTTCACCCAGAATCATCAAATCTGACTACATCCTCTCCGGCAAAAAGGACACAGGATAATGCTTTCATTTAGAAGGAGAAGAGCCTTTCATTGAAATACCTTCATGACACTAATAAGTGCCACCATCCCTTTCTTTTAAAATTGTTTCCATTTCCACTGTGATAGTCATATAATGAGGTGATCAAACTGAGTTCTTGCAAGGTGAGGCCAAACCGACACTTTACCCCTGCCCACGGAGTGAGCCGTGTTCTCCCTCCTCAATGAACCGTCATCTCCCTATTCACTGTTCGCGCTGCAGCTAAACATTGTGCAAGCATCTTCATTAAACTGTCCGCAGTGATTCATAGTTGCCTTTCTCCAGAGGTTACACATAATTCAAAACCCATCAGCACATGGGGGACAGGCGGCTTAAATTGCTCCTTCCAGGATATGTTACCTTGCATTGGTCCACTCAGAATTTCATTTGCTACGGTGAGGTCCAATTACTCTGCCCAGCTGTGCCCTTCTAAGGTTCCCTGGCCCCTCCCTCTCCTGAATCGCTAAGAAGTGGACTCTTCCCTTGGTGGGCATCAACAGTGTGTCCACTCTGCAAAATTGCTGCTCCCGAAATTCACCTTGGAGGGACCCGAGGTGCCGAGGAGGTGCCGAGGTGCCGAGGTGCCGAGGAGGCAGGCACATAAGCAGTCAGCCCTCCATGGTCTTCAGTGCAAGAGGGAGAAGAAGTCAGAGCACGAGCTGAAATCCATGCTTTGTGCCCCCCACCCCCTGGCCTTGGGGAGTGCCGCACATAATATGCCCTTGAAAGCATTCTTGCACTGGCTCTCTGAGCCCTTTGTACTGGTTTACTTCTGCCCTGGCCACACTGGACATGGTTGAGTCATGGGAAAGAGGACGACTTTCAGTCACGGAGACCCAGTTGGACAAATTAACTCACCACAAATTGTGTACCATCAGGTTACCTCCATGTGAAAGAGATGGTGGAAGCACAAGACAGAGAAACTAAGAAGTCATTCTCATGGTTGCCTTTAGAAAGAAGGGGGCAGGGAAGGGAGCGCAGGAGCCATGCACAAACCAGGAGGGAGTTGGGGCCAGTTTGTCTGACTGGAGCCTGTGGAAGGAAGTGAGTCTGGGGTCTTGGGGGAGCCAACTGCGCTTGAGACCCCTGCTAGGAAATCTGTTAGGTCATTTCTAAGCTATGCTGTGCTGTCTCCTCAGTGATCAGCTGATGCCCACCAAATCCTCCCTGCCCTCACCTCAGCCTCTGTCAGCCTTCAGCCCCTCCCCCTCCCTTGCTCACCAATCTATAGTTCAAGCAGCTCTAGCTTCTTACCCAAGGCTATTACTAATCATGGCATGGGGGAGCGCACCCTCTGGGTAGCACTGTGGTAAATACTTTACCTGTATTACCTCATTTAATTGTCACATATACCCCATCAGGAAATGGTTACCCTTATTCAACTGAAGAAGAAACCGAAGCTCAGAGAGGTGAAATCATTTTCTCAAGGTCACACAGCAAGTAACTGTCAAAGCCAGAGCCAGAGGGTCCTAGAGATTCTTCTGGTTTTATGGAACATCTATAGTTTGTAGGGTCCACTAGTGTTTGCACTGGGGGGTGTGGGGGGAGACACACATTTCTGATTTTGTTTTAAAAATACCCCAAAGGTACAGAAATGGCACAGTCATCTTAGGACATGGGACACCCCCCTTCTTTTCTGACTGCTTCAATGTGCTTAGGTTGATGGCAACATATTGCCTCCAAGAAATTCCAGCTGTGTGACTAATAATGAAGGCAATAATGACAGCTAACATTCATTAGGCACCTGTTATGCTCTGCTGTGGGCTGAGTGAAATAGGAAATTCTGTCATCTCCACTTTAGAGGAGGAAAGAGGCACAGAGAGGTTGTTCCTTGCCCAAGGTCACACAGCTGGTTATTGACAGAGTCAGGCTTTGGACTCAGACCTGACTGAGCCCTTCAATTTTTGTGCTCCATGGTCAGACGTGTCCCAAGTTGGGTCCACATCAGCCAGTTAGTGAGATGTCAGTTACCGTATGTTGAAAACCTACCATGAGTCATGCAAGGGCAGGGAAGAGAAGCCTAGGGCAGTGGTCTGGTGGTGGAGGGTGGGTGAGGCTCCCAGAGCAGGGAACATAGTCCCAGGGTGATGGGACATTTGTAGAAGGCAATGAGGGAGCAAAGGCTGACAGAGACAGGAAAAGGAATTCAGAGTAGGAAGCCAAATGAGGAAAGGGTTATCAAAAGCAAGATCTAACAGCTTCACAATTTGTTATCAATTTTGTTAAGGGCCTTGTGGGGTTATTTGTTAGGGGGTCCGTGGGGATTCATGGTGGAAGCATTTAGATCAAGGAATAGGGAGGACTAATTTTGAACTTCAGTTGGCTACTAAGGCATTAAGCGTGTGTGTGTGTGTGTTTAAGAAAAGGCACAAAGTACAGAATACCAAATAATTCTCATTTTGCCATTTTCTACTGTCACAACAGGCTTTTAGGGCAGCTATTTTGGTCTTTTTTCCTTTTTTAAATTCCATACACATGTAGGGATGCTATACTGTAATTCCAAGGGCTTAAATGATGCTTTAAATTGCTGTTCAATTTACAGAGGTGAGGTTTTTGTCTTGCCTGTACTCTCTGGCTTACCATTCCTCAGCTCATTCCCTTCAAATGAACTGCACTATTTTTTATTCTTGGTACCACACTGCTACTAGTTCCCTGATTTCCTTCTTTCCACATCCTCCAATGAGCGCTTCCCAGTACTGGCAAGTTAATACTGCTCCTACCACTGCGATTCATTCCTGTAACACGGGGGAGTAAAGGCACTTCTAACTTTTAATGTCTCTTCAAATGAGTTTGTAACTTCCTCCCATCCCCGTTTGGATGCTTTTACAACTGACAGTGTTTTCGCTTTATTACTTAAACAGAACAACCATAGTAGACACACTTTTGGCTTGGAGATTCCAACTAGTTCAATGCCTGGAAATTTCCCCCATTTAGACTTTCATAAATAGCCTTTACGTTTGGGTTTTTTCTCCTGTTTTTAGAATATTGTTTTGGACTGAGTAAGTCCCATGAACATAGGAAATTTCTCTGGGATCTTAAACCCCCCGTAGCCAGCTGTGGTGCAGCTACTCAGGGCAGTGAAAGAAAGATGTGGTTGGTATTAATGACAATTGTAACTTTACTTTCATTCCTATCTCTGTTTGAAAGATGAGGTCTCGAGTCTCGAAGAACCACATCTTTACATTCAAAGAGCATTCCCAAGGACACCTGGGTGACTCACTTGGTTGAGCATTTGACTTTTGATTTTGGCTCAGGTCATGATCTCAGGGTTGTGAGATGAGCTCATGCTCATGCATGGGAGTCTGTTTGTGATTCTCTCTCTCCCTCTTTCCCCACCCCTACTTGCACACTCTTTCTCTCCCTCTCTCTCTAAAATAAAAAAGTAAATTTTTTAAAAAATTAAAGAGCAGTCTCATACTGCAAAGGCAAAAAAAAAAATCATGGTTAAGGGTCAGATTCACTTGGGTTTTATTTTCAGCTTATGAGATGTGTGACCTTGAGCAAATTGCTTTAACCTCTCTGGGTCTCAGTTTCCTCTTCTGTAAATGGTGATATTAATAAGCACCCATATGATACAGCTGTTAAAAGAATAAGATGAAATCATGTACCCACAGACACTGGTACATAGTAAGTGCTTAATAAGTGTTAGCTATATTATTCCTGGAGTCCTGACATAGAGAATACTCGACTCCACTATTTCTGCCCCTCACCATAGTATTCTCATACTAAAGTAGAGACAAGCGAGTATGGACTCTCACCAGAAGGCATAGCTAAAACCATGACCCTTTCCAGGTGTTGCTGCTGTAATGCAATGATTGATCTTTATTACTAGAAACGCAAACTGCCTGTTCAGGAACAATTCTTTCATTCACTAAATCTCTACCAAACAGCCATTTTTGCCTGGGGTATTGAAATGCCCTTAACATAGAAGGGAAAGAAACATTAGACCCAGTCTGTCTTGTGGTTAATGTGTAATGTCACTCTAATTTGATATCAGCAAGGGCCCTTGTAAATCAAACTCACCACACTGAATCCTTGGTGAGTTTGGAGTTCACGTTCCCATCTTCTTCCAGGAAGATGTCCGTTTGCAAATTGGCATTATTATCATGGGCTGAGAAGTAATTGGTAACAACTCTTGCTGGTATCCCGAGGCATCGCAAAACTGCAGGAAAGGACAGGCCACAGTTAAACCCATCACCAAAACTTAATATATACATAGTGAACAATTCCTTCTCATAAAGGACTTCTTTCTTTACCCAAAAGAAAAGCCCTTTGCACATGTTTTATCCTCAAATGTTCCATACTGAAGAAGGGAGACTACTGTCAAGCTTTGGGACTGTGGACAGAAACCTTGCTATGTGTTCATCCAGAATTAATGGAATAAAAGGACTAAAATCCCAACAATGGGGTTCTAATTGTTCAGTTGCTAATCATGCAATCACTTAAATAGTATTATTTTAGTCCATCTAATGGGACTGTGTTCCTGAAAATAAATAAAAAAAAAAACTCAGCTAGATTTTATTTATTTATTTGAGAGAGAGAAGGAGCACAAACAGGGAGAGTGGCAGACGGAGAAAGGGGGATAAGCAGACTCCATGCTGAGTGGGGAGCCCAATTCAGGGCTTGATCCCAGGACCCTGAGATCAAGAACTGAGTCAAAGTCAGAGGCTTAACTGACTGAGCCACACAGGTGCCCCAGAGAAAGACAAATACCACATGATTTTACCCATATGTAGAATTTAAGAAAAAAAAACAAAACAAAACAGATGGACATGGGGAAGGGAAGGAGAAATAAAATAAGATGAAATCAGAGAGGGAGACAAACCATAAGAGACGCTGAACTCTAGGAAACGAACTGAGGGTTGCTGGAGGGGTGGTGGGTCGGGGGATGAGGTAACTGGGTGATGGGCTTTAAGGAGGGCACTTGATGTAATGAGCACTGAGGGTATATGCAATGATGAATCAATAAATTCTACCTCTGAAACTAATAAAAAATTTAACTGAAAAAAAAAAAAAAGCAACCCTCAGCTAATAGGAGGTTATAATAGAGGTCCTCAGTGGGGTTTGCTCTCCTGGCTAGAATTTGCTCTTGCGACACTTGGTGGAGGGTGACACCACAGATTCATTTTAATTGCTAGATAATAAATTACCTGGATGCATCTCTTGCCATATGTACCTATTGATTAAACTCAATCCAAATGCCCTCCCTGGCTCCCAGGATGCCAGACATCAGGGCTCATTGAAAATAATTCAGCTGACAATTTTAAGATTAATGACTTGGCTTGCCTTTTTTTCTTCAGAATAGTTTAGCATTTTTAACTAAAGGCTATCCACCTCCTTCAATAGAACAACCTTGGAAGTCCAAACTTGAGTCTGGTAGCATTCAAGTGTCCTCATTATCTGACTTTATCTTAATACCCCAAACAAAAATGATGGCAGCCACCACCTGCTTCCTACTTCCATCTTCCTGTATTGATTCACAGACCCTATTCAAGCCACAGTTTTACCAGTGAGATGATTGGCACTCTAGCTCTATTTCTGGCTTACCACTAAGTCACAGAATGAAAATTGTTCCAGACTTTGCCTGACCTCATAATTTTAAGACAGATGAAGCCTGACACTGGGGCACCTGTACCTTCTTCCTTCCCACTTCCCTCTTGGGGTTCATTCTTACTCTAACTTCCCCACATGTTCTTCTGTTTTTTTCGTAGCTTACCACCAAAGCCTGTTTTCAGGAATAGATCTGATGACCTTTTCATATAAAAGGCATAAGTGTTTGGAAGGTGTTCACTATTTTATCTGGTTCTAAGCCCGAGGGAATTATGGTGGGATAGTGAAATTGTAGACAGCTGGAGGAAAGACAGAGTGAGTGTCTTTTCTGTTTTTCTGGAAGCATTCCCTAAGAGTGACTGCTCCCATCAGGCACCCTCTACATAGTCTGGGATTGTGAACAGAGAAGGGGCAGTGGCTACCTCTAATCGTTAGCCCATCATGAATTTCAGCTTCTGTCTGGAACCTCAGAGGCCAACACACCTAGGAAACTGATAACACTGGACTTTATTGCTCTCAGGAAATATATTCCCTTATCCCTTGAGTACATTCAACTGGCTAAGAAAACAATCTTATTCAGTTTAATAACAGAGAAAAACAAAAGCACAAGAGGCATAATTTCTTCCCACTTGGATCACTGACTAATCTTGGACTGTCACAACTTTGAGCTAAAACTGCGAGGCTTCATGATGATTTAAAAAAAAATGGCCTCATCCTGGCTTCCAACCTCCAGCCCCTCCTTGACTTTTCTGAATAAAAGAAAAATGCTAACTAGGTAAAACATTCTTTATTAAGGAGCAAGCAGAAAGGACACTTCAACTTGAGCTTAATATTTTCTCCAAGGCTGTAGAAATGGCAAGTGAATGAAAATCATTACCAATGATGAAGACATACTGAAATAAATGTATTTTTAAAAATATTCACTGAATTAACAATAATATTGTCTGGTCCTAGACAGGCAAATGGCATTTCAAAAAATGATGCATGATGCTGAAGAGACTAATTCTGTTCCCATATGTTTTTCTCTATAGATTAGATGTTGGGTAGATTAAAAACCAGAAGGGAAAGTGGGGAGTAAAGATTGTTCATTAAGTTCTGATATGTAATTGCTCATGGGCATTGAGATTCCCATGTAAAAATGGAGTTGAGGGGCGCCTGGGTGGCTCAGTGGGTTAAGCCACTGCCTTCGGCTCAGGTCATGATCTCAGGGTCCTGGGATCGAGTCCCACATCGGGCTCTCTGCTCAGCGGGGAGCCTGCTTTCCCCTCTCTCTCTGCCTGCCTCTCTGCCTACTTGTGATCTCTCTGTCACATAAAAAAATAAAATTAAATTAAAAAAAATGGAGTTGAAACCACCTGTCACAATCTCTCCCACAGCTACAGTAAAAATTAAGTGCATATATTTACAAAATTTCTCAGTGGTAAACAATGTGGTAAACAAGCTGTTAAACATATTTATAACACTTTAATAATCAGTGTGTACCTATTATTATTTATTATTTTAAATTTTGTTAATTTAATCTTTTTAAAATATGTGGGGTTACTGAAAAGAAAATGGTATATCCTTTCCCTCATATAATTTCTTGGACCCAGGATCCCCATTTCTCTGGGTGTTGAATGATTGATTATGTAGGAAATAGTCCATCATTCTTTCTACAAAGATTCTGCAGTCAAAGAGAAACTATGAGTATATTTGGCCCAGTACAATTTAATTATGCATTGACTATATCCCAGAATAGCCATCTATAAATTCTAGAGAGCTAACAGGGTTGCTGGGTCTCTTTGCCAGTTTATAGATAAAATGTCTTGAAGTAAAATTCTCTTTACATTAAAAAATGTTATTCAATTTTTTACTTACATGTATTAAAAACACCAGCAAAAACCCAGCACTGACCATACCGGACCGGATTCTTTGTACTCTGGTATTCCAACAGAATGTCAACACTTCCTGTCCAGGCTGATGGGGGGACACCATAGGCATAGACATTGTCCCAGGATCCAACAAGGACACCTTCATCATCTTTGGCATTAACCTAAATGAGACCATGATGATAAGAAGGAAGAAAGAACATTTAGAAGAATTCTCTCCAGACTCTGAAATTAAGCAAGCTAAGGCATCCAGTGCCTTCCAAATGTCCTGTATGATAAAAACAATCCTACTACTGTTCTGTCCACTGTTGTGTTGTCAGGGAAAAGTGATGCAATAACTAATTGTGCAAGAGAAAACCAAATAACCAAGACTGCTTCTCAAATAACATATTATTGTAATTAAGGTGGTGTTGAACAGCAGCTATGAAGAGTTGTAATGTCTTCTCTATATGCTTAGGAAAAGATAGGCACAGGGCACTTGGTCTGCTTGGAGTCATGAGGAAGAGAGAAAAAACAACTGCAAAAGAGGACAGTTCAAGGAGGGATCAAATAGGGATCTTGCCTTTGTGGAAGGAGAATTTAAAACTGACACATGACGAAAATGTATAGGTAGAGTGGGGGGCGTCCAAAGTCTCATGGTCTAGTGAGTTTTGACTTTGAGGATTAATTGCAGGCTCTGACAAAGTAAATAGATATCATAGGAACCATTAAGAATTAATAAGAAACTAGATTTCCATGGATAACTTACAACATTTATTTTAAGCAAGTCACAATTACAAAGTATTTCCTTTATGACTGTTTAAGGGGATTAAGGTTTTGTAGTTTTGTTAAAAGATATCTGCATTTACAGGAAGGGCTTGGGTATTTAAGTATGGGGGAGATTTAAAAATGGCAATCTTGAAGATTTGGGGAAATCTTGCTACACATTTAGACCACAGTCTTCTGGTAGCAACAGACCTTAAGTGCAGGAACAAAGACCTTTTGTGTTTAGACATTAAAAAAGCTAAGAAGTAACCATTTCAAGGCATCACTTTTTGGGGGTGCACTATTGTATCTTACCTCTCTTGGTGTAACTTTCCTCATGTTTAATTATACTTAGAAGACTATCTAGGTAAGAAACAGTGGGAGCTTTTCCAAAAACTGGTGCCTCTTCAACAATGTTTATGTGTTGACATGACAAGCATTTAGAGCCTTGATCCTCAGATTGTGGTCTGTGGACCAGCACCAGTGGCATCCCCTGGGAGCTTGTTAGGAATGCAGAATCCCAGTCTCTGCCACAGACCTACTAAATCAGAGTCTGCATTTTAACAACAACCTGGGGTGATTTCTGTGAATGTTAATTTGAGAAGCATAGGTTTAGACTATGCCAAGAAAACATTAGCAAGCAATGTGAAACATATGATTGAAGCAGGTGTGTTTGGATTATGAAAACCATAGAAGATATATTAAAACATGGGGACTTTATGTATTCACTGCCTTGCCAATTAACAGCTCAGCCTCAGCACTTGCCCAGACCCCTTTCTTAGGCTTGCTGAGTTTAGTTGTATAGGAGCCTATTCTACCCCACTGGGTCATGAATTCATTGAAAATAGAGATTTAAAAAAACAAAACAAAACAATGTCTTTTTTACTTCTAGCAAGTATGAGCAAAGAGAAGGTGCTCAATAGTGGTTGAATAACCACTTGTATATTCAACAAGCATGTAGTTATTGGTTATCTGAATAGGAATAAGACCTTCTCCCTGGGGAGAGATGAACAAGAAACCAATCAAGTGGAAGTTTACTAATGTTAAGACAGAAAGATGTACAGGTAAGGTGGAAGCACAAAGGAGGTGGTAATCAGTTTCATTAGGTTGGAGGGTTGTGGTGGTAGTGGGCTAAAAGGAGAAATTACATGAAAGTTAGGTCTTGAGTGGTTGAGGGCCATCTACACAGTGGAAACAGTTTGAATAAATGCTTGGTATCATAAAACAATATGGCGGGTTCAGGGACCTGCAAGGAGCTCTACATGGGTGTTATGTAAATAGACCACATTGGGTGAAATATAAAATGCCAAAGAAGACACTTAAAATGTACTTCTACTGTGAATGACAAACCCTCTACTGAAATATGAGATTTACTCTAGCACTGAGTGGCATTTCCCAAAGAGGGTGCTTCTGGAAAGTGTTCTCTAGAGCACCATTCAATTTGATTTAGACGTACTACTCCTCCCCCTTGATTCTGTCCCTTCAAGTTAAAGTAAAGGTAACTACTCAGTTGATTTGTTTAAAGTAGAAAAAGTAATTCTTTGAGATTTCTGAAGGACCTTGTTCAGCTAATTTAAACTCACAACTTTGATGTAAAGTTCGACTTTATCCTATAACTATATGAAAATGACTAGAATGCAACAGGGTTTAGTCAAACATTTTGGCTCTATTACTGATCAACACATCTCCTTGCAGCTGAATTGATTATTTAAAAATCTGTATCTACCATAATGAAGTGTGAAGAGTGCCCTGGTAGGCTATGATGTAGTTTGGTCTTTGTGGATCGGTAGATTCAGGTTTAACTCCTATCACCCTCTCCTTATATTTATCACTGAGAAGTAAAATAGAGCCTATGAATCTCAGAGGTAAAAGTTCCTAAATTATGATTCTAATGACTGACTTTCAAACAGATAGCCATTAACTAGAAGACTATTTATAGCATCTGGCTGAACCCAATCTGCTAAGGGGAAGAGAAAGAAAAAAAAAAAGCTCTCTTCTCTACAGACCTTTAAATTGTTAATGCTGAGTTGTTTCCCTGTTGCTGGATAAATCACAACTCTCATTTATTAGCATTTGGTTGGATTAGCTACTATTTTCTAATTAGAATAATGATTTCTGAGGGGCCCAGACACTGAAAGAGGTTAAGTCTTTGTGACACATATAAAGGGTTAAAGTAATATCTCCTTCCCTTAGACAACAAGATATGTTTGGGGAATACTTCAATGGCATCCTGGTTCTTTTTCATGCCACAGTGGACTGTTTTAATACCCTGTCATGAACTCAGAGTTTGACCAGTGTCAGAATGAAAGTCCTGGAGTTGTTTCACTCACCAGTGAGTGTCTAGGAGATGATATGAGTGCAGGACTTCGGACAGGGAGTGTTAGTCAGCTACATTAAGGTTGCATTAAACTGTCTTCCCATAATACCTACAATATGGGAAAACTGAAAAACCAGGCCCCCCAACAGTTATTATCCGCAACTTCATTGGCATAACATAATTCAGTAAATTTCCAAAATCTGGTTCCAAGAAAAAAATGAAGATTATAGATTGGAATAGAGAGGCAGCATGGCTCACCTCCTGATCCTCATCTCCAGTTCTCAGAAGCCCTACTGTCAAGTCCACAAAATCATAAGACTTCTCATTTGTATTTCAGAATCTGGAAAGAAACTAGTGGAATTAAAAAGCCAATCTTTTTTTCTTGTCCTGACCAGAACAGTGGAAACAACTGCTGTGGAGAAATGGGTGAGAATGGGTCTGCGCCTCAAAAGAAGTAGACTTTCTGGGACTAGAGTGGGGAAGTGACCTAAAGCATGACAGTTACCCATCCCCACATGGAAATGAGATACATATCCAATTAGGTGAGGTAGATTATCAGCTGAGAAATTTAGCAGAACCTTAAAAGAAAGAGCAGAGCTGAATATTCTAAAAGACATTTCCATCTCTTCAGCTCCCCTCCTCTCCCCACACCAACATTTCTTAGGGTACTTAAGAGTAGATGGAAAGAAAAACATTGGCTTCAAGCTGTAGTTCAGAGGGAAAATCTAACTAATCTTAAGGGGAAAGTGTCAAGATTTCACCTACACTGTATTAGAGCAAACAGGACATTTAGAGAAGAATTATGCAAATATGAACATGAATAAAAAGAAAAGAAGCAGTGAGGAGGGAGGGACAGAGAGAGAGAGAAGGCAAGAGATGGGGAAGAGAGGGAGACAAAATATGAAAAAAATACTTAGGAGAAAATAAAATTAAGAAATAGAAAGAATTTTCTCACATTCTCTTAGGAGAACACAGACTTAAAGGACCAAATTGAGGACCAAATCACATGATCATGAAACTAAAAATAAAGTGCAAACTATAAGAAACAGAGTAGATAATGGTAGATAATGGTAGAAAATAAAATTAATGACGTGTACTAGGTGTTGGCTAATTGAAAAATTAATGACAGAAGAAAAGCTTGAGATAAAAGAAATACTATGGAAAATATAAAGAGATGAAGTTATTTGGAAATGAGATAATAGTAATGGAAAAAAGGATGATACAACATAAGGATAATTAGTAGGTTCAAGAATGCAGTATCTGATAGTTCAGTTGGTTAAACATCTGACTCTTGATTTTATCTCAGGTCATGATCTCAGGATGGTGGAATCAGGCTCTGAGTTGGGCTCTGAGCTCAGCATGGAGTTCTGCTTGAGATTCTCTCTCTCCCTTTCTCTCTACCCTTCCCCCTGCTCAAGCTCTCTCTATATAAATAAATAAACAAATAAATGAAATCTTAAAAAATTGAGAACCTAACAAATGAGGCAGAAGATATATTTCTGACATAATATAAGGAAATTTTACTTGAGGAAAAACTGAATCTATACTTTGAAGGAACAATCTGTGCTCCAACGTAATTTGATGCAGAATTCTTGTTGCTTAGGAACTTTAATTAATTAAGCTATTTGAACTTAAGAATAAAGAAATAATTGTTCAGTCATACAGGCAGAAAACACAAATTAGCAACAAAGGAGGAAATAACGCTGCCTTTAGACAGCTTCATGGCACCATTCAATGGCAAAACACAGTCAATCAATATTTGCGCAGTCTTGAGAAAAAGAAAGGTTGACCCAAGAATCTTATGCACAGCTAAGAGGTTCTGTAAGTGTAAAGGCAGCCAGCACTCATTTTCAAACATGAAGAATATCAGGGAATTTAGTACCCATTAAAAACAAACTATTGAAAAGTGATATCAAGATAATTAAGGGCTGAACCAAACAAAGAACCCACGAACAAAGATGCTGTGGCAAAAGAGCCAGTGATGAGAAAAACCCCATATAAGTTTAAAGACCTTTGGGAATTGTAGTATCAGAATGAATATGAATTTTAAAACTTGATAATATGATAATAACAATCTTAAAAAAATTAGACACGAGGGAGGTAAGAGGGAGAATGAAAGTGCTGATGTTTTAATGTGTTGGGCTCTCAGTTAATTGGCATCATCTAAAATTAAAACATAATCCAAAATATATAATTAGTCTATTCTTTTAGTGGTTTTAATGGTTTTTATAAATGATCTTAGAGAGATCTGTTAAGAAATAGTATTTCTTGTAGTGAAGAAACATTTATTTGACATTTAACAATGTCTTTTGTTGCAGTTCAGATTTTTATTTCTGTGAAAGCAAAATTTAATGAGATTAAATAAAACTTAAAATTAAATAGAATTCGAGTACAATAGACATAATGCTTTTGAATTAAATAGCATGACACTATTTGGCATAAAGGTAAGCAACCAGATCAATGGAACACAATAGAGAACAGAGAAATAGACTCTAGAAATACAGTTAATTAATTTTGACAAAATCATAAAGATAATTTCATAATCTTTACAACAAATGGTGCTGGGACAATCGGATATTCATATGCAGAAATGAACTTTGATTCATACTTTACGCCATATAAAAATATCTCAAAATGGATCATGTACCTAAATATAAAACCTAAAACTATAAAACTTCCAGAAGAAAACAGTTTTCCAGAAGAAAACTTTGGTTAGGCAAAGATCTCTTAGCTATAATACCAAAAAGAAAAGAAAAGAAGAGAAGAGGAAAAAAAAGAAAAGAAGAGAAAATGATTCATAAGGAATATATTTACAAATTGGAATTCATCAGATTATGGACTTTTGCTCTTTAAAAGACATCATTAAGAGAGTGCAAAGGTAAGTCCAGAGTGATGGAAAATGTTTACAAATCACATATGATAAAGGACTTGCATTCAGAATTTGTAAAGAACACTAGAAACTCAGTAAAAAGAAAATGAGAAAATTTAAACCATGGGCAAAATATTTGAACAGGTACCACATCAAAGAAGATACATGGGTGGCAAACAAATGCAACTAAACATGCTCAACATCATTAGCCAGAGGAAAATGCAAATTAAAACCACAATGAGATAATATTATACACCTATTAGAAAGTCAAAAATTAAAAAGACTGATCATATCAAGTGTTGGGGAAGATGTGAATACATGGGACTCTCATACACTCCTGGTGGTGATGTAAAATGGTACAACCATTTGGCAGTTAAAAGTTCTGCCAAAATCTTTAAAAAACTAAACATATACCTATCATATGACCTAGCCATCCCACTCCTAGGTATTTAAGAAAAAAAAAAAAAAGGCTGATGTCTATGTAAAGGCTTTTGTATGAATAACCCTAGCTTTATTTGTAAGAGGAAAAAACTGGAACCATCCCAAATATCCAACAAGTGAGTGGATAAACAAATTGTGGCTCTTCTATATGATGGAACACGAGTCAGCAATAAGAAGGAATACAAACATTAGTATGAACAAATCTCAAAATGAGATAAAGAAGACTGAAAGAAGTTAAAAAGAGTTCATACTGCATGATTCCATTTATGTAAAATTCTAGAAAATATAAATCAATGTGAATGATGGAAAGCAGGGGAATGATTGCTGGGGATGGCAGATAAAGCAGAGACTTGTCAAAAGGAGAAAATACAAAGGAAATTTCTGGGGAGTGACACAGATGTTCATTACTTTCGTTTTGGTGATGATTTCATGGATGCATCAAACTATCAAAATGTGTTCTTTCAATATGTGCGTTTTATTGTATATTAATTATATCTCAACAAAACTATGAAGAGTAAATGTAATACTTTTTAAAGTAGCGTCTATAGTATAATATCATTATGATTTTAAAACAACATTTACCACTTAAACATCTATGTATCTTCCTGAAATGATGTACATCAAATATTAATAATGGTTATTGCCTGGTGGCACAATTTGGGTTGATTTTTTGAGGAAAAATTTATTAAAGATTTTCATCTTTCAATTTTTCGAATTGTCTAAGTTCTTTTTAGAGAGCATTATAATTTTCAAAAGATTTTATTTATTTATTTGAGAACGAGGGAGAGAGAGAGAGCATGAGCAAGGGGAGGGGCAGAGGGAGAGGGAGAAGCAGATTCCTTTGATGAGCAGGGAGCCTGATGTGTTGCAGGACTTGATCCCAGAATCCCAGGATCATGACCTGAGCCCAAGGCAGATACTTAAACAACTGAGCCATCCAGGCACTGCAAGCATTATAACATTATAATCTACTGTGTCCAATTCCTGAAGTAGGAGTATGTATATGTATATAAACATATATGTATATATACATATATGTACATATGTATATGTATATGTATATATTTACATATGTACATATATGTACACGTGTACATATGAAGAAAGTATATAGATATATATGTATATACATAAATATAATATATAAATATAATATATATAGATATAAATATAGATATAAATAGATATATATAGATATATATGTCTATATCTGTATATATCTACATATGTATATACATATATGTATATGCATATATAAATATATAAATATAAATATAGATATATATAGATATATACATATACATGTATATATACGTATATATATGTGTATACATATATACATATATGAATAGATATATCATATACATGTGTGTATATATGTACATATGTATATATATACATGTAAATGTATATATCTATTTATATCTATGTATATAGATACGTACATATAGATACATAAATGTACATACATGTACATACATATATGTATATATCTATATATTCATATCTATATTTATATCTATATTATATTTATATATTTATATTTATATATGTGTATACATATATATACTTTTTTATATACTTTTTTAAATGTTTAGAAATTTCTCATGTATATACCTTAGGGGAAAGAATAGTTAAAATTCATTCCGTGCTCAGTGGTGTGGGGTATTTCTGAATTCCAGGCTTAGGCCCATGGGGAGTGATTACACTGGATTTGTTCAAATATGGGGAAAGGCAGAGGAAATGCTCTTTGAGGCTAATGATTTAGGAATTGAGCCATCAGCAACTAGAGACTGTGGTAAATCCAGTCTGGAATTCGTGCTTTCGGGGTGAGAAGCCCTTTGAATGGGACTGCAGGAGGGTAGTCTACCCTGTGCTTGGTTCCATGACATTAGGGTCTGGTGCTGCGGCCATGCTGGGTAGATCTCCATCCCAGAGTCAGAATAAGACCCCGGTTCCTATACAATTCAAACGATAGGGAGGGCCTTAAAGCATAACCAATACTGGACTTCTCTCCAGTTTTGGTCTTTGGACAGATTTTCACCTGATATTGAAAAATAGAAAAGAGACATTTCTTGATTCTCCAATTTCCTGAAACATACATGTTTACATTTTATTTTTTTAAAGATTTTATTTATTTATTTGACAGACAGAGATCACAAGTAGGCAGAGAAGCAGGCTGAGAGAGGTGGGGAAGCAGGCTCCCTGCTGAGCAGAGACCCCCCCCCCCCCATGTGGGGCTCGATCTCAGGACCTGGGATCATGACCTGAACCAAAGGCAGAGGCTTTAACCCACTGAGCCACCCAGACCCCTCATGTTTACATTTTATATAATTACAGTTTTTTTCCCCCTGCTTCTTCTATTTTTTTTTAAAGATCTTTATTTGTTTGAGAGAGAGTGGGAGTGAGAGAGATCTCAGAGGGAGAGGGAGGGGGAAATAGCGATGGAGAGGGAGAAACAGACTAGCAGCTGAGCAGGAAGCCCAAAGCAGAACTCAATCCCAGGACTCTGAGATCATGACCTAAGCCAAAGGCAGATGCTTAACTCAGTGAGCCACCCAGGTGCCCCAATTTCCTGCTTCTTTTTAAGTATGTAAAGGTATTTTTCTTATACTGTGTGCACATTGTATATGGCTATGATGAAATAACTTTTCTTTGTTATATTCTGTTGTTTATTGTTAAAAGTTATGTTTTCATAAAGGCTAGGATTTCTGTGACTCTTGTAGAATGCAGCTTTATGCCTAATCCTGTTTATAACAATTTCTTGAAGACCACTCGATATAAATTTTGGGAAATATGAACTAGTTTCAAGATGAAGAGTTAAATTTTGGAAGGAAAATAATTATTTCTTGAGTGAAATTCTTTCCAGGTTTTATGAACCACAAGCCCCCAGCTACAATCTGGTGGTGATCAATCTTAGCTGTAGGTGAAAATGATGTAGTGGATGTCAAATTGTGCCCATGACACTCTAGGGATTTGTAAAAGCAGCTCAGCGGTCATTGTGTTGGGTGGTAGAGGAGGAGATGATTGAGTGATGGTGGTGGTAGCTTCAGGCACCATCTCTTTTCAATGACAAGAGTTTCTTTCTTTCTTTCTTTCTTTCTTTCTTTCTTTCTTTCTTTCTTTCTTTCTTTCTTCTTTCTTTCTTTCCTTTTTTCTTTCTTTCTTTCTTTCCTTATTTCTTTTGTATTTGGGTTCAAGTGATATTTGCTTTAAAAAAAAATCGTTCCAAAAGTAAAATCTGAAAATTCATTCATCTTGGAATGTAGAGATCTGTTTCTTGTGTCTTCCTTGTCATTTGTCAAGTGATCTGGTGAGTATGAAGGAGATGAGCAAATGCATGAGAGAAAGAAATAGGGTAGCAAGAACTCTATTTCCTCCCTTGTCTGGATCCTCATCTTTGATCCTTTTGAGGCTTTCATAACAACTCTAACAGCTAGGATTTGGATCCAAAGATTAAGAAAGCCATCTATCATCTCCTTGACTTTTATAGTGGTGGACTTAACAAGCTTTTTTCTGCCTTGGTGCTTTTCGCAATGTCATTCTCTCTTTCTGGAATATCCTTCCATACTCAAACCCTTTCTTTATATGGTGCATGCCTACTGATTCTTTGCAACTCAGCTGGTTTCATTCTGGAAATTTTTAGCTATCACTTTGATTTTGATGTCCTCTCTCCGTGTTTGTACAGTATTCTTTGCTTCGTAATGCTCTCCTATTTATCATATTGCCTTGTGTCGTTGGTTGATTGTCTTTACTCTCATTGTGAGGATGGAAGATACAATGCCGTTTGACTTTGTATCCTCAGTCCTAGCCCAGAGTGAACACTCAGTAGGTTCTGCAGAATGAATGCATATGGTATCAGTGGAAGGTGGTCGTAGGTCACTTTTTAATATTTCTTAGATCAGGGCAAATGGGTTAATCAAAATGTAACAGATATTTTGCTGAAATTGAGGAATTGTTTCTAAAATTATACACAAATGAAAAGGGTCTAGAATAACCAAAACAACATTGAAAATGAAGAAAAACATTTGGAGGACAGCCTGATTTTGAAGATTTGCTGTAACACTACAGTAGTCAAGATAGTATGGTATATAAGGACAAACAGAGATCAATGGTAGAACAGTGTCTAGAAATAGACCCACCTTTATATAGTTATTTGATTTCCAACTGTTATCAAAGCAATTCAATGGGGGAAAAGATAGTCTTTTCAACAAATGAAAGTCTTTGTGACAAATGAAATTTTCCCAACAGGCTTTTCAACAAATGGTACAGAAATAAATGGATAAACCAGGAAAAAAAATTTAAACCTTGACCCCTACCTCACACCACACAGAACGATAACTCAAGATGGGTCATAGACCTAAATGTAAAAGCTAAAATTATAAAGCTCCACCCCCCCCCCCCAAATACAGAATTTCTTCATGACCATGTGGAAATAATATCACTTCCTCGGGAGGGTTCTTTTTAAAAAGTTTAAAAACTGAATTTCATAAAATTTTAAAACTTTTGTTCCTTAAAATGCACTATTAAGAAAATTTAATGGCAAACTATACTCTGGAGAAAATATCCTCTATACTCATATGACAAAGGGTATGCATTCAGAATATATAGACAGCCACTACAACTCAATAAAAAGACAAACAATCCAGTAAGATATTGGACAAAGACTTGAAAAGATACCACACTAAAAGTTTTTTTGAATGGCCAATAAATGCATGGGAAGGTGCATTTATCATCATCAGTCACCAGAAAAATAAAAATTAAAACCCCAAAGAGATACCACTATACATCTGTTAGAATGGTTAAAATTAAGGAAGCTGAAACACCAAAAGGTGAAACTGTAGAAAAACTGGAACTTTCATGTATTTCTGCCAGGAATGTAAATTACTTGGGACAACTGGCAGATCCTTACAGAGTTAAACATATATAGACCCCATAACCTCGACATGCCACCTTTGTTACTTGCCCCAGAGACATGAAAACATATGTATAAAACTTGTACAAGAACATTCATAGCAACTTTACCCATAATAGCTCTAAATTGGAAATATCTCAAATGGCCTTCAACAGGTGAATGGATGGACAATTATGATAGAAAATACAAAGAAATGCCACTTAGCAATAAAAAGGAACACATTAAAGACACATGCAACAACTGGTTGAAAAAATAAGCCAGCTCCAAAAGGTGCTGTATGAACCCCATTATGCAAAATTTAAGAACAGGCACTGTTGCAAGAAATCAGAACACTGGTTGCCTATGCGAGTGTGGATTGACTAGAAGAAAGCACAAGGGAAATTTCTGGGCTGAAGATCATGTCTATATTTTGGTGATAGTGATTCCCTCAATCAAAACTCACTGAAATTTGCATTTAATATGCATTTCACTATATGTAAATTTTATTTCAAGAAAGAAACAACTCATGAATCAACCCTAACCTATATTGTGAAGCATATAACCACTGTTATGCAAATGGACTTTGGTATATATACTCCACACAAGCTCTGACAGGGGTGGGTAATTAGATTCATTTTTCATGGAAATCATTACAACTAGAGATTATTAACCTTGTTCCCTTAGTAACTGAGGATTCTTACTCGGCCAAAACATATTTTACTAATTGATAATCACAAAAGAAAGAACAAAATGTGGACTGAGAGAGAGAGCCTGGGATTTTAAGCTCTTCGAGTGTCTGCTTTTGTCATTGTTATACCACCATTGCATGGTGTAGGGCTGGTTTGGACAAGCCTCCAAAAATACCTGAATGAAAGAAATAGATGAGAAATACAAAAAAGCAGGGTAGGAAGAGGGAAGGAGAAGGCTTTCAGGGAGGAGGGAGAGGAAGGAAAGAGCACAAAGGAATCCCAAAGTGCATAACACTGTGTGGCATATCTTAAAGTCTTTGCTGCATTGGATCCGTCCATCCTGGGGTGGATCTCCCAGGAGAGCAGAGCAGCCCCAACTGCACAGCTTGGGGTGGGGGTGGGGAGTGCTGAAAATCATCCCCGTGTTTCAGAAATAGCCTATGTGATTATGAAATAGATGCAGCACTGAAACCTCATTCTGGGAAAGCAATTCAGGGAGAGCAGACATCTAGATTGACTACGATTATCTCATTGGAGAGATGGTTGGTAATAAACGTCTGTTTTCCTCCAAAAATATGGTGACAACAGGCATAAGAAATGCAACCTTAATAATTGAGAAATCAAGCTGTTTGCCCACAAATGGAAACTTCATTACATTGCTGACTTTTACCATTAGAGAAAAAAATGATGTCAGTTCATTGTCCTCTTCCCACCACCCCCAGATCTAAAAGAGAAGGACCGAATCAGACAGAGGCATTATATTTAAAAGGCATTATATTTGTATCTAAGGAGCTCATGCGATAGAGAAAGAGGACAGGCAGAGAGGATAAATCCAAGGAAATATAACACTGTGTATGGAAGGTTGAGGTCAGACAATCTGATATCCATTTCCAGTTCCTCCAGTGACCTTGGGCAAGTCATTTAACTTCCTGATAGCCAACGTCTTCATTTGCATGCTGTTTGTTTATGGAATGAATACAATTTCTCAGAAGTGGCCATGAAAACGGTTCTGCTGGGTAGATTCTATTCTCTCACTGGCTTCCAATGTATTTGTTAACTGTAAACAATTCTTCAAAAAGCAAAAATGAAAATCCCTAGTCACCTAATAAGGCGACAGTATGATAGCATGTTTAGTTTAAAATCATGATTGGATTGCTTGGTTCTTCCTGAACTTCTAGGAGTGCCTCCCATGCTGAGGGAAAACTTGATTCCAAATTTAAGGGTTTAATTTAGAACTAGGATTTTAGTCTTTTATGCTGTTGGACTATAATAATATTTTTCATTAATTCTAATCTGTATGTTCTCCAAAACTGCCATCACGGATTGAGATGTGTCATCATTGGAAAAGCGATAAAAGAGTAGGAGAGGCCTCTTTTTCTGCTATACCAAAGTGAAGAATGTCATGCCTGACATTGCTGGGCCTGAATCATAGAGAAAAAAAAAATACAAAGCCAGATCAAGTCCATCATGAAGCCTAGCTCTGGCAATGGTCACCAGCCTGGAAATTTTAACTCACGGGCATCTATAAAGTTAGTAATGCAGATGGGTGTGTGCCATTGCCACTTTTCCAAAACACCACAAAGAAGTAGTATCTTTACCTTTACAAAGGTGGCACCAAATCACATTCAGTGTACTCTTACTGATTATCTGCACTGATACCAGCACTACGGCCACCATTAAAAGTTCTGATTGGCAATTATGTAAATTTTTGACACAAGAATGGGGAAACAAATTATTATTACATATTCATGGTTTTTCGGTAGATGGAAAGTTTCCAAAAATAAGATGCATATGGGGAAATGTGAAAAACTCCACAGTGGTGGCATGACAGAGGACAATGGTCATTGAGCACCTAGGTCCTCAATTCACCCCAATACAGGCAGTTTTAGCTGCTTATAAACCAAAGGCTCAGCTAGATGGTGCCTTTTAAATTTTTATTTTATTTAAAAAATAAAACTCTTAGGGAACTATGCTATGGTTGGTCTGTATAATTAGGGAATAGATTTCATGTTTTTATCTCTGACTTCACAATTTATTTGGGACGACTAAGGGTGGAATTTCTAACCCAGGTGAATTTTTAAATGTAATTTGAGTAGTGATACTAGTTTGTTGCTTGGAGAGGTTTGCTTGATGTGAAGCCTACAGTAGGATGCCAAAGTCAACAATTGGAGGAAAATAAAAGCGTGGTTTTGTAGTAAGCCTCTTGTGGAACTGCTTGGCAAGCTATCAAAGAAGTGATGTCAGAACTTTTTTTTTTAATGCATGCAAAGAAAAAAAAACTTTCTAAATACTAGGACAAAGAGAAGTGAAAGCAAAATGAGTAAGGTAAACAATAGCTCTATTTTCAGCTTATCCACGAGATCATGTATGCCGAAGGATCAGAAGCCCTGGAGTCTGCCTTGTCTGCAAGTTCTACAGCCATTCGTCTTGTATCGGGCCCTACAAAACTCCAGGACCTACCTTCAGTTGTGGTCAGTTTGATTTACTAGCTGGAGTTCAAGATTCTTTTACAACACTAAAGAGTACACCAAACATCGATTGGTTAAAAAAAGTTCACACTTGAGTTAGTTCCCAAAAGACATAGTCAGAACAGGGTATTAATGGGGATTAATGATGGCACTGTGGTTCGATATTAGCAAAAGACCACGGTTAAAAATAAATGTGGATATCTCAAGGGAAGCAGGAAAGTCCAGGCTGGCAACAGTATAAAGACTAGAATTTTAAAATATGAAACTATGTTGACATTTCTCTCCTCTGTCTCTTTCCAAAATTTCCCAATATTGTCACATTATTAATATTAATGTTATTAATATTGTTATTGAATTATGCTCCTAGAGGAACAAATTACCCCCAACTACATTTTCCTGTAGTGCTTTTGGCAACTGGCTCTTCGGGTATAATTTCCACCTCAGAGAAGGGTTTCCATGAATAATAGCACAGTTTATTATTGCTGTGGGCCCTTGTCAGCCATTCTTCTAGCTCTTTGTCCAATATCCCAACACTTGCTAGACCAGTGTTTAGTCCTGGGAAAACTCTATGCAAAGCTTGAGAGATTTGGTTTCCCATACAACCCTGTGCTTATTTCATCAGAGAATATGCCATGTTGTGTTGACATATTTTACTCATCATCCTGTCTTTTCTATTAGACTGTAAGGTCTTTGAAGGCGGACATTATGTTTTGTCTACACTGTAACTGAGTATCTAGACTGGTAGGTTCTCAAAGGTTCTCAACAAGTACTTGTTGAATGAATGAGTTAACATTGAGTATTTTACTACTATCTGCACCATCATAACAATCACTACCACCATCACCAACATGGTCATCCCATGACCATAATCATCACCACCACCATCATTGGCACCATCGTCAACAACCAATACCACCATCAAACAATATTTGGTGCTTATCCTCTTTGGAACTCTCTCCTGAGGGACCCAATGCCTCTAGCTATTAAGAATTTTCTGGTTTAAACCTTTTTTCATTTATTCCCTGTTTCAAAATTCATTTATTCTGGATGTTCTGGATGCCATTTGGTTGGTGGTGGTTGTTGTTGTTTTCCCTAGGAGACAGCTACTTAACTTGATGTTGTAATTGTGTTATAGTACTAACATGTTGGTAGTGGCCTTCTAAGGTAATATGATCTGACAGCAAGAACACTATTTACTTCCAGTTCAGCCATTTATTTGTTATGTGACCTTAAGGGACATTATTTCCAAGGGCTTCTTCCCCTATCAGACTCCTGGAGAGTCTTGTAGATTTCATGTACTGATACTGTGTGCATTTCAACACAGATTTTCTGTTGATAAACTTTCAACTCAAAAGAGGGAACCTGGGGGCACCTGGGTGGCTCAGTGGGTTAAGCCTCTGCCTTCGACTCAGGTCATGATCTCAGGATCCTGGGATCGAGTCCTGCATTGGGCTCTCTGCTCAGCAGGGAGCCTGCTTCCCCCTCTCCCTCTGCTGCTCCCCCCACTTGTGCTCTCTCTCCTTCTCTCACTCTCTGTCAAATAAATAAATTCTTAAAAAAAAAAAAGAGGGAACCTGTATGGAGGTGAAATATTAGGAATTTCACAGAAAATAAGCAAGTGGTATCCACAACAGTGGCCACTCAAGCAGCAGTGTATCTCCCTGGAGAGCTTCTCTGCCCACAGTTGCTGCCAGATCCAGTCAGTCATGGGACAGGTAACCTAACCACCCAGCTGCCAGGCTATACTGTCATTGCCTTTCCCCTTTCCCAGAACCATGTTGTTTTTGTCTCAGATGGCATAACACACTGTTCAGATAGTCTGACAGAGGCTCAGAGTCCATGCCTGGTTTCTTCACAGTGATTCAAGGCCAGCAATGGGATGCTTTATTAATGCCCTGTGAGCAAAATGAATTTTCAGAAGGCACAAAGCATACTTCTACAATTTTCCTGGCACATTTCCTGGCAATTGTTCTGGTGGGGCCTGTCACATCAGATTTGAGGTAGAAAGAAAACAACAATCACACAATGTAATTTAAAGGAGAAAGTATAACTTTGGGCAAGTTTCTTCTTTTTTCTAATTTCCTCTATTTAAAATTTTTCTCTCTTCAGTCAGTCTGCAGTGTGGCTTTGGTAAAATGTACCACTCAGTATTTAGAAGGGCCTAAATAAAAGTCAGCTTATGTAAGGTTATAACATCTCAGACCCAATGCCCCAACAATGAGATTATAGGACTTTTAGACTTTCTTTCTCTTGTGAAAATCCACTAGCCCAAGGCTGTCCAGATTGTCATAAACTTTTCTAGTTATCACATCAAAGTGAAATAACAGCAACTCAAAATGAGGACAAAATAAGATACTGAATTTATAAAGGAAAAAAAAAAAGAAGAAAGGAGAACATTGGTTTGAAGAATAAAAGGATATATGTGCTACCACTGGGAATAGCAAACGTGATTTGAGCAGAGAGACAAAATTTTGTTTTAAGGATGAAGTGAGGCTTGGAGAGGTTGAGTGATTTGTCCTGAGTCACATAGTAAGTTAATGGTAGAGTCAGAGCTGAGGGTTCTGATCTGACATGGGCCAGAGCTCTTCCCATATGATGCTGCCTCCACTTTTGTTTCAGTAGAGAAACGAAAACCAGCAGGTGTTGATTTTTTAAAATAGATTTTATTTATTTATTTGAGAAAAAGAGTGAGCGAGAGAAAGCATGAGCAGGTCGGGGAGTTGGGGAGGTGTAGAGGGAGAGGAAGAAGCAGACTCCCCGCCAAGCAGGGACCCCAGTGTGAACCTCAATCCCAGGATGCCAGATTTATGATCAGAGCTGAAGACAGATGCTTAAACAACTGAACCAACTAGGTGCCCTGAAAAGCAGCAGGTTTTGAATGAGTTAAGGAGGGTGAGAGGAGAAGGTTATGTCCATTGCATAGGCTGGGAAACTGAATCACAGGAAGATTTAGTGCTGTGGTCCTCACTGGGGATAGTTTTGACCCCCAGGGAACATTTGGAAATATCTGAAGCCATTCCTGGTTGTCACAACAGGTGGGTGGAAGGTGCTACTGTCATCTCCAGGGTAGAAACCAGGTATGCAGCTAGAATCCTCTTGTGCCCAGACCAGCCCTGACAACAAGGAACTATCCAAGGTCATCGACACAGGACCATAAAGATTTTTATCTGGGGATTATGCCCTCAACAACCAGATTTATATTACTATTATTATCATTAGAAATTTTTCACACCTGAATTATTGTCTGTACTCATTTAGCATTACACATCCACCAACTCCCTGAAAATCTTCAGTGCTAGACTTTGTCATGACCACAGCAGGCAAACTTGTCTTTGGGGCCTCAATCATCTGCTCCTGCCTCTTGTTGCTACTGGGGCCTCTTCAGGTTGCTCATTCCAACTCCTTTGTGGCAGAAAATGATCCCAGGAAACTGAACTGAAGGCAGTGCCATACCCCTCCCAGAGAATTTGCATGTCACCATATCTGGCTGTTCTAGCGCTGGTATCCTGTGAAAGGAATTTCCAGCCTGTGAGATCAGGCTGGGCAGATATATAAGAAGAATTCCTAAAATACCCAGCAGCAGCCTCTGTTCTTCCCGCCGACGAGGCCAGCCCCCCGAGGAACCAGGCACAGGCTCCTCTGCCTTGGCATCAATGTTTTGACTGGACTCTAGCAACTTCAGAGCATTTTCTTTCTGGGCTAAGAATTAACACATCTCATATTTTAAGGCAAATTTTTGAGAAATTTGAGGGGGATCTTTGTTTTGTTTTTCTTTCAGTCTTTGTTTAACTTCACTCAACAATTTCAGGATAGATATCTAGAATTTGTGAACAGGAGAGGAACTGCCTCAATGACCAGAATTTTCAGATGCTCAATATTTCACTTTCTAAAATCATTATAACTGAATAGATTTTGAAAAGATTTACAGAGCTCTTCTAAGGATTAAAGGAGAAAATGGATATGAAAAGGCTTTGAAAGCTATCAAACATGTATTTTGTGTATGTAAACAACAATGGGGATGGAAAAAACTACTGTCCAAAATGACCCAGGATTAAATAATCAACAAAATTTAAAGAAAACATTCAGAATGGGAGAAGATATTTGCAAACGACATATATGATAAAGGGCTAGTATCCAAAATCATAAAGAACTTATCAAACTCAGTATCCCCCAAAATAATCTAGTTAAAAAATGGGCAGAAGACATGAACAGACATTTTCCAAAGAAGACATTCATATGGGTAACAGACACATGAAAAGATGCTCATCATCAGGGAAATACAAATCAAAACTACAATGAGATATCACCTCACACGTGTCATAATAGCTAAAATCAACAGTACAGGAAACAACAGATGTTGGTGAAGATATGGAGAAAGAGCAAGAAACAAAGAGAAAATTTGCTTTTTTTTAGAAAAGCAACTCTCAAACTGTTGGTGGGAATGCAAATTAGTACAGCCACTGTAAAAAACAATATGAAGTTTCCTCAAAAGGTTAAAAATAAAGCTACTTGATGATCCAGCAATTGTACTACTAGGTATTTATGCAAAGGATACAAAAATACTGATTCAAAGGGACAGATGTACCCAGATATTTATAGCAACATTATCAATAACAACCAAATTATGGAAAGAGCCCAAATGCCCATTGACTGATGAGTGGATAAAGAAGATGTGGTATATATAATGAAATATTACTCAGCCATCTAAAAGAATGAAATCTTGCCATTTGCAGTGATGTAGATGGAGCTAGAGTGTATTATGCTAAGGGAAATGAGTCAGTCAGAGAAAGACAAATACTATATGATTTAATTCATATGTAGAATTTAAGAAACAAAACAGATGAGTGTATGGAAAGGGTGGAAAACAGAGAGGCAAACCATAACTGACTCTTAACTATAGAGAAACACACTGACGGTTGATGGAAGGGAGGTAGGAGGAGGATGGGTTAAATGGGTGATGGGTATTGAGGGCACTTGATGTGATGAGCACTGGGTGTTATATGTAAGTAATGAATCATTAAATTCTACTTCTGAAACCTATATTACACTACATGTTAACTAACTAGAGTTTAAATAAAAACTTGAACCAAAACCAAAACCAAACCAAAACAAAACAGCGCAGGGTAGGGCCTCTGTCCCCTAATGCCCAAGACTACTCCATTCAAAAATAAAGCCAACTCAAACCAAACCAGCCCTCCCCACCTATCCCCATAGATTCTGTCTAGTTCTAAATCTTATAATTGGGTTATGGATTTTCAAAATTAGAACTCCATAGGCTTTTTGTAACTAATAACACTCAAGGCAATTTGCATTAAGATTGTGTGCCTAACACAAGATTCTAGCGCTTTTACTTGGCTAGATGCCACTAGATAAAGTATTGGGTTAGCTGCTTCATGTTTACTTCCCTCTTGCAGTGGCTTGTGTTAGGCCGTGATTTTTAAATTAGTAAAAATATTCACAATGTATGAGTAAGCTTAGGCTGGTGAGCGTGCCATTTCAGAATGCTAAAGAAGGTATTAGTTCATATTTAACCACTGAGAGCTGTTGTTTCTTTCTCACTGCAAACCTACAATGGTAACTTCAAAGAAAAAGAAAAATGGGAATCTTGTCTGGGAAACAGGAATAGCAGTGATCACCTACAGGTCTAATAAATATTGTTATAAATAGTTACTATAAAGAAATTCCTAAGTTCCTTAGAATTCACCATGTTTTCATTATACAATGTGAACTAACTACAAAAAACAAAATTGTCTTAAGATATTGGCTTTGTCTAAATAAAAATAAACAAAAATACCTAAAAAACAGCACTTCTTTTTTTTTTTTTAAAGATTTTATTTATTTATTTTGACAGAGAGAGATCACAAGTAGGCAGAGAGGCAGGCAGAGAGAGAGGAGGAAGCAGGCTCCCTGCAGAGCAGAGAACCCGATGCGGGGCTCGATCCCAGGACCCTGAGATCATGACCTGAGCCAAAGGCAGAGGCTTTAACCCACTGAGTCACCCAGGCACCCCAAAAACAGCACTTCTTAAAAGCTAACCAGAAATTATATTTCACATCATTCTCATTCTAATATGTTTGCATGAACAATATTGATTTTATTTAACTCCAACCAAACTCAAAGACAAAATTCTTCCAGAGAGAGAATTTGTTTTATAGAAAACTTAAGGAAATTAATAAGATAGATTTATTTTTTTTTCTCAGTCTTTGTATGAAATAGTATCCTGCTTAGTGTTGTTGTCAGGAATATTCTGCTCACTGACCAGATTTGGTATGCTTTAATGCACCAAAGGCAGGATCCATATGCTGTATTTATCAGGACAGCCCAGGACTACACAGTACCTGGGCATCACATTTTATCCACTTCACCACCTGACCCCAAACCTTCCTATTAATGATAATTCTATTCCCCCTCCTAGGAGCTATTCCATTGCAGGATCTCTGCATTTTTGAAGATGTTTCAGGATCTCCCTTAGAGAGCAGCATGGAAGGAAGAAATTGTCTAGATTGGGAGACTGCAGACCTGGGTTTCAGCTGAGGCTTTGTAACTGACAAACTGTTATCACCTTGTTTCCTAAATTGTAAAATGGTATGCATAATGTCTTCCCTACTCATCTCACACAATTAATGTGAAGAATTAACTACAAACTATAAGCTAAACTAACTTTCATAAACTATAAAGCCCTATGGTGAAGTGTTATTATAATAGAAGCTAGGATTTAGACTCATTTACTTCTTTATTCTTATAGTGGGTGTGAAAATGGAGAAAAGCTATATGTTGCAATTCTCTCTCTCTCTCTCTCTTTTTTTTTTTGGTGCTCCTTGATGTTTCTTTGTTTGATCAACAGATTATAGTTGTTGACATTTTCTCATGGTCACTCCTCAGTCCCAAGGCAAGAGATTCTAAGAATAAGTGGTCTGTGGTATCATGTCATCTATCACCATTTGTCTGAAGCCAAAGAAACATATAGTACTGAGATAAGATTTTGTTTCATAGCATTAGCAAGTCCAGGGAATTCAAATAAAAGTTTAAGTATAAGTCATCATTTCAACAACTCTTAATGAACTGGCATCTATACTGAGGCAAATGATGTGTAATCAACATAGTAATCAGTAATTGCTTACCATTGCAGACCCAACACGGCTGACTTTGATGGGATTCCCTCTACCAGAAAGATCCATCTGTGCTTTGTCCATCACATACAGGCAAGCGTCAAGGATGCCATCTTCAAACTATTTGGGAAAAATTAAAAAATAAAATGAAAAATATGAAGAAAGAAAAAAAGAGAAACTACTTAATGTCCACTCTGCAAGCCCAACATTCTCTGCCAAAAAAAAAAAAAAAAAGGAAAGCACAGCCTAATGTTTAGAGATGCGCATTTCATATAAAGTAATCACCCATAATCTTTAGTATGAAATATTAAAGTAGGAGGAAGAAAACATCCTCCTTTGTTTTTCAGTAAAATGGATAAAAACTTAAAAGCAAGCTAGAAACATCAATAGAACTACTGGAGACCTGGTATACTCAAGGATCATGAACTGACTTGAAGTTCTTCAGAAAACGTGTAAGTTAATTTAGAAGATTTCTTCAACATGTGGGCTCTAGTGCCAAAGGCAAAGGAATAAATGATGTACCAAAGTCAGGCCAAAGTTTTGAGACCTCAAAAATAACACAAATCCTTGCACATCTCAAAAATAAATGGCTCTCAAGTGTGTCATAGGGAGGTATTTCAGACCTGTATACCTTGCATTGATAATAGTAGGACACCTTGTGTCATGAATGATTGTCCAAGTTTTTTCCTCTTTTAAAATAAGGGAGACTCCATGGTCTCTTTGTCTTAAAGTCTTAAAAGACTCTACCTTTTAAAACAAGGTAAACTCCTCCAAAGAGAGGGCGGGAAGGTCTAGAGAAAGATTACATTATCAAGGGAACAGATTAGAAGTCCGTTCCATTGCAGGATCTCTCTGTTCTTAAAGATGTTTCAGGGGGCGCCTGGGTGGCTCAGTGGGTTAAGCCGCTGCCTTCGGCTCAGGTCATGATCTCAGAGTCCTGGGATCGAGCCCCGCATCGGGCTCTCTGCTCGGCGGGGAGCCTGCTTCCTCCTCTCTCTCTGCCTGCCTCTCTGCCTGCTTGTGATCTCTCTGTCAAATAAATAAATAAAATCTTTAAAAAAAAAAAAAGATGTTTCAGGACCTCTTACAGAGAGGAGCATGGGAGGCTGTTCATAGTTTGATTTCCTTAGAAAGAACTACTGGCACCATGCAACACCAGAATTTTTTTTTTTTTTTTAAAGAAAGGAACAAGGAAAAAATAGTAATAAAATAGCAAAATGGGGAAATTTCACCTATACTGGATCTCACTGAATAAGAGATCTGAAAACCTTGTATATCCACCCACGTACTTGTGACAGAAACCACAATTTTAATGGCTAATTACTATGTAGTTCTTTATTAAATCTAGTTAAAACACCAACTTTCTGGGGACCCTAAACTGATAGGATGGATGTTACAATGTAAGGGCACTAGTTCTTCAGATATGTAAAGAATTCATCATTCTGGTTCTTATTAAGTACCATCTCTCAGTCTGTGGGACATAAAAGAGTGAACTGGAGAGGTAAAGAGATAGTCACAGGACTAGTTGTTTGCCTGCACCATTGCAAACTACTGGCTTGGATATTTGTTTGGACTAAAAGACCCAAATTAAGGGACTCTGAGTGACAACAGAGACAGATGGTGGCTCTGCTCAAGGGTGTCTACCCAAAGGCTACTCAGCATGCTGGCTGAGGAGAACCCTGATCACTTGGGATTCTTTCCCACTCTTCCCTGTTGCCCACCTTGGTGTCTTCTTTCCTTATTAGCTCTCTACAAAATGTTACTTTGGGGACACAAATAGAATCACACCTAAACATTAGGAATTAGGGCACTAGACAATAGGCAATATCATGGGTTGTATGTCATTCAGGAGGGGAAGGCTTGCAACCAGGAAGCCAGGCTGGGATCCAAAAACAGGAGAAGAGCACACAGATGAATAGCTTGACAGGACATCAGAAGTGCAGGTGACCAAGGCTGAGCACTGGGCATGCAATTCTCAGGAGTTCAGGTGGAGAAGTGGGTTGTAAAGTCAGGCAGACAAGACAAGAACTAGTGATGACATTGATCCCAATGGCCAGGCTGGATCAGAGGTAAGGGAGGCAGGGAAAGCTCATATGGAAGTCAAAAGAAGGCATCAGAAACCAAGAAAATATGATGCAACCTGGTGAGGCCAGGTTCCACGAAATCTACCCTCCTGGATACACATAACAATGGTATACAATTCCAATCATCTCATCCATACTCTCCGAGAATGACACACTCATCTTTTCTCATGTTGCTAATGAAGGGTCTTCACTGAATCACAGGACATACATTCTTAGGGGAATATGGCAGAAATATCAGTCACTTTTTCCATTGTTAGAGATATCCAACTGAAATAGTTTGGATTATTGAATATCTTAAATGGAATACTATTTATTATTTTATATCCAAACAGTAATGTGAGATTCTAGTTGATAAAATGTCTCAAGGTAAAAGTCCAGTGGGCCCTTCTTTGATGAAATGGTGATAGTCTTTTCTAATTCTAATTTCTAATTTTCTCGGATCTTATACTAACAACAATTTAAAAAAGGGGATTTCTTTGAGTTGAGAACACACCTTGCAGTATCCTTTGCAGCAGCATCAAAAAACTTTACCTTATAAAAAAAGGAAAAAGCCTATTCCGTGTTGAAGAACAAGGTCTAAGCTAATGAGATTTGACTGTACTGGATGCCAAGCATTTCTCACTAGAATGCCATGTTATCCATAGAATCTCTGATCTCGGTAACCTTGTAATACCTGAAGATATGTGCTTTCAGTGGATAAATTACATAGTTGCCTTTCGAAGTCTCTGCTCATGTGTTGTCGGCCTTGCAGTCTCAGATCCTCAAAAGCAGGAAATTGTGTATGTCTGATATCAACATATGGCCTTGTAGTGATACATGTGACAAAAAAATATTAAGGAAAAATGTCCTTGACAATGACAAATGTTAAATGGCTCACCTGACCATAGCTCCAGCTTCTACTCTTGATGTCATTGAAGTCTCCATAAAAAATAACCCCAATGTCATTCAGGACATATTCTTCCTTTTCTTTCTCATCATCCAGGTACACAGCATCCTCTGTGTCAGAATTCAAAGATAATGACCATTATCAAACCAGACTGCTTTAATATACTTGTAAGTTTGTTCTGGTCCTAAGTGGCATTTTAATCAACTAAATGAAAAACAAAAAAGTCTTTTGTTTCACTAAAGAGAGCTCATTTCCCGATATGTAATTTCGGCAATGGTGAACCTAATCCGTAGCCAAGATCAGCATCCAAAGGATGACATTTGTCAGCAAAATGCTGACAAACTCTGGTTCTTTAAATTCCAAGTAGTACAATTAAATTGACATGTCTCATTAAACATTTTTAGGATTCTGGGACATCAGTAGTTTCAGAATCAGAATTCTGTGATGCAGATACAAATCTGTTACACAGATCAAAAAATAATTTCCAAGCTATTAACATTAATAGGAAACTAGCTGAACTGAAATGATTTTTAAAACAAGGCTGGGATGTGTTAGAAGAATCTGGCATGGTCTGTCCTGCCTGGTGTGTGGCCTCATGAACAGGAGGAGACAGGCTGGGGGTTGTTTCCTAACAGTGAGCAATCCTTGTGGATGTGCTTGCTGGTAAGTATGTGTGTCCGACCAGTCTTCCAAGTCAGCTTCTTCCACTGCAAGGGCTTTTCTCCCTGTGGCCATAATCTCAGGAAGGCCACGCTCCCCATCTGTCTGCTTCATAATTAGCCTGATATTTATTTCCAGACCAGGTATGAAAGCCGCAAAAGCATCACTAACAAAGGCGGGACCATACAGGTACGCTCAGGTAAATTTGCATGGTTGGAATAGGGAGACATTTGATTCTGACTGGGGACACGGTTTATTATGTTTCTCTGGCTCCCTATTACCTTTTCGGAGTTGTATCCTCCTCATTCTTTAAGACTTTTATCATTTTCTTTGGAGTAGATGTCAAACTTGGCTGCATATTAGAATCATCTGAGTAGATTTAAAAACCTTTGATTCCATCTGAACTGAACTCTAGATTAATTAAATCAGAATTTCTGGGGGCTGGGGGCAAGATCCAGATATCAAGTGTTTGTTTATTTTTTCCTTTATAATTTTATTTATTTATTTATTTATTTCAAGCTCTCTAGTGATTCTGATATGCAACCCAAACTGAGAACAAATGCTCTAGCCCTTTGCTATTCAAAAGAATCATTGAAATACCAGTAGCTTCAGCATTACCTGGGAGTTAGTGAGAAATGCAGAGTCTCAGGCCCCAGCTCAAGACCTAAGGAATCACACTCTGCATATTAAGATCTGAAGGGGATTTATGTATACATTAAGGTTTGCAAAGCATGGCTCAGTCCAGCCAGTTTAGATCCCCATTCTGGGTTATATTATAGCTGTGATTAAATCTCTTGGAGACTCCTTGGTTTTATCTTCTCCCCAGTACTTTCTTATATCTTCCTCTTTCTACTCTCTACCTCTTGCCTACTATTTGGTTGGTTTTCTGCAAACACACACACACACACACTTACACAGATACTAAGGTCCAAAAACTGCACATATTTAAAGTGTGCAATTTCACAATCAAAATAATACAGTTATCCATCACTCCAAAATTTTCTTGTGTTCCTTCGTAATTCCTCCCTCTGGATTCTCTCTCTGACCTCTCACTCCTACCAGGGAGCCATTAATCTGCCGTCTGTCATTGTAAATTCATTTGCATTTCTTGGAATTTTATATGAAAAGAATCCTCAGTGTGTACTTTTTTGGGGGTCTAGCATCTTTTATTCAGGCTAGTTATTTGAAATTCATTGATGTCATATCAATAGCTCATTCATCCCAAAGCCATTTCATGTTTCCAGGGAAATCAGAGTCATACGACAAATGTACTGCAGCCTTCCCTCTTCCCTTGCAGATGTGAGCTCTGATGCTTCACATTGGCCATTCAGGGTCTGGAGACAGAATGCCATGGATTTACCAGTAGTCTGTGCCTAGGCATATGGCCCCTAAACCAAAGTGAGAGCTTCCTTTCTAAGTGGAACAAACCAGAGCCGTGACAACTGTGTTAGAGGTCAGTGTTTCTGAGCAGAAATATGAAAGAACACTTTTAAAAGAAAATCTCATAAGGGTGAGTGTGAAGGGGCATTGACCGTTTACATGCATAGTCCTCCACCAGATATAATCAAACACCCTGGAAAGTAAAGGCTACTTTTGCTTTCATCTTTTTATAATAGTGGCTTAACTATTGTGACCATTGTGATAAAAAACATCTTAGTCAAGTGGGTTTCAGAGGCCTGTTACTGAGACAGAAATCTCCTCTTAAGATCACTGAAGTCTAGAAGTGCCATTTGGCAATGTGTTTTTAACACGTTTTCATTATAATATGAGATGTTTATAGCCTTGTCCTATAAGATATTAGAAATTGGATTGTATTATAGAGCTACTATAATTTAAATGGTTGGTATAAAAATAGATTAATGGGTCTAAATAGAGAGCTTAGAAATAGATGTTACCGTATGCATGTTTCTATGAAATCAATATATGATAAAGAAAATACTATAAATTAAAGATGACTGGAGTGTTTATTAAATTCAGCTAAGAAAATTGGCTGGTTGTGAAAAGTAACTTCTCTGTACATCAAAATAAATTGAAAATTAATTTAAAACCTGAATTGAAAAAGAGAAAGCATAAGAAATTTAAAATAAAAATAAAAAATTGAATATTTGGTCTCTAGATGAAAAAGTTTTATCTAAACAAAAATAATAGAAAAAATTTTTAAAAAGATTTAAAAATTTTTATTATTTATTTATTTATTTATTTCAGAGGTGGAGAGGGAGAGTGAGTGTGAGTCGAGGGGTGGGTGGATGGGGCAGAATGAGAGGGAGAGATACAATCTTCAGCAGGCTCCACACCCAGAGCAGAGCCCAATATAGGCCTTGATCCCACAACCCTGAAATCATGACATGAACTGAAGAATTGGAAGCCCAACTGACTGAACCACCCAGATGTCCCTCAGTTTTTTTTTAAATATAAATATAGCTTTTGAATTTCAGATATAATGTAATTTAAAAGTGCACTAGAGAAATATTTGCAACAACAGAAAACCTTAGCAAATTTTCCTTATACATAAAGAATTTTAATAAACTGATGAGAAAATCAAAAGTGCTTTTAAAAAGTCAACAAAAGGGGGACGCCTGGGTGGCTCAATTGGTTAAGCAGCTGCCTTCAGCTCAGGTCATGATCCCAGCGTCCTGGGATCGAGTCCCACATCGGGCTCCTTGCTTGGCGGGGAGCCTGCTTCTCCCTCTGCCTCTGCCTGCCATTCTGTCTGCCTGTGCTCGCTCGCTCTCCTCTCTCTCCGACAAATAAATAAAATCTTTAAAAAAAAAAAAAGTCAACAAAAGGAAAATGGTTTCACAGAGAGGAAATGGAAACAGAAAATAAATATATAAAGACAATTTTAACTTAGTAACCTAAGAAGTGCAAAGGTTTGCAAGTAAATTTTCATCCACAAAAATATAATTTCAATCTATTTTTATTCTTTTACAGATAATATTTTTAAAGTTGGCTTTAAGATTTGTTTTTTTCTTTGAAGTTTTGACATTTAAACAGTTTGCATCTAGGTGTGGGTCTTTTTTCATTTACTAGGTTTGATATACTCTGATCCTTTACAGTTTGACAATATGAGTTTTTCTTTAGCTCTGGGAATTTCTTTCTCTTTTATCTTTGACTATTTTCTTCTTTTTATTTTTCTGTATTTTCTTATAATAAAATGCCTTTTAGGCAGATGTTGAACTTTCCAGATAATCTCCATTCCTCTTATTCCTCTTATCATACTTCTCTATCTCTCTCTGTCTCTCTCCTTCTTTGTCTGTCTCTCTATATATGATATATATACATATATATGTATTATATAAGAAATATATGTATTATATAAGAATGTATATTAAGAAAGAATATCATCAGCACTTCCAGAAGAATTGAGGAATTCCTGGGACAAAAAAAATGGTTGAATGAAGTATGGTATATAATGAATAGCTATATAAAAACACTGGAAAGATCTCTATATATTGCTGTGGAAGAATATCCAGGATCTCATTAGGCAAAAAAAAGTGCACAAAAATGTATATAGTTTACTGCCTTTTATTTAAGAAAGAAGGGAAGTAAATAGATAGCTAGATACATATTTATATACATTCACATATGTGCTTATATTTTTAAATGTAGAGATAAGCCAAAAATTAACAAAATTATTATCTAAAGTGTAGAAGGGATGGTTGGGAGTTAGACTATCTCTCTAAAGTGTCTTTATTGCTTTGTAACTTGACTTTGGGGTTACATAAATGTTTTGTAAAGTCACAAAACAAAACTAAATAGAAATAAAAGACAAAGCAATTTTTAAATAAATGAAGCCAAAATGGAGCAAATGAACATGACTGTGTAAATAGATTAGTGGATTAACCACAGAAAACTATTTCAAGTTACTTTAAAACAGAGTAATTTCACTATATATCCCCAGAGTATTTTCACTATATATCCCCACTATATATTCTTTACCATAAAGAAAAACTGTAAAATAACTATATTGCTACTAATAATATTGATATTGCTATTTTGAAATAAATATAACATAAGCAATCATGTTAATGACATTAGAAACCAAGATCTGCAGGATAAGAGAAAAAATGCATAAGCAAAATCAAATAAATAAAATTTGAAATCTTGTATTTTAACTTCAAGCAACTTATTACATAATATTCCTTTGCAAATCATTTTAGATTTAGTGCTATTTTTCCTCAATTGCTTTACTAATTTTTTTTTTTATATCTGGAGGGAAAGGCATTCTTTCATTTTTCTTTTCATAATGACTTGCAGGCCTGATATGATACTTAATACTGTAGCTGCCAGAAACTGGTATTGTAACTCTTGCTGCTACGGAGTGAGAGCTGGACTGATTTTGAATAAGAATGAAAGGATTAAAAAATCTGATTTAAAAAAGAAGTTTTCTTTAAAATCTTTGTAAAATGGGGGCATCTGGGAGGCACAGTCACTTAAGAGTCTAACTCTTGAATTCACCCAGGTCATGATCTCAGGATTGTGAGATCAAGCCCCACATCGGGCTCTACACTGGACATGGAGCCTGCTTAAGATTCTCTCTCCCCCTCTCTCTCCCCTTCTCCCTTCCCCCACCCCCCCAAAAAAACCCCAAATAAATAAAATCTTTGTAAAATGGCTGTAAGACTGACTCATCCTTGGAAAGCATCATAACTGATTGAGGTTTACATGGTTGCTGGCCCTCCCAGCTCCAAACATTTCTGTAAGTTACTGTGTGCCCGTGATTCCTCTTTTAATCTTATATGCACACTCATTTCCTTACTCAAGAGAAAGAAAAACATATTTAAAAAAAAGAAAAAATGTGGGGTGCCTGGGTGGCTCAGTGGGTTAAGCCTCTCTCTTCGGCTTGGGTCATGATCCCAGGGTCCTGGGATCGAGCCCCGCATCAGGCTCTCTGTTCAGCGGGGAGCCTGCTTCCCTTCCTCTCTCTCTCTACCTGCTCTCTGCCTACTTGTGATTTCTGTCTGTCAAATAAATAAATAAAATCTTAAAAAAAAAAGAAAAAATGTATTGAATAAATAAACTTAATATATAAAATTATTAAATACTTCTTTAAATAATGTAACTTAGTCATTACAGTATGTCAATGATAAATTCAAAGAACTTTTTTTTTCCCCTGAAAATGCTACCTGGAGACTATTTTGCAAATGTAGGTGTTTTGTAAAATAATCTTGAAAACATACATTGACATGTTTTTGGTCAGATTGCATTAGGCTTAATTTGTTTTGTTTTGTTTTTAATTTGAAAATGACTTTAGTATGGAAAATTCCATGGTTGCCATATTCTGACATTAAGAGATGTATATCAGAGCAGTAATACTGCAGAAATATTAATGAGTATAAACTTTGGGGGTGAGGGGCTTATGTGTTTCTTCTCTGCCTATCCTTGTCAATTAAGGTATTTTTTTTCTTGACTCATAAATCCTTTGATGCTTTTAGCCAGAAATTAGCCTTATAAAGCTATTTTTGAGTATAGTTTTTGTGGAAAAAAAATTCGCTTTGGTAATAAATTTTCCAAGCTGAACTCACTCTAGCAAGATATTTTTCAGTTCTTTTATTTTATTAGGCTCTGCACTTTTTCTGTAATATTTTGTAACACTTGACTTTTTTGTATTTTTGCCACTTGAAAGGTTGGTGTAGTTGGTCTGTAATTAAGTTTCAAATTTAAAACCACTGTTAGTTTTGTAATCAAAATATAGGTATTTTTGTCTTTGTACATGTCATTCCACCTACAGCTCTACCTGGAATCCCATTGATCTTCTAGCTACCATTTATTTCTTCACAGTTCACAAATGAAGAATATGAAATTCGGTGAATGCAGTTACTAATCCTGTTGGGGAATGACTCTCATTTAACCAAAATTAAAATGTATTTTCACTAAAATGAAGATACAAGTTGATGATACACTCTGAAGTTGGAAGACCTTCTCACTTAAGACTCTGAAGTGATTTATTCAACTAAGTTCTAGGTTACTACTCTTTACTTTGTTCACCCATTGGGGATTGTGATTTTTTAAATGTTGAAAGATGGCCATTCTAATGACTGTCAAATATCCGTTTTAGGAAGATATAGTATGAAAAATTTAAAAAATATGTATGAAGGAAGAGACTGGTTATCTCTTCCCATATTGTTGTGCTTATTCTCTTATGGTCTACAAATACATTTTTGGAAGTTTGCTTTCACCATGATTTTTCATCAACAAATATTATTATGAGATTTTTTTCCATTTATACTAGTCCCTGAAATACTATGAAGTGTTTCAATCAGAGCATACTATGATAATCAGAAATCTAATTCCATTAAAATAAAATATCAAACAAAAGAATTTTTAAAAAAATAAATTTAAGTTGAAAATATCAGTAATAGCTCATGATACATTTTCTCTTTAGAAACCACATTGTTAAATTCTATCCACAGAAAAGAAATAGAAAAAACAACCAATATAGTAGCAATGAATCTCTCGAGCCTGGACTATGGTCTCTAAGTACCATTCCATTCCCTTCCCCCTTTCATACTAGAATGTACTCAGGTTCCTATGAGAAATGACTCATTACAAATCTGGGTAAGGAAATGTACAAGACCAGCTTGAAATACTTCTTCTTACCAGAAAATAAAGAGGCTATTAAAGATTCTAGGAGTCATGACAAAGGAATCAGAAATAAACTTGAAAGCTCCCACTGTCCAAGAATAAGACAATTCTAGTATCAAAAAATAAGTCATCACAAAGGATTAAAAAAATCAATATTCATAGATTTATAGTAATTTTAAAAATTCATTGGTTATCTTTGCAGGTTGCTAAAAACCAACTCATTATTCTGATAACTTAGAAATAAGGAAAGGGACACATATCTAGACTTCTTATATGAATACTTCCTCAAGGCAACAAAATAATTGATGTTAATAGATGCAGAAGGAATGGTAGATTAGAATATTGCCATTTTGCAATCCCTAATGAAATAATGAATCTAGGCTAAAATCATTTGTTAAAAGGCTAGTGGGGAATTTCATAATGGATGTAAGACTGACAAAACCTGATCCTATTGATAACTCTAAACATCACTAAAAGAGGGGCAACCAGACATCATGTATCTCCTGATGGGATGGATGCCCTGGGAAGTGTACAGTATGACTTACATAGTATTTTTGCTCTACCTTCTTATCCCTAACACAAAAAGAAAATTATTCTCTTGAAGATAAATCTGATTGAGTCTCAGATCAAACTAACCACTTAATAAATAAGGGGCTAGAGGAATGTTACATGACACCAGGTGATAGCATAGATACAGCAAAATCTTGATAACTATTGAATCTGGGACATATGTAAGTAGATATTAATTGTACTACTTTTTCTACTTTTGAGTTGTTTGAAAGTTTTAATAATAAAAATAAACCCTGCTGAAGAGCATAAGAGAACTTGAATAAATAAAAACATTAAAGATGTTTCTAATTGCTTATGAAGATTCAAAATTATAAAAATTTATGAATTCTACCCAAATTAGTTTCTATATTAAATGAAAACCCAACCAAAATTCCACTCATACTTTTTTAGAATTCTGCATGCTGATTTAAACGTTTATCTGAAAAGACAATGTGAAAAAATAACCCAAAAATAAAATGTTGAAAATAAAGAAAAATGGGGGGAATTTCCCCATGGTAAACTGAACTTTGGTTCTAATCCATCTGATCCTGTATCCACGCTTTTGTCATGTAACTACATATCCTTCTTTCTAAAGGTAGAATGTCCCCCTTTTGACTTTGGGGCTTACTTTGGCTGAAAGGGTGTTGGTTGATGTGATGCAGGCAGGGGTTTGAAATGTGCTTGCACACTTGAGCATATGCTGTTGCATTTCTGCTATCACCATGAGAAAAACATATCCTAGCAACCCCACTAGCCACAGGAGGATGAGAGACACATGGAGCACAGTATCTCTACAGTGGGGTGGTAAGGAGTGGGACCTCTCTGGCTATTCTCAGTGCAGAGCTGGCCAGTCCATTCCAGTCTACAGTGGCCCAACCATAGACAAGCCAGATCCATGAGATAACATGCTTGTTGTTATAGACCAGTGACATTTTCTGGTCCTCTCCTAATGAGCATTACTGTGATTATAGCCAGCTAAAACAACGCTATAATGAAAACTGATTTTGACATAGTAATAGATAAATACATGAATAGAGCTAAATGTATATTAAAACTTAGTAGATGATAAAGATGGCATTTAAAATCAACAGGTAATGATATATCTGATCAATAAATGATGCTTTGATGACTGGCTATTCCTGTGAGAAAAAATTTTCCCTAAGATCTTTTTCTCCCACTAACACAAAATTTATCAATAGATTTAAAAAGATTCATGTGTGTCTCTTCCTGCCAACCCTTAATTCACCTAAATTGTCCCAGATATGAACAGGTCAAGAAATGCAATGTTCAATATATATATACAAAATGTTGAACTTCATTAATAATTAGAGATACATGAATTAAACCATGAAATGTTAATGTATTACCAAATTTTGTCCATCATGTTAGCAAATATTAAAACAAATGATAATACCTGGTGTCAATGAAGGCATGAAGATATGAATATTCTCTTGTGCTGTGCTGTATTATAAATTGCAGCAGCATCTTTTAAAAAGATTTTATTTATTATTTATTTATTTGACAGACAGAGATCATAAGCAGGCAGAGAGGCAGGAAGAGAGAGAGGGGGAAGTGGGCTCCCTGCTGAGCAGAGAGCCCGATGTGGGGCTTGATCCCAGGAACCTGGGATCATGACCTGAGCCAAAGGCAGAGGCTTAATCCACTGACCCACCCAGGCGCCCCTACAGCAGCATTTTTAAAGGAGTAATTTGGCAGTATCTATGCAAATTCAAAATGTGAATTGATTTTGACCAAGCAATGCCATTTCTAGATATACGTTCTACAGAAATATGTCTGTTTAACATCTATGTGAAATATTCAATATAGCACAGTATGCTATTGTGAAAATGGGAGGAAATTAAAATATTTGTAAGCAAAAGACCAAATTGATTATGGTACAACCACACCCAGTAGTCATTAAAAGGAATATGTATGTACTGATATATAAAACTTTCCAAGATATATTACGTAAGGAGGTAAAGAATAGAGACATTGTATAAACAATGTCCCCTATGTTTTGGGGAAAAAAAACTCTATAGAAGTATATATGTAAAATTATAGCAAAGTATCCAGAACAATACAGAAATCAAGAAAGTTAAAGTTAACAATCCAGAAAGTTAAAGTTTTCTAAGGAAGTGAGAATCAGAGAGTAGTGAGAAGGAAATTTCACTTTTTACCGTATGTATAACTACATGTGTTATTTGAAAAGGACATTCAATTAATTGAGGGCAATTCAATTAATTGTCAGATTAAAATTAAAATCATTCAAAAATTCATCAAGGGGTGCTTGGGCGGCTTAGTTGGTTAAGCAACCAACTCCTGGTTTCCAGTTAGGGTTGTGAGATCGAGCCCTAATGGGGTCAGTGCTCAGCATGGAGTCTGTTTGACATTCTCCCCCTCTCCCTCCCACCTCTACCCTACCCCCTGCCCATGCATGTGTGCATGCACTCTCTCTCTCAACTAACCAGATAAATAAAATCTTTAAAAAAATGCATTAAATGGATGGAAATACACCAAAATGTTAACAGTGTCTGTGATTTGTAGATCTCTGAGTTCCTTTCATGCTTCCATTATTTGTATTCTATAAGGCTTTCATCATTAGATGAGAGTTTTAAGACATTTTTAAAAAGTTTGTTTTGAATGTTGCATTTCAGTGATGCACCTATTTAATAAGAGGTTATGTTCAGCTCTTAAATATCACTTTTTCCTCCTTAGTAGATATCATCATATAACCATGCCTTGTAAATTTCCTTCAGGTCTCCCTGCATCCTTTTCTTCCCAGCACAGGTTGGATTAAACCTTGTTCCCCTAGTGTCCTATGGATACTGCAGTCACATCCATCTGTATGGAGATTATTCTGTAATTTTGTTATTAATTGAGAATGCCTGTTTTTAGTATTTACCGTGTGCCAGGAAATTTCTGAGTATGGTAAAACAACAACAACAATAAACTCACTGAAACTCCTAACACCTCTAAGAGGAAGGTATTACCTTTCCCTCATTTTATAGATGAGGAAGCTAAGGAAAATATAAGTAAAATATCTTTGTTAAGGCCATAGTGCTAGTAAGAGGTGAAATCAGGACTTGAATCCTAAGCTGTTCCCCAAGTAGACTATGACTCTTGAGTCCAAGGGATCAGGTCTTGTATCCCCAGCACACAGGACAGAGAGCCTGGGAACATAACGCAATAAATGTCTACAGCAAGATTGAGAGGTGGGGATGGATGTCTGGAGCTTGGAGAGTGAGAGAAGAAGAAAGTGATGGATTTACTATTGGTGTTATTACTATTAATGCTATTAATGCTATTACTATAATAGCATTAGTGCTATTACTAGCACTATGGCCTTAACAAAGATATTTTACTTATATTTTCCTTAGCTTAGGTTATTATCGATGGGAACTTACAAATTTAAATGGTAAACTATGAATAAGGAGGAGTTTGAGACCAGGCCACCCTTTTCCTTCCAGAGGCTGAATTAAATCTCACTTCACAACCAGCGGGCATAATCATGAATCTACAACAAGCCAAGGAAGTCAAATGGGAAGTCTTGATTTTAATTTTAAATTTATTTATGATTTTAAAAGAAGATTGAGGGTAGAAAGCAGTGCTTTTTTTCCCCTGTTTTTTTTTTTTTCAGATCTGTCACTTTAAAATATAGTTGTCCAAAGCTAAGATTAAAAAAATAAAAAAAAGAAATTACATCACCATGGAAACTCCAAAAAACTCCCTATGTTTGATAGGCTAACAAAGATGGAAGACTTAATCATTTGTCTCTGGACACTTTTATTGTTGGTGTTTTGGTGTTTTTGATTGTTTGTTTTAATTTCTGGTTTGTTTCAGAAGCGTATTGAGGTTTTATTAGATTCTGGAGCAAAAACTGGTTCTCTACCTTTGTAAAATGGAGGATGCTACTAAAAGTAAAAACAGTGACAATAACCCACTGTTCTAGATACCAATTTGAACTGCTGGAAAGTGTGTGTGTGTGTGTGTGTGTGTGTGTGTGTGTATACAAGTATGGGGATTGGGAGCTATACCTCTTAAATCTATGCAAGTTGGAAGCAGGAGGTAGGTCTAAAGAGATCATAGAGTTAGAAGCAGCACCAAGGACCTACTGACAACTTCTTGATACTAAGTGACCTCTGGCAAATTAAACTCAAGAGGAAAACAGATTCCACATGGCATCATTGGCGAATATGGCATGATACCTCCATCTGCTTTCAACATGCCTTATAAAGAACTGCCTTTCCAAGGTTACTGATAGGAGGCAAGTAGTAAAGAAGAATTATCTCATTTATTTTACTATTCCTCTGGTGGGGATAACGTATTAGTTTAAACAACAACAGCAGCAACAACATTGTGGGCTGAGAATTTTGGGATTCACTTATAGGGCTGATTTTAGCCCCCTTGGAAATTACCACTTGCCTCCCCACACACAGAGAAAGTAAGAATTTATGACAAACATGTAAAAAGGAATGCTGAGCCTATTCATTTTAGTATCTGTATAACTGCTTTGAGAGAAGGATGGATATTCATCACTGCCTAGGCTGAAAATTTCCTTTTGCTTATTTACATGCTATTTTAAAGTTAAAGTAAGTCCCATTTTGAAAGTCCTTAAAGTCAAGCTCTGCAAAGCAAACTCAGGGGTGAAAGAAAACTACAGTGCCAGGAATGTTATCACATAAGTTGTCTCTGAAGAGACCGCCTACCAGCTTAAATCAGAATTTGGTTTTGTTTCTGATCCTTTGGAAGAAATAATAGTGTGGTTCCTTCAAAAAGGCAAAATGTGTCACCTCTTTAGAGAAGGGAAAAATTTTGAGAGAGGGGATTGGGAATAACTTTTACCTGCCTCCCCTTTCTATAACAGCTGAGCATCACTGAAGAAAGAAGGAAGACATGTTGGATGCATGTAATCACTCTTCAAGGGAGTGGCTTCACATGTGGAGCAAATGTGGCTCTAGGTTGGTGCCATCATGGTAGCTTTTCCATCTCAAAGTAGAGCAGAGGGGGTGGTGAACCCCAGAAGTCTGTGTGTGTTATTGGCGTGTTAAGAATCACTTCATGGGGCGCCTGGATGGCTCAGTGGGTTAAAGCCTCTGCCTTCGGCTCGGGTCATGATCCCAGGGTCCTGGGATCGAGCCCCACGTCGGGCTCTCTGCTCAGCGGGGAGCCTGCTTCCTCCTCTCTCTCTGCCTGCCTCTCTGTCTACTTGTGATCTCTGTCTGTCAAATAAATAAATAAAATCTAAAAAAAAAAAAAGAAAAAAAAAAGAATCACTTCATATCTCTGAGAAATGGGAAATGATAGAGCACAGAAAAGAATGGCATTTCTAGAGTCGGTGCTTTTGTGTTTTTCCTTTGGAAGGATCCAAAGTCGCTGTCTTCCTAAAATGGTTTAATACAGCCAATCTTGAGGTCCACCTTCGCACTCATTAACTCTGGAATGAAATAAATCCAAGAAACACAAGTAAGGAGTTCCTCAACAATTGGGTCCATTTCATTCCTTGCAAACATATTGTATTATGTTACATCTTAGACCAGCTTGGGAAGTTTATTTGATTTGTGCTAATTTACTAGTTTTGCTGGCTAAGGGCTTTTCAGGTACTTAAATATCTTCAGAAGATAGACTATTATTCATAAAGCAGTTCTACAAAGAAAATGTCAGAGATTCTTTACTTAGTATCCTCAAAGAGAGCCTGTGCCCTTGTTGGCATCCTTATTATTATTTTTCTTTTTTGCAAAGAAAACTGTCGTTTGATCTTATAGCTATCAACCTGGTTTTGTTTTTATTTATTTACTTGTTTGTTTGTTTATTTTTAACAGCAGGACTTTCAATGTTGTAGAACATCATAGAAGCTTCTCTGCCTGACACCTACTTCTTTTTCTCTTATTACACAAGATGGGATGCCAGTGGTTCTGGTTTTAAAGATAAAAGAGAGTATCCTGACCGAATCAGAATATCCAGGTTTTAGCCCTAGCTTGTTTCCTATTCTTTTATACGACCTTGAGAAATTTATCTAACACCACAGAGTCTGTTTCCTCTCTTGAAATGTGAGGTTCATAATTCTCTCTCTGACCTTCAGAATGATGGTTATCAGTTCAATTCAGCACACATTTGTTGAACATTTAACTTGGTGCCTGGCACAATGCTAGGCTGAATGAGAGAAGAATCCTGCTTCCCAAAATACATAATGCAGAGAGATGCTGGCTTTGAGCACTCTTTGTAGAATATAAACAACTACACATAGAAGGAATTAGATACCATATGAATCGGCTGATGAATGTGGTTCTGGATTAGACCCTTTCAGCTCTGCTCCTTCCAGAGCATCTCAAAAACAGCTTTGGACCTTGATTCTAGGGTCATCTACGTGCCATTGGAAAGAATGTCTACTGTGAGCTCTCTGAGCTCCCTGCTCACTGCAATGTGATACTGAATAATATTTGCTTGGTGTGAAAAGGATGAATGAGCCTCCATATCACTGGAAAGAGTGTTATGTGCTGTTTTATTAAATAGGAGTTTTGAATAAATAAGGGCTTAAAATTTTCATATAAGCTTTTTAAAAAAATTTTTAAAAATTTCATAAAAATTCAAGTAACCAACCATCTGATTGTTATTCCAGGCAAATACTATTCTAGGGGTTGGGGAGGGTACAAAGATAAGCCACTGACCCATTTCTCTTCACCCTCTGGCTAGGCCAGGTGACCCTCTTATATATTCTTGTTGTGCGATGACTTATGTTAATACTTTTCACAATTGTAATTCATGTTTATTAGTAATTCATTTGTGAAATCTTTGTGGAAGCTCTGTGAGGCAAACATTGTTTGTCTTTTTCACTGCCATATTCCCAGTGCCCAATTCAATGCTGACCCTTAGTATTTGTGGATGAATAAGTAATTCTGCCATACTACCCATGAGTACTTATATGTTGTCATTGGGGGGAAGGTATACCATCAATATATGTGGATTGATGAATTAATGGCTCTAGTCTGAGGGTATAAATTCTGGCCTGAGCCCCAAGGTCTTCAAAAGAAAGGGATATTGACCATTGTTACTTGGTGCATTACGCCATTCTGTACTGAAGGGTCTAAAAGACCATATATAATTATTAAGTAAATAGCGTAGAAATGAATGTCATAAGAAAATACAAGTTGGTTGTATTTATTTACTATCTATTAAAGGTATCCAGGTATTGGAAACATTAATTTCTTTACGTCAAATTTATTTAGTTTTTTTTTTTTTAATTTTATTTATTTATTTGACAGACAGAGATCACAAGCAGGCAGAGAGGCAGGCAGAGAGAGAGGAGGAAGCAGGTTCCCTGCTGAGCAGAGAGCCCGACGTGGGACTCGATCCCAGGACCCTGAGATCATGACCTGAGCCGAAAGCAGCGGCTTAACCCACTGAGCCACCCAGGCGCCCCTTTATTTAGGTTTATTCCCAGGTATCTTATGGTTCTTGGTGCTATTTGATTTCTTTGTTTAAAGGAAAATACAAAAGTCATAGTGAATAAAAAGTTAGAAATAGCAGATGTCAATTTGGTGTCAGATGCTAAGAGAGAGAAATCTACATACACTATGCCCACAAATTCACTCCTACACATATCATATAAGTTTTTTACTTTTTTCAAGATGGTAAGGTGTGAGATTGCATTTACAACTTGTCTATGATTGTAGGTGCAGTGAGCCAAAAAAGCATTTACTTAGAATTATTAAATCAATGCAGTAAACATTTATTAAACATTAAGTATGTACTAGGTGCTGGGATACAAGGCTGAATAGGTAAGAGGAAACCAGCAATGGGGGATATAGGGAAATAAGTTAGGAAGAGAAAAAAGACCCCTGAATATGATTGATGTCCCACCAAACAGAATAATCAAATACGGACCCAGAGTACTAAGCACAGGTATGGAACATCTAAATCTTTCAGAATACACTATCTGGCACTAATGCTAGACTAACAATCTGGTACATTCTGAATTTAAATAAGGAAATATATTCCATAATCCAGAGATCCTGAGCAGTTAGAAAAACAAGAGGAAGTCACAATAAATCCCTAACTCCTTCCTTCTACCCTTGTGGGTACAGTTTTCTAACACCCAGGAGAAAGGCTCTCTCTCTCATGGGATGGATCTGAAGCCTGGTTAGCGCTATTAAATTAAAAAACTGACCAATAATTCTCACTGCTTCTGCCCCTGTCCTCACTGGTGTAGTATTGCTATTGATCCCCATTAATGATTTAGTGATTAAGGAGGATAAATTGCCTATGAATGCAAAGCAAGCTGCAGGGCTCCCGGGAACCCAGCTGAACATTCTTCTATCAATAAGTACTGTACATACCTGTATAATTTTCAACCCAATGTCCTAAGCCACCTTGGACATCACTTACAGATCAAGTGCGCAGTATTTTCAGCATCTTTCTCATCTCGCTCTATTTTGTCAACTTCTGATTTCCTCTTTGTTATCTTTTCTACTTGGGCAATGGCTCTCTTTTTACCTGCTATCCCATTACCAGACTGTACAACTCTGTGAGTTCCTTGTTATGAATTAGCATAACAGCTGTCAGGCTACAGTGTACTGGGCTGTGTGGGGGGCCATCACACAGATCTTCTTTTTTTTTTTTTAATTTATTTTCAGCATAACAGTATTCATTGTTTTTGCACCACACCAGTGCTCCATGCAATCCGTACCCTCTCTAACACCCACCACCTGGTTCCCCCAACCTCCCACCCACCCCCCGCCCCTTCAAACCCCTCAGATTGTTTTTTCAGAGTCCATAGTCTCTCATGGTTCACCTCCCCTTCCAATTTCCCCCAACTCCCTTCTCCTCTCTAACTCCCCTTGTCCTCCATGCTATTTGTTATGCTCCACAAATAAGTGAAACCATATGATAATTGACTCTCTCTGCTTGACTTATTTCACTCAGCATAATCTCTTCCAGTCCCGTCCATGTTGCTACAAAAGTTGGGTATTCATCCTTTCTGATGGAGGCATAATACTCCATAGTGTACATGGACCATGTCTTCCTTATCCATTCTTCCGTTGAAGTGCATCTTGGTTCTTTCCACAGTTTGGCGACCGTGGCCATTGCTGCTATAAACATTGGGGTACAGATGGCCCTTCTTTTCACTACATCTGTATCTTTGGGGTAAATACCCAGTAGTGCAATTGCAGGGTCATAGGGAAGCTCTATTTTTAATTTCTTGAGGAATCTCCACACTGTTCTCCAAAGTGGCTGCACCAACTTGCATTCCCACCAACAGTGTAAGAGGGTTCCCCTTTCTCCACATCCCCTCCAACACATGTTGTTTCCTGTCTTGCTACTTTTGGCCATTCTAAGTGGTGTAAGGTGGTATCTCAATGTGGTTTTAATTTGAATCTCCCTGATGGCTAGTGATGATGAACATTTTTTCATGTGTCTGAGAGCCATTTGTATGTCTTCATTGGAGAAGTGTCTGTTCATTTTTTTTAATATGATTATCTGTTTTGTGTGTGTTGAGTTTGAGGAGTTCTTTATATCCTGGATAGAGCAATCTATACTTTTAATGCCATTCTGATCAAAATTCCACCGGTATTTTTCAAAGAGCTGGAGCAAATAATCCAAAAATTTGTATGGAATCAGAAGAGACCCCGAATCGCTAAGGAAATGTTGAAAAACAAAAATAAAACTGGGGGCATCATGTTACCTGATTTCAAGCTTTACTACAAACCTGTGATCACCAAGACAGCATGGTACTGGCATAAAAACAGACATATAGACCAGTGGAACAGAGTAGAGAGCCCAGATATGGACCCTCAACTCTATGGGCAAATAATCTTCGACAAGACAGGAAAAAATATACAGTGGAAAAAAGACAGTTTCTTCAATAAATGGTGCTGGGAAAACTGGACAGCTATATGCAGAAGAATGAAACTCAACCATTCTCTTACACCGTACACAAAGATAAACTCAAAATGGATAAAAGACCTCAATGTGAGACAGGAATCCATCAGAATCCTAGAGGAGAACATAGGCAGTAATCTCTTCGATATCAGCCACAGCAACTTCTTTCAAGATATGTCTCCAAAGAAAAGGAAACAAAAGCGAAAATGAACTTTTGGGACTTCATCAAAATCAAAAGCTTCTGCACAGCAAAGGAAACAGTCAGCAAAATAAAGAGGCAACCCACGGAATGGGAGACTATAATTGCAAATGACAGTACAGACAAGAGGTTGATATCCAGGATCTATAAAGAACAGATCTTCTTTTTGAATTTTATGCCTTAATTTCTGGGCCGGGAAAACTACACAGGGCATGAGGTGAGGAGGTGATATCCTTCTCCCATTTCATAAGCATTCTCTCAGAGATCTCAGTGAGCCTGTTTAGAAAAGATTTTGTTATTTATTTTATTTTAGAGAGAGAATGAGAGAGACAGAGTGGGGGAAGGGGCAGAGGCAGAGGGAAAGAATCTCAAGCAGATTCTGTGCTCAGTTCAGAACCTGATGCAGGGCTCAGTCTCACAACCCTGAGATCATGATCTGAGCTGAAATCAAAAGCCAGACACTGAAACGACTGAGGCACCTAGTGGGGATCCCAATTAGGTGGCTAAAATTAATCCCCACTGCCCCTCAGTGGGGATTGATTTTAGAATTTAAAAGGGTCTTAGCTTAAAAACTGGCGCCAGAATTTTTCTGGAGGGAATGATCTTGGAAAAGTGTGTAGTCCCCAAAAGCCTAATTGTTGGAAGAACCCAAACAGCAAAATAAAAAATTTTGCTGAATTGCTCTACATGAGAGAATACAGAGAGTCTCCTCCTAAGAGAAGATGCAAGAGGAGCATGGGAAAAAGGAGGAATGAAAGGATTCAGAGAAGAGACAATAAGGTGGGGAGAGACTGGGATTGGGTTTAAGGAGTTGGTGAAATTTTAAGCAAAGTAGAGGAGAACATAGGCAGTAACCTCTTCAATATCAGCTACAGCAATTTCTTTCAAGATATGTCTCCAAAGGCAAAGGAAATAAAAGTGAAAATGAATTTTTGGGACTTCATCCAGATCAAAAGCTTCTGCACAGCAAAGGAAATAGTCAACAAAACAAAGAGGCAACCCATGAAATGGGAGAAGATATTCGCAAATATCTTCTTGCCATGTTCCTGGAATAAGCCCTCTTCCCAACTCCAAACTCTTCAGTCCTTTTTTATGAACCCCCAACACTCCCTTTCTTGCTTCTGATTCTGAACAGATGACTTTGCATTTCACCTCACTGGGAAAAAGACATCACAGAATGGAAACAACCTTGTCTTCCTTCCACTTAATCTAGAAAAGCTTCATACTTAACCCATCTTCCACATTGATCTTGTCACAGTGGAGGGTGGACAGCCACACCTATCAAGGGCTCTTCTTCACCTGTTCCCTGAATTCCACTCAGTCAAGGATTTTAATCCCTATGTTGATTCTTCTCAACCTTGGCTTTAAAAATCACCTGCAGACCTTTTTAAAAACCCTAAAGCCCAAGAGTGCCTGGGTGGCTCAGTCAGTCAGGAGTCTGACTCTAGATTTCAGCTCTGGTCATGATCTCATGGTGACAACTAGGTGTGGAGTCTGCTTCAGATTCTCTCTATCCTTCTCCATCTGACCCTCCCCCAACTCACATTATCTCTCTCTCTCTAGAAAAACAAAACAAAACAAAACAAAACAAAATAAAACATAAACCCTAAAGCCCAGGCTACATACCAGATCAACCAGAATGTCTGAGACATATGTAGTTAACTGCCTGGGTGATTCTAATGTGTAGCCAAGGCTGTGGACCGCTACCTTCTCTCTGGGCAGTAAACTCAATTTTTCTTGGTTTGTCTCCATCTCCATAAAATTATGCCTAATCTATTCTGTCTTTTAAAAAATTCTTCTTTGACCTTCATATCACCATCTCTGTTTTACAGAAAGTCTTCTTGCAGAACATGGCAATAGCTGTTATCTCCACGTTCTTACTTCCCATTGCACTGTAGCCCATGCCCATCTCTTGGCTTCTTTCCCCATCACTGTGGTAAAAAAAAACTTTCCAAGTTCCCCAGTGACTTCCATATTTCCACAGTTTATGGCTATTTTCTTTCCCTGTCCTATTTAACTCATCAGCATCATTTCAAAGAACCAGTTGCTGTCTTCTTGAATCAATCAATTATCCAGCTCTGTGACACCATGCTTTACTGATTTCCTTTAACTCCTTCTCAGTCTCCTTCTCCTTTGTCTAGACTCTAATTTCTGATGATACTAAATATGTGTCTGTTCTTTCTTTAAACTTCCCTGCTAGCTCCTGCTAGATGGTGCCCATATTTACATCCCAAGCTCAGCTATCTCTAGATTCACTGATTCAAGTGACTACTTGATGTTTTCACTTGAAGATCCCACAGATCTCACCAAATTAACATTTCTAAATATAATTCTTAGTTCCACCCCTAGATCTTCTCCTCCACTTTCCCCAGTCTTCCTAGCTCTGAAAACAGCACCACCACAAACCTAGTCAGTCAGATACAGGCCACCTAGAGTTATTCTTGACTCTTCTCTCTTCTTCACCTCCCATGATCAACCCCTCTTCATTTTCTGTTCTAAATCCAAAGCATTCTCCAATTCATCCCCTCTTCTTCATCTCCACTGCCACCACCATCCATCATCATCTCTGTCCTGGGCCACAGCTTCCAAACTGATCTGCCTAGTTTTATTCTCATCTGTCTTTTCAGTGATACCTAGGGGAGGAACCTCTGTTCCCTTTCTGTAATGTAGCATCAAGTGTTGGGCCATGTTATCTCTACACCAGGAAACTCCTTCTGAACAGGGAAACCTGGAAGCTGCTCACCATGGATACAACCAAGGCAGGGATCAGGTAGTAGAAAGTTATTAAACTATCCACTCCCTGAATGATTCTCCTATAAACTCAATGTCAGGCAACATGACTAACCCTTTTCACCTCTGGAAAACGGGAAACATAGATTGAAATGCATGTAGACACATACCCCATGATATGTGATATAATCCTTTTTGGGGATTATACCAAATTTGGGGTAAACCATATCATTTCTAAATACCTTGGAGTGCCGGATAGTTATATGAAATTATATGATTTTCTATTTGTAATGAAAAGAAAATTAATAATGAATCCCTAGTTTATTTATTTTACAAATATGGATTCTTAAAATACAATTTTTTACAATAGGCCATGACCTAAGTACTTCGCCATTTCATTTCTTTGCTAATTCATTCTCTATTAGACCTCCAAATGCTGGTGTTCCTTAGGGCTTAATGCTATATCTTCTTTCCTCTCTGTATTTTCTCCCTAGGTGCAAATGACTCCCAAGTTTACAACTCTGATTCTTGTCTCCAGATTCACAGAATGGAATACCTACTTGTCATCTCTGCTTGGGTATCTACAGTTAACTCCAACTTAACATTTTAAAAATCATAGTGTGTCTCTACACCTTCATTCCCTTTAGTCTTTCCCACCTCTGTAAGTAGCACCACATTCCCTCAGTCACAGAATGCTTTATATCTGGTTGACAAGATTATTGTACACAGGAGGGCACCTTTGAACAGCACATGGCCCCATTAACATCTCCTATTACCATCAGCCTTGGACATCTGTCTCAGAGATAGGATTATCAGGTACAAGATGATGGGGTGGAGAGTGGGGAGTATAGGATTAGCTAAGTGCCATCTGCCAACACTACTGGAACTGATAATTCAAAGTAAAGGTCAGTAGGATCCAGGTTTATATTATATATGAGTAAACAATGTTGTTGTTCACTTATTATCAATAGGTAAGTGCAGCTCAACCCTGATTCAAATGCCATTCTCACAAGCAATGGTCATTCAAAATCAGCAAAAAAAAAAAAAATACAGACTCATTTTGGAAGATAGTGGAGAGCAATACACAGGAAGTAAGATGATGTGAGACATCTCCCATCCTGTGTCAGCTTTTAATAAGTTTCATTACCTTATTTTTTAAGATCCAAAAGTACACCCTCTCCCATTAATGCAGCTGCAATGTTTGCTTCTGCTTCTGGAACTGAAAATCAGCTCCGTTCCAAGTATGGAAGCAGTGGGCAGATAAAGAAGGGCAGACATGGGGATGGGGGAAAAGTACTGTGCGTGACTAAGTTTTTAAACTGAATTGAGAGAAATCCTAGGACTTGACCTATTTTATTTGAATATAAGTAGATTAAGCTTCTATAAGACAGAAAGGGAGAATCAGAATAGCAGTAGAGATTAAGTTGTATTATATTAAAGTTACATATTTGTACATCCTGAGTTATGGTTTATGAAATTTATACCCACTTGGCATATACACAAATTTATGGGATTCTTCCAACATTCAGGCTTTCTGTTCTTGAATTAGGGAGATAGAGAAGTTTGTTTTACTATGGATAGGATCAACTTTATCCTATTTTTCTGAAGCCAGATTATAGAACCTAACAGTCTTGAAAGCCCATTTTGTTTACAGAGTAATAACATACACAGAAGTGACACCATCAACACCCAGCTCCACAATTAACTAATTGTGCAACTTCAGGCATTCTTCGATTATTTCCTGGAATAAATGTTTACCAGTATTAATTTCACATGCACAGGCTTTGTCCTCATATGCATTAAGGACAAATTTCATTTTTTTCCCCTGTCTTTCAACCATGGGAAACAGTGTATGTAGAAAAGAGACATATCTTCTACAATAATTCTGCTAACTCTCCAAAAAGAGATTCTTTGGAAAAATATGAGCAATTTTTTTTTTTTTTTAAATGAGAAAAATGCTTGCTCCTTACCTTCACACCAAGGATTGAAGAGAATGTAGGTGTCTGTTTCTGGGTTTCGGCTGGTACGAAGTATGCCATAGGGGGTCCAGACAGCAACATACATGCGGAACTTCCCCACAATACACTCTGGAGAAGACTGGATGGACAGCCGGACAGACCTGTCCTCTCTCATGACAACTTTGGCCCCCCACTTGCCTCTCTGCAGCTCCGGGACGATAGGAACTGGAATGTAGGTTCCCTTGTTCTCCTGAGGGTAGCGACCTTTGAGAAGAAAGAAGTGTTGAGTCTATTTCACAAACCATTTTTGTTCTCACTCTGTCATCTTGTAGCTGAAGATTAAAATAATTAATTGGACTTGAAATTATAAGACTTGGGTTTGAATTTCATTTCTGCTACTGTGTTGCTACGCAACATTAGTTGATTTTCTTCTTTGAAGCTCAGATTTGTCATGTCTAGATTAAAAAAAAAGAATAACAATACTTACAGGAATAGTCATTCGTTAGTTAATGAATTCAGATAAGATGTAGAAATCATAATCTGGGATACAAAACAAAACGAGCTTCTAGGGTACTGTGAAGTTATCATTCCCTGAAATTCTGCTTTCTAAAAGTTAGAATTGCTTTTTTAGTGGGATAGGCAAATGTGTTTTTGCTTATTCTGAATACGATTTGTTATATTACCTATAATAGGATTATATTTATAGGTTGTATATTTGACCTTCTTCATATTCAACTGAAACATGTGTTTATTGGCAGTCTTATCAGGGATTTAGCTTTATGTCCTGGGCAAGAATTCAGGTTCCAGAGGCAAGTTCTCTAGATTTGAATCTTGGGCTCTGCTCCTCCCCTATGCTGGCAACTCTAGCAAATCACTTGACCTCCACAAATCCCTATTACCTTCTCTTTTTCTTCATCAGTAAATGACGATAATAATATTACCTGAGGAGGAAGTAAAATAACCCATGTAAGATGCTTTGCCTATAATTTTTCATGCATAACAAATTTTAGCTGTTATTTCAATAAAAAATTAAGTAACAGGGAATTTTACCATATTTCCAGGCTTAGCACACTTTATGTATAAGTTTTCTCAGGAAACATTTTATTTGTCTTTAACGCAGTCATTTAGACCAAATTCTTAATTCATAGTGTTAACCTCAAAACTAAATTTTACCAATGGTTTCCTGAAAAATAGTCTTCACAGTATCTCTCTCTCTCTCTCTCCATATATATATGGAGATATCTATCTTTCTATCTATCTCTCTATCTATCTATCATCTATCAGGTCAACTTCACAGCATTCTTTTTTTTTTTTTAAGATTTGTTTATTTATTAGAGGGAGAGCATGAGAGCAGGAGGGGTGGGAGGGGTGGAGGGAGAGGGAAACAGAAAATCCCAGGCAGACTTCCTGCTAAGCAGGGAGCATGACCTGGGGCTTAATCCCAGGACCCTGAGATCACTACCTGAGTTAAAATTAAGATTCGAACTCAACCGACTAAGCCATGTAGGTGCCCTTCAACCTCACAGCATTCTTTAACTTTTCAGCTTACAGTTTAATTTATAGTTTAGCATACAGGATAATCAAATATATAGATATTTTAAAATGGAACAGCACTTTCATTTATAAAGTTTTCCAAAATGTGTTACATATTTAATTCTAATTGACTGGAAGAAAAATATAAATCAGGCTAATAAGTCTACAAATTATTTTGACTACAGGCAGACAAAACTTTAAAAGAAAAACTTATTTACTTTAATTATTTTATAGAAAACATATAGAGGATTCTGCATTAAAACTAACAAAAAAAATGCTTCATTTGGGGCTCCAATTACATAGTATGTGTTATAAGGTCTTTTAAGATTTTATTTATTTATTTATTTATTTGAGAGAGAGAAAGAACAAGCAAGCACTAGGAGCAGACAGAGGGAAAGGGAGAAGCAGGCTCCCCGCTGATCAGAGAGTTAAATGTGGGGCTCAATCCCAGGACCCTGAGATCATGACCTGAGGTGAAGGCAGACACTTAATGACTGAGTCACGGAGGTGCCCTATGCTATGAGGTCTTAAAGGATTCTTTGGTAGGCACATTTTCAAAGGTAGAGCATTCTAAGGAGGTGGTTGCATAAGTTAACTGCTGTGTAATTTTGTGAGATGCTTAATCTTAATGAAAACAATAACTTACACAGTGTAAGTTGGGGAGAAAGAGTAGAACCCCAGTGCTTTGTTATGTGGTAGGGGTATCAGTTAATCACCACTCAGGATGAATATGATAAATCCAATAAAGCCTTAAAAATGGTTTGCTGCCAAGGTGCAACATTGTCTAGGTGGTGATTTTGGAAATACCTGGAGCTTAGCCTCTGTGAATGCTGCACATAAATCCTGCAAGAGCTGTTTGTTCAAAGGCGCCTCCATATTTCCTGTGCATGTTCCTCTTTGTGCTTGTTCAAACTAGGAGATAAGGCTGCCCTTTTCTCTGGAGGTATTGTTGCTCTCTGGAGCCCCCCATCAGTACTGAAGTGTACACATCAAACACAATCTCACTAGCTAAATGTGACCATAATTCATTCATTACAGGGGCTCCTGGTAGCTGTTGCCACTAAATACTGGCTTGGATTTAGAAGACACAGTATTAAATATAATACAAGCTTAGTAAAAACAAATGTTCAGGGATAAAATCTATGCTATAAGGACAGATTCAATTTTTTTTTTTAAAGATAAAAGGAGTTTTAAAAGGCATTACACAATAGTGCTCCTTCAGGAGCAGCTATGAAGGTGGAGGGTATCTCTGAAGCTATGTGTGAGCGATGAGCCCCAGCTTCTACTTTGCACTAACATCCCCTTTTGTTAGGAACATTGAAATAATGAAGACAATCACTAGTTTCCATTATTACACCTGAAATTATTTCAAAGACTCACATTAAATTTTACCTGTTAAATTCATGGTATACCATAGAAAGGAACGAAAAAGGAGAGCCATGTTCATTCCTTCTGGTGTTGAACACAGTCAGAACTTAATCTAAAGACTAGTTTGAACATTTTTCATTCATGCAACAATATTGTCTACTATGTGCTAGACATTATTCTAAGTACTAGGAATACAACAGTGAACAAAACAGACTCCTGTCCTCATAGAGCTTGTAGTCTGTGGAAAAAGCCAATGCTTGTTCTGTGTACTATGTGCCTGTCACTGCTTTATTCCTTCTATTAAACTGTGAGAAGGAAATTATTATCATCACCCTAAATTTGACAAATCAAGGAACTAACAACATGTGGTCATTAAGCAATTTGTCCAAGGTGATGCAACTAGTTAAGCAGTGAGGTTGAGATCCAAATGCAATCAGTCTAGCTGGAAAGCCTGGCAGTTTAACCACTAAGCTCTGTGGTAGTTGGATGTGTGGAAAAGGCTTTGGAGTTGGTGAGAACTATGTCCAAATTCTGACTCCACAATTCACTATAGGTGTAACTTTGCACAAATTGCTTAATTGATTGAGCTTTCATTTCCTTGTCTCTGCAGTTCCAGAAATGGAAGGAAAATAGATTTTATAACATACTAAAAGCTTTACACTTGGTGCATGGTAGAGGGTAACTCAGGAAACATTTATTGTTTGTGTTTAAATGTAACAGCTACTGGCAAGTAAAGCCAGAAGGAAGAAGAGGTGATACCCTACCCGCTCCTGCCCTACAAGGTCTGGTTCTAAATCAGAAGAAATGTGAGTGTCCCAGTGAAAGCTGGTTACTTCTGTGGAGGGACGTGTGGCCATGGGGAGAGTAATTCAGCTGGCTCAGACCCTGACTATGTGATCATGGTACTTGTCCTCTCCCACTTTTTCTGTAAAGTGGGATACTACGGATCATAGTTGGTGATGGAGAGGGCGGGTCAATAAATGGCAGTTATTGTTAAAATATTTCCTGCACTGTCTCAAGCTTTCTGATTCCTCTAAGTGATCCTTTTTCTGCACCAAGTTTAGGAAGCCAGGATGGGTTCATTGGCATTCAACTTAAAGAATCCAAATCTACTTCAAGGGCCAGTTCATTCCTGAGTCAAATATGCTGAACTAAGAGAATGCACACTCAGTAAAAAACATGATATCATTCATTATTAACCAAAAAGCCTTAATAATTTCAGAATCACCATGTAAGAATCTCCTGAAACTTGTCCCTCACTCATAACTTGGGATTTTCTGAATCAGTTATGGTGACTGTCATTTTCATTCATTCATGCCTTAATCAGAAGTCAGCAAGTGATGATCTACAGGCCAAAGGTAGCTTACTGGCTGTTTGTGTAAATAAAGTCTCACTGGCACATTCTCATCCATTCAAGTATGATTGTGCTACAACAGCAGGGTAAAGTAGCCGTGACAGGGACCATATGGTCTGCAATGCCTAAAATATTTGCTATCTGGCCCTTACAGTAAATGGTTGCCAACCTGTGCCTTAGAGAATTTTACATTTTATTTATTTAAGGGGTGATTTATTATGGAGACTCAGCATCTAAGACTGGGACCTAAGAAGAAAATATTATCACCTAGTTTTCTCTTCTAAAGAGAAATATGTCACTAAACTAATAACAAGCATCTGAACTACTATTAGGTTAGCATTTGGTTTCCTTAACACCTCCTAGTTAAATTCCTCACAGTATTAAATGGTGTTGAAGACATAGGAAGTGGTTGTAATTTTTTTTTTATGAATTTCACTAGACATAGCTAAAATGTTCAATTTTATTACTGCACAAGGTGTTTAGAGTTGCCAAGGCAGCTCCTATAGCTAGAGATGGAAATAAAGTGACAGGAATAAAGGTTTATTTCTGGGGTCTTTTCCTACGAAGGAATTTTTGCAGATGGGAAACTGAGGCCCCTTGAGGTTGTCACATGAAGGGCATCTATATAACTAGGCAGAGGTTAGAGACAGGTCTTGGACCAAGTTCTCTGTACTGTGACACCTGTTCTCCTTTCTCTGGATCATGTTGCTTACATGGAGCTAAGGGGAGGATACTAAAGGCATTACAAAATAATAATAATAATAATAATGTATCTATGTTGTTAGTTAATTATGACAAATATACCATATTAGTGTATAATGTTAATACTGGGACAAACTATATGCAGGGTTTATTTATTTATTTTTTTAAATTTATTTATTTATTTTAGAGAACCTGTGTGCACACATAAGTGGGGGGAGGGGCAGAGGAAGAGAAAGAGAGAACCCTCAAGGAGACACCCTGCTGAGTATAGAGCCAAAAGCTGGACTCAGTCCCAGAACACAGAGATCATGACATGAGCACAAACCAAGAGTCCAATGCTTAACCGACTGTGCCACCCAAGCACCCTTAGATGCAGGGTTGATAAGAACTCTCTGTACTATCCTGTACTATCCTTATAATTTTTCTTTAAACCGAAGAGCATTCTTTTTTTTTTTTTTTTTTTTTTTTTTTTTTAGGAGAAGGAGAATATGAGCAGGGTGAGGAACAGAGAAAGAGAGAGAAAGAGAGAATCTCAAGCAGACTCTTGCTGAGCACAGAGCCCAACATGGGGCTCCATCTCATGACCCTGTGGTCAACAATGTGAGCCAAAGTCAAGAGTTGGATGCTCCACCGACAGAGCCACCCGGGTGCCCCTAAACTGAAAGTATTCTAAAATAAACTGTTTATCTAAAAATAAAGATGAAGAATAGAGAAGAATAAGGCTGGAACATCTGAAGGGTTAGGAGTCCAAAGAAGAGTGGGGGGACATGCCTTGGTGGATAGGAGGGGCAAGAGACAGAAGCATGGATGCAAGGGCTTAATAACCAGTAGTGAGAAAGAAAACCTGCAGGGGGAGGTTGCAAAGAGGAGTTGGGGCTATGGTGGATTTGAGGTGGGAAGGGTTCTAAAGCCCTGTCAGTGACTGAATGGAGAAGGGAAGAAGGGGAAGCAGGACAGCTGATATGTACAGGACACACAGCAGCAGACCAGCGTGTGGAAACAAATCAGGAACAGGTAGTACATTCATTCCAAAGGCAGGAGCAAGAACCCAAATTCACAGATGTTTTCATATTCACTGTATGGAAAAGCTGATTATTAATGGGAGACCTGACATGTCAATAGTACCGCAGGGTCTTGTCGGCTGCTCTGTACACCATGTTTAATTCTGAATGTAATGATTTCAATGACAGCTCTGGGGAAGAATTTTCTATGATTGAGTTGTGAGTGAGGGAGTTATGACAGAGTAGTATTTCATTTCGTTAAATAGCCCTTCTCACCCCCAGGAGGTAGCATGTATAAGAGACCACGAGCAGGCTGCACTCTGGAACACCCATCCATCAACATCTATGACTGCCCATCAACTATCCTTGGCTAAATCTGGATGTGAACCTCAGCCTTACACAGGTGGTGATCACCATACACATATTTGCTGAAAGTGTGGAATGCCCTGATAATTGCTCCCCCCCAAATTGTGACTTTTGTGTTAAAAAATCTGATCAAGAAAAATAGAAGTAGAAAATATAATGTCTCAGAAAGGATTCTTACTTTGTCTTTAATAATGTAGTCTTTGAAATTGGACTACCAACCCTGAAAAAAATATAATTACCGATTGCATTCCTTCACACTTATCTAAAATTGGTGCCATTTTCCCACCTGATCTAGAAATGAACACATGCTCTTAGTTTAAGTGCTTGTTTTCATTTGTAAATTAGTTTTGAGGCCACGGAAAAACTGTTTGTAAGGTAAAATTCACTTGGACCCTATGCCTACATTCGAACACCCTTGTGTCTTCTTTAACCTCATTCTCTCCTTACACGTACATGGGTAAATACCGAGAACTGCACCTACCTTAACACCCCCATCCCAGGAGGAAGTGGGTGAACATATTTAGTTCCTTAAGATTTGATTTTTTACTAATATTGGCTTGTTGAGGCTGAGCTTTTTACATGGCTTAACATATTTGTCTCATTCACATGACAGACAAGAGAAATCCACCTCCAAGTCATATTCTCCCTCTGTGTCCCTGGGGAAACTTAGCTCTCAATGATTCATTGCACAGACCAGAGAACCCTCTTCATGAAAAGTGCTGTCTAGGCAAAACTCTACAGAGGAACATGTTGTATTTTAAAAATTCATTCTTGTGAGTTGATTGCCTGGAATATTTTTTTTTTTTATTGAAAAGACAATGTCAAAAAAGGGAACAAGTAAATATAATGTCCTTGTACTAATTAGGTTCCCCCAATAGTCCAAAAAGAACACCAACCAGCATATAGTATGGTCAGTATGGTTGAATATTGTTGCTAAATAGAATTTTTTTGACTTCACTTTGCTCATACCTAAAACCCAGAAGATCATACTCAGCAAGGAGGAGGAGTAAGTACCCGTAACTGCAGAAGACATGTCTGCCAGTCACTTTGCCTTGGTGCTCTGAAATGAAGAAGTTTATACCTCAGAACACCTCTACTTCTCTCATTTCTTGGCAACATCACCTACAAATGAAGTGACCAAAGTTGTGCTCCATCTATGCTAGACTTAGTAACAATCACCCGAAAAGCCCAAACAAAACTGTTCTTTCTTATTCACTTACATATCTATTTTTCTTATTAAACAAAACAAAGATATTATCTTACTTGTCTTTATAGCCCCATAGAATGCTGTCAAAATGCCATGCACCAAACAGGTGCACAATAAATGTCAATGGGACTGAATCGTGCTTTTTGCAGATGTCAAGTCCGATTAAGAGTATCACAGAGACTTTAGAAGATCTGGAACGAGATGCCTGTAGCAAGCCAGTTGTCAATTCCAAGCATCTTTCACAAGAAATGAAAATTTCTAGTTTGAAACCTTTTCTTCAAAGGGGTGATTTCCATTCACATATAAATATGTTTTAAGTTGAGCTCTGACTCCACCTAATTGCAGACTTTCTTTAATACTGAATTCTGAAAAGAGGATCATCTCTAGGGAACACATGAATATATCATGTCTCCAGCTGGGAAGGTAAATTTCATGATGTTAACTCATTTTTCCATTTGATTCATTTATTTTTCCCAAGACGCACCTTTCACGCTCAAAATAATGAATCAGTTTCCAAACGGGCCCTGAAAGTGTTGTTGTGGCAACATGGTGCATGTGGCAGAGCTGGAAAAAGGAGTATGTAGCCTTGTATAGGGAAGGAAACCTGGTTTTAACAGCCTTGAGATCGAACAGCAGTGGATAGCAACCAGGATGTGATAAGTCCCTGCATTATCTTCAGAAACATCAGGTTACCAACTATAAAAACGAAATACCACCATCAAAAAAGAAACAATTAAATGAAAGGAATCTTGGGTGGTAACAACTAAGAGGAGAGAAACGCAAATGGTCAAAGGCAAATCATTTCATTGAGGACCTCAGGAATCTGCCCTGTTTCGTATTTTGCCAGTGGGAGAGTTTATACATATATTTTCAGATGTTTCCTAAGGGAAGAAAGCTTCCTGGCAATGTTTCTTCTGTGGCTCCAGCAAACTGAGGAAGGAAAGGGAAGCTTGTAGAGGACAGAGACTGATTTGTGTTTAACATTGCATACCCAGTGGCATGCAAGATGGTTGGAACACAGTAGGTGCTCAAAAAATATTTGGTAAATTGAAGATAGACTTTCTTTAAGCATCTTTTCTATCTCAATTTTATTTCACTTTTCTTTCAATCTTTCCTATGTCTTTAATTTTTAAAAATATTTTATTTATTTATTTGACACAGAGAGAGTGATCACAAGTAGGCAGAGAGGCAGGCAGAGAGAGGGGGAAGCAGGCTCCCTGCTGAGCAGAGAGCCCAATGGGGGGCTCGATCCCAGGATCCTGAGACCATGACCTGAGCCGAAGGCAGAATCTTAACCCTCTGAGCCACCCAGTGCCCCATCCTACGTCTTTTAAAATCTTTTTCAGAGTAAGATGAAATTTTGTGAAATAACCAGCACTGTGCTAGGCTCCTTGAGTGACTAAAAATAATAATAATAATAATAATAATAATAAAGCTACCTCTTGATGCACCATCAACAGTAAGAAGTACACACCTTCCACGGCCAAGCAAGGTAATAATTTGTACATGAGGAGACGAGAGCCTGGCGTAGGGTGCTTCCAACAACATAGAGAGGAAGAAAAGGATTTGAGGAAAAAAAATCAGAGATAACCTCAATGGCATTGAGATATAAGAATTTCTTCATCTATGAAATAAGACTCTAGAGCTCCTGCAACAATTCAATACTCATTGTAAATGTGCCTACAGTACACCAGGCTGTAGCTGGGGTTATTAGCCATGAGGTACAGGGCATGGCAGAGAGGAGTCCTCAGAGAAGGTAGCTTTGGGATATTATTTTAAAGATGGACAATGTGGCAGAAGCCTTCCCAGCAGAGGGAATAAGGAAAGTGTGGGGCATACAGGAACAATGAAACCCCTGTGGTAGTAGAAGCAGGTGGCTTGGGCAGAGTAAGAGCCAAAGGGACATTTGATGCTATGCAAAGGTATTAGGCTGTGCCGGAGATGGGGCAGGAGCCATTGAGAAGCTTTAAGTGACCACATGAGATTTGGACTTTGGAAAGACGACTTTGATGGTGGGATTGGAGAATGGCTTGGAAGGGACAGCCATGGAGGAAAACCAGGCAGAGGGCTGCTAAGTACGCAGGTGAGACATGACAGTGTCCTCAGAATGAAAATGACTGGCTCCAGATAATGACCAAAGAGGGAGGATAAGTGGACAGTTAGGGTAGAAGCAATAGAGGCTTGGTCAGGTGGGAGATGCTGGTTCTGAGTGACAGGGGTAGAACCAAGCTAACCCTAGGTTATGTTCATTCTTCACCCATGAGCTTTTGAGTGCCTACTAGGTTCCAGGTGCCATTTTAGTTGTTATGTATACAGTCACAAGTAAAACATCACCCTCTTAAGTCCTAAGAATCATGATTAAGTTGCAAGCTTTGTTGAGCATGCTGCTTTCTAAGGGGTCTGCTACAGAAATCAGGTCTGATGTGGTTAACTGCCATGGAGCTTTACTCAATGAAACTAGTTTTCTGGAAATCCCCTTAACCACAGGAATGTGTTGCCTCATTTGAGAGAAGACAGAATATTTTTAGTTTTTAAGAAAAAAAATCATGAACATAAAATCTCTATGATTTAGATAAAGTTGGTTATAGAACATAACACTACACTGTAGATTTGTTCATATTGCTGATCCAATTCCTCAGGAATGGGAGGAATAGAAGTCAGAGAATCTGTATTTGAGTTCCAGGTTGTCAACTAGGGAAAACCAACTACTCTTTGTGCTTAGTGTGCTTGTTGGCCTCCTGGTTGTTTGCTCTCAGACCCAAAGCCTATACCCCGTAGAACCCTCATTCTGGTTCTACAGAAAATCTTATTCCACGCTCCTTTGTTCTCTGGCTTCTAGGTAGGTTTGAACCATGAGAGCCTTTGGAGGCAGATGGGGTACATGCCAGTGTCTGTCTTCCCTTCTCTCTCTGCTTCTGGAGACGCTGAAACTCCTTCAAGGCTCTCCACTCCCACTGGGAACTGGATAGTCCCTGCCATAGCTCCAGCCCTTGGGGATTACTTCTGGATTCTGGTAAGCCCTCCTCCTCCACAATGTGCCTCCAGCTCCCAGTGTGGTAGCAATTTTCTGCTGTTACTAATTCTTGAGCTGCCTCACTCTGGCTTCTTGGTTGTTCTCTCAGCAGTGTAACCGATTCCTCTGACTACACTTCCATTGCTTATACAACCTAGAGAAGTTTCTGTTGTACCCTCTGAACCCTGACCATGTAGTGTATCAAATAGTACTAATACTCTGTATCAGCTCTTACAGTTATGACCACGTAATATCTGGGAAAACTGGGGCTCAGAGAACTTATGTAATTGGCTATCAATTGCAGAATAACGATTTGAACCCAGGTCTGTTTGGTCTAGCACTTATAACTGGGAAAGCTAATCAGCTTCCCAGTCTGTTTTCCATCTGTAAACTGGCCTTATAAAGGATGAGGTTTAAATAATAATATGTGTGAAGGGCATGGCATGAGCTGAACATATTATAATTCTCATTATTATATGGTGTCTGATTGTCACAACAGAAAATAAAACTCATTAAACCTATTTTATTTTTATTTCTGAGCATGACCACGTGGGGAGTGAAGAAGGTGGTATGGTTCAAAGATTTATTCAACAGACATTTACCAAGCACCATTTAAATGCCAGGCACTGCAAGCACCTGGGTAGCTCAGTCAGTAAAGCATCTGCCTTCGGCTCAGGTCATGATCCCAGAGTCCTGGGATGGAGTCCAGCATTCGGCTCCAGGGAGCCCGCTTCTCCCTCTCCCTCTGCCCTTCTGCCCCTCTGCCTGCCTGTGTTCTCTCTTTCTCTCAAATAAATAAATAAAGTATTTTAAAAACATAAAAAAAATGCCAGGCACTGCTCTAGGTACTGAGAATATAGTGACATCAACACAGATAGGATCATGGAGTGTATAGTTTAGTGGGGGAGAAACAGACAATAGAAAAATAAATATATACATATCAGTGGAAGTAAATGCCATGAAAATAAATAAAGCAGCTTAAGGGGACAGAAAATAATGGGGTTAGGGTGCTGATTTGGAGAGAGAGACTAGGTAGGGCTCTCTGGTAAGGTGATATTTGAGCAGAGATATAAAAGAAGAGAAGAAATAACCCATGCAAACATCTGGAGAAGAGCACTGCAGTAAGTAAAAAGGTCCTGAGGAAGGTGATACTTAGTATGCTTGAGGAGACTGCTGTGCCTTAGAGCAGAAGGAATATTGGAAAGAGCAGTAGGAGATGAGGTAAGGGACAGTCAGGACATCAAGTAAGGCTTTGTAGGTTGTTGTCAGGACTCTGGAATTTATTCTGAGGGAGAAAATAAATCACTAGAAAAGACACATTGTCGGGGCGCCTGGGTGGCTCAGTGGGTTAAGCCGCTGCCTTCGGCTCAGGTCATGATCTCGGAGTCCTGGGATCGAGCCCCGCATCGGGCTCTCTGCTCAGTGGGGAGCCTGCTTCCTCCTCTCTCTCTGCCTGCCTCTCTGCCTGCTTGTGATCTCTCTGTCAAATAAATAAATAAAATCTTTAAAAAAAAAAAAAGACACATTGTCTGTCTTAAGTTATTCCTAAAAATCATGTTGGCTGCTGTGTGAAGACTATAGGAGAACAATCTGGATGACTAGGAAGACCTCTTGGCATCCTAAATTACTCCCACTTTGCCTTTCGATAATAAAAATCCTTCCAATGGAGAACAAATCAGAGATAGTGATAAAATGTTTATATCTCTGGGAAGTTTGCTTAAATTCATTATTCTGTGATATGAAAGCTGATTACCATAACTTTCCTTAAAGCTTGTTTCACAGCTGGAAGACAAGTGGACATTAAACATGGGGAAACTTGCTCATGGAAGATGGTACAAAAATGTGGCCATTTGGAGTACAAAGTTTGTCTACATCATAATTGTTTCTAGAGCAAGTTTTAGTCCTTCCCTAGCATGAATTTAAATGAGGGTCTATTGTTTTACCAATTCATTGAAGTTTAAATCCTCCAGATTTCAACAATGTCAAGGAGAGAGCTAAAATGTTGATGTCACAATGACTAGTTTATTGTACTTTGATGTATTTCATGATTATAAACCAAAATGCATGTCAGGGTCTTTTTTTTCCCCCCTTTCACTCCAACTGTTAGCAACACTTTCAAGGGAGGGATAAAGGATGATTCCACCTTTTCCTGGGGTTCTGCCACCCTCAAAGTGGTCTCTGGAAACCCAAGCCATGTTTGGAGAGGGCAGGAAAACACACTTGGATTAAAAGTGGGGATCACTGACTGGAGGTATGATGGCTAGCAGCTTTTATCTTTGATAAAAGATACCTCCCTTATCTTCTCAATCAGCCTCAGGGAGCATGCCATAAAAATTCCCTCCTACAAGAACTGAATTTCCCCAGCAAATGGTAATTGTATGGAGCCAAAGCTCCATTTGTTTGAGCTGTATCCATCATGTAAGCAGACTGAGGCTTGTGGGTCTTATGAGAAAGACTCATTTAGCTAAAATAATAGCAACTGGCTTCAAAAACAGTGTCATTAGCCAACAAGGATAGGATCAAAAGTTTAGCTGAATATCTTCCAAGCAAAGCCGTCCTCTGATGAAATTGTCACTAAAAGATTCAATTCTTGTTAATAATTTAATGCCATTGCGGATGGAAATAAGGACAAATCATTGGTAATCTAACAAAAATATTTGTCTGTCTTTGGAATGCAAATATATAAATGCAATTCATGAAAGCAAGTGTTAAATGAGTTTGCATTGCCAGAAATCAAACCAACTGCTGACAGAGCAAAAATCAGCATAGAAATATTCTAGGCAATGAGATGCAGTCTGTTTGGTATTAGTCTGCAGGTGGATATCAACAATACATACTCAATAAACATTTATGTAAACAGATATTTATCAATTGCTGACTATAAGCAAAGTCCTATCACTTTACCTGGAATTGACAAAGGTAGTATATGAGAGGTAGATGATATATTTCTTGTACTCAGTGAGTTTATACTCAAACACCAAGTTTAGATTGTAATTCCAGTCGGAAGTCTAATGCCACATGACGCTAAGGGATCTAGAGCAGTGACTCAATGGTGGAGGCAGGAACAACTTTATTAAAGACATAACCAAAAGTAGAACTTGAGGGATGGGCACAAAGAATGACATGCATTGCATTTTATTACATCCTGCGTACCTCTAAGTGTGGGTGTTCATTTGCTTATTACAGATGTTCATAGTTGCTTCATGAGCTAATCACTGCTTATGATGCTTTAGAGGCACCATAAAAAGAACTGTACTCTAGCCTAATTTTCATGACAATGACATAATCAACTACATAAGTGGCCATGAAGAAGACCTTGTTTAAACACAAGGATGTAAAGGAACGATATCCCACGTTAGACCAGTAAAGCCCTGCTTAGAGATGCCTGTGGAAGAAGGCTATTGTTCTTCTTCACATCTCCCCAAGGCCCAAGATATTCCAGTCTTCTCTCATTTTCTCTGGCAACCTGTTGCCCACTGATTCGCCTAAAATTTTTAAAATAAAGGTAAGTTTCAAGTTTCTCTTTATTTGTAGACTAAAGGTATACAAGTTGGCCCTCCTTGAGTGACACCCAAATCCCGTCTTTTGGAAATTGGCACAATGAGGGAATTTTGTCAAAAACATCTGTCACTACTCTTGAACTCCAAAGTTTAACCCCAAACTCAGGGCATATGCTCTGAAGTTTCATACTGCTGAGGGGCCAAAGAATCCTCACTTTGGGACTTCCCCTGGGCCTGCCTCCCCAACAGCTCCTGAAGACCAAGCAACTCCACACTATACCTAATAAAAACAGCCATTTGGCTACTAATTCTAAGGGAACTGGTCTCAGCTAGCAGTAAATACCAAGAGTCTAATAAATCCACTTTTGATAAAATTTTAGTATCTGATAAGACTAGTTACACTTCCTGTCATCTCCAAATTCACTCTTTATGGAAATAGTTCCCTACTATTTTATTTTATTTTATTTTAAAGATTTTATTTATTTATTTGATAGAGAGAGATCACAAGCAGGCAGAGAGGCAGTCAGAGAGAGAGGAGGGAGCAGGCTCCCCGCTGAGCAGAGAGCCCGATGCGGGGCTCGATCCCAGGACCCTGAAATCATGACCTGAGCTGAAGGCAGCGGCTTAACCCACTGAGCCACCGAGGCGCCCCAAACCTACTATTTTAAATGAATAAATTGTCATAGTTGAATTCCATTCATGGCACACAACTTGGAGAGAGGGATGGGTTCCTGTTTTCACCTCCCATTCAGTGGACACTGTATCCTTCCAAGACCTTCCCAGACCCCAGGCCTGGATATGAATTTCACTGATTCCTCCCTGAGGGAAAAGATTAGGTATAAGGATCTTGGTTAAAGTATCATTACACCTTGATCAGTCATTATCATTATGCTTAATGTCAAAATAATACATTTGTATTGTTTTAAGCCCCTAAGATTATAATCATTTGTTACAGCAGTCATAGAAAGCTAACACAAACACAAAGCACACAGTTGTCATGTTGTGAAGTTTCATGAATGAAGTATCAGTTTATGAGTGATATTATTATCTGTCCTATATACCATACTCATTCAAGTCTCTTTGGGTATAAATTAGAAGAAACCTCAAGGATGAGAAATGTTATGAAGGTCAGGGGTCAGGATCATCATAGATATATCATAGAAGCAAAAACAATGAGTGAGATAAACCTACATTCAATTGGGAAATACTGACAGGCGGTAAAATAGCAGTGAGCCCACACAGGATTCAGATCATGACTTCTAAATATTACCTTTTTATTAAAAGGAAGCAGAACTCCTCAGAGAAATGGTTGATTTTAGGACTGGGGTGGGAAAATACAAGAATGAGCCTGAAACATCCTGTTGTGCCAGAAAATAAGGAAGGAAGGATATGGAAGCCAGTTGGAGGATCTTCCAACTGGCAAAATCTAGGATAATTTGAACATCAAATTAATTAATGATAGTAACAGTTTTAAGTAACCTGTTTAATTAAAAGAGGAAATCATGAATTCATACAGGCATCAATCAATCATTCTATCAGTAAAAGTTTTGATGATGAATGAAATAAATTCATAGTCTCAAGGTACTTTCTTATAAAATACTTATTAACTACAAAGGAGGGGGGAAAAAGAACTTTGCAGTAGGAACCCCTGACAGACATCACTGGGTTGGGTTCTGAGATGCACATTGTCTGGAGTTGCTGGGAGTGATGCCAGAAAATAGTTCTTGGCGGGTCAGCTCTCTTTGGGAATTGCCTAAGCTGAAGAAAACTGCCTCTGAAGACCTGTTCTAGCTCCAAAACTCTCCATGAGATCAGGTATGGCCTTTGTTAGGACTGCTCACAGCTCGTCCTCTCCTTCTGCCCAAGTATTCCCAAGAGCACTCTGTATTCAACTTCCTTCCTACTAATTTCAAAGTTTACTTCCAGTGGAACCCAACTGTTATACGCTGAATGCTGATATCCCCATCCCCCAAACTCTATGTTGAAATCTAACCCTCAATAAGATGGTATGTGGAGGGGGGCCTTGGGAAGACAACCAGTCTACAAGGATGGAGCCCTCATGAATGGAAATAGTGCCCCTATAAGAAATATCCTGGAGAGCTCCCTTACCCTTTCCACCATGTCGGGACACAGAGAGAAGACATCTGTCTGTGAACCAGGAAGTAGGGTCTCATCAAACACTAAATCTATTGGCACCTTGCTTTTTGGACTTTTCAGCCCTCCAGCACTGCGAGAAGGAAATGTCTATTCTTTATAAGCCACCCTGTCTACGGCATTCTGTAGAGCAGCCCGAATAGACTAAAACACCAACCTGTAACACTGCTTTCCTTAAGTGCTCATAGTTAACATCATCAGTAATGGGGTCTGTAAAAAATCATGTGCAACCAGATAGGATTCACTGAAAAGAATGCCAACCACTTTTGTGTATTACTGCCAGAGATACATAACCAGATTGCAATCACGAGGAAACATTAGAGAAACCCAAATTGAGGGTCATTCTACAAAATTGACAGCTTTTGTGTGCTTCATAGGTGTCAAGTAATGAAAGTCAAGACAAGTAAGTAATGACACTCAAATGGAGTCTGAAGATGAGATGATCATAACTTCACAATATTAATTTCCTGATTTTGAGGGTTATATCAGAGAATGTCTTTGCTCATGGGACAACAGATTGACAACTCTCTAACAGTTCTGAAAAAAAAAGTGTTTTGTACTATTCTTTTTTTTAAGATATTTATTTATTTATTTATTTGACAGAGAGAGAGAGAGACACAGTGAGAGAGGGAACACAAGCAGGGGGAATGGGAGAGGGAGAGGCAGGCTTCCTGCTGAGCAGGGAGCCCAATGTGGGGCTTGATCCCAGGACTGAGCCAAAGGCAGAGGCTTAACGACTGAGCCACCCAGGCACCCCATTTTGTACTATTCTTGTTAATTTGTTTGTACGCTTGTTAGTGTAGTTTGTTCCAAAATTAAAAAAAGAAAAAACTTTTGTGGGGGGCCTGGATGGCTCATTTGGTTAAGCGTCTGACTTCCTTATCTCCTGGTAGTGGAATTAAACCCCAGGCTCAGTGCAAAGTCTGCTTCTCCCTTTCCCTCTGCCCCTTCCCCCGCTTGTACACATGCTCTCTCTCTCTCAAATAAATAAAATCTTAATTTTTTTTTTGCAACAGAACAACATGTATACCTGCTATTTGTATAATTACCCATGTTCTTCTTCTTTCTTTCTTCTTCTTCTTTTTTTAAATATCATCAGTGATGTAGGTCTTCCAGTTTCCCAAGGAGAGCAATACTCGTGGATCTTTCTCTCTTTGGAACTCCAATATCAATTCTTCAAAAGTATGCGCCGAAGGGATACCCTCTTGATTGCCCTGCACTAGGCAATAGCCTATTTTAAACAACAGGCAAAATACAGCCTTTCCCCTCAAGAAGCATCAGCTCTAGGAGAATACAAAACTGGGTGATGAGGAGCAAACTGTCAATGAAGGGCTCAGCCTGTTGCATAATAATGCAAACAGAGTCCAAGTCTGAAGGAATCAATATGGGGATGGTTACTTAGTAAATCAACAAAATAGGGATGATGGAGCACCCAGAAGGCCAGGTTTATGGTGTCATATAAATCTAGGGGAAATGAAGCAGAGAGCAAAAAGAGATTTCTTTCTAACTTCTGAAGATGATTACCTTATAGTTATGCCCTAAATAATCAGGACTGTGATTTTTTTTCTTGAAATTTTATCTCGGTGGTTATAAACACAAATGCTGTCTTTATGAATCATCTTTATTTTTAAAATTTGGCTAACACTCCACTCAAGTGTCTTTGACATGTTTAAAGCAATTTGTTTCACAAATATGAAAGTTAGAAAAAAATGAAATGACAGAAATGAAGTGTAATGGAGACAGTGTGTCACTTTCTATCACTTAGAAATATGTTGCACAAATAAAAAAGTTGTTTGATGGAAAATGCCAAACTAGCTGTCTCCACTACTTCATGTCCATCATTTTAGTCATAGAAACTTTGTTTTTGTCTCTTTCTGTGGAATTAATTGCTTCAAATACTAAGGGCTCTTGTCTATCCTGTGCACTAATTTTCCGGTGAACAAAACCAACTTTGAGATGCTGGACATTAAACATGGCTTCTCTTTTTGGGAGCCAGTTAGGGGATGAAAGGGAAAGACATATTGCCTTTGTGTTTTCTCAGTCAAGGAAACAGGACTTGAACAAGCATTCATTCTTATAAGTCCAAATGGAAAGCATAACAACTTTAATGGAAGATTTGATAGCATCGCGCTGACAAGGTGCTTTCCCCCAAAATTTCCTGCATGTGTATTTCTCTCTGGGCCAATACCACATGCATACACTCCATTAGCCTCTGGATGGTAAGAAGGATCAGTCCCCAAAGATTCTCATTCTATGGTGTCTATCTCAGCCTGCTGGGACTGCTGTACCAAAATACCATAGGCCAGCTGGCTTAAACAACAGACATTCATTTCTCACTGTTCTGGAGGCTGGAAAGTCCAAGATCAAGGCAGATTTGGTTCCTGGTGAGAACCCACCTCTTACCTTGCAGATGGCAGCAAAAGTATGCACCAAAGGGATACCCTCTTGACTTCCCCGCACTAGGCAATAGCCTATTTTAAACAACAGGCAAAATACAGCCTTTCCCCTCAAGAAGCATCAGCTCTAGGAGAATACAAAACTGGGTGATGAGGAGCAAACTGTCAATGAAGGGCTCAGCCTGTTGCATAATAATGCAAACAGAGTCCAAGTCTGAAGAAATCAATAGGGGGATGGTTACTTAGTAAATCAACGAAACAGGGATGATGGAGCACCCAGAAGGCCAGGTTTATGGTGTCATATAAATCATACTTCACACGGTGTGGGGAGACATGGCTCTGATCTGTCTTCTTCTTCTTAAAAGGATATAAATCCCATCATCAGGCCCCAACTTCGTGACCTCATCTAATCCTAATTATCTCCCAAAGGCTCCAGCAACAAAGACCAGCCCATTGGGGGTTAGGGCTTCAATATAGGAGTTTGGTGGATGGACAAGGAAAAAAATATTTAGCCAATAGTAATGTCTCATCTCTCTTCTCTATCCCCTCTCCCTCACTAAGGGCCTGCCTTAGGGCTGTCCTTCCAGGACTATACCTTAACCAAGTTTCTTATACGTAGTCTCTTCCCTCAAAGAGGAATCAGTAGAATTCAGATTCTGAATATTGGCTGGTCCTAGCATTTCTGAGCTGATGCTGAAGTTGGGATCTGGAAAGATCTTGGAAGGATACAGGGTTCACTGAATGGGAAGCAAAGATAGGAACCCATCCCCATCTCCAAATTGTACGCAATGAATGGAACTCAACTACAGCAATGTATTTATTTAAATTATTTCCATGAAAAATAAATATGGAGGTGATAGTTGAATATTTGAATTTTAACAAGAATGGGATTGTAGAATCTTGCCATTAGCTGTTAGCTGGGACCAGTCCCTTTAGAATGTTGCCAAAGGCTAATTTCATGGGGTATAGTGTTGAGATGTTTGGTGACCTAATGCTGCCAGGGAAGGCAGGTGCAAAGGTAGTGCCAGCATAAGATTTCTGAACTGCCCAATACATTTGCAAGACCACTGCCTCTGTTTCCTCACAAGCAAAAGGTAGATTATAACTGTAACTTCCTCCTATAGCTAGACCACACACAGAGAGAATGATGGCAGACCTGACCGGGGTTCCACACTTGTTGAACTACACTCACGGACTTTGGCCTGTTTATTCCCCTATTTGTTCCAAGTCTCTGTTACTCTCCCTGTCCAGTCCTAGTACTCTCCCAGGTTATCTGATTAAACATCCAAAGAACTCAAGGCAGCTAAGGCCTCTCAGAACCCTGAGGGGTTATAGAGGACTGTGGCAATATCTTGCACAGCCCCAAAAGAGAATTAGAGAGAGGTTTAGCTCTCATTTTCTGGGGGGCAAAAGTGGCTGCCTTCTGCCTCAGCCCCATCAGTAGCTCAGGTCTCTTTGCTTCTGCAGTGAGGAAGTACAAAGGAGCCCACACTATGTCTCAGATAGCTCACTGGGGCCTGCTTCCAGCTCTGTGCCTATATGTTCACTTCCCTGTTGCTGGGTCTGCTTTCCTTTGCTCTGCCTCATCTTGAATGGATGTCCCTGCTTGACCTCATCTATGCTGGAGGAACTCACCATCCCAAGTCTGCACTTCCAAAGCCATGTTAACATGGCACCACATTCAATCAAATGCTCTTGGCTCATCACATCTTCCCCATCTGAAATGGTTTTTCTGTGCCCTGTTTGGATACTTATTCCATTTTTTTTAACATTATGAGACTGTTCTCTTTTCCTCTCTATATACCTCTGATTTGCTAGTAGTTTCCTCTTGCCTCAGCTCTGATTTAGCAATCATATATCCAAGGTTTGCCAAGGATAGCCCCAGATTATGCCTATTTTCTTAGCCTCTCATCTATTTAGTCACTCATCCCCTCTCAAAAGTGTCTTGGCTTAGAGGATGCTTTATAGGGCCACTCTAGCTGTGATCCACTTTGCTCTACCAGGCCTAGGGTTGAACTCGTGCAAGAATGCATTTTCTTTTTTTTTTTTTAAAGATTTTATTTATTTATTTGACAGAGAGAAATCACAAGTAAGCAGAGAGGCAGGCAGAGAGAGAGAGGAGGAAGCAGGCTCCCTGCTGAGCAGAAAGCCCGATGTGGGGCTCGAACCCAGGACCTGGGATCATGACCTGAGCCGAAGGCAGCGGCTTAACCCACTGAGCCACCCAGGCGCCCCAAGAATGCATTTTCAATGGACGAATGGAAAAGGAAGATATGGTCCATATACACTATGGAGTATTATGCCTCCATCAGAGAGGATGAATACCCAACTTTTGTAGCAACATGGGTGGGACTGGAACCATCCACCCAAGTCTCTTATTGCTGAGTGAAATAAATCAAGCAGAGAGAGTCAATTATCATATGGTTTCACTTATTTGTGGAGCATAACAAATAGCATGGAGGACAAGGGGAGTTAGAGAGGAGAAGGGAGTTGGGGGAAATTGGAAGGGGAGGTGAACCATGAGAGACTATGGACTCTGAAAAACAATCTGAGGGTTTTGAAGGGGCGGGGAGTGGGAGGTTGGGGGAACCAGGTGGTGGGTACTAGAGAGGGCACGGATTGCATGGAGCACTGGGTGTGGTACAAAAACAATGAATACTGTTATGCTGAAAATAAAAAAAATTAAAACGAAACAAAACAAAACAACAACAACAAAAAGAATGCATTTGAAGACTTTATTGGTCATGGGTAGTTTCCAGACCTGTAAAACAGTTAGTTGGGCAAAGTGATGGCTATGCTACTTTCCAGTGCCCAAATATTTATGATTCTGTGATTCTATGAAAAGCATCAAGCTTTGAAATGCTTCACATTTAACAATGAGCAAGTACACAGAGTAAAACATTTAGAGAGGCATATTTTCAGAGCAGCCAATCCTAACTGCTTGATGGGCAGTACTCCTGGGCTCTCCTCTTCCTCCTTCAGCTCCTGGTTGGTTTCTGCCTTGAATATAAGCTCAACCCTCCATCTCTTTCATTCCACACACTTTCAACTTATGGTACCCTGTTCTCCTGCATCTCTTCATACCTGACTTCCAAAGCTTTTCATCTTTTTTCTCAATATTTATTGTCAGAATAACTTGTTTCCTTAGGACATTGCTCTCTGTAGAGTGTCAGCTAGTCATTCTACAGAGCCTATTTGTGCAAATTTGCAAACAGGTCAGCTGGATAATATTATCCATCCTTACAGAACATTTTCATTTTTCTAAGGGAGCTTCAGATATTATGCATTAATTTAAATGAGTAACTACAATGGAGAAATTCAACATCCTGTTGCTAGAATGCCTTTCATGGCATCATATAGGCAGCTGCCTCTCTCTCTACCTGACTATAGATCCAGCAGTGGTAATCATATGCTGGTGAACATAAAGTATGCATGAATGAATGAATGAGATTGAAAATCTATTTCTACTATAATCCATTTTATTATCATTCTACACATTCCTTTCTGGAAGCCTTTATTTTTAAAGTGTACTTGGTTTCTCAGTTTGAAGTATGAGAATTTGATCATCTTTAGATTATTAGGAAAATATGGATTGTAGATATCACTCTCTCTCCTCCCCCAACAGGCATATCGGGTGGTAAAGTAAAGGGATGCGGATATCACCCAAGTCTCTTGAGCCTTCATGTGCACAGAGACCTCCACCATTTACTGAGCCCCTTTTAAACTGCTCTTGAAAGCTAATGGTGACTTAATTGCATTCGATCATGTTAATGAGATTCTGATCTTTGACAAAAGATAGTTTTTCAGGGCTCGTGTTTTAATCTGACATGATGAAGTGGATTGTTTAGTGGCGATAATGATTCTGCTGTGTGGAGAATCCAGATGTCACAGCTCACCTCTACAAACCCCTGCAGAAGACCCAGTGGAAGAACTCTGAATTCTAGTTAGTGAAAACATTCACTAAGCAAACAATAACCAGAGGCTGACTCCATAAGGTAAGTGCATCCCTAATGGGCTTGTCAGAATGGGTCTCCATAGCACAGCAAGCTCCATGAAACTCCAGGACCCTCAAGAACCAGTGGTGCCCAAACCAAATATAGTTGTGAGATCTGATTCAGTTCAGGATTCCTTTTCTCATTAGAAATATGTGTACATCAGCAGAAAATACACTCTTAGGCTTCCAAGAATGCCTTCCTCCCAGCCTAGAGGGTACACACTTCCTGCCCTTTTGTGATACTCCCAGTTTCTTAACATCCATCTCAAGAACTTACTTGCTTTTTCCCAAGATCTCACCCTTTACCTCTAGCCTAGGTCCCTCCTGTCTGCCCGCCTCTCTCACACATTTCTGGTAAGGAAATTGATTTTATACTACCTGGTTGTGTTTATTAATTGCGGAATTCTCACCCCAACCACAGTAAGCTCTTTAAGGACAGGGATGGTGTCTTAAATCTTCCATGGCATCTCACACAGTGCCAGACACAGGAGGTTTCTGCATCAGAAATTCACCGAACTAGTATGACATGAGATATTATAAAGACACTTAAACAGAAATGGAGAGGAAATAGGGAAATAAAAGAAGCCACATCAAGACCCCACAAAGAACCTTCAACAGTGCAGCAAAAGAGCCTCTAGGTGGTTAAGCTCACATTAGCCAGAGATAAGCCAGTCATTCAGAGCATCCCACTGCGCTTCCTGAAGGCTCACACACGAATTGCTGTACCCAGCTCCTCAGGATAACCCTTATTACTCCCCTAATGGGTAAATACCAAAACATCCACCCATAAGACTATGTGTATGTGTGTACAAGAGAGAGAACAAGAGTGAGAGCAAGAGACAAACGGAAAGAGACAGAGATGAAGAGTAAGAGAAATGACAAGAAAGGATGGAAAACATTACAAGGCTGAGATGCTGAGAAGAAATAAAAGGTGAAAAGGATAGAAAAGGAGAGGTGCTGCTATTTATAGCTTACCTGTGGTCATCTCACAGCTGTCTGGCTCTGGATGCTGTTATAGTAACGCTTTATGAAGGTTATACTGCCTTAAGGAATACTGTAAGGATTTAGCTTTCCTATATAGTTGTGATATTCAAAATAAGCTTGGTAATTGGGTCATCTTATTAGCAAGCAACTATCACTAAGGAGTTCCAAGAGCTTCCCAGTCAGTCCCTTGTCAGTCCATGTAACACACTCACAGAGAAATGAGATGGCATAGATTATGAGTAATTAGTCCATTTTTATCCATTCTTCAGTGGGTTTTCATTCCACTTGGACACTATCTCTCTTTTCACAGATTGGAGACTTAAGAGCAAGGTATCCGACTGGATACATTAATTTTCATTAACTGTTTTCCCTCTCCTTTTTTAACTTCACATACTGCAAGAATGTCTGAGAATTTATGTGGAAAAGCCCAGGCGCTGCCCATGCTGAATAATCCCTGAGTTCAGACCAGAGGTTTCTGGTCATGTACAGTTTCAATTATGTGGGTGCTAATTAGTCAAGGTTGTGAATTCTCACAGGTGAAAGAGGTCAATGTAAGACACAGCATGAAGACAAAAAGAGAGGGCAGAGAGGGCAATGGCAAATTAGGGGAATAAAAAAGAGGGAGAAAGAAGGAGGAGGAAGTCAGGTATCTATGCAGGATTCTCATTCCAACCTCCACTTTCTCTTATGAGTGTGTCACACAGCATACTTGATGTTATAAAACACACAGGCGACTCTATTACCCTCAAAATCCTAGGCTACACTTAGAACCTCCAGCTCTGCAGGATAGGATGTGGGTCACAAGGCAGGGACGAGGGGACTCCCCGCCGGTCTCTTGCACTAAAATATGGATGTCGAGTCCTCCTGCTTTGAGACTAAACAGCTTCTGTCACTTCAGCTAGAACTGTAGGCAAATAATTCCCAGCAGAACTTGGCCTGTGGGTTGTCAGGGTTCCTATTTGATTAATTAAGCTGTCAGCATGGATGTTGTAAATACTGGATATTTTTGTTTGGAGGTTCAATGGTCATTATCTTTGCTTGGCTAACAGGAGAGAAAAGAGGGAGGAATGGCCTCCTATTTGCCATTTTGACAGCACATTCTTATTTAGTAATAGTCCTTCCTCAGAGAACCTCACTCAGTGCCACTGGTCTTGACTGCAGACATTTTGAGGGCTCACCCTGCCATCTTCCCTCTCACTGCCCTCTCTTCAAACCCAGGGTAGAGGTGGAGGCATTACTAGGGCAATATATAATAGCAGAGAAATTGATTTCATAGAAAGCTTAGGAGTTAGTCATATCTAGAGTCAGGCTAAACCAGGGCCTCAGCAAATCTCCATTCACAGGGAGACAAATAAGAAGCTTAGAGGAGTATAAATGGATTAATCTACCAAAAAATGTAAAGAGGATTAATTTTATTATTTGATTACAATCTTCACAGTGTGTCTGCCTTCTTTTAAAGATTTTATTTATTTATTTATTTATTTATTTATTTTTTAAGAGAGAGATTGAGAGAGAGAGAAATAGCATGAGTGGGGGTTGGGTGGGCAGAAGGAGAAGAAGAGAGAGAATCTCAAGCTGACTCCAAGCCCACCGTGGAGCCCTATGTGGGGCTGGATCTCACGACCCCGAGATCCTGAAATCAAGAGTCGGATGCTTAACTGACTGAGCCACCTGGGTGCCCCTGGCCTTCTTTTATAGGACCAACGTGGACAGACCACTGGGTTAAGATTATGATCATCTAAGAGGAAGTTGGGGACAGGAGACTTCCCCTTCCCTGCACAGCCCTGGGTCAGTCACTTAATCCCTATGCACTCTGGTCTCCAGATTTTCAGTGAGGCTTATTCCTATCCTCCCTGCTTCCCAGTATTGTTTCGAGAATAAGAAGGCAAGAAGGTACTTTCCTATACATTATCTCCTTTAATCCATAAATAGCTGTTAGAAGTAAATATTTTCAGGTGAGGAAATGTAACTCGGGGGATCTGTGATTCTGTTGTTGCTCTGAGTGGTGGAATGGGGACTCTCACTGGGTCCGCCTGATTCCAAACCCTCCCCAACCACTGTATTGCTTCCTGGACCCTTTACCAGAGGAGCTGTCATCCCTGAAATGTCCACATGCACAGAAAAGTGTCAGTCACGGAGGCATATACCTTTTCCTCAGACCATAGCGCATTACTTTATTACAGGTGAGTCTTATTTGACCATGTAAAAACCCCAAAAAACAAACAAGCCCCAGAATCACTACTTCTTGTTATAAAGGTAAATATTTTTTAAAAAGAGGGAAATATCATATAGAATGATGTATTGCACATTTACCCTGTCATCTATTAATAAGATTCCCTCCCTTCCCTAAGTCTGTTACTGATGTCCCTGATAGCAACCTCAGCCTTCCAATTTATCTTTCATGCTCTGCCACAGTAAGCTAAAAAGCAAACACTTAGAGCTTTTTAATATACTCCTTTTAAAAACTCTTTCATAGAGGCTTCTGGTTGCTTATAGAATAATATATAAATTTTGAATCAAGGTGTATGAGGCCATCAATGTTTCCAAGTTTTCTTTCTCCACTAAACTTTACATTTTTTTTTTCTAAGACATATATTTTCCCATTACATTGGGAATGTAATGAGATCCAACTCTTCCTTGGGGACTCTTCTAACTAGTCACACAGCCAATCTCTCTCTCAGTGTGCTTCCCAAGCACTGTGCTCAAGAGATCGGCATTTAGTTCAATTTCTAGTGTGCAGGCCATCCCCTCCAGACTCTTTAAGAGCAGAGGATGAACATATATTAATACTCTAATCCCAATTCAGTGCTTTGCACATGAAAGGTGTTCAGTAAGTATCTAGTAAACACATTCAAAAGGAAAGTAAATCAACTTTATGATTACAGAAGCCAAACAAAAATCTGGCAAATAATATATAAATGTAAAAAACAAAGTAAAGTAATCCTTTATGAAAAGAAAATTACTGAGTGTAAGTGCCAAATTTATAGAGTTACTTCATTTTATTTATTTTTTTTAAAGATTTTATTTATCTATTTAACAGAGATCACAAGTAGGCAGAGAGGCAGACAGAGAGAGAGAGCGAGGAAAGTAGGCTCCCTGCTGAGCAGAGAGCCTGATGTGGGACGCGATCCCAGGACCCTGAGATCATGACCTGAGCCGAAGGCAGCGGCTTAACCCACTGAGCCACCCAGGCGCCCCTATAGAGTTATTTTAATGTTGGCACAAAATCTAAAGTACTAATGAAGAAAAATAAACCCAGATAATGTATTAAGTTACCATAATACACAGACTACAGTATTCTGCAGAATTAAGGTAATCTGTAACAATAGTTCAGCATCTCCTAGAGTGAGTTGTATATTTTACTAAAGAGCATAATGAAAATAAAAACATGGTAGAATAATGTTTGTAGTGAAACAATTTTGAGACGCATGAGGCTAAAGAAGATTCACTTTTTGACCCTGTGCCTCCTCAGAGCCTTTAATATACTAAGGTGTGTTGGGATTCTCCAAGAAAAGCCACAAAATACAGCATGACCTAAATGCATTTGACCACGGAACTTTTTTTTTTTTAAGGAGTCTTTCACATGACACGTGTTCATAGAGAACACACTCTGGGAAACACTGTCCTAGTTTCTTAGATGCCATTATTCATCACTTCACAGAGGCTTAAAAATGAACGCACTTATCGTCAATGCAGAAACACACAGAAGGAAAAATCTGAAATGATATCCCATATAAATGCTTCTTCAAAATGATGGAATAGGTAGCCTATTTTTATTAAAACACAGCATGAAATAGTGGAGAGAGCACTGGCTAAGAAATATTTCTCTACATCTTACCATCTTCATGATTTAGGGCAAGAAATCTCTCAGCAGACAAATTGTGCTTTGTCCATGAAATTCACAGATAATGATTTTATCTGGACTTTCTGAACCAAAAATCTGTAGGGGAACAAAAGTCTTAAATGTCTTGGTTATGCTCTCAGATACAGGAAATGGTTCTTTGCTCTCCTCAGTTCCTGCCGCACCTGCTCACCTCCAACGTCTTTGAGAAACTTGAGGTCATCAGGCCCGATGATCAGTTCCTATCCCTCCACCTAACACATTCACATTCTTTCTTGCGTCTTTCCCAATACCTTCAGAGGACAGGGATTCTTCTTCCTAGACAATCCTTCATCCATGCCTCTTCACCTCCTCCAGCATTCTGCCTCAGCCACCCAGCGATTCTTCTGAATCTTCAGGATTCTTCATCTACTGGCTCTGTTCCCTGGGCTTCCATACACATTAAACTACCTTCAATCCTAAAACAAAGACCCAAACCAAGACACCACCTTCTCTATCCTACATTCTTTTCAAGTTACTATCCAAATTGTCTATTCTTCTCTTCCAAAAAGATTAGTCCACATTTGCCACATATACTTTTCATATCTCATTTACCTTCAAACCATTAAAGTTTGGTTTGTCCCTGAGTAACCAGTGTCCCCATGACTGCTGAGTCCAGTGGGAAGTTCTTACATCACTGCATCTCCTTGTTGTATTTGATAAAGCTGGTCACCCTTTCTACTTTTAACACCCAGCTCTCTTGGCTTTAGTGACCCTGTGTCCCCTGATTTTCCTTCTGTTTATCCCATCATGTGGTCTTCGTCTCCTCCAGGGGCTCCAGGTCTTGGACTGATTCCTTAAAAGCTGTTTGCTCTCGGGATTTGAACCTCGGTCTGCTTCTTATCTGATTTACTTTTTCTGAATAATTTTACCCATCTACGATGTATGAAATCGAAACTGATTCCCTAACCTTCAAAGGCTGTCTATTGGACAGGTTTATCTGGAAGTCCTTCAAGTACTTCAAACTCTGAAGGCCCAAACCAAATCACATTTATGCCTCCACTATTTGCCTGGTGGAGGTAGTGTGCATTGAGATGAGGAGAGAATGTTGGGGTTCAGATGGGAGCCCCAGCACTCTTCAGATGTGACTCCAGGTACATTACTCATACCACCCCAATCCTCATCTCATCTGAAAAATGGAGATAACCATAGTCCCATACCCAGAGGTGTGCCCAAATAATTAAATGGGACATACACAGAACCTCTGCACAGTACCCAGTGCTGGTGAGTGAGTTATCAGTGAGAGCCAGTATCATCATTACCACTTCCCACACTCATCTTTTTTTCCCCAATTTCTCTGCATTCTTTAACTCGTTTGGAGTTGCCAGCCTCTGTCATCATAGGCATACAACTCCGCAACCTGGGAGCCACCTGACTCTTTCCTCCCCTCTGCTCACACAGACTGCCATTCACAAGTCCTGTGGATTTTGCCATCCAAACGTTCCTCAAATCCCATCCGTCTTCTCCATTGTTACAACAGCTGCCCTAATCCAGGCTCTAACTCTCTCTCTCTCCAATCTTGAACCCCCAACTGAGAATTGTTAATGTCACTCTTATCCTTAAAACACATCAGAGTCTGACACCCCAGCTGGCTTTCAAGACACGCTATTCAAGAAATGAGTGAAATAGAAATATTGAAGTTCTGATGATAATCCAATATTTTATGTGGTTAAGAATGCAGAATATGGGGGCGCCTGGGTGGCTCAGTGGGTTAAGCCTCTGCATTCGGCTCAGGTCATGATCTCAGGGTCCTGGGATCGAGCCCCACATTGGGCTCTCTGCTCCACAAGGAGCCTGCCTCTCTGCCTAGTTGTGATTTCTCTCTGTCAAATAAATATTAAAAAAAAAAAGAATGCAGAATATGTGCAATTGATATCATCCTGTAAATGGCCGGGTCCAGGATGAACGACCTCAGTGTGCCATCAGTAAGGGCTGCGCTTTCAGACTCACAGGATGGCCAAGCTGGAAGGGACTTCTAGCACACACCACTGGGTGTCTACAAGTATCTGCTCCTAGTGCCCCTGCCCCTCTCCTCTCAAGGGACTGGAAAAATGAAATAATTTTATAGCTTCTCTTATAGATAATGGTGGCAAGTGAGAAGATTCCAGAAAAGCTTTTGTTGCCCTGATGGGAGGAGCAGGTTTTGCTGTGCCATCCCTCCCCTCTGATTTCCACCATAACCAGAAATATGAAGCCTGTAGCCATGGAAGCCATGGCAGGACTGAGAAAAAGGCAAGAAAATCTTTGAGGTGCTGTCCTGCACATGTTGGGTTCCTGTGGTTGGGCCCAAGGAGCAAGGAACTTGCTCACGAATCCTGTCATTTGCTTGGAGGGATTGTTGGTAAGGAATCAAGCTCATATGTCTCTCCTCAGAATGACTCTCCCCAGGTAAGTAGGGGGCCCATGTCAAAGTAGAACAAAGTAACACCACAAACTTCCTGTTTCCACAGTTGGAGCTCCAGGTTCCACAACCTATAATGAACACTGCTCCATATTCCTTCCATGATTTGTCATGGCTTCAGACTCAGAGGTAGAAAGACAGAAAAGGCCCCATAGAGGACCAGGCACATTTTTCAGCCACATCCACCTCCTCAAGTTCATTAACACGTCCCACCTAACGCACAAAGATGGCTATGTTCTGCCAGCAACTAATGAATGCAGTTATCAAAGCGTGGGGACCATCTGTAGCTCACGTGCAGGGAGTCTTGGCCAAGGAAATGCAGTAGTTCTCCTGTTCATCTTCTCTATTCAGAGGACCCAGGAATCAATGGATAAATCTGGGACCACTTGAGAGAGTCTATCTACTTAAGTGTTTAAAAAGAAAGAAAGAAAAAAAAGCTTGATTTAAAGGCAGGATCACTGGGCGCCTGGGTGGCTCAGTCAGTTAAGCATCCGCCTTTGGCTCAGGTCATGATCCTGGGTTTCCAGACGGAGCTCCACATTGGGCTCCCTGCTCAGCAGTCTGCTTCTCCTTCTGCCCCTCAGGCCCTTTGTGCTCCCTCTCTCTCTTTCTCGCTCTCTCTCTCAAGTAAATAAATAAATAACGTCTTTTAAAAAAATTAAAAAAATAAAGGCAGGATCACTTATAAATAAATGCTGTGGTTCTGAAGATAGTAACAAAAGAAACTCCAGCGCTTAGCACATCCCTGATCATCTGACACAAAGTCACAGGGAAACAGAAAGGAACATAATAAAGAACTGAATGCAAACTGCAGACAAGTAAGTGTAAGGTGACCTTTTTCCTGTGTTTTTTTTCTATTTTTTATTTTTTAATTAACATATAATGTATTATTAGCCCCAGGGGTACAGGTCTGTGAATCGCCAGGTTTACACACTTCACAGCACTCACCATAGCATATACTCTCCCCAATATCCTGTATTTTAATATAGTGATAGCTTGCTCTATGCAGTAGTTATATTCTTTAAATTAACACATAAACTGATCTTTGCTGATAAATCTAATCATGGTGTAAACACTTCAAGAGAAATATTTGAAGAGATTATGTGTTTTTATTTTTTACAAAGCATTCTTTTCCTGTTTTTTGTTTTTTTAAAATCACTCCTTCTACTTTCTAGGTTTCCTGAAATGGAGGTGCACCTGCATGTATGTACAAGACTTTGTGCCTCATTCCATTACTAGTGCACATTTAATACTCTTGTCTCTTCTCATTACCACAATGACTTTTAAAATCCAATTTTCATGGCTTTATTTAATCCTATTGAAACAAATGTTGCCTTTCTTTCTCTCTCTCTCTTTCTCTCTTTCAAGTAGGCTCCATGCCCAGCATGTGGGCAGTGTGGGATTTGAACTCACGACCCCGATATCAAGACCTGAGCTGAGATCAAGAGTCGGATGCTTAACCAACGGAACCACCCAGGTGCCCCACAAATATTGCATTTTGAGAGAAAAATCTCTGAGTCCCATGAGTGTCCCACATGCTCTTTTTCTTCAGTCCTGGTCCTACCCCTGTCATGAGAACTAGGGCGGTCATGGCACCCCCTGAATGACATGGGGTGCACAAAAGAACTAACGGGATAAATCTTCTATCATTGGTCTTTTAAGGCCATTTACAAATGTGTCTGATTTCTCATATGCCAAAGAGTAAATGTGGAATTTTGTTATTTTTCTTTCCTTGTTTCTGCAGGAAATTTGGAAATACGAAATCCTCAAATGTAATAACATCTATTATAGGTTACACATACTGGAATACAGCTTACCTCTGAAAGTACACATTGTGAGCTCTAAGAAGGATTTAGAATACGTGTTGATTTTTAAAATATATAGATTTTTATCTCAAAGGTAAATTTGCTATGCTTCTCTTCTCCCACTTTTTTACTGAGGGAACAAAATACAGTGCCTTCTGTGAAAAAGAAGGGAGGACTTCATATGCTCATGGTGGTGATGCTGTGGTCATGGCCCTAACCTTCCCACTCAGGACAAAGTGTCCTGCCCCAGTGACTCAAACTCTCCCTGGGAACCCAATTTGACACTCATCTTGTCATCTTCCCTAAGACTTCCATTATTATAACTATTTTCTGAGTGGTCTGTGGGAAAGAGCCTCAGACTTTAGGCAAGTCCACTTCAGGGACAAAGATTTCCTCCCTCCTCTCTGCACTAAATATTTGACTATAAAGGAGATAAAAAACGTCCCTGTGTAGTTGAAGCTAAACTGGGGACAGAGCTTCTAACATTGACACACAGGTAGTTATCATTGCGTTACAAAGGTGTGAAGGGCATTTTAATCAAATCTAGTCCAAACGTGTGCATGTACACACACCCACACCAATCCCCCCAACACCCCTCCTCCACCACACACACACTCAAAAGTGATAAATGAACTAGGGGAAAAAATAAAAATAAATTTTCATCGGATTTTAAAATACTCTGAAAAAATATTAGTTGTGGATTCCTTTCTCACCTGAAGTACACATTATTAAAAAATATTAATAATAATAGTCTGCTCCCTAAAATGTAATGAAATTGTGGTTATTACATGTCACCTAACATACAGGAATGATAATTTAGTTTTCCTTTCTCTTGCCCCTCAGTCGGGATAGCAAACAGTTCTGTGCAGAACCCCAAGTTGTACTGATGCTATTTATTCTGACTCTGTGATCCCTTTCCTCCCCTCCCATTTCCACTCTGGCTTCAACTGATTTTCCCACATTTCTGTTCAAATTTGTACTGTAAATGAAAGGGAATACAAACCACATACTTCCAACTAGTTAAGGGTCAGAGATATTTTTCTAAGGAAGTGTTTATTTTTAGCTCTGATGTTATTACTTTTAATTTACACACACACACACACACACACACACACACACACGCACATCCCACAAAGATCCATAATTTTACCTAGATGCATACATATAATCATATCATTGTGCTTGCTTTTTTTCTCTTTTCCTTACCAGCTTCCCCTTTCCTTTTGCCTCTCCTTCCCTTCTTTTGGCTACTCTCCCACCATGGAATGTCATCACCTGTATGTGTGCTTCTTACTCTTTAATGCACTCACAGTGCTCGACAGACCTAGGCACAGTCACACACACGTAGAGAAGATGATATGTGCTCGTCCATAGTCTGTTTCCTCACCACTACCTCACTCGAACTCATCTGATAGTAGGTCTAATTCATTCTTGTTTTTAAAGCAACAATCCATTCTGTGACTATATCACAACATATTCTGCCATTCCACTACCGAGGGATGTTTACTTTTATGTCACTCTAACAATGCTGCAGTAAATAATACCCATCTTTATAAACTAGACTTTAAATATCTTTGGTATCAATTTCCAAGAGTGGAGTTACTGAGTCAAAGGCATATGTCTTTTTAATATTAACAGATACTGCCAAACTGCTTTCTTAAAAGGTTATGAAATTATACATTTATATCAGCGATGTATGTTTTTCTTAACATACATTCCAGCCACAGATTTTACAGGTTTTTTTCTAAATTTTTGCCTGTTGGATAAAAATGACTTTACTTGGCTTTCCCAGTCTGCTGGAGAATTTGACTATGTTTTCATATGATTACAAGTTATTTGGACTTTTTATTTATTTTATTTTATTTTTTATATGTTTTTCTTAATTTGGACTTTTTACATTGTGAACTGTCTCTTCATATACTTTGCATATTTTTCTATTGCTTGTCTTCAGATTGTCAATTTGTAAGAGCTTTTTTTTCCTATGCTAACCTTTTATCACTGATGTATGTTCTGAATATTTTTCCAGCTCTACTATCATTGACTTCATATGTGATATTTTTGTCATATACTTATAGTTTGGTCATTTGTTCCTATATATGATCATCTGTTGTATTTTGGCATGTATAAACCAAATATATATACATGTAAAATAATACATATAATTATACATATATAGTTAAATATATGTTAAATACAAGAATATGTTAAATGCATATATTTACGTGTAACATATATATCTACATATACTAAAATATCAAGATGTAAAATACTAGTTACTTCAGCATCATTTAATTTATTAAAACAACAAACAAAAAAACCAAAAGCCCACATACCTTTCTTACTCCACAAAACTAACGACTATATTCACTAGTCTTATATACTGACATCAATTTCTGGATTGTCTATTCTGTTCCACAAGACACTTCTTTTTTTTTTTTTTTTTAAAGATTTTATTTATTTATTTGACAGAGAGATAGAGAGCACAAGTAAGCAGAGTGGCAGGCAGAGGGAGAGAGAGAAGCAGGCTCTCCGTTAAGCAGGGAGCCCGACACAGGGCTTGATCCCAGGACCCTGGAATCATGACCTGAGCCGAAGGCAGCTGCTTAACCAACTGAGCCACCCAGGCACCCCCACAAGACACTTCTTATAGTATGTTCAATAGATGCTTCTGATAGAAAATGCTCTTTTTTTTGGTATAATTTTCTTGATTTTTCCAAGTAATTACTCTTATAAATGAACTCTTATTATATTAAAAAAAAAATCCTCCATTGGGATTGCTATTGGAAATGCATTATATTTACATACTAATTTTGGGACACTTAAAAAAATTGAGATATCACATCCAAAAAATGCTTTTCTTTTCCAAGTTTTCTCACATCTTTTATGAAGATTTAATAGTTGCTTTGTGTTTTGTATATTGTTTTTTAAAATTTATTTTTACATTTCATAGTTTTACAAACTCTTATATGTGGAATATTTTTCTTCTTATTTCTATTTCTGGGTTCTCAATGCTAAAGGGAAAGGCTATTGACTTTTATGTATTTATCTTCTATCTAGCCATCTCACAAAGTTTTATTAATATTGTGCTTTCGTCCTTGAATCTATTGGATCTTCTATATATACAACCATAGCATTAGCAAAATATATAATTTTATTTTTATCAGTATTTATAGGAGATATTTCTCTTAAATTGTTCATTTGTTAAAATCTTTGAAGCTTACAAAAAAGGAATGTTAATAGCAGGTATCTCTCTCTAATTTCTCATTATAATTAAATTAACTTTTTGCCACAGAATACCAAAAATTGTTGGTTTGGGGTAATTTTTACTATAATTGAGATTTCTTTTACTTTTGTTTTATTTATAGTCTTTAAGAAAAAACAGCTGCTGAATTTTGTCACACTCCTTTCAGTGAATATTGATCTGATTGCCTGATTTTTTCTTTTACTTTGTTTATATATAGGATTATATAGATAATTTTTCTGATATTGAGCCACCTTTGCTTTTTTGTGCATGTGTTTACTTGCTATATTTGTAAATTTCTAGGGAAATCTTTACTAAAATGTGTCAAATAATAGTAGCTACAATTTAAAGAGTTCCAGGATCTAATTAATTCGGGAAACACCCAACCAAACAGAGTTAAATGGTACTTCGCAGAACTGTTAAGCTAATGTGTATTGTAAACCTACAAAAGGAGATTAGAGTAAAAAGTGTTTAGTGAGCTTGACTGTCTATCTTTCCTGAGTCATCCCTGGGAGTAGATTAGAGCTGAGCAAAGCTTGGGAAATGCTTATATGGAAATTGTACACTAAGAATTGAAAATAGTTTTAACACATAAGACTGATGAAATCATGAGAGTAAAATCAATAAATTAAAAGCCACACTATAGGATGCGAAAACCATTTGGAGAAAAATAACTAACATTTTGTACCAATTATACTCACTTTTATTATACAAGATTTTTACCCGGCTAGGCTCAAATTATTAATGTTTGGCATTATACAGACCCATCTTAGAGCATAGGGTGGTCCTGGGGCTGGATGTAGCCCTAGCTTCAGCCAATTGTCAAAGTATAATTCTAGGAAGTAAACAGTTGCACCTGTATCCTTCTCTACTGTGTGGCCCATGGTATCATGACTGTCATAACATGATGACACAGATGGACTATCACAAAACAGCTTGCGCATGGCACTCACCAATGACATATTCCACTCTGAAGAGATCTCTCCTGGGGTCATACGGACGATTGAAGTCGATCTGGATGAAGAAAGACTGTCCTCTACGTACAATCAACTTGTTGTTTTCATACTTGTCAGTGTGGTGGTCTACTTTATTGGTGTCCCATCTCTCCTTGAACAGGTGAACACTGGTGACATGAAGGTAGTCTACACATAAAAAAAAAGAAACAATTGAGGGACACCACTGAATAACTTTGATACAACTGCAAACTCAAAAAACAAGATTGTTTTTCCTGATTCTTTAGGTATTGAGGTAATGAGGTCTGTTGGATAAAACTCTCTATTGGAGGCTGATAGATTTAAGAGTCCTTCTCTTGTGACATTCTTGCCTTCAAAGAGGATTTTAAAAGCTTTGTCCCCTCTGATCTCACTTCAGACCACAGGGTGCTCACTTGGGATAGACAGAGAAGTGTTGATGATGTCTCCCATATAGGTCTAGGTACAGAGAAACTCAAGTCTTCATATTCCCAGAGCTCAGGCTGGCTCAAGTCTTCACATTCCCAGGCTCACGCTGGCTTTCATTGTGATGATCACCTCACTATGTCACTAACTAGGAATAAGGACAGGATAGCCATTTCGATTTTCTTATCTTTAAAAAGGGAGGAATTAAATTTGACAAGGCCTCAAAAGGATGTTCCAAAGGTCCAAATTGACCTTTAGTTCAAAATTCTCCTCTTACTTCAGATAGGGTCAAATACCCTTCCTTCTACAATTCTAAAAGTAGATCTAGTCCTTCAAAGATAGGAAAGAAAAGAACAGATATGGAGACAGAGTACTGACATTTCACTGAGATAGATATAACTCTTTCCACTTTAAACATGAAGAAAAAAAGTTTCACATTTCCACCAATCTGGAAGTCAACCCTGGTCTGATACAAAATCTATAGGTCTTTCCTCTGGCCTTTTGGAATTGGGAAGATAAATGTCAGTTATACATTTATTTCAGCCATGATAGCACTGGATAAAGGTTAGATCCCCTCCTACCTTTCTCCCATTCTTCTGCAAATGATCACTGAGTATGAAGATAACTTTACCCATCTACACTGTAGCTTGAAAATCTAGTCTAGAGATAGATTTCTGCACGCACACTTGGAGTTGTAAAGGGGGAATTAAGGAGAGAGTCTGGTGGGGGTACACTGGACTTCTGCTACCCTGATCCTGTCTGCTGCATGGTTTGCCTTCACAGTTATGAATACAGTGTACACAGAGCACAGCTGCTGAGCCTGCACTCATGCTGGAACATCTCCCTGAGAGACTCCAATGCCTTCATTTGTGGTTACACGGGAATCCTGTGCAGGACACTTGGTCCCATTTGACTTCATTTTTGTCTCATAGGAGAAACCAAGAAGTTGGGATCATTAAGATACTCTCTAGTACTAAAATCTAGGAGTTCCTGAAATGCTCTTGATTAATTCAAAGTCCAGGTAATCCTGAGTTTGAATCTTGGGTCTCTTAATTATATAGGTAAGGAATGTTGCCTCACAGAAGCTGTTTTCTCACCTTTCAAATGAGGAGACTAATACTTTGAGAATTTCTACAAAAATTCAATTCAATTACAAGACAACTGCTCTGGCACGATGCCTGGCACATAGTGGGGCCCTAGGCTTACTTGTGGCTAGCTTAACTATAAACGCTGATGGAGCCATGGTCTATATTACATGATGTGGTGCTCAGTGGGCTATTCTGACTGCAACATTACCGCACACAGAAAGTGCAAGATACAGTTTTATTTTTACCCCATTGCAGAACCCTGAACATGGTCCCCTAAAGGGCACTTTCCTTCCATTATGATGTGGGTGGAAGATGTTTAATTCTCTAGACCTCTGTCTTCCAAGCTGACTTTCCCCTAAGTTCTTTGGCCTTATTAAGGTCACAATCCTAGTGTTAAGGCAGCTTCAGAAAAAACTGGAGACTCACACATGTCTTAGTTGAAAAGGACCTTAGTAATCAACTCATCTGGTCCTCTTTCTTAGCACTGGGCTTTCCAATAATGTTTTTATTTTGTTTAAATGTCTGAAAACCGAATCCTCAGAAATGGGTTTAATCAGGTCTCCATTAATCAGCACCAATGGAAGGAATACACTGATATTATAGCCTCACGGAATCTCTGAGGGCAAAGGCACTTTCTAGACCATCTGGTAGACCTGCTATGTACTGCATGAAACATCTTGAAAGCCCAAATGCTTAGGCTTTTTGTCTTCAACTGAACAGGAAACCCAGTATCCCACAAGGCAAACAGTCCATTTTTAAACAATTTTAATTATTTGAAAAGCCCTCTTAAGATGAACTGACATCTGCTTCCTTGTAATTTTTCTAACCATGGATCCTGGTTCTGATTTCTGGGTAAATATAGACTACATTCTATTCATTTCATCTGGCACTCCTTAGGTATATAAAGACTTCTATTCCTTTGACTAAAACACTTTCCATTTCCTCAACTGTTCTTTTCCAGAACTTTAACTCTCTACTCTTTTCTGGAACATATTTCATTTCATAAATTTCTTTCTTGATGTATTTTTCCTAGAATTAAGTACATTATTCTAGCTACTGTTTTTCCAATGAAAAGAGAGACTGCTACACCTTTCAAAACAAATAGCATATTTCTATTATTTCAGTCAAAAGTATCGCTAGTATTTTGAATTGTTTTATCTTATTTTTTGATTTACAGTAAGCATCTGTTAGAGCAAAAACTTTAAAAATACATTCTGATGTCATTTCTACCAGTAGTGCCTTATGATTCAATCCAGACTCCTAGAAGCCAGCCATATCTATACAAAAGTTTTCTTCTTTGTAGCTCAATTTTTAAGGTTTTTCGTGTATTCATATTAAATTTCATCTTATTGAATTTGGTTAATTGTTCCAAACTCTTAATATAATTTTAGACCCTAAGCATATATTCAATATATTTAATATTCTCCCTAATTTCCTGTCCTCCAGGAATTTTATGTGTGTCATTTTATGTTGCCATTCAAGGCATGGATATAAATGTTGATTAGGTCACTGCCCAGTAAATACAAGCCAGATAACTACATGGTGGTAGGCTCTAAAAAGTGAACATATAGTTATGACATAGCACCATAAATATTCTGATAAAGCAGTATAGGGTATTGGGTGGAAGAGGGTATCTGGGAGGTATAGGGAGCCTGTAACTCAGATTGGGGGAGTGTAACTAAAGAAGATTTTTGGAAGAAATGAGGTATATAAGCAATAGTCGGAAAGATGAACAAGTTAGCCAGGGGGAGGGGAGCAAAGGCTTAGGCAACAGAGTGTCTGGTTTACTGGATTGTAGAAGTGGGACCACAAAGGAGGAGTAGGCAGGAGCCACTCATGCAAGCCCTGTACACCATGTTAGGGGATTTGGACTTTAACTACATTGGGGGTACCATGAAAAATCTGAAATAGCAAACTGACATATCTTCATATATATATATATATATATATATATATATATATGTGTGTGTGTGTGTGTGTGTGTGTGTGTGTGTGTGTAAATTTCAAATGCTTCCGGTGAAAGAGTAAGAAAAGGAATGGATGGTGGCAGTGTTGGAGGCAAGAAGGTCAGCTAAGAGGTTGCTTCAGCATTCCAAGTGAGGGATGGGGTGAGTTTAGTCTGCCTGAAGGTATTAAATGCACTGGTCCTGGAGGGCTGCCAGGATTTGCCTTATCTAATCCCACCTCCACTCCCATGATAATGTCCCCCTGAAAATGAGTATATCAGTTTTATGCCTTGGCTTTCCAAGTATCTTTGACAAAGAGAAAAATAAAGCTGGAAAGAGAAAGACAAGTACTTTTTAGTATCTGGTTCTCATAGGTTTTATTCTTATTGCAAATGGAAACTCTGGCTTTCTAGTTCCATGGGCCTGTCCAATGAACTTGGTTAGTATCTAGTGAGTCCAGCTAAAGCCAGTCTATCTTCAAAGTAGTGTAATGTGGTGATACTTTGATGGGATATTGATATGCACTGGAAGAATAAGAGTTCCATGGTTACTCCAATTTGGGAAAGGCTGGCTTAACCAAAGTCAGTCAGGATTCTTAAAGGATTTATGGGAGACCTTTAATGATGTAGACTATAAATTTCCTATAGGTCTCGTGTTTTTCAAATTTAAATGACCATGAAAACTATTTTTTGTGGCAATCAATGTTTTGCAGCATATGTTCCAGGAGATGCTTCACTATTTACTAATTGTGCAACCTCAGGGAAGTTATTTAATTTCTCTTCAGTTTCCTTATCTTTAAAAAGACAATGAAACACTCACCTTATAGGGTTAGTGTAAGGATTAGATGAAAAAAATGTAGGTAAAGTGCTTTAGTACAGTGTCTGGCACCTAATAAATGCTCACAAATTATTTTTATTATATTAGTATTGTTACTACTAAGAGAAGAGATTATCATAGTGGATAAGAGCATGGATTTTACAGCCAGACTGCCTGGAGTCACATCCCAGCTCTGGCACCTACTATTGCTATGACTTTGCACAAGTTATGCAAGTTTCCTGTCCCTCAGTTTTATCATTGCAAAATAGTGGTGGTGTTGGGATTAAATGAGAGAATGCTGCATTCCTGGGGCACTTGGGTGGCTCAGTCGGTTAGGTGTCCAACTCTTGATTTTGGCTCAGGTCATAATCTCAGGATTGTGAGACTGAGTCCCACCTTGGGCTCCACACTCAGCATGGAGCCTGCTTGAGATTCTCTCTTCCCTCTCCCTCCACTCACTTCCTGTCCCCACTCGTGCATGCTCTCTTAAGAAAGAAAGAAAGAAAGAAAGAAAGAAAGAAAGAAAGAAAGAAAGAGAAAAAAGGAAAGGAGAGAAAGGGAATGCTGCATTCCCTGTATTCTGAGAAGACAGGCTTGTTTTCTTTTCTTACATTTCTACGGGCAGATAAAATAATTTTCTCCTCTTCATTCCAAGAATATGTTTTTCCTTTTTAAAATAAAAATTAACTATAATCAAGCACTTTGTGTCATGTTAATATAGGTGATATTAATTTGTGGGACTGTAAGCCCTTTGAGGACAAGACCTCATCTTCACTGTACCCGAGACAATGCAAAAAGAAACTATAGTAAATATGCCACTTTTCACTTTAAACAAATGTAATGCCTGAATAGGAGCTTGAAGTTGGTTATGCATCATAAAATGGATATTCTATTTATCATAGGATTAACCATACAAGCCCTTAAATGTTATTTATCAGACAATTTCATTCTTATCATATACCATTTTCAGGACTATATATATAGTATATTGTATATTCTACAGTATTGAAGACCATGATCTAAGGTTTTATAATATGAGGCCTCCAGAGCAGCACTTTTATTTCAGACTGGAATAAAAATGCCAGGCCTTGATAGCACATAACTCATATATTGCTTATAACAAAAGGTAAGGAAGAGCACTAATAAGTTATTTTGAGTATATAAAACCTAAGTCAAAAAATTATAGTTTCATAGTGAAAACAAATATATATATAAAATATATTTATATTTTCACAAAAGTATATATTAAATAATATTTTATATTACATAATGATAATATGTAAAATAAACATACAATAACATATACATGAGGAATTTGTTTTAAAATAAGGCAATCTACAATGTTATAATTTTAATAACATTTTATTCCAAGTATGGAGTTTTTAAAAATACTATTTTTTTTCTAAGTGATCTTTTCATTCTCTCCTGCAATATCTCTCTAACAAGTCAGTGCTTTCAAGAAAAAAGGAAAAATAATATCATGGAAAATTATAGTGGCACCCTGTGTGGAGAAAAACTAAGGCAATAATAAGTAAAATCTCCCTGTGTAATCTCTTAAAAACCCATATTAAAATAATTTAAACCAAGGAAAACACTTCATTTAAAAAATAAAACTTGAGGGATGCCTGGGTGGATCAATTGGCTCAGATTTTGGCTCAGGTCATGATCTCAAGGTCATGAGATTGAGCCCTGCACTGGGCTCTGCACTCAGCATGGAGTCTGCTTGAGATAATCCCTCTCCTTCTGTGCCTCCTCCTGCTTATGCTCTCTTTCTCTTTCTAAATAAATGAAATCTTAAAAAAATAAATAAATAAAACCTTGACCAAAACATGGAAGATTAAAAGCAACACTGAGAGTTTGAGAATTTGAAGAATATTCTAGACTGTAGTCAAATGGACAAGACATATGGAAGAGAAAAGAGGGTCATTTATACTTTAGAGGGAGAAGGAAATGACAGCCCTGTTGCCCTCCCCCTAGAGTAATCTGATAGCTCTCCAGATCTGCTAGTGGGCATGAGTACTAAGGAATAAGGTGAGGTCCCAATACCACCAATTAAACATTTTTCTCATTGCTCATGGACACTCATCTGCAGAGAAACCTTTATATTTGGTGTTTACAATACCTAATAATAACAAGGGCTCTACAGATGTCACAAAATATCATAAAATATAAGCATAGATATACAAATATCATAGTTTTTTCTTTTGTCCATTTTGCTTAGTGTTGTCTGTCTTCATGCAGTAAACACTCAGTAAACATTTATTAAGCTTGTATATTGATTTCTGCTTTTTTAAAATTGGATTAATGAGACATAGTTTAGTTTGAAAGAGCCTTCTCATCATCCAGGCTCCATTCGACACAAACAGGATATGAATTTGCTTCTCCCTGTCCAAGCCCAGTTCCTGGCAAAATGGAGCCACTCATTGCTAAGCTACGTTTTTTTTTCTTTAGAGATATTGTAGCTGGAAAGTTGGCAGCTTGCTCTTTCAAAGTGACAGCTTTCAAAAAATCTACCTAACACAGTTTAGCCTAATTCCAAACACACCAGAAAATGGACTGTTAAAAAAAAAAAAAAAAACCTCTTCTCATGAGCCAGGTGCCTCCCTGTCCTCCTACCCTTTCCCTAATATGAAAAAAAGTATATTATTTTCTCCTTAGGTTGTAAAAATATCCTTCCGAGAATGATTATACCTGTCATCGATGGAATCTTGAAATAAGTTAAATGTTTAGGTTCATATCCTAGAAGTTCCCTCGTGAATTGAAATCTCCTTGCAATCTTTGGTAATATTATTACCAAACTGTAGGCATAAATACTGTCCATGAGGAAGTAGGTTTTGTTTATTTTTGAGACATGAGGATAAAAGTTCCTCTTTCATATTTCTTTTAGATACCCTGAATTTTAAAGTATCATTAATTAGAATGATTAAAATTAATTTCTTAAGCAGCTTATTGTTTTTTAACTGTTGCTATTGAAATGTCCTGTACCATAAAATATATAAGAAATGCTCAGCTGCTCAGAGGAATCTAGAATAAGAAGTGAGACCAGGATCTTCTCCAGGGATGGAATTATGCCTTGTCTACTTCTCCTCTCACCAGAAGTATCTGAACTGCCTCCAAATGTATTTCCTTCTCTCCATTTGCTCCTTACCATTGGAATTACCTTCATGAAACATAATTCTGATTGTATCATTTTGCTATTTAGAATCCTTTGCAAGTCCTCCTTTATCTGCAGGAGAAAAGGTAAGGTCTCAGTGTACCTACTGTAACAGATCCCTGCCTACTTTTCCCAGGTTCATCCTCCTCTTGTCCCCATTACTTGGTATGCACACTTCCCTCTGCTAGAAATGCTGTTCCCATGCACTTGTCTGCCTGAAAGACTCTTATTCATCCTCTAGGACCCAACTCAGATGGCCTTTCATCATAAAGCCTTCCTTACCCTCTTTCCCACTGTTCCCATACCATATCATTCCTTTCTCTGTTCTTTCACTGCAACTGGCATAATTTATATAACAGTATCTGTTCCACTGAATTGAAATTTTATTTTCTGTGTCTATTTCATCCAGTAGATGGAGAGCCACTTGAGGCCAGGGATTGGCTTACTCATCTCTGTGTCCTCAGAGAGAACTTAGCGTACTTCCTGACACATAAGTGGCAATTATTAAATGCTTTTACACAAACCTAACCAAAGAATGAATTGGTTCTATACAACATCATTTCTTCATCATACATTAAATGCCTTCCTAATTCTTTTAAGACCCCTCAATCCAGATGGGTTTACTCTGCACTTAAGGGAGAGTGATAATTAACTAGTTAATTAATTGCTTTGGTTCTGACAGGGGTGGGGTAGGAAGGAGAAGGAATGCTCAGAAAGGCACCAGACCCCATTAGCCTGAAAGATTCTAGATCTCTCCTGGATTTGACTTTTTTAGAGATCCAGACTTGCTTTCCAGTTTGAATTCATCACATTAGATCTGCCAAGTAAGGATTATAATTACTACTGCAAAGGATCACCTATGGTTAATAACACAGAGTCAAACCAGAACAAGAATATAAGGCTATCTTCCAGAACATTACATCCCCTGCAAAATAGCCTTTGAGACCAGGAAAGCTGTAGAGAAATTTCCAGAAACAACCACTAAACATTCAGAAGAGTCTATTAGGAAGAGATGCAAATCCAGCATTCTGAGGAGATTTTCACATACTTTAATAGGCTACAACTGAGTTCAGAAGGGGGCATTAAGTACCCTTAAAACACATGAGGACATCAAACATTGGCACTGACTGGCTTGTCCCATCTCCGGGGTCTCACTGTCACCTCAAATATTCCTTTTTTTTTTTTTTTAATATCATGCTGCTGTATGGGAAGTACCTAATGTGAGTTTATACATTTTGAAATGCATGCTAAAGTCATTCTTAACCAAATATTCACAAAAGCTCTGAATTAAGGGTATCATTCACACTCAGTGTACATTGTATCTATCTATCTATCTATCTATCATCTATCTATATATCTCTACTGCCACAGAACTATTTGAAATGAAAAATCCGCCATTTATCCTTTTTCTCCTCTTTCCTTTCTGCCTTCTCAGTCAGTTTGGCAAGAGCATCTTGCTGAAACTTTTGGAAAAGGTTTCCATTGAAACAAATGAGGAGAGTTTGACTTAGGACTTTGTGAGCCAAAGCTGCCCTCAGCCAGGAGCTCAGGGAGCTTCAAGCCCTCTTGGTCGTCCCTAGGGGTCACTGCATAAACTGCAAGAAGACCTCAGCTAATCACATGTGACAGCCTTCACAGGGGATGACTTGGGAGAAACTGATGTATTTTGTGTCAGAAAACCTGCTTTTGGCACTATTACAGAGAAATGTGAAATGTAAAGAATAAGTAGGAGATAGTTCTTGATCACATGGTTTGTATACTGGTATTTTTCTTCTGTTCTACTCATCTAGGAGTTCCCCCATGATACCTGGGTTCAGAGATCCCATCCTCAGTGTGTAGTACTTAGTTCACCTGTGGGAGACAGATTAAATAAAGGCATGTTTTTAAAACCTGGAGCCTGCTATTAGTAAGATTATAATGACTCTAGGCCTGATGAGTCACTCAATTCTCAAGTGATTAACTGTTCATTCATTCTACAAATAGTCAATGGACACTCACATTCCTCTGCCAAAGCCTGTAATAGGTACCCCAGAATGTCACTTGGGCTGTGGACACATATGATTGCCAAGCAAATGATGAATGATTTTTCAAAATAATTCCCCACCCGTGCCTCCAAAAATAAATACACAGAACACAGTAATCCCAGATTTTTACAAAATCATCCTACCTACTCAAATTATCTGTTAGTTCTGATTTCTTATTAACCACATTTTTTCCAGATTTCAGATATACAGCTCCTGCAGGCTGTTAATGTTTCCCCTTAGAAATAAGTGTTCACTGGGGTGGGCTCCTAACCTTGTAGGGTATGATATCTTGCACATTCTGAATCAATGAGTACTTGTTGGTTAACTCCCATAGACCAAGTGTCTCATAGACACTAGTCTTTTGATCATCATGGCAACTGTGAAGTAGGTATTACTTCCATTTTCTTGATGGAGAAACTGAGGCTCCCTGGGTGGCAAAGTGAGTAAGTGACAAATGAGGAACCAGAACCTAGTTCTTCTGAGTCCTGAACCAAGGGGTTCTTTGCTATATCTCACTGCCTCTGTTCACACTTCTCCTCACTGATCCTTTGCCCCTTTCTCTTTCTGTTCTTTCTGCCTACATCTTCCAGCACCCTGGGCCCCATTCCACAGGGCCAAGAAACTTGTCTGCCAGAGGGGGATTTTGCTAAAAAACTGAATACACTAAGGTATAATAATTTGCTCATAATTGCTTGATAGTTTGATGTCTGCATGCTTTCCAATTTATTTGCTTTCTTAGAGAAAGAAAAGAAAGGAAAAGAAAGGAAAAAAAAAAAGAAAAGAAAAGAATAAACCCAAGATTGGGCAATGAAGGAGTGAACATCAGCTACTTACTTTGACCTCAGTTTCCCCACCTTATAACACGGGATTTAGATGAGTTGATTAGCAAGTCCTTTATAACTCAGTTTTGTGGCTCTAATGGTGGAGTTGTAGGGAATGCAGCGCCCCACTGGGAGAGAGAGCTCAGAACTACAAGTTCACAGGTCTGTCCCAAGCCTTCCACTCAACTGAAGAAGCCCTTTGGTGAGCTCCCCCGTCCAAATCTGCATGGTACCTTACCGTGTGGTACTCGATATCTCTGTTTTCACAGTTGGACAGCAAATTGTCTAGACATGATAGTAACACAATCAAACCCGTCTGCAAGGTGCAGGCAGTTCTCTGATTTGCTCTTGCATTGTTCTTTCCCTTTGCTTTCAACTGCTGATCTCTTTCTGAGGAAGGGGATTAACCATGTATCACAGGGTGATCCTGGGCATCTGCCCCCAGCAAGTGGGTGTCCACCTCCCGGGGAAGCCAAATGCAGAGTACCCTCAGGAGCAGAAGTGGGCTTGCTGCATGAGTGCTACGGACAAAAAGTGGTCCATGCGAGATGCCATTCAGGGACATGAGTCTGAATGTCCCTGCTGTGGCCCAGGGGAATGGCGTCTGTGTCACCAAGCCACTGCTGGCACCTGGGCTCTGTCACAATTGACAGGGCTGAGTGGAGGTCAGCTGCTGGCTGCTCTTCCCAGAGCAGGTCCCTTGGGATCAGTGGAGGCGAGAGCAGGGGAAGCAGCTTGCCTCACCTGGTTACCAGGCTGTTCTGGAGAGATGTAGAGGGCTTCCATCTCCATTACTGTCAGAGTCTGGCATCTTTTGCCAACTCTGAAATTCACAGCAAAGGAGAGAGAAGGGAGGAGGGAGAGGGAAAGAGGCACAAGCCAGACAATAAAAACAGCCACAATATTTTGGAAGTGGAAACTTCCAGCTAGAGAATATTTTTAAAAACAGAACAGTAGCGCTGGAAGAGGCATCCACTGAGCCAATGCCCTTTTTTTTTTAGAGGAAATAGCTAAGAGATAGAAAGACAAAGTGACTTCCCTGGGATCACAAAGCTATTAAGTGGCAGAACTGGGACAAGAATCTGGATCTTGGGGCCTTTTACCACTGAAAAGAAGGCTTGGGAGTCTTTAATACCAGACACTGGCAGGGGAGCCGCTTTTGTGGGAGCCTAGTGGAGACAAAGGGTGCTGACCCAACCAGCACCTGCAGGGAGGAGCAGGTGGCCAACCCTGTACCTTGCAAATTGACACTTCGGGGCACCAGCCCCTGCAGTTCCACAGTGGGGAGATCATCCTCTGCCGCATTGGACGCATTGCGGGGCAGGGCTCTCCTGCCTCCAAATGCAGGCTCCGAGGTCTCCGACATTCTCAGTTTCACAAGCTCCTTATGGGAGAGAAAGGGAGACACAGAAAAGGAATGGGAGACAAGTTACATTTGAGACAAGGATTCAAAAATAGAGAAGCAGACATATCTGTGTGGGATAGCACATTTTGAGTTTCACATAAATAAAACTTGAGAAGTGGCAGTAAGGATTAGTCTAATGATGAAGTATAGTTCCCCAAGGATCTCGGGGAGATTTCTTGTTTGTCAAAACACATGGAAAGCAGAAGAAAAGGGGCTTATCTGAAGAAAGGAAAAATGTAAAAGATTTTAGAAAGCAGGGTTCCCCCCCTCCATTACCCCTAAAGGCAGTATTTTTGTAAGAAACATTTATTGTCATATGCCCATACATATGTCCATTTCATATAGACTTAAGAAGGCCTAAGTCACTTCTAAGAATAAAGTTATCCAACCATGTCCAGGTAAGTGTTCATTTTTGTAACTTCATTCAACCAATGTTTAGTGAGAGCCTACTATGTGCCAGGCTGTGATCTGGGCACTTGGAATACATCAGAGAACAAGACAGAAGATTGTTGACCTAGAGCTTCCAGTCCAGTGAGGGTTAGGGTGGAGGCCATACTTTGCAGAAGTAAACAGAAAAGGGTATAACAAGATGGCAAGTTCTTTGGAGCCAGGACCACACAGAGCAGGAAAGGCAGGTGGAGTCTGGGTGGGTAAAGAGGGTACATTGCGATTTTGAATTAAGGCTATTAATAGCCTTTCTCTAAATGTACTTGGTCAGTGGTGCTAACACTGCCTTTGCTCCAAGCCTGCTTCCCCTTCCTCTGGAGTTTGCACAGGCAAGAAGCCAGCTTAAACACCACATACTTCACTGTTAGGCCCCAATCAGCACTTGTTGACAAACTGACCAAAGAAAGGGAGCCCTTGTTTCTGGCCCAAATGGAGCTTTCACCTTGATCACGTGGCTCACCAAGTCATGACTCTTGGTTATTTGGCTCTTTTCAAAAAACCAAGCACACCCTCAAAAGATGAAGAGCCTCCACTATAAAGGCAACCAGAGTAGACTGTTCCAGAAACATGTTGAGCAAAGGCAACACAGCTGGAGACAAGAGAACCACTTTCCAGGTAGGGTATTGGGTCTGGGAAGCAGACAGCAATATTTGCAAGCATAAAGTCTGAATTGGTTTCCATAAATACCTACAGACATATTTCCAAAGTCTCTAGTGAGCTGAGGGGACAGGGAGAAAGGGTTAATGATGGAAGGAAGAGTTAATGATGGAAGGTAAGAAAAAGCCATCCTCTGGAGGAAAATAACCCCCAGGTGGGCTTAGGATCACTAAGGGAGGGGGGGTTTGGGGGAGAACAGAGTAGAGCAGTGCAGTGGCCTGTTGGGAGAGAGAACCCAGAAAGCAGAGAGCTGGGGAGCCCCAGGTGCTTGCCAGGTAAGAGGAGCCTGTGCAGGTTGAGTGCGGGTGGGCAGAAGCACCCTCCTCTCCACGGGTCTTGGGGGGCGTAAGTGCTCAAGTTCAGCTCTTGCATTGGGAAGGGGAAAGGGGATGCAAGGGGATGCAGAGCCAAGACAAGTAGGTGTTCTTACCTGCCCCCCCCCCTCTCTCTCTCTCTAACCTTCTGTCTCATCCCTCCACAGTTTTCTCCACTGAGGAGAAGGGAGCTCCTTTAGGGGAGCCCTCCCAAGTCCCTCATTCCCATCTGGTGGCCTTCCTGCAAGCAGAGCCTTCAGGAAATCTTGAAGGAGTGCCTGAGAAGTCCCTGCTTGGACGGAAGTGGGGCTGGGTAGGCGCAGAGAAGGGGGCCAGGAAACGCAATGGGGGCGCCTCTTACCCCTGTCCCCTATACCCGGCGCAGCAGACGCCTGAGGGATCGCAGGAAAACTCCAGGGCAGGAAGGCAGGCGCAGCTGGGCCCCTTGGCTCCTGGGTGCAGGTTTGCGGTGACGCCGGGCGGGAGGGGCGGCTGCTTACCTGCGGTCCCCGCCCGAGGTGCCCTAAGGCCGGCTGGCTCTGTGCAGCTCAGAGGTACTTCCTCAAAAGGACTCAGGAAAAACGACAAGAAAGTTGGCTCTTAAATAACTTCCTAACAGCCCCCACCCTCCACCCTCCCCTCCCGTCCCACAGGGTTTTCTCCTCCCCCTTCTTGACAGCTGGAGCAAACAGAGCAGCTTCTAGGACTTTCTACTTATTTTTGCCATCCGGAGTTATTCTGGCATGAGCCCCTCCTCCGGCCCACGCCCCCCTTACTTCGGAGTTCCTAGCCCTGCTTCTCCTCACCATCCCCACTCCAGCTCTGCAGCCCCTCAGCAGAGGCTCCTCACACCCTGCCTCCTCCCTTTCCTCAGAGGGGCTGGAAGGGTCTTCCTCCACAGGGCAGTGTCCCCGCTGGGGATTCTGAAGTTGGCTGCTTGCATGAAGGGTGGGTCTGCCCTGTGGCAGACAGGTCACAGACAGCAGTGACCATGCATAAAGCAAGAGGAAGGTGTCCTTCTTGTCAATAAGGCTGAGGGGGGATGGTCTGTGTTCTTGAAGCATCCATGCGAGCCTCAGCCACCACCTTACTGCAGCACTTCCCACAGGAAGGGAGGCCCAGCCCTGGGGAAGATGAGTAAATAACTTTAAGTGTCACAAAAATTAGAAAATAACACTTTTTTTCCCCTGAAAACCATTTTGGTTTATCTTCAGATAACTGGAGAAATAGAAAATTTTTCTTCTGTGTATATGTTTTTTTTCTGATTCTTTGTCTCTCTAAATACTCTTATTTTCAGACAGGGCTATTTTTAACCCTTTTTACTGTCTTCAAATTTCTGAACTTGCCCCTTGATCTAATTTCATAGACAGAGGGGGGAAGAAAAAAAGACCACTGATTAGGAATTCTCTAAATTTTCTGCTACCAATCTATGAACTTGTTTGCAAATGCCTATATTTCCCTCCTTCTTCCTCTTACTAAAGTGGAAAATGGTTCCAGTCACCCCTTTGCCCATGGCCAAGTGCACGGGGCCCTGCCTTTTTGCCTGTGGTCTATGTCACCTTGTTCTTCAGGGTCTTGTCATACTGCATATCCTTTCTTTCTCCTCTATCTTAAAGCTCCCACTTGAGCAGCTGCTCCCCACCAGCATTGACACAACTTCAAGGCAAGTCTCTTCAGTACTTGCTCAAACCTTCCCTGGGCTCACATGCCCCCAGCTATTGCTCCCCTCTCTCCTCTTCATTGCAATCTTCTGCCATCTGACATCTGCTCCATCATTCTGTTGAAACTAGCTCAAGGTCACCAATGACCTGTGCTAAATCCAAAGGAAAGGATTCTGTTCTAATTTACTTAACATTAGGAGACATTAAACTTGGGCACTCTTACCTTGAAGGTCTGTTCCCCTGGATTCTGGGGCATTACACTCCTCTAGTGCTGCATGCACCCCCTTGGATAAATGTGGCATTCCCATCGTTCTTATTTCCCATCTGTATCCTGACATGTCCCAAATCTAGGTCTTTAGCCATGATCTTTTCTAGAACCTCAGAATCCCCAATGTAAGTGCCTTCCAACCATCTTGGCATGTCCCAGTGATAACTCACACTCATCATGTCTAAAATGAGATGTGTAATTTCCCCTGAAAACCTGGTCCATCTCAAAAGTTCCCTATCTCAGTGAATGCCACCACCCTACTTTCTGTTGCCAAGCCAGACATGTGGTGTTGTTCTCGGCACTTCCTTCTTTTCCTCCCCTCAACCCCCAAACCCAATCCCTCAACAAATACTTTCTATTCTTCCTCTTAAATAGCTCTCGAATCTACCCATTCACTCCCACTCCCATAGTGGAGGTTCAGACTCCCGCATCATCCTTGTCAAATCTCCAGTTGTCAAAATCTCCAGAACCACCTACCGCTTCCGATCTTGACTCCTCCAGTCCATTCTCCACACTGCAGTGAGAAAGAGCTTTGAGGGGCTTAAATCTGGAATCAAATTCTTTGCACAAGCTCTTCTATCACCACTTCCATTTGCTCTTAGGATAAATTCCAAACTTTGGTTGACTGGGTCTTTGCAATGTCGGTCCTACTTTGTCCTCCATTCCCTTCTCTTTCACTCTCTCTTGCCTTCTGCAATGGACACCCACTCTACCCACCTCCTGCCCACCCACCCCCCCCCGCAGCCCCTTGTGGTACATTCCAGCCTCAGTGATTTCCCTGCTTGTACCACTTGTACCATGGCCAGAAACACACTCCATTCCTCTTGCCTCTTCTCACCATTGGACTATTTCTTATTCACTCTCCAGATCTCAGCCCAGACTACACACATGTCCTGCAGGAGGTGGCCTTGTCCTGGTGCTTCTCATACAAAGCAGCCACTCTCTGTCTCCTTGTCTGTACTCCCACTAAACTGTATGAGAGTAGAGACCCTAGCTGGAGTTCCCCAGGAATAGTCTGCTGACCATTCGATTACTCAAAGCCCATCCTTTCCATGCTCTTTGTTGAGTGATAAAGAAGGACCAGCCTACTCTGGTAGTTCTTCTGGCAAAAATCAAGCCTGAGTGTCCAGGATTCCTAGAGACCCCCTTGCCTATGTGGGTCTGGAGAAGAGCCAGGCAGCTTGGCTCCCTTCAGATTAGGTGGCACAGCTGCCAGACCCCCTGGGATTCCTGACTGTGCTATGCATTCAGGATAGGTCTGTCACCCTCACAACTGCCACCTCAGCGCCACTTTGGACCTGAGACTCACTCATTATTGTGTGACTATGCACATGTATTATTTAGCTTTCTAACTTCCCCAAACCACTGACCCAGAAGAATTAACAAAGCAGTGGCTTTCCTTGTGCCTAAAACTAGTGTCAATAGCAGAGTGTCTGAGGACACGAAGCACAGAGATGTTAAGATGTTACAGATGTTATAAAAAAAAGTCAGTCACATCTCTGTTACTGATATTACAGAGCCTTTTCTCATAGCACGGGGGCTTAGAAGTCAGAACAAAGTTTTCTGGCCATACCATGAACCTTGAACTATGCCCCCCCCCCCACCAAATGTGACTATGGTAGAAGCAGCTGGATGAACAGACTCTGAATTCTGTGGTGTCCTTTGTTTCTGAATGTTTCTTGCCTGGCATGGAGGTGGCACACTATAGGTATTTAAGGAACGTTGCATGTGGGTTCTAGCTGCGGGGGGGGGAAACAAAAAAGCACCTTGGATATTTTTAAAAGAAGGAATTGAACACAGGGGTTTGGTTACACGGGTGCCAGAAGAGACCAGAAGCCAAAGAGGGAAATCAAATCAATTAACTCAGCAGTTAGCAATAGCAGGGGAGTGGTGTCATCCCAGCACAAGGGTTAGGGTCATCACCAGAAACCCTGTCTGTCTGAGGCCAGGAGGGAAGGAAGAATGACTCTGGCTCTTCTCTTCTTCCCTTTCTACTTTCCCTCCAGTGTCTCTCATTTGCTCAATTTAATGAAAATCAGTTGATAAAGGAGTCTGGGCAACACAGTCCACAAAGCTGGCACCACCACACCAGGGTGGAGAGGGCTTCCCAAGATCACCTCCAGGTTTGATGATTCACCAGGCTGTCATCCTCACAGCTGTGATTTATTGTGGTGAAAAGATGAAAATCAAAATCAGCAAAGGAAAAGGCTCATGGAGTGAAGTCCAAAGAAAGCCAGGAGCAAACTTCCAAGAGTCCCCTCCCAGTGGAGTCAGACACATGGTTACATCCCCCAGCTACGAATGTGACAACACATGTAAAATGTTGTCTACTAGAGAAGCTCATTAGAGACCCAGTGCCCAGGGTTGTTGTTGGAGGCTGGTCACACAGGTACTCTGCTGAGCATGTACCAAACTCCAGACTCACAGAAGGAAAGCAGGCGCTCAGCATAAACTGTGCTCTCTGTCCAAAGAGCGTGGGCACAGAGAGCCATGCTCATCAGTCAAGGAACAGTGGGACTCCTGAAGTCCAAGGTCCCAGATGCCAACCAAGGGCTAGCTCTTTAAAGAAGGCTTTCTGGGGAGAGTAGTCTCAGGTGTGCTGTGTTGACTCCTTTCTCCATATCACCCACCCTGTCCCCCCCCATTCTCCCCCACACACCCAAAACAGAGTAAAGCAAGGACAAAGTGAGGAGTGGATCTCAGGGCGAACAGTTGCAGTGAGGTCAGTCCCTTACTCTCCCTTCTAGACATTGCTATCAGGGTCATAGTAATGGCTTGGAGCAAGCGGAAGCTCTCAGGGGAAGGTCCTTGACTGGGTTAATACAGGTTCCCCACACACACTTTCTCTGGCCTCACTGGCTCAGAATGGGACCTCTGAAGAGGTGTACATTCTCTCGGAGTGCATAAGCCCTAGCACACCTTCTCACTTTCCTGCAACCGAAGAAGCCATGATCCTGGTGTCCTGTTGATTGAAACAGAGCTGCAATTAACTCCTCATTGCCTACTCAAGGGGCAGGGCAAGAATATCTACACCTGTCACTTAGGGATCCTGGCTCCCGTCAGAAATATGTAGCAACCTCTGGAAGCCTTAGGTGAGCAGAAGGTGCATGCGATGGGAGGAAGAATTCCAAGTTACCTTACTTTGACTTGTTCAGTCTGAGTTCTCATTTCTAGGGTATGGACACTCTTCTCTCTAGATATACTACCATCTCTCTCCTATTTGGCAATATCCAAAAGCAGACTGTGTGCTCAGGGGATGACTTTTCCGGCAAACTCTATTTGATTTATATGCAAAACATCACAACCCAAACAAACAAACAAAAAGTCAGTCACGTCTGGACCCTGTTGGTTTTTTCCAGTTGAAATAGGACTTGGATTTTGTTGGTTATAGATGTGGTTGCACAAGGAGTGGATATAAATAACAACGAAGTTGCCAAACCCTCCAACATAAATGATCAAAGTCCACCTCTTGGGGAAGACTTTCTCCTCCAGTGACCTTGAGTCTTAGGAATTGGGGGGGAACTTTCCACTCCAGGAGAGGTGGTGTTGGGGAGAGGATGGGAGGGAGGTTGGGTGGAAAGTTTACAATCACATTCCAGCCACCAGAGTGAGCAGTCAGTAAAGGAGAGTGGGCCTCTGCATCCATTCACGTCTTGATAGAAGCCTCAGGGGAGTCGTCACAAAGTCTGACGATGACATTTAAAGCCACAAGAAGGAATTTATAAAGCACCATCACATCTGCCTCTGTAACAGGGCAGGGCTTGGGTTCTGAGAAAGGACTGTTCCTCCAAAGGTTCTTTCCCTCTTCTTTTAGGAGAGATGTAAACCCGCAGCAGTGACAGTTCCAGATGGCAGATGCTTCTCCTTGTTTCAGCTTCCCTAGGCATGACCCTCTTGCCAGCATTCTGCCATCATCCTTAATCTACATTCCCAGGAACAGCAGATTGCTGGGTTCGGTCTCCTCATGGCAGGGTCCTCCAGGAGGGCCCATGGAGGAACGCAAGATTTAACTAATGCACTTCTGAGCTTACCAAGTACATATCCCTGTCTTTACTATTATTGTCATTTTTAATTTTGGTAAAATATATGTAACATAAAACTTACTGTCTAAACCATTTTTTTGTAGATTTTATTTATTTATTTGACAGACAGAGATCACAAGCAGACAGAGAGGCAGGCAGAGAGAGAGAGGAAGGGAAGCAGGCTCCCCGCTGAGCAGAGACCTCTCCCGCCCATGTGGGGCTCCATCCCAGGACCCTGGGATCATGACCTGAGCCGAAGGCAGAGGCTTTAACCCACTGAGCCACCCAGGTGCCCCTGTCTTAACCATTTTTAAATGTGCAGTTCAATGGTGTAAAGTATATTCACAGTGTTGTGCAACCAACCTTCAGAATTTCTTCATCCTGCAAAACTGAAACTTCATATCCATAAAATAATTGCGTGTCTGAGTGTGTATGTAAGGATGTTTGTGAGTAGGTGCCTGTGTGAGTGGGTGTGTGTCTGAGTGTGTATGTAAGGGTATTTGTGGTTGTGTGCCTATATGTGAGTGCATTGACTTTGTGGGTGATCGTAATTGTGAGTGTGTGCCCATCTGTGTGAGCGTATGTGCAAGGACAAGGGAGGACAGAAGAACTGGCGCAGGGATGGCTCACTGTGTGGACTCTTGGAGGTGGGTTTAGCTTTGGGAAACTCTCCATTGGCTTCCAAGTACCTCCTGAGTTCTGGCTGGACTTAAGGAGACTCTAAGAGAGCTCTGTACCCTTTAAAAGACTTTATAAAATATGACAAAAGTTACCTAGAACTAGATCTCTTACAGATGAAGGCCTTCAAACTTGAGGAGAGATTTTGTAAAATGTTGATTAATTGGAGACATCCAGACTAGGGGACAGATGCCCTGATGAAGCCATAACCAGCCTCACCAGCATGCAGCATGGACACATGGCAAGACCTGCTTTGTTTTTTATTCCCTTCCTTACTCTAGTGGCACCCAGACTCTATTGATCACAGAAGCAGGGCAAGACACCCCATATCCACCCATCCTGTTTACCTCGCTTTTCAGGAGAAAAAGCATTCAGTGATAACAAAGCATTATGAAAAAAAAAAAAAAACAATTAAAATAGAAATGTAACAATGCATATTGAACAAAATGGCCAGCAGAAGTGAAACCCAAGGTAATGCCACAGATTTGTTTCAAATAATGTACTGATTGAAAGAATAGTGGCAATGGAAAAACACCACTAACCCCTGGATAATGGGGAGGCACTACAAACAAGTCCAGAATGCCAATTACCTTTGTGTGCCTGTGTGCAGGCTTGTATGCTTAAATTCAGCAGGAACCTTGCAAGCGTCCCCAAGTGTAATATGCAGCTGGAATTAGAAGCAAGACTTCCTCCCCTGCTACCTGTGTGATGGTGGGCAAGTTACTACCTTAATATCTCTGTACCTCAGCTCCCTCACCTGTAGAGTGTGATCATAATAGTGTTTGGTTCGCAGGTTATGCAGGTCAAAGAAGAGGGTATTTCTGAAACACTGTGCAGCCCCTGGCGTGCAGCCCCTGGCACACAGCCAACACATTTCCAATGGTGGCATGTGTGACCTGAGCAAACCCTTCCCACCTGTGATGAATATTTTAACTTTTCCTAATAATTGATATCATCTGTACTTTCATTATCAGGGAAGTGAATATTTAACTTGCTGATAATTTGGGAGGAGATCATAATCAGCATTTACTGAAGGAAAATTCTTCAGGAGTTTGAGGAATTTGATAATTGGCAGGTTGCAGGTGTGCACACAAGGATACAAGTGGGTCTGTTTCTGACTAAAGTGAATGAAAAACCTTCCAACACAAGGATGCTGTCCAGGGAGCAGGTGTTTGTTACATAGCAATGGATAACTGGGATACGTTAGTTCAACAAGTGTTTATCTAACACCAGCTATTGGTGGGCTGTGTGATGAGTAAGAGAAGGATTTTGGTTGGAGCATGCCAAGCAAGTGGACCAGCTTTTGTGTGGTCTTGGAAGCTGACATCTAAGTTGGATCGAACTCTTCTAAGGGGACTCTAGGGAAGAGTGCCCCAGTCTATGGCAGTCACTATGCCCACAACCCTGTGTTCCCTGTTGTGATCATATAATGGCATCTTCTTCCTGATGAGGTTAAGTAGTAGAACTAGGCAAGCGAGACTGTTCTGAAGGGAAGCAAAAGCAGAGATAAACACTGAAACTTAGAAACTGGAAGAGGACCTTCGAGTAAGGGCAAGCCGGAAATGGAGAGGACGTGATGTTCTGCTGGATCTTCCCAGCAGCAGAAACTTCTGGATAAGGATTTATGAATTTCCAAAGCAAGCCAAAGGCCATTGCATAATCACATGTGTGGGTGCCAAGATCTAGCCAAAGAAGGGGGCAAGTTCTCTTTTCTTTGGTGCTCACTCGGCAATTTCTGGAGGGAGGCTTGCAGTGAGGGGCAGTGTCAGTACAGAGTCCTTCCTGTGAATGTGTTTCTTTTTAGTGCATTTCTGTGATCACTCATGCAGTCCAGCCACCATGTGGAGGGATCATTTGGAGGGCCACATGGAGTGGTGGTGGTCCTGAGACTACCTGGATGGAAAGAGGAACCGGCTGTCCCAGTGTCCTAACTGCATCCAGTCTTCACTTGTCCCTGACCGTTCACCACCTACAGGAGGCAGCCATCTTGAAAACACATCCTCTGGTCCCAGGCAATCCATTCCAGTGGATGCCACATGGAACAGACAAGCTACTCTGCTGAGCCCTGCCAAAATCATAACATTTTAAGCAATCAAATAAAGTAGCTGTTATTTCAGTCCACTAAGCTTTGGAATAGTTTGTTAGTTTGTTACATAGCAATAGATAACTGTGACACTTAGTCCAACAAGTATTTATCTAACACCTACCATTGGTGGGCTGTGTGATGAATAAGAAATGTCACCTTTAAGTCATACACTCCAGACAGGGTAAGTGTATTTTTTTTTAAAGATTTTATTTATTTGTTTGACAGAGATCACAAGTAGGCAGAGAGTCAGGCAGAGAGAGAAGGGGAAGCAGGCTCCCTGCTGAGCAGAGAGCCCGATGTGGAGCTCGATCCCAGGACACTGAGATCATGACCTGAGCCGAAGGCAGCGGCTTAATCCACTGAGCCACCCAGGCGCCCCCAGACAGGGTAAGTGTATTAAAAGCTAGGCTTTTGGAATTTAGTCAACAAGTCTGTTTCAATGATCTCATAGACTTCCAAATTTCATAGACATTTTCTCTTTCACTCCCGTGACAAATGTCTTTCACGTGGACCTGATCTGCCCTATAATATATATTCAAAATATGTGTTAATTGATGAATTAAAGTCAGTAGACTATCTGATCGATGAAAGCAATATGGGTTGCTGACAAAAAATAGGAAGTAAGAGCTTTCAGTAAATTATGTATGAAGAGCCGGTTTTACTTTGTTTCTTGCCTTAAACAGTCAGCCACTCATTTAAAGTTGTATTTCCAAGTCAGAGAGCCACATAAAAGGAAGCTCCAAGTAACTGCAAGGGTAAATAATGATTTGTGTTTTGTAAAATTCTTCACTCCTATATAGTAATCCTTATTTATTTATTTTTTTTTAAAGATTTTATTTATTTATTTGACAGAGAGAAATCACAAGTAGGCAGAGAGGCAGGCAGAGAGAGAGGAGGAGGCAGGCTCCCTGCTGAGCAGAAAGCCCGATGCGGGGCTCGAACCCAGGACCTGGGATCATGACCTGAGCCGAAGGCAGCGGCTTAACCCACTGAGCCACCCAGGCGCCCCTAGTAATCCTTATTTAAGTAATCAGTGCCCAATCCCTCTCTCCATAGCCAGCTGCCCATTTACATTCTAACCTCCCCCGCCAACTTTCTTTGGGCCATTTATTCCATGGTTTTTATGTCCATCCAGTCAAACTTGTTTTAATCGTGGAGAGAGGACTGAGGGAAGCACAGGAGAGCCTTATACCCCCAGACCTGGGAATCCACTATGCATACCGTGGCAGCAACTGCCTGTCCCTAATCTGAGGACGTATAGAGAGGGAACCATATACTTCCTGGAGGCTGAGTTTGGAAATATTGTCCCAGACACTTGGTATCCATGAATGGTCAAATAGCCACTCAATACCCTGACCCACTTCTGCCAACTTCTTCCCTCCACACTTGCACTGCTTTCAACCATATACCCTTGAAAACTTTAGGCAAGATCTCATTTTGAGAGGGAGATGGTGCTACAGGAAAAGAAAAATAAAGTATGTCATAGATGAACACAATCAGGCTAATTCAATCAATTTGAGATTAACATGGCATGATTTCTTTCAAGTCTTTTGTCCCATGAGAGCACTAATTTATATTGTTTTCCATAGTACTAAGTTCTCTCTATATATGTGTATATATGTACATATCTACATATAATCTATTGTTACTGCACATATTTTTAATTTCCATATGGATATAATCCTTTTATTATGTAGGAATTCTATGTGCATATATTTGCATACATAAAAAGCATATATGTTTACATATACATAAAACATATATATATATATGTATTTGTATAGGCATAATGGGTGTCATAGGGTAGAACAGCCTAGAAAAAGATATGGAAATTAGAAATTATTTTGATTTTTAACATTTGCCTCCAAAATGTTTTTTTTTAAAGACTTATTTATTTATTTTAGAAAGAGAGGGTAACAGAGGGGCAGAGGGAGTGGGAGAGAAAGTCCCAAGTAGACCACACACAAAGCACGGAGCCCAACTCGGGGCTTGATCTCATGACCCTGAGCCAAAACCAAGCGTCAGACACTCAACTGACTGCCCCACCCAGCACCCTGCTTTCAAAATGTCTTCATCTAAAAAGGCAATTGTATCTTCTGTCACTCCTTAAATTGGAATTGATTATAAAAAACACAATTGTGATTTATTGCATAATATTAATACCTTCTAGTTGCTGGTATCTTACACCATACAAAGCATTTTCATGACTGCTACTTAAGTCCCCAAACAACCCTCTGCAGTATCTCTGAACACAAATAAGGGAACTGAGGCTTGACAAGGGACTTGTTCATAATCACACAGCTGCAAAGTTACACATATCTGGGACTCGAATGAAAGTTTTGTTGTTTTTTTTTTTCTAAGTCAAATTCAGTGTCTCAGCTAAAATACATTTTTGCCAAGCCACTCTCCTTCCTTAGTCAAAATTTCTCTTTAAACTTACATGCTCCAAGGTCCCTGTAGAGTTGGACTCCTGTTACTCCTGGAAGACAATTAATTACATGTCTCCAAATCCTCCGAGGGGTGACACAGGCAAGTAGGAACCTGCCCAGTGGTTTCTAAGTAGAATAAGCAGGAGACACTAAAGTGAGGCTACCAGCCTGTACCTAGTGGGTGCCATCACTGTGAGTGGGGCCCCTGGACACTGCAGGGACTAGACCTGGGTCCCCTCAAGCCTGACTGCAAAGCCCAGAGTTCACTGATAACTGAAACTCTTTGCCTCTTGAGTAACATCTCCTGAAGGAGTGCAGAAGCGGAATGTGTACCTGAAGGAAGGACTCTACTAGGAAGACGTATGAAAACTGAACTAAACTAAGTCTGCCGCAAGGTGGACCCCAGCACTGACCTTTCACCAACTTCCTTCCTCATTATATTAAAAATCATGCCCAGAGGTGGATTTTTAACATGGTAATGAGACACATGATGCAAAGAAATATGACCTTTAAATGCACGAGGCACCAAGAAATCTCCACCTCTACACCCTCAAACACTTCTTCTTTCCTACCTCCGTCCCTTTAAAAACTTCCCCAGCCTTTGTTCGGAGAGCCAGCCTGAAGGACCGTTTGCCCGTTTGACCGTTATGCTAGAGCACAGGTCCCAGTAAAGCCTTGCCTGAGCTCCCATTTGGCCTCTAGTCAATTTCTATTGCTCAGAATGCCCACAGACCCAAGCTGGTCACGCCTCTACCCACCCTTGTGGGTCAATACACTACAGTAAACTATAGCTTTTATTGGACCTCTGAATGGGCCAGGGATTCTGCTAGTTGCTGTAAGGGATTCAGCCACAAGCAAGAGAGATTGACCTTTTCCTCAACGGCTGACAGTTAGTGCCTATGCTCACCAATGAAAGAAAAGAGCAACATGTACCATCCATCCTGGACACTTTAACCCAGATACACCTGCCCTCAAGAGCTCCTTCCCATGGCTCAGCCTTATGGAATTGTGTTCATTGTATTCCGGACCACCTTGGTACCCCAGAGCAGGTTAGAACGACCCAGTACATCCACCATTACGATCCTTGGTCCAACCCTCACTTGGTTCTTCCCTAAGCTAACAATGCCTTCCAGCACAGGCAGGAAATCTGACAGAAGAACTTTCCGGTCTAACAAAGGATAGCGGAAAATGCCTCTGTGGCTGGGACTTGGCGATCAAAGTGCATCGCATGTGTTCATCAGCTGTAATCCTGATGGTTTCTATTTTACTCTGCATTAATTTTTTATGAAATCTCTCTAGGACCCGGGGGACCCGTAATTGGCTCTTAGTTCTTTATTCTGCGTGTCCTGTCTAATTGCCGAGATGGTTCCATGATAAGACTCACATTTTAAGGTGGTTTTATATATTTACCAGCCTTCCCATCTGCAGGCAAGCTCCCTTCGCTGTGTGGAATGTTAATCACGTTTTTCTTTTGGTGGCGGGATGAAGGAATTATTGGGCTATTTATATATTTTCTTTTTAATATCACTTTTTCCCATCAGTGGCATTATGTACAGAGCATTGCCGACAACAAACCTCAGACTCTAATCTTCTGATTTCAGTTTGATTTTTTAAAAGATTTTATTCATTTATTTGAGAAAGAGAGAGAGTGCGAGCGAGCGCGCGAGCAGGGGGAGGGGCAGAGGGAGAAGGAGAAGCTGACTCCCCTGCTGAGTGGGAAGCTTGACACGGGGCTCGATCACAGGAACCCCAAGATCATAACCTGAGCTGAAGGCAGTCACTTAACGGACTGAGCCACCCAGGCACCCTTTCCGTTTGATTCTTAAGGAGAGTATGAAATCTATGCAGTAGATGCAAGTCCCATTTCAAAGGAAGCTTGCTCTTGGTAGGAAACATGCTCATATGGTTATGTGTGCATGATATGAGGCCTGTGGGGCCCGAGGGGGGTCTCCACTCCCCTTCAGAGCAGCAGTCCTGATTTTGTATTAGATTGTCTCTGTATCCTTTGGGGAAACCAGCTAGTGGCTCTCACAGCATGTCCTTGCCCCCAACCCCGCACCCTCAATATGAAAGGACCTCATAGATTATCTAGAAAACACTATCCTATAAAAATGAGAAGGGAGGCCTGGAGAGTTGCTTGTTGCTAAGGGTCTCCATGCAAGGCCAGGACTACAATCTCTTTCTCTAATTTCAGATGTTCTTTTCCTTACCAACTTCATATACTTTTTGAAAGCTAAGAAGGAAAAAAGTGGTCATCTGACCTTCCTTAAAGGGAAGCTAACAGAGGTATAACAGACCTGCCACCTGCTGCTGATTTTCTTCCCGTCGTGACTGTAGCTACACACCTTGGCAGGCGGCTTGCGGGAGTTCCCTGAAATGCAACGTCACATCCTTGACTTCTCCCCTTGGTTCCAACTGTTTGCAAAGTTTAGATTTTGCATTAGGAGTGATGTTTGCGGAGAAAGGGAAAGATTTCATTTTGGGCACTTTTGCCTTGATGCATTTTTCCCGGTTGCCTGATTGCTTCGTGTGTCGAGGGTACCGTGGATCTGTGTGGGAGAGATCCCCTGTCTTGTGTGCTGGCAGCTCCAAGTTCCTGAGACTTCATTCACTGGAGTGTCTGCCTTTTGATGTGGCCCCTGGTTAGAAACCGCACTCTCCGTGGTCATTAGCCTCCTTGCTTCTGCAAAACTTCCCATCTAGGAAGCAGCTTTGGCACCACTGTTAAGTCTGAATTTGCTACTATTTAACTCACTCATCACAGACCATAAAAACCTCTGCTCCTTGAAGTTTCTCAAGTGTGTGAAAGCCGAATGTTGGGGAGGAGCTGCCTTTTAATGTATGTTTTGCCCTGTGTTCTCAGGGCAAAGAGGTATTGTTCAGTGGCATTTGTTCAGTCCTTGAAGGCGGAGGCAGTGCTTCTATTAGAAGCCTTGGTTCATTCAAAGGGAAGCAATCAATGAGATTCTGCAAGTGGTCTTTGAACACTTCCTGTGACCTAAGAACAATGCGAGAGGCTGTAGGGCCAGGCCCCTCAAATACTGATGTGTTGTTGAATCAACTGGAGAGCTTCTGATTAGATAGGTCTGGGACAGGTTCCAATTCATTCTCATTCCTAAAAAGTGCCAAGGGATGCTGATGTCATCTGTGGACCCTACTTTGAATAGCCCCACTATGAGAGACCCCTTAATGAATTTGTAGGGTTTTGTAGAAAGACAGTCAAATATTCAAATTAAGATAATGAGACAACACATAATGCAGGACCAAATAATCCAAGTTCCTAAATGCACACCAGAGAGAGGGAATGGCAAGGACCTTCAGGAGGTGATGGGAACAGTGTGGACCAAACACATCAGACTAGTGGCTACTAGTCTGTGGTAGGAGTTGTGAGGTGACAGAGTTTTGGAGAAAGGGCATGATAATGGTTGGGTGGAGAATAGGGGAAAGCTCCGTGGGAGAGGAAAATAAAAGTGATATTTGGGGCTCCTGGGTGGCTCAGTTGGTTGAGCATCTGACTCTTGGTTTTGGCTCAGGTCATGATCTCATGGGTCATGATCCCATGGGTTGTGAGATTGAGCTCCGGGTCAGCAGGGAGTCTGCTTGAAGATTCTCTCTCTCTCTGCCCATCCCCTTCTCTTGAGTAAATAAATCTTAAAAAGGTGATATTTAATGATGATAAAGGTGATTATTTAATGGGGAATTTGCACTGAGAGTTGATGGGATTAGTTTTGCAGAGCACATAGTGTTAAAAAGAAGACCACAAAGCCAAAATGGCGTCACTTAGGTTAAGGGCCCAGGTCAGTAAACCAAGACTTAAGAGTACTTAACCTGACCGCAGTCTCACCCCTACACCCCCAGGATGGAACCTTTAACCAACTAACATGGGAATTTTCTGTTCAGCATAGGAAACTTATTGATAGACCCTTTCCTTCCCCTTAGGAGGAAGACCTTGCTTAAAACAATGGATTCTTTGCTAATAATTTATTTTCTTCCACCCCATCTCTACCTATAAAAACCTTTCCTTTTCTATAACCCTTTGGAGGTTCCTTCTACTTATTTGCTAGGTGGGAATGCTGCCAGATTCATGAATTGATTAATAAGGCCAAAAATGTACTTGGTTGAATTTTTGTTATTTAACAGATTTGGTAGCAACAATGGGATTCAAAGTGAACTTCCAGAAGCATTTGGGGACTACAAGAAACACAACCACGGTATCCTTGAACCCTTTGAATTCACTGTGTTTCTTGACATTTCTGAGGGCTGGGGGTGAGTTCCTCTAGGTTCTGAGGAGCTCTGCTCTTTCTGCATTCAATCTCCCAGTTCTAATCGGCTTTCCTTTCTAGGCAGGTCAGGTGGACTGGCAAACATTTATGCCCGGTACCCAATGGAACTGGCATGTTTGTCCAGAGCCCAGCTGAGCTGGCAGAAGGGTCTGCCCAGAGCCAAGCCCCTAGACTTTCAGACCACATTTTCCCAGGTGGAAAACTCAGCCGGTATCCACAGGCATCGGTGGTGGTGTGTGCAGACCCTCCTGTGGCCAGAGCACAATCCCATTGCTTGGTTATCGCTGACGCATGAAGGCGCACGTGTTCACTGGACTTGTTTTGTGTAGATAAAGGCTGTTGCTGGCGGGATCTCAGAGGCCAAAAAGCCACAAAAAATGGTGGGCCTGGGTAGAACATTTAAAGGCTATTAAGGTGGGGGGCGCCTGGGTGGCTCAGTGTGTTAAGCTTCTGCCTTAGGCTCAGGGTCCTGGGATCGAGCCCTGCATCTGGCTCTTTGCTCGGTGGGGAGCCTGCTTCCCCTCTCTCTCTGTCTGCCTCTGCCTACTTGTGATCTCTCTGTCAAATAAATAAGTAAAATCTTTATAAAAATAAATAAAAAAATAAAGGCTATTAAGGCTATTAGAATGCTTGCTACCTCAAGTGTCAAGATTAGATTGATACTAGGTCACTACCAACTTCAAGGAAGCTTCCATGCAATGAAGTTCACTATAAACCATGCACAATCCCCCACCCTTCTGCATGTCCCTTTTAGGTAATAGTTCAGCTCTTAGAGAAACTCAAAGGCTTAGCAAATCGGTTCCTTAAACTCTAGAGTCAAGCACACCATCTTATTGTACACCCGCTTATTTTATGTCTAAGGAATATACATAGTTCCAGAAGTTATACATTTCTAGCAAAAGCAACAAAAATCCTACTAAGCTTGTTTTGTGTCCTGAGGAACTTGGTTTGGTAACTATCAGGCTGGGGTCCCCAAAATGAGGCCAGACAGATATGTGAGTTGCACCCCACCTGCGGCTAGATACAGCTGAACAGACATGTGGGTTCCCTCCATTTGTGGCCAAGGTCCTATCAAACGGCTGCCAGCCCTCAGGAGAATTACAGCCTAGCAACGCAGTGGCCGTTACGCGGAATGTTCCAATTAGATCAGATCATTTAAGAAGCGCACTTGAAAGCAAGGATTCCCAAATTAAACAGAATGGGATACCTGTTTTAATTGACAAGCTGAAGCTTCCAAAAGGTTTCGAAGTTTCAAAGTAGTTTCACTGCAAAAGGCTAATAAAAAATTAAAGATGTAAAAAGGTACCTAAAACAGAAGGCTATAAGGCCTCCTGCTGTTCCCTTTTCCTTGTGTACTTGTTCTGCTGATCCTCTGTCTCATTTCCACTCTGAAAAGACTACACAACTGAAACCAAAGTCTGCTGAGTTCATGGCCTTCCAGACACCCCCATATCTACCTTAAAGGGCCCCTATATGGGCTACTCCCAGAGTTGTAGAAATAAAGGGATTTTCTGGGAAATTGCTATTATTTCCTAAAACAGCCCAGGGGGACCTTCGGCAAATAGCAGAGCCTCCTGAGGGGATCCTTGAAAAACTGGCAGAAGCCAGCGGAGGTTGAAAAATCTTAAGAGAATTAGTGCTTCCAAATCTCTGTCTGTAGTGCCCACTGGAGATAGGAAAATAAAATTTCACCTTGTCTGTTCCTTTTCAAATCCAGACCCAGAGATAGCTATTGTCTTCTCATTTGCCTTGTATAACTGTGTTGGTTCTCTGCCTGCCTGGGATGTGTCGGTTGTTGATTCTTTCTTTTGGCTATCACTGGGAGTGACCCTGAATTTGGAGAAGGTAATAATACCCTTTGCACCCTCTTCAATGACCCCTCTTACACTAGATGGGGGTGTTATTCAATACTGCCGGAAATATTTAAAATTAGAACTATGTACTCAGAGAGAAAGAAGCCAACTGAATAATGTAGTTGCATAGGTGGCTTAACCTATGATGTCATTTAAGTTACAACCCAGTTCTTTGGGGAATTAAAAGCAACTGTCCTTATCTTACAAATCTTTACAAAACTAGATATGGAGCTCTAGAGACAATTCAAAGTTCACCTATTCCTTTACCAATCCTAAAACCTTCCCTATTTATCTCAAATGACTTGTAAATTATTGGCTCCAGGAAACCATTTTGGAAGGACTTCTTCCTCTGTCCCTGAAGTCATGTCTTACCATGTCTTTTTTTTTTTTTAAAGATTTTATTTATTTATTTGACAGACAGAGATCACAAGTAGGCAGAGAGGCAGGCAGAGAGAGAGAGGAGGAAGCAGGCTCCCTGCTGAGCAGAGAGCCTGATGTGGGGCTTGATCCCAGGACCCTAAGATTGATTCCAGGACCCTGACATCACAACCTGAGCCGAAGGCAGAGGTTTTAACCCACTGAGCCACCCAGGCGCCCCTTATCATGTCTTTAAAATGTAAACATGGCTCATAATCACCTGAGACTGAAAGGAGAAAAAAAAAATAGGGATAGAAACCTTTTAAAATACAAACTGCTAAAAGGGCTCCTATGCCCAAACTCTACCACCTTCTCCTTGAGGTTAATTTCAGGGACAAATAAAAATCTTAAAAATCTTTCCCGCAAATATTAGTAACTATAATAAGGTCTTCGCATCTGTGTGTTTATGTGTATGTTATCAATCCAAGATATTGTTCTGCCTCTGGATGGTATTGCTAAAATTAATTTGTAAACAAGTTTTACTCAGTTGGTTTAAAGACAAGCACTTGTAAGGAGTGAACATTCTAAAACTCTCAAAAAGATAGAAACTAACTCAAATGTTTTTCAAGTTCAGGTGATCTGGGGAAAAAAAAGCCAGTGCAAAATTAGAATTTGGTGTTCTCTCTGTTAAAAAGACAAAAGTTTTTCTTTTCTTTCTTTCTTTCTTTCTTTCTTTTTTTTTTTTTTTTTTTTTTTTTTTTTTTTGTGGTTGGAAGGGGAGATTTATTGTCTGCTAATGTTTTTTGACCTGGAACATTTCAAAGGATTTGTTGAACTAATTAGGCTTATTTGATATGTTAATTATATGGAAGGCATTATCAAATAAGAAGTAATACTATGTCTTCTTTATGTTGTGTTGTAAGAGTGTGGCACATGTGGCTAAAGTCTATCCCTATTCTATAAAAAATGGCCCCTCATTGCCAGGATTTTGCCATCCTGATATCCTTGTAACATAGCAACAGTCTGCTCCCCAATCAGAGAAAATCAGAGAAATTAAGATGAGCAAACAATGGTTGAAAATTTAATGAATAGTCCTGGCTATGGGAAGCCCCAGATGGCTACTTGGTTCTTCCCAATCCCTGGCAACTCCCATTTTTAAATTTTGACCTATCTTCACCCATCACGGTACATTTAAGATGACTCAGATTATAAATAACATTGGTGGGGAGACTTCCATAAAACTGCAAAAATAGTGTACCATCAATGTCTAAACTGTCCCATCCGTAATCCTGGAAAAATTGTTTTTGTGCCCAGAGGCTTCAGACCTTCTCCCTCTGGACCCTTTGAACTCTTGCAGCTTGGACTTCATTCAATGCCCAGTTAGCATGAGTTACCAATATATTTTTTGTAAGTTTTTATTCAAATTCCAGTTAACATACAGTGTGACATTAGTTTCAGGTGTACAATATAGTGATTCAACACTTCCATACATCACCTGGTGCTCATCACAGGTGCCCTCCTTCATCCCTATCACTTATGTCACCCATCCCTCCACCCCTCTCCTGCCTGGTAACCATCAGTTTGTTCTCTATAGTTAAGAGTCTGTTTCTTGGGGTTCCTGGGTGGCTCAGTCAGTTAAGCATCTGCCTTTGGCTCAGGTCAGGATCCCAGGGTCCTGGGGTGGAGATCCTGGGATCCAGCCCCACACTGGGCTCCCTGCTCAGAAGGGAACCTACTTCTCCATCCCTTTCTGCAGCTCCCATTGCTTGTCTGCTGTCTCTCTCTCTCTCTTGATCTATGTTAAAAAAAAAAAAAATCTTAGAAAAAAAAAAAAAGATAAAGTCTGTTTCTTGGTTTGTAGGGACAAACCAAATCACTCTCTCTTTTTTCCCCCTTTGCTTGTTTTGTTCTTAAATTCCACATATGAATGAAATCATAGTTTCTTTTTCTGACTTATTTTACTTAGCATAAGACCCTCTAGTTTCATCCATGCCATTGTCAAAGGCAAGATTTCATTCTTTTATATGAGCAGTATTCCATTATATATATATATATATATATATATATATATATATATATATATATATAATAGAAACAGCCCACGTGTCCATCAACTGATGAATGGATAAGGAACATGTGGGCTGTCTCCATTATTTGGTATTGTAGATAAAGTTGCTATAAACATTGGGGTGCATATATTCTTTTGAATTAGCACTTTTGTATTCTTTGGGAAAATACCCAGTAGTACAATTGCTGGGTCATAGGGTAGCTCTATTTTTAACTGAGGAACATCCATACTGTTTTCCAAAGTGACTGCACCAGCATATCATCGCCAACAATTGTTGTTTTTTGTGTTGTTGATTTTAGCCATTCTGACAGGTGTGAGGTGATAGCTCATCACGCTTTTGATTTGTATTCCCCTGATGATTCATGATGTTGAGCATCTTTTCATGTGTCTGCTAGCCTTCTGTATGTCTTCTTTGGAAAAATGTCTATTCATGTGTTCTGCTCTTTTTTTAAATTGGATTATTCATTTTTGGGGTGTTGAGTTGTAGAAGTTCTTTATGTATTTTGGACACTAACTCTTTATCAGATATGTCATTTATACATATCTTCTCCCATTCCATAGGCTGCCTTTTAGTTTTGTTGATTGTTTCCTTTGCTGTCAGAAGATTTATGTTTTTGTTTTTTTTTAAGATTTTTAAAAATTTATTTGACAGATCACAAGTAGGCAGAGAGGCAGGCAGAGAGAGACAGGAGGAGGAGGTAGGCTCCCTGCTGAGCAGACAGCCGATTGCAGGACTCAATCACAGGACCCTGAGATCATGACCTGAGCCAAAGGCAGAGGCTTTAACCACTGAGCCACCCAGTCGCCCCCAGAAGATTTATGTTTTAATGAAGTCCCAATAGTTTATTTTTGCTTTTGTTTCCCTTGCCTTAGGAGGCATATCCAGAAAGAAAGGTTATCAATATATTTTTGTTATTTTTCGTATGTTTTCCTGATGGGTTTAAAGCCTTTTCCTGCCACAAGGATAGTGGCCTCACAATGGAAAAAAATGTTAAAAAATGTGTTTCCCACTTGGGGTTTACCTTCTATAATCTCTGGTGAAAAGGTCATCCATTTCACTGGGCAAATCACATGAGCTTTAATAAAAACCTTGCAGATATTTGTATTTCTATCAGTATATAGCCTTCTGTTGATCCCTTGCTGTCTGGTGCTGGTCTAACCAGCTACTGTAAGTCTCTACTGTCTTATGTTAAAGTCTATCACCAACAGGATAAATAAACCTCTCCAGATCCCAATTCAAAGCATCCTGCTTTTCACAGTGTAGAGTCTATCACTGGGTATTTTGAGAATGTCATCAGAGGAAGACAGCCCTCGAGGTCAGTTGAAAAAAACCTTACCAAGTCCTCCTAATGACTAATACCTTTGCAAAACTAGAAGGCATTGATCCTAGCGTACATATCACATGGCTTAGGAAGTCTTAGCCTGACACTTGGTCCTATATAGATACTGGGGACCTCTGAATCAAATTGATGAAAAGAGAATCAGCTTACGTCAAAGCAGACTGCTTCCACCCAAGACCACAGATCAAGACTTCATATATTAACTAAACATGAAAAGCTTCTCCTTTTTCTTTCCTTTACTCTGGCATTGGCCTGGAAAGATAATACCTGCATCTGTATCTCCCAGGCTAAGACGGAAAACCTCTGGAATTTAGAACAACCTTTTATTTCAGGCCAGGAGAAAATCTAATTGTGCCTTTAAGTTTTCATAAGAAAATAAGACATCTTGGGGCACCTGGGTGGCTCAGTTGGTTAAGCAACCTCTTCTTGATTTCAGCTCAGGCCTTGACCTCAGGGTTGTGAGTTCAAGCTCCATTTGAAAATGAAGAAAAAAAAAAAAAAAGACATTTCATTGGTCAACTGCCCTAAATTTACATCATGGAGTCAGAAAGAACCTAACTGGAAGCTTTCATGATTTGGGATTCACTCCTTTTGGTAAGTTCCTATTTCCCTGGTTAGAAATAAATGTAAGTGATGCTTTGATCAGGAACTTTTCCTTAATTCTTGAAACTATTGCAGAATCAGCTGCCAGAGCAATACCTGCCCAACAAAGATCCTTAGACAGATCTGCCCAGAATTATTCTTGATAATAAAATAGTTCTTGATTACCTTTTAGTTGAACAAAGAGGAGTCTGCTGTGGACACCACCACCTGAGGTACCTGGTTTAACACTTCTGGGCAGGTTAACACTCAGTTGCATAAGATCACCACGCAAGCCACTGGTTTAAAAAGATGACTCCTTGGGGCTCCTGGGTGGCTCAGTCAGTTAAGCATCAGACTCTTGATTTTCGCTCCAGTCATGAACCCAAGGTCGTGAAATCAAGCCCTACATTGGCCATACACAGGGTATGGGTATGGAACCTGCTTCAGATTCGCTCCCAGGGCACCTGGGTTAAGTGTTTGACTCTTGGTTTCAGCTCAGGTCATGATCTCAAGGTTGTGAGATCAAGTCCTGCATTGGGCTCCTGGCTGAGCTCAGACTCTGCTTGAGATTCTTCCCCTCCCACTCTCTCTGCTCCTCTTCCCTCTCTCTCTCTCTCTCTCAAGCTCTGAAATAAATACATAAATAAATAAAATCTTTAAAAAAAAAAAGAGAGAGAGAGAGATTCTCTCTCTTTCTCCTTGCCCTTCCCTCATCTTAAAGAACAATGGTGATTCCTTCAGCAGGGTCTTTCTTTGACTTACTTGATTTGATTGGCTTGGGTGTTGGGGATCATGGCTTCAAAGTGCACCCAAAACATTGGGAATTATCCTGTTTATAGTAGCCAGGATAATACCCCTAGGGCATTACAACCTCTCAAAATCTTTAAATGCATCTTACAGCCACTAACCACTAGGTAAATGGTCTTTCTTACACCAGAACATTAAAAACAAAACAACAAAACAGAAAAACCCTCAAACCATGTGCACCTGAAGTCATAACCTCTGATTATCACAGAGATTAAGCAAAAATTTCATGATCTGTGAATACCACACAAAGGAACAGCAAGAGCTGTGAAACTACTGAGCATAGCTGAGAGTGGCTCTTAGGCCTTGAATTTTGATCACATCTCTCAGTTAAGCTGAGAGTCTGATCAAAAGGGGGAATTGTTAAAAAGAAAACCACAAACCCAAAATGGTGTCACTTAAGTTAAGGCCCCAAGTCAGTAAACCAAAACTTAATACCTAATTTAACTGTAGTTACAACCTCCCAGAAAGGGAACCTTTAACTAGTCAACATAGGAATTTCCTGGTCAGTACAAGAAATTTACTAATAGATCCCTTCCATTTCCTTTAGAAGGATGTCCTTGGTCAAACAATGGATTCTTTGCTAATAATTTCCTTTTATTCCCCCCACTCCCTCTCTCCCTTTAACAACCTCTTTTTCCCTATAGCCTTTTGGAGCTCCCCTTTACTTGCTTGCTAAGGGGGGTGTTGTCTGATTCATACATTGATTAATAACATCAGATCTTTAAAAGGTAGTTCATAGGGGTACCTAGGTAGTTCAGTGGGTTAGGTCTCTGCATTCGGCTCAGGTCATGATCCTGGAGTCCTGGGATTGAGTTCTGCATCGGGCTCTCTGCTCCACGGGGAGCCTGCTTCCCCCTCTCTGCCTGCCTCTCTGCCCACTTGTGATCTCTGTGTCAAACAAATAAATAAATAATCTAAAATGTAAAAAATAGAATGTAGTTCATTGAATTTTTATTATTTAACAATAGTTTCTGTGAAAATAAACAAAGGCCAACCAAATAAGGATAAGAAAAGTCCACTTATTCTGAAGTTGTTAACATTGAGGAAGTCAGACACAGAAAGACTCAAAGGCAGGTAGAGAAGAAAGACAATTTTATAGTGGAATAAAGGGAGGCTAGCAGGTGTGCCTGTTTGGAGGAAGCAGTACAGAGGCTAAAAAAGTAGTGCATCCTATGTGATTTGTTAGGAGTGTATATTTGATTTTCTTTTATTAGTCCTCAGTTGGAGGTGGGGACAAAAATTAGAGAACCTAATATTAATTAGGTCCTGACCATTTAGGGCTGATTGTTAAAGTCAGTCACAAAAAATTGTTTTGTGTTCTGGATTTTTACTCAAGATGGCAATCAAGCTTCCTGCCAGTTTGACTTACAGCAGGCTGGCTTCCTGGACTGGTTACAGGTATTCAATTTTTTACAAATTAAAGATAGGTGGCAGCCCCGCATCGAGTAAATTTTTGGACACCATTCTTCCAACAGCTTGTGCTCACTTTATGTCTCTGTGTCACATTTTGGTAATTTTCACAATATTTCAAACTCTTTCATTATTATTATATTTACTATGATGATCTGTGATCCATAATCTTTGACGCTACTATTGTCATATTTGGGGGAACCAAGCACATCTATATAAGACAAAATTTAATCTACAAATGTGTATGGTCTGCCTTCTCCACCAACTGCTGTTCTTGTCTCTCTCCCTATTTCCTGAGACACAACAAAATTGAACTTATGACAATTAATAGCATTACAGTGTCCCCTAAGTGTTCAAGTGAAAGAAAGAGTTATGCATCCTTCATTTTAAATCAAAAGCTAGAAATGATTAAGCTTAGTGAGGAAGACAGGTCAAAAGCTGAGAGAGGTCAAAATCTAGGTCTCTAGCATAAAACAGTTAGCCAAGTTGTGAGAGCAAAGGTAAGGTTCTTAAAGGTAATTAAAAGTGCTACTCCAAGGAAAACATGAGTAGTAAGAAAGCAACACAGCCCTGTTACTGATACAGAGAAAGTTTTAGTGGCCCAGATAGAAGATCAAAACAACCACAACATCCCTTTATGCCAAAGCCTGTTCCAGAGCAAAGCCCTAACTCTTTCCAATTTTGTGATGGCTGAAAGAGGTGAGGAAGCTGTAGAGAAAAGTGTGAAGCTATCAGAGGTGGGTTCATGTGGTTTAAGGCAAGAAGTCATCTCCATGACATCAGAGTGCAAGGTGAGGCAGCAAGTGCTGATGGAGAAGCTTCAAAAAATTATACAGACAATCTAGATAAGGTCATTAATGAAAGTAAACAACCGATTTCAATATACTCCAAACAGCCTTCTATTGGAAGAAGCCATCAAAGACTTGCATAGCTAGAGAGATATCAATACCTACCTTAAATGCTTCAAGGACAGGCTGACTCTTTGGTTAGGGGCTAAAGCAGCTGGTAACCTGAAGTTGAAGCCTATGCTCATTTACTATTCTAAAAATCCTAGGGCTCTTAAGAATTATGCTAAATCTGCTCTGCTTGTGCTCTGTAAGTGAAACAACAAAACCCAGAAGACAGCACATCTACTTACATCATGGTTTACTAAATATTTTAAACTAACTGTTGAGACTTACTGCTCAGAAAAAAAAAAAGAGAGAGAGATTCTTTTCAAGATACTCCTGTTCATTGACAATGTACCTGGTCACACAAGAGCTTTGGCGGAGATGTACAATGAGATTAATGTTGTTTTCATACCTGTTAACACAATCCCCTTCCTGTGGTTAATGGATCAAGGAGTCATTTCAACTTTCAAGTCTTATTATTTAAGAAGAACATCTTGTAAGTCTACAGATAGTGATTGCTCTGATGGATCTGGGCAAAGTAAATTGAAAACTTTCTGGAGTTTAAAACACCATTTTAGATGACATTCAGAACATTAGCAACTCATGGGAAAAGGTCAAAATATCCACATGAGCAGGAGTTTGGAAGAAGTTGATTCCCACTCTCATGAATGACTTTAAGACATCCATAGAAGAAGTAACTGCAGATGTAGTGGAAACAGAAAGAGAACTAGAATTAGAAATGGAGCTTAAAGACGTGACTGAAATGCTGCCATCTCATGATAAAACTTGAACAGATGAGGAGTTGTTTCTTACAGATGAGCAAAGAAACTGGTTTCCTGGGATGGCACTTACTGCTGGTGAAGATTCATGAAGACTGTTGAAATGACAGCAGAGGATTTAGAACATGACATAACCTGGTTGATAAAGCAGAGGCAGGTTTGAAAGGATGGACTCCAATTTTAAAAGAAGTTCTACTGTGGGCAAAATGTTATCAAGCAAGGTCATATGCTATAGAAAAATAGCTCATGAAAGGAAGAGTTAATCAACGTGGCAAATTTCACTGTTGTCTTAGCTGACCCACCTTTAGCAACCACCACCCTGATTAGTCAGCAACCAGCAACATGAAGGCAAGACCCTCCACCAACAAAAAAATTATGTTTACTGAAAGCTCAGGTGATTTTTTTTGCAATAAAGTATTTTTAAATAAGGTATGCATGTAATTTTTAAAGATATAATACACATTTAATAAACCACAGTATTGTGTAAACATAATTTATATATGCACTGGGAAATCGAAAAATGAATTTGACTCATTTTATTGCCATATTCACTTTTTGTGGTGATATGAAACCAAACCTGCAGTATCTTTGAGGTATGACTATACTGTACATAAGACATTGGTCTCCTTGGTAGGTTGCTGCTGTTTGTGGGTCGGAGCTCTATTTTTATGTATGGTCTGGACACTGTATATTCAGTCTCTCATTTCTGTTATATATATAGAGAGAGGTGTTTTATGATTTTGTGGGTTGTCCTGATGTCACTTGTCCCTTCATCTTTTTTTTTTCCCCCCATTCATCTTTTGGGAATGTGGGTTTGTTGCCTCAGTCCATTTCACTGGTGAATTCTGATTATCCCTTTCCTTTTTTCTTGAGTACTCAATAGCCCTTTCTGTATTCTAATTATTCCATAATGCCTCAGATAGATAATGAGTAAACTTCTGAGGTCAAAGATATTGGTCCAGAGTCCCCTAGGTAAAGCCCAAACCTTGGGCAAAACTATGACTTGTACCACTAAAGAGATGCCAGAGCTGCTGGGGAGGCATCAAGGACTAAAGGTCATAATTCTCCCCTTGACCTCAAGTGAAAGGACAATTGAAACTTCCTGCAGAAGTTTCCAAGTTTCCATCTAGAGAGTTTTGCAGATTCTTGTTAGATGCATGTGGCCACAGGCCCCAGTTCCTCTGCTGATGGAGGAAACTGGAAATTCTGCAGGTGGTATCCTTTGTTGCCAAAGCTAACATCCTATAGGCCTGCAAGCCCCAAGCAACTGAGCGAGGTCATCTCTTTTTTTGGCAAGCACTTAAAAAGGCTCCACAGCAGCGGTTCCTAGAAACCATGCTGAGGATTTGTGGGAATACACTCTGCTCTCAGCATCTGCCTGCTGCTTCTTTGGCCTCAGGTTGGGCTACCAATTTAAATATTCCAGCAGAGATGCCTTCCTTTAGGTTTCTTGACCAGCTCCTTGAGGATGGTCCATAAACTTTTTGCCACCTCCTTGCTCTGCAGGTGGTTCAACCCTGTTTTGTTTGTTTTATTTTGTTTTCATCCCATTTTGTTTTACTTACTGAAACTTTTGCTGTTGTGGTCCCAGGATGTCTAGTGAGCTGTGAGCACCTAATTACACTTCCTAAGTTAAGCCCATGTATTGGACCTTCCTTTCTTTTTCTCTCTGAGTTATTTGTTGCACTTAAATTCATTACTCATGGAAAAATTTAACAGGTAAATCCATCACAAATTAAATTAGTTTAGTAAACTAAAATGACCACAAGCACTCAATGTAAATTATTTCAGCATTTTAAAAATCTGTAGCAAAGATTTATCATTTGTAATAAACATAGATATTATTAAAATGAATAATACACCTAGAAACTAGGATTTTTCAGTTTTGACTTCAGACATGTTGAGTATATTTGGGCCTGTGTATTTTTTTTTTCTCAACATCTCTTATAGCTACTTATGGCCAGGTAATAGCATCCTGGACAATGGGAAATAAATGGAGAAGTGTGTAAAATTTCTGGTGTGAGTCTTTAAAGGTGGGGTGTGCCCTTTCTTGTTCTAATGTCCTTCTTGTGCTGGAATGTGAATATGATGGCTGGAGCTAAAGCAGCCTCATGAATCATAAGGCAGAAGGATACTAAAGATAGTGAAAAAAGCAGCAAAGAGCCTGAACTCCTGTGGTTCCTATTCTAGTCCTGGACCACCTTGTCAAATCCTAAAGTGAGAGTAAAATAAATAGGTGTTCAGTTTAAAGTACTGTTATTTTTATTGTTATTGTTAATTTTAAATTACTTGCAACCAAACCCGATCCTAATACATACACCAAAATCATCAAAGAACAAAGAATAAATTTCACTTTGTTCTTTAAAGGATGGGAAGAACATTTATGCCATACAGGACTGCTCCTGCTTTTGTCCCTTTAAATAGACCCAGAAGGATATTCATTGGAGTTGCAAACAGTAACTCACCATGCTCACAATCTATAGTGTTAGAGCTGCTTATATATACAAGATGAAACAGAAGTCATTCTATCCAGCCACTGATGCTTCCTTTTTTGTTATCACCAAGAATAAAAAAATCGCATGTTGAGTATGGAAGCAGTACTGATATCATAGTATCAGGAAAGCTTCAGGTTAGAAATAATGGAAACATGAATTTTCTTTAAAAAACAAAAACATAAATAAAACCTGACCAAACAGACAAACAAACAAATGGAACAGGGTTAACATAAAATATGTGGATGGTAAAAACCAGGCTTTACAGTCTCAATTTCAAATATCTTCAGGAATGAACAACTGATTTAAACATGGTGTGATTTAAAACTACTGCAGTGACAGCAACACAAAACCCGAGAGTCCATGTCCCGCCTGAACACATTCAGCTCTTTCTAAAACATGCTTCCAGCCAAATAAAACACACTGGTGAGCTGGTCTTATGCCTGGACCACCAGTTTGTGCCACTAGTAAATTTTGATCAGCATTTGCTTTGGATTATAGCAATTAGATTCCATTATTGGGGTAAGACATGATCAGGCATCATGGGGCTTACAATCAAGATGGATAAATAAACAGAATTTCTATTTGCATGATGATGTTTAGAAACTGAAATGCCTCATGAGGATTAGGAGTTATAATCTGGGAAGGTTACCTTTGAACTAGGTATGAGGTATAGACACTAACAGAGTGCTCCAGATCAGAAACCAAAACCCACGTACTAGACAGAAAGGAAAGAAATGCACGGCCAGGACTGGGATCCCAAGATATCTAATTTTCAAAACTAGCGTTTCAAATCCAAACAGTAAACCATCAGTCTCTTTCTTCCTTTTCAGGTTCATCGAGCTATAATTGACATAGAATACTGTGTAAGTTCAAGGTGTACAGTGTATAGCCAACAGTCTTTGAAGCATATGACAAAAAGGTAACCTGTATTACACAACACAATCAGGGTTAAGTTCAGGAAGGACAATATGGAGAAAACACACTGATAGGTTGATAGTCATTCTTCCCATACCACTCAAAAATACAAGGGTCAAAAACAATGACATAAAATCAGTATTTATTAACAAACCTTGAGTTAATGACTTACTTGGTTCAAATCCCCTTTAATTTAAATAAGTGATATGATCTTAGAAATTATTAAGAGGATATCTGTTCCCTTCAATTTCTATTTTGATTATTGACAAATGTACATTATTTCATATACTGTGGCTAAGATAGGCTACATATGGTCCAACTCCCCATATGAAAAATACTGACAATTCAGAAAATTAAAACATTTTCCTCTGATATGCTTTTTTCCAGGCATAACGCTGCACCTGAACTAATTACCTAGCTAGAAAAAAACACATAATTTCATTTGAGTTCGTAAAAGAACCAGAATATTAGAAGATACTATGAGAATTGTGCACTGAAAAGAAGAGCTAGGAATGAATCACAAATCTTGGACTTTATCTTCACTTGTGAGATAGCTTTACTTGAGTGAAGGGGAAAAGCACATACGAAAAATTGCCAAAGAAGCTCAATATATAGGAATCAACACATTGACATCTAAAAGGAGGAAAGCATGGTTCAATAGCATCAGTCCAATTCCTCGCATCTACATTGTGGGACAGATGGAGAAACAAATTGACATATAAAAGGTCACTGATTTTGATATTCCTAGGATAGAAATGATTCCAACTGGGAGTAAATCCACAAGTCACTGAAGTGTGAAGGGCTAATCCACTTTATTGCCTTCATCAAATATTTAGAAATGGTACAATACTCATCGGAAAGAACTAAAAGGATAAGAAAGGAATTTTTCAGTTCTACAGTTTAAATATGCACAAGCTAAATACTTTATTAAAACATTGGCATTTTTCTTCTATGAAAACAAGAGCCTTCTTAGTGGAATTTGAGACACAGTCAACGGGACTATATATCCAAAAGATATTATATCTTTTCCATATGTCTTTATATGGTAACACCAAAATCCCACTTTTTGCATATTTTGCAGAATGGAAGAGGCCAGGTGGTCATAGGCCGGTCACTTGGTCTGCTGGCCCAGTGACTGATTTTTTACATTAAGAATTTGATGTTAAAGACTTACATTAAAGATTCAGTTGCTGGCCTGAAACAGAATACCAGTAAGTCTTCCCGCATGCATTGCTTCTTCCCCAAATTGTTTCAGAGATATGGATTTTAAAAAGTCCACTAAACTGTATGTGCCTATTTTTAGAATCATTAAGGATAAAGCCTTCAGTATATGAGGTTGATCACTAGAATAAGAGTTACCTTGGGATCCATCCCAAATACAGTGAAATAATGCATTAAGCAAAATCTTCAAAATCAGAAACTTCTTCCTAATATTCTTAAAATTCTGCACAGTAAAACTCAAAGAATCCAACCAGGATAAAATTGGTTCAATAGGATACAAGAGGTTATGACACAAAACAGTAGTCATCACAAATTAATACAGCTTTGCTGATCAGGTACCAATAGTTCTTTTTCAGAACATCGGATGTCCTTTTAAGATTTTACTGATAAGGGGTAAAATAACTACACAAGATGGGACTGTTAAAAGATAATCTATATTCTCCAAAAAACCTAAAAGATATTGTAAACAAGTTATAACACATAAACTGCACTTACTTTTCTCCTCAATCCAAGTTACGGTTCCCACCAGCTATTGGAATCCCTAAGCAACGGGCCAAAAATCAGAATTACATGATTTGTTTTTGTTTTTATTAGTTAAGATGGTGGAAAAATAGGCTGGTGTTGAAAGCAAGATAGATTTGAAATAATAATGCCTAAATTAGAGTCACAGCTGGGCCACCTTTGGCTGGGCAGCCTCGGACAATTCACTTTATTTATTTCATCTTGAGTTCCCTTTCATCTTGAGTCCCTTTCTATAGGTCTGACTTTTAGTCTGTAGTATGCTATGGGCAGGTATTTTTTCCCTTTAGGAATTCCTGGAAGGTAAAAAAGAAAAATAAAAATAGAAAGGGAATTCCTGGAAGGTTCTGTTGTCCTTTTCTTATGACATCTGTTAAAAATACCACTGATTTCTCCTTCAGGATCCCTCTTATTGGTCCCCAGACCCAAGAGTAACCAGATTCCTCTTGTGGTGATTAGTTTGGAAAAGGGCATGTGACTCAAGTTAGGAACATTGAAGTCAAGAGCTCTGAGAAAATTTATTCTTATTTCTCTGATAAAACTTCTGCTTTCTTTCTCCAGACCTGGCGGGCTGCAGATTGTCAAATCTGAAATGTCATGATCTCTCTGCCACTCCAGAGGTGACACCAATGTTTTAAGAAAGTCTAAGTCCAGGGGCGCCTGGGTGGCTCAGTGGGTTAAGCCACTGCCTTCGGCTCAGGTCATGATCTCAGGTCCTGGGTTCGAGCCCCACATCGGGCTTTCTGCTCAGCAGGGAGCCTGCTTCCTCCTCTCTCTCTGCCTGCCTCTCTGCTTACTTGTGATTTCTCTCTGTCAAATAAATAAATAAAATCTTTAAAAAAAAAAAAAGAAAGTCTAAGTCCAAGGATTGCCAGGAAAAATGGACACAGAACCCAGGATGATGTTAGCATTAAAGTTGACCGTATTCTGCACTTCCAGTTACATAAGTCAATACATTTCCTATTGCTTTAGCCAATTGGAGTTGGTGCTCTCTAGTTCCTGCCAACAGACATAAGAAATTTTCATTTCATTGTACTTGAAACATTCATTCATGCTAGTCTTTCCTCTGAACTCAGGCAACATGCTGTGGAAGAAGTGTTAAGAGTGATTCACCCACAATGTGTCCACTTGGTCTACACTCTCAGCAGTGGAAAGAACGTAAGCTGTGAGGTTGTTTTTAATACATATGTCATGAATAAATAAGAAAAAAATAATATTGGCAGCTAACATCTATTGAGTGCTTATTACTTGCCAAAACACACAAACGAATTGTTCCTTTTGGTTGTTGTGAATCAGATGTCACTGTGACTATTCCCATTGATCAAAAAAAGTGAGAAATTAAGTAACTTGCCCAGGAGCATCTATAGGATTCCAGTCAACTCACCCAGTTTCAGGGTCCACGTTCCCCATCTCTCCATTTTTACTTTTATTTATGTGTGTGTGTGTGTGTGTCTGTTTCTTACTGATTTAGGTTATTTGCACAAATAGCACAGGAGGACACCTGCCCCATGCAGTGGAAGTCCAGTGGACACAGCAGTGCTTCTGTCCTCACTATTGGTTAACAGAGGCCTCTACACTGTAGTCCTCATGGGAGCCTGGGCACCTCTGGGAGCCAGAGCCAGAGTGGCAGCTGCAGCCTGGGCTTTGAGCCCTACCATTAGCCTTTGGCCAGTAGAGGCTGAGATCCTTGGCAATGTGATACAAGCAGGTGTATTAAGCTTGGGGTGAGTGATGCAGGAATGTTGATGGAATGGGTGGCTGCCCCGCTTTGGGAGCTTCGGCTTGACATCATTGTGCTTGACCAGGGCCTGGACAGCCTCAGCACATGCACTCATGACCTTAGTGTTTTTGGCCTTCCTCTTCTTCAGGCCCTTCTTGTTGTGCATCTTGGCAAAGTGCATGTTCCTCAGGAACTTGGGGTCCATCCCCTTAACAAATTCCCATCTTTGTGACTGGGGTTTCTTGCTGTTCTATGCTGTTTCTGTGCCATTTTCATGACCAGTTGTGTGTGGTTTAGTTCTTGGCCTTGATCATGTCTATACCAAAGTTATAGTTCCTGAGTACCTAAGTTCTGTAATCTTTAATTTCAGCTACTTCAGATGTTTTCTAGCTCAGAGTTACTCAAAATGTGGTCTGGGTCCAGGTACAAGTCTGCAAACCATCTGTAGTATTATATTCAGCTGATTTTTCTTTCTTTCTTTTTTTTTTTTAATGGTAAGGCTTTCCTAGTGAAGAAAGCATGCATTCTATCTGAATAAATGCATTCCATCTATCTGTCTTACTCAAAAAATAAGTTGTTAACATTTCACCAACAGTAAAATATTTGGAATGGCGTGCTAGTTCAGTTCGTTACCTTAAAGGAAAGTCTTTTACTATATGAGAATCACATGTATAGAGATTGTACAACGGTGAACAACTTTTTTTTTTAATTTTATTTTTTATAAAAACAACTTTTTTTGCTATTTCTTTCAAGTTGCTACCAACTCATAAAGAACTTATTTGGGTTATCCCCTCCATTCTCTGATATTGCTTCCCCTTCACTCCTCACTTCACCACCCCAAAAACTCCTCAGTGCTTCCTCTCCTCTGCTTCCCTTTCCTAGGCTCCAGCTCCATCCTAGGTGAGACTCACCGGGTCCCCGATGTTCTGAGCATTGCTTTTGGCTCCAAGACTGTGTCCTTACTGTGCTTTGAGGGAGGAGGCCTGAGGACTTTCAGATTCCTCAGAGAGGAATATCTGCAGAAAAAAATAAAACACATCAAAACCATCCCTTTTAGCCAATATTGGTCACTTCCTATGGAATAGCGTCAGGTGTTATTTTGTTAATTAAGAACATCCTGTTCTTCCCCAAAGGAAAGAGGGGAGGATGAGTAGGAATAAAAATTTTACCCTACCAAACATACACCCTCTGATTATGCTTATTTTTTTCTCACACATTGAGGAATATGGAAAATGATATCCTCCTTGAGTGGCATTTGGGACCCACTGGTCTTAATCAAGCACCCATCTGTCAGACACTAATGCAAAATTGATCTTTCATGAACACAGCATGTACAGGGTAAGAGGAGAACATAATGGATCTTAAAATGAAGAAAAGACATTGCCTTCCTCACTCTTTAGCGTTTCTGACTCTGAGGTCAATTGCTCTCTGGTGAATCCATCAATGGAATGAAAAATTTTGTATATTTGTACATTTTTTATGGAGAAAGAGTCTGTGACTCCAGGTAGGTTGATGACACATTCCTGATATCTTTGCCCAGTGAAGAGAGACCAACTACATGGTTAGCATACTTTTCTTCTCCCACTTATGGGTAGATGGAAATATATATATATATATGTGTGTGTGTGTTTATATTTATATTCATATATATATTTATATATATGTGTGTATATGTCTTATTTTTATACATATAATTTATCTTATTTTCATAAAAATGTGATTACATATGTATGATCACTATTTATGAAAATAAGACAAATTAATAAACAAATTTGTGTGACATAACCATGAAAATCTATGCCATGGTTTCAGACTATGCTCATACCTTTTCCAGTCATCTCATAAATACCCTTCACCCCTAATGGAGAAAAAAGGAAATGTATGTCTTATTCTATGTGAATCAGTAAAGGGAGGTGACAGATTTGGATTTCATTTGGAGATGGCTACATGGAGAGGAAAGTAACTTGAAATAAAATAAAGCTTAAAGACAATGCCAATTTGGAATTTAGCTTTTTCTGTCATAAGACAATTTGGAGATCTTCAGGGGATGAAGTTCTTTTTCTACAAAGTGAAAGAAATATCTTACTTTTTCAGTAATAATGGACACATTGTCACATAACTGTCGTTAACTTTCAACTTTTACTTTTCTTCTCCTTTGGAACTTAAATCACTTACGAAAATATAGTAATATAGACCTTTATTTGTACTTTGCAAACAAATAAGAAAATTAGCTAGTTCTACATTCAACCATACTTTTAAGAAAGAAAGAGGAAAAGTATGTAACAAATCTTAATTGAATTAAAAACCACACTATTTTTGTAGATGTGATTTTAGGTAATTGTCATTAAAGATTTTTATACTCATTTGGAAAGTTTTGTATCTTAATAAAGACTTTTGCAAATAAGCACATTGGATTAAACACCAATTGACTCATAAATTAAGCCCTAAATAGTTAAAAATATCTGCCTTCCCTGCTGTGAGTCTTAGATGCCAAAGACTCAACAAAGTCACTCTGAATGCTTCTCAATGGTCACCCCTGACATTTTCTGACATGCTTCCCAGAACTCAGGGACCAAGGAACATCTGGTACCACATTTATGATTTATCATTACATAAACCAAAGATGCTGAGAGTGCATACATGAAAGAAGCAGACTGTAAAAAATTTAGTTTCAATAGTAATCAGTCTTTGATTTGTGCTGTCAACTTTTCAAAGAACTTGCATAAACAAATAACATGAACTCACATTTAAACATCAATTTATCACTTCCAGAACCCCTTTACATGCATGATTTCATTTGTCTTTCATAAGAAGTCTGTAGAATTGGTGGGCCAGAGACATATCCACATTCTTCAGATGAGAAAATCTAGATGAGAAAACCAAGGACTCATATTCACATTCTTCAGCTGAAGGGATCTGACTGGGTCACACAACCAGCAAGGAGTAATGTTACAAGTTCTCCAGTACTCTTTTCACCCTACCTTGATGTAACTTTCATTTAATGCTGCCTGTTGATCTTACAATTATTTTCCAGATAATTTCCAGATATCCAGGTGATAATATAATAAATATCATAATTATATCAATATGATAATTATACTGTTGTCTCAGGTTGAGTAGTAGTTTCTTTGAGTAGCCACTTCTGGATTCCAAAGAAAAAGGAGTCAGGTATGATTTGAGCTTTCTGGATACACCATGTTCTTAGACCCTAAGGACAAAACAAGACAAAACAAAAACCACCACAAAACAAAACAAAGCAAAGCAAAACAAAAAAAAAAAAAAACAAAGGAAGCTTTTAAGAGTGGGGAATGTGGAGAGGAGCACTGAATGGTAGAGTCTAAGATCAGCTGGGAGTGGACCCATACCCACCTAATTATGTGGCCTTGATAAAATCACTAGAGATTGGTGCTAGTTTTGTGGACAAGGCAACCAAATATTGGTAGGAAAAATTCCTCATACAGTGCTCTTAAAAATCTGTTTTCTAAATGAGAAAGAAATAACTAAATCTCTCAGAGAAACAAAACAGAAAAGTAGAATTGGGATTTATGGCTCCAAGACCTATACTTGCCTTAATATCCTCAGTGATTTTTTTTTTTAATGCAATGACCTTTAAAAGTCCCTTCCATCTCTCAAATTCTGAATCTATATTGGTATTATTTAGAAGTTCACTAACAAATCAATACAATCTCCCAGGTGACTTCATTCTCCTATGGTTCTTTGACAACAATTTGAAATTTAAACTAGTCAATTGTGACCTATCTCAAAGGGCCATTATTGTTCTGTAGTATTAGCTTGCTGTTGTTGTCAGTGTTGTTATTGTCACTATATTGGTTTTATGTTTCTCTAATTGTTTACTGATACCTGGTTTAAATTTTATATTGCACCAAATCATGTATCTTGAAAGACTACTCATACCTTTCCTGTTTTTCTGCTACCCATATACAACATCATCTGGCAATAAGAATAACATATTTTTAATCAAAGAAGTCTATTCTGACAAGTTAACATTTCAATACAGTTTCCTATAAAATAAATAAATAAAATAAATAAAAAACCCTTTTTATAGGAAAGTATATTGAAATGCTCATGGGAAGCAATGAAATTAAACATAAGAAGCAGTGAATATAGTCTCCAATATGAAACATAATTAAATATTTTGTTTTGTCCCAAATTTAAGGAATTGGCAGTCTCTTTTTCTTCAAATTTTTTTTTATGACTCCTTCTTTCCTTTCCTTTAGAGACTTCAATTACGTGCACGTTAGGACTTTGATTATTACTCCACTGAGGCTCTGTTCATTTTCCCCCCAATCTGTTTTCTCTCTGGTCTTTAGATTCAATGATTTCTATTAACCTGTTTCTGTTGATATCTTTCTTATGCTATCTCCAGTCCATTGTTAAATTCATCAGTGAATTTTTACTTCAGGAAACTTATTTATTTAACAAAATTTCCATTAGGTTTTTTTTTTTTAATTTAAATTCAAGTTAGTTAACACATAGTGTAGTGGTTTCAGGAGTAAAATTTTGTGATTTATCACTTACATATAACACCCAGCGCTCATCACAGCAAGTGCCTTCTTTTTTTTTTTTTTTTAAAGATTTATTTATTTATTTGACAGAGATCACAAGTAGGCAGAGAGTCAGGCAGAGAAAGGAGAAGTGGGCTCCCCGGTGAGCAGAGAGCCCGATGCAGGGCTCTAGCAAGTGCTCTTCTTAATGTCCATCACCCATTTAGCCCATCCCCCATCCACCTCTCCTCCAGCAACCCTCAGTTTGTTCTCTGTAGTTAAGGGTCTCTTATGATTTACCTCCCTCTCAGTTTCTATGTTATTTTATTTTTCATACCTTTCCCCTGTGTTTATCTCATTTGTTTCTTAAATTCCATGTATGAGTGAAATCATATGGTATTTGTCTTTCTCTGACTTACTTTGCTTAGCACAATACACTCTAGTTCCATTCACATCATTGCAAATGGCAATATTTCACTCTTTATTGATGCCTGAGTAACATTCTAGTGTGTGTGTGTGTGTGTGTGTGTGTGTGTGTGTATACCACATCTTTATCTATTGATCCATCAATGGACATTTGGGCTCTTTCCATAATTTGACTATTATTGATAGTGTTTACTATAAACACTGGGATTAATGTGCCTCTTCAAATAAGCAGTTTTGTATCCTTTGGGTAAATACCTAGTAGTGCAATTGCTGGGTCATAGGGTAGTTCTATTTTAGCTTTTTGAGGAATCTGCATCCTGTTTTCCACAGTGACTATACCAGTTTGCATTTCCACCAACCGTGCAAGAGAGTTCCCCTTTCTCCACATCCTCTCCAACATCTGCTATTTGCTGAGTTGCTAATTTCAGCCATTCTGGCAAGTATGAGGTGGTATTTCATTTTGGTTTTGATTTTTATTTCCCTGATAATAAGTGATACTGAGCGTTTTTTCACGTTTGTTAGCCATCCGAATGTCTTCTTAGAGAAATTTCTGTCCAGTCTTCTGCCCATTTTTAATTGTGTAATTTATTTTTTCTATGTTGAATCATATGAGTTCTTTATAGTTCCAGATACTAGCTCTTTCTTTACTATTTCATTTGAACATATCTTCTCCCATTCTATAGGCTGCCTTTTAGTTTTGTAGTGCCCTTTGCTGTGCAGAAGCTTTTTATATTGATGAAGTCCCCATAGTTCATTTTTGCTTCTGTTTCCCTTGCCTCAGGAGGCATAGCTAGAAAAATGTTGCTATGGCCAATGGTAGAGAAATTACTGCCTGTACTCTCTTCTCTCTCTTCTCTGATTTTTATGGTTTCATGCTCACATTTAGGTCCTTTATCCATTGGAGTTTATTTTTGTGTATGTTTTAAGAAAGTGGTCCAATTTTATTCTTTTAGATGTAGCTGTCTAGTTTTCCCACCATTTGTTGAAGAAATTCTTGATCTATCTTTCTATTCTGACTGATAGCCTTGCTAGATATTCTTAGCTGCATGGTTTTTTCTTTCAGCACTTTGAATATACCATGCCATTTTCTTCTACCTGGCAAAGTTTCTGCTGAAAAATCAACAGGTGGCCTTATGGGGTTTCCTTTGAATGTAACTGTTTTCTTTTCTCTTGCTGCTTTTAAAAATCTCTCTTCATCAATACCTTTTGCTACGTGTCTTGTTATGGACTTCATTGGGTTGATTTTGTTGGAAGCTCTGTGTACCTCCTGGATTGGGATTTCTGTTTCCTTCCCCAGATACAGGAAGTTTTCAGCTATCATTTATTCCTATAAATTTTTTGCCCCCTTTTGTGTCTCTTCTACTGGTATCCCTATAATGTAAATGTTATTATGTTGCCTAGTATTGCTGAGTTTCCTACATCTATTTTCTTTTTTTTTTTTTTTTAATTACTTTTCTCTCTGCTGTTCAGATCAATTGCTTTCCATTACTCTGTCTCTCAGGTCACTGATCTTCCACTGTTCTTTCACTTCCTCTAGCTTATTATGTATTCCCTCTAGTGTATTTTAAATTTGTTATTGAACTCTTCATCTCTGATTGTTTCTTTTTTACATTTTCTATCTCTTTGTTAAGGGTTTGACTGAGGTCCTCTACTTTTTTTCTCAATTCCAGTGAGTATCTTTATGATCATTACTTTATATTCTCTATCAGGTGTATTGCTTATTTCCATTTCCTTGAGGTGTCTTGCCGTGATTTTGTCCAGTTCTTTCATTTGGAATATATTCCTCCTTTTATTTTGTCTAAGACTCCATGCCTATTTCTATGTGTTAAGAAAGTCAGTTATGCCTCCTGCTTTTGAAAGTAGTGACCCTATGAAGAAGAGGTCCTGTAATGTCCTGCAATGCAATGTCCTTTGTCCACTAGCACCTGGCCCTTTTGGAGTGCCTCCTGTGTATATTTTGTGCATCCTACTATTATGACTGAGCTGTGTTTGCCTTCAGTCCAGTCATCTGCAATGACTCTCTTTGCATGCTTGGGCAGAGCTTAGTCCCTGTGTTGTTAATGGGCCAGTCTGGGGCCACACTGGGCTTGTGTTGAATCAGACTAGGCATTTGCCAAAGATGCAGTAGCACCAAACTGCAGGGTATTTTCCCTTTGTTGTGCCCTGAGAAGCTTTTGTTGGTGGGTGGGAACTATAGGCAGACTAGTTGTTTGCCCCCAGCCCACTGCTAGAGCCTTAGTCTGATGGTTGTACGTGGTTATCTTTCCCTCTCCATGGGGCAGGAGTCACTTTGGAGTAGTACTGGCCCCTGTCAGGGCTGCTTACTCACTATCAAGCTTGTGGCACTGCTTTGGATAGGCTCTAGCCAAGAGCATTTTGATGGGGTAGAGCACATGGTGTTAGCAAGGTTTTTGCTGATCCACTGCAGGATGGGACCTGCAGTCACTGGAACCCAGGAAGGCAAGGTTGGAAGGGGCAAATCTGCAGAAGCACATGGGGGTAGGGCAGTAGGCAACAGTGTTAACAAGTTTTGGTGGGACTGCTGTGGGAAGAGACCTGAAGCATAGGCCTGGCTCGGGGCAGGGGGCAGGTCCACAGGAGAACGTGGGGACAGGGCACACCATTAGTAAGTTAGATAGTTAGTGTTGGCACTGTGCTGGTTCCAGGTGTTTATGCTGGGGAAAGAAATGGCATCCATCAACTCCTTGTTTAGGGAGGTCTCCCAAATCCCTGCCCTCCAGCACATGTTCTAAGATTATTTAACAAATTTCCCTCCCATAGACCCCAGGCATGTGTTGTGTTTTAAAACTATTGCTTCTAAGCTATATCTCTGTAGTGCTGTTGGTGGTGGTGTCTTTTTGAGGAGAGTGAGGATTCAGTTTTTTCTTGCCCTCCTAGCTCTCCAAGAGCCAAGCTTGATGATTTTTAAAGTTTCAGGTGTTAAGCTCTGCTGATTGTAAAAATTCACAGGATTCATCCCCTTTGATTTCCGAAGTCAAATATTATGAGAATTTGTCTCTCCTATATGCGTCCCCTATGTCGACTCCATGGTGTGTCTGTTTCTCTCCCTTCTCCATGCCTGTGCCATCCATCCCTCATGTCAATTGTTCCACTGGTCCATTTTGCTCCCAACCAACTGTCTGCCCTTTCTAACCTTTTCAATATGGCCTCTTCTATACATTTAGCTGTGGAGGGACTGTTCTTCTAGTCTTTAGGTCATTTGGGGCATTATTTACACCATTGTGGGTGTTATTTAGTTTTAACCATGAGACAAGGTGAGTTTAGGGTCCTCCTACCCTTCCATTTTTCCCAGAAGTCTCACAAGTTACTTTTATGAAAGCTTTTTTGGCTGGCATACAGTCATTAAGAATTGCAATTAACCTACACTTAATTTTCGCTGGAAATCAAGTAGTTTTTCTGTTCATCAAAGCAAGGAAGAATGTAGAATCTCCGTGGAAAGGAATTTATACTTCTAAGAATCACTACTCCAGAAACTGATAAAATTTAAACTACTGAACTTGACAGATTATGTAAAGTGTTCTCATCTAACCATTATGTCATTTCATATAAAATCTGGATGTGCAATATTTAGAACTAAAGATTTTAGTCTTCTTCTATCATGTAGCCAAGGCCCTATTATCTCCAAACCTGAAGCAGAGGTCCAAAGCAGAGATTTGCTTCAACATGTAACTAAACAAGGACTCTTCAAATCATAGCATAGACCCTGTGGGAGGCTGTTGTTTATTGTGTACCTGTGCAGGGATAGTCAGGATGGAAATTTCCAGAGTCTTAGTAAGCATACCAAGAATAATCCATGAAAACACATATTCTGCATACCTGAGGCTTGGGTCTCAAATTCCTATTTTGTTTTCTATCCTGGGAAACTAAGTTAAATAGTAGGTAAGCCTCAAAAACTATATTTACCCCCATCATCCTAAGGCATAAATTGGAAGCTGACCAAATAGTCTGTTCCTTGACCCTCTTCTTGAAACTGTACCTTGGACTTGCCTTCTAGATCTATTTTTCCTACTGTAGAGAAAGAAGGGTGTGAAAAGACAAGAGCAGTGATGGAAAATGAGCCCTTCTTCCTCAAACTAGTGACCAGCTGGCCTAAGTTCTTACACCAATTTCACTTTATCTGGGTACCACTTTAATTTAGTTTCCAAGTATAATGATACTTAAGGTAAAGAGCCATGGAGGATGGTGGTATCACATCAACTATATGGGGGGAAGTGGAGGGGGGAAGAAACATGTAGAGATATCATCACTATCATCCAAAAATTATGTCCTATAAGATACAGTTGGGATAGATGGTGCCAATGACCAAAGACCTATAGGAATCCTACATCTCATAGAAACTTGTGTCATATGCTCATGACTATATGTCAGGTAATTGATACCTAGATGGTGAATAAGCTCCATCTATGGGGAGAAAGAAAGGTGAAGAAAGAGGGAAAAACTATAAATCCACTGAGAGCTCACCAAAAATAAACTGAATTTATTTTGGAACACTCCATCTCAATTTGAATTGACTGTATTGTGTGTGGGCTTTTTTTTTCCCCCATTAATGAAAACTGAAGTCTCCTTAGCTCAGTAATAGAGAATATTTTTTATCTGTCTGAAAGTGAAATGAATCCCCCTAAGCAATCAACATTTTTGAGTGCACATAGGGGTACTGTGCTTAAAATAGCCTCATACAGCAAATTTTTCTGAAGTAGATACTGAAAATAGAACGTGTAGGGCACGGATTGCATGGAGCACTGGGTGTGGTGCAAAAACAATGAATACTGTTACACTGAAAATAAATTTAAAAAAATTAAAAAAAAAGAAAGTGTAGGGTCATGGAGAATGAATATTTTTCACTTTAATAGATTATCTATGCAATGGAAATGGCCATGAAAATAACCACACTGACTTATATTCCAACAGCACTGTATCAGAATATTGGTTTCCAAAAAAAAAAAAAAAAAGAATACTGGTTTACCCATAAGTTCATCAGAACATATTATCAAACTTAAATTGATTTTAAATCTGAGCAAATTGTAATGGGTTTAATTAAACTATTATATTTCTTCTACGAATTTATATTAATATTCTATCCATAGCTAACCATCTATTATTGGTTGTTTGTATTTTACTTTCTAGTCAGTGTAACTCTGTATTTATTGTAGTTATTAATTCCTTAACTGTTATTTATGTCCATCTAATTATAATTTGTCATTTAACTTTTAAAGAGCCTTTTTAATAGAGGAGATATTAATTTTATGGGTTTAGATATATAAATCTTTTCTGTTTTATTTTAAAGGCCTTCACTATTTGTGTTACAAAAGATTCTCTAATAATTTATAATTTTGATTTTAACATTTAGGACTTTCCATTTGAAATTTACTTTGGCTATGGTGTGAGATAGAATTTTTTTTTCACCAAATGTATAGACAAGTGCCCCAAAATAATTTGTTAAATTTTTTTCTTCTTTCTCTCTTGATTTGAAGTGACACTGTTCTCACACACCCAATTTCCAGATAGATATGTGGCTGTGCTTCTATCCAATGTTTTGTTTTTCTTTTTCATTGAGCTATTTATTTGTATCATGCTACATGAGCCATTCTCATTGTTCTTCTCTCCTAAAATTATTGTAGTTATTTCTGTTCATTTACTTTCATGGGTGATTTTGTTTTAGCATCTAGGTGATTTTTATTTTCTTATTTATATTTTCTCTATTTTTAAAAAATTACTGTGTACAATTTTTATAACCTAAAAATGTAGGTTTTATATCTTTTTGTTTTTATAAGGGATATGACATTTTAAATACAAAATAAAGAAAACATTTCTGGATATGGCTTTGCTTTCTTTAATCACCTAGTTTGATGCACATGCCTGATGCTAATTTCAGAGACTTTCTTTTGTTTTAACAACTTCTATACCAGTGATGTAAAAGATAATACTCAGGGCAACTGCAAGACAGCATAGCATAGTGGGAAGCATTTGAGTTTTGATAAACAAGATCTAGGATCTAGTTTATTTGATAATGGATAAGCCAAATGGATTTTTTTAATTTCCCTTTAAGCTGTATGTATGAATGTATGCATTTTTAGTGAAGTAGAATTGACATATAACATATTAGTTTCAGGTATACACAGAAATGATTTGGTATTTATATACATTGCAAATGATCACCACAATAAGTCTAGTTAACATCTACTGCCATACATAGTTACCATTTTCTTATGATAAGGACTTTTAAGATTTACTCTTTTAGCAACTTCTGAATATACAATATAGTATTTTTAACTATAGTCACCAGGCTGTACATTACATTCCCGTGATTTAGATTGTAACTTTTAACTCTTCTTGCCTATTTTACCCTTTGCCCCAGCAAACACAAATTTGTTTTCTGTATCTATGAGCTCGGTTTTTTGTTTCTTTGTTTCTTTTTATTTATTTACATTTTTAGTTTTAACAGATAAGTGAGAATATATGGTATTTATCTTCCTCTGTCTGACTTATTTCATTTAATATAATACCCTCAAAATCCACTCATGTTTTTACAAAGTTGAAGATTTTTTTTCTTTTTTATGGCTGACTGGTATTCCATTTTGTGGAATTCTAAATTTCTTATCCATTTATCCATCAGTGGACACTTGGGTTACTTTCATATCTTGGCTATTTTAAATAATCCTGCACTGAACATGGACTGCATATAGGTTTTCAAATTACAATGGATCCTTGAACAAACACCCCTTGAGCAGCTGAAAATCCATGTATAACTTTTAACCACCACCGCCTATATTAACTAATAATAGCCTGCTATTGACCAGAAGCTTTACTGATAACACAATTATTTAACACTATCCTGTATAAGCATTATATGCTGTATTCCTTTTTTTCTTCAAGTTTTTAATTTAAATCCTAGTTTGTGCAATGTTGGCTCCAGGAGTAGAATTATATTATTAAAATAAATTAAGCTAAAGAAAAGAAATGTTATTAAGAAAATCAGAAAGAAGAGGAAATACATTTACAATACTATAAAAAAAAATAAATCTGTGTAAGGCCCCCACACAGTTCAAACATGATTGTTCAAGACCAGCTGTGACATTCTATTTTCTTTGGATAAATACCCAGAAATGAAATTGTTGGATCATATCGTAGTTTTATTTTTCATTCTTTTGAGGAACTCCCATACTGTTTTCCATAGTGGCTGTACCAGTTTACATTCCTACCAGCAATGTGAGAGGGTTAATTTTTCTTCACGTCCTTGTCAACACCTGTTGTTTCTCGTGTTTTTGAAGATAGCCATTCTAACAAGTGGGAGATGATATCTCGTTGTGGTTTTGGTTGGCTTTTCCCTGATAATTAGTGATGTTAAGCATTTTTTCATCTTCCTAGTGTTCATCTGTATGTCTTTGGAAAACTGTCTGTTTAGATCCTCTGACCATTTTTGTTTGTTTACTTGTTTTGTTTTGTTTTTTGAGAGAGAAAGTGTGTGTGTGACTTGAAGGTTGGGGGTCAGAGGAGAGGGAGAGAGAGAGAATCTTAAGCAGGCTCCAACACCTAGCACAGAGCTCGACCTGGGGCTGATCTCACCACCCTGAGATCATGACCCAAGCTGAAACCAAGAAATGGATGCTTAATGGACTGAGCCATCCAGGTACCTCTGACCATTCTTTTTTTTTTTTTTTTAAGATTTTATTTATTTGTCAGAGAGAGAGGGAGAGAGAGCGAGCACAGGCAGACAGAATGGCAGGCAGAGGCAGAGGCAGAGGGAGAAGCAGGCTCCCCGCCAAGCAAGGAGCCCAATGTGGGACTCGATCCCAGGACGCTAGGATCATGACCTGAGCCGAAGGCAGCTGCTTAACCAACTGAGCCACCCAGGCTTCCCCCTCTGACCATTCTTAATCAGATTATGATGATGATGATGATGATTTTGCTGTTGAATTTTATGAATTTGTTGTATATTTTGACTATTTGCCCCTTATCAAATATATAATTTCCAAACATATTCTCTCAATCCATAGATTGCCTTTTCATTCTGTTGATGGTTTAATTTCCTGGACAGAGGCTTTTAGGTGAATGTAGTCCCATTTGTTTATTTTTATTTTATTACCTTTGCGTTGGGAGTCAGATCCAAAAAGTCATTGCCAAGACTGATGTCAAGATGCCTACTACCTATTTTTTTTCCTAGGAGTTTTATGGTTTTAGGTCTTATGTTCAAGTCTTTAATCCATTTTGATTTTTTTGTGTAAATGCAAATGCTTGTCTAGTTTTATTCTTTTATATGTGGCTGTACTCTCCTTATAGTATATTCTTCTCTACTTCATCATAAATTAATAGGGCTTAATATGCATGGGTTTCTATCTGGGCTTTTTGTTTTGTTCCTTGGATTTATGTGTCTGTTTTTTGTATCAATAGAATATTGCTTTGATTACTATAGATTTGTAATATTTTTTGAAATAAGGGAGTGCAATACCTCCAACTTAGTTTACTCAAGATTATTTGACTATTCTGGGTCTTTTGTGGTTCCACACACATTTTAGGAGTGTATGTGTCTTATTTCTCTGAAAAATGTCATTGAAATTTTGATAGGGATTGCATCCAATCTGCAGATTGGATACTTTGATTATTAATTCTTTCAATCTATGAGCAAGAAATAGCTTTCCATTTATTCATGCTTTCTTCAATTTCTTTCATTAGTGTCTCATAGCTTTCAATGTACAGATCTTTTACTTTTTTAAATGTATTCTCAAATATTTTTGATATAACTGTGAATATATTGTTTTCTTAATTTCTCTTTCTGGTAATTATTAATATATAAAAATGCAACAGATTTTTGTGTATTAATATTATATCCTGCTACTTTACTTAATATATTTATTAGGGTTTTTTTAAGATTTTATTTGACAGAGCAGGAGAGTGAGAGAAAGTACAATTAGAAGGAGCAACAGAGGGAGAAGCAGGCTCCCCACTGAGCAAGGAGTCCAACTGGGGGGACTCCATCCCAGGACCCTGAGATCATGACCTGAGTTGAAGGCAGACACTTAACCGACTGAGCCACTCAGACGCCCCACCTGCCCATTTTATTTTTTTTTAATTCATTTTTTTTAATTTATTTTCAGCATAACAGTATTCATTGTCTTTGTAACACACCCAGTGCTCCATGCAATATATTTATTAGTTTTAGCATTTTGGGGGGTTAAGTCTTTAGGGTTTTTCTATACATATCATGTCATCTGCAAAAAGTGATAGTTTTATTTCTTCCTTTCCAATTTGGATGTCTTTCATTTCTTTTTCTTGCCTAATTGTTCTGACTGGCACTTCCAATACTATATTCAATAGTAGTAGTGAAAGAGGTCATCTTTATCTTGTTCCTGACTTTAGAGGAAAATCTCTCAGCTTTAGCTGAGGAGTTGTTATACATGGTCTTTGTTATGCTGACATATGGTTCCCTCTATAACCATGTTGTTGAAACTTTCCTTTTTACCATAAATGAATGTTGAATTTTATCAAGTGCTTTTTATGTATTTATTGGGATGACTATATAATTGTTATCCCTCATTTTATTAATGTGGTATATCACATTGATTGGTTTGCAGATATTGAACTATCCTTACACCCTTGGAGTAAATCTTACTTGATCATGGTATATAATGCTTTTATGTATTATTGAATTCAGTTTGCTAATTTTTTTTAATTTTTATTAATTTTAATTTTTATAAACATATAATATATTTTTATCCCCAGGGGTACAGGTCTGTGAATCACCAGGTTTACACACTTCACAGCACTCACCATAGCACATACCCTCCCCAGAATCCATAATCCCACCCCCCTCCCAAACCCCCTCCCCCCATCAACCCTCAGTTTGTTTTGTGAGATTAAGAGTCACTTATGGTTTGTCTCCCTCCCAATTCCATCTTGCTTCATTTACTCTTCTCCTACCCCCTTAATCACCCATGTTGCATCTCCTATCCCTCATATCAGGGAGATCATATGATAGTTGTCTTTCTCCGATTGACTTATTTCGCTAAGCATGATACCCTCTAGTTCCATCCACGTCATTGCAAATGGCAAGATTTCATTTCTTTTGATGGCTGCATAGTATTCCATTGTGTATATATACCACTTCTTCTTTATCCATTCGTCTGTTGATGGACATCTAGGTTCTTTCCATAGTTTGGCTATTGTAGACATTGCTGCTATAAACATTCGGGTGCACGTGCCCTTTCGGATCACTACGTTTGTATCTTTAGGGTAAATACCCAGCAGTGCAATTGCTGGGTCATAGGGTAGTTCTATTTTCAACATTTTGAGGAACCTCCATGCTGTTTTCCAGAGTGGTTGCACCAACTTGCGTTCCCACCAACAGTGTAGGAGGGTTCCCCTTTCTCTGCATCCTCGCCAGCATCTGTCATTTCCTGACTTGTTAATTTTAGCCATTCTGACTGGTGTGAGGTGATATCTCATTGTGGTTTTGATTTGTATTTCCCTGATGCCGAGTGATGTGGAGCACTTTTTCATGTGTCTGTTGGCCATCTGGATGTCTTCTTTGCAGAAATGTCTGTTCATGTCCTCTGCCCATTTCTTGATTGGATTATTTGTTCTTTGGGTGTTGAGTTTGCTAAGTTCTTTATAGATTTTGGACACTAGCCCTTTATCTGATATGTCATTTGCAAATATCTTCTCCCATTCTGTCAGTTGTCTTTTGGTTTTGTTCACTGTTTCCTTTGCTGTGCAAAAGCTTTTGATCTTGATAAAATCCCAAAAGTTCATTTTTGCCCTTGCTTCCCTTGCCTTTGGTGATGTTCCTAGGAAGATGTTGCTGCGGCTGAGGTCGAAGAGGTTGTTGCCTGTGTTTTCCTCAAGGATATTGATGGATTCCTTTCTCACATTGAGGTCCTTCATCCATTTTGAGTCTATTTTCGTGTGTGGTGTAAGGAAATGATCCAATTTCATTTATCTGCATGTGGCTGTCCAATTTTCCCAACACCATTTATTGAAGAGGCTGTCTTTGTTCGATTGGACATTCTTTCCTGCTTTGTCGAAGATTAGTTGACCATAGAGTTGAGGGTCTATTTCTGGGCTCTCTATTCTGTTCCATTGATCTATGTGTCTGTTTTTGTGCCAGTACCATGCTGTCTTGATGATGACAGCTTTGTAATAGAGCTTGAAGTCCGGAATTGTGATGCCACCGACTTTGGCTTTCTTTTTCAATATTCCTTTGGCTATTCGAGGTCTTTTCTGGTTCCATATAAATTTTAGGATTATTTGTTCCATTTCTTTGAAAAAAATGGATGGTACTTTGATAGGAATTGCATTAAATGTGTAGATTGCTTTAGGTAGCATAGACATTTTCACAATATTTATTCTTCCAATCCAGGAGCATGGAATATTTTTCCATTTCTTTGTGTCTTCCTCAATTTCTTTCATGAGTACTTTATAGTTTTCTGTGTATAGATTCTTAGTCTCTTTGGTTAGGTTTATTCCTAGGTATCTTATAGTTTTGGGTGCAATTGTAAATGGGATGGACTCCTTAATTTCTCTTTCTTCTGTCTTGTTGTTGGTGTAGAGAAATGCAACTGATTTCTGTGCATTGATTTTATATCCTGACACTTGACTGAATTCCTGTACAAGTTCTAGCAGTTTTGGCGTGGAGTCTTTTGGGTTTTCCACATATAGTATCATATCCTCTGCGAAGAGTGATAGTTTGACTTCTTCTTTGCCGATTTGGATGCCTTTAATTTCCTTTTGTTGTCTGATTGCTGAGGCTAGGACTTCTAGTACTATGTTGAATAGCAGTGGTGATAACAGACATCCCTGCCGTGTTCCTGACCTTAGCGGAAAAGCTTTCAGTTTTTCTCCATTGAGAATGATATTTGCGGTGGGTTTTTCATAGATGGCTTTGATAATATTGAGGTATGTGCCGTCTATCCCTACACTTTGAAGAGTTTTGATCGGGAAGGGATGCTGTACTTTGTCAATGCTTTTCAGCATCTATGGAGAGTATCATATGGTTCTTTTTTTTTTTTTTTTAAAGATTTTATTTATTTATTTGACAGAGAGAAATCACAAGTAAGCAGAGAGGCAGGCAGAGAGAGAGGAGGAAGCAGGCTCCCTGCTGAGCAGAGAGCCCAATGTGGGGCTCGAACCCAGGACCTGGGATCATGACCTGAGCCGAAGGCAGCGGCTTAACCCACTGAGCCACCCAAGCGCCCCTATCATATGGTTCTTGTTCTTTCTTTTATTAATGTGTTGTATCACATTGATTGATTTGTGGATGTTGAACCAACCTTGCAGCCCTGGAATAAATCCCACTTGGTCGTGGTGAATAATCCTTTTAATGTACTGTTGAATCCTTTTGGCTAGTATTTTGGCGAGAATTTTTGCATCTGTGTTCATCAAGGATATTGGCCTGTAGTTCTCTTTTTTGATGGGATCCTTGTCTGGTTTTGGGATCAAGGTGATGCTGGCCTCATAAAATGAGTGTGGAAGTTTTCCTTCCATTTCTATTTTTTGGAACAGTTTCTGGAGAATAGGAATTAGTTCTTCTTTAAATGTTTGGTAGAATTCCCCCGGAAAGCCATCTGGCCCCGGGCTTTTGTTTGTTTGGAGATTTTTGATGACTGTTTCTATCTCCTTACTGGTTATGGGTCTGTTCAGGCTTTCCATTTCTTCCTGGTTCAGTTGTGGTAGTTTATATGTCTCTAGGAATGCATCCATTTCTTCCAGATTGTCAAATTTGTTGGCGTAGAGTTGCTCATAGTATGTTCTTATAATTGTCTGTATTTCTTTGGTGTTCGTTGTGATCTCTCCTCTTTCATTCATGATTTTATTTATTTGGGTCCTCTCTCTTTTCTTTTTGATAAGTCTGGCCAGGGGTTTATCAATCTTATTAATTCTTTCAAAGAACCAGCTCCTAGTTTCGTTGATTTGTTCTATTGTTTTTTTGGTTTCTATTTCATTGATTTCTGCTCTGATCTTTATGATTTCTCTTCTCCTGCTGGGTTTAGGGTTTCTTTCTTGTTCTTTCTCCAGCTCCTTTAGGTGTAGGTTTAGGTTGTGTACCTGAGACCTTTCTTGTTTCTTGAGAAAGGCTTGTACCGCTATATATTTTCCTCTCAGGACTGCCTTTGTTGTGTCCCACAGATTTTGAACCGTTGTGTTTTCATTATCATTTGTTTCCATAAATTTTTTCAATTCTTCTTTAATTTCCTGGTTGACCCATTCATTCTTTAGAAGGATGCTGTTTAGTCTCCATGTATTTGGGTTCTTTCCAAATTTCCTCTTGTGATTGAGTTCTAGCTTCAGAGCACTGTGGTCTGAAAATATGCAGGGAATGATTCCAATCTTTTGATAACGGTTGAGACCTGATTTAGGACCAAGAATGTGATCTATTCTGGAGAATGTTCCATGTCACTAGAGAAGAATGTGTATTCTGTTGCTTTGGGATGAAATGTTCTGAATATATCTGTGATGTCCATCTGGTCCAGTGTGTCATTTAAGGCCTTGATTTCCTTGTTGATCTTTTGCTTGGATGATCTGTCCATTTCAGTGAGGGGAGTGTTAAAGTCCCCTACTATTATTGTATTATTGTCGATATGTTTCTTTGATTTTGTTATTAATTGGTTTATAAAGTTGGCTGCTCCCACGTTAGGGGCATAGATATTTAAAATTGTTAGATCTTCTTGTTGGATAGTTCCTTTGAGTATGATATAGTGTCCTTCCTCATCTCTTATTATAGTCTTTGGCTTAAAATCTAATTGATCTGATATAAGGATTGCCACTCCTGCTTTCTTCTGATGTCCATTAGCATGGTAAATTCTTTTCCACCCCCTCACTTTAAACCTGGAGGTGTCTTCGGGTTTAAGATGAGTTTCTTGTAGGCAACATATAGATGGGTTTTGTTTTTTTATCCATTCTGATACCCTGTGTCTTTTGATTGGGGCATTTAGCCCATTAACATTCAGGGTACGTATTGAGAGATATGAATTTAGTGCCATTGTATTGCCTGTAAGGTGACTGTTATTGTATATTGTCTCTGTTTCTTTCTGATCTACTACTTTTAGGGTCTCTCTTTCTTAGAGGACCCCTTTCAATATTTCCTGTAGAGCTGGTTTGGTATTTGCAAATTCTTTCAGTTTTTGTTTGTCCTGGAAGCTTTTAATCTCTCCTTCTATTTTCAATGATAGCCTAGCTGGATATAGTATTCTTGGCTGCATTTTTTTCTCGTTTAGTACTCTGAATATATCATGCCAGCTCTTTCTGGCCTGCCAGGTCTCTGTGGATAAGTCTGCTGCCAACTAATATTTTTACCATTGTACGTTACAGACTTCTTTTCCCGGGCTGCTTTCAGGATCTTCTCTTTGTCACTAAGACTTGTCAATTTTACTATTAGGTGATGGGGTGTGGACCTATTCTTATTGATCTTGAGGGGGGTTCTCTGAACCTCCTGGATTTTGATGCTTGTTCCCTTTGCCATATTGGGGAAATTCTCTCCAATAATTCTCTCCAATATACCTTCTGCTCCCCTCTCTGTTTCCTCTTCTTCTGGAATCCCAATTATTCTTATGTTGTTTCGTCTTATGGTGTCACTTATCTCTCGAATTCTCCCCTCGTGGTCCAGTAGCTGTTTGTCCCTCTTTTGCTCAGCTTCTTCATTCTCTGTCATTTGGTCTTCTATATTGCTAATTCTTTCTTCTGCTTCATTTATCCTAGCCATCAGAGCCTCCATTTTTGTTTGCACCTCATTAATAGCTTTTTTGATTTCAACTTGGTTAGATTTTAGTTCTTTTATTTCTCCAGAAAGGGCTTTTATATCTCCCGAGAGGGTTTCTCTAATATCTTCCATGCCTTTTTCGAGCCCAGCTAGAACCTTGAGAATCATCATTCTGAACTCTGGATCTGACATATTACCAATGTCTGTATTGATTAGGTCTCTAGCCTTTGGTACTGCCTCTTGTTCTTTTTTTTGTGGTGAATTTTTCCACCTTGTCATTTTGTCCAGATAAGAGTATATGAAGGAGCAAGTAAAATACTAAAAGGGTGGCAACAACCCCAGGAAAATATGCTTTAGCCAAATCAGAAGAGATCCCAAGTCGTGGGGAGGGAGAAAGGGGATAAAAAGAGGTTCAGAAAGAAAGAAAAATAATTAAAAAAAGAAAACCAATAAAGAAAAAGTATAAAAAGGAAAAAAAATATATATATATATTAGATAAACTAGTTAAGAAATGTTAAAAAAGAAAAGGGTAAAAGTTAAAAAAATTTAGCAGAAGAAGAAAAAAAATTGAAAAAGAAAAGAAAAAAAAATTAATTTAACTGCAAGGCTAAAGAATCATGGGGAGAAAGCCATGAGTTCCGTGCTTTGCTTTCTCCTCCTCTGGAATTCTGCCGCTTTCCTTGGTATTGAAACTACTCTCCTTGGTAGGTGAACTTGGTCCTGGCTGGGTTTCTTGCTGATCTTCTGGGGAGGGGCCTGTTGTAGTGATTCTCAAGCGTCTTTGCCCCAGGCGGAGTTGCACCGCCCTTACCTGGGGCCGGACTGAGTAATCCGCTCGGGTTTGCTTTCGGGAGCTTTTGTTCCCTGAGCGCTTTCCGTAGAGTTCCGGAGGGCGGGAATGAAGATGGCGGCCTCCCGGTGTCCAGCCCGGAGGAGCGAGAGCCCGGGGCCCCACTCTTCAGTGCGCCCCCAGAGAACAGCGCCCAATGACTCCCGCCACCCTGGCCTCCGGCCGCGCTCCGAGCTGACCGAGCCTGTGACGGGTTCAAGGTAACCCCGAGCTGAGAGTCACTCCTCGGCTCTGTCTCTGTGGCCGGCTTCCCCGTTCTAATACCTGTGAGCTCTGCGACACTCAGCCACCCCCGATCCTTCTGTGACCCTGCGGGACCTGAGGCCACGCTGACCCCGCCTGGGCTTCACCCCGGTTAAGCCTCTGGAGCGATGTCCCTCAGCGGAACAGACTTTTAAAAGTCCCGATTTTGCGCTCCGTTGCTCCGCCGCTCGCCGGGAGCCGGCCCCTCCCCCCGCGGTCTATCTTCCCGTCACTTTGGATTCACTTCTCCGCCAGTCCTACCTTGCAGAAAGTGGTTGATTTTCTGTTTCTAGAGTTGCTGTTCTTCTTTTCTTCTATCTCCCGTTGGATTTGTAGGTGTTTGTAATCTTTAGATAAGCTATCTAGCTGATCTCCCGCTACCTGAAGTAGTCTCAGCCTGCTACTTCTCCGCCATCTTGACTCCTCCCTCCCCAGTTTGCTAATTTTTTATGGAAGATTTTTGCATTTCTCTTAAGGAATACTATAGTTATCTTTTCTTGTAGTGCTTTTGTCTGGTTTTGGTTTCAGGGTAATTCTGGCCTCCTAAAACAAGTTTAAAAGCTATCTCTTCTATTTTTTGGAAAAATCTTTTCCTAGGTTTTTCAACAGTGTGTTTTTTTTTTTTTTGGTTTTGGTTTTTTTACCTGAAATACAGTTGACACACCATATTACATTACATTAGTTTCAGGTGTACAACAGTGATTCAACAAGTCTACACATAATGCTATGCTCACCACAGGTAGAGCTACCATCTGTCACTGTACAGCACTATTACACACCATTGACTATATTCTCTATGCTGTACATTTTATTCTCATGACTTATTCATTACATAACTGGAAGTCTGTATCTCCCACTTCCCTTCACCCATGTAGCCCATCTCCTCACTCTTGTCCTTTTTGGCAAACATCAGTTTGTTTCTGTATTTTAGGGTCTCTCTCTGCTTTTTGTTTGTTTATTCAATTGTTTGTTTTTAAAGTTCCACATATAAATGAAATCATATGGTATTTGTCTTTCTCTCTCTGGCTTATTTCACTTAGCATCATACTTTCTAGATCCATCCATGGTGTCACAAATGGCAAGATCTCACCCTGTGTATATATGTATTTATTTATTCATTCATTCATCATTATTTTTTTTAATTCCATTTTAATTAACATACAATATTGTATTAGTTTCAGGTGGAAAATATAGTGATTCATCAATTCTATACATTACTCAGGGCTCATCATGATAAGTGTCTTCTTAATCACCTTCACCTGTTTCACCCATCTCCCACCCACATCCCCCCTTGCTAACCATCAGTTTGTTCTCTATAATTAAGAGTCCATTTCTTGGTTTCTCTCTCTCTCTCTCTTCCTTTGCTTGTTTATTTTGTTTCTTAAATTCTACACATGACTGAAATCACATGGTATTTGTCTTTCTCTGACTTATTTCATTTAGCATTTTGTCCTCTAGCTCCATCCATATTGTTGCAAATGGAAAGATTTCATTCTTTTTATGGCTGAATAATATTCCCTTGGATATGTATACCATACCTTCTTTTTCCATTCATCTCTCAATGGACACTTGGGCTGCTTTAATATCTTGGTTATTATAAATAATGCTGCAATACACAAGGTTAAAAAGTTTGAGAAAGATTGCTATTAATTCTTTGAATGTTTGTTAGAATTCACAAGAGAAGCTGTTTAGTCATAGACTTTTGTTTTTTGAGAGGTTTTTGATTAATGATTCAATGTCCTTGGAAGTAATCAATCTATTCAGGTTTTTTTGTTTGTTTTTTCATGACTCAATATTAGAAGGTTGTATGTTTCTAGGAATTTATGCATTTCTTTTAGGTTGTCAAATGTGTCAACGTATAACTATTTATAGTAGTCTCTTATGATCCTTTGCATTTCTGTGGTATTCACTGTAACATCTCTTTTTTTTTCTTTGACCTTATGTGAGCCTTCTCTTCTTTTCTTGGTTTGTCAATTTTATTTGTCTTTACAAAGGACCATCTTAGTTTCGTTGAAATTTTCTATTGTCTTTTTAGTCTCTATTTCAGTTATTTCTAATCTGATCAATGTTTTTTCTTTCTTCTACAAACTTTGGGGGCTTGCTCTTCTTTGGTTAGGAAGCTGTTTTTCTCTCCCTCAATTCTGAATGTTAACTTTGCTTGGTAGAGTATTCTTAGTTGGACTTTTTAAATTTTCTTTCAGCACTCTGAATATATTGTGCCTTTTTTCTTCTGGCCTATAAAATTTCTGCTGAAAAATCTGCTGATATTCCCTTGTACACAACAAGTTGTTTTTCTCTTGCTCCTTTTAAGAACCTCTCTTTGTCTTCAACTTTTGACCACTCAACTATAATGTGTCTTGGTGTGGATCTGTTTAAGTTCATCTTCACTAGAACTAGGAGACCAAGGTGTGTCCCCTGAGTGACTGCTACAAAAACTGTGGCACGTGTTGTGCATCAAAGTGCCTCTCTGAGAGGTTACTGGCACTGTGGAGCATGGCAAAGAGAGAATGTGAAGATGATACACCTCACTGTCACTAAGGGAAAGAAAAGATGGTGCCTCCCAGCTTAAGCAAGGCTGCATCAAGGAAAGCATAAAGATGGTGCCCATATGTTGACAGGTAAAGATGGTATTCATCAGAAAAAAAAAAATGGTGCCTACCTGATTTAGCAAGGTAAAGGGAGAGCATAAAAATGCTGTCCATCAGTGCCTCCATTTCCAGAGAGTATCCCAATAGGCCCCTTCTCCTCTGGTGAATGCTTTTAAATGAACAAATACATATATTTCACATAGAATCTGGAAACTTTTTAAACTGCTGCTTTTGCACTCAGCTGTAGGGTAAATAAGTGCACATGAGTCCTTTAAGAGTCCTTCTCTGTTCACTAAAGCCCTTTGCATCTTATAGATGGAACCCTGTGGATTTCAAAGCCATATGATATGGGGGCTCATCTTTCAGGTGCAGGTCTTAAAGGCTGAGATGCCTGATGTGGGGTATGAACATTTTGCTTCTCAGAGAGAAGCTCCAAATGGTGAGTTCCCTCCCAATTGTGAATTGCCATGCAGAGGGAAGGGTTTATGGTAAAACCACATCTCAGCCTCTCCTACCCACATTGATGTCATCCTTTTCTTCATGATGTGAAGGAGTTGTTCAGCTACTTTTCAGATCTTTTTCAGAGGAAATTTTTCCATATGTCCTTATAGATTCATTGAGTCACTGGGAAGAGGAGGGTTCAGATTATTACACATTGCTACCTTGAAACAACTCCCCAGATGATTTTTCTTTTTTTTTTTTTTTTTTTTTTTTTTTTTTTTTTTTTTTTTTTTAAAGATTTTATTTATTTATTTGTCATAGAGAGAGAAGCGAGAGTGAGCACAGGCAGACAGAGTGGCAGGCAGAGGCAGAGGGAGAAGCAGGCTCCCTGCCAAGCAAGGAGCCCGATGTGGGACTCGATCCCAGGACGCCGGGATCATGACCTGAGCCGAAGGCAGCTGCTTAACCAACTGAGCCACTCAGGCGTCCCCCAGATGATTTTTCTAAAACAACTAACCACTTTCCATGAAATATCCTGCTCTAATGTTACATTGATTATATATTGATTTTGGGAAAATAGCTGTCTTTAAAATATTGAGTAGTCCCTTAAACAAACATAAAATAAACAAATATAAAATAAACAAAATGCAAATCCTTGCATTTGTTAAGATTTTTTTCTATATTTCATTAAACTTTATACTTTTTTGATAAAAATTTCTTATTAGGTTTATTTCTCAGGATTTTTTGCTTCCTCATTTTTATTATTTTTATTATCAGTGATTAATTTATTTTTAATTTTCTTTAATTTAAATTCAGTGAGCTAACATATAGTGTATTATTTGTTTCAGGGGTACAAGTCTGTGATTCATCAGTATTATATAATATCCAATGCCCATTACAACATATACCCTCCCCAATGTCCATGACCCAGTTGCCCCATCCCTCCACCCATCTCCCCTCCAGCAATCCTCAGTTTGTTTCCTATGATTAAGAGTCTCTTATGGTTTATCTCCCTTTCTGGTTTTGTGTTGTCAACAAAACCAAAAGACAACCGACAGAATGGGAGAAGATATTTGTAAATGACATATCAAATAAAGGGCTAGTATCCAGAATCTATAAAGAATTTATCAAACTCAACACTGAAAGAACAAGTAATCCAATCAAGAGATGGGCAGAAGACATGAACAGATATTTCTCAGGATTTCATTGTTTTTTATTTTTATAATAAATTACTCTTTCTTTTTACATGGTCAGTTGATTGTTGGTTATAGCAAACATACTTATTTTTTAATACTGTTCTTATAAGTGATTGATTACTTTGCTAATTCTTTCATTAGGTCAGATCATTTATCAGTTGGCTTTCATACCTTTTAGATTTTCAAATGTGCTGGCTTACCATCTGGGGAAAAAAAACAGCTAAATGTCTTTATCTTTCTTCCAATATTTAAAACTTATATTTTTTCTTGTTTTATTGCATTGTCCAGAATCTCCAGAACAATGTTGAATAATAGCAATAGTAATGGGAATCCTTTTCTTAATAGAATAAAGTTCAAGAAGCAGAAATTTAGCATCAGTAGGTATGAAAATCTTAGACTGTTGTTTCATATTACTAACTTCTCATCTGAAAATATTTGTAGCAAATCTCACTTTGACCAGTGATATATGAACATACCTGTCTAATTAATCCTTAGGCCACATTTTGCATCTGGTAATTGTTAGAATTGAGTCCGATCATCTAAACAATGATCTGATGTTGAAAAGACTATAAAGACATAAAGCACATCTAGCAGCTAGCACATCTTTTTTAAATATATTGATCCAAAGTCCATCTTAATTTTGGAAGACCCTACCAGCAAAATATATCTTTCATTGTGGTAGATAAATACACTCACTCTCAAAATGGCCTAAAAGACATCTCTTTCTAACACAAAATGTACTTTGACAATTACTATTCTTGTCCAGTTGTTGCTGTACTTGCTATCATTTTTGACAGTGCATTTTTTTGCATTTGCATCAGCTTGGTTTATGAAATTTGTGAATTTCATATTTACTGAACTTTTAAAAATATTCTTAATTTAATTTATTTATTTTCTATTTTTTATTATGTTAGTCACCATACTGAACACTTTAAACTTTTCATCAAGTTTGAAATAACTGATAATAGTAACTGGCTTTGAATAACTTTGAGTAACTGGCATGGCTAAAAAATTGCTGCAGACTACAAAAGGACCTGTTCTGTACAATGCTGGCAGATGTCTACTAAATGGACATGCCTGAATATTCCATCATTGTAGCCCCTGCTCTACCACGGGAGTCAGATTTGCTGGATTATAAATGGAATAATATTTCTCATTTGCTTCTGTCTCTGCCCTAACTTAGGTGAAGGATTTAAAACAAAAAAAATACCTTCTAGACACTGCTTTTTGCATGATCTCTGCCCATTTTAATCACAAGGGTTACCCATTTTTAAGAATCAAGAGCTGGATTCGTATGGGTTCTTTTCACTCTAATGGGGGTTGGGTCTTAAAAAGTTCAGAGCTGACAGAGTCAGAATTTAAAAAGCAATGAGTCATTACTAGACATAGTGTTAATCCTCAAGTAGTTTTACACCCACTTGTACTCCAGGCAAGCTCCCATCAAGTGCCTTTTGGACCCAGTAAGATAAAGAAGTGGGTACAGTACATATTATTAATTTTGATCTTTTGGGTTATTGAATCATCTTCTTATAATTGCTTCTCTTCTATTTCTACACATCTATGTTGCGTTCACCTAGGACACAGTTAGCTCAGAGTAGTTCTTGTAAAAATAAAGAGCTGTTCAGTGAGGCCCTGTTGGCTCTTGCTTGTTCTATTACTGTCAGCAGCGCAGCATTAAAAAAGACTATTTAACAAAGTACCCAAGATCTTTAAATGATTGCTCAACTAGCTCATCAAGATGATCCAACAGAGCCTCATGGAGTCAATTATCTTTGCATGTTCCTTTCTTTATTATTTGTTAGGTCATTTAAAAAGGAACAGCTGCACAAACAAGCCCCCAATAGCAGCAGCTATGAAATGATAAAAGTGAAAAAATAGTAACTGTATAGGGGGGAAATCTGGCAGACACCTCTTTAATCAAAAGATCAAAGTAAATCCAATAATGGAACAAATCAACATCCTGCGCCTCTTGACATGATACACTGAGAACCCAACATCATTTTTGAAGTATTGCTGCCCCAAATGCACAACCTGAATTTCCTTGTGAGGAAACACCAAACAAACCCAAATTGAAGGACATTCTACAAAAACACCTGGTCCATTCTTCAAAAATGTCAAGGTCATAAAAATCAAGCAAAGACCAAGGAAACAACTATTCCAGATTTAAAAAGACTAAAAAGACAGACAGCTGAATATAATTCATGACTTGAAATTTTCTTTCATTATAAAGCACAACATTAGGACAGTTTGTATAACAGGAAAGTCTGTAGATTAGAGTGGATGATGAAATTGCATCAGTGTTACCTTGATAATTGTAATATTTGTCCTGAAGTTATATAAAAGCATGTCTTTGTTTTATGAGCACAGAATCACCTGACCACTTACAGCTATAAGGAAAAATGGAAAATTCAGCATATATGCAAGGATCAATGGGCTGGTTACAAATCAGGGTTCCACTATCCAAGAAGTGGAAGAGAATAGAATCAAATTAATGGTCTTAGTCATGAAGAACAAGTTCTTAGGAAAGTTGACTGTAAGAAAGAAATTGGAAGGGGAGGTGAACAATGAGAGACTGTGGACTCTTAAAAACAATCTGAAGGGTTTGAAGAGGTAGGGGGGTGGGAGGTTGGGGGAACCGGGTGGTGGGTATTGGAGAGGGCACAGATTGCATGGAGCACTGGGTGTGGTACAAAAACAATGAATACTGTTATGTTGAAAATAAATTTTAAAAAATGATAAAAAAAATGAAAAAGAAAAAAGACAAGGTCACAGAAAAGGAATACTTATTTTAAGACCATTACAGGTGATCTCATGAATGAAAATGAAACTACACCCTGGAGTGGCCTCACATGGTATGTAATGGAGCTTACATTACATAAGGAGCTTCCTCTCTATCCTGCTCTCTCATAGGTCACACAATCTCCTACACCTCCACTTTCACTTTCCTTTTCTTCCACCTACCTGCCTCACCTATGATTCCAAATGACATTCCCAGTCCCCAAGTCTATATTACATGGCAGGTCCAGCTTTTACTATCAACTCTCCATGCCTATTAAATCCTCATTTACATCTGATTACTCCCACTCATACTTTTGTGAAAGGACAGAAGTTGACCGTAACATGCATGAAGTGCTCTAGGACAGGTGTTCATCCCAGTCTAACCATAGGTGGCTTAACAGAGAAGAGACAATGTCACATGGTCTCCTGGATTCTCAAATAGGGTTACAGTCAGAGATTCCCCCAGAAGAATAAACAGTCTGGGGGAGAAATGATTGTGACCTCTAATACAGTACGTCAGATAGACAGCAAATGGGAATATACTTCAGAATACTTCCCACCTGGAAGAAAAAAAAAAAAAAAAGACCAAAATGGAGATGAAGTGGCCCATTTATTTCCAGAAGTAAATAAACAAACAAAAAACAAAACAAAACAAAACAAAAACAAAACCCCAAAGATCTGCTAAGATTCATCTTGAGAATAGCAAATCAAGTAGCCAAAGTGGAAATGTACAGTAAACATGACGAGAGAAAGTTACTGTCAATAAAAACCGTTATTGGCCTTTTTCAAAGACCTTCCCCCAAGAGCATATATATAGATTGGACTGGGCACAGGAGGGACAACAGGCAGTGAATCCAGGCAATCTGCAGTCAGATGAAAAGAGAACTGAAACCTGAAAGCGGCCCCCCAACGCCCAGTAAGCTCCCCGCCTTTTCTTGAATCTTTTTCCTAGACTCAGAAGGTCTTGGCAAATCTGGCAGCTGTCACAAAATACCATCTGTCCTAAGAAAACGGGTGCAGAGGTGTCTGTAACCCAGGGGATTTTCCAAACACTGTCAGCATGCATTTTTTGCGGGTAGAGGAGCACAGTCAACTCCCTGACAAGACAGTAAAAGCCCTACAGAACAAATCCCGGAAGCTGTGCTCACATGGGACCTGATGCAGGTTCGGGTGTATAGGGTGGTGGCCACTCACTCATGGAAGAAGGGGAAAGTGAGGAGGAGGCCCCTGAAGGCTGCACACATTCAAGAGAGGCTGAGAGAGAAAGTGAGAGTGGCACTGGGGACCATATAAAGTAGGTAAAGTGCTGGTCCTCTGAGAATCTGTCAGTATCCAGGCAAGTGTATGGGTTCCTCAGTATCGCCTGTAACTGTAGCCTGCAGTCTAGAGCTGGCTCCTAACTTGAGGCCATGTTAACATTTCAACGCTGGAAGCACATCAGCTGATGGATTCGAAACTGTCCTCTTAAGTTCTCTTTAGGAAAGTTAGCCAAACGGGGCGCCTGGGTGCCTCAGTGGGTTAAGCCTCTGCCTTCAGCTCGGGTCATGATCTCAGGGTCCTGGGATCGAGCCCTGCATTGGGCTGTCTGCTCAGCGGGGAGCCTGCTTCCCCACCCCCTCTCTGCCTGCCTCTCTGCCTACTTGTGATCTCTCTGTCAAATAAATAAATAAAACCTTAAAAAAGAAAGAAAGAAAGTTAGCCAATCATGTGAAAGGGAACTCTTTGGGTCCTGTTCTGCCATCATTGCTAAGACGAGGTTTTCTCCGAGTTGCTGGGGGAAGCCAGCTCCCTGCATTTAGGACAACCCGCAGGTGCTGGTTCTTTCGGGTGCGCAGACAGGTATTTGGTTCTGACGTCTAGACTTCTCCGAAGACTCAGAGCACGGCAGTTGCTATATATCGCCCAGCAAAACTGTGGCTGTGGGTCCTGTTTGCTTTGTGACCACCCCCTAATGTTTTTTTGTTTTTTTTGTTTTTTTTAACAAAGCCCCTGGTCATTGTCCTGAGCCAGTGCTAAGATGAGAGCAAACTCTCCAGGGAATACTTCGAAGCCTGCTGTCCATGCAGGAGAGTGCCCCCAAACATGCAGCAATAGTCCGACTTAACCAGGTGTTTAAGAGGAACCTGGGAGAGGCCTCTGGAAACTAGAATCTCAGCAAAGCGAAAGCCAAATGCAGGCAGATGAGAAAAGCACAGAAATAGTTGCAAAGGAAACACACACACACACACACACACACACACACACACACACACACACACACATACTTTTCAATTCCACAGTTAACCCCACACAGAAGCAGCTGTTTGTCAGTACTTCTGCCTCACTCATACCAGACAGCATGAAATACATTTCTGGAAAGGTGTCTGAGCCACGGGTGGAATATCGATCCCCCCTTAATGATGAAGGATTTGCAGATTTCCTTAAGTCTCAGTCACAGGGCTTTCCTGCATGGAAGGAGCTGCTTTGACCTCTGGGGTTGGGAGCACGGCCCTTTGCAAAAGCCACAGAAGCTGTTCATTTGCCTGGAAAGGAAGACAAAGGCTAAGCCACAGCCTGGTTTCACTTTGAGTGGTACTACCTGAAACCTAGCAGGTATATGCCAGGCTGGGAAGGAGGTTGGCAGTTCCCTGCCTGTGGCTTATGCTTACGTTCTACCAGAGTTTGAGGCATTTGGTCTTCATGTCTAGGTATGTGTTTTGCCCTTTCTTATCTTTGGCTGTGTCTACCATGTGGCTCCTGGGGCTTTTTTATAGTCAAGAAACCAAAATGCGTAAGAATGTAGGAATCTCCCTAGTGACACTGGGTTATGGGTCTCATTAAAATAATTTATACATACATGTTTATATCTTTTATTTAATTAACAAACTTATATACAAATTCCTATGTACAATTACACACCAGCTACCGTGTTTAAAACACTCTTCCAAGACCTTTGCAAGTAACAATTCATTTAATCTTCAAAACAACCTCAGCACTGCTGTTCCTTTTCTTAGCGCCACTATATACATGGGGAAACTGAGGCGCGAGCAGGTTAAGTCACATGTTCAAGATTACACAACTTACATGTGATGAATCCTGTGTTCAAAGAAACCCCCCGACTATAGAATCTTTCCGTTACTGTTACATTCTTCCAACTTGTCCCTACACCAGCTCTGCTTGCTCTCAGCTGGACAAGGACCTGTGAGGGAGAGTTCGATAACACTGATTCACTTCAGCAGTCTGATGGTAATAGGATTTTTACATGGATATTTTTTCCAGGCTATGAACTCTTTAGCATGATTTGGGGGTGTGTGTACATCTACATTTCTGATCATTCAAATTCAGCTTTGCAAAGATTCAGACATTGTATAAAAAGAATTCTAGATGATAAATTTGTTAACACTGCAAACAATTGTTAACGGTGGTGCAATTCATACAAAAGTGTGTAAAGTGAGGCAGTCTGCTTTCACAAAACTTCAGTTAAACTATACATTTATTTATCTCAGAGAAAAAATAGGAATAGTCTAAATGCAGTTTTTAAAAAATGCTACCAAATGGTGCAAAGAACAGAAAGAAACTATTGTAAGTGGAAATGTCTGGTTATTTACCCATTGTAAAATTCTAGACCCTCATTTTATTAGTACCATTAATTGGTTATTACTAATTGTCACTAGCTTTTTATGCTGTTTATACTTGCTTTTATTTTATTCTTATTTTTTGAGTTTTACTTATACATTCAGTTTTACATTGAAATTCTTTCTTAACATTTTTTTGAATGTAGTTATTGTTTGAATTTAGAAGGTAATCAAAGATATTCAAGCATTAAAGTATCTTTTAAGAGCAATAATAGTTGCTAGGGGGACTGTCTTAAGGACATTCTGAAATGAGTAAGAATAAGATTTTGAAACCGAAGACAGGAATTTAGACCCAGTGCTCCCATCACCTTCCCTCCCGGAGGAAGCCACATAGAGCAAAAATGCCAGTGTGGGAATCAGATGGCACACTGTGCTAAAGGCTTTTAAATATTATAAATCCCCTTGTCCATACAGTGCTTAAGACAGGCCCCAGAAGAGTCACTGTACTAATGATGCCTACTATTTCCCTGAAAGATACCAAAAGAACAGACACCAATGTCCAAAGTAGCCCAGGGGCAGACAGAATCCAGACCCCCATGCAATGGGGTTGCCCAATTTGTCAAATAAAAATGTAAGAAGGTCAGTTCCTATAAATTTAAATTTCAGATAAACAACAAATAATTTATGATAAGTGTATCTCACATATGGCCTGGGACAAACTTCTACTAAAAACAATAATTCAAATTTAACTGGGCATCCTGTGTTTTACCAGGCGACCCTACGGCAGGGTTGGGGGATGCAGTGAGAGCATAGATGCGTTGAGGTCACTTACCTCTATCAACAGATGAGTGCAATTATCTTTGCCCAGATGAGTAGTATAAACTGTTTTTGTGCAATCAGGGTAGGAGTATATTTGGGGGAGTCTCTGCCCAGCCACGAATGAGAAGGTAATGTTAGCAGCAAGTGGGTAAGACAGGAAGTCAGAGGCACTGAACTCACGTCCTTCCTCTGGCACTCGGTGTGCCTTTGGACAAGCCAAGAATATGTAGGGAAGGGAGAGGAAGTAAGTTTTCAAGTACAAACTATGGTTCAGCTTCGTCCATAAATTGCGATGATGCCTACTAACTGTTTATGGTTTGGGGAGGTTTAAATAATATCACCAACCATCAAAGTGTTTTTTGGACACAAAAATTGTACACCAAGATACTACACAAAGATGAGATATCCTATCACATTTACCAACTTTACCTGTTTGGAGAAAAAGAAGAGAGGAGAAGAATAAGCAGGGACCCCTCTCCCCCTCTGGTCTCTGTCTCCTGCATCTAGAGCCTCTGACGTGTCTTTAATATATTAAGGGACGTAGTATCACTTTGACCACCCCAACTCTCAGTAATTAATTCATTTCAAGCTGTCACCGTGGGAATGACTCAGCAAAATTTGATATTTTGTTAACTTAAAACTTCTTAGCTGAGAGCAGCCAGGCTATTTCATAACTAACCAAATACACATCAAAAAGAGGGAAGCCCTTCCATGCCACAGTTCTAGCACAGGTATCTTTACAAAATATAGACGTAGGGTCAGTTGTCACTAAAGCAAATGGCTGACCTACAGGAATTGCTATCTGGTATGAAGCATGATTATCCTGGCAAACATTCTTGGGAGTCCGAAGATCTGGATTTGAGGACAAACTGCTCCATACTCTGTGATCTGGGGCGAGTCATTTAACCTCTCTGAGCCTCAGTGTTGTTATTTACACAATAAAAACAGTATCTATCTCTTATAGACTGCTGTGAGGATTAAGTGAGGCTTATGTACACACACACACACACACACATGTATATAGCACTTCGGGAAGTATTTTATATAATAAAATGCAAGTCATAATTCTTATTTATCTATGTTGTGTTTGTGTTATCCTAACTGAAATAGAAGTAAAATCTTCTAAAAACACCGCAAAGTGTCAAAATCCTGGTATTATTTTTGTCATCTAGCTCCTACATTGATTTTTTTTTTTCTTTTTGGACTATGTACCTCTCTGAAATAAAATTCTCCTTGCTTTCTTTCAACTAAAATTTGAAGTATTTGGGAGACTTACATACAATTTAGTTCAGCAGTTTGGAAGGATGTTGAATATTTAAAATATGTCTTTTTGGGTGCCTGGGTGGCTCAGTGGGTTAAAGCCTCTGCTTTCAGCTCGGGTCATGGTCTCAGGGTCCTGGGATCGAGCCCCACATTGGGCTCTCTGCTCAGCAGGGATCCTGCTTCTCTCTCTCTCTCTCTCTGCCTGCTTGTGATCTGTCAAATAAATAAATAAATAAATCTTAAAAAAAAAATAAAATAAAATATGTCTTTTTAATCTGAGGCTATGAGAGCCTCGAGATGATTTTGGTGTCTGCAGATATGCCCTTTGACAACTCGAAGTCAGCTTTATACAGCTCTCCACCTTTCATACCCAGACAAACTTGTGAACAGTGCCAACAAATGAGAATTACAGTGCAATTCAGACAAAGGGGTGTAATAAGTCAGAGGAAATCTGCTTTGGTAAGAATCATAGTGAATGCAGCGCTGAGTTGTAAATGTCACTCCCTACTACGTATGGGTCTCAGCTGAGCAGGTAGGGGTCCACCTTACCTCGAAGCACTGAGCAACTGGGAGCCTGACTAATATTTATAATTCATAAGAAATGGAGCCAGTGCATTTCAGACATTTGCAAAACGTTGGAGCCGTTAATGAGGTGGGAGAAGCGATCTGTTCCCCAGTGGCCCCCGACTGTGTTTATTTGAATGTGTGATCATTAGACTGCACAAGTCTCTCTGGGGCTCAGTGCCCAGAGTGCATTACACCCTGGAGAATGGGAAAATACTTTAATTAACAACAGGAGTGGGCAGGCCTGCTGGGCTCCTTCTGTTCCCATCCTCAGGACCTGAAAAGTCAACACTCAGTCCTCACCTCCACCATTTTCATTACCAACATAAAAGAAAACACTAGGCAACAATTTCATTTTGATTTGGAAAGCCCACTAAATATATTTCTCCTCCTTCCTTCCTCTGATTCAATGTTATTAGTAACCAACATACCAATACAGTAGCACGTATACACACCCACTAACATGCCCATAGACACACACACACACATGCACACATGCACAAGGCATGAACTTGATATTCCTGGATATTCCATATGTCCTGTGAACCGTATGGTACTCCAGGGTGCATAGATGGATAACACGCCAAATTGGCTTGGAGTATGCATTCATTTGAACGTGCAAATTTGTGTCAGTCAATTACTCAGATAAATGATTTGAGTCATTAATTTAAATAAAAGGGTGGCAAATTCCTAGCACATTATCTAGCTGAGAGATGATGTGTGTTTGTTTGTTTGTTTGTTTTTAAATGTTGAATCAGTGACTTCTCCAGGGCATCTGGGTGACTCAGTCGGTTAAGCATCTGCCTTCGGCTCAGGGCATGACCACAAGACCCGGGGATTGAGCCCTGCACTGGGCTCTCTGCTCAGTGGGGAGCCTGCTTCACCCTCTCCCTCTGCCTGCTGCTCCCCCTGCTTGCGCTCTCTCTGTCAAATAAATAAATAAAATCTTAAAAAAAAAAAGAGTCAGTGATTTCTGCCTGAACTGGTTATATCTAAAACCATGGCATACCCAACCAAAATTTGCAGGCAATTAGAGTGAAGTTGCCATGTTCACTGTTAAAAGATGAACTCTCATTATTGACTCTTGTGCTCTATGTCCCAGGCTGATTTCTCACATATGAACATGAGTGTGATTCGAGCTGGCTACATGCACATGTATGGGCTGACCACTCTTTTTGGCCCCATGGCTCAGCCTTGAGCTGACTTTTTGCAGAATAGTTATTTTATGGCAGAAACTCTAGGTTGAGCAGAACTCAGAATTCACTTAATGAAGACTCACTCTATCAATTGATAAGTATTGATTGAGCATCCATTGGTGTCCTTCATTGATACAGGCCCCCAAAACAGTGGGCAATCCAGGTGGAGAGAGATCAGTGTGTGACACATATTTGGAGAAGATTAAATGTTGGTATGCGCAAAAGTTGGCCTTTTACCCTTCCGGAAAGCATACTATTTTCCCAGGCATATTAAGGAAGCTGGATTGCTTTTTAGGGTAGTAAGCAGGAATGGAATAGATGGCAATCTAAGGAAACCTTAAAAAAAAACAAACTTACTACTTTAGAACAATTTTAAATATACAGAAAAATTGTGAAAACAATGCAGAGAATTCCTATATATCTCGCAACCAGTGTCCCCTATTATTAACATCTTACATTGACATAGTGCATGTGTTACAATTAATGAATCAATAATGATATCTTATTATTAATTAAAGCTCATACTTTATTTCAATTTCTTTCCTTTTTGCCTTAGGTCCCTATTTCTCTTCCAGGCTCAAAATACGTTTCACTACAAGATACTGCTTTCAGTCTTCATGACTCCTGAGGCTCCTCCCGGTTGTGACAGTTCCTCAGACTTTATTTTTGATGACCTTGGAAGTTTGAAGAGACTGATTTTGTAGAATTAAATTGGGATTTTTCTAATGCTTTTCTCATGATTAGGTAGGGGTTGTGGTCTTTTGGGAGGAAGACCACAGAGATAAAGTGCCCCCTTCATTCCATGATACCAAGTGTACGTACTATCAACATGACTTCTTGCGCTGTTTTCTCCTTCCCCAGTAGACTATTCCCTAAAAATATGTAAGACCCTTCTTGCAAAAGTGGCCCTACAAGGAATCTATCATACCCACACGCTCCTTATCCCACTTCCTGGATCATGACTGGCCTTTTATTTCACTCACATGGGTTATAGACCCTCATATTTATCACACAGCATGTTCTTTCCCAAGTAAACATCATCTTCAACATTGACATTAAATATTTAAGATGCACAGAGGCTGTTAACTGTTATATGGAGAATATCATTTTAATTTTGTTCTAGAAAATCAAGTACATCTTTGTATACTTATGTGTGGAAAATTTTGTCAATTGAGTGTTTTAAGAAAAAGCTGAACCTTTACATTTATTAACTTGGTGATCTTCTCATTTTCCATGTTTCTATTTCAGCTGAGTATTTTTGGTATAATTTTTCTTTAATAAAACTTAAGGAATTAGAAACGTGAGTATTTACTGATTATCTACTCTACATAAGTAATTTACCTATTGTACCTAATTTAAATATTGCAGTAGCCCTATCAGGTACAATTATGTTCATTTTACAGATGAAGAAGTGGCTCTGGAAGACCAGGTCCCATTATTGATGAATGATGAGCCAGAAGGTCTGAACGACCTAGGTTCTTTCTATGATACACAACATTCCTGCTGGAATTGATAATAGTGCATGTTGAGAAAGGACAGAGTGGCCTCTATTACATACCTGAAATGCCTCCATTAGAGGAATAAGACTTTGGGTCTTGGAAAATTTCCATACTTCAAGAAACTTCTGGAAAAATGAAAGTTTTTATTCTTACAGACATTTTCACATTCTTTGCATGCTTGCTAAAAAATATTCCTATACGTCTTCATTTATTCTATATTTAGGCAATTATTCTTGTTCTTTTTTAATCTTAATATTAAAACAAATGTGCTTATTATAACTTCTCATGAAAATTTAGAGGAGTTTCCCAGAAAGTCAAGTGAGGGTGACTTTAATAATAGAGTATTATAGATAAATACTTCATTGTAACCAGTAATTGATCAATATGAAAATAGTTGCAACAATGCCACAAAGCACACTTTCTATGATATATAAGGAAACAAAATGACTTAATGAGAAAAAGAACAAGCCAATGGAATTCTGAACAAAGCCCATGAAGAGACAGTTTTCAAACAGATGCCAATTTAAACAATATGGCTTTGGCACATCAAATTGGCAAAGATTAAAAATGCTAATACCTAAGAATTGGCAAGAATGTTAAAAGGAATAATTTTTTTTAGCAATACCTATCATAGCTTTAATGTATGTTTCCTTTGAGCCAAGATTCTAATCTAGAAATTTACCCTATAGAAATATTTGTTCAAATATGCAAACATACACTTCCCGGTACATTAACCGCATCATTCTTTGCAAATTACAAGAAAGAGGAACAACTCAAATGTCAATTAATGGGAGTATGTTGAAATAAATTATAGCACCTTGGAAAGCTATGCTGTCATTAAAAAGGATAAGATACAGCTCTGCATATCCACCTTCTGTTTGCAAGTGAAAAAAAATATCAGGTCGCTGAAGAGTTTGTATTTCTTATTCATTTATGTCAACATATATGGCTTTACCTGTATATTTTCACACATCTTTTGAATGTTGTACTGATGGAGCTTTACCAAAAAAAGAGGATCCTAAGCTCAGCATGCTCTTCGTCCTTGGAATGGGACTCTGTAAGCATCTGTCAAAGGAGCAGCAAAATAAGAAAATATTTGTAAGTAGAGTGAGGATGTTATAAGCAGGAAGCTCAAAATTTCATTGAGAACATGTTAGATTGAAGTCATTGTGTATTATTAACAGAGTCTATGGTGACCCTAGGAAATAGCAAAAGCTCCGAAGTTATATAAAATGACTCTTTAAACATACAGATTGCATTAATTGAATGGCCACGACTTTAATTAACATTTTCTCTGATTTCCTTATCATAGGCTAAATATTATAAAATGAAAAACTATGCATGAATATTACATGAAATATTCCTATATTCTTCAACTTTATGTAATTGCTATTCAACTCTAATTAAACCATTAAAAAAATTAGTCTGAAATGGCTGCTAACATTTTTCCCCTGCTTAGTGATAGTCCTTTCAAAGAGAGGCTTATCATAGCCATACTCAAATATTTTGACCCCTAAAATATTTTATGTTACACCAGTGAAGGTAATGAACTAAATGCAACAACAGCATCCAGCTCAAGTAAATACATCATCCAGAAAATCATTAATTGACACAGAAGTAAAAATTCATCCTGCTATGTGTAAGCAGATCCACTGGGGGTTTCTGAGCCTCTCAATGGAAAATGAAGCTTCTTATGACAAAGGTGAAGGCCACCCACTTGATGTTTGTAAAACCTGGATAAACTTGCCATGTCTGATACCTTTTGAACTAAACCTAGCACAGTGATACCCCCTGGATGTCCTTGTGTAGTTCTAATGCTTTAAATATGGATCATATTTTATTTTATTTTTTTTAACGATTTTATTTATTTATTTGACAGAGATCACAGGTAGGCAGAGAGGCAGGCAGAGAGAGAGAGAGGAGGAAGCAGGCTCCCAGCTGAGCAGAGAGCCCGATGCAGGGCTCGATCCCAGGACCCTGGGATCATGACCTGAGCGGAAGGCAGAGGCTTTAACCCACTGAGCCACCCAGGCGCCCCGGATCATATTTTATTGATAGTCAGCCTGAGTTTGGCTCAGAAAATAGTCTCTCCAGCCACTTCTAACATGAAGTGGTGAAGACAATTACATAGATCTGGGGAGCTATCTAAAGAATACCGGGTCTGGCGCGCCTGGGTGGCGCAGTGGGTTAAGCCTCTGCCTTCAGTTCAGGTCACGATCTCAGGGTCCTGGGATCGAGCCCTGCATCAGGTTCTCTGCTCAGTAAGGAGACTGCTTCTCCCCCACGCCCCTGCCTGCCTCTCTGCCTACTTGTGTCTCTCTCTGTCAAATAAATAAATAAAATCTTAAAAAAAAAAAAAGGATATCCCGTCATCATCACAAGCATTGTGATTTAGAGCGGAAAGTATAGGCACAAAAATACTCTAATGTGGATTCCCAGGAAGGCCACCTCAAACAACAACCAATAAAGAAGAAAGAACAATAAATGAAACAGCCGAAGGACATTAGTCAAGAAAGTATGGCAGCCTGATTGGACCCAAGGAATGCTTTGAATAGCAGCAAGCTCTGGAAATAGTAGCAGAATTTAGGTCCATCTTACATGCAGTCTGGTCTGTGGGCTGTTGCTCATTCACTGTGGGTTTTCTTTTGTTTTGGGGTTTTTTTTGTAACTACTCCTCACAAAGGTGGGGCCCAGTGGTAAAAGATACTGTTACTACATCACTCAATCTGGTCTTCATTTTCAAATTGTGGCACAATATTTATACAAAATAACACATACCAAGTTTTTAATGGTCACGAACAAACCTCAAAGGCACCAAGACTAGGATAGGCTTTCAGAAGTCCAGCTCCTTAGTGAATGAATCATGATCTCTTTCATCTAACATCTGGACAGCATCCTCTTGAAGGATCTAATTCCCTACACATTCATTTATCTTCTTCATATCACAAGATCCAGCCTTAGGCATATAGGCCAAAAGCAGGAGAACATTTCAGAGTCTAAGCTAAAATGACAATTTGTATTTCTTCAAGCATTGCGGTTCAGTCTTTTTTTTTTTCCTTAAAAATTTTTAAAACAAATTAGATATCTTTTATCACTGTGGTCTCAATATGTCACCCAGTGCTTAGCACATTGTTGACAATAAATAGCCAAGGAATAAGGAAAAAGGAGGAGCAGTTTATTTGAGAGAACTGGGACATAATTATCCAGTTATATCTTCAATTTCCAGATTTCCTATAGCATGAGTCAACTACTAGCCCAGAAAACACCAGACAAGTTCATAGTATTTAAAGAAAAGATGTGGGCCAGTACTAATTCTATGGCCAGCAAAACCCAGGGATGGCAACAGCAAAGAAAGCAATACAAGTTTCAAGGTTAAGAATAACCAGGGAAATAAGCTAAAAGCTCTAGCTTCAGAATTGTGAAAGTAGCCCCACAAAGCGTAGCACCAGGCCTGGAACTCCACAGTTCATGGATCTACAAAAGGAGTTTACATGGAAAGGACATAAGTATTTTCCTAGGGTACATGTATGCCCCTAACCAAAGCAATCTGGGCATAAAAATAGAGCTTACAGTTATATGTCCATATTGCTGGGTCTCCACCCCTGTGTTCATCATGGCATTCTGGCCACTCTAGGACTCTTCATGAAGAGTCACTGATTAATTAAACAAATATCTATTGAGACAAAATATGTACCAGTCATGATATGCGGATACAACTGCAAGCAGGATAATCATGAACACCACCCTAAGTAGCTGATGACTTTGTGAAAGGTTCTGGGGTCTCTTATGATTTATCTGACTTGTTTTCTGAGTGTCAGTTATGTTGACTCTCACAACATCCATTGTTCTCATTTCCCTGTCCCACTTGGCTGGGAGATGATTCCTACCACTAGCCATACTCACCCAGTATACTGTCATTGCCCAGTAGAGTCACTGCTCCTCTGATGGTGCCCATCAAATTGTTCTACAGTTGATAGCATCCCTGTTAAAGATTTGGAGGACCACACACTGGTTACCATGAGCTGAGGTGCGGAAGCCACTGGTGCCATTTCCCACCATGTTAGAAGTTGCCTGCATCCATGCTGCTGACATCTTAAAATCCATCAGGTGATGGTGACTATGGCTAAGAGGGAAACAAAGTAAGTAACTAGACAAAGAAATGATAGGGATATCGTTTTATGCAGAGTGATCAGCAAGGGCCACTCTGACAAGGTGAGCTTTGAGCTGAGACAGAAGAGAGTGAAGGAGGTAATCACATGGATATCTGGAGGAAGACATCACAGGCAGAGAGACAAACAAGTGCAAGGGTCCTGAGGAAATATTGCATCTGATATTTTCAAGCAACCTCAAGGAAGAGAATGTGGTTGGAGCAAAGTAAGTGAGGAGGAAATGAGGTCAGGGAGTAGAGGAGTCAGATCACACAGTCTTGTTGGCCTTGGGAAGGATTTTGGGTTTTCTTCTGAGTTACACAAGAAGCCATTGTGAGGAGTTGCCAAGAAAAGTGGCGTGATGTGACTGGGTTTGAGAATCATCACACTCTGTCTGGGGTGTGCTCAATAAACTGAAGGGAATCAAAGGGGGAAATAGGGAGATCCTTTGGAGGCTTTGAAATAATACAGGTGAAAGATGATGGTAACTTGGATTAGGGTAGTAGCAGTGAGGTTGGAGAACTTGGGCTCAAAGTTTACCATATATTGGATGTGAGGAGGGAGGGAAAGAGAATTAGATGACTCCAGGTTTCTTAGCCTGAGTAACTTGAGGAATGATGTTAGTTCATTGAGAAGTAAGGCTGGTGGGGTAAGGCTAAAACTTCAGTTATGGACGTGCTGATTTCAAGATGCCTGTTAAGTATCCAGGAGAGATTTTGATCAGGCTGCTGAATATATAAGATTAGAGTATAGGAAGACATCTGAATTTGATATTGAAAACTGGGAGTCTTCACCATATAAAGCAGTGGAATTAAGTGAGATCGCATTAACTAAGCATTAAAAGAGAAAAGTTCTGAGAACTCCTTCTGAGGGAACCTGAAGACCTGCAACATCCAAAACTAAAGAAACAATAAGCATAGAGCAAAAGTACCTGAGCAGGATCAGCCAGTGAGATTGGTGCCCCAAAGACTCAGTCAAGAAAGCATATCCAGAAATAGGGGGTGATCAGCTATAGCAAATGCTGTTAACACAAGGACCAAAATGAATCTAAGGGTTGACTAAGGTCTTCAGTACAGAGGTCATTTTTAGGTGAAAGAACATTTATTTCTCAAACTGAAGTGCTTTCGAGAATGAAAGATGATGTGTATTACTAATCTACTGCTGTGTAACAAATATATTGACTTAACAAACATTTTTTCATCTCATACAGTTTATGTGGGTCGAGAATTTGAGAGTGACTTTGCTGCACCGTTCTATCTCAGGACCTCTCGTGAGATGACACTCAGATATTGGCCAAAGCTACAGCCATCTGAAGGCTTGACAGGGGCTGTAGATCTGCTTCCAAGGTGGCTCGCTCACATGGCAATTTAGTGCTCGTTGTTGCCAGAGGACCCAGTGTCATAACAACATGGAGTCTGATTTCTTTCAGTGCAAGTGATCCAAGAAAGCAAGGCTGAAATGATAGCATAGCCCTCCCCAGTCTGGGACGGGACCACAGGAGAGTGTGAATACTTGGAGGCTAGGATAATTGAGGGGTCATCCTAGAGGATGGCTACAAGAAGATGTTAATATTTATGCCCAGACAGGGTGGCTCATGTGGTTAGGCATCTGACTCTTGGTTTCAGCTCAGGGGTTCCTCTCCCTCTGCCCCTCCCCACACCCTACTCACATACATGCTCGCTCTCATTCTCAAATAAATAAATAAATCTTTTTAAAAAATATTTATGCCCAGACAACGGATGTAAGCAGGAACGATCTCAGGCAAACTGAGATGTATGGTCACCCTAGTTTACTTTGAGCAGACTGGTTTCAGGGGAATGGTTTCTGAGTGACAGAAGTGAGAACCACACCAATGAAATCCAGTCTCAAAACTTTTGCTCTATTACTGGATGAAAAAGGAGCTCTTTTCCATCTCTTTCTACTAGGCTTGAACTAGAATTGTGAATATGACTGCAGCCAATTTGCCATTAACTTGGTGTCAATGAATAAAGCCAACAGAAAACCTTCTGTGAAGAGACAGAAATTCTTGGGGCACCTGGGTGGCTTAGTCAGTTAACCATCTGACTGCCTTTGGCTCAGATCATGATCTCAGGGTCCTGGGATTGAGCCCTGTATCGGGGTTCCTGCTCAGTGAGAAGCCTGTTTTTCCTTCTCCCTCTCACTCTTTCTCTCTCTCTCAAATAAATACATAAAAATCTTTAGAGAGAGAGAGAGAGAGATGGAAATTCTCAGTAACATTGCCTGAGCACTTGGATCCAGTCAAGCCTAAAGCTCACAGTAGCTGGAACAGTCATCACACTTTCCCCCAACCCCTTTAAAAGTAAATAGATTTCTCAAATTTACAACCAAAAGAATCCAGCCCAATGTCTCTCTTATTTAAGCAAATTCTCATGGACCACAATTTACAAGTGTCCCAAACACATCCAGGCTTGTCTGAGTACAGGGTGAACATAGCTTAAACCCAGTCTGGTCTCCCTACCACTCCAGGAAGGTTGTTCAGATCATCTCCTTTAAGGACTTTTATTTATATCAGCATCTTAATTGGTAGCTAGGATTGTGTAATGGATTTTACATGTAAGACTGTACATTGACACTGAGTTCATAGTGGTACTTGAACAACCCATAAACGTTCATCTTCAAAAGACCGGCAATGCCACAAGTCCTCCTCTAAAGACAATGTTTCTCTATCAAACACTGAGGGCTCTCTTTCAATCAATCCAATAACACCAGTGTTGCCTAGAAAATGCTTCCAGCAGAAAGGCTGGACCATCCATCCAAAACCAAAGTGAAGTCCCTCTCAATACAGGAAAAGAAGATATCTGGGTTTAGATTATATGCTAGTTACTTTCTCTTCTCTTACTTTCTAACCATCTTTCTTTCAAGATCTTGATTCTTTCAGTCATCTAGCCAGAACAAAATCGGATTTTCGTACAGCTTATCGGAAATTATTCTGAATTTGAAAAAACAAAGCAAAGCAGAAAACAAAACAAAACAAAACAAAACAAACCCCTCTATAGGTAGCAGGACATAGAAGAGAGGCTAGAGGTAAACGGAAAGAGATGACAGTGGCTGAAATCAGCCTGCAGTCTCTCCGTTGCAGAAGGGATACATATTCCAGAGCTGCGGAGTAAGGACTTGAAGCCACCCTGAGATTTCCCCAGACCACTGCCCCTTTGGAATGCACGTTTAGAGACAAGAACAGAACTGAGCCGTGCATGCAGAAATTGAATGTGTCCATTGATCCAGCAAGTCTGAACAAATTCTCGTTCTCGTTAGCGTAGCGATTAGTCCCCATGTTCACTAGAGAATTGAAACAAGGCAGTTTTGGTGCCACTTGTTTTACCTAAACATGAAACACATTCAGCTTGGGACAGAACAAACCTCCTTAACTTTCAATCACCATCTGCTTCAATTTAGGAAATGGCTCGAGGATAGGGAGTGGTATGGAGGTGACATTTAATTTCAAGATCTCCCCACTACTGCCACTCAGCATTAGCTTGCTCCTTTCAGAGAACACAAACATTTCCTGAGCAACTACTTTACATGAGATACTTTCTTATACATTGTCTCATTTAGTCTCACAAGTAGGATTTATATCTGCCCCTCCTGAAGAGGCACAGTTTACATGGAACACTGAATGTGGTAGAAACATTGGTAATGAACAAAATGCGCCAAAGGGTTGAACCTAGAACCAAGAACCCACAGAGCCAATTCACGATCCCAGATCCACTACTGTCCTTGAGCTATGACCTCAACAATACCATCTGTATCTCAGTTTCCCTTAAAATGCAATGTACAACAGAGGAGTGTTATTGCCATGTTGATTGTAGCACCCTGAGCTGCTTTAAAGGTGTTTCAAGATGCATGGCATGATAACTCTTGAGTAAATAGGCATTTCACACTCAGACTTCCCCCATGGGGGTGTGGAGGATGATGTAAATTGATCCCACTGCTTTCTCCATGTGGTTTAATGTTTCCAGATGGTGCGTTCAATTAGAATTTATTTCAGCATCTTAAACAAAATCTATCGAGAAATGATAGTTCACTTTAGAAGTGTACAATCTACTAGGGGGACAGAGCATAACAACACACTATCACTAACATACTATGTTACTCCTCCACAGCTCATGGCATGGAATCTGCCATAACTTTCCCCAGCCAGACTTAATAGAGAGAAAGTCAGTGCTGTTTCCTCTGCTGAGTATCAGATTTTTCCTCTTGAACAAGGTTTCTTAAGTTTGGCACTATGGACTTTTGAAGTTGGATAATTCCTTTTTTTTTTTTTTCTTTTCTTTTCTTAAGTAATTGGACATGGAGCCTAATGCAGAGCTTGAATTACAACCCTGAGATCAAGACCTGAGCTGAGATCCAGAGTTGGACACTCAGCCAACTGAGCCACCCAGGTGCTCCTGGAGTTGGATAATTCTTTATTGGCGGGGGTGGGGGGGTTATCCTGTGCACTGAAGGCACTACCCATTAGATTCCCATAACAACCCTCCCCAAACTGTAACAACCAAAAATATCTCCAGACATTGCCAGCTGTCTCCTGAGTGTAAAATCACCCCTGTTTGAGAATCGGGTCTTCTGACTACTCCTGGCCACATATCTAGTCCTTGAGAATGACAAAGGAGTTATATTCTCATCTACCTGACCATAGTAAGAAAGTGAAAATGAATTTCCTCTGAAAGAAGTCCATTAAATGTAGAGTGATTCTTCCCAAAACTACAGTTATATGTAAATTATTATAGGGCTCATCCAATTTCCTCTGAAGCCATGCTGATTTGGGCAAAACAGCCCTTCATCGATTTCTCTCCCATACTTCCTCTTCTGTTCCCTCCTGTGCCTGGAGAGGTTGCACTACTCCCAGAACATACAGTCATAGAGTATCCTGCAAGGTTGGATACCTTTGGATCCTCTAATACACACACACACACACACACACACACACACCCCTAGACAACCCAACACATGGCTATAGGGTCATGAATAAAGTCAGTTTCCACCACCATGGTTTCCTTACTGAGCTCACCTGACTTTCTTTTCTCTGGCTGTAGAATGTCCCATCCCCTTCCATTCACCAAGCACTTACCCATCTTCAGCCAAACCCCCTAAAGTAACCTTCTTATCAGAAAATCCATGCCTTCTCAGATTCCAAAATACTATATATATATATATATATATATATATATATGCACACACACACAAAATACAATATATATTATATATATATAAAATTTACAACAAAAATTTATGACATATATATACATGTATGTTACATATACACACATTACATATGCATACATATATGGACAGCATATTACATATGTACATATATAATGTTTTAAATATATGTACAATATACACATATCTTAACTATCTGAAATTTATGCAGTATTATAATTATATAATAATTATATATTATTGTAGTTATATATAAAATATAAAATATTTTTTATTTATTACTGTAATACTTACATATACTTATATATTATATATATATATAATTATTGTAATACTGCAGAGATTTCAAATGGTCAGTTCTCATAAATGAATAGCAAACTTTTTTTTTTTTTCCTTCTGACTTAGTTAAATCTATAGCTGGTATCTATGTTGTAGATATTTCCCTTTTGTCCCCTTCCATGTCCACCCTGCTCATGACAAAGTTTCCTGTGCCTCCCCACTGTGCACACCCCACTGCTTTCCCTATAGCCATGCTTTCACACTTCTGTGCTGAGAGGGCTGAGAAGCTGCTGCAGGAGGGATGGACTCTGGGGAAACATGAGCCTCACCCTCAATGAGCTTAAGGCATAGCAAGGACCAAAGCCAGGTAAGCAAGTAATAATACAGGGCAATGTGGGCAGAACCTACAGGGCAGACTGACAATCTCATCTTGGGGATTGGGCTCCAAGAAACCCTCCTAAACAAAATGACACCTAATTTAATTTTTTTTCACTGAAAAACATATTTTTATCTGTAACAAACAAATATTAAGTTATAAAGAATTTTGGCACAAATTCAATACTTTCCTAGCATGGTATTTATCATCTATGAATGGTTTTGGGGAATTCAGAATTGTTGCAAATATTTGTACAGAAAAAAAAACCCCTCTAACAAAGAAACAGTAATTTTAAAAAGCCAAAAAAGTATGACATGCATTTTTTTGTTGCGTTGAATATACTTTAGTATTCTAGACTGAGTTCTATGCAATGCTTATTGTTACAGAATTTTTTCTAAAGGGGAAAGGTTTTACCATAAACTTGAGTACTCATTGGCAGTATAAAATTTAGTTAATGTGACTCTGTTTCCCTATGATACTGCATGTCATATCTACATTCCAGGACTGTCAGAAGGACAAGACGTAGAACATGAATGGAAGTCCAGACAGAAACATCCCCCAGACTTATAGTACATTTATTTTAGGTGATAAAGAGTTTAACTCAAGGACATGACTCCTGCCCTCAGAGAACATGACATGTATCTCTGAGTGATGCAGGCCAAGTGATGCAGGGAGTGTTGGAGAGGGCAACCAGTCCCTCTCTGACTCAACACTTTCTTATATCAGCAACAGGTTAAGATGGGTTTGCCCTTAGATAAACCTTCAAAACAACATGATTTCAGGGCAAAGATAAGATCCCCTAAACTCCCAAAATATCTCTCTACCAGTTAAGCAGTGTCCAATATTAACTGGGAGGAGTAATGTTTCATTCTATAATTAGAAATAAAATGCCCTAGAAAAAGTAACTTCTTAAAAATAAACTTTTGGCCAAATAATACAAATAACGGTGTCAGACCTTTAGTAGCAAGGTTCTAAGGACAGTGGTTCTTGTACATTAAAGGTAGTAAGAATTACCCGGATAGTCCATTTAAGACGCAGGTTCAAGGGTGCATGAGTGACAGTCAGTTGAGTGTCTGATTCTTGGTTTCATCTCAGGTGGTGAACACGCAGTCATAGGATTGAGCCCCATGTCAGGCTACACACCCAGCTTGGAGTCTGCTTGAGACCCTCTTTCCCTCTGCCCCTCCACACCCCTGCTCTCTCTCTGTCTGGAATAAACTTTAAGGATGAATAAATAAATGAAAAGCTGGTTCAGATATGCGTACACTCACGTACACAGCAGCATTAGTCACTGCAGCCAGAATGTGGAAACAGCCCGTGTCCGTGGACAGACCCACAGATGAACCAAGGGAGGTAAACACATACAGTGGATTACTATACCTTACAAAGGAACTTCTTTTTTTTTTTAATTTTTAATTTTTTCAGCATAACAGTATTCATTATTTTTGCACCACACCCAGTGCTCCATGCAATCCGTGCCCTCTACAATACCCACCACCTGGTGCCCCCAACCTCCCACCCCCCACCCCTTCAAAATTCTCAGATCGTTTTTCAGAGTCCATAGTCTCTCATGGTTCACCTCCCCTTCCAATTTCCCTCAACTCCCTTCTCCTCTCCATCTCCCCTTGTCCTCCATGCTATTTGTTATGCTCCACAAATAAGTGAAACCATATGATAATTGACTCTCTCTGCTTGACTTATTTCACTCAGCATAATCTCTTCCAGTCCCGTCCATGTTGCTACAAAACTTGGGGATTCATCCTTTCTTTCTTTTTTTTTTTTTTTTACAGCTTTATAAACATATATTTTTATCCCCAGGGGTACAGGTCTGCGAATCGCCAGGTTTACACACTTCACAACACTCACCATAGCACATACCCTCCCCGATATCCATAACCCCACCCCCTCTCCCAACACCCTCCCCCCATCAACCCTCAGTTTGTTTTCTGAGATTAAGAGTCACTTATGGTTTGTCTCCCTCCCAATCCCATCTTGTTTCATTTACTCTTCTCCTACCCCCTCAACGCCCCATGTTGCATCTCCTCTCCCTCATATCAGGGAGATCATATGATAGTTGTCTTTCTCCGATTGACTTATTTCGCTAAGCATGATACCCTCTAGTTCCATCCACGTCATCGCAAATGGCAAGATTTCATTTCTTTTGATGGCTGCATAGTATTCCATTGTGTATATATACCACTTCTTCTTTATCCATTCGTCTGTTGATGGACATCTAGGTTCTTTCCATAGTTTGGCTATTGTAGACATTGCTGCTATAAACATTCGGGTGCACGTGCCCTTTCGGATCACTACGTTTGTATCTTTAGGGTAAATACCCAGCAGTGCAATTGCTGGGTCATAGGGTAGTTCTATTTTCAACATTTTGAGGAACCTCCATGCTGTTTTCCAGAGTGGTTGCACCAGCTTGCATTCCCACCAACAGTGTAGGAGGGTTCCCCTTTCTCCGCATCCTCGCCAGCACCTGTCATTTCCTGACTTGTTAATTTTAGCCATTCTGACTGGTGTGAGGTGATATCTCATTGTGGTTTTGATTTGTATTTCCCTGATGCCGAGTGATGTGGAGCACTTTTTCATGTGTCTGTTGGCCATCTGGATGTCTTCTTTGCAGAAATGTCTGTTCATGTCCTCTGCCCATTTCTTGATTGGATTATTTGTTCTTTGGGTGTTGAGTTTGCTAAGTTCTTTATAGATTTTGGACACTAGCCCTTTATCTGATATGTCATTTGCAAATATCTTCTCCCATTCTGTCAGTTGTCTTTTGGTTTTGTTCACTGTTTCCTTTGCTGTGCAAAAGCTTTTGATCTTGATAAAATCCCAAAAGTTCATTTTTGCCCTTGCTTCCCTTGCCTTTGGTGATGTTCCTAGGAAGATGTTGCTGCGGCTGAGGTCGAAGAGGTTGCTGCCTGTGTTCTCCTCGAGGATTTTGATGGATTCCTTTCTCACATTGAGATCCTTCATCCATTTTGAGTCTATTTTCGTGTGTGGTGTAAGGAAATGATCCAATTTCATTTTTCTGCATGTGGCTGTCCAATTTTCCCAACACCATTTATTGAAGAGGCTGTCTTTTTTCCATTGGACATTCTTTCCTGATTTGTCGAAGATGAGTTGACCATAGAGTTGAGGGTCCATTTCTGGGCTCTCTATTCTGTTCCATTGATCTATGTGTCTGTTTTTGTGCCAGTACCATGCTGTCTTGATGATGACAGCTTTGTAATAGAGCTTGAAGTCCGGAATTGTGATGCCACCAACTTTGGCTTTCTTTTTCAATATTCCTTTGGCTATTCGAGGTCTTTTCTGGTTCCATATAAATTTTAGGATTATTTGTTCCATTTCTTTGAAAAAAATGGATGGTACTTTGATAGGAATTGCATTAAATGTGTAGATCGCTTTAGGTAGCATAGACATTTTCACAATATTTATTCTTCCAATCCAGGAGCATGGAACATTTTTCCATTTCTTTGTGTCTTCCTCAATTTCTTTCATGAGTACTTTATAGTTTTCTGAGTATAGATTCTTAGTCTCTTTGGTTAGGTTTATTCCTAGGTATCTTATAGTTTTGGGTGTAATTGTAAATGGGATGGACTCCTTAATTTCTCTTTCTTCTGTCTTGTTGTTGGTGTAGAGAAATGCAACTGATTTCTGTGCATTGATTTTATATCCTGACACTTTACTGAATTCCTGTACAAGTTCTAGCAGTTTTGGCGTGGAGTCTTTTGGGTTTTCCACATATAGTATCATATCATCTGCAAAGAGTGATAGTTTGACTTCTTCTTTGCCGATTTGGATGCCTTTAATTTCTTTTGTTGTCTGATTGCTGAGGCTAGGACTTCTAGTACTATGTTGAATAGCAGTGGTGATAACAGACATCCCTGCCGTGTTCCTGACCTTAGTGGAAAAGCTTTCACTTTTTCTCCATTGAGAATGATATTTGCGGTGGGTTTTTCATAGATGGCTTTGATAATATTGAGGTATGTGCCGTCTATCCCTACACTTTGAAGAGTTTTGATCAGGAAGGGATGCTGTACTTTGTCAAATGCTTTTTCAGCATCTATGGAGAGTATCATATGGTTCTTGTTCTTTCTTTTATTAATGTGTTGTATCACATTGATTGATTTGTGGATGTTGAACCAACCTTGCAGCACTGGAATAAATCCCACTTGGTCGTGGTGAATAATCCTTTTAATGTACTGTTGAATCCTATTGGCTAGTATTTTGGCGAGAATTTTTGCATCTGTGTTCATCAAGGATATTGGCCTGTAGTTCTCTTTTTTGATGGGATCCTTGTCTGGTTTTGGGATCAAGGTGATGCTGGCCTCATAAAATGAGTTTGGAAGTTTTCCTTCTATGTCTATTTTTTGGAACAGTTTCAGGAGAATAGGAATTAGTTCTTCTTTAAATGTTTGGTAGAATTCCCCCGGGAAGCCGTCTGGCCCTGGGCTTTTGTTTGTTTGGAGATTTTTGATGACGGTTTCAATCTCCTTACTGGTTATGGGTCTGTTCAGGCTTTCCATTTCTTCCTGGTTCAGTTGTGGTAGTTTATATGTCTCTAGGAATGCATCCATTTCTTCCAGATTGTCAAATTTGTTGGCGTAGAGTTGCTCATAGTATGTTCTTATAATTGTCTGTATTTCTTTGGTGTTCGTTGTGATCTCTCCTCTTTCATTCATGATTTTATTTATTTGGGTCCTTTCTCTTTTCTTTTTGATAAGTCTGGCCAGGGGTTTATCAATCTTATTAATTCTTTCAAAGAACCAGCTCCTAGTTTTGTTGATTTGTTCTATTGTTTTTTTGGTTTCTATTTCATTGATTTCTGCTCTGATCTTTATGATTTCTCTTCTCCTGCTGGGTTTAGGGTTTCTTTCTTGTTCTTTCTCCAGATCCTTTAGGTGTAGGGTTAGGTTGTGTACCTGAGACCCTTCTTGTTTCTTGAGAAAGGCTTGTACTGCTATATATTTTCCTCTCAGGACTGCCTTTGTTGTGTCCCACAGATTCTGAACCGTTGTGTTTTCATTATCATTTGTTTCCATAAATTTTTTCAATTCTTCTTTAATTTCCTGGTTGACCCATTCATTCTTTAGAAGGATGCTGTTTAGTCTCCATGTATTTGGGTTCTTTCCAAATTTCCTCTTGTGATTGAGTTCTAGCTTCAGAGCATTGTGGTCTGAAAATATGCAGGGAATGATTCCAATCCTTTGATACCGGTTGAGACCTGATTTAGGACCAAGAATGTGATCTATTCTGGAGAATGTTCCATGTGCACTAGAGAAGAATGTGTATTCTGTTGCTTTGGGATGAAATGTTCTGAATATATCTGTGATGTCCATCTGGTCCAGTGTGTCCTTTAAGGCCTTTATTTCCTTGTTGATCTTTTGCTTGGATGATCTGTCCATTTCAGTGAGGGGAGTGTTAAAATCCCCTACTATTATTGTATTCTTGTCGATGTGTTTCTTTGATTGTGTTATTAATTGGTTTATATAGTTGGCTGCTCCCACGTTAGGGGCATAGATATTTAAAATTGTTAGATCTTCTTGTTGGACAGTTTCTTTGAGTATGATATAGTGTCCTTCCTCATCTCTTATTATAGTCTTTGGCTTAAAATCTAATTGATCTGATATAAGGATTGCCACTCCTGCTTTCTTCTGATGTCCATTAGCATGGTAAATTCTTTTCCACCCCCTCACTTTAAACCTGGAGGTGTCTTCGGGTGTAAGATGAGTTTCTTGTAGGCAACATATAGATGGGTTTTGTTTTTTGATCCATTCTGATACCCTGTGTCTTTTGATTGGGGCATTTAGCCCATTAACATTCAGGGTAAGTATTGAGAGATATGAATTTAGTGCCATTGTATTGCCTGTAAGGTGACTGTTATTGTATATTGTCTGTTTCTTTCTGATCTACTACTTTTAGGGTTTCTCTTTGCTTAGAGGACCCCTTTCAATATTTCCTGTAGAGCTGGTTTGGTATTTGCAAATTCTTTCAGTTTTTGTTTGTCCTGGAAGCTTTTAATCTCTCCTTCTATTTTCAATGATAGCCTAGCTGGATATAGTATTCTTGGCTGCATGTTTTTCTCACTTAGTACTCTGAATATATCATGCCAGCTCTTTCTGGCCTGCCACGTCTCTGTGGATAAGTCTGCTGCCAATCTAATATTTTTACCATTGTACGTTACAGACTTCTTTTCCCGGGCTGCTTTCAGGATCTTTTCTTTGTCACTAAGACTTGTCAATTTTACTATTAGGTGACGGGGTGTGGACCTATTCTTATTGATTTTGAGGGGGGTTCTCTGAACCTCTTGAATTTTGATGCTTGTTCCCTTTGCCATATTGGTGAAATTCTCTCCAATAATTCTCTCCAATATACCTTCTGCTCCCCTCTCTGTTTCCTCTTCTTCTGGAATCCCAATTATTCTTATGTTGTTTCGTCTTATGGTGTCACTTATCTCTCGAATTCTCCCCTCGTGGTCCAGTAGCTGTTTGTCCCTCTTTTGCTCAGCTTCTTTATTCTCTGTCATTTGGTCTTCTATATCGCTAATTCTTTCTTCTGCCTCATTGATCCTAGCAGTGAGAGCCTCCATTTTTGATTGCACCTCATTAATAGCTTTTTTGATTTCAACTTGGTTAGATTTTAGTTCTTTTATTTCTCCAGAAAGGGCTTTGATATCTCCTGAGAGGGTTGCTTTAATATCTTCCATGCCTTTTTCAAGCCCGGCTAGAACCTTGAGAATCGTCATTCTGAACTCTATATCTGACATATTACCAATGTCTGTATTGATTAGGTCCCTAGCCTTTGGTACTGCCTCTTGTTCTTTTTTTTGTTGTGAATTTTTCCGCCTTGTCATTTTGTCCAGATAAGAGTTTATGAAGGAGCAAGTAAAATACTAAAAGGGTGGCAACAACCCCAGGAAAATATGCTTTAGCCAAATCAGAAGAGATCCCATATTGTGAGGGGGGAGAAAGGGGATAAAAAGGGGTTCAAAAAGAAAAAAAAAAGAAAGAAACTATTTAAAAAAAGAAAGCTGATAAAGAAAAAATATTAAAAAGTGGAAAAAATATATATATATATATTAGATAAACTATTTAAAAAACGTTAAAAGAGAAAACGGTAAAAGTTAAAAAAATTTAGCAGAAGAAGAGAAAAAGAAAAGAAAAAACATTGAAAAAGAAAAAAAAATTAAATTAACTGCAAGGCTAAAAAATCATGGGGAGAAAGCCATGAGTTCCGTGCCTTGCTTTCTTCTCCTCTGGAATTCCGCCGCTCTCCTTGGTATTGAAACTGCACTCCTCGGTAGGTGAACTTGGTCCTGGCTGGGTTTCCCGCTGATCTTCTGGGGGAGGGGCCTGTTTAGTGATTCTCAAGCGTCTTTGCCCCAGGCGGAGTTGCACCGCCCTTACCCGGGGCTGCGCTGAGTAATCCGCTCGGGTTTGCTTTCGGGAGCTTTTGTTCCCTGAGCGCTTTCCGTAGAGTCCGGAGGACGGGAATGAAGATGGCGGCCTCCCGGTCTCTGGCCCGGAGGAGCCGAGAGCCCAGGGCCCCACTCCTCAGTGCGCCCCCAGAGAACAGCACCCAATGACTCCCGCCACCCTGGCCTCCGGCCGCGCTCCGAGCTGACCGAGCCTGCGACCGGTTCAAGGCAACCCCGGCTCTGTCTCTGTAGCCGGCTTCCCCGTTCTAATACCGGTAAGCTCTGCGACACTCAGACACCCCCGATCCTTCTGCGACCCTGCGGGACCTGAGGCCACGCTGACCCCGCCTGGGCTTCACCCCGGTTAAGCCTCTGGAGCGATGTCCCTCAGCGGAACAGACTTTTAAAAGTCCTGATTTTGCTCCGTTGCTCCGTTGCTCTGCCCCTTGCCGGGAGCCGGCCCCTCCCCCCGCGGTCTATCTTCCCGTCGCTTTGGATTCACTTCTCCGCCAGTCCTACCTTTCAGATAGTGGTTGATTTTCTGTTTCTAGAATTGCTGTTCTTCTTCTCTTCGATCTCCCGTTGGATTTGTAGGTGTTTGCAATCTTTAGATAAGCTATTTAGCTGATCTCCCGCTACCCGAAGTAGTCTCAGCTGCTACTTCTCCGCCATCTTGACTCCTCCTCCACAAAGGAACTTCTGACACATTATGCAACATGAGTGAACCTTGAGGACCTTATGACAAATACCGTGTGATTCCATTTCTATGAGGTATCCAAAGTAGTCAAAGTCAGAAAGGTAATTGCCAGGGGCTTGGGGAGGAGAATGGGAAGTTAGGGTTTAAGGGGGATAGAGTTTTCCATCTGGGAAGGTGAAACGTTCCAGAGGTGGATGGTGGTAATGGTTGTACAATAATGTGAATATATTTGACGCCATTGACCTGTACACCTAAAAATAGTTATACTGGTAGATGTTATGTTATATATATTTTACCACAATCTAAAATAATAATAACAATACAAAGGGGAAGGAAACCAGGTTCCTGGGTCCTGCTGTCAATAAGTCTGATTTAGTAGGTGTATTTGTTAAGGTCTCATCTGTAGACAGAATTCATCCCAGATGTCTCTGCTGATAAGATGAGGGTGTGAACAAGGTCCAGAAGGGCAACAGGGATGTTTAGGCACCCCAAGACCAATGACAGCAGAATGGCGACGCCGCTCGTGAGCTGAAGAAGGGACGGTGGAGAGGACAGAGCTGGTGTTGCCCAAGCCCAGTGAGAACTATCGCCATGGTATGGCCCAGCCAGGATGAGGGGCTGAGCGGCCATGAGGAGGTGTATGCTACAGAGACATAAAGACAAAGCAGGACAGAGGCTGGAAGAAGTATGCTGACCCTTGCCCCTTCTCTTTTCTCATCTGCCTCCAGGGCCTCCCATTCCCCAAACCCACCTCAAAGCCAGACAGCAGACTAGGAGCCAGGGATCCAGTTAGCAAGGGACAGCCAGTAGGGTGCAGAGCAAGCAGAAAAAAGGGAGAATAAGTCTGGAGGAGGCAAACAGAATAAACCACATAATAGGTCTGAGTAAGACTCTGGATTCTGTGTTTTCATTTTTTTTTTTTTAAGATTTTATTTATTTATTTGACAGAGAGAAATCACAAGTAGGCAGAGAGGCAGGCAGAGAGAGAGGAGGAAGCAGGCTCCCTGCTGAGCAGAAAGCCCGATGTGGGGCTCGAACCCAGGACCTGGGATCATGACCTGAGCCGAAGGCAGCGGCTTAACCCACTGAGCCACCCAGGCGCCCCTGTGTTTTCATTTTTTTATTTAACTTCAATTTAGTTAACATATACTACATTATTAGCTTCAGGGGTAGAATTTAGTGATTTGTCCATTGCATACAACACCCAATGCTCATTCTATCAAGTGCCCTCCTTCATGACCGTCAGCCGGTTCCCCCATCCTTCCACCCACCTCCCGGCCAGCAACACTCAGTTTGTTTCCTAGAATTCAGCATCTCTTATGCTTTGTCTTCTTCTCTGTTCTCATCTTACTGTATTTTCCCGTCCTTCCCACTATGTGGATTCTGTGTTTAAAAAAAAAAAAATACCTTAGGAATTCCTTTTGTAGGGGCACCCAACATATCCTGAGGGCATAGTCTTGGGAGGAAGGGCTGGAATGCAAGAAAGCACTGAGTGGTCGAAGTGTTGTGGAAGGTGGACATGGGGTAGACCAAACTAATAGAAGGGGCACAAGACACAATGCCACAACTGTGACCCACAGACCGGTACTATTGTTCCCCTTCAGTTCCCAAACTGAGTCGTCACTGGAGGACACTGCCTGTGCTGCGCCGTCTCAGTGAGCTCTGAACCATAATGCATACAGCTATGGTTCTGTGGACGAGCAGGCACCTGATGTAGATTTGCCTGTCTGAGAAATTGGGCAAGTTCTTGGCAGACCCAGATGTGATACAGAGCCTACTAAAACCACGAGCATCATTATTTTTTTTTAAAGATTTTATTTATTTATTTGAGAGAGAGACCATGAGAGAGAGCATGAGCAAGGAGAAGGTCAGAGGAAGAAGCAGACTCCCCATGGAGCTGGGAGCCTGATGCGGGACTCGATCCCGGGACTCCGGGATCATGACCTGAGCCGAAGGCAGTCGTCCAACCAACTGAGCCACCCAGGCGTCCCGAGCATCATTATTTTAAAGACTGCATCTGCTTTCCAGTAAACTCTCAGATTAAGCAATAAACTTGCATAGTTCTAAGAAAGTTGGATGCAGCCCCCCAAATTTTGTGACCTGTGTATTAATACAAATAGGTTGCTATCTGTGGGCAAGGAAACAGGAGCTATGTCAAGAAATCATAAGTTATGTAGAAGTTGAGTGTAAAGCTTCTAATATACAATAAGCATCAGTTATATAATGGCAGGATTCATTCTTACTTATTCACTTATTTCACTTACTGAACCCCTATAGTGGAGGGGTGAATCTGGGTGCCAGGACATTAGTGCTAAACACAACAGATGAGACCTGGTTTCTTGAGCAACTGAAGTAATTCAAGATGGGGCAACAATTTCTGCCACACCACAGATTTTTGGAGGTTAATAAGACTGAATTAATCTTCAAAGGACTTTAGTGAATGTGCTAATGTTTTCCTAAGAGCAGGTAGTGGAGTAAAATTGTAGCCTGTGTCCTATAAATTCTGTCCACCAAAGCTTGACACTATAGCTTATCCTTCCTTCTTTCCTTCCTTCCTTCCTTCCTTCCTTCCTTCCTTCCTTCCTTCCTTCCTTCCTTCTTCCCATTCTCTTTCTCTCTTTCTCTTTCTCTCTCTCCTTCTCTCTCTTCCCTCCTCCCTCCTTCCTTTCTCTCACCTCCCCCTCCTTTCTTCCTTGCTTTGTTTTCCCCCAATCATACCTAAACTGTTATACTAGTTATGCTTTTTAAAATTATTACTCCAATATTCAGTCCCAGCCAAATTGTTCTGGAACACAACCTTAACCTCCTTCACCACCAAATTCAAGGAGCTTTAAATTGAAGTCAGAAAATACCCAGAATTGTTCAGTAAATAGGCTATTTTGTGTTCTTACAAGTGAACAGAGAAAATACTCTTCCTAAGGAACTATCACATTGTTACTCAATCGTATTTTATTGATCGCCAATGCCCCCGCTCTAACCAGGGGGACCAACTCATTCCAGTTTCAGCACTAGTGTCTCAGGAAACTGCTCAGTCCTGGGCAAGCTGAAATAGTTGGTCATCCTTCCTCTAACACAGTAATACCTAGCAGATTCTCAATACACATCTTCTGTATGAATGAATGAAGAAACAAACTCATTAAAAAATATGCAAAACCCACTCTCACACTCCACCAACTCAGTTCTCTCTAAGACATTTTCATGTAAAACCAGGAAAACGTGACTTTCATACAAAAGGCTGTTTCCACTTATAATCCTTAAAAATAAGATGTTTTAGGTTTGAACCTTAAAATATTAAAATCCACATATAAACTCTGTCAATATGTTTATTTTAGGATTTTAGGAGAAAAATGTCACGGTACTTACTCTTGTTATATGCCGTAACTTTCATTCATTCAGATCTAAGTGGGGCAAGCAATGCATTTTGGAAAATAGATTTTGAAACTCTGATCTTTAAAAAACAATCTGATGGCTTTGGGGTAGTTATAAACCTGAGATTATGGCTTTCTTCAAGGCAGAAGCAATGAGGCATGCAGAAATGTGGTTCTCGCCCCTCCTTTCCCTCAACGGCCAAAAAGAGCCTCATTACATATGTAACATCCCCTCAGGAGAGGCTGCAGAACCCAAACAAGCTGCATTTCTGTTTCATCATTGAAGGCAGCCCTTGTCTTGTGACCTCACGCTTCGCGAGCGGTCATCGGTACAGTGACATTTCATCGCGCACAGATACCTCCCAGGCCAGCTCATCAGGAGAGGGCTGGCTGCGGGCTCAGTCTCTCCCACTGCAAAGCTTTATTAGCCATTATCCTTCGTGACTTCAAGGTGAGATCTCAGCATGCAGTAAGAACTGCTCATTTTCCACTGTTTCTCACATAACAGGCAAATTTATTTCCCTTATAAAACAGAAATTGCAGGTGTAAATGCCACCTACGCAGCTCTTTCACTGCAGGGGCCACCCCCCAAAAGACAGTATCTTATCCACGGGATGTGCTTTTCTGTAGTTTAAACCAAGTTAAATAAGAAAGAACCACAAATTTATTTGCCCCTTTCCTTCTTCTTTCTCTTCTTTCCTTCTTTACCCCCTCCCTCTTTCTTTCTTTCCTTCTTTCTTTCTCTTTCTTTCTTTCTCTTCCTTCCTTTCTTCCTCTTTCTTTCTTTCCTTCATTTTCATTTGTTAAATGGTTTTTATATTTAAGCTGTCTGTTGTGAAGCATAACTTCTTTACTGAGTTACAATTGGCAAACAAAATTGTAACATATTTAGTGTACAATCTGATAACTTGATATACACATATGCAGACAGTGAGCAAAGACATCAAGCTTTAATTAACACATCCGTCACATCACATAGTTACCTTTTTTTAGAGAACACTTACATTTTACTATCTCAGCAAATTTCAGTTGTATCTTACAGCGTTATCAACTATAGCCACCTTGTTATACACTAGATCTCCAGGCCTTATTCATCTTATGACTGAAAATCTCTACCCTTTGACCAACCTCTCCCTATTTATCTCCTTCTCCCTAGCCCTTCTCAACCACCATCTATTCTGCTCTCTGGGTCTATGTGTTTGACTTTTTTTTTTTTTTAGATTGCATACACAAGTGATACTATATGGTATTGGTCTTTCTTTGTGTGGCTCATTTCACTTAGCATAATGCCCATCAGGTCCATCCATGTTCCCACAAAGGACAGGATTTCTTTCTTTTCAAAAGCCAATGTGCCATCGTATGTATATAGGCCACATTTACTTTATCTATTCGCCTGTTGTTGGATGCTTAGTTTGTTTCCATACCTTGGCCACTGTGAATAATATGCAATGAACATGAGGGTATGAATAGCTCCTGAAATAGTGATTTCATTTCCTTTGCATATGTACCCAGAAGTGGAACTGCTGGATCATATGGTGGCTCTATTTTTAATTTCTTGAGGAATCTCCATAGTGTGTTTCACAGTGGCTGCACCAGTTTACAAGGATTCCCTTCTCTCCATATCTTAGCCAACACTTGTTATCTCTTTCTGATAATAGCATCCTGGCAGGTGTGAACTAGTATCTCATTGTGGTTTCAATTTGCATTTCTCTGATGATTGGTGATGTTGAGTATCTTTTCATGTACTTGTTGGCCATTTGTATGTCTTCTTTGGGAAAATGTTTATTCAGGTTCTTGGGTACTGAGGGTTAGGTCTTCAACATATGAATTTGGGGTGCGGGGACACAATTCAGCTCATCACAAAGAAGATCTTAAAATTTTAGTTTAAGAATTTACATTTTCTTCCATCTGTAGTAGGGAGACAGTAGAGGTTTTTGAGCAGGAAGCATATTATCTGAGTTGTTGTTTTTCAGCAAACTAGCCTTCTTTGGTGTTGTGTAGGATGTCCTGGTGGAAGGGAAACCCAAAGGTGACTATTGTTTCATTGTAGGCAAGAGGTAGTAATGATCTGATTTAGGACAGTAGAAATAGAAATGCAAATAGGAGGAAATGGGGAAGGGGATAAATTCAAAATAATAAGCAGGATCTGGTTTGATGCAGGGGTGAGGATAAGGGAGAGGTGAAAGGCCATCTTGAGGTTTCTGAGGCCAGAGGATGGAGTGGGTGGGGGCTGTGCTCACCGAGATGGGAATAGAAAAGGAGAAGCAGATGGGGTGATGAGGGGGAGGGCAAGTGCAGTTTTGGGCCTGATGGTGATTTTGAGATGCGTGTATGACACCAGAATGGAGCTGTTGCAAAAGCAGCTGATATATCAGTACAGACCTTGGGCCTCACCAAGAGTCATATTTTCAACAGCAGGCTGGCCTGAGGCAAACTTTTGAGTAGAAAAATTTGCCATTGAGGTCTTTTCACTTCCCTCCTGTTATCGCCCCTATTTCCTGGGTCCTTGGCCCACATGCTCTCAAATTGCCTTTCTTCCTCCCAAATGCAGACACCCCTACACTCAAATTCAGTGCCTTCTGAGTCATATAGAAGGAGGACAGAATGATGATTAGTTGGAAAGGAGTGCTAGTTGGTCCTAAGAGATCCACAGTGGGTGGCATTTCAGGCAGTGTCAAGAAAAGGAGAGGGATTTTAGCCCATGCCTGGGAAGTAGTTTGACTAAAAGTGCCTTCCCAGTGCTCCTGGAATCACAGCATCCCCTCAGCCTTCTCAAAAGACTCTGAACCAAGAAATCATACTTTGACTACCTACTTGTAGCTGTTTCTGACAAAATGCCCTCAGCCTTAAAATTTGTATTTGAAAATCAAGAATCATGTGCATGGAATTGCATGTAAAATGGGTTTGTATCATACTTGCAAACTTGACTTTCCTGAAGTAGTAGATAGCTACATGGGCCCCTTGTTCTGAATAAGGGTCATCGATTCACCATTCCACTAGCATCATTTAATGGATGAATTATCTTTCTGTTTGCTGCTGAAGAATTCTCCAGAATGCTCTTTGTATTAGGATTAGCTGTGGGCCAATGCCTGTCCAATTTTAGGTTCATGACACCACCATGAGTAAATGGATACCTGTCTATTTCAAGCTTGCCAAGTCTTGTACTTTGATGAAGAAACACATGCATTCTACCGAAAAATGAATTACCTCTTTTCTCTGGGCCTCTATTTCTTTTGGGTAGTGTCACACGGATTGGCCCCTGGGCTGCCACTCCACTTCTGAATCTGTCATTGCTGCAGTAATGCCAGGTCTTCAACTAACTGAAGGTCTCTCACTGCAGCACCCCTTCCAGTGATTACACTCGCTGACACATGGGAGACCCAGTTATCTCTACTCTCCTCCCAGAGTCCCCAAGAAATGAGCTTGCTTGAGATCAGTCATCCCTGTCCAGCACATGGCTTGGCGTTGGGACAGAAACACTTTTATTCCTTCAACAGAGAAGGAGGGAGTAAAGAAAGAACAGGGAACAGAGCTAGAACCAGAGAGCAGGTGCCCAGGGCAATCGTACAACAGTGAAGGGCTATTGAGGAGATGTGGTAGGAGGAAGACCACCTCTTTCTCTCCAGGGCCTCTTTCTTTTTTTTTTTTTTTTCACAAACTGCATTTCTGACATTCTTCACCTCAAAGCCAGTAGGAGGGATCACTCCTTTTATCATTCCAAAGTCTGAGCTGCTGGCCAAGATCTGAATTAGCAAGTTCATCTCCTTGTAACTATGGACCATTTGCAGTGAAATGACACCAATTGCCCAGTGATTTCCAGGCAGTGATCACCCACTGGGCCCCAGGCCCCTTGCCCTAGCAAGCATCTCAGTGTCTGAATTCCCTTTTTTTTTTGGTTTCAGATAACGCTCAAGTAACCTGGAGCTATTGTTTTCCCCTTTTCATTCAGGATTGGGGAGTTTAGTTTAGCCAGCTCTACTCCTTTTAGCCAGAATGAGAAAAATCCTATGGCTCTTGAGCTCAGATTTGGTGCTAAATTAATAAGCGAAGGTGGGGTTTTTGTTGTTGTTTTTGTTTTCAATGGATAACATTATTCTCGGAAAAATTCATGGTGTTCACATTAGCCTCATGTTTGAATTTAAATTTAAATTAATTAAAATTAAAAAAATAAAATCCAGTTCCTCAGTCACACTAGCCACATGTCAAGTACACATGTGGCTAGCAGCTACCTTGCTGAACAAGCAACATAGAACATTTCCAACTTTGCAGAAAGTTCTACCAAATTGGTTTTAAATAACTACTGTTTCAGTTATTCTATTGCTGACCTTTGGTTGTGAAATGTAACTATTTCTTGGCCCTATGGCCCTTGCCACATACTTGGCTTTGATCTAATAACAAAAGATCACTGGTTATAGGATATGTTTTCTTTGTATTACTGTCTTAATTAGGTTGATTCACAGTAATATACTTGCTAAGTTTATGACTGATTTACTTATTCATCATTTTACCGATATAATTTGCTTATATGATTAATAGAATTTATTTCTAACCTGTATTCTCCTTCCCTGATATTGACATTCATTCATTTATTCTTCATTTATTCATTGGGTACTAACAGAGGGTGTGTTCTCCATGCTTAGAGACTATGGTGTATTAAGTACAGAAAATATAACATCACAAATAAGATCTGGGGCTCTGGTATCCATCCACTGCCTAGTGCCATTCCTCATTTTCCCATAAAGATAATAAACATACGGATCTCATGGAGTTATGAAAATGAAATAGAAACACGTACCATTATTAACACAAAAAATGTTCATATACTAAATGGTCAAAAATGTTATTTTAATAACCGACCTCTTTACTCTCATTATTGTTATTAAGGGGTGATGTTTAAGGCTTAAAAATATGGAAGAATCCCCATCTGTCCTTGTTCTCAGTGTTGTCTTGTCTTTTCTGGCCAATCATTCTGCAAAGGAAATGAAGAGACAGGACTGGGATTGTGGTTAGTGGGAATGTGTAGCTTCTTGCTAAAACAACCATTTTGACAGTTGCTGCAGTATGGTGAAATTTCCTGTTCTTTGTGCCACTGCTTTTCCTCCATAAATAAAAACTATGAATAAGCTGAACAGCAGCAAGCAAATAAGAAATTCGATTCTGAACATGCTTGCTCTTCTCTTATAGAAGAACAAAGACCATTCTAGAACAACAACCCAAGTTGAAGATAATTGAGTTTTCCCTCCTCCCTCAGTCTCATTCCCTACTTTTTATTAAAAAAGAATTTATTACTTTTTGAGAGACAGAGAGAGAGTGTGCGAGCAGAGGGAGGGGCAGAGAGAGAGAGGGAGAGAAAGAATCCCAAGCAGACTCCATGTTGAGCATGGAGCCCTATGTAGAGCTTGATCCCAGGACCCAGCGATCATAACCTGAGCTGAAATCAAGAGCTGGAAGCTTGACCAACTGAGACACCCAGGCTCCCCTCATTCCGTACTTTTTAAAGTGATTTCATTGTAACAAGAATAAAATTGGTGATGAAAAATAACACCACCCTTATTAATTGGGAGGACTTAGATTTAGTAGAAATTCTTTCAAAGAATCCAAAGCACTTAGAGAACTAGCTTCTGTCTGAAACCTTTAGATAATATGTGGCAGGAAGTCAGTTAATAGTGTGGGCACACATTTAGGGAACTCTTTGGTGCACTAAGATTACCTTCACCTCATCTCTACCTGTTCTTGCCTTTACCCCTTATAGTGTGAGCCATCTAAGCCACCCGTAGTCATGCAATTATTCTTTGGACCTTCCCAGGCACCTCACAGTTCAACCTCCCTGCTTCTTCGGGCACTACTAACCACCTCACTCCTTGAAAGGGTATCCCTGGTATTCACAGCTTTGTTTCTGAGCCTGGCTCTCAGGACTCTCTAAACTGGAGTACATAGGGATGTAACCTTATTAAAATTTAATAGTACTTCTGACAAGGATATTGCTAATATGCTATTCACAAGTTTAGATATTGTAAAGTTAAGAAAATTACCTAAAGTGATAGATTACACAATGAGGACAATAAGAAAACAACAGATTGGAGCAATGAACCCATTGCAAAATCTTCATCTTCAGTGCCTCCAAAACAACGTCCAGATTGAGAATGGAGAAAAAGAGAAGTGGGTGGAGGGCAATGTAAGATGGTTGCAAGTTTATTAAGGAAAATTATATTAAGTGAAGTTGGGGGTATATTAAGAGAAGTTTGGGATATGGATAGAACAAGGGACTCTACCTCTTTTCATTGGTGATTGAGAAAGTGATTGATTTAACAGTCATGAAACATCTGGGGGAGTGTGTGTCTGCCACACACTATGTGCTCAATATCAGACAGTTTTCTGCTTTTCCCTGTTGCTTAGACTAGAGCTAGAGTTTTGTGGACTCTTCTGGGGTGTGTGCATACTTTAGGATGGACATTGACATGAAGAGCTCTCAGAGGGATGCGGGAGGAGTTGAAAATCTATATGATGTGATGTGTAGAGGCACCATGTCTGTTCTCAAATGTGTGAGGGCTGTCAAAGGATGGTCTTATTTAGACTGCTGCTCATCTTTAAAGGGTCAGCTTATAGCTGTGCTATCACTGAGCTGTAATATTAGGGTTAAAATGAGTGTCTTTGGGGCTGTCTTCTATACCCGGCATGTCCTGGTCTTTTCAGTAAGTGTAGATCTCAAGTTCCATAAAAAGTGGAGGTTATCTTGTATCCCTGTCTCTTGTACCCCTGGATCCCACATTTAACACAGCACGTGGCACATAGTAAGTACTCAAAGAATGATGTGTTGAGATGAAGACAATTTCTCTCCATAAATTGTGTGCTCCCCATGGTTAAACCCTGGCCTATCTCTCACTGCTTTCTCCCTCTGATGTATTTCTTTAAGATGTATTTATTAATGGATAAAAAAGATGTGGGGTGTGTGTATGTATATATATATACATACACATATATATGTGTATGTATATATATATACATATATATGTATATACACACACACACAGAGACACAAAATGGAATACTATGCAGCTATCAAAAACTAAAATCTTGCCATTTGCAATGACATGGTTGGAACTAGAAGGTATTATGCTAAGTAAAATAAGGCAATCAGAGAAAAACAATTATCATATGATCTCACTGATATGAGGAATTTGAGAAACAAGACAGAGGATCATAGGGGAAGGGAAAGAAAAATGAAACAAGATGAAACCAGAGAGGGAGACAAACCATAAGAAACTCTTAATCTCAGGAAACAAACTGAGGGTTGCTGGAGGGGAGTGGGGTAGGAAGGATGGGGTGGCTTGGTGGTGGACATTGGGGAGAGTATGTGCTAGAGGAGTGCTGTGAATTGTGTAAGACTGATGAATCATAGAACTGTACCCCTATACCAAATAATACATTATATGTTAATAAATTAAATAAATAAATAAATAATTTTTAAAAAGATGTATTTATTTGAGAGGGAGAGAGAGGGAAAGCAGGGGGAGGGGCAAAGGTGGAGAGAGAGAGAGTCTCAAGAAGTCTCCCTACTGAGGGCAGAGCCCAATGTGGGGCTCCATTCCAGGACCTTGAGATCATGACCTGAGCTAAACTCACGAGTCAGACACTTAAGCCACCCAGGCAACCCTCCCTCTGATATTTCATTCATTCATGGTCTTAACCTTCACTTCTCTATAGGGAAGGTACCTAAAGGCTTGGCACTTCTTGCCGGACCCATATTTCTACTTCCCTGCTGGATATTTCCAGTTGGAAATCTCATTGTCTCTTCAATCACTAAATTACTAAGTTCAAGCTCCTCATCTTACCCTCCAGGCAAGCCTTCCCTCTGATTTCCCTATTGCAGGGCTGACTCAACCATTTATTCAATCACCCAGCTTCTTAATAATAATGCTTAAGTACTTGAGACTGTGAATGAGAGATACATAGTATAGCTTGTTATTAGCTAAAATGGGACCCATCAAAGCTAGTCAGTGAGGCTTATGTAGACCCAATTCATCTGCCTAGTGCATAAGCCAACTGTTGGAGGAGATCATGGAGAAGACATGACCACCAGTTGACTTGTGAGCTGGATGCCACCAATTGAGGCTCCACACCCTATCTCCAGTCTATGGAATATGCATTTTGCTTGCCTTTTCCATTTCCAGAAACTATCCCCAAGGACATAATCTTGAGAGAGTGATGTATCGTTGAGACCATCTAGATGCTATACATGACTGAACCCAGTTAAGACCTCTGTGCAAACTTTTAACATTTGGAAGGCTGGTGCAGAGATCTACTCATCTTGCATCCCCCCAAGACAAGCCTCATAGGTAAGTTCCTTGCTTATTAAACCTGCCACCTACCAACCTGGAGTGGCCAGCCTCTTTCTTTGGTCTTTCCCAGCCTTCTCCACATTGAACCTGGCTTCAGATTTCAGCTAGGAATCTCCTAAGGAGGTTGTGAACTAACACTATCATAGGCAAAGGAGAAGCTAATTTTTGTCAAATGTGAATTTCTATGTCCACTTAATGAATAAATTCATGATTATCACCTTCTCCTCATTAATAATAAAGAAATGAGATAAAGAAATGTAGGCTAGTTCCATCAGTGAACTGAAGACCTAGGAGAGCTAATGGTCAGCTACATCCTGAATCCAAATGCCTGAGGACCAGGAAAGCCAATGGCAGAAGTTCCAGTCCTTGGGCAGAGACAGATGTTACAGCTTAAAGACAGGCAGGACAAATTCCCTCCTACTCAGGGGAGGCCAGTCTTCTTTTTCCATTCAGGCCTTCAATAGATTGGATAAGGCTCACTCACACTGAGTAGGGCAATCTGTTTTACTTAGTCTACAAATTCAAATGTTAATCTCAACCAGAAACACCCTCACTGACACACCCAGAATAACGTTTGACCAAATACCTGGTCATATGACCAATATGACCTAGTCACATCACACCTTCTGTGAGCGGCATTTAACCCCTATTCATATTTAGGCAATGAAGAGGAGTTCCTTCATAGGATACCCATTCCTCTGTAGAGTAGCACCCTATTTAAAAGGATATTTAGCTTTTCTATCAAGTCTACACTAGGGAAATGACCTCACCTCAGTAGCTTCATTGGTCCAATTAGGCAGTTGGACTAGATAATACTGAGGTTCTGTCCTTGCCTACCCATCCATGAATCCTCTCCTGCCCTGCTCCCCCTTCCACATGGCAACCCTCCAAATCCCCACAAGCAGCACTTAGATCTCCCCTTAGTCTCTTTACCAGCTTTTCTACAGCTCCTTGGCACCTCTGAGAGTTTTGTAAAGCATTCCCTTCACAGCACCATCATAAAATATCTACCTAAGCTGACTTGAGGGAGGGGCAGCTCACCAGGCTCCAGGGGAGGCTGCTCCCTGCCTTGAGATGTCTCTGTACCACTCTGTACCACTTCCTGCATCCCAGGAGGCAGGGCAAGGGAGCCCCCAGCAGGGCTGCTCCCACTTCACTTCAGAAAGAATGCACAGTCAGTCAAAGAAAAAAAGACACACTGGTGGCTTCAAAGAGGAGAAAATAAGTATCTTGTTACAAAACAGACAATCAGGTCTGGGATGAATTGCTGAGCCCAGAACAAAGAAGCCAGAGAGAAGCACCAACACTCTTCTTGGAGAGGAATCTCTGGCAGCCTTACCACCCTCTCCCTGTAGTGTGAGTTCTCAAGGTACTAAAGACTTGCCCTTGACTGCTTGTGCTCTTCTGCCTGCCTTTCTAAATAAGAATGTGGAATAACTCTCCGCCCTAGAACCATGATCTCTGAAGACGCCAGTAAGAGATTAGCTTTAATTTTGGTCATCACCAACCTCTGGATTAGTATGCTGTTAGCTGGATAGCCCCTTTGGCAGAATGACTTAGAGGATATTTGACTTAGAGAACTATAGAAGATATTTCCCATATAAACTTCTCAAATACACAGCCTATGATTACAATTCATTGTTCGGTTCTTAAGGATTTTTTTTTTTTTTTCAGTTTTCTGAGGTATCTTTTGAAAGATATCCCTTAAAGGGACCAGACTGTAAGCCACTGTCAGTGATTCCTTAATTATCAATGAGTGTCTTTCTTAGGGGGTAGCTGGCTCTCAGCATGGTGGTATTACACTTGCATTGGGCTGCACTTACAGAAGACAATTATCTGTTCCTGGTGTGTGTTGTTTCCCTGAGACAGCATTTCCTGATTTTCCAGTCCTTAAGGACAGTTAGAACACCCAAAGGGCAGCTGTTTGCAAACCTGTTCAGTGCGTATATACGGGACCCATATTGGATGCTCTGTAGAAGTTAGGGACCATGTGTCTCCTCTGAGTCTACAACACCAAGAATTTGCTAATACACATTTATTAAATTAATCAGAATCAATATATGAACGCGGATTTCTCTGTTCCTAAATTAGCCAGGGGCATAATTCACCATGACCTGTGTTCCTTTCAGGAATTCATTTAATATTTACTTGTTTGCAACATGCCAGGTACTGGACTTGGAGAATTTAAGGAGTGAAAATGAGTAAGAGGTAATCATGACACTGAGAGAAGAAAGCTGTGTTAGGGGAGGTGTGGGCAAGGCTAACTCCTAGCCCCTTGGCAAGGTCAAAGCTAGTCTGTCTGTTTACAGGTAAGGTTTTTGTTGATTGGTCAGCAGAAGAGAGTGTGTAATCTGGCTGGTGGGGAGGGGCAGCTGCTAAGATCTGAAGGAGTTCATTAGCACCTGTAGGCCAACAGGGGTAATGAACACAAACTTTCAGCATTTGATTTAAAGCTATGCAACCCTGCCACTAGCACCTTTTGGCTGACTCTCTGATACCTTACATACTGGCCCCATCCTCTTGCCTTCTTGTTCCTGCTACTGGTGGTCTCCTTTCCAGGCTCTTCAAGCTTGTCCCCCCACCCCACCCCCAATCTGTCCCAAGTCCTCCTGCCCAGCACCCATCCATAGCCAGTCATATCGGTATAGCATCTTTTGTCCTCAGGGCATATTTCAGAAGCCTGGAGCCTCTTGGCACACTTACACCCCAGTTGGAGGGAGGTACAGAGAAAGGTCCCAGGGCGGGGGGCGGGGGGGGGAGGCTACAGTTTGAATTGTAGCCCCATCTGTCAGAGCTGTGCAAATTTGGGAAAACCATACAATATCTTTGTCTGTAAAATGAGGATAATAATGCCTGTCTTGAAAAGGATTGAATGAGATGATAGTGTGAGTTTGTAAGCAGTAAAAATCTGACTGAAACGTAAGGGTCTCACCTCAGCTCTTAGGACGACGGTGTGGCCTGAAGCTCCACACCTGTGCACGGTCCTCTTTCAGTTCTGATCATCATCAAATGACTGAAAGTTGTTGAAACCTGCAAACTCTGATTGCCTATTGGCTATTTCCCCAGGGATGATCCACAGCTACTCTTTGGATCATCCTGGCTTACTTCTAGTTGTTGCCTAAGACTTAACAGGAGCACTAACTTCTCTTGCAAGCATTTCCTGGTATTTCCCTCTCCCTTTGCCTAATTAAAGACTGAATCCCACACTCCTCCGGGGCATGCTGATGGCTCCCAAAGCATGCCTCTATTAAAGCACGCACGTAGCACTGATTTTCTGAGCTCTTCCCCTCTATGAATCCCATGATGGTGGAGGCCACATCTTTCACTTCTAGATCTTCATTACACAGTAGGTCCTAAGTAAATATTTCTGGAGCAAATGAATGAATGGAATTCTGGACTCATCTCTAATGTGTACATTTTCTGCTTTCTTTCAAGAGACTGTCAATATAAAATGACCCAGGAATTCCATTCTCCAAAGTAGGATTGCATATCTTCATAGTAGATGCTGCCTAGTGATGGCTCCTGTACAATAAGATGAAGGGAAGGAAGCCCAGGCATGGTGGTTTCCCTTACACACTCCTTTATTACAATATTCCTCTATTGCACGTTTGGATTCTATGGAGAAGCAGACAACCATGGTATAAACAAAACTCATAAAAAATCGGTGCTATATCACCTTAAAGGATTCACTTTAGAATGGTTGGAAAGTAGACACTTCACAGGATGTGTATCTAATGTAATATTTGAATGCCTGGACTTTGGAGTCCAATAGACATGAACTCAAACCTTAGCTGTTTCCCATCAATTACATGATCTTAGGCTACTTTCTTAAACTTGCTGGGCCTCATTTTCCTCAGCTTTACAGGCTTTGTATGCTTCACACATTTGTGCTGAGGGTTAAAAGAGATAATGCATTCCAGCAATTAGCACAGTCTCTGGCACCTGGGAAATGCCCAGTATCTGCCACTTCTTGCTTTGGTATCATTGTTTTCATTATCAGGAAGTCACCCCTTTCATCCTCCTGTCAGCTGTCCCTGAACATCTCTCCAGTTCTATGGATGTCAAGGGCATCATACTCCATAAGACTTTCAGTGTCTCTGACAGCATTTGTAGATTTGTGTCTGTTTGTGGATAGAGTTATTTATTTAAAAAAAATCAAAATTCCTTACCCCTCATCAAACCAATAATGTCTCTACAAGTATTCAATCACATCTCAGTTTCTTATGAACAAAGCAATTCCAAACATTTATTCTTTTCTTCTCTTCAGTGTCCAGCCACCTGGCTGGTGCATCTTGCCCTCCACAGCGACATGTACTCTGCAGGAGAACCATGTTCTACCATCTAGGTAATTTCTACGCATATCTTTTGCCTTTCTGATCAGGCCTGTTTCCATGGAAACAGAAAAATTTACTCCCTTTTCCTGACTTCCTACTCTTGCAGGGCATATGGGTCAGGGGAAGGAATTCCTATTTCATTTTTCTTGATGTGATTAGATAGCCAGGCTATGGTGCATTACCGAATTTAAGTGGCTCCACTGTATCTGTTTCCAAAACAAACCTATTCACAGATGTGGACCACATCTTGGTCTCCCTACAGCAGCCATAAAACCAACTATACACCTTTCAGGTGCTCAGAAATGTACAGGTGAGTTAATGAGTGAGTGAATAAACAATTAAGAAAGCCAGTTATGTCAGTTGTCCTAACCATGAGTTGCACTGGTGCTGGACATCAGGGGGAAAACCCTTAAGCTTCTCTGGAAAACACTTTTTCATTCTGTGTCATACCACAGAGAAGGAGAAGAGGAAGAGAAAGAAGGACCTAGATAATTAAAGAGTTTATACAATTCCAGTTAGATGTGTGTTTTACCTTACAGCTTTTGAGGTATCTTCATGCTCATTTTTAACACTCTATTTTTATTAGACAACTACATAGTGTTTGTAGCAATGTGGCTACAAATTGAATAGGACAAAGTTTCTGCCCTAGTTCACAGTAATCCTGAAAAATATAAAAGGCCTATATTTGGATTATGCTCCATGTATGATGAGCAGACTGAAACTTGCTCAGCTGGGAAGATGACTTGTCTAAGAGCACATAGCTGGTCAGTACGGGAATGGGACTAGAATCCAGCGTTGCATTCCCTGCCTATACCAAGCTACCTCCTTTATGCCTCGGTTAAGTCAAGCAATGTTCAAGCTACTTGTGAACTGTAATAAATGTCACAAAATATGTGTACAAGGCAAGAAGACTTTGTGTATATTTAGTAACTCAAATACTGTGAACTTTGTTTTTCTAATATAGTTTACTGCCAGAATCTGAAAAGGGAGCATTAGATGACATTTATAATCCATATCTACACAACCAAGAACTAACAGCATTCATCCCAGAATGCAATAAACATTACACCAAGCTTCTTGTACGTGGTTACTAGCTATTTGGTTATCACGTAATTAAGCAAACCAATTTCAATACTAATATTTAGATTTGAACTATGAACCCTACTCAAATTAAAAAGCAATACTTTGCTGAATCCTGAACCAATAGCAAATACTGATTACTACACCAGAATCAGAAGCTAAATTCCACCAAACCACCAGTGAGTCATTTCAAACAGGAGTTAAATTGGAAAATACTGGACTTAAAAATCAAAATAGTGTTCAGAATTAAATGTCAATCTTTCCAACATTATACTCAGATACAGTCCCTATAATTGATGAAGCAGTCAACAGAAGGAGGGAGGACGGGCGCCTGTTCACGTGCCGTAATACTGGCCAACCCTGCGGCCAAGTTCGCCAAAGCCAACAAACTTGACCTTGTTATTTGGAAACGAATATGCAGTGAAAAAAAATTTAAATAAAAAGCAAGACACTCATCGTTCAATGGGAGCCATTTTGTAAAGAACAGCTGTGAAAGCAAATTTCACGTCTCCCTCTGTTGCAATCCCAAGTAACTGAGAGTACTGCTCTGCCACTTCTATTTTTGTAATGTCACACGCCCACAGAGAGTTCACAGGCACGCTAGCTGCAGGAAAGATTGGTTCTCCCTTTTGTACCACCACCCTTGAGAGGCAGGGAATTTGCTGCTAAGGAAAGCTAATAAACATAGTAACCAGAAAAAGGAACCAGAGGCAATCAATAGATCAATCAGTCAGGTTACTGAATTCATTTCACTCATGTCAGAGCTTGAACTGTTTGTTGAGGATGTGGTGGGGAGAGTTAGGAACTGGAACAGGAAATAAGTGGAATTTGAGATGGAGGTAGAACTGAGTGGGGTTAAGGGAGTGACCTGCTGCATTAGCTGGCAAAATCCTTCTGGTTGTTTCCTTTCTTTCACTTCCAACAGACTTGGGACCAATCCACTGAAACTGCTTTTTCCAGGATCCCAACTTGAAAAGTGAAATTTCCCAATTAGAAGTGGTTGAGCCTACAGTGTGTATATATATTTGATTCTTCACCCAGGTGTACAGCGTGGCCCCTCTGTACTTGTGTCCAGCCTAGTTCTAAGCAGTGGAAACATGACTGAGCATTTAAATTAGACACAACCCCTGCTCTTGTAGGCCTTATATTACAATAAGCCAATAGAAGCTAAAGCATGTCATAATTTGGGTCTAAGCTCAGAACTGCAACACTGTCACTTCTGATGCATTCCACAAGGTGAAACGACTTACAAGATCAGCCCAGATTCAAAGAGTGGAGAAATAGTTGCAAAATCATGTTGCAAAGGAGATACAGTGAAAAAAAATTACAGCCTTTTTTGCCATGAATCTACCAGAGTTGGATCCCTTCCCTGCCCCCACCAGAAGCAGCTCTTAAGATAAGGAATTGATTGCAAGTAATTGATTCAAGAGGTGATTCTAAGGAAAGAGTAGGGAAGTAGGATAGGGTAAGGAGGAAAATCTATTCAGGGTTTATTCATAAGAGGGTTCTCACTGCAGAAAACTGAGTTCAATCCCACTGGAAACCTCTGGGACCCTGTACAGAAACTTTGTCAGAGTCACCCCATCAGAGGAGAGGGAAGATAGGGCATGTATGCACCAGTTCCCGTATCATTGGCTGAGGGCTCCTTCTGGAGACATTGACTTCTAGCCTTTCTCTAGGAAGGACTAGAGGGACTTCTAGCCTTCCTCTAGCTAGCCAAGTTTGCTTCCTTTTTTTTTTCTTTTCTTTCTTTTTTTTCCTTTCCTTTTCTTTCTTTCTTTTTTTTTTTTTTAAAGCTTGCTTCTTTGAGAGAGAATCAGAGGTGGTTATACTAAAGGACCTGAATGGTGAGTGAGTGCCATGAGACAGGAGTCAAGCACCAACGGGGAAGTGTGAATGGAGAAATGGCCACAGGATGTGGCCATCTGATGGCTGGTGGGGATCTGGACATGAACAGTTTCATTGGGGTGGTGGGAATAGATGCTTGTTTGAGTTGGGATCAAGAGAGAAGAGGTGTAGAAATAAAGGGTGAGAATCTATTTAGCAGACTTCCACAGTGAAAATAGTAAAACAATGAATGAGGTACAAACGGGAGGGGGCAGTAAGACCAAGGGAAGGTGTAATTTTTTATTGAGGCATATATTGTAGGCCAATTGTATGCATACGGAATGATTCAATAGAGGAAAAAAAATGTGACAATACTTGATAAGATTGGGCATCTGTGAGATTCTGCTTGCTTTCTTGGGATCCCACCTCGGATAATGTTAAAAAGCCTAAACTAGCCCAGGAGTACATAAGGAGGGGGTCAGACCAGAGCACTGATGAAAGGGAGGTCTCCTTGAAGAAAGACGCTGCAACATGACAGTAAGAATCAGTAGCTGTTATTCTACTCCTTCCCCAAAGGACTAATGCTGTTTAGCAAGATAAATATAAAATGGGGAAAGGGGACTGTCCAGATCTTCTGACAACTTCAGATTAAGGTCCAATCTGACATGGGTGTCATGAAACCACAAACACTACTATGATACCTTGTTAGATTTGGGATTCATGGATGCCAGGTGATTAATGGAGTCCAAGTTAAAGTCCATCTCACAGTGAGTTCAGTGGGTCTATGGACCCATCTGTGGTCATTTCCTTGGTTCCTAATTGCATAATAAGATTGGATATACATAGCTTCTGGCAGAACTTTATATTTATTTCCTGACCCGTGGAGTAAGAGTCATAATAATAGACAAGACCAAGCTGAAGAACCTTAAACTTTCTCTTTTCCTCCACCAAGACAATAAGTCAGAAGTGATATTGCATCCCAAAGAGAATGTCTGATATTAGTGCCACCCTCAAAAATTTAAAAGAACAGAAGTGGTGGTTCTCATCATATCCCTATTTAATTTAACCATATGGCCTTTGCAAAAACCAGATGGATCATACTGCTGATGAGGTGTTATCATAAACTTAACCAAGTGATAGTCCCAATTACAATTGTTCTGGATGTGATATTTCTACTAGGTTTGGAACTAGGTCAACATAGCCTTTGTACTTTGTATGTAGTTACTGACTTGGCAAATTCATTCTTTTCTATGTCTATCAAAACAAAGGGATCAAAGGCAGTTTCCAAGAACACATAACTTCATGCATTTACCATCTTTATTTCATCTGAGTTCTGTTACAATATAGTCCAACTGTTTTTTGATGATCTGGACATTTCACAGAAAATTGTGCTGGTCTACTATATTGTTAGCATCATGTTAGTCAGACCTGGGTAGCTGGAAATGGCAAGTGTTCTCTATGCTCTTGTAAGATGTGTCCATTCTGGGGGTTCCTGGGTGGCTCAGTGGGTTAAAGCCTCTGCATTCGACTTAAGTTATGATCTCAGGGTCCTGGGATTGAGCCCCGCATTGGGCTTTCTGCTAGGCAGGGAGACTGCTTCCTCCTTTTTCTCTGCCTGCCTCTCTGCCTACTTGTGATCTCTGTTAAATAAATAAAATCTTAAAAAAAAAAGATGTGTGCATTCTGGAAGTTGGGGTGAGGTGGGCAACCCACAGAGATTTAGTAAAGTTTCTAGGAGCTGTAAGGTCTGGAGCATGCTAGGGCATTCCTTTAAGGTAAAGGACGAGCTATTGCAGTTTGCATTTCCTACCACTAAGACAAAGGAATAGTGTTTGGTAAGCATCTTTGAAATTTGGAGATGATAATCATATCACATGCTTAAAAATCCTACTCTATCCTATTTTTTGGGTGACTCAGACAGCTGCAAGTTTTGGGTGGGTCCAGAACAAAAAATAGCTCTGCAGCAGGTTCAGGCTGCAGTAGGAGCATCTCTACTAATTGGTTCATATGATCCATGGACCTAATAGATATGGAAATACCCATAGTAGAAGAGGACAGTGTGTAGAATCTTGTGCAAACCTCCGTGGTAGAAGCACAGTGCAGAGCCCGAGGGTTCTAGAGCAAGGTAATGCCATCTGTATTGAAGAACTATTCACTCTCCAAAAAGCAGCTCTTGGCCTACTGTTGAGGCCAGATAAAGACTGCCTGACTATGGAGCTGCAAGAGATTATCAGATGACTGGAGCTACCCGTCATAGGGAGCAGGGATTTACCAGAGCCAACAAATTATAGGATTGGTGAGGCTCTTCAGTAATCTATCATTCAGTGAAAATTGTACATTTGGGATTGAGCCTAAGCAGGTCTGAAAAGCACAGGCAAGTTACACAAACATGTCTAGACACTATTGCTACATATCTCCATTGCACAAATGCCTTTCCCTCACCTCACATCTATGTGAACTAAAACATGTATTACTTAAAAACTATAACCCTACCAAAGAGCTGCCCTGGTGTAGAGTGGAGAGGAGAAATACTTTCAGTGGACAGAGTCCCATACACACACTTGGATATCACATTTGTGTGGAAAGGGAAATGGGACTAGGTAAGGCTCCACATAGCTCCTCGGACATTGACTAAGGCCTCGCCAGGACAGAGGTCAAGATGTGCAAGTCTGAAAGGTCAGAGGCAAGGAGTTGTGGAGAAGAATATATTAGAAGGAAACGTGGGAATGCACACAATGAGTCTTGGGGTCAGTAGCAGCAGCTCAGCCACTCGGTCACCCCCAGGCAGCAAAGTAAGAGGGAAAATGGACAAGTGGCTGTAGGCTCTACCATTCCTACACTATGTCACATCACCTAGTAACTGCCAGGCTGATAGAATGATGAGTGGTCTCTTGAAGGCACAGCTGAAGCATGAGCCCGGCACAGCTGAGACACTTCATAGGATTGGAATGGAGCATGGTCATTTGGGATACAGTATATGCTTTGAGTCATCATATGGCCATTGTAGGATACATTATCTATGATAGCTAGACTAGATGAGCCTGGGAGCCAACAGTTAAGAAGGAATGCGCTCTCATATAATCACTACCGGTAGCCCACTTGGGGAAATACTTGCTTCCTAACTCTATACTTTCAGATTCATTTTGATTAGAGGTTCTGGATTCCATGGAAGGGAACCCAGGGTTTATAGCAAGATTTCCATTAAGTCCTTTAAATACAAAGCTATCATTTTGGGCTCCTACTGTCAATGTACAAGTAGGAAAAGGAAGGAATTATATTGGTGGACATAACCAACCTTGACTGTCATCGAGACCTCTGGTTGCTGCTCAATAAAGACGGTGGAGAGGGGTATATCAAGAATTCAAGGATGACTTTTTTATGCTTCTGTGCCTAGTGATAACCATAAATGGATAGTTGTAGCAACCATGGCATGACTAAGGCACAATAAACAGTGGCTCAAACCTCTTGAGGGTAAATGTCAGGATTACGCATTGCATAAGCAAACTAAGCTAGCAGAAGTGTTGAATGAGGGCGAAGGAAATCTAAAGTGGATAGTGGAAGAGGGAAAGTGGAAGAGTATCTATTATGTCCCTTAGGAGAGATGGTGGCTTCTCCTACTCATCCACCTGTTGAAATTTGCTTTATTTTAAAGGAAATACACCTTAACATATTAGTTCTACCTTGAAGATTGAGTTACCAGAATAAACTTAAATGGGCCAGAAGCTGATCACAGCAGTGCAAGTGTTGATGCTTCCTCCAAGGACTTCTGTTGACATTCACTGTTCCCTTACACACAGGTGGTTATGTATCAAAGAAACTTGTGGCGCTTTTCCTGAGTTCTCATCCTCTATTCAAAGAAGGTTGTCTGGTCTATGTTCAAGACTGCCCTGAAGAGCTAAAAAGTTAATTTCCTCAAAAGGAGACCTCAGCTAATGTCAGGTGTGTGTTAGTTAAATAAATAACCAATTCAGCCCACCTTCAGATGGGACACACTGAAGTAGATTAAATATAGTCTTCTGGAGGCCCATCAGTGGAGTCAAGCCCAAGGTGCCCACAGGCTAGCTTGCTCATTAATGTCACCCATATTGGCTTTCTTCCCTTCCTCAGTCCCAGTGTTTTCCTCTATTGTTACAGAATCCTAACATCTCAAGGATTGGGTGTCTTGAGCAGACCAGGACAAACGTCGTTTCCTTGATAATTTAAAAAAAAAGGTGCTATTATAATCTTAAAATATTATTCCCCCAAAGAGTCTTATAATTAAGAAAATGACACTAGGTTTATGTTTTTAAAGTTAAATAATTACTTCTCCATGAAAAATAATCAAAGGAAGATCAGTTGTAAATTACTGTAGTAGCCCGCGCAGGAGATGATGGTGGTCTGGTTCAGGGTTTTAGCAGTAGAGATACATTTGCTTATCAGTTTCAGAAATGGGTCTGGACTCTGGGTCTTCTAAACAGAAGCCTGAAACTTGACTGTGATAAGATTGTCTCAGTGCTACAAGCTTATGCTAAGGAAATTGTTTAAAATTGATTTGCCCAATCAGGGATGGATTTTAAAACACAGACCTCTTTAGAACTGTGTTCCAACTAGTTGGGTTAAATTTTAAGTACAGTAATAAAAATATAAAATTATAAGAAGCCCATGTTATCCAAAGTGTTTCTCAGGTCTTTGAAATGTCATTGCCGTAATTACTATGATGGTGAGATAGAACATAATGGTTCAGGGAGGTGGAGACCTCTGCATGTTGCTGAGGACCCTATTTCTGCAGGACTCACCTGGTTCTGCCCACCTGGGCCACAGCACCCACCCACCTGGAGTAACATGCTCTGGGGTGGCAGTTCTCAACCCTGGCTGTCCAGTGAATATCACCCAGGGAGTTTTTATGCATTATTGAGTGCCCTGCAGAGTTTTAGTTTATGTGAAGTTTATCTGTAAATGTTTACTGTATTAGGAGTTGAAACAAAGAAATGTGCTAATATGTATTTTAATTTATTTAAAAATAATAAATGCATTATGTGTTACCATTAAAAAAAAAAGTCAAGAAAGCGGAGACTGGCTACCTGGATTCAAGTCTATAATCCTACCCTTAAACAGACCACTTAAATTCTCTATGCCTGAATTCTCTCATTCATAGACTGGAGATAATAGGATCTACCTCATAGGTTTATTGAAGATTAAGGGAGATTATCAATAACAACAATGAACAAATCAATATAGTAAGATATCCTACAGATACTAACAAAGGAATATTATCAACTTTATGTCAACATATTTAAAAATTTAGATGAAGTAGACAAAGTCCTCAAAAAAAATAATCTCTCATCGGGCAGCTGGGTGGCTCAGTGGGTTGGGCCTCTGCCTTCTGCTGGGTCGTGATCTCGGGGTTCTGGGATCGAGCCCCACGTCAGGCTCTCTGCTCGTCAGGGAGCCTGCTTCCCCCTCCCCATCTGCCTGCCTCTCTAACTACTTGTGATCTCTCTCTCTGTGTCAAATAAATAAATAAAATCTTAAAAAAAAACTCTCATCAAAACTGATTCAAGAAGAAAAAGGAATAAATAGTACTATAACCATTAATAAACTCAAGTCAACCAAACTCTCCCCAGAAAGAAAGCTCAAGGCCATTTAGTTTTACCAGATGGTTCTACAGAATATTCAAAAAAAAAAAGAATTTACAGTTTTCCCAGACCCTTTAGAGAAAGAACATATTCCCCAATTCAGCTTATGATTTGAACAAAACTTTGATACTGAAATTCGATAAAGATAATAAAATAAGAGAAAAAAATCACAAGTTGATCTATAACTTAATGCAAATAGTGTAAACAAGATATTAGCAAATGTAACCTAGCAATTTTTTTAAAAAAAGAAGGATAAATCATGGCCAAACTGGATTTACCCCAGGAATTCAAGATTGTTTCAACATAAGAAAATCTATTGTTGTGATTAATCATATTCACAGATTAAATAAAAAGTCCATATAAAGGATGTTGATAGATGCAGAAAAGTGCTTGGCTAGTTTCAATATTCATTCGTAATAAAATACTACAACAGACTGCAAATAGAATAGAATTCCCTTTACTTGCTAAGTGGAAAAAACCTACATCAAATATATATATTTTTTTACTTTGTTTGGGTTTATTTTGCCATTCTTTTTCTAGTTTCCTAGATTGATGCTTAAATAATTGTTTTTGTGCCTTTCTCTTATCTTATACATTCATCTTGAGAATATAAGTTTTCCTCTAATCATGTCTCTAACTGCCTCCCATGAATGTAAGCAGTGTTTTCATTATTATTCATTTTAAAATATTTTCAAGCCTCCATAATGATTTCCTCTTTGATTCATTAGTGATATGGAAATATATGTTTTTACTTCATAATAAAGATTTTTCTAGTCTTCTTTTCTTTAAAGTTGCTTTCTACATCATTGCTAGAATATACTCCCTATGCTTGTAAAGTATGTCAATACCTTGCTTTATGGTCAAATATACATGAACAAATTTTGTAACTGTTCTATGTGTGCTTCAAAAAATGTGTATTCTACTTTTTTATATTAGCCACACTACTTTTAAAAGTTTCCTTTGGATACTTATGTATTTTAAATTCTTCTTTTTGCTTTTTTGAACTTATTAACACTATTGTTTTATGATCTGTGTCTGATAGTTGTGGTATCTGAAATCATTGTGGACTCTGTTTTCTGCTGACAATCGATCATGGTGTCTTATCTCCTTGTGTACTTGCCTCTCTTTGATCGTATTTGAAAAAACAGAAAAGTTATGCATATACTTTGAGGCCTGGGATGGTTGTGACTTCCTTTAGACTGACGTTTTATTCTTCTCTACAGTTGTGTGTGGGCCCCTAGTTTGAGACCACCTGAATGAAAGTTTAGGTCTTGAGGTTCCCTGGACTATTTAAAGGAAGAGAACATGGGCTGTTAGTGTGAATGCTGGCTTGCTTCTGATCTGCTTTGACCCTACGGCTGAAGATCTTTAGTATCCTAGCTTTAAACAGGTAGGGATGTATCAGACTTCCCTCTTCTAGTAGGCTCTGGACTTTGACTTGGGTTCCCCTTGCCCTGGGATTCTGCTTTTCACTTGCTCTCTCTGGATCAACAAATGCCCTCACAGCAAAGTTTTAAGTATTTTTTTTTCCTATTTGATATGGCTTTTTCACTTGTTCTCAGCAGGAGGGTTTGTTCACATTATCTTACCATTACTGGAAGCAGAAGATACCAATTGAAAAAATGTTTTATGTCCCAAATTTCAGTATTTATCACATCAGTAAAAGAGTAATAATAACAATAACAATAGCAATGATGATAATAATAATATCAATCCACTCTTTTCTTATAAATATTAAGCAAGATGAAGATGGTAAAAATATGTTGTCATTTTTTTCACTCTACTGGCATTTAAGCTCTTTCAGAAACAGACTCTAAATTGAAGTCACTATAAATTCTCTTAACAAAAACCACAAATAATATGCTCAAGCTCTCTTTTTCTGTTTACTTTAAGGATTTGTTCTGTTTTAGAATTCTCAAATAGTGAGAAATGTTTTCTTAACAAAAGAACTCAATTTTATTGCCATACATAAATGAACAAAGTAGAGAGGATTTCTAAGTGATAACTGAAATATACACTTCCTACATGAAGGGAGTAATTTTTCATTCTGTTTATGAGAGTGGCTTAAACTGCATGATTTAATTTTACCTTTCTTAAAAATAAAAACAAGTCCAGTGGAATCCCAAAGTAGCAGATATATCCAAAGTTAAAAATCTTTAAATTACTCCAAAAACTAGTGGGTCCATGAAAATAAGTTGAACTCAAAAAAACTCTGAAAATGGTCCAGTTTATTCCCAAAACCTTCCTGGGAAAGAAGTGAGAAATGGATCTGTTTAATTTCAAGTCTAAAAACATACCCCACTTTATTGAGCTTATTACACCATTAGGTTGCACATTACGGAGCCAAAATAACAAAATTACAAATTGTGCTTTGCACCTAAACCAAAGCAGATGAAATTTCTTAAAATTTATCAGTTATTCCATAAAGAATGCTACTCTGAGACCCACTAAGACTTTCTTCATACCAGACTATTACAGTGATTTTGTGTCTAAGCAACTGTGACTTTTAAGAAATATATATAACATGGTCCCAAACCCAGCCACTTTCAATTTTATCAAAGCCCTTATTTTTATATGCCTTGAATGCATTAAGTTGCTGACTTTGGATTCATTCTGATTGTTCATGACACTTTTTTTAGTCTGTTGCTAAAATGTGGTATCATCATTTCTTGTGAACAGAGACCCGGAGACATCATACAAAACTCTCTTTCTAAACCTAGATCGGCTCTAAAAAAATCTTAATTCACCTACAATATCAAAAACAGAACAACAAAACCAAAGTTCTCTATCACTTTGAAGTGAAGAATTATGTTAAAGATAATTTTATTGACAGGATAAAGTGTTTCATCTGTATTCCCAACTCTCTTTACCACTTTCCAAACCTGTTCACAGAATCTCAGCCAGGTATTTTCCACTCCTCTCCTGTAGCAAATCCCAAGCTCTTGACAGCGTTACAGGAAAGACTGTATCTACCAAGCTTGTATTGCAATGTGAAGGTTTCACATGTAAACTTTAGGTGAATATATATACAACAAATAACAGTGGACACTCAAGCAGGCTTGCCTAATGATACTAATCTTTTTATACTTTTTCTCTTGAAAAGTAAGGTAAAACACTCATTATGTACAGGCTAGGAAAGGGAAAGGGACACAAAATCAATCAGATATCCCCCCCATGTAATCTTTGGTGGTGGTCATTTGGCCAGTCTAGGAAATCTTCAAAGCAGTAGTTTTGGTCATCTTCTGATTTTCCCTTGGGAGTCTTCCCATAGTCAGTGCTGCTTCTACTTCCTACGTTCCCTAACCAGGTATCTGGTATTATTTCCAATGTTACATTTCACTTCACAGAAAGCACTTTCTGCTTCCTCTTAACTGAAAGATTCTTTCTGACTTATAATGTAAATACAAGGAGTCCTCACTTTGCACAGTTCTAATATGTATGAATTTCAGTTATCACTGTGTTAAATATGACTAATTGCATCAAGCTGAAACTTTGCTACTTGCTCTTCAGTCCAAAGATCACCACATAAAAGATGTGAGTCATGATCAGTGACCACCATGTCAACCCCTTTAGAGTCTGCCAATGACTGGTCCCTGCATCTGTTATCAGGTCATGCACAGACGGCAAAGTGTGTGGTTGTGTGGCCTCCTTGTCTCCCCGGGATAAACCCACATGACGTTTTACAGAAATGAAGAATCAAAAGAGAGACTAAGCCAACAAAGATGAATGTATAGCTAATAAAAAAAAAAAGTGGAGACATTGGGAGTGAAACTCAAATTGTAAGTAAGTGGAGTTATAGAAGAAATAGTTGATTGTGGGAAATGTAGACGCTGCCCCTACTGGAGAGACTCTAGACATGCAGTCAGATGAGCTTCAGGAAGATGAACTTAACACACAAAAATTAGAAAATTAGCTATAATGGAAAGGATAAAGATGTTCTGGCGAATTGACACCACCACCACTGACAACAGAAATTTGTATTTATAGAACTCTCAGATTTTTCATGACATTGAAGATTCAAAAGATAGAATGTTGGAGGTTAATACAAACTTAGGAAGGAATATGGCAACCAGCCAAGGCACAGCAAAGATCCTGGCTCCATGGAGTAAGTTAAGTGGCAAGAAGAGGAAGACAGACACTGTTCAGAGTCCTCTTAATAAACATTTTACCAAAAAATCAAATTCTTTATTTCAATGTTTCTAATGTTTTATTTATTTATTTTTATTATTATGTTCACTTAACCTATAGTACATCATTAGTTTTTGTTCAACGATTCATTAGTTGCGTATAACACCCAGTTTTCTATGGCCCAATCTTGTCTAATATGTTCAGTTACAATGTACTAAATAGATACTAGTTTTGTTTTGTTTTGTTTTTCATTTTCTTGCATATTTATAACCAATAGAAAGGGAGTTCTTAATATTTGGGTAAGTGAACATCTTATCCCTTCTATGATGGAATAGTCAGTTGCATGTTAAAAGCTCATAGTTAGGCAATGCTTGGGTGGCTCAGTCACTTAAGCATCTGACTCTTGATATTAGTTCAGTTCATGATCTCAGGGACTTGAAATCAGCCCTGAGTCAGGCTATGTACTCAGCAGGGAGCTGCCTGAGTACTTCTCAGAGAAAGAGCCCACTCTCTCTCTGCCTTTCCCCCAACTCACAAGCTCTCTCTCTCTGTTTTTCTCTTTATCAAATAAATAAATAAATCTTAAAAAAAAAGCCCATGGTTAGTACCATTAAGTAATAGTTTAGGTCACCCTAAAGCAAAGACAACAAAATTTACAACTTCAGGATTGTGCCACCTGAACTGGACTGCAAAAACAACCATCATACTATTTTAATTCAGTTAAGCTGAACGATCTATACTCTTACTGATTTCATTTCTAACCCTCCAGCTTCACCTCTCTTTCCTTCTCTCTTTTCACTCAGGCTCACTGGTCTTTCTTTAAAGGAATTAATAGTTGGGGCACCCGCATGACTCAGCCAGTTGAGTGCCTGACTTGTGACTTGGGCTCAGGTCATGATCTTGGGGCTGTGGGATTGGGCCCCACATGGGGCTCTGCACTCATCAGGGAGTCTGCTTGAGATTCTCTTTTCCTCTCTCTCTCTCTGTCCCTCTCCCCACCAGTGCTCTCATTTTCTCTCAAATAAATAAATAAATCTTTAAAAAAATCTAATAGCAGATGTATGAAAGTATAAGGAGTGTTATAATGAACTCCATGTACTCACTGCCCAACTTGAAACAAAAAGCAGAATTATAATATAGTTGAAGCCCTTAGCTTTCCCCTCCTAGACTGCATCTCCTTCTATCATTCCTGGCACACAAACCAAAACCATGATCTCATACTCTATGTTCATTGTTTCCATTAATTTTGTTATCCTTATTCTTTAGCAATCAATCATTTCCTTGATTCTTGAACCTTTTCTGCTTCCCACTACTTTAATACAAATTTCTTTAAAACATATTCTTTTCTTTGCTTAGGTGTTCCCTACCCCAGTTACCACCTGCCTTTTTTAAGGTCTCAACTACTCATCACTTTCTCTGGGAAGCATCCTTTATCGTCTCACTAGGCCAGGTCCTGCATTGCAAGTTCTCAGGGCACTCCACATCTCCCCTCTATGCTGGTGTCTCAAGTGTGATTTCACTATTATTTGTGTGGTTTTTCTATTAATAAATGTCTCCACTATGATCCTGATGGCAAGAATCATGTCTGTGTTCACTCAGTACTCTATCCCCGGCACTGAGTTCAGTGGCCAGTACATAGAAGACACTCAATCCTGATTAAATAAATGTGGGTAAGACGTTCCTTAATGTTAGTCATTTTGGGAATCTCTTATAAGTATTTGAAAGATCAAATCCCTCTGGCCACAAATTGCAGACCCTCACCCCCCCCAAAAAAGGTTTGTAAAACCATATACCAATATGACCAATGGAAACCCTGCACACAGATCCCCGAGGTAATGGAATTTATTCCACTAAAGAAAACTGGAAAAATTCAAGCAGTTTCTAAAGCTAATTTTCTTTCTTCTGAAGCCAAATTTATAGATTAAGAAGTTTTTTTCTGTAAAAAGATGGCACAGGCACCCCCGCATGACCCAAGGGTGATGATGATTTCAGTAGAACTTAAAAGAAATGGAAGGGGTGCCTGGTAGAGAAAAGGAAAGTGACCTAGGAGACTCATCAGAGGCCTGCAGGATTAGGAAATCTTTTAGTGGGTAGCAAAAATGAGGCCATGTAAAGGATTCTTGCTCAACAGCATGCATTTTTAATGAGACTGCTTTGTACTTTCTAGCCCTTCTCACCCAAGGACCTCAACTCCAGTCTTCTCACAGCTTTCTCTCCCTGCCCCTGTCATGTCTACATACGTTTGCTCATTAATCAGCACTAACCCTTCTGAAAGAAGCAGCTCCAAAATATTGTTATCCCAGTTCATGTTAATTACTGGGATGGTCCCACAGAATCCTGAGGGAAGTCAGAGTTCTCTGTCCATGAAAGTGCCTCTGCAGAGGCTAATATTAGGATTTTAAAATACCTCCTTTTGAGATCCAACATGCTTGGCCTGAACAAATCCTGTAAAGAATGTTTCCATGTAGAGGGCAATGCATTTCTTATACAAAATTCTCTTGGGTTCCATTGGCTTAGATTTGGGGCCTTGCAGGTGTAGAGAGAAAAGTTTCTGTAGTGTTAAAGTAGGTGTTCTAAGTTTCAGGTTTATGAATGAACTGGGATGGGGGATGGAGGAGGGGGAAGCAGACCTCCACAAAACAGTAGGTGTATTTTTAAGTACACCAGTAGCATAGTGGCTAGTACATTTTTTTCTATAGCAAGAATGATAGCCTTTATTAGACCCTTAAAGAAGTTCATAGCTTCAAAAAGAACCTTATGATTGGGCTGATGACTTAACTGCCAAGCTAATCCCTAAACTTGATTGGCCAAATTGTCTTAGATATTGCTACATGCTGACAGTGAAGCAGCTGTCTCATGACAGAGGGGTGATTATATTCTCCATCGTTGCTGTAACAGGTTTCCCGAGATGGCCATAGATGTTTTACACTAAGGAATACAGCATATTATATACAGAAATGCCAAAGAAACCTGGACCTTAGAATCAATGCAGACAATGACATTAATTGGACAAGGAGTCTCTGAGATACATTTTGCCAAAATGGTGCCCTTCCCAGGATGCCCTCTCTGTTAGAAGGCAAGGAAATCAGGGCAAATTGGAACCAGAGAGAGGTTGGATCCTGCTTCCACAAGCTCAAGGGGGTCATGAGTCACACATCTCTTCTCAGCAAGGTGCTTCAAGACATCACCTTGGCAACTTGACACCGTCCATGGTGGGAGTATCTACGCTGTGGAAAACAACAAACATTACAAATCAGGGCCTTTATTCTCAGATATCATCATTAAACATCTACCAACACACCACTGACTGTTCCCATTTGTGAAAGTGGGCAGGGACTGGTTGTCTTGGGGCCACACCTGTACACTCCATGGAGGCCTTGGGAGACCTTGAGTATAGAAAATATAAGGTTCCTTTCCATAATTATAAAACAAAAGCTATGCTAAGTGATTAAAAATACACATATACCAAATTTAAAGGCTTTTTAAACATTTTGAATGCAAAATTATGAATATGTTTATGAAAATGGAAGTCTGCACCATTATCTACTATCCCTATGTTGATGGTTCTCTAAGCTCATGCTTCATCTGTGTGTTAAATATCCAGCACAGCTGTGAACGCAGATGGAATTTTATTTTGCTTTCTCAAACAAGAAGCATATTCTTTACTGCGCCAATGACCACAGGCCTGCATTTTCCAAGGTTTCCCAAACAAGGTGGTGTTTTTTGTGTGTGTTTTTGGTTTTGGTTTTGGTTTTTTGCTACTGTCAGAAGCTCCTGACTGGTTAGGTTGCCAAACAGTAACAAAATGGCTTGGCTAATATAACCTGGATCAGTCTAAATGAGGCACCTTGGCTGAATTCCTGGAGTCAGTCTCCCAAGTCTGGAGGCAGCTATGTGCTAATGTCTCCTCCTGTGATTACAGCTGCCCTAGAAAATGCAGGGAAAAACCCAGGGAGAATAAACCATATTTCACTCTATTCTGACTTCACCAGTTCAGCCAGTGCATTGAGCCACCAGGGCAGCCCAGAGGCTAGCAGATGTCTGGAGGACTGAAATATATGAATCTCCAAATTACACTAGCAAACACATCTCAGATCTGTAATCAAACGTCTCCTCAATTATGGGCTATGTTAGTTTGTGTTTGATAGGAAGCAGATACCAGGACAGGATTAGAAGTCCAAGAAATTTATTGGGGGAGGCATCCAGGGAAGTTAGGCACCATCTTCAGCCCACAGTGCAGGTCTGGCAAATGTGGGAGGAGAAAGAGAAGAGAGGACAATTGGGCAAAGGAAAATTTGGACCATAGCACAATCCCATGTCAGGTTCAGCCCCGCTGATGGTGAGGCCTCCATCCATAAGAATCACCTACACGAATCCTGTGTCTCACCAGAACGGACCTGCCTTAAGGCCATTGTCCTGTTCAATCTTGCTGAGAGCAGCCCTCAGTGAGCATGGCCTCAAATGAACATGATCTCAAGAGAGCATGATGGTGGATTTGGAAGTCATTGGCTGTGCTGCTGGCCACTTATGTTCCTGCAGCAGGTCTCAGTGGTGCATTGTTATAGTCACCACAGGGGTCATTGCCATCCTTGTATGGATGGCTTGTCCATGAATTAGCTTATTTTATTTTTTTAATAGAAGGATCTGTGATAGAGATGAGGCTCCTGTGTATAGAAGTATGAGAAATATGAGGTCATTCAGTCATCACGAATATCATCCCAGACCTGCCACTCACCCAAGGAAAGGTTTGCACCTCAGACTAGAAGTAAGAACTGGCTAGATGTTCTTCCAAGACTATCTCTTTGTCGATTTTGGGTTGGGCTCATAATTTATAAAGTATCTAAGACACAATCTACAAGGACAGGAAACTGAGGACATTTGAGGAGATGTGAAGCCCAGAGCTTGGACAAAATGTGGATCCATCCTTGGGATTAAGAGTGTATACCTCTCTTCTCACATTGGAGGAGAATGGGTAGGAATGATGATGACTTTGTCCATCAGAAACCAGTGCTCAATATTTTACATATTCCTTATCTAACTCCCTCTTGACCCTCTAAAACATTAAGAAAGTCTTCTAGAAAATTCTAGTTCTTAAAATTCAAGAATTCAGAAAAGTGATCTTCGTTTACTCCTGGGACAGAGTTTTAGAAAAAAAGCCAATGCAATGATGGCCACAGTAATTAAAGATATAAAACCCATGGGATAGATGAAATTTAAGAATAGAGGTAGATTCACTTGGCCCAAATACCTTATCTTATTTTGGCAGTCTCCTATGAAGACTAAAACTTTGGAGAGTCTGCATTTTGTTTTAATAAGGGAGTTCAATTCCCTTAGACAGATTATAAAAACATATGCATAATAGTGAACCAAAGGCTCATTACACAACACTCCACACAGTGTTCCATAGCCACCATCACAGATTTAGGAACTTAACCAACCATTAACTCTTCCAAGCAACCTTGTGGAGGCTTTCTCTGATATTTCCAGAAGCTCAGTCCCATTGTCCCTCAAAGGCAGTGACTACCGTGGGCACTTTAGAAACTGAATGACCCCAGTCATTTCTTAGGCACATGTCACCCTACCTTGCTTTCCAGCAGGAATTGAAAAAGATATTCTCTCAGTTCTATTCACAGAAGTATCAGAAGGTCAGAAAAAGCAGTCTCTCCCTCTCTCTCTTTCTCTCTCTCTCACGAGTCCACTAGAAAATAAATGTTGAATAAATGAACAAAGGGATGATGCAATTAGGAGGCGAGAATTTCAACTAATTTCAACCTTACCTTCTAACATCCTTTATACCCAATCAAACAAGAACTGGATTTATACCTGGGCAATGGACAGTAGAGCTGAGATAATCCCAGATTTCTTCCCAAGCCTGTTCCAGGTAGTGGGAGACATAAGATGAGCACTTGATTTCTTCCATGCATTTGGGACTCTGATCCTTCTAACCGATGAATAATAATTCCTTACATCTGCTTAGTGTTTCATAGTTTTGAAAGCAACTTTATATGTTATCTTATCTAAGAATTACAACAGACTTACTTCTAAAACAGGAACTACTCACATCTCCATTATATCCAAAGAGGAAACTGAGGCTCAAAGAACTGAATTAACTTGTTGAAAGTCAAGCAGGCACAGAGTATTATAGCAGGAATAATGGTAAAGCAACAACAACAATCACTCGGTGAGTGCTTATTGTGTACTAAATACTGAGTATTTTATATAGATTACCTCTAATTATTAAAAGAATCCTGTAAGGAAGGTATTCATGGATTCGTTTTACATCCTTCAGAGGAAGCAGCAAAGTGCATTTCATATCTAGAGCCACAAGGAACATTAGTGGATTGACTTATTGGAAAGAGATAATATATATGTTGGCTGAATCCAAATCCATTAAACTTTTAGGAAGTGATTCAGAATTTCACAGAACTGCACTTGAGCAGCAAACACAAAATGGAAAGAATATTAACCTAATTCAGGAACAGTAGTTTTCTAGCTGTCTGAGCTGTTGTACTCAATTATAAATTTGGGGCCTTTATTTTTATTTTTGATTAAATCCCTCTCTATCAAAGTTGGACTAATCTTTAGGTGGAGTTGGATATGCCATAGTTTTCTCCAGGATCCCCAGAACCTTAAAAATCCTTCCCAACCAATCATTTTTAATTGATATTCCACAAGTTAACCTAGCCACCATGTTTATAGTCTGAGAACAATCTAATTAAAATAGAAGAAAATTTACAAGTGGTTCTCTTTTGACCTGCCACCTATCATTTATATCTTAGTGTGAATAAATATTTTGACCATAGGTTTTGATTAGACACGCATGCAGAAAAATAAAGTAACATGAGATGGGTTGGCAGAAAGAGGAGGACATTGATGCAGAAAGGAGGCAGGCTCATAGGAAATGTACTGCACACTTTTGACAGAGCCTATTGTATTTACTAGGAGTAAATCAGTGTACAGCCACACACAATCATTTCACTCATTATTCCCCATCTGCTTCATTGATTTCTCATACCTCTTCCACAAGCATCCCCTCTCTTTGCACACTCACACTCACATACACAGATAAAAGAAAAGACATTCTCCCACCATACCCCCAGGATATGATTCAGACACAAGGGAAAGTCTGTCCCTAGCATGGGTCCTTCTACAGTCTAAGAAAATAAAAATAGCAAATATGATAATAGCAATGAAGAAAACCAATAACATCCCAGGGGAAAAAAAATAAGAGAGAAAAAAATACTGACTACAAAAATGTTTTATTGCTAATATGGTTTACTAAAGTCCCTGCTGTCGTTCCTTTCCTTGGAAGGCTTAAATAGTACAGTCAACTAAACACTTGGGCGGTCTAAACACGATATAATTATTGGAAGAAGTGTCAGGGTCATAGATCGCTGGAGGCACTGTTATGTCTCCAAAACCAGAATGGTTGTAAGTTGTAGAGAAAATAAGCCAGGCATGTGAGTCTATTTGTATTCATGGACTGATGGTGTGGCTCTGTGCTTTAGGACATGACCCCCAGGAGTCCTTTTCTATTCTTCCTCAAATTTCATTCTTCAAAACACAGCTCACGTTCATGCTTTCCAGATGCAACCCTGGGTCTCTCAAACCTCATACCCTTCCTTCTCAGATTTCTGAGGGCTCATTTGACTGTAATAGAGCAGTGGCAATAAGACCGAGCTACTGTTCAGTGAGCACTTGATGTGGTTTTGTTTTCCAGAGACCAGCAAACAAGGCTGTATAGGCTAGCTACATTTTGGCAGTCTCTTGGCTCTATCACCACCGGACCTGATCCAGGTGCTCGGAGCAGCCTCCTTTGAAGCCTTACATCTGGCAGAATGGAGTGTGACCCATTGGTCAACACACAAAGAAACTTCAAGAAGGGCACCTAGGTAGCTCAGTCAGTTCAGCATCTGCCTTTGACTGAAGTCATGACCCCATGAAAAGGGGGAGGGGCAGAGGGAGAGGGAGAAGCGGACTCCCCACTGAGCCAAGATCCTGATGTGGGGCTTGATCCCAGGATGCTGAGATCGTGACCTGAGCTGAAGGCAAAGGCTTAACCAGTTGAGCTCTCAGGTGCACCTGGATTATCTTCTTCATAAGGCTTCATTTTAGCATTTAGGATCATCATTTCTGTCAGTAGGGAAGTGGAACATCCTAAGAGGAGATATTCTGGGACTTTATCCCCTTCAAAGTGAGACAGCCCTAAAAAGCAGAAAAAGCCCCCTTGCATCTATGAATAGCTACAACACAAGCTTTTCACTCCAAATTTGGAATTCCCAACCCGAGGGCTATGAAATGAGGTAACAAAGCCTCCTAGGCCTAATATTTAATAATTTGTCACCTTGTTTTTCATGAAAAAGGGGAAAAAGCCTGGTCACAGAATAATCACACCTATAGATTTCCAACATTCAGGAGACTCTCAGGAGGTGAGAGGCACAACTCTGACCTCCCTCCGCCTCCACTGGCAATGATCTCTCACCTGTGGCTCTTGAGGGCCCCCAAACTGAATGTGAGTGTCACTGCTTTCAAATGTTCTTTTCCAATTTGTTCTAAAACTTCCCCATGATGGGAAACCTGATCACTTGCCAGAGGCAGGGCCTGGCCACCTCTATCTTCAATAGTCAATGGGATAAGACTGATGCCAGAGTCTCCACATTCTGGCGTCCAGTTGCTGCTATCCTGCAAGCAACATACTTTTTAAAGATTCTGGACTTTTACACACACACACTCTGAAGAAAAGAATCCTTTGGATTTTTGCTTCAAGCCGGTGACATCTTTGATGGTGCTGGGTAATTGGAAAAGGGATTTAAATAGGTCTGGAGGCTTTCCAGCACTGCAGAATTTGCAAACACTGTATGGAATCCATAAGCAAACAGAATTTACAAAGAAACTCTCCCCTCTGGAATTATTCAAGGATCCAATTTGAAGAGATTTTAGTTCATTCTGAGGTAATGCCAGGAGGCCATGAAAATAAGAACAAAGCAGAATAGGGCTGAGGTGGAGAGAAAGTCACTTTCTGATAGAGAAAAAAGCCGAAACAACAAAAAAAGACTAGGGCAACCTTCGATGTGTGGTGGTGAGCACGCACAGGGTGAGGAGCCCTCTGGAGAAGCAGTTTAAAGGTAGAGGTGTGTGTGTCTTGGCCCTTCTAGGCACCTCTTTCCAGGACTTCTGGACTCATCTGTAAAAAACTGCCTCCAGGAGAGCAGGAAGTCTGAGTCGTGGGGCTGCCTCTAAGTCATTTCTAATAAAGAAAGAGAGAGAGTGTGTGTGTGCGTGCATGTGTGTGTGTGTGTGTGTGCGCACATGTGCATACATTACACAGATTCTCATTTACTTTGTTAGGCAGGGCAAAAATTCTGGCTTGTATACAACCACTCATTTTCCTGCATAGTAGCTATCACTAGCTACAGACTCCAGCACACCTGAATACACACACATGTAGAGGCCCTGGCCTCCCATTGCAAAGACAACATTCATTCTCAACCCCTTTCATTCATGGCCACTTAAAGTGTTCAGAAATGCCTAGAGGAGCTCCTCCCCATCACCTCTACCTGCCACAGGACACTGCACTTTACTTGGAACTTTTTATGAAGACTCAGGAGTATTTTTTAAATAAAGTATTTTTGTTTAGAATAGTGTTAGATTTACAAAAAATTTGCAAAGATAGTATGAAGAGTTCCCATATCTCCTCCCAGAGTTTTCCCTATTATTAACATCTTACATTAATATGATATATTTGCCACAATTACTAAACCAATACTGATAGAATGTTATTAATTAACATCCATATTTTATTCATATTTGCTCAGTTTTTACCCAATATTTTGTCAGAGGACCATCTAGGATATCACCTGGCATTCAGTCATTATGTCTCTTTTGACTTCTCTTGGCTGTGGCTGTTTCTCAGACTGTCCTTGCTTTTAATGACGTTGACAGTTTTGAGGAGTACTGCTTGGTTTTTTTAATAAAATGTCCCTCAATTGAGGTTCATCTGATATTTGTCTCATGATTAGACAGCAGTTACAGGTTTGGGGAGGAAGATCACAGAGGCTGTTACCTTTGTAAACACATCTTATCAAGGGGACAAACTATAAATAGGACTTACCACTATTGATGTTGACCTTGTTGACCAAGCTGGAGTAGGGTCTGTCAGGTTTCTCCTTAGTAAAGTGACTCTGTTTCTCCTACCCATACTGTTTTCTTTGGAATGAACTGACTATGGGCAGCCCATACCCAAAGAGTGGGGAGTTCTGCTCCACCTCCTTGAGAGCAGGAAATCTGCTTAAATTACCTGGAATTATTCTGCATGGGAGATATGTCTATTCTCCTCCATTCATTTAGTTATTCAATCATTTATTTATACCAATGTGAACTCATGGATATTTTTTAATACTTCTGGTTATAATCCAAGATTATTTCACTTTATTGTTCAAATAATTTGAGCTTTGGCCATTGGGAGTGCTCTCCTTTGGCTCCTGTGTTCCTTTGATATGCTCCCCTGTAATAATATGGCTTTAAAAAAACAAAACAAGACATCCTTACTTTTTGAACAATCGGATGCCTTAAATTCATCTTGTATATTTCCTGCCCCAATCTTAGAATCAATTATTTCTCTCAGGAACCCTCATTTCTTTTATTGGAGAATGGTATTAGAAATCAAGATTGGGGGCAGGGGGTGCCTGGGTGTCTCATTTGGTTAAGTGGTCAGCTCTTTATTTCAGCTCAGGTCATGATCACTGAGGTATCTGCTTGAGGTTCTCTTCCTTTTTCTCTGCCCATCTCACAGCTGTGCTCTCTCTGTCTCTCCCCCTCTCTGCCTAAAATAAATAAATAAATATTTTTAAAAAAAGAAATCAGGATCAGGACACTTGGGTATGCTGATTGCTATCTGGATGTCATCTTTTCAATTTCTTTCAGTTGATAGAGCAATAGAATATATGAGTGCATACTAATTTTTGTATATACACGTATCTGTAAATATATCTTTATGTTACAATCTATACCTATATTAAGCTTAATAGGAGTTCCTGATGTCCCCTCTGAAGGATTTTAAAGTGTGGAACTTCATTGCTTAAAAATCAAATTTATTTCTTAGAAACTGCACTCCAGCAGCCTATTGGATGAAAGAAGATGGATCACAGGCTTCTGCACAAAGAAGGTTTAGACCTAATTAAGATGCTGGCAGAGAGCATCTTGAGGTCTGAAATATCCAACAAACATAGTATTAAGTGATTAAAAAACAAAAAAGGAGTTCATTGTTAAAATTTACTTTCACTAAATTTTTACCACTTTGGAAATTTTCTTCAAAAATTTTTATTTAGCTTTTTTTTTTTAAAGACAATTTTTATTTCACTCAGCAGAGTGAAATAAGTCAAGCAGAGAGAGTCAATTATCATATGGTTTCACTTATTTGTGGAGCATAACAAATAGCATGGAGGACAAGGGGAGTTAGAGAGGAGAAGGGAGTTGGGGGAAATTGGAAGGGGAGGTGAACCATGAGAGACTATGGACTCTGAAAAACAATCTGAGGGGTTTGAAGCGGCAGGGGGTGGGAGGTTGGGGGAACCAGGTAGTGGGTACTAGAGAGGGCACGGATTGCATGGAGCACTGGATGTGGTGCAAAAACAAGGAATACTGTTATGCTGAAAATTAAAAAAAAGAAATTAAAAAAAAAAGAAAAGAAAAGACAATTTTTAAAACAATTTTAGATTCTTCATGAAGATAAAAAGCTTCTGCACAGCAAAGGAAACAGTCAATAAAACAAAGAGGCAACCCACGAAATGGGAGAAGATATTTGCAAATGACACTACAGATAAAAGGCTGATATCCAAGATCTATAAAGAACTTTTAAAACTCAACACCCAAAAACAGATAATCACGTAAAAAAATGGGCAGAAGACATGAACAGACACTTTTCCAATGAAGACATACACATGGTTAGCTGACACATGAAAAAATGTTCATCATCATTAGCCATCAGGGAAATTCAAATCAAAGCTACATTGAGATACCACCTTACACTAGTTAGAATGGCAAAAATTAACAAGACACAAAATAACAAATGTTGGAGAGGATGTGGAGAAAGAGGAACCCTCTTACACTGTTGGTGGGAATGCAAGCTGGAGCAGCTACTTTGGAAAACAGTGGGGAAGTTCCTCAAAAAATTAAAAATAGAGCTACGCTATAACCCAGCAATTGCACTCCTGGGTATTTACCCCAAAGATACAGATGTAGTGAAAAGAAGGGCCATATGCACCCCAATGTTCATAGCAGCAATGGCCACAGTTGCCAAACTATGGAAAGAACCAAGATACCCTTCAACAGACTAATGGATAAAGATGTTGTCCATATATACAATGGAATATTACTCAGCCATCAGAAAGGGTGAATACTGAACTTTTGTATCAATATAGGTGGGACTGGAGGAGATTATTCTGAGTTAAATAAGAAAAAGTCAATTATGCTATGGTTTCACTTACTTGTGGAACATAAGGAATAGCACGGAGGACATTAGGAGAAGGAAGGGAAAAATGAAGGGGGAGGTATTAGAGGGGGAGATAAACCATGAAAGACTATGAGCGCAAAAAACAAACTGAGGGTTTTGGGGTCGTGGTGGAATGTGTTGGCCCAGTGATGGGTATTAAGAAGGGTACATATTGCATGGAGCACTGGGTGTTATACATAAACACTAAATCTTGGAACACTACATCAAAAACTAATGACATACTGTATGGTGACTAACATAACACAGTAATAAAAAAATTAAATAGATAGGGGTGCCTGGGTGTCACAGGTGGTTAAGTGTCCAATTCTTGGTTTCAGCTCAGGTCATGATCTCATGGGTCATGAGATTGAGCCGCTCATCTGCTTGAGATTCTCTTTCCCTTTCCCTCTGTGCCTCCTGCTCATGCTATCTCTCTCTCTCTAAAATAATTAAATAAATCCTTAAAAAATTGAACAGAAAGTACAGAGATTTCCCATATGCCTCTTTTCTACCTCCAACCTGCACACATACAACCTCCCCACTATCAATTCTGCACAATGGCAGTACATTTGTTACAATGAATGAAGGTCTATGGATATACAATTATGATCCAAAATACATAGTTCACCTTAGGATTCACTCTTGATGTTGTATATTCTATGGGTTTCAACAAATGCATAATGACATGTATCATTGGCCACTTAACCATTGTAGTATCATACAAAATAGTTTCACTACCCCCCAAATCGTCTATGCTTGCCTATTGATCCCTCACTCCTCCCAATGCCTGGAAATCACTTATCTTTTTTACTGTCTCCATAGAGACAGTATATATTTCTATATTTCCAGAATATAGTTGGAATCATGCAATCACACAATATGTATGTAGTCTTTTCAGGCTGGCTTCTTTCACTGAGTAGTATTCATTCAAGCTTCCTCCACATCTTTTCATGGCTTGATAGCTCAGTTCTTTGCTGCTGAATAATATTCCATTGTCTGCCTGTGCCACAGATGATTTATCGAGTCACCTACTGAAGGGCATTTTGGTTACTTGCAGGTTTTGGCAATAATAAATTAAACTGCCATACACATCTCTTTGTAGGTTTTTGTGCAGCATAAATTTTCAGTTCCTTGGGATAAAAAAAAACAAAACACCAAGGAGTGTGATAGCAAATTGTATGGTAAGAGTACATTTAGTTTTCTAAGAAACTTCCAAACTGTCTTCCAAAGTGGCTATACCATTTTTCATTCCCATCAGCAATGGAAGAGCTTTCCTGTTTCTCCATACCCTCACCAGAATTTGGTATTGTGAATGTTTTGGAATTTGGCTAGTCTAATAAATTTGTAATAGTATCTCATTGTTTTAATTGGCAATTCCCTAATAACATGATATTGAAGATCTTTCCATATGATTATTTCCCATCTGCATATCTCTTTTGGTGAGATGCTTATTCAAGTATTTTGCCCATTTTCTAGTCATATTGTTTACTTTCTTATTGTAGAGTCTTAAGTGCACTCTACACATTTTGGATAACAACCCTCTATAAGATGTGTATTTGCAAATATTTTCTCCCGATCAGTAGCTTGTTTTATTCACTTGACAAGGTCTTTTTCAGAAGTTTTTTTTTAATCTTAGTGAAACCCAGTTTATTAATTATTTATTTCATGAATTATACCTAAGAAGTCATTGTCATATGCAGCGTCATGAAGATTTTCTCCTATGTTATCTTTTAGGAGTTTTATATTTTTGTGTCTTACAATTAGGTTAATGATCCATTATTTATTATTTTTTGTCAAGGTTATAAAGTCTGTGTCTAGATTTATTTTTTGCATATGGATGTCCAATGTTCGATACAATTTGTTGAAAGGACTTTTGATATTGACTGAGGTATTCTGGGTCTTTTGCCTTTCCGTGTAAATTCGAGAGTTAGTTTGTCAGTATCCACAAAACAGCTTGCAGAATGCTAACTGGGTTTGCCTCAAATCTGTATATCCCATTAGGAAGAACTGACACCCTAACTATATTGAGTCTTTCTATCCACAAACATAGAATATCTTTTCATTTATTTAGTTCTCCAGTTTCTTTCTTCAGAGTTTTGTAGTTTTCCTTATATAAATTTTATACAAAGTTTGTTAGAGTTATACCTAAGTATTTAACTTTTTTGAAGCTAGTATAAATAAAATTTATTTTTAATTTCAAATTCTCCTTCTTCCTTACTAGTATATAGAAAAGCAGTTAACTTTCATATATTAACTTTAACCTGTAACCTTGTCATAATCATTTATCAGTCCAAGATTCTTGTTAATCATTTCAGATTTTCTACACAGATAATTTTATCATCAGTAAGCAAAGTCAGTTTTAGGTCTTTCTTCTCAAAATTAATACTATTCATTTTCACTTCTTATCTAGTTGCTCTAGCCCCGACTTCTAGTACTATGCTGAAAAGGAGTAGAGAGAAGAGATGTCCTTATCTTTTTTCTGATTCTAATGGAAGTTGAGCTTCTCACCGTTAAGTATGATGTTAGTGGAAGGTATTTTTATAGACTTTATTGAGTTAGGAAATTTCCCTCTATGTCTAGTTTGCTGACAATTTTTTTTTTATCATAAATTGGTGTAGGGTTTTGACAAATACCTTTTCTGCATCTGTGGATATAATTATGTGACTTTTCTTCTTTAGTTTGTTGATGTAATAGGATTATATTAAATGACTTTCAAATGTTGAACTGTCTTGCATACCTAGGATAAATACCACTTGATTGTGATATATAGCTCTTTTTTAATATATTGTAGATTCTGTTTGCTAATATTTTGTAGAAGATTTTTATATCCATATTCATAAAAGACATTGGTTTTCATTTTCTTATCTTTAATATCGTTGTCTGGTTTTGATATTAGGACAATGCTGGCCTCATAGAATGAGTTAGGAAGTATTTCCTCCGCTTCTATCTTCTGGAAGAGATTGTAGACAATTGGTATAATTTCTTCCTAGATGTTTTGTAGAATTAACTAGTGAACCCATTTGGTCCTGGTCCTTTCTGTTTTGGAAGATTATTGATTATTCATTCATTTTTTAATTTATTTTTTATTAACATGTAATGTATTATTTGTCCCAGGGGTACAGGTCTGTGAATCATCCGGTTTACACATTTCACAGCACTCACCATAGCACATACCCTCCCCAATGTCTATAACCCAGTCACCCCATCCCTACTCCCCCTCCACCCCCCCAGCAACCCTCAGTTTGTTTCCTGAGATTAAGGGTCTCATGGTTTTCCTCCCTCCCAAGCCCATCTTATTTCATTTTTTTCCTCCTTACCCCCCATGATACCTCACCCTGGCTCTCAAATTCCTCATTTTTAAAATTAAACTACAGACTCTGAGAAATCTGAGGGTTTCAGAGGGGAGGGGTTTGGGGGGATGAGTTAGCCCAGGGACAGGTATTAAGGAGGGTACATATTGCATGGAGCAATGGGTGTTATACACAAACAATGAATCATGGAACACTGCATCAAAAACTAATGATGTACTGTATAGTGACTAACATAACATAATAAAAATAAGTAAGTAAGTAAATAAATAAATAAATAAATAACTTGGATATGTTCCTGTTGGGGTCCACCACTTCAAGTTGCATTTGATTCTCAAATCTACCTAGTTTTTAAGACCTCTACCTTAGTTGCTATTGTTGCTTGCTTAAACTACAGAGCTTTTCCAACTTCCACACTGGGAGTCAGTAAGCCAAATTGCTAGTTTCAGGTCCAGCTTTCATGATCTAGTAATTAAGCAGAAATTACCCCTCTGAAAGAGAGCTGACCTGCTAATTTTAGCAAAGAAATATCTGTGGGTTCTGTGCTGAACTTAAAAAAAGCGAGGAATTTGGAGTCAAATTCACTTAGGTTTTAAATCTGGCTCTCCCACATAAACACCTTGTGACCTTACTTACCAACTGTGATCTTAGAAATTTACATTTTAATCCTCTAGAGAAGGAGAAATGAGATTAATCTCATAGGATCCTCTGAGTTCTAAATAGGATAATAGCAATAGGCCCCTTTTCTCCTATACAAATAACTTCTCCATTAGGGCATGGAGTTTTATAGCAACTATTTATACCAAAATATTAAAATGATGGGATGGAGTGGGAGATCTAGGAACCAAACCTTGACTTTTAAGGACAGTATTTCTGGTTACAAATATTTTGCCTTCTCAAACAAGAAGGGGGAAGAGATACATAATTGTGAGTAGTAATGACTGAGTGGCATAATACTGAAAGGCAGGTTTCATTTTGTCTTTTAGATAATGAATAGAAAGATATTTCAAGTCAAACTGCTTTTCAAATTAGCCAAACCTTTTGTTTGATAAGCATTTAAAACACAATTATAAACAGAAGAGTAAAGTTCAGTTTTAAAACAGTAAATGGAATGCCATCATTGTCAGTAATAGGATGGTTTGTGTGAAAGGTAGGTATTGAGGTTGCTAGAGAAAGAGTCAAGAATGTTACTAATTACCTCAGAAACATTATATATATTTTAGAGGTTGGTACTGGTGCAGAAATTTGAAACATGACTCTGAGAAAATTAAGATGCCTCCCTTGACAGGTTAGGGAAAAACAAGGAGTTCCCTCTTCTAGGAAATGAAGAAGGCCATTCATTAAGCCACATTTTTTCCATTCAGTTTTTCATGAGGTGTCAAAATTTAGAGAAAGAAGGGTTTTGGTTATTTTATATAGAAATACAAAAAAGGATGCATCTTTGACTGGCACAGGGACTAGGAAGATATATAATATTAAAAAACCAGTTACACCATACCCTACCTCTAGTTGAATTAATAATGCATGTGACTTTTAAGCCATGAAGACAGGGGATTAGGACCAGGCATTTGGTTAATGTTGTGATGTCATCTTCAGGCTTAATATGTACAAAGAGAATGGCCAAATGTCAAAAGTTGCAAGCATGAAGAAACTATATTTTCCTCCTAAGACTAAAGAGTTCTTTATTACAATGCATTTCAACATAGTAGTGGCTAATGTTATAGGGAAAGAAAAGGATGCAGTTTTAAAGACTGGAAAGAAAGAGATAAAACTCTCATTATTTATAGATTATATTTTCATCTATATAGAAAAACAAATAGAATCAACAACCGTCTAATAGAAAAATAATTAGAAGTAATAAGAGTTCAGTAACGTATCTCTATAAAAGCTCAATCTAGAAAGTTTAATATTTCTGCATTTCAGTAGAGACTGACTCAAAATAAAATGTAAAATGATACTTTTCAAAATAACAAAAGGATTTATGAATTAAATCAGAATATATATATTTCTGTGTAGAATTTAAAGCTTTAATAAAGAACATTAAAAATTATTTGAATAAAGGAAGACTTCTATGTTCTGAAATCATCTGTCTCAATATCATGAAAGTGTATTTTCTTACATTACTCTAGAATTCAATGAAACTCAGTTAAAATACTGGTTGGATTTTAAAAGAAATTCAATAAAATTAATATGGAATTTATATAGCAATAAACAGCTTTTTTTAAAAAGCAAAAAGGGGGCACCTGGGCGGCTGAGTCATTAAGCATCTGCCTTCACCTCAGGTCATGATCCTAGGGTCCTGGGATTGAGCCCCACATTGGGCTCCCTGCTTCTCCATCTCCTGCTCCCACTGCTTATGTTCCCTCTCTCACTGTGTCTATGTAAAATAAATAAATAAAATTTTAAAAAGGTAAATAAATAAAAATTGATAAAAAGCAAAGAGAGGGACTTTTGCTTCATCAGATTTAAGATATACTATTAGGTGGAATGACATGAAATTATCATTTTTATATATTAGAAATGATTGGATATTAGCAATATCCAATATTAGCAATAAAATGTCATTACGATTTTTAAAAAACCTGTGTCATCAGTGAAACAAACGAACAGGTAAATAGAGAAATGCAATAGAGCTGAGCAGAGTACAAAAAGAGAACTGTGTGTATATGGTAACAAAATATTTGATGCAGATGTCATTATGAATTAATGGAGAAAAAAATTTGATTAGTAGATCATGGAGAGAAAATTAAGTGGAGAAGATATATGGAAAAAAAATATCTCCCATTATATAAAGAAAAATAAAACAAATCTCTTCCTAACAATACTACATATAAATGTGAATGCAAGGTAGATTGAAAAACAGGAATGGTAAAATTTTTGAGTTCATAGAATAAAATTTAGAAGAAACATTTTTGTGAACTATGGACAGAGAAAGGCTAATTAAAATAAAATAAAATATAATAGATTTAAAAATTTTTTGATTTGGTTATATTAAATTAAAAACTTTAGCAGAAAAAACTTTGGATAAACTTAAGAAACACATGACATATTACAAGAATATGTAATGTCTAAAAAAATATATTAATATCCAGAACATCAGAGCTTATCCTGCCAATGTCAAAAACAAAACAAAACAAAACAAAAAACCTGCAGCAACTCAAAATTAAAATGAGCAAAAGATATGAACAGAAATTTTCAACATAAAAAAAATTCACAGTTAATAATCATAGAAAGAAATACTCAGCATAATTAGATAACAGAAAAAAACACAAACTAAATTCTTGCATGTAAGACTGCATAAGATAGAAAGCTGCTACGGCTAAGATTTGGTAAAATATTGTAGAGATGGAGAATCCTCATATGTTTTTGGCAGGAGTATAAACCAGTGTAGCCATTCCAGAGAGCAAACTGATTTTACTTTGATGACTTAGTCAAATTAAGAGTACACATATTCTAGAACACTGAGATCTAGTGATTTCATTCCTGGGCATATATGCCAAGACAAGTTTCACACAGATTCAAAAGAGGACATGAGTGAAGACGTTACCACAGCTTTATGCATGACAGTGAGGAGGTGGATGTAATGTGGGTGTCCACCCTGTGAGAGAATATGGATAAAATAATGTGCAGTCACATTCCTGGAGTATAATGTGGCAGTTGGAAGAAATATGTCTGGCTCTGAAAAAAAATGATGCCACACCTATTAGGGTGGCTACTATTAAAAAAAAAAATAACAAGTATTGGTGAGGATGTGGAGAAATTGGAATCCTTCTGCACTCTTGGTGGGAAGGTAAAATTATGCAGCTACTGTGGAAAAATCATATACTAGCTCCTCAAAAAACTATTAAACGTAGAATTACCAGATGATCCAGCAAGTCCACTTCCAGGTATATACCCGAAAGAATTGAAAGCTGGGGCTCAACTGGGTATTTGTGCACCCATGTTCACAGCAGCATTATTCACAATAGCCAAAAGGTGGAAGCAACCCAAATGTCCATGAACTGATGCATGGATAAACAAAGTGTGATATACTCATATAATGGAATATCAGTCAGCTTTAAAAAGGAAATTCTGACACATAAATGAATGTGAAGAATATTATACTAAATGAAATAGGCCACTTAAAAAAGGACAAATTCTGTTATGACTTCTGTTAGCTGAGGTACCTAGAATAGTCAAATGTACAGAGACAGAAAGTAGAATGGTGGTTGCCAGGAGCTTTGGGGTAGAATGGGGAGTTAGAGTGAAATAGGTGTAGAGTTTCAGTTTGGGAAGGTGAAAAGAGTTCTGTAAATGGATGTAGTGATAGTCCACACTCACAACAATATGAATATATTTAACACCATTGAGCTGTACACTTAAACATAGTTAAGATGTTAAATTTTGTGTTATGTATATTTTACCACAGTTTTCAAAAAACGCGATAGTTGGTGAAAAAGTAAGAAATGAGATTTTACATAGATAGACATACACCATTTACACCAATTTCAAAATACTCTCATACAATAACTTCATGCACAATTCTTAGGTAAGAGAGAGGGATGCATGAAAGTGGCACCATTCTTCATTCCTCAGCCCCACCATGGCCTTGGGAATGGCTGCCTGTGTTCCCAGGGGAGTGTCCTGAGGAACTTGGCAGAGATGCTTGCCTTGGTTTCAGTCCTCTTAACTGCAGTGGCAATGCTCAGTGACCTCTACCAGATTTGAAGATCCAGTGCCCTTTAACTTTCTTTTGTCTTTTTGGAACCAAATATTTAAAGAAATTTTCGCTAGGCCACTAGATGACAAGAGATATGATGGAACAGAAATATCAGGGACCACACACAATAAAGAATATACATTTTGCAAAAGATGGATTAAGAAAGTCACAAACAGACTGCTCTGGCTCTCGAAAGACAGAAATTAATATACCTTAGGATGTCAGAGAATCAAATTTCCAGTTACCATATTATAAAACTCAGAATGTCCAGTTCTCAACAACAATAACAAATATTTCAAATGATACAAAGGAAAGTATAGCTCATTCATAGGGGAAAGATGATGACAAAAGTGATGACAAAAATCATCACTGAGAAAGCCCAGGTATTAAAATTATTATTCAAGGATGATAAACCGACTGTCTAAAATATACTCTCTTGAGGACTAAGAACTACAGAAAATTTAAAAAGTTTTGTACAAACAAAATGAGAATATCAGTAAAGAGATTGAAATTATAAAAAGAAACCAAACACAAGCTCTGGAGTTGAAAGTTACCTGAAATGAAAAATCCACTGAAGGAGCTCAACAACAGATTTGAGCAGGTAGAAGAAAACCTCAGAAAACTTGAATATAGGCAATGAAATGATTGAGAATGAGGAGCAAAAAGAAAAAAAGAAGGAAAAATTAACAGAACCTGAGGGACCTGTTTGGCACTATCAAGGATATCAACATCTGCATTGTAGGAATGCCAAGAGGAGAACAGAGAGAGAGAGAGAGAGAGGAGAGCAGAAAAACCATTTGAAGAATAAATGGCCAAAAGCTTTCTAAATGTGATGAGAGTCATGAAAATATATATCTAAGAAGCTCAATGAACTGCAAATAGGAAACTCAAAGATCTCCACACTGAGGCATATAGTCACATTGTTTAAACCTAAAGACAAAGAATTTTTAAAGTAGCAATAGGGAAGCAATTTGTCTTATATCCTCAATAAATTTAACAACTGATTTCTCATTAGAAACCATAGAGGTCAGAGGCAGTAGGATGACTGACATATTTAAAGTCAAAAAAAAGAAAAGAAAAGAAAAGAAAAATCCACTGTCAAACAGGACTGCTATATATGACAAAACTCCCCTTCAAGAATGAAAGAAAACCTCAGACATTTCCTGAAAAATAAAAGCTGTGATAGTATATTACCAGTGTTTCTCCCTATAAGAAATGCTAAAGGAGTTCTTCAGGATGATAGGAAAGGACACTGGACAATAACTCAAAGTTATAGGAAGAAATAAAGAACACTGGCAAAGGAAACTATAGGTAAATATAAATTCAGCATTATTGTACTTTTGGTTTATAACTCTTCTTTTTTCCCTATATGATTTAAAATTCAAATGCATAATATAGTCACTGTGAATCTGCGTTAAAGGACAGACAATGGATAAAAGTATATCTGTTATAATAACAAAATAAAGGGGGGAAGAGTGGAGATATATTTGAATAGAGGGCTTCTATACTCCTAAAAACTAAGTTGATATTTTTCTGAATTATTATTATTATTTAATTGTTAAAGATATTAACTGAATTTCCAAGGTTATCACAAGGAAGATAATTTTTAAAATGTACAGGATGGTAGAAGTGAATCAAAATGGTACATTACAAAAAATCAACTAAATACTAAAGAAAAAAAAAAAGAAAAAGAAACGCATAAGAAGGCAGTAATGAAAGAAAGGAATAAAAAATATGTAAGATACACAGAACAAATAACTAAATGGCAAATATAATTCCTTTCTTATCAGTAATTACTTTAAATGGAAATGCATTAAATTCTCCCATTAAAAACAAGAATGGGACACTTCTCCAATGAAGACATACAAATAGTTAGCAGACACATGAAAAAATGTTCATCATCATCAGCCTTCAGGGAAATTCAAATCAAAACCACATAGAGATTCCACCTTACACTAGTTAGAATGGCAAAAATTAACAAGGCACAAAACAACAAATGTTAGAGAGGATGTGGAGAAAGGGGAACCCTCTTACACTGTTGGTAGGAATTCACGCTGGTGCAGTCACTTTGGAAAACAGTGGGGAAGTTCCTCAGAAAATTAAAAATAGAGCTATCCTATGACCCAGCAATTGCACTCCTGGATATTTACCCCAAAGATACAGATGTAGTGAAAAGAAGGGCCATATGTACCCCAATATTCATGGTAGCAATGTCCACAATAGCCAAACTGTGGAAAGAGCCAAGATGCCCTTCAACAGAAGAATGGATTAAGAAGATATGGTCCATATATACAATGGAATATTAAGCAGCCATCAGAAAGGATGAATACCCAACTTTTGCATCAACATGGATAGGACTGGAGGAGATTATGCTGATTGAAATAAGTCAAGCAGAGGAAGTCAATTACCATATGGTTTCACTTACTTGTGGAACATAAGGAATAACATGGAGGACATTAGGAGAAGGAAAGGAAAAGCGAATTGGGGGAAATGGAGGGGGAGACGAACCATGAGATGCTGTGGACTCTGAAAAACAAACTGAGGGTTTTAGAGGGGTGGGGGATAGGGGATGGGTGAGCTTGGTGGTAGGTATTAGGGAGGGCATAGATTGCAGAGAGCACTGGGTATTGTACATAAACAATGAATCTTGGGGACTCCTGGGCTGCTCAGTTGGTTAAACAATGAATCTTGGAACTCTACATCAAAAACTAATGATGTATTATATGGTGACTAACATAACACAATAAAAAAATTAAAAAAAAAACAAGAATGGGTATGTTGGATAAAGAACATGATCTCAATTTAGATATAAAAACACAAAGAGGTTGAAAGTAAAATGTTGGAAAAAGGTATTCCATGCAAATAACAACCAAAAGAGAGCTGGGATGGTGTCTTTTTGTCAGACAAATTAGACTTTAGGTCAAAAAAGTTTACAAGACAAAGTAAGACATCATATATTGACAAAAGATTCAAACCACATGAAGTTATAACATTTATAAAGATATACTTATGTTAACAACAGAGTCTTAAACTATGAAGCAAAAATTGACAGAATCGAATGGAGAAATAAGTGGTTCTACAATAAAATTTGGAGATTTGAAGTTCTTTTTTTTTCTTTCTTTTTTTACTGAGACATAATTGACATATAACATTAAGTTTAAGGTGGGCAACATGGTGATCTGATATGTGCAGCGATACACTTTGAAGAAGTGGATCCAACAGACAGAAGATCAAAATGAAATAGAGGACTCATCCAGAACACTCCTCTCAACAACTTCAAAATATACCTTTTTCTCAAGAGTCCATGCATTCTCCATGGTAGGTCATATGTTAAACACAAAATGGGTCTTAATGAGTTTAAAAACATTGAAATTATACAATTATTCATTTCATTTATTCAACATTTCTTACCATCCTCTCTATGCCAGATCTACATAAATACTATAAAAATAGAAATGTTTCCCCCAAAGTGGGTTTTTTTTTGTTGTGTATGAAAAGTAAGCACATTTCCCATTCTTCTCTCTCTACCCTTGTCCCCTTCCCTTTAGATAATTTCTGTTACAGTTTCTTATGAATCCTCCCACACATATTCTGAACATATGTTACATTTGTATTTACATTTATCTGTTTTTATTTACACAGATACACAGATAGGCCCTCATGATCCTCAATTAATGAATTCTCTTTTAGATAGATCCATTTCTTTTTTTTTTTTAATTTTATTTTTTATAAACATATATTTTTATCCCCAGGGGTACAGGTCTGCGAATCGCCAGGTTTACACACTTCACAGCACTCACCATAGCACATACCCTCCCCAATATCCATAACCCCACCCCCCTCTCCCAACCCCCTCCCCCCATCAACCCTCAGTTTGTTTTGTGAGATTAAGAGTCACTTATGGTTTGTCTCCCCCCCAATCCCATCTTCTTACATTTATTCTTCTCCTACCCCCTTAACCACCCATATTGCATCTCCTCTCCCTCATATCAGGGAGATCATATGATAGTTGTCTTTCTCCGATTGACTTATTTCGCTAAGCATGATACCCTCAGTTCCATCCACAAGTCGCAAATGGCAAGATTACATTTCTTTTGATGGCTGCATAGTATTCCATTGTGTATGGAATCTTCTTTATCCACATCTTCTTTATCCATTCGTCTGTTGATGGACATCTAGGTTCTTTCCATAGTTTGGCTATTGTAGACATTGCTGCTATAAACATTCGGGTGCACGTGCCCCTTCGGATCACTACGTTTGTATCTTTAGGGTAAATACCCAGCAGTGCAATTGCTGGGTCATAGGGTAGTTCTATTTTCAACATTTTGAGGAAACTCCATGCTGTTTTCCAGAGTGGTTGCAGCAGCTTGCATTCCCACCAACAGTGTAGGAGGGTTCCCCTTTCTCCACATCCTCGCCAGCATCTCTCATTTCCTGACTTGTTAATTTTAGCCATTCTGACTGGTGTGAGGTGATATCTCATTGTGGTTTTGATTTGTATTTCCCTGATGCCGAGTGATGTGGAGCACTTTTTCATGTGTCTGTTGGCCATCTGGATGTCTTCTTTGCAGAAATGTCTGTTCATGTCCTCTGCCCATTTCTTGATTGGATTATTTGTTCTTTGGGTGTTGAGTTTGCTAAGTCCTTTATAGATTTTGGACACTAGCCCTTTACCTGATATGTCGTTTGCAAATATCTTCTCCCATTCTGTCAGTTGTCTTTTGGTTTTGTTCACTGTTTCCTTTGCTGTGCAAAAGCTTTTGATCTTGATAAAATCCCAAAAGTTCATTTTTGCCCTTGCTTCCCTTGCCTTTGGTGATGTTCCTAGGAAGACGTTGCTGCAGCTGAGGTCGAAGAGGTTGCTGCCTGTGTTCTCCTCGAGGATTTTGATGGATTCCTTTCTCACATTGAGATCCTTCATCCATTTTGAGTCTATTTTCGTGTGTGGTGTAAGGAAATGATCCAATTTCATTTTTCTGCATGTGGCTGTCCAATTTTCCCAACACCATTTATTGAAGAGGCTGTCTTTGTTCCATTGGACATTCTTTCCTGCTTTGTCGAAGATGAGTTGACCATAGAGTTGAGGGTCTATTTCTGGGCTCTCTATTCTGTTCCATTGATCTATGTGTCTGTTTTTGTGCCAGTACCATGCTGACTTGATGATGACAGCTTTGTAATAGAGCTTGAAGTCCGGAATTGTGATGCCACCGACTTTGGCTTTCTTTTTCAATATTCCTGTGGCTATTCGAGGTCTTTTCTGGTTCCATATAAATTTTAGGATTATTTGTTCCAATTCTTTGAAAAAAATGGGTGGGATTTTGATAAGGATTGCATTAAATGTGTAGATTGCTTTAGGTAGCATAGACATTTTCACAATATTTGTTCTCCCAATCCAGGAGCATGGAACATTTTTCCATTTCTTTGTGTCTTCCTCAATTTCTTTCATGAGTACTTTATAGTTTTCTGTGTATAGATTCTTAGTCTCTTTGGTTAGGTTTATTCCTAGGTATCTTATAGTTTTGGGTGCAATTGTAAATGGGATGGACTCCTTAATTTCATTTCTTCTGTCTTATTGTTGGTGTAGAGAAATGCAACTGATTTCTGTGCATTGATTTTATATCCTGACACTTTACTGAATTCCTGTACAAGTTCTAGCAGTTTTGGAGTGGAGTCTTCTGGGTTTTCCACATATAGTATCATATCATCTGCGAAGAGTGATAGTTTGACTTCTTCTTTGCCGATTTGGATGCCTTTAATTTCCTTTTGTTGTCTGATTGCTGAGGCTAGGACTTCTAATACTATGTTGAATAGCAGTGGTGATAACGGACATCCCTGCCGTGTTCCTGACCTTAGCAGAAAAGCTTTCAGTTTTTCTCCATTGAGAATGATATTTGCGGTGGGTTTTTCATAGATGGCTTTGATAATATTGAGGTATGTGCCCTCTATCCCTACACTTTGAAGAGTTTTGATCAGGAAGGGATTCTGTACTTTGTCAAATGCTTTTTCAGCATCTATGGAGAGTATCATATGGTTCTTGTTCTTTCTTTTATTAATGTGTTGTATCACATTGATTGATTTGCGGATGTTGAACCAACCTTGCAGCCCTGGAATAAATCCCACTTGATCGTGGTGAATAATCCTTTTAATGTACTGTTGAATCCTTTTGGCTAGTATTTTGGCGAGAATTTTTGCATCTGTGTTCATCAAGGATATTGGTCTGTAGTTCTCTTTTTTGATGGGATCTTTGTCTGGTTTTGGGATCAAGGTGATGCTGGCCTCATAAAATGAGTTTGGAAGTTTCCCTTCCATTTCTATTATTTGGAACAGTTTCTGGAGAATAGGAATTAGTTCTTCTTTAAATGTTTGGTAGAATTCCCCCGGGAAGCCGTCTGGCCCCAGGCTTTTGTTTGTTTGGAGATTTTTGATGACTGTTTCAATCTCCTTACTGGTTATGGGTCTGTTCAGGCTTTCCATTTCTTCCCGGTTCAGTTGTGGTAGTTTATATGTCTCTAGGAATGCATCCATTTCTTCCAGATTGTCAAATTTGTTGGCGTAGAGTTGCTCATAGTATGTTCTTATAATTGTCTGTATTTCTTTGGTGTTCATTGTGATCTCTCCTCTTTCATTCATGATTTTATTTATTTGGGTCCTTTCTCTTTTCTTTTTGATAAGTCTGGCCAGGGGTTTATCAATCTTATTAATTCTTTCAAAGAACCAGCTCCTAGTTTCATTGATTTGTTCTATTGTTTTTTTGGTTTCTCCCTCATTGATTTCTGCTCTGATCTTTATGATTTCTCTTCTCCTGCTGGGTTTAGGGTTTCTTTCTTGTTCTTTCTCCAGCTCCTTTAGGTGTAGGGTTAGGTTGTGTACCTGAGACCTTTCTTGTTTCTTGAGAAAGGCTTGTACCGCTATATATTTTCCTCTCAGGACTGCCTTTGTTGTGTCCCACAGATTTTGAACCGTTGTGTTTTCATTATCATTTGTTTCCATAAATTTTTTCAATTCTTCTTTTATTTCCTTTTTTTTTTTTTTTTTTTTTTTTTTTTTTTTTTTAAAGATTTTATTTATTCATTTGACAGAGAGAGATCACAAGTAGACGGAGAGGCAGGCAGAGAGAGAGAGAGGGAAGCAGGCTTCCTGCCGAGCAGAGAGCCCAACGTGGGACTCGATCCCAGGACCCTGAGATCATGACCTGAGCCGAAGGCAGCGGCTTAACCCACTGAGCCACCCAGGCGCCCCATTTTTTTTTTTTTTTTTTTTTTTTTTTTTTTTTTACTTATTCATTTTTAAATAATCTCTCCACCCAATGTGGGTGGGGCTCGAACTCACAACCCCCAGATCAAAAAATCTCATGCTCTTCTGACTGAGCCACCCAGGCCCTGGCTGCATATTAGGACTTTACACAAATGTGTGACTGGATCTGGGAAAAAAATTCCTAGAGGCAGAACTGTTCGATCAAGGGCATATACACTTATTATCTGATAGCACCAAACTGCCATCCTTACTCTATTATGTCAGTTTACATTTCCCAGCCAACAGTGTAAAAGAGTTTCTCCTTTTCCACACCTTTGTCATCCCTAATGTATTTCCAAACTCTCTGGTCTTTGCTAATCTGCTAAATGAAAAACAGCTGCACTCCTAGTTTTAACTAGTATATTGTTCGGTATGTAGGACTGGGCATCTTTTTGCATGTTGGAAATTCATTTTTTTTTTCCTTTCCTATGAATTGTCTGTATTCTTTGCAAACAGGTTATTGGCCTACTCCTAGTTGATTTTGAAAGCTCTTTATACAGTAAGGAAGCTAGACTTTCATTTTCACATAGATTGCAAATTGTTTTTCCTAGTTCGTCTTTGCATATTAGTTTTTATCCATTTTCTTTTTCCATGGAGAAATTTCCTATCCAACTAAAGTTTTTTTAATTATTTACAATTATGTATCAGCTGACTCTTTCAGATTTCTAAAGCTACAAAACCATATCACTTGCAAATAATAGCAATTTTGCTTTCTGATGTCTTTTTCTAATTAATAACAATTTTGACAGTGTACATCCCTGTATTGTTCCTGACTTTAATGGGAATGCTTCCAAGGATTCACAATTAAAGATGATGCTGGCTTTGGCTTCTAACACTATTTCTCTAAGGAACTTTCTGAATGCACAAAGAATTTAACAGTTTGTTCTTGAGTGCATTTTTCATGTCCATCAATAGGTTTTATAGATTTTTTTTTTAAGATTTTATTTATTTATTTGACAGAGAGATCACAAGTAGGCAGAGAGGCAGGCAGAGAGAGAGGAAGGGAAGCAGGCTCCCTGCTGAGCAGAGAGCCAGATGCGGGGCTCGATCCCAGGACCCTGGGATCATGACCTGAGCCGAAGGCAGCGGCTTAACCCACTGAGCCACCCAGGCACCCCAGGTTTTATAGATTTTCTTCAATGTCAAATATACCATTAGCTTTAGCATTTACATAATTATTTAGGAACTAGAAATAACAGGAACCTATGACTCTGTATTTACACTCGGCTACTCTACAAATAATTCATAGCTATTCATTAAAATATTTAATGCACATCTAGTCCCTGTGCGACATGAAAAGGCAGGTATCTCGCATCCCAGGCAAACCAAGTCTCTAAAAGATCATAATTCCACCCACCTCCTTTCCCCACTGTGGCACTTTTGTGAGCTAGAAATCAAATTCAGACCTTCTGACTCCCAACCCAGGGTTTAAGGCACAAGAAAGCACCACGGCCTTTAGAGAATTTAGCGACTGCCCAACATACAAAGAAAAAGTAGGCTACCGTCTACAACCCGCAGCTTCACAAGGTTCTCTTCCAGAGTCCTGAAAGCAACCTCCAAGTTGGACTCAGGAGCTTAAAACATCTCTCTTCTTTTATTTCCTGATTGACCCATTCATTCTTTAGAAGAATGCTGTTTAGTCAACATGTATTTGGGTTCTTTCCAAATTTCCTCTTGTGATTGAGTTCTAGCTTTAGAGCATTGTGGTCTGAAAATATGCAGGGAATAATCCCAATCTTTTGATACTGGTTGAGACTTGATTTAGGACCAAGAATGTGATCTATTCTGGAGAATGTTCCATGTGCACTAGAGAAGAATGTGTATTCTGTTGCTTTGGGATGAAATGTTCTGAATATATCTGTGATGTCCATCTGGTCCAGTGTGTCATTTAAGGCCTTGATTTCCTTGTTGATCTTTTGCTTGGATGATCTGTCCATTTCAGTGAGGGGAATTTAAAAATCCCCTACTATTATTGTATTATTGTTGATGTGTTTCTTTGATTTTGTTATTAATTGGTTTATATAGTTGGCTGCTCCCACATTAGAGGCATAGATATTTAAAATTGTTAGATCTTCTTGTTGGACAGTTCCTTTGAGTATGATATAGTGTCCTTCCTCATCTCTTATTATAGTCTTTGGCTTAAAATGTAATTGATCTGATATAAGGATTGCCACTCCTGCTTTCTTCTGATGTCCATTAGCATGGTAAATTCTTTTCCACCCCCTCACTTTAAACCTGGAGGTGTCTTCGGGTTTAAGATGAGTTTCTTGTAGGCAACATATAGATGGGTTTTTTTTTTTATCCATTCTGATACCCTGTGCCTCTTGATTGGGGCATTTAGCCCATTAACATTCAGGGTAAGTATTGAGAGATATGAATTTAGTGCCATTTTATTGCCTGTAAGGTGACTGTTATTGTATATTGTCTCTGTTTCTTTCTGATCTACTACTTTGAGGGTCTCTCTTTGCTTAGAGGACCCCTTTCAATATTTCCTGTAGAGCTGGTTTGGTATTTGCAAATTCTTTCAGTTTTTGTTTGTCCTGGAAGCTTTTAATCTCTCCTTCTATTTTCAATGATAGCCTAGCTGGATATAGTATTCTTGGCTGCATGTTTTTCTCATTTAGTACTCTGAATATATCATGCCAGCTCTTTCTGGCCTGCCAGGTCTCTGTGGATAAGTCTGCTGCCAATCGAATATTTTTACCATTGTACGTTACAGACTTCTTTTCCCGGGCTGCTTTCAGGATCTTTTCTTTGTCACTAAGACTTGTCAATTTTACTATTAGATGACGGGGTGTGGACCTATTTTTATTGATTTTGAGGGGGGTTCTCTGAACCTCCTGGATTTTGATGCTTGTTCCCTTTGCCATATTGGGGAAATTCTCTCCAATAATTCTCTCCAATATACCTTCTGCTCCCCTCTCCGTTTCCTCTTCTTCTGGAATCCCAATTATTCTAATGTTGTTTCGTCTTATGGTGTCACTTATCTCTCGAATTCTCCCCTCGTGGTCCAGTAGCTGTTTGTCCCTCTTTTGCTCAGCTTCTTTATTCTCTGTCATTTGGTCTTCTATATCGCTAATTCTTTCTTCTGCCTCATTTATCCTAGCAGTGAGAGCCTCCATTTTTGATTGCACCTCATTAATAGCTTTTTTGATTTCAACTTGGTTAGATTTTAGTTCTTTTATTTCTCCAGAAAGGGCTTTTATATCTCCCGAGAGGGTTGCTTTAATATCTTCCATGCCTTTTTCAAGCCCGGCTAGAACCTTGAGAATCATCATTCTGAACTCTATATCTGACATATTACCAATGTCTGTATTGATTAGGTCCCTAGCCTTTGGTACTGCCTCTTGTTCTTTTTTTTGTTGTTGTGAATTTTTCCGCCTTGTCATTTTGTCCAGATAAGAGTTTATGAAGGAGCAAGTAAAATACTAAAAGGGTGGCAACAACCCCAGGAAAATATGCTTTAGCCCAATCAGAAGAGATCCCACATTGTGAGGGGGGAGAAAGGGGATAAAAAGGGGTTCAAAAAGAAAAAAAAAAAAAAGAAACTATTTAAAAAAAAGAAAGCCAATAAAGAAAAAATATAAAAAGAGGAAAAATATATATATATATATTAGATAAACTATTTAAAAAATGTTAAAAAAAGAAAACGGTAAAAGTTAAAAAAAATTTAGCAGAAGAAGAGAAAAAAAAATTGAAAAAGAAAAAAAAATTAAATTAACTGTAAGGCTAAAGAATCATGGGGAGAAAGCCATGAGTTCCATGCTTTGCTTTCTTCTCCTCTGGAATTCCGCCGCTCTCCTTGGTATTGAAACTGCACTCCTTGGTAGGTGAACTTGGTCCTGCCTGGGTTTCTCGTTGATCTTCTGGGAGAGGGGCCTGTTGTAGTGATTCTCAAGCGTCTTTGCCCCAGGCGGAGTTGCACCGCCCTTACCCGGGGCCGGGCTGAGTAATCCGCTCGGGTTTGCTGGGTTTGCTTTCGGGAGCTTTTGTTCCCTGAGCGCTTTCCATAGAGTTCCGGAGGATGGGAGTGAAGATGGCGGCCTCCCGGTCTCCGGCCCGGAGGAGCCGAGAGCTCGGGCCCCACTCCTCAGCGCACCCTCAGAGAACAGCGCCCAATGACTCCCGTCACCCTGCCTCCGGCCGCGCTCTGAGCTGACCGAGCCTGTGACTGGTTCAAGGTAACCCCGAGTTTACAGCTCACTCCTCAGCTCTGTCTCTGTAGCTAGCTTCCCTGTTCTAATACCGGTAAGCTCTGTGACACTCAGACACCCCTGATCCTTCTGTGACCCTGTGGGACCTGAGACCGCGCTGACCCCGCCTGGGCTTCACCCCAGTTAAGCCTCTGGAGTGATGTCCCTCAGCGGAACATACTTTTAAAAGTCCTGATTTTGTTCTCCGTTGCTCCACCGCTGGCCGGGAGCCGGCCCCTCCGCCCGCGGTCTATCTTCCCGTCGCTTTGGATTCACTTCTCCGCCAGTCCTACCTTGCAGAAAGTGGTTGATTTTCTGTTTCTGGAATTGTTGTTCTTCTTCTCTTCAATCTCCCGTTGGATTTGTAGGTGTTTGCAATCTTTAGATAAGCTATTTAGCTGATCTCCCGCTACCTGAAGTAGTCTCAGCCTGCTACTTCTCCGCCATCTTGACTCCTCCCCCCTAGATAGATCCATTTCATCAAGTAAAATTTCCTTATTCTTTGTCACGACTTTGTGTAAACAATGTCTGAATGTAACCCTAATTTATTAAACCAATTCCATATTGTTTCCAGTCATTTGTCATTACAAACGACACTGCACTTTGTATATGTGTGTTCTAGAAGTCTAATTTCTGAGTTCAAAGATATGTACGTTCAAAGATATGCATCAATACGTGGGAACTGGCAAATTGCCTCTCAGAGAGTTTGCACTTACTTATACTTCACCAAAAATGTAAGAAAGCACTTATGTATTCAGTACTGTGTATTATCAAATGTTATGGGTTCTACAAATCTGATTGGTTAAATATTTCTCTAATTTCTAAATATTTCTCTAATTGGCCTTTCTTTCATTATGGGTGGGGTAAAACATCTTTTCATGTATGATGTATGTTTATTATATATACAACATATGTAGATAACATATATATGTATAAAATATGTATTAGTTTCTTTGAACTACCTTTGCATATCTTTTTTTTTTCCAGTGGATAATTGTTCATTATAATGATTATGGAGCTCTTTAGATTTTAATTAGCTCTTTGCCCTATTAGGTACACTTTTTCCTGTTTGTTAATCCACATTTTAACATTACTTATGCTCCTTTTTTTTGCCATACATAAATTACAATTTTTGTATACTCAAATTTGTAAACTTACCAATTTTTCCTTTGCAATTTCTGGGTTTTTCTACTCTTTGATTTATTTTTAAATTATGTTTCCTTCTAGTATTTTTACATGCTAAAATATTGTATTTAAATATATTTAAACAATATGTAACTTATACACAGTGAAATGTAGAAATACTAAGTATTTCATCTAATTTTAACAAATGCATGCATCTGTGTAACCCACACCATTGTCAGGAGTGAAACTTTCCATTCACTCCAGAAAATACTCCTGTGCCCTCCTAAAATAACATCAAGCCCTACATTCCAAGCAATAGTATCCTTTTCATCTGAGTTTAGTTTTACCTGAACTTTAATTTCTTATAAATGGTATCACATGAAAATTCTTCATTTTTGGCTCAATGTTTTTGAGGTTCATGAATGTTGTATGTGAGTTACTAATTCATTCTTTTTATTTGTGAATAGTACTCCATTGTATAAATACACCACAGTTTATCTGTTTTTATTGATATTTAGGTTTTTTCCAGTTTCTGACTATTATATATAAAGTCACATGAATGTTATTGTACAAATCTTTTGGAGACATATTTACATTTCTTTTGAGTAAATATCTAAAAGTATAATATCTGGGTGCTAGGGTGCTTGTGTTTTGTTTTGCTTTTAACTTCACAAGAAAATTTTAAACTATTTTCCCATGTGGTATTTAAGTTTATACTCCTTAGATGACTAAAAATTAAGAGCATTTTAAAATGTGCTTATTGGTTGTTGATATATCTCTTTTGTTAAATGTCTCTTCAAGTCTTTACTCATTTTTATTGGATTATTTGTTTTCTTATTGGTCTGTTTTAAGAGTTTATATATGTATATATGTAATATATATAAGAATATATGTGCTTACTCTAGATAAAGTCCTTTGCCAGATATGTATATTGAGAATTTTGTTTCCAGTCTGTGGATCATATATATATATATATATATATATATATAATTTTTTTTTGTATTGTGCCAATGTTTTATAAAGAGCAGAAGTTTTTTGGTTTTTGTTTATGGATAGCATATGGAAACATTAAGTTTTATGTATTGATTTTGTATCCTGTAACTGTTGAATTATTAATTTTTTTACTTGAAATTTCTTTATACAGACTTCTTAGGACTTTTTACATAGAGAATATTTATGTGTCTATAAATAAATACAGTTCACCACCTCTTTTCCAATCTATGCCTTCTATATTTTTTTCTTGCCTTGTTGTACTGGCTAAGATCCCTAGCACACCTTTGTATAGTGACAAGAAGAGACATGCTTGCATTATTCTCAATCTTGGAGGCAGAATTGCATATTAATTCTTTCACTATTAAGTATGATGTTATTTGCAGGTTTTCATAGACATCCTTTAACAAGCTGAGTAAGTTTCATTCTGTCTGAGAATTTTCATCGTTAATTACATTTGTATTTTGTCAAATGCTTTTTCTGCATCTTTTTTATCAAGATCAAGATGATCATTTTTCCTTTACCCTATTAATATGGTGAATTGAATTGTTTGATTTTCAAATGTTTAAGTATTGATTTTTGAAATTCAAAGATGTTCATAGATATTCATTTGGCGTCATGCTGGATTTAATTTCCTAATGTCATATAAATAATTTTTGCATTCTGCTCAAGAGACATATTGGTATAGTTTTATTTTATTGTAATATTCTTGTCTGATTTTGGTATCAAGGTTATCATGGTCTGAAAAAAATTAGATGGGAACTGTTCTATTGTTTTCTAGGCTGAAGGATTTTTTTTTATAAGTTTGATATTTTTTCCTTAAATATTTGAGAAAATGTACAAATAAAATAATCTAAGCCTGAAGTTTCATTTGTAGAAAAGTTTTTTGTTTGTTTGTTTACAATTTATTTATTTATTTAAAGGGAGAGAGATAGAGAGAGAAAACAAAAGGGGCAGGTAAAGGAAGAGAGAGTTTTAAGCAAACTCACTCCATGCTGAGCACATGGCCAGACACAGAGCTCAATCCTATGGCCCTGAGACCATGACCTGAGATGAAACCAAGGGTTGGCCATGCAACTGACTGACCTATCCAGGCACTCCTGTAGAAATGTTTTTAATTACAAGTTCATTTCCTTAAGAGATACATTGTTATTCCGATTTTCTATTTCTTTATGTCTTCATTTTCTAGTAACTTTTATCTCAAAAAATTTTGTACATTTAATTAAATTGTGTAATTTATTAGCATAAAGTTGTTCACAATGTCCTCTTATAATCTTTTTAATGCCTGTAACATCAGTAGTGATTTGCCCTCTTAATTCCTAATGCTGATAATTTATGCTTTCTCTCTCTCTCTCTTTTTTTTTTTTTTTTGATTTAGAGGTTATCAATTTTTTTAAAGATTTTATTTATTTATTTGACAGACAGAGATTACAAATAGGCAGAGAGGCAGGCAGAGAGAGAAGAGGAAGCAGGCTCCCCAGTAAGCAGAGAGTCCGATGTGGGGCTTGATCCCCGGACACTGGGATCATGACCCCAGCGGAAGGCAGAGGCTTTAACCCACTGAGTCACCCAGGCGCCCCTAGAGGTTATCAATTTTACTTAGCTTTGCAATGAACCAAGTTTAGGTTTCCTTGATGTCTTCTTATCATCTATTTTCTATTTGATTGTGTTTTTCTCTGTCATTTTCTTCCTTCTATTTACTTCAGTTTAACTTGTTCCTTTTCCCTCCTAAATTCTTCAATGGAAGTATAGATCATTTTCTGAAAATACCTTCTTTTCTAATAGTAACCTTTTTTTTTTTTTTGAGGGAGAGAGAGCACACAAGAATGCAAGCAAGTGGGGAGGGACAGAGGGAGAGGGAGAGAAAGAATCCCAAGCAGGGCTCAATCCCATGACCTTGAGATCATGACCTGAGCCAAAATCAAGAATGGGATGCTTAACCAACTGAGCTACGCAGGTGTCTCTAATATAAACATTTAAGGCTATAAATGGATTCCTAAATACTGCTTTGCTTCATGTTATATGCTTTAATAAGCTGCTTTTTTGGTTATTATTTGGCTTAAGTGTGACATTTTCTTTTACTCAAGGATTGTTAAAACCGCATGGTTAATTTCCAATTATTTGAAGATTTTTCCAGAATTTTTTGTTATTGATTTATAGTATAATCTTATTGTGACTAGAGAATATACTCTGCTTTCAAATCTACCAAGAAATGTATGAAGACTTGTTTTAGAGCCTATCCTGTTGTATATACCTATCTTTATGAATATTGCATGTACACTGGAAAAGGATGTTTTCTGAGTTTGTTGCATCTGGTGCTGTATAAAAACAATTTAGGTTAAGTGTCTAGATAAAGTTGCTCAAAACTATCTTTACTATCGAGTATCAGGAAAGGAATGTTAAGGTTTCCAATTATAATGGCAGATTCATCTTTTTCACCCCTCTGTTCTGTCAATTCCTCCTTCATGTATTTTGAAACTGTTTTTCTTAGTATGCGCATTTAAGATTGTTATGCCTTCTTGAAGAATTTACCCTTCTTATGATTATGAAATATCCCTCTTTATTTCTGATAATACTTCGTGAACTGTAGCCCATTTACTCTGATACTAATATAACGCTTTAGTTTTCTTATGATAAATATTTTTATCCTTTTATTTTTAACTTGTGTCTTCATATTTGCAGTAGATCCCGCATAAATAGCATCCAGTTATGTGTTGCTTTTTAATCTAGTCTGGGTTTTAATTGATGACTCATGACTGGATTTAAGTCTATCATCTTGAAATTTTTTTTTAGTTATTCCAGATCTTCTGTGTTTCTCTTTTTCTCCTTTTCTGTCTTCTTTTTATTGAGTTTTTTTTTTTTACCTTAAGTAATCCATTTCATCTCCATTATTGGTTATTTTTGCCTTAATAGGCATTTTTTAGGGAAATTAAGAAACAATAAAAACTCTTTATATTTATTTATATATTTATTGTATCTGGTGTATTTTGTTCCTTTTTTAAAGATTTGAGTTTCCAATTTTTCAGTCTGAAAAATTTTTGCTGAAATTTCTTGTAGTGTAGGTCAGCTAGCGACTAATTCCCCCAACTTTTATATACCTAAAAATGTCATTAAAATTGGTTTCATTTTTGAAGAAATGTATGATTGGATACAGAGTTCTAGAATAACACCTTTATTTTTATTTAAACTTTTTAAAGATCTCATTCTTTTTTTTTAAGATTTTATTTATTTATTTGATAGAAGAGAGAAAGAGATGACAACTAGGCAGAGAGACAGGCAGAGAGAGAAGGGGAGGCAGGCTCCCTGCTGAGAAGCGAGCCAGATGCGGCGCTCAATCCCAGGTCCCTGAGATCATGACCTGAGCCAAAGGCAGAGGTTTAACCTACTGAGCCACCCAGGTGCCCCTTAAAAGATGTCATTCTATTGTCACCCATTTTCTTGCTTCCAATGAGAAGACAATAATTCTTATTGCTATTTTCCCATATATAATGTGTTCTTTTTCTATGAATGTCTTTTACCTACTGATTTAAAATCTAAGTAATACTGTGGTTACATGTATTTCATGTTTCCAAATAATCACTACAACCCCCCCAACCATCTTCCAGTCAGAAAGTCTAGTAGTTTTCCTTTCAGGATTATCCCCTCTTTATGGTATATGCTGCCCACTAATCCTACGGATGTACTCATTCCAAAGAAAGGAATTGATCCTTTCCTAATATCAGGCATAAAGGGATGTAGAATTTCATCAGTTCACCATTGTTACCCAGTGTTGGTCTTAAAGCTTAATGCTGCATTTTGTGTATTTTGTAGCAGTATAAGTCCAGATTTCCATACAGACACAGTAGTTATTTAAGAGAGGATAATTCAATACCTTCAGCACTAAATTCAACCAAGCATGCTTCACACCTCATTGTCACAGTATTCAGTCAATTCTTTTTGTTTGAATATGAAGTTACTTCCTAGGGTACAAACTGGTCCTTGGAAGACTGGGATAAGCTTTCAATTCAACATCCCATGGATCCAGATCCTATGGCCCCATTTTCTCTCCCATGAGTACTCCCTCTCCTAAGTAGATTAAGATTTCTTTTCCTTAGGACAACTGAAACTGTCTTCCCACTGTGTGTGCTCATGCAAACATATGCACATAACTACACATGTGACTACACTTTTGACGTAGGCTAATCTGAGGATCGCAAGGAAATCTTCTGTTTCCATCAAAAGTAGTTATAGTTGACAACTTATCATTAATCAAAATATTAATATCAGCCATATTAAAAACAGAAATACCTCAAATTTTGCTTTTGTTGCAATAAAATGATGCATTTAGAACTCATAGCCCTTCTCATTCTGAGCTCCACTTACCTATGAGTGTTTCCAAGTCTCGTATATGTATACATGTATGTATATATATATATATATATATATATAGAGAGAGAGAGAGAGAGAGAGAGAGAGAGACTATAAATATTCCCCCAAAAGAACCTTTTCTTAAGTTCTCCATTAAAAATTATTAACTTCTTGTCAAACAAGCTGAGGACAGAGACATTTGAAGCTAATGTCAGCAATATTGCCAATTAAAGATTAATCACAGAGGGGAAGAACAAATCTCAAATGTACAATGTCAGTGAAATCATGTGTTTTAATTTACTAAATGTGTATTCAGCTATCCAAGAGTATATTTTTGTAGAAAAGTTAAAGTTACCCCATCCCTCACCACAATATCTCTCACCTTCAGGAGCTGGAGAAAGGAGGTATAAACATAGCCAAATGGCTTATTCAAGTTACACAGTAGTGAAAGAAGGAAACAAGCCACAGGATCCTGCCAGTTTCACCAGTGAGCACCGTACAGCCTTAAGTATGGCCGTGTGCAGCCATCTATCTCTGCTGCCACTAGGTCTCTGGAGCTTCTGAATTTACTCCTGCCCTCCCTTAGAGAACTCTACCGCCTGGCACATTCCCCAGGAATACAATCTCAGTTCTTCCCTCTGCCAGAATGACTTGGCCCATCTATAACATATTGATTGGAACTCAGTGGAAACTTTTGAGTCAATTTTTTTAAAAAGAAAGAAAAACACCCAGACACAACTGAAAAAAAAAAAAAAAAGAAAAAAAAAACCACTTAAATTCTGTTCAGTTATCTGGGTGTGTGCCAGACTGGAGGGAACAACTTGCAAATTCTTCTTCAAAAGCTGACAGAATATTTGCCTTAAGTTTGCTCTGACTCAGCTCTCTGCAAGAAAGACATGTTGCTAATAGCTGATTCATCAAAAACTGTCCCTTGCCCCAAAACAGTAACAGAGTCACCTTAGATTTCACTTGATCCAACTCAAGAAAGGGGTGCTTGTGGTCAGAATGGAACACCACACAGGCCCCACAGATCCAGTATATTTTGAACTGCACAGAGCATGGCAACTAGACGTACCTTCTTCACTTACTTCTTCATACCATCTCAAAGGGTTTGAACCAGAACAAGTGTTGGAGGTAGGAGGCATAATATAAAAAATATCAGGGGCATCTTTTTGGCTCAGGCGGTTGGGCGTCTGCCTTCAGCTTGGGTCAGCTCGATCCTGGGATTGAGCCCCACATCAGGCTCCCTGCTCAGTGGGGAACCTGCTTCTCCCTCTCCCTCTGCCTGCTGCTCCCCCTGCTTGTGCTCTCTCTCTGTCAAATGAATAAATAAAATCTTCAAAAAAAAATATCAAATCGCCAAGTCCTTTGTTTTTCATGACGAATCAATGTAAGCTTTTTAAAAGATGGCTTCAGGGCCAATCCAAAATATATACTATAAGAAGGGAAAACATAAATATAGCCTCAAAATTTTTAAAGCATTTAGTTTTGGGGCACCCAGGTGGATCTGTTGGTTGAGTGTCTGCCTTTGGCTCAGGTTGTGATCTCAGAGTCCTGGGATTGAGCCCCACATCAGGCTCTATGCTCAGTGTGGGTTCTGATTCTCCCTCTCACTCTCCCCCTGTGCTCTCTCTCTCAAATAAATAAAATAAAATCTTTTAAAAAAAGAGTTTATAGTTTTCTATAAATTGTTCTTCTGTTGCCCAGTAGCATTGTCTAAAACATTGTCACCTTTTATTCCTATTGCTGGTAGTTACCTATATGAATTCAAACATGTCTCTGTCAATACACTTAACTGCATTTATCACATACACTCAATGTATATAACGTTCAATAACAAGCTACTATCTGCCAAAGGAAAAAAAAATCCAGGATTCTTCTTGAATTTGAATCTGTTGGTTCACATTTTATTTTATGCAGTATAGGGGAGAAAATTTGATCCCAGGGTCTGTGGTTTTCCTGATTACTAGAAGAGTTTACATAAGTTATGTAGTGATTAATACAGTATTGGTAAATTCAATTACAAGATTAAATGAACAAATTCCATATCCTATAACAAATATAATATATTGAAAAAATAAACAATAGAATGTATTACATGCTTCTCAGAGGTTATAAATCAGAAAACTTAAATAAGAATTTTGTACTTAATATTGAGCTAACAAATGGGAAAATTTTTCTAGTCCTATTGAAGAGCCTGGATAATTATCAGGACTGGTATAAATATAACTAAGTTTTTTTTCCCACTTTTGTCTATGTATTCTTTGTTCTCTGAGGTCCTATCTGAGCTCCATATTGTAAATATTCTTATTTTACAGAAATAATACTTTAAAACTGAGAATACTCAAGAGTCAACCTGATTCTTTTTTTTTTTTGAAAGATTTTATTTATTTACCTAACAGAGAGAGAGATTGATCACAAGTAGGCAGAGAGGCAGACAGAGAGAGCAAGGGAAGCAAGCTCCCCGCTGAGCAAAGAGCCCAATGCAGGGCTCAATCCCATGACCATGAGATCATGACCTGAGCCAAAGGCAGAGGCTTAACCCACTGAGCCACCCAGGTGCCCCAACCTGATTCTTTCTTAAGGCTTACAATATATCATTGTAATGATATATCAATATATCATTGTGACTTACAATCTATTTTAATGTTATCCAAGGTTGAATAAAGTTTGTTTCTTTGTTTTGCTTCATAATTTCTAATTAGTGACAAGATGCAAATACAAATAAATTAGTAAGATTTTAGTGAAGGGAAGGAGTTCTGGAATGGCAGCATGAGGACTGATGTAAGTCTGCTACTCCATAAAAGGAACAAAATGATGGCAAAAATAGTCACAATCAACTTTTTCAGAACTCTAGACATTAAAGAAAGGCTCATAATGATTTGAGAAACATTTATTTAAAAACAAGTGTTGAACCTCAATAAGAACAGGGGTTTTGTGAACTTAGTAGATGACCTCTCCATAGATGACTAAGCTAACTGAGCAAAGATTTCAGTGATGTAACTGTCCAGGGAATACAGACTCTAAGAACTTAGTTAAGGAATGTCACTAAACAAACAGAAAAAACAAACAAACAGCAATAACAAAATAAAAACAAAAATAAGTCTGGGGAGGAGAATGGAGTCTGACATTCAGAGTTGCCACATTATATACATATATATATATATGTATATATGTATCAGGCATCATATATGTATATGGCATTATATATATATACACACACATATATATGGCATTTTATATTTATATATATAAAAACTATACATATTAAGCATTATAGTATGCCTAATTTACAGTCCTCATTGTATATTCCTGTCTTCTAGGTCATAGATTAATTGACCATAAAAGTGCAGGTGTACATACTTTTGGGGTCTCTATTATGTTCTATTGACCTATGTGTCTATTTTTGTGCTGGTACCATATTGTTTTGATCACTACAGGTTTGTGGTACATCTTGACATCTGGACTTATGATAAATATATCCATATTTGTTTTTCTTTCTCAGGATTGTTTTTGGCTATTTGAGGTCTTCTGCAGTTCCATGCAAATTTTAGTATTATTTGTTCTAATTTTATGTAACAGTGGAATACTACAGAGCCAAAAAAAGGATAAGAATGTGCCATTTGAAACAACAGGGATGGACCTAGAGGGTATTATGCTAAGTGAAATAAGTCAGACTGAGAAAGACAAATACCATATGATTTCATTCATAAATGGAATCTAAAAAAATGAATAAACAAATGAAAAGAAGAATTAGAACTAAAAATACACAGATTAAACTGATGGTTGCCAGACAGAAGGGAACAAAATGGGTAAAGGGAAGAGGGAAATATAGGCCTCCAGTTATGGAATGAGTAAGTCACAGGAATAAAAAGCAGAGCTTAAGGAATACAGTCAATGGTACTGTAAATGCAATGTAATGGGACAGATGGTAGCTACACTTGTAGTGAACACAGCATAATGTATAAACTTATCAAATCACTAAGTTGTACACCTGACTAATATAACATTGTGTGTCAACTTTACTCAATTTTAAATAAATAGTTTAAAAAATATTTTTAAATAAAATGCTTAATTTAGTACCAAAGGAAAAAAACAAAGAAAAAGTAAAGACCCATAAAAGGAAAAAAAAAAAGGCAATCAAAAGAAAAACTTCTTTTTTTTTAAACATTTTATTTATTTGACAGAATACAAGTAGGCAGAGAGGCAGGCAGAGAGAGAGAGGAAGGGAAGCAGGCTCCCTACTGAGCAGAGAGCCTGATGTGGGGCTCGATCCCAGGACCCTGGGATCATGACCTGAGCTGAAGGCAGAGGCTTTAACCCACTGAGCCACCCAGGTGCCCCAAAAGAAAAACTTCTTAAGGAGCTTCGGATGTTGAATTTACCAAACAGATATTTTAAATGTTATTATAAATGCCATAAGAACTGAAGTTTCCTATGTCTAAAATACTAAAGTTGGTTTCACATCTGAAAATCAATCAATATAATACACTATATTAATAGAAAAAAGACCAAAAACCACATGATTATCTCAATAGATACAAAAAGGCATTTGACAGACTCTTACATCCTTTATGACAAACACAATCAACAAACTAAGAATAAAAGTAAACTTCCTGAGGAGAGGAGTTAAAATGTCAGAGAAGTAGCAGGCTGAGACTACATCAGGTAGCAGGAGATCACCTAGATAGCTTATCGAACCATTGCAAACACCTACAAATCCAATGGGAGATCGAAGAGAAGAAGAACAGCAATTCTAGAAACAGAAAATCGACCACTTTCTGAAAGAAAGGACCGGTGGAGAAGTGAATCCAAAGCGATGGGAAGTTAAACCGCAGGGGGAGGGGCCGGCGCCCAACAAACAGCAGAGCAACGGAGCACAAAATCAGGACTTTTAAAAGTCTGCTCCACTGAGGGACATAGCTCCAGAGACTAAACTGGGGTGAAGCCCACGTGGGGCCAGCGGGGCCCTAGCTCCTGCAGGGTCTCCATAGGATCGGGGGTGTCTGAGTGTCCCAGAGCTCGCAGGTATTAGACCGGGGAAGCCGGCTACAGAGACAGAGCTGAGGAGTGAGCTCTCAGCTCAGGGTTACCTTGAACCGGTCGCAGGCTGGGTGAGCTCGGAGTGCAGCCAGAGGCCAGGGAGATGAGAGTGGTTGGGCTCTTTTCTCTGAAGGCGCACTGAGGAGTGGGGCCCCGAGCTCTCGGCTTCTCCAGGCCAGAGACTGAGAGACTGCCATTTTCATTCCCGACCTCCGGAACTCTAAGGAAAGATTCAGGGGACAAAAGCTCCCGAAAGCGAACCCAAGCAGATTACTTACCCCGGGCCCTGGTAAGGGCGGTGCAATTCCGCCTGGAGCAAAGACACTTGAGAATTGCTACAACAGGCCCCCCCACCAGAAGATCAACAAGAAATCCAGCCAAGACAAAGTTCACCTACCAAGGAGAGCAGCAGAATTCCAGTGGAGGAGAAAGCAAAGCAAGGAACTCATGGCTTTCTCCCCATGATTCTTTAGTCTTGCGGTTAATTTAATTTTTTTTTATTCTTTTTTTCTTCTGCTAAATATTTTTTAACTTTTACCCTTTTCTTTTTTAACGTTTTTTAACTAGTTTATCTAATATATATATATATTTTTTTCTTCTTTTTTATATTTTTTCTTTATTTGTTTTCTCTTTATTTGTTTTCTTTTTTTTACTGTTTCTTTTTTTTTTTTCTTTATGAACCTCTTTTTGTCCCCTTTCTCCCACCCCCTAAGATTTGGGGTCTCTTCTTATTTGGTTAAAGCATATTTTCCTGGGGTCTTTGCCATCCTTTTAGTATTTTACTTGCTCTTTCATATACTCTTATCTGGAGAAAATGACAAGGCGGAAAAATTCACCACGAAAAAAGAATAAGAGGCAGTACTGAAGGCTAGGGACCTAATCAATACAGACATTGGTAATATGTCAGATCTAGAGTTCAGAATGACGATTCTCAAGGTTCTAGTCGGGCTCGAAAAAGGCATGGAAGATATTAGAGAAACCCTCTCAGGAGATATAAAAGCCCTTTCTGGAGAAATAAAAGAACTAAAATCTAACCAAGTTGAAATCAAAAAAGCTATTAATGAGGTGCAATCAAAAATGGAGGCTCTCACTGCTAGGATAAATGAGGCGGAAGAAAGAATTAGCAATATAGAAGACCAAATGACAGAGAATAAAGAAGCTGAGCAAAAGAGGGACAAACAGCTACTGGACCACGAGGGGAGAATTCGAGAGATAAGTGACACCATAAGACGAAACAACATTAGAATAATTGGGATTCCAGAAGAAGAGGAAACAGAGAGGGGAGCAGAAGGTATATTGGAGAGAATTATTGGAGAGAATTTCCCCAATATGGCAAAGGGAACAAGCATCAAAATCCAGGAGGTTCAGAGAACCCCCCTCAAAATCAATAAGAATAGGTCCACACCCCGTCACCTAATAGTAAAATTGACAAGTCTTAGTGACAAAGAAAAGATCCTGAAAGCAGCCCGGGAAAAGAAGTCTGTAACGTACAATGGTAAAAATATTAGATTGGCAGCAGACTTATCCACAGAGACCTGGCAGGCCAGAAAGAGCTGGCATGATATATTCAGAGTACTAAATGAGAAAAACATGCAGCCAAGAATACTATATCCAGCTAGGCTATCATTGAAAATAGAAGGAGAGATTAAAAGCTTCCAGGACAAACAAAAACTGAAAGAATTTGCAAATACCAAACCAGCTCTACAGGAAATATTGAAAGGGGTCCTCTAAGCAAAGAGAGACCCTCAAAGTAGTAGATCAGAAAGAAACAGAGACAATATACAATAACAGTCACCTTACAGGCAATACAATGGCACTAAATTCATATCTCTCAATACTTACCCTGAATGTTAATGGGCTAAATGCCCCACAAAAGACACAGGGTATCAGAATGGATAAAAAAACAAAACCCATCTATATGTTGCCTACAAGAAACTCATCTTAAACCCGAAGACACCTCCAGGTTTAAAGTGAGGGGGTGGAAAAGAATTTACCATGCTAATGGACATCAGAAGAAAGCAGGAGTGGCAATCCTTATATCAGATCAATTAGATTTTAAGCCAAAGACTATAATAAGAGATGAGGAAGGACACTATATCATACTCAAAGGAACTGTCCAACAAGAAGATCTAACAATTTTAAATATCTATGCCCCTAACGTGGGAGCAGCCAACTATATAAACCAATTAATAACAAAATCAAAGAAACACATCGACAAGAATACAATAATAGTAGGGGATTTTAACACTCCCCTCACTGAAATGGGAAACTTCCAAACTCATTTTATGAGGCCAGCATCACCTTGATCCCAAAACCAGACAAGGATCCCAACAAAAAAGAGAACTACAGACCAATATCCTTGATGAACACAGATGCAAAAATTCTCACCAAAATACTAACCAATAGGATTCAACAGTACATTAAAAGGATTATTCACCACGACCAAGTGGGATTTATTCCAGGGCTGCAAGGCTGGTTCAACATCCGCAAATCAATCAATGTGATACAACACATTAATAAAAGAAAGAACAAGAACCATATGATACTCTCCATAGATGCTGAAAAAGCATTTGACAAAGTACAGCATCCCTTCCTGATCAAAACTCTTCAAAGTGTAGGGATAGAGGGCACATACCTCAATATTATCAAAGTCATCTATGAAAAACCCACGGCAAATATCATTCTCAATGGAGAAAACCTGAAAGCTTTTCCACTAAGGTCAGGAACACGGCAGGGATGTCCGTTATCACCACTGCTATTCAACATAGTACTAGAAGTCCTAGCCTCAGCAATCAGACAACAAAAGAAATTAAAGGCATCCAAATCGGCAAAGAAGAAGTCAAACTATCACTCTTAGCAGATGATATGATACTATATGTGGAAAACCCTGAAGACTCCACTCCAAAACTGCTAGAACTTGTACAGGAATTCAGTAAAGTGTCAGGATATAAAATCAATGCACAGAAATCAGTTGCATTTCTCTACACCAACAACAAGACAGAAGAAAGAGAAATTAAGGAGTCCATCCCATTTACAATTGCACCCAAAACTATAAGATACCTAGGAATAAACCAAACCAAAGAGACTAAGAATCTATACTCAGAAAACTATAAAGTACTCATGAAAGAAATTGAGGAAGACACAAAGAAATGGAAAAATGTTCCATGCTCCTGGATTGGGAGAACAAATATTGTGAAAATGTCTATGCTACCTAAAGCAATCTACACATTTAATGCAATCCTTATCAAAATCCCACCCATTTTTTTCAAAGAAATGGAACAAATAATCCTAAAATTTATATGGAACCAGAAAAGACCTCGAATAGCCAAAGGAATATTGAAAAAGAAAGCCAAAGTCGGTGGCATCACAATTCCCGACTTCAAGCTCTATTACAAAGCTGTCATCATCAAGTCAGCATGGTACTGGCACAAAAACAGACACATAGATCAATGGAACAGAATAGAGAGCCCAAAAATAGACCCACAACTCTATGGTCAACTAATCTTTGACAAAGCAGGAAAGAATGTCCAATGGAAAAAAGACAGCCTCTTCAATAAATGGTGTTGGGAAAATTGGATGGCCAAATGCAGAAAAATGAAATTGGACCATTCCCTTACACCCCACATGAAAATAGACTCAAAATGGATGAAGGACCTCAATGTGAGAAAGGAATCCATCAAAATCCTTGAGGAGAACGCAGGCAGCAACCTCTTTGACCTCAGCTGCAGCAAAGTCTTCCTAGGAACATCGCCAAAGGCAAGGGAGGCAAGGGCAAAAATGAACTATTGGAATTTTATCAAGATCAAAAGCTTTTGCACAGCAAAGAAACAGTGAACAAAATCAAAAGACAACTGACAGAATGGGAGAAGATATTTGCAAACGACATATCAGATAAAGGGCTAGTATCCAAAATTTATAAAGAACTTAGCAAACTCAACACCCAAAGAACAAATAATCCAATCAAGAAATGGGCAGAAGACATGAACAGACATTTCTGCAAAGAAGACATCCAGATGGCCAATAGACACATGAAAGAGTGCTCCACATCACTCGGCATCAGGGAAATACAAATCAAAACCACAATGAGATATCACCTCACACCAGTCAGAATGGCTAAAATTAACAAGTCAGGAAATGAGAGATGCTGGCGAGGATGTGGAGAAAGGGGAACCCTCCTACACTGTTGGTGGGAATGCAAGCTGGTGCAACCACTCTGGAAAACAGCATGGAGGTTCCTCAAAATGTTGAAAATAGAACTACCCTATGACCCAGCAATTGCACTACTGGGTATTTACCTTAAAGATACAAACGTAGTGATCCAAAGGGGCACGTGCACCCAATTGTTTATAGCAGCAATGTCTACAATAGCCAAACTATGGAATGAACATAGAAGTCCATCAACAGATGAATGGATAAAGAAGATGTGGTGTATATATATAGAATGGAATACTATGCAGCCATCAAAAGAAATGAAATCTTGCCATTTGCAACAACGTGGATGGAACTAGAGGGTATCATGCTTAGTGAAATAAGTCAATCAGAGAAAGACAACTATTCTATGATCTCCCTGATATGAGGAAGTGGAGATGCAACGTGGGGGGTTAGGGGAGTAGGAGAAGAGTAAATGAAACAAGATGGGATTGGGAGGGAGACAAACCATAAGTGACTCTTAATCTCACAAAACAAACTGAGGGTTGCTGGGGGGAGGGGGGTCGGGAAAGGGGAGTGGGGTTATGGACATTGGGGAGGGTATGTGCTATGGTGAGTGCTGTGAAGTATGTAAACCTGACGATTCACAGACTTGTACCCCTGGGGATAAAAATACATTATATGTTTATAAGAAAATAAAAAATAAAAAAATAAAGATTGAAAAAAAAAAAGAAAACTTCCTCAACCTGTCAAAGGGCATTGACAACAAAATCTGCAGCTGACATCATACTTAACAGTTAAAGACAGAAGGTTTTCCCCCTAAGATCAGGAACAACAATGTCCACTCTTGCCGCATCTATTCAGTATTGTACTGAACATTTTAGCTGGAAAAATTAGGCAAGATCCATATTGGAAAAGAAGAGGTAAATGCAATCTCTCTTTGCAGCTGACATGATATTGTATATAGAAAATCCTAATGAATAAAAAAATTAGAACTAGTAAATGAGTTCAGCAATGTTACAGGATTAAAGATTGATATTAAAAAAAACAGTTGGGGGTGCCTGCATGGCTCAGTCAGTTAAGAGTCTGCCTTCCACTCAGGCCATGATCCCAGGGTGCTGGGATCAAGCCCTGCATTGGGCTCTCTGCTCAGCAGGGAGTCTGCTTCTCCTTTTACCTCTGCCTGCTGCTCTCCCTGCTTATGCTCTGTCTCTCTCTCTCACTTTCTCTCTGTCAAATAAATAAATAAAATATGTATATTTTTAAAAATCAGTTGCATTTCTACACACAAAGAACAAATTCAAAAATAAAATTAAGAAACCAATTTAATAACATCAAAAAGATACTTAGGAGTAAATTTAACAAAAGAAACATGAGACTTGTACACTAAAAATTACAAAACATTGTTGAAAGAAATTAAGATCTAAATGTGTGGAACACATCCTGGGTTCATGGATCAGAAGACTTAATACTGTTAAAAATAGTAATATTCTATAAATCAATCTACAGATTGTAATGTTTATCAAAACCCAGCTGGCTTTTGGGCAGAATTTGACAAGATGGTCCTAAAATTTATAAAAGCACAGTAGCCAAAACCAAAGAAACCTATAACTGGAGGACTCACAGCTCCCAATTTCAAAACTTACCACAAAGCCACAGTGATCAAGATAGTATAGAACTGACATAAGGATACACATATAAATGAATAGAATAGTATTAAAGGTACAAAAATAAATCCTTACTTTGATGGTTAATGGATTTTTGACAAGAATGACAACACAATTTAATGGGGAAAAATAGTCTTTTCAACAAATGATGCTGGGATGACTAGATAACCATATGTCAAAGAATGAAGTATCCCTATATTATAACACACACACACACACACACACACACACACACACACACACACAGGCACACTTAAAATGGACCTAAATGTAAGAGCTAAAACTATAAAACTCTTAGAAGAAAACATAGGAGGAAATCCTTATGACTTCAGGTTAAGTAATCATTTCTGAGGTATATAACATCAAAAAGCAAGATAAACAACAACAACAAAAAGTCCTCATCAAAATTTAAAACATTCTGCTGCAATAAAATGAAAAATGAACAGACAACCCATGGAATGGGAGGAAATAATAGCAAATCATACATTTGTTAAGGGACTTCATTCAAAATATGTAAAGAAGTCTACCAACTCAATAATAAGAAGATGAATAATCCAATTAAAAATGGCTAAAAGATTTCAGTAGGGATTTTTCCAAAAAATGATGTAAGAATGGCTAATAAGCACATTAAGTAATCCTCAATATCATTAGTCTTTGGAGAAATGCAAATTAAAACTAAAGAGTTACCATTTCACCCTTACTAGAATGACTACAATTAAAATGACGGACAGTGACAAGGATTAGTAAGGATATGGAGAAATTGGAACCCCCATACTTTGCTGGTGGGAATGTGAAATGGATCACCCACTTTTCAAAAACAGTTTGACAATTCTTCAAAATGTTAAACGTAGAATTACCATGTGATCCAGTGATTCCTCTCCTTAGGGATATATCTAGATGAAGAGAATTTTGGTCCCTCAAAGATGCCCACATCTTAATTTCCAACACCTACAGAACTTTGTACCTGTGATTAAGTCAAGTGTCTCGAGATGGGGAGATTGTCCTGGACTATCTGTGAGGGCCCAATGTAATCATAAGGGTCCTTATAAGGAGACAGGATGGCCAGAGTCAGAGAAGGCCATATGATGATGGAAGCAGGGAGAGTTAAAGAAGTAATCACAAGAGAGAGAGAAGGAAACGAGATGCTGGAAACAGAAGTGGGAGTGATGCCATTGCTGGAAGGAGCCAGGGAATGTGGGTTGGAACTTGGAAATGGCTCTCCTGGAGCATCTAGCAGGATAACAATCCCGCAGACACCAGATTTAAGCTCAGTGAGACTGCTCTTCAACTTCAGACCTCCAGAACTAAAGATAATAAGCCACTGTGTAGTCAATGACAGGAAACTAATACAAAACCCAAGAGAACTAAAAGCATGCATCCACACAAGAACTTGTATACAAATGTTCCTGCAGCATTTTTCGCAACTACCAAAAAGTGAAAATAACCCAAATGTCCATCAGTTGATGAATGGGTAAACAAAATGTGGTATTTCCAAACAATGGAATGGTATTTGCAATAAAAAAGAATGAAGTAGTGATGCGTGCTGCAGAATGAGTAAACTTTGAAAATGTCATGCTAAGCGAAAGAAGTCAGTTTTTTATAGGAAATGCACAGAATGGGCAAATCTACAGGAACAGAATAAATTAGTAGGGAATGGGGAGTGACTATTAACTAACATGTATGGATTTCATTTGAGTATGATTAAATTGTTCCAAATTATATCGTGGTGAAAGTTGTGCAACTCTGTGAGTATACTAAAATCCATTAAATGATATGCTTTTAAATGGATGAATTTTATGTTGTGTGAGTTATATAATAATAAAGGTATTAATAATCTATGACAAATACAAATGCTCACCTGATTTTACTTGACAGCAAACTTTTCATTATGAATGCCCAATTATTAATACCCATTTTTTAGCTGGATATCATCTGCTTGGATAAAAGACTCTAAACCCAGGTCGTCTTCTACAATGTGTCAGAGAGGTATCACACTTTTGCTTTTAATCACACTACCTTCTGTGGACCTGTTTAGCCCTGCTTCAGTCTGAGTTACCCAGGAGGTAAACTCATCCTCTGCCCCATGAGTGAGAGAGATCGATGGGTTTTCTGACCCTGTGGGCAGTCATGTTCATTCCATGGAAACGTCCTTTGAGGAGGTGAACTCAGGTCAAAAAGGTTGTTGGCCATAATCCTACCCCAGACATAAAGCTTCTCGTTGCCTTCCCACTTCTTATTCATCACAGCAGGATATGCTTACCACTTTCCATGCCTGTGCAGTGGGACATAGAATGACCACATTCTCTACTATCCTTCCCCTTCCTGTGCAAATTGTAAGATGTAATAAGAAATATCAAGATTGCCCAGAAATAAAAACCAGATGTCCATCTTTAAAAAAAAAAGATTATATATTCTACGTCCTTTATGGCTAAGTGTGGTTGTGTGGTACACTGTGGACAACACAAGGTAAGCAGAATGGTTTCTTAAGAGAGGGAATGTATTTTTCTATATCAGTTCCTCCTTCCAGTTAGCTAGAAGGTAGATACAATGACTGGAGACTAAGCAACCATCCTGACCATGAGTGAAAACTGTATGTTGCAACACCAGAGCAATGCAGAAAGTGTCCAGTCTTGGGTACCATGTTATACTAAGTCAGCCCTGGTATGTCTCTCTCTTATTTCTATGATGTGAAGGAAAAGAAATTTCTGTCCCATTAATCTGCTGTAAGTTTAGGGTTTTGTCCTTCATGGTTAAACATAATCTTAATTAATACATTGTTAAGGGTGCATTAGCCTCTCTTACCAGTATTGGGAAGATCATAAAAGTTATGACATAATTGCCTTCTGATTCAAAAGATCACTTTGTCGTGTAAGACTTGAAATGGGAATAGACGGGATATAGGGAAACCAAGTGGGAAACTATTACAATAATTTAGGTTAAAGATGCTGGTGAATTTAGACTAAAGCACTGTCAGACAAAAAGGAAAAAATGAATTTGAGATATATTTAGGATAGAGAATCAAGAGGACTTGGTTGCTGATTGTTGTAAGGAGTGAAGAAAAAGGAGGTGTTAAGGATGACTTCAGTCTTTCTAAGATGAGCAATGGGTGGGTTGAGGTGCTATTTCCTGAAATGGGAAACCTGGAGGAAGAACAGTCTTAAGAGAAAGATCAAGAGTTTAATTTTGGACTGAACAAGTCTGAAATGGCTGAGACTATGGCAAGTTTGCAGTTGGAAAGGAAGAAACAGAGACCAGAAGATGGGTTTAGGTTGGATTCACAAACTGGTGTAGTGGGATGCTGTGGATGAACACTTAAAATTTGAGGGGATTTTGGCTGTTGCTTTTCTATCTCTGATCCAAGGCTATGCTTTATAAATTGCAGATTATAATCCCTTAGTGGGTCATGAAATCAATAATTTTTTTTTTACCTCAGTGGCTTTATTTTAAAAAATGACATAGAATCTAAAAATCATGATATACCACTAACAGTAAGTATAATTTAAGTAAAAGTTCTGTTTCCTTTTTATGTATGTATATGTAAGTAGACATATACATACAGAAACACACACAAACATACATTAGTGTGGGTGGGTATATATACATGTAAGCGTCTTGGGAAGACTTTTTTTTTTTCATTTTGATCACTGATGTATATCCATTGCCTAGAATAGTATATGATGGGTACTCACTAAAAATTAATTGAATGAATAAATATATGGACATGTACATATGTCACATTCACTGATTGTGATTTTTTATCATATTTATTTTGCCAATTTCAGATTTAAAGAAAATTTGTGGGAACAGTCAAAGAATTCCCAGATATCTTTTATCATTTACCCAGATTCCCCAAAAGTTAACATTTAGATTCATGTATTTTAGAGAGAGTGTGTGCAGGAGTGAGGGAGGGGGAGACGGAGAATCCCAAGAGGACTCCCCACTGAGCACAGAACCTAAATGGGGGGTGGGGTGGGGCTCAATCTCATGACCCAGAGATCATGACCTGAGCTAAAACCAAGAGTCTGACGCCCAACCAACTCAGCCACTCAGGTGCTCCCAAAAGTTAACACTTAGCTGCATTGTCTAAGAGACAGCTGCTCTGTCTCTCCCTATATGTCATATATCACTATCTGTATAACTATACATGTAATATGTTTTCCAAACCATTCAAACATTGCAAACATAATGCCAGTTTACTGCTAAATCAGGATTTGCATCTTAAAAACAGTGATGATCTTATAGAACCACAGTGTAATTAACATTGAAATGGTACTGTTATTTACCATAGTCTAATCTGTTCCTGCCTCCCCACCTTTGGGACACAACTAAATGGTTATCTGACCTTAAAATGGGGACTATTGATAAGTTTCCAAGATTAAGGGAAAAAAAATCAACCCTGAAATCTTGTATTAAATATTTCCTGAGTCAAAGATCAGGAAGGAAGATAATTACAGAATGGACAATTGGGGAAAATAAGAACAAATTTCCACTGCAATGAATTTATAATGATTACATAGAAGTGCATGTGTGTGCATGTTTATGTATGTGTATAATATTCTTCAAATACCCCTGCAATCCCCACACATATGCACACGAGGAGCCAAGGTTGCACACACAGACAGGTGAGATAGATGAAGCCTTACTGGAGAGATTGGAAGGATGTCAGATTGCTCCACACTGCTGGTCTTCACAGTGTATGGATATCCAATTTCAGAGATTCATTCCTCTGCAGAAATGATCTTTGGGCCATTTCTTCCTTAGGTTTCCTCTTCAGAAAGCCCAGCTGAAATATTCTGTTCCTTTTCTGAATTTTCAAACGCTCTGTCTAAGTTATCACTTATGCCTGAACACAGAATTCTCACTGTCATTTATGTAGTGCTCATGGCAACCAGCACAGTGCCTGGCACATACCAGCTGGTCTACAGAGTAGGTTAAAACATAATCATGCCTGGGAATGTTAGAAACCTAAGTCACTCATGTCAAGGGCATCCAGACTGGTTTCCTCTTGCAAGGAAAGACAGAGGGCACCCTGAGAATCCCAAATTGCCCTGGACTATGAGTCACTAAAGTGAGAGCCTCAGAATGATAACATCAGAACATCTTATACACACTCCTGCTTCATTAAATAACCTCAGACTTGTCATTCAATTTCTTCATCTCAGTTCTCTCAATCACAAATTATCAAGGTTGGATTAAGCATTCTCTAAGATTCTTTCTCTCTCGACTCTCCTCCCTGATATACTTGGGAGTGGCGCAGGGGAACCTTTGTTATTATTTGTCATCACATTGTATCTCTTTCTATATGCACTGCTTCAATACTATCATTCTAGTCCTTAAAACACTGTATGATTCTCCATTACTTACAGGATCAAGTTCAAACCCCTTCAGCTGACTTTCAAAACCCTCCTTTATCTATGCATCCTGCCCACTTTTTCAGATTATTTTTCATCAGTCCCTTATTTTAAAAAACTCATTTGTAGCCAAAGTTGGTCTATTTTCATTCCCCAAATAGTCTTTTAATTTTTTTGACTTCGCACCTTTAGTCAAATTATACTATCCACACAGAATTTCCAAATCCAATGTTCTAACCTTGAAACCCCCCCATTCTTCAAAACCAAGTTCAATGACAACTTTTCCCACAAAGTCTTCAATAGCCCAAATGATGCCTTTTTCTTTGAGTTCTTATTGAATATCTCATTTATATCAACCCCAACTCTTTTATATTGTCTTTTATTTGTGTACTCATGCTACTAATATCTCCAAAGTTGCATGCTTTTTGGGGATGATGATCATTACTTAGAAATATTTACATCTTTATATATAAGCCTGTCAAAGTGACTTGCAGCAAAATGGTAGAAGAGAACCAGCTTGGTACTGTTTGTACCAAAAGCTTCAAAGACTTATTTTATTTACTACTTATAACAATCCTATGGAGGTCCTTTATCCACAGAACAGTAAATCACAACTAAATAAGAATTCATGCCCAGATGAGTCTGATTCTAAAATTTGTGAATTTCTCTACCAGAAAGCACCTAACTTATATAGTATTTGCTCAATAAATATTGATGGGCTCATGGTAAATGGCAGAGGCAGTCAGTGCTCACCAAATATCCATGCACTTGTCTGGTTTTTTTCAGCCCCTCTTGCAATTAGGTTGAGGCCCCAAGACTGAGTTCTGCCAAGGTGAAGATGGAGACCATTGCTTCAGATGGCTACAAGGTAGTAGAGCACTCTTCACCATAATCAGATGGCAATGTGACAGGAAATTAACTTTCATTAGTTAAGTTACTGAGATTTTGAAGATTTGTCTATTGTTAGTTACTCCGAATAATAAGGAGATTGAGCAAATGAGCACAACTAATATGGTGATAGATAATTTCAAGAGGGTCTCTTGCATTGATTTAGGTGTCCATTTACTCATTCCTTGACATCTCATTACTGCTCTTAGAAGGGTCAGTTAAAATCACTGCTGTCTTGAGTAGATGCTAATGAATCTTTCGCCCTTGAGCTCATGAATTGAGAAGTATGACTTTAACACATATGTATATCGACTCTCATATATGCATTTGTGTAACTCTTGTGTTAAATGAGCATGACTGGCCCCCTGGGTGGCTCAGTGGGTTAAGCCTCTGCCTTCGGCTCAGGTCATGATCTCAGGGTCCTGGGATCGAGGCCTGCATCGGGTTCTCTGCTCAGCAGGGAGCCTGCTTTCTCCTCTCTCTCTATGCCTGCCTCTCTGCATACTTGTGATCTCTCTCTCTCTGTTTCAAATAAATAAATAAAAAATCTTTAAAAAAATTTAAAAAAAAATAAATGAGCATGACTCTTGAACTATTCTATCCCTAGATGTTTAATTAGTGAAGTTAGTCATTTTTTCTTTGACCTTGGTTACAAACAGTCAAGGCATGACTTTTTTGTTAAATTTACAAAATAAAAATTCCTACAGTCATTTTAAGTCAAAGTAAAGAGTTTCATTTTAATAATAACGTAATATCCATCTAATAATCAACACTTTAAACTTGATTTAAATTTGAGATTTCTCCCTTTTCCCCATCTCAGGTTTGTTGTGGATGGGAAGTCATCATCAGGAAGGGGTGGTTGTCTGGTTCCTTATTCCGTTCCTTTAGCTCCCTGATCCAGCAGGGTTGGAGCCCAGGAGAAGAACAAAGGAAAGGGAGACAAAAAGTGTTCTCATTTGATTGAGACTATAGTGAGTAAATGCAGTGTTCTTTTTTGACAAAAGATTAAGCTGATTTTATTCCTACTTGCATGGGTTCTTCAGAGATTTCTTCTTCTATCCCTGAAGAAATTTATCCTCTACTTCCACTAAACCAGCAGAAATATCTCTGTTCCTACTTATCTTTGGAAGCTCCTTCTTTAGCCTCTGGAGTCTGGCTATTTACCTCCACTCTGTTTCTGCTGAGCTGGAACTTTTAACAGGACCTCAGTTGACCCCACACTAGTTTTCCCCCTCACATGACCAGTCCATGGGAAACACTCATCCATCTTTAGTCCCTCCAACTCAGGAGAGATAGACCATTCCCAACCAGCAACAAATCCTTTACTCAGAGCTTCTGGCCAGCCAATCTCTTACATATTAGTTTTGTTTGTTTGTGTGTTTGTTTGTTTTTACTGGACTCAGTTACTGGCCCAGCCAGCTCACTTACTTCAGGGGTAACTTAAAGCTCAGAGTGATCTCCTTAAAACCTTCATTTGAATATAAAGTAAAGGGAAAGCACCCCTACTTTGAAGGGGAAACATAAAACCCAATAACACTTTCCAAAATTCTTTTCCCCAAATCTCCTTATTTAACTCTAAAAAAGGTAACACTTCATACAATATAAGAGGCATATGAGTTATAACTATTATCTGGCCATCTCCTTTGGATACTTTTCTCCTCCTTATGGAATCTCCTCCTTATGGAATCCTATAAGGAATCCTCCTTGCCTCAATGCTTCAGATAACATTTCCACTTTTTTTTTTAAAGATTTTATTTATTTATTTGACAGACAGAGATCACAAGTAGGCAGAGAGGCAGACAGAGAGAGAGAGAGAGGAGAAAGCAGGCTCCCCACAGAGCAGAGAGTCCAATGCAGGACTCGATCCCAGGACCCTGAGATCACGACCTGAGCTGAAGGCAGAGGCTTTAACCTACTGAGCCACCCAGGCGCCCCAACATTTCCACTTTAATGTTTAGTTAAATATACATACTACTGCTGAGGTCAAATCTAAGAAGTGGAATTTGGGAGGGAGGGTTACTTTTTACTTTTTTACCATTTGATTTTTTTTATCAAGCTTCATGATTTTTATAATAATTATTTAATAAAAATTATCCTTAGGGGTCAAAATGTAAGTGTTATGAATTCCAGTTTATAATCCCTGTCAGGTATATTATCACTTCCATTAATTTACTGCCAAAATAATTATTTTGAAAATTGGCTTTCCTACAAGAAACTTTCAAGAAATAAGAGAGACAGAAAACATATAATGAGCGACAGCTCCCATAAAATAATGATTCATTGCGATTTTTCTGCAACTAGAATGAAAAGGGAGCAGCTGACAGCTGACTTGGGGATCTCTAGCGTAATCAGACAACTGATTTCAAGTATGTGGCATTTTAAATAAAAACTTCTGTGTTTTCCATCTGAGAGAGATTTCTCATGTCACTATAAAATATCTGGATCAAAGATGTCAAAATTAACATAGTTTTACAATGTAGTATAATATTTATACAATATATTCCTGGAGGACAAAAAAAAAAAGTCATTTTAACTTACCCCCACTATCACCAGCACTGGTCCCCATATTAAAGAGCATATAGTACATGTTCAACAAATATTCATCACAGCATTTTTCAAAGAGAAGCCTAGCACCATCTCTGCCACATGCCCCCAAACTGGCCTCCTAATGTGATCCATCGTAGAAACATCTGGATTTCTGATCTGTCTACTCTGTGTTCCCAACAGCAGAGAGCTTTTCCCAGCCTGGATTCACTTGGAACAATCCTACTAAGGACAAACAGTCATTACCATTCCAATTTTCTAACTTTGAAAAGAGGAGTTATTTCCTGTCCTCTTTTTATATGTGTGGGAAAAGAAATGATTAGATTCAGACACATTTTTTCATAGTATTTCAGAATAAGAAAAACATGCCCCCTCTAAATTAGAATCCTAAGAACTGATTCACTGAATATGGTGAGCCACAATGACTTCATAGAGCAATTATGGGATCACAAGGAACCAGAAAACACCGCCTTAGCTGCCTCCCTCAAAATTATAAAAACCCAGGTCCTATTTTAGTACACACCCCCTGACTCTACTTCTAACACTCATCCTGAGTTGGGTGATAAATATCTATTAAAACCACAGGCTGTGAGTGACTATGTCTGCCTTCTGCTCCTTGTGGCTTCCAACCCACCCAAGCAAAGGTGACATCGGCAGACAGTGGTTGATGGGATGGTTGTTAAAATTGAGCCAACTCCCAAACACACCCAGCAATAACTCCAAGCTCTGGAGAAAAATGCCTGTCAGACTTCCAGATGGAGCTGAGTTTCAGCAACCACAGCAGAGCCTGGAAGGAGGAGGGAGGCTGTGAGAGGCGAGTCTCCAAGGATGGGGTTCATCTGTGTCAGGACAGATGCTCGCGTGTTCCAGCAGAAGCCAAGTTCTTGAAGAGAAAAGTGTGGGCAGAGGGAGACTGTATGTTAGGGGAATGTCCTCTCTAATTGTAAGTATAGATCCAAGCATAGAGTAAATCTTCCATCCTGCTGGGTCAAACAATAAAACATTGTCTTTGGAATAGTCTCTGGAATAATCTGGACATTCAGGTAACTGGGTGCTATCCTTAGGTCAAGATCCCAGAAGCAGACTCCAAAGTAAAGTTTCATAAGTTTCATTAGGAAGTTTATTGAAAAACAACCAGTAGAGACACAAGAAAAGGAAAAAGGAAGGAAAGGAAGTTGCCCTAGAGAGGGTAAATCTGGCCCAGTCCTGCAGGGGGAGCTGTAGAGACAGTGCAACCACTCCTCAGAGTCCAGGGGCAAGAGAACTGGTGTGTTCCACTGCTGCATCCATCTTTACCAGTCAAGGACTACTCTGGGTGGGATGGGAGAGGGGGTATAAGTTATCAGGCACTTGTAGCTTTTAGAACGTGCCGGTGAAACAAAGTTGACGGTGTCCTCACACCCGGAGCAACACCAGTGGTCCTCATACACCCATGCAGGTTGTTGAGAGTGAAAGCAGATGGGGGCCCCAGTGCCGGAAAATGGCAAAGGAACCAAAGGGATGTGGGTGGAGCAGTGACGGCATATTCTATAGAGAGACCACACTGCCTGCAGAGTTTGTCCAGTGGCTTCTCAGGAAGAAAGTATGACCTCTTCACAAAAACACAAGCCATCTGTTCTCATCTAACAAGGGGCCCTTGGGCTACTCATCAGAACTAGTTTTTGATGTAATTGCCCTGTTCTTGCAAGCTTAGAAAAGTTTCCCCAGACTAGTCTTTCTCTCCCCTTCTTCTGTATTCTTTCATAGCCCTACCAGTGACCTGGTCTTCCTAAGTCTTGTCCTCCCTTCCTCACTGTCCTCCCCCCTTCTCTTTCAATATTTCTCTTCCCTCTGTTTCTTCCCCTCCTGCTTTTCCAACTGTAACATCATTGTCTTACCTTGGGCTGCTTCTGATTCCACCTAAACACAATAGTTCAGATACCAAAAACTAGTTGGCATAAAAGTATATACAATCAAAACAAATGTGCATATATTTCCCCATTAAAATCAATTATTCGAGGGGGGAGGAATCTCTGGGAAACTGACAGAGTAGTATTTGATTCGAAATGTCATTTAAACTCTTTAAGGTTTAATAAGGTGATTGTTTCCCTATACCTATAACATCATTAAAAAAAATAGGCTAGTTAAGTGCTTTGTGGTAGAATTCTATTTCTAGAGCTATTTGTTTATGTAATGGTGGCTTTCTGGCTCAGTTGGAGGTATTACCATGTGAAAACATTTGATGAGCCTGTCTTTTTAGCCAAAGTAAAACCTGAGAGCTTTAAACATACTTTGAAAGTCTAGTGGATACCAGCCAGAGATCAGTAATGTTTCCCCCTACTTGTACTCACACAAACTTGAGAAGAGATAGTCATAACTATTTCCTGTCCTTATTAATATCTGTACCTACTTTGAATCTCCCTAAAAACAATGCTGAAGGGAGAGTGAATATGTTTGGAAGACCATACCATGATAGTCACAGAGGATGCATTATTAGCAACTCCTCCAAATTAGCACCCGAAGCATTGATTTATGAAATGCTGTGAGGCTAAGGCACAGACACATCAACCAAAAATATGGACTTCGTTGCCTTTCTAAGCATACTTAGATGCTAAGAATCACAGGATAACTAGTTTATACTTTTAACAAATTTGCTTTGCAAATCAATGGGTAGAAAGAAATATAGTTCTTGGCTTTACTTATTTTTTTTCACCATGCCCTAAAGTTTTAGTTTTCTCCAAGGAAGGTCTTTTTATCCTAACCATAAAAGTACAGTTAAAAAAGAAATAATCAGTTGTTAAATATGTACTGTTGAAAGATACAACATAAATAAGACATAGATCTCGGTCTTGAGATGCTTATACACTAAGGAAATAAAATACACACTCATGACATAATTTGAGAGTAATGAACATCTACAAGTGAAAAATAATACTGACAGTAATTCAAAGTTGGAAAAGAAAACAAATCCAATGTGGTTAGTATAAGAAGCAAGAAACCCTACCTGATAATGAGACACAGTCACAGGCTGGAACGGTGTTTCTTACGTGCCAAGCCTACATTTATTTAAGTTGTAAAGTAGGACTGGAATAGTCTCACTTTTTTTTTTTTAAGAATTTACTACTTCCCTACAGTATCAGGACCTGCTGAGCTTAGGACATGAGGGAGTTTCAATGGTTTCTTATTACAAGTTCTCATAGACACTTTATAGTATTCACTTTGACTTTCATTTGTACAAATTCCATCCAGTGGGCAGTAATGGAGTGATGTGTAAAGGTAAATAGCATGAGGACACATGAACAGGCTGTATGGCGGGTTGGGGTGGGGGACAAAGATGCCAAGATCAGCATAAACATGTACCTAGCTCCCTATCTCTCATCATCCCAGGAAGAGTTGTGTGAGGGTGAGTTGTGCTGTTAGACTCCACATCTGTGCTCTAGGGGAGGGACCTTGCCCTCCTACCTTCTTATAGAGAAAAGAACCCAAACCAGTCTTGGCTGAGGAATAAGCAGACAGGCCATCTGCCTGTAAATTCCAGCTGGAGGCAAAGTTGTCTGAGCACGTCAGCTTATGAACCTGGAGACATTGTGAGACATTGGATTCAGGCTGCTACATGGGCAGGGAGGGGATGTGGTCCCATGAAGAGTTGGACACAGGCTCTGCCAATGGAGAATGGGAAGCCCTTGGTCTTGGCGAGCCCATTGCAGTTAGCCTCCAGGCACTCACTGGACAATCTTCCTTGCCTCACCACCATAGAAAACAGGGCATATTTATTTAAAAGAAATAGTTAGCATATATTTCATAGCTGTATCACTGGGAGTGGGGAAAGCATTGTATTCATTTTTAGCCCCCAACAGCCAGCACATTGCTGAACATGCCATAGCATTCTAACAAACCTTTCCTGAATATTACATGGACCCAGCACCAGGGTCACTCTGGAGCATTTTGCTTCCTCTGCCACAGCTGATGAGCTGATACCACAAGAGAGACTCATCTGTTTCTAATGCAGCAAGATATAATCCTTGTCAGAAATGTTTCTCTGTTGATCTTCCTATCAACAATTCAGCAGCTGAACTCAACACCATTGACTCTTCATCACATCTCTTTGCATTTTCCCTTGGGGGAAGCCTAATGCTACTGCACCGGGGATCATATATTAAAGTAATAATGATAATAACAACTGAAGGCATTTACTGAATGCTGGTTGTGTGTCAGGCATTGCCCTGAATGTATCACTTACATTATCTTAATTTTTAGAAGAAACCAGTAAGTTGGTTGTTATTGTGTCATATTTTTAGGGGGGAAATTAAGTGGGAAAGTAGAGATGCAAACCTATACTTGTAATGAGTTTTCTATTCATCTTGGCATTATCTGGCAAAGAAGGCACTGTAGACCAAAGCATCTAAGCCATAAGGGTTAGTGACTCTTACCTCTTATTATATCTCCAATACCAAAGTTCCATTAGGGCTTGTCTGCCTCGCTTCCTAATCTATTTTCAGTGATGAGATCAGGTCTTGGCATGAAGTAGAATCTCAATAAAATCATATAGTCAGTGAGGCCTCCAAACCTTCCTGTTCCAGAACAACAGAGAAATGTGCCTTGTTTCCTGTGCAATGCTTGGTAGAAGGCAAAAATGGTTAAAGAGGCAAAATTTGCTTTTAGGTCCACCCCACCTCCATTCCTTGTGAGCTTTGTCCCTCAACACCTGCTGGTTTAGCATCCTTACTTTGCCTCTTTCAACATTTCTCCTTAGCCAGGATGTAAAATAAAGAACAGTGAACTTAGAATTTAAAGAGTCCCCTTTGGGCCGGGAGAGGGGGGTGGGGTTATGGACATCGGAGAGGATATGTGCTATAGTGAGTGCTGTGAAGTGTGTAAACCTGGTGATTCACAGACCTGTACTCCTGGGGATAAAAATACATTATATGTTTATTTAAAAAAATTAAAAATTTTAATAAAAAAATTAAATAGTCCCCATTAAAAGCCCCACCCCTACCATTCTCCAACTGTGTGAATTTAAGCAAATCAGTTGAGTTTCTTAGACTCTATTAAAGACATTAATCCCTATCTCATAGAAATGGGAAAAAAAAGTTATAAACTTCAAAGTCACATATGCATGTTATATGTTATCACTGATTATCGTAAAGGATCTATTGAACTAGCTCAAATGAAAGTGTTTATCAGTGATAAATATTTCAGGGGTGGAATGTAGTCTTTTTGATTAGATGACGAATCCTTTGTTAATATATTCTAACACAAATAATTAATTTTACAACCTCCCTAAATGGTAACTTAGAACACTTTCAATTCTTTAAAAAAAAGAAAAATAGAATGAGCCCTGATCCAATGTGACTGGTGACCTAATAAAAAGGGGGAAGTTGGACACAATCATATGCATAGAGAGAAGACAATATGAAGATCCTAGTAGAAAAAGGCCGTCTTCAAGCAAAAGAGAAAGGCCTGGAACAGATCCTTTCCTCACAGCACTTGGAAAAGACCAATTCTACCAAAACCTTGATTTAAGACTTCTAGTCTCCCTGACAGTAAATTTCTGTTGCTTAAGCCATCCGGTCTGGTACTTCGTTATGGCAGCCCTGGCAAGGAATACAAATACCCAGTATACAGATAAATCAGCTTTAGAATTTCTAATACCTACCTCTATAAGAAACAAATTTACCAAACAGAATATAGGGTTTATGTATAGCTGTTTTTGCCTTTAGCCTTATAGTGGTTAGTCAAGATATTGTGCTGAGTGAAATAAGTCAAGCAAAGAGAGTCAATTATCATATGGTCTTGCTTATTTGTGGAGCACAAGGAATAACACGGAGGACACGGGGAGATGGAGAGGAGAAGTGATTTGGGGGAAATAGGAGGGGATGATGAATGAACCATGAGAGACTGTGGACTCTGAAAAACAAACTGAGGATTTTGGAGGGGAGGGAGGAGGGGGGTTGGGTGAGCCTGGTGGTGGGTATTATGGAGGGCACGCATTGCATGGAGCACTGGGTGTGGTGCATAAACAATGAATTCTGGTACACTGAAAAGAAGTTAAAAATAAATAAATAAATAAAATTTTTAAAGAGATATTGTTTTTTAAAGTAAGTTTCTTTTTTACCTATGCCTCTAATGTGGTTATATTATATATTTGAAATAGATTAATTCCATCCTAGGATCCTTCAACATCTTGGTTGACTTTTTAAAATGTGCATATAATAAATGATTTTGAGGGAAAAAAACAACACTTTCAATTCTATTTTCAGCCTTCCTGACTTGAACTACTTTTCCTGTGCATTTAATTTAATTTAATTTAATTTGTTATTCCTTATATTCCAGTGTTGTTAACATACGGTGTTACATTAGTTTCTAGTTTCATACAACATACTCAACAATTCAATGCATTACTCCATGTTTATTGTGCTAAGTGTAATCTTTAATCCCCATCACTTATTTCATCCATCCCCACAATGGCAGGGAATGTAGTCTTTCTCTGTATTTTTCAGAGAAACCCAAAAAGGCAACTGTCAGCTCTAACAATTTATTTTGGTCAACTTATAGTACCATTGCATCTCTTATCCATTAATAAACACAACATCTCTTGTGAACATAACAAGTAAAGCAGGATCAGATGGTTTCATCCAACTCTGTAGGTGGCATCTAGTGTGAAAACAGACCATATGACCCATTCAACAGAAACTACTTGTCCCTACCACCACCTTTCCCCACACATACACTCGGAAAAAGACGATATCAAATAAACAAAAGTTTTCTTTGACTAACTCAAACCCTGTAAATAATCTCAAAAGACACACTGGAAATTTAGGAGAAGGAAAAAATGTGTTTCCTTATTTTTTTTACTTCTCCTCTAATAAAACAGAAAAGCCACTGCTTTGCTTGGGAGGACTGGAACAAATCTCACTGCACACCCAAGAGAGCTCTTGGTGATGAATATTTAACAGACGGGTCCGCTGTAAACAGCTGGAACTCCCTGGTGAATCACTCTCTGCAGACACCCAAGCAATCTCGTCATTGAGGTCCCGCCTGCAGGTCTTTGGGCTCCTCCTCACCTCCCAGCATTAAGCTGTTTACAGCCTCCTTCATATTAAGACTTTTTGCCCATGTCGCTCAGAGGGTGATAGATGGCGTTGGATTTTGTTTGCCTCTATTGATCTGGTTCATCCCCACACTCAAATTCCCTCTCATGTGGCTGCAACCTACTTGACACATATTTGTTCTTCATTCACTGCTCTTTTCTAGTATTCTAGCTGGTCTGTGTACCCCCGACTCTATCAAGTATGGGCCCCAGTTTGTCTTATAAATAAGGAAATTAAACCGCACTCCCTGCCAGTGTCAGATTTTGCTTGTAACTCAGGCATGTTGGTCAGATCTACCTCAAGCCTTTGGCCCCAAGTCACACTGCTCCTGACACAGCTGACGGAGGCCACCTTTACAAAGTGGTGGTGAATAGCAAAATCACACAGATGAGTTAACAATGGAACCAGTGCTACATTCTAATGGAGAATTCCAGAGAACTGCACGTGCTTTTTTTTCCTCCGGGGCCATGGCTAGAGGTGCACCTTCTCCCTGCTCCCATAAAAGAACAAAGAGTTCACAAAGAACAACTGAAGACCATTTGAGATCACTCATTGCTTGGCATTCAAAATGGGAAGAAGTCCTGTTATTATAGGCATAATACTTTAAAAACCTAAGGGACCCACACAAACACATTGGTCCTCCATTTGGAGGACTTAAAAAGAAACTCAAGAGGCCAGTGAATCCTACTCTGGGTCCTTCACTCCAGAGCAGTTATCTCATTTTAAGATGTGCCCCATGGGGGGGAGAGGATGTTCAGTTATTTACACAGTAGCTCCACCAATAACATTTGTGCTAAGCAACACTAATATTGCACGGTGCACTTACTCCGTAGTCAGCTTGTTTCCTCCTAAGAGCTAATCCAGTGCTACTTAAGAAAAAATACTTAAGAAGAGTATGTTCTTCCTTTAAATCCAACCTCAATATCATGTGTTACATTTATTCTCCTTTCTTTTTGTTTTCCTCAAAGGAGATGGGGTCCATTTTATCACCATGAATGCCTTTTTTTTTTTTTTTTAAGTACCATAAATCCTAACATTGGTCTCTCTTCAGTTCCTTCTTGTTTCAGTTTAGTTGCTCAAATCCTTCGTTCTTTCTCCATGAACCTTTTTTCCCCTACCCCATTCCCACCTTCACTTCCTGGATTCTGTACAATCTCTATGGGACTGTTATGCAATGACCAGGGGCCAACAGAACGTTCTGGTAATTTCTGGCTAATTTGGAAACCCTAAGAGTCTGCCTTGGGTTGCTAAATTCATCACTCCTTAGTCCTTCCTCGGACACTCCTCGGTTTTTTCTAAAAGTTGCCCAACATTGCTGATTCACATTTATTTATTCAGTGTGCAGACACCAAACAGCAAATGACATTTCTATTAGCTTCACTCAAGGAGGGTGAGCTGCCTTGCTGAACAGTGATAGGGGTGAGGCTTTACCTCCAGACCCTGTTGCCAAAAGCCAACTGCCCTCTTATTCTCTACTGACAAACTGATTCTCAAGAAGAGATTCAAAACTCCTTCTCAAATTCACAACACTAAAGTGTTGCCTATCTTTGAGTGAGTCACACTTTTTTAGGGTCCAAAGCTTTCAACGAAATCAATGTGCCCCCTACAACAGAAGTGTTTAGAAGAAAAAATAAGGTGGCAATTCCTCTACTTTCATGCCAACTTTGCCTCCATATTATGCCACTTTTACAGAGAGTTTACTAGATTTCAAGCACTTTAAATGAGTCCATGCCCACAGAACTGCGCTGAACCTTATACAAAGCCACCATCAGTGTGAATATTCTCTTTGCTTTACCTCTGCCTTCCCCAGCTTTTCTGGTCTCAGGACTTCAAACGGAGATGATTCTTTCCAAAAATGGCCCCAATTCTCCACCTCTCCCTATATTCACACCCCACAGCTACTATGAGAATGAGCTTCTATAAGATGACAGAGAACATGGAATAAGGCTCAATTATCTCAGCTGAAGCTATCCAGACCAACTACCCTGCATCTAACCTGCCTCCACAACTATAGACACCGGAATGAGTCCAGTAGGGATCAGCCAAGCCTGGTCCTGATTAATGGAAATGACCTGCTGCCCCATGGATTCGTGAGAAATAAGAAATGGTTGTTGTTTTAACCCACTAAATTTTGGTTGTTTTTTTTTTTTAATACAAAATAACTAATGGATACACATCGCATACTCTGATTCCTATTCTCTGCTTTTCACTATAATGAATGAGCCTTTCTCTCCTATATTTGATCCCTGCTGAAGAAGATGACTAACTACTGGTTAGTATGATGAACTACAGGTTAGTCAATATGACTAACTACTGGTCTCCTGCTCTATAATTTTGGATAAAATGTACTCCATTGTGCATCTGCTGCTCCCAGTGCCCTGCTTCACAGGGAAAGGACTCAGACACCCAGACCAGATGAATACTTACTATCCCTATCCACAGGCCCTGTGAAGCTGCTCTTTTTTCTGTATTTCCTCCTCCTGGGAGAATCTCCTCCAACTATCTAGTCAGTCACGCACGCCACCACCAAGGAGTAACCCAAGGCTCCTTCTCCCTCATCCCTTCAAGACCACACCCTTCTATTTGTTATAACCCTATACCCCCTTTCAAAGCCATCCCCTCTATCCCCTATACCCCCGCTTCCAGAAGGGCTCCAGTCACCAGCAATCATAAACTCACGGCAAGTTTCCCAAGAAGGGTTTGCTGAGTGACCCTCAAGGATAAGCTGTGCACCAACTCACATTTCTCTTTGATCAGGTCATCAAAGAAAAGTTTGTAAAATATAATTGTTTTATATCTCCCCTTGCATTCTTCCCAGTCAACGATAACTTTGGTAAAATCATCTTTTGTTGCCATTGGATTCTCTTTCTAATAGTAGGTCCTATTATGAAAAGTCTAAATGTCCACAGGCTCTATTAATTTCTACTATAAATAATGAGTTGAATACATTTGGGCTTGATATGAGCATTACACAGGAATCAAATGGAAGGCAAGTTTACAAGGAGGGCCAAACTATCTGTCAATAATCACGACCATCACCTTGGTTTCCAGTTTTTCATATTTAACTTAAACAGCTCAAAATCATGTAATTAAAGGCATTTGGCTTCCTATTCATTACCTGCTCCGACCTCTGCTCTGGCCACATTATCATAGGGATACCATGATGGCTACACCGGTGAGTTTCAGACAAAAGGGATTGTATTGTTGCAGGAGTCTGGGTGGGTAGCACCCTGGATGTAAAACACTGTTTCTTCCTGACACTTCAAATCCTCCCAGATGGATCTGTAACAGGCAAGATGCCAGAAGGAGGCTGCTTTGTCCTCTGAGGTTCATAGCTTATACACGCAAGCACTCACTGCTCACTCTTCTCTGCAAGGTGCTCACTGACTATTCTAATCAGGCCTTGACCTTGGAAGCAGACCAAAGGAATCTCAGCCCTCGTTGGGAAACAGACCATGATTGTCCCAAACTGGCTCTGTGGCATGTGCCTAAATCCAAATGTGCATGCTTTTGTAACACTAAATACCTGAATAATCTGGCACTCGGGAAACAATGACTTCAGGGCAGTGCGGATGCAAGTGGTACACAAAATGAAGACTCTAGGCACTGGCGGAGGCACAGGAGGAAGCCCCCAGCCCCCGCCCCGCAGAACTTGAAAAGCCTGTGCTCCGAAGTGAGAATTCTCCCTCCCAATCCTGATTTTTCCATACCCCTGCAGAGATTATGCAATCTTTTCACATACTTTTTTTCAATCATCCTCATGACAATATTGCAGCTTCGGTATAATTACTATTTTTCCCATCTTATGAATGGAGATAATAAGACTAATGAAGGTACTAGGTTGTCCAATATTATGTGATAATAATAGTAATAATGGTTACTTTCTATTTTACTTTCATTTTCTTTTGGCCTGATAGACACCTAGCTAAGCAGGCTGCATTAGCGTCACTTTAGAGAGCGGGAAATAGACACAGGGAGGTCACCACGAAGTGATATGTCTAAGGTTGTATACCTAACAAGTGTCAGAGTCTGAATTTGCCCCCAAGTTTGATGATTCAAAGCTTGTGTTTGTTTGACTTTGGCTCAATTCCCCCACATTTCTGAGGGTCGCCTCCTTTGTAGCCTTTGGGAACCTAAGGATTTACGGAAGGATCTAGAGTCAGAGCTTTATTCCCTTGACCCCATACACAACCATTCTCTCCTCTTTCTCCATAAGGGAAAAACTGCAGCCAATCTTGTGTGCAGTTGGCTGTTACGTTCCATGAGTCCTACTTTTCTGAGAGCAATGTAACCTGCCAAATTATCCTCTATAGAAGAGATTGACATCATCAAAGTGCCAGATCTGACTCTATTCTTTGAGCTGGATCCTTCCATCTGCATTGCACTAGCACTGAGAACAGCTTTCTTAGGGGCTTTCCACTAAATGTACTTACAAGTTTGCAGACAGAAGGATTTTACTCCCTCCACCTCCCATCAATAGCCACTTATTTGGAAAATTAAAATTCTTGATATTTCCCTAGAAGATTCTGGTCCTTGGCTTATCACTCGTAGCAAAAGTTCAAGATAACAACAATGAATATTTATTGAGGATCTGCTAAGTTGTTAGTCACTGTGCTAACCACTTTAATATCTACCTTATTTAATTCTCATAATAACCTAATAAGCTAACTGTTGTTGTTATTTTACACATTAGGTTAAGAAACAAAAGAATTTGTCTGTCATCATACAGCTAATAAAGGGGCAAACTTGAGATTCGAATCTGGATTTTCTTTCTTTTTTTTTTTATTGTGTTATGTTAGTCATCATAAAATTAATCATTAGTTTTTGATGCAGTATTCCAAGATTCATTATTTATGTACAACACCCACTGTCCCATGCAATACATGCCCTCCTTAGTATCACCTTAAAACCACTGGGCTCACCCATCCCCCTAACCCCCTCCCCTCTAAAACCCTCAGTTTGTTTCTCAGAGTCCACAGTGTCTCATGGTTCATCTCCCCCTCCAATTTGCCCCTTGACTTATTTCACTTGCCTTCATTTGACTTCATTTCATTCATTCATTCATTCATTCATTCACTTGACTTCATTTGTCGCTTCACTTATTTCACTCAGCATAATCTCCTCCAGTCCCATCTATGTTGATGCAAAAGTTGGGTATTCACCCTTTCTGTTGATTGTGTAATATTCCATTGTATATATGGACCACATCTTCTTTACCCATTCGTCTGTTGAAGGGCATCTCAGCTCTTTCCATAGTTGGTATATAGCTGTTGATAATAATTTCTGATAATTGTTTCTATTTCCTTGGTGTTTGTCATGATCTCACCCCTTTCATTCATAATTTTATTAATTTGGGTCCTTTCTCTTCTCTTTTGGATTAGTTTGGCTAGGGGTTTATCAATCTTATTAATTCTTTCAAAGAACCAGCTTCTAGTTTTTTTGATGTATTCTACTGTATCTCTAGTTTCTAACTCATTGATCTCTGCTCTAATCTCAATTATTTCCCTTCTTGTATGTGGGGTTGGCTTAATTTGTTACTGATTCTCCAGTTCTCAAAGCTGTAAAGAGAGTTGGTGTATTCAGGATTTTTTTAGTTTTTTTGAGCAAGGATTCGATGGCTATGCATTTCCCTCTTTGGACTGCCTTTGCTGTATCCCACAGTTTTGGACCAATGTGTCTTCATTCTCATTGGTTTCCATGAATTGTTTAAGTTCTTTGATTCCCTGGTTGACCCAAACATTCTTGAGCAGGATGGTCTTTAGCTTCCAAGTGTTTTTCAATGCCATCCCATTCAAAATACCAGTGACATTTTTCAAAGTGCTAGAACAAACAATCCTAAAATGTGTATGGAACCAGAAAAGACACTGAATCACTAAGGAAATTTTGAAGAAGAAAAAGAGAGCTGGGGGTATCACGTTGTCTGATTTCAAGCTTTGTTAGGAAGCTGTGATCACCAAGACAGCATGGTACTGGCACAAAAACAGACACATAGACCAATGGAACGAAGTAGAGATCCCAGATATGGACCCTCAACTCTAAGGTCAAATAATCTTCGACAAAGCAGGAAAAATATCCAGTGGAAAAAAGGCAGTCTCTCCAATAAATGGTGCTGGGAAAATTGAACAGCTATCTATAGAACATGGATTTTCTGATGGCAAGTCCCACTTTCAATTTTTACCCTGATCGGAAGACATGTGATTTAGTAATAAGCACTGTTTAAGATTAAAAAAAAAAAAAAAAACATACTCTTTGATCTCAAATTCTATTCCTAAGTATTTATTATAAAGAAATAATCAGAAGTAACCTTAAATATTTATGCACAAGTTAAAATTCAACAGTTACTTATAATTGCACAAATATAACAAAAACATTTAAATAACTTTCACATATGCATTGTTTAATATTATGAAGTTGTGTTGTATTTGAAGATAGAACATGACATTTAATCATATGAGAAACACCCAAGCTGCAATATACAGAAAAACACAGAATGTAAAATGGTATAGGGGCTTCTGTTACTAGGTGAGATCTGTGCATTCTCACTTCCCCATCAAGGTCAGTGTTCAGGAGAAAGGGTTTCTTGTTGAAATCTGAAATTTCCCAGGTGAAAAATACATCTGCAGAGTTCAGATGAGGCCAGGCATCACTTGTCCAGTCTCTCAAGTCCAGAAAAACGAGTTAATTCTTGAAGGAAATGACGTTAAACTTGTCTTGATTCAGCAAGCCACAACAGTTACAAACAAGGATAAGAGAAAATTTTTGGATGGCCTCTATGTCTCTTTAAAAGGAATGGTTAGCAGACTGATGAATAAGATCTAAGAGCTGTCTAGCTACAGAAAGAACAAGATGCCAGATGAGTCTTAAGGCCTACTTATAGTTTTTAAAGATGCAATGACAGCCTTCTATTGATTTGGGTGGGGAGGGCTACTGTATATACAATATAACCTCAAATTTGTCCAAAATAAAAAATTTATACACAGACATATAAAAAAAAGTAAATGAATAAAACATGCTAACTTGTAGTCATCTCTTTGTGAAAGAATTATAGTGAATTTTTCTTTTTTTGATTGTATTTCTTAATTCTCATCAATGAATTTCCAAAGTTATTGTACAATAGAAACAAAAAATTTACTATTTTTAAAAATTCCTACCATTATTTCAAGTAAGCAGAAGTTGAGCTGGCTCAAATCTAAAATATCATAAGAACCACACTTCTCTTGGCTACTCCCCAACTCAGAGAGCAAGGAAGGCAGTGTTAGAGAGCATTAAGCGCTAGGTGTGTGATTTTGAATTGGTCACATCCCCTCTCTGCGCCTCAGTAGGCTTTTCTGTAAAATGATCAGCCTGGATCAGAAAGCCCTGCCCCATGCCTGAGCCCACATCCTCCCTCAGTGGCCTCTAGATAGAACTATCTTTCAACATGCAATTCGATCTGGCCTTCCCCCATGACTAGAGAGAAAAATATTTATGAATTACTCTCCAGTTTAGAAATGGATCTCTGTCTGGGAACGAAGAATCACAAACCCCACTGGCAAATTAGAGTCCATTATCAGACACTGTAGCAGCAAGCTCAGCCCAGTGGTAATTGTATCTGCAATAATAAGGCTGTGAGGGCCACTTTAGGCCATTTGCTATGGGAATCAATCATCATTACAGTCTAGCAGTGAGTGGACATGGAAATGAGCCCATGTTACCAATGGCCGATTAGAGCAGAGATCCATCAAGAAGCTCATGGCAATGGGGTGGGGGTGGGTGGAAAGGGTGGGTAGGAACAGAACAGGTGGCCTGGGTCTCTATATCACTCACTGATATCACATGTCACCCAGGGAGATCACTCTGAGACTGCCCGTGATTCTGTTTAGGGTCCCTAGTAGGGCTCAGTGACTTTAAATAATATAAACTCTGCTTGACCATGACATGCTAATTTCACATAAATGTAAACTCCCTAGGGGATGATTAAATAGTTGAGTTCATCCTATGTATTGGTACCCTAGGTTTGCCATCACAAATGACCACAACTTAAGTACTATACAACATTGTGCCTATAGTTACCAATACTGAATTGTACCCTTAAAAATACATCAAGAGGACTTATCCTATATATTCTCATGTTGGGTTCTTACCATAGTAAAATTAAATTTTAAAAAAAGAGCTTACATGGCTATACTAGACATTCTGATACATTGCTAGAAAAAAAGTATAGATTGATAAAACGCTTTTGGAAAGTAATTTGGCAGTATGAATTAATATTCTCAAAATAGCTATACATCTTTGACTCAATAATTATGTTTTGGGAAATTGTTTCTTTAAAAAAATCCGAACTACATAAAGCCCCCATCCACAAGATGTTTATGACAGCATTGTTTATAGTAGCAAGGAAAATAAATAAATTTAAACAAAAGGGGATTACTTAAGTAAACAGTGTTATGCTTATATAATGAAGCAATATGTCGCCACTGAAGTAACATGAATAGTTTATAATAACAAGAGGAGATGCTTATGTTATAATATTAAGTGCAACTGAGATATAGGGGGTCTGTATAATATGTTCTTGACTAGATTTTTAAACAGCAGAAAAAAGAAGAGTTACATCAAAATATTCATAACAGCTCCTTTTGAAAAACTGGGTGTTTTTTCCTTTTCTCCTTTTTTCCCACCTTTTTGGGTTTTACAACCTCTACAATTCACAAAAATTACTTTTTTATGGGAAAAAAGATAGCATGAAAATCAAAAATGCAAGCTTATATTAATGACAAGGCAAGCAGGATTTTTAGGGAAGGACTGAGGCAAAGGGAAGGATATTAAGATCAAAGATCTCCTAAAATCTAAGACAGGGCACAATAGATGTTTTGTCGGAGGCTCTGGCATTTGATATTAAATTCTGAAACAATGGATTTGTCTTGTTTTATGATCTAAATTACAGATTTGACACCGGTATGTACTACACAAATGTCTGTAGAATAAATGAATAGGCATCGTAGCCAAGTAAACGCATGGTATAAGCAAATGCAGAAATCCGTGTACAGGGAAATTACATAAGTGGTTGAACAGAAAATGTCTTTCTGAAGGAAACAGTTTGAAGGCCCTTCCTTCTTTGCTTCTTAGGAATTCTGCTGGGAACCTGGATGCTTACTATCATTGACACCACTTTGTGAGGCTGTGGATTAAGTTTTACGCCTTCAGGTATTGGTAATGGAAACTCAGAAGAGGAAAAAAAGATCATTAGGTTGAGGATCAAATCAACAGAAATTAGACTGACCTAGATGGATACCCCCCCAAAAATAGCTCTGGACAAGGGCTGAAATGAGAAACTAGTTGATTTAAAGGACAAACTACCCTTCAGTTTGGGGAATCAGGAACAGTTTCGTATATATCCAAACTTTTGCAATATACTCCCTCTTTCTCCCATTTCTTAAATAAAAAAAAAAAAACTTCTACCTCTGTTTATAACCACATAGCATGTTAGAAACCAGGATGGTTTGTGGCTCTGAGTTAGCACACGGAGTTCAAAATTTGGGACCCATTGAGCTAGTCAGATTGTATGGAACCAGAAGAGACCCCGAATCATTAAGGAAATGTTGAAAAACAAAAATACAACTGGGGGCATCACGTTACCTGATTTCAAAGCTGTAATCACCAAGACAGCATGACACTGGCTTAAAAACAGACAGATAGACCAGTGGAACAGAGTAGAGAGCCCAGATATGGACCCTCAACTCTGTGGTCAAATAATCTTTGACAAAACAGGAAAAAATATACAGTGGAAAAAAGACAGTCTCTTCAATAAATGGTGCTGGGAAAACTGGACAGCTATATGTAGAAGAATGAAACTCGACCATTCTCTTACACCGTACACAAAGATAAACTCAAAATGGATAAAAGACCTCAACGTGAGACAGGAATCCATCAGAATCCTAGAGGAGAACATAAGCAGTAACCTCTTTGATATCAGCCACAGCAACTTCTTTCAAGAAATGTCTCCAAAGGCAAAGGAAAAGAAAAGCGAAAATAAACTTTTGGGACTTCATCAAAATCAAAAGCTTCTGCACAGCAAAGGAAAGAGTCAACAAAACAAAGATGCAACCCACAGAATGGGAGAAGATATTTGCAAATGAAAGTACAGACAAAAGGTTGATATCCAGGATCTATAAAGCACTCTTCAAACTCAACACACACAAAACAGATAATCATATCAAAAAATGGGCAGAAGATATGAACAGACACTTCTCCAATGAAGACATACAAATGGCTATCAGACACATGAAAAAATGTTCATCATCACTAGCCATCAGGGAGATTCAAATTAAAACCACATTGAGATACCACCTTCCACCAGTTAAAATGGCCAAAATTAGCAAGACAGGAGACAACATGTGTTGGAGGGGATGTGGAGAAAGGGGATCCCTCTTAAACTGTTGGTGGGAATGCAAGTTGGTGCAGCCACTTTGGAGAACAGGGTGGAGATTCCTCAAGAAATTAAAAATAGAGCTTCCCTATGACCCTGCAATTGCACTACTGGGTATTTACCCCAAAGATACAGATGTAGTGAAAAGAAGGGCCATCTGTACCCCAATGTTTATAGCAGCAATGGCCATGGTCGCCAAACTGTGGAGAAAACCAAGATGCCCTTCAACGGATGAATGGATAAGGAAGATGTGGTCCATATACACTATGGAGTATTATGCCTCCATCAGAAAGGATGAATACCCAACTTTTGTAGCAACATGGACGGGACTGGAAGAGATGATGCTGAGTGAAATAAGTCAAGCAGAGAGAGTCAATTATCATATGGTTTCACTTATTTGTGGAGCATAACAAATAACATGGAGGACAAGGGGAGATGGAGAGGAGAAGGGAGTTGAGGGAAATTGGAAGGGGAGGTGAACCATGAGAGACTATGGACTCTGAAAAAACAATCTGAGGGGTTTGAAGGGGCGGGGGGTGGGAGGTTGGGGGAACCAGGTGGTGGGTATTAGAGAGGGCACGGATTGCATGGAGCACTAGGTGTGGTGCAAAAACAAGGAATACTGTTATGCTGGAAAAAAAAAAAAAAGAATTGGATGTCATAGGTAGCTCTTCTGGCATCTCTCAGTCACGGGGCTGGGAGTTGAGGCCTGTGCACAAGAACACATCCTGCCTCCTTCCTGACTTAGGAGCAGCACTGGGGAATGAAGCAGGGGTCCTTGTTCTGACAGCAAATCAACAAGGCTTTGGGGCGCCTGGGTGGCTCAGTCAGTTAAGTGTCTGCCTTTGGCTCAGGTCATGATCTCAGGGTCATGGGATCAAGTTCTGCATCAGGTTCTCTGCTCAGCAGGGAGCCTGCTTCTCCTTCTGCCTGAAGTTCCCCCTGCTTGTGCTCTCTCCCTCATAACCTCCCTCTCTCTAACAAATAAATAAATAAAACCTATTAAAAAAAAAAAGATTGCTCTGGCCATGGGTCCTCTGAAGTTTATTATCGAGTATAAAACAAACATTCTTATGTTTTGACTTCTGAGCCTGGTTACTGAAAGGTTTATGTCCCCTAGTCATATAGTTGCTCACACCCTTTTAGTGAACCAGAGAACAGTGGTCTGCTTGGTCTCCAGAACCAGGACAGGTAAAAATGCAATTCTGCCCATGATTGAATAGTGCAAAGTCAGGCACTTGTGACCAGGAACAGACTGGCCAGTCCCTAGAACTTCAGCTATGGCAGTTTCCCTAGTGGACTCTCAGGTGTCTCTGCATAAGATATTGTAACAGGACATCAGTGGAGAACACGCCTGGGCCAGCCATCATGGACAAGCAGCCTGACTGTCCCACTGAAAGGAAAGAAGGGGCTAATTCCATCAGGCCATAGGCTGATGAGAGCCACACTTCACTGACATGGCCATCCAACATGCTTGTATTTGCTCATTCAACAAAACCTTGGGAGGGCCTTTATGTGCTAGGCATGGTTACAGGTGCTAAAGACACTAAGATCGCAGTCTATAGAGAGAGACAGAGGCATAAACCAACAGTTACAATATGCACATGCTAGAGGACTGGAAGAGGTACCAAACTCAAATTGGAAGGAGATTGGGGAAAAAAAAATCTCAGAGGAGAAGATGGCCAAATTGTGCTATGAAACTCAGTGCCATCATGGAGCAGAGACTTGGGAACCCCAGAGATAGAGTAGTAAAGTTCACTGCCTACATTTGCATAGAGTAAGAAAGTAGCCATTTTTCTAGGGCTACTAAGGGTACAACCACTCCACTCTTTGGGCCTCTGGAACCACAGGACACACTGGCTGCAGATAATAGGGTTTATGGTACAGAATTAGATCACTGCTTTCATGTATGTCCACAAAGAGATAGAGTGCCTATCATGCCTATCATGCCTGACCCTTGGCAGTATTTGCAGGAACTGCATCTCATTACTAGGGAAATGATTAAAAAGAAAATAAAGATGCATAAATTGTGGAAGCCACAGTTTAACCTGGTGATTTGGGGTAAGTCCTTGCTCACCCATGTAAACAGTGCCACCTCAGTCTGTGCTTTCCACTCACTGGATGAAAAGTATTTGGATTCTTTGTTGGCTAAAGAGAATCCTTTTGCTTGGCTGATCATTTGGGTTTCGGATGGAGTAGGCAGGATCTTCAGATTTTAGAACTTGCATCAGAGTGTCTGCTCAATTCTAAGAAAAGACCTTCATTTGTCTGGTTAAATGAGCTATGCCAGTTACATATGTCTTATAACTGAGGAGACAGGCCAAAATTGGTAAGATTTTGGAAGTCATTGAAGAAAAAAACTAAACCATACATTTTTGAATTATAAAATTGGGTGAAAACAAAGATCTGGTTGAGTCCGAGAAATTTAGAAATTTAGGATTCTATGGAAAGTGGTGAAGAAATGAATTCTCCAGTCTAAGTTCTTCCAAATATGCTAATTTATAAAGCCAGGAGTGACAGTTCAGCTAGAAGAATTATAAAGAGACTATATTCTGAAAGGAGAGTTTCTACGTGAAACCACAGGGGTGATCTTCCTTTGAGTGCTGGTAGATAAATGGCTTTACCTAGAAAGGAGCCAGAATCCCATGAAAGGGCTGAAGAGAACCAAGAGGATATCTGAACATTTTTTTCCCCTTTTGTTTATCTTTTCCCCTTCCAACTAACCTGGGAATACCCCATAGTTAATTTCAGAGTCCACGCCAAATTCATGGTCACAGACTGGACTGAACCTCCAAGTTGCCACTCCTTAAAATCTTTTCCTTAAAATTTTCTTTCTTTTAGAAGTTTTCTTGAACAATGACTCTCTTACAAAATATGGTACATAGAAAGTAACATCTTTATGACTTAGGTTCCAGTGAAGCAGAAGCCTGAGGATTTTATTTCCCTTAAAAATGAACAAGAGGCACAAATTAACTGGGAGAATTAAACCCATGTTTTATTAAACAGAGTTTTCAAAATGTGATTCTGGGCATCCAAAATGCCTGTGTGACGTGCGTCTCCCCAACACGAATCCTGCAAAGGAGACAGATGGAAATCTCCTGGGTTTTAGGAACCTCCATGTTAAAGGGATTTTTTTAAGCCGTGAAGTCCAAATCTGCCCACACACTACCCATCATCTCCTAAGGGAGCGTCAAAGCCACCAACAGCCAACAAAACCACCAGACGCTGGGCTCTGGTTGTTCCATAGCATGTGATGCTTGGATGAGTATTTCCTAGACTTGACCTATGCCATTAGATCCTAGAATGAAGACCCTTCACACTCTGGAAAAAAAAAACAAACAAACAAACAAAAAAAAGATTTTATCTTTCAAACATAGGTTTCTGTGTGTTTTTTTTTTTAAACGCCAAACAAAGGAAACATCAGTTACCCAGGGAAATGAACCGGAAGTTGTTGTTTTCACAGCTTCCAGGAGGCCAAGCTACCTACGAAAGACAAGTCCATTTTATTTTTTCTCCAGCAAAGCAATTACTGTCCTTCTCTTGGTGTCAGGTGCTCTTGTCACATCTGACACGCTTGTTTGATTGCCCAGAGAAGGAGCAAAACAATGAGCCCTTAGCATAGGGCTCCCTGAGGCTGCTGGCACCGGGTGCATTGGGTAAACACTCCACTTGGGCAGGAGAAAATTAATCTTTCAAACAAAAATGCTTTGTCACAATTCCACTCCTACAAATGAGAGAGAAAAGAGGAAAAGGACTCCAAGCCCTATTTCTTCACGAATGTGCTGAAGAAAGATGTTCAATTAGAACAGATATCGTTGGTGTCCTTATTTATAGGTGTCTTCCAGAACACATGGCCAAGACGTACCACTTTGGGAATAGGAGAATATGGGGATGTCAAAGCCTGGTTTTGTTTGGTGCTTTTGACACATTTTTTCTGCCTGGGCCGTTTGTTACCTGTAGTCATGCTGGAGACAGAATAATGACATGAGCCTGGGAAGCCATCTGACGTGGCAATGTGGGTATGTCAGAGGCATTCAAAAGAAAATCACTTTAGGAAAATAGTCAAACCACCACAACCATCTTTCTATCCTAAGATATTTTCCTAAGGGCACCTGGGTGGCCTAGTCAGTTAACTGTCTGACTCTTGATTTTGGCTCACGCTGAGTATGAGGCTTGCTTGAGATTCTCTCTCTCCTTCTCCCTCTGCCCCCACCCTCTTGTGTGTGCACTCTCTCTAAACAGAGTAAAATAAAATAAAATAAAATAAAATAAAATAAAATAAAATAAAATAAAATAACAAAATATTTTCTTTAGAAAGGCCCAGAGTAGTGAACTTAGAAGTCTCCCACTTTGCCTTGGAAGCCAGGAGGGATACACCATCTCTAATTCAACTAAAGAATTGGTTGTTATGTCTGAGCACCCACTTTTGAGGCAATATATGTTATTGCACATTGGGAAAAGAAGGGAGCTCTGTGAGGTTCAATGAGAGGTTTTTCTTTCTAAAAAAAAAATGATATTGCAGGGAAATTTTTTGCCAATTCTTTTTTTTCAAGATAGAGGTCTTAGGGCCATGACACAGGCTGACAAGAAGCTGAAAACTCCAAATCAAGACTGGCACCTTGTCCCCAATTTCCATCAATAAGTTGAGAGTGGGTTGTCAGATTCAACGTTTTCCTTATGTTGAATTATTTTATCAAGTAAATGGTGTTCTTTGGAGAAAATATACAAAAACAAAGGAGATCCATAAGTTTAAAAGTTAAGTTTCTCTTTTCTAAGCACTGACATACATATATATATAGTACATATACATATATATTATATATACTTTATGTGTCTGTGTGTATACATATTATATATACCTTGTGTGTACATATATATACACACACACATGTGTAGATATATAGAGAAAGAGACATAGAGAGAGAGATAAGGAGAGAGAGAACATTACTAAATCCTATATGCGGGGGCTTATACTTTACCATAACTCCTACTTCCTGGAGAAACCACTCAGAATCTAGGCACTCCTGTAATATACCTGGGTTAATGTATCTGTAATTCAAAACTAACAAGCCAAATATAAATAGATAAATAAATATACAGAGAGATAAATACATAGATAAGTCACGTGCAAACACATGAATGTATATCACAAGCAAGTAGGTGGCCATCCAGGAAAATTTAGTTTAGTTTCTCTGACTGGAATATAACAAATAGCTTTTTAGTTTTGCTTTGTCATCTATTTCTTCCTAATGCAGACAAGGAAAATATTCTTGAAAAACAGATGTGAATGGATAGTGACAAATGGTTTCCTGTGGTCTAAGAACAAGCCAGCAATTACTGCCTGTGACGTTCTTTTAAATTCCAGAGGCAAAGGAAGTTCGATAATGTTGTATTGGCTTCATGGTTATTGAACGAAGAGGAGGAATCTTGAGATAAAACAGGGTTGTTGGTTTTTTCCTTCCTTTTAGAATGAAGTTATAAATATTTTCTCCACAGACACTACAAACTATCAGGGGATCTCTGAGCTTCAACATGGCTCCCTATATCTCTTTGGGCAATGGAAATGGTAGAAATGTTGAAGGAGGGGGCAGATGAGAACTTTTCCCAAAGAAGTCCAGTAATACTGATTCCCTAGGAAACCTTGGGCTAGTCCTTAACATTTCGAGGCCTTCATCCCTGCATTGAGAGCCTTCTGAAAATGTTTTCTGGTCTGCTCTGATTTTATGATGTTGGGATAGAACCCAGGGGCTACAATGAACTCTTTGGGAAGAAGAGCTGGAATCCCAAAAAGTAGAATTTAAGTGTGAGAGCTTATTCTCTGTTGACTAAAGATTCTGAATCCTCCCTGCTCTCCCTTCCATGTCCGATATTGTAATTACTGGGTAAAGCAGAGGCGTGTTCTGTCTTTGGGATTCAAGTAGGGTGGAGAAGAGCAGAGAGAGCTGAGAAGAGGCTTGAGGGAGAAAGTGAGAGCCGAAGGAAAGCCACAAAGGATGGGAGAGCATGAGCAAAACATCTCCACTCAGGAATATACCTGCTGTCATCTCCTCAGAGAGACCACATCTAAAGGAGTGCACCCCCACTGTCATGACCTTCCAGTCTGCAGCTTGAGAACTCCATTGTCTTCTTCATGGCATTTTTTTACTGCCTAAAATTACCTCATATATTTATTTCCTTGTTCCTGTCTCCCTCATTATCTATGAGGTAGGTCCTGCATCTCATTAGCTGCTGACTCCCCAAAGGCTGAAACAGTGTCTGGCACATAGTAGGTGCTCAGTGAGTACTAGTTAAGTTAATGAATGAGACCCATGGATGGATGGGTGGGATCAAGCTTCTGCATGCCCCTTTGTCTCTGAGGGATACCCTAGGTAGCCCCAGCTCAGAGCCTGAGAGCTAGGATGAACAACAGATCTGGTTTGTCTGGGACTGGGAGTCCTAGAGATGGGAGACCTTCAGTGTTAAGGCTGAGAAAGTCCTGGGCAAACCTGAACAAGTTGATCACTCTCCCTAGACACTTCTGAAGGTCTTAGGCAGCTTACATGAAAGGAGAGTGGAGTCAAAGTATGTATTATCCTTTCAAAGTCACCTCTGTCTGGTTTATCCTCTGAATGAAAGTCATGGCTTGTCTTAGGCTTTCCCATACAGTATCAGGTAACAGCTCTATGTCTTTGGGCCTTGGGTGGCGACAGCTCAGTTAAGCCTAATATCTACACCATCACTTGTGGTTCTTCTCTATTCTCCATACCTTAATAAATAGTCCTTTCCCAAATAAACCTTCCTAGAATTACCTAAAGTTGAGTGAGCAGCTGTTTCCTACAAGGACCCTGACAGGCAGAAAAAAAAAAATGGAAATCTTAGAAATAAGAGTCCTGAGAAATCATTAATGTGCAAAGGTACTTTACCTTCTAAACCTCTGGGTTCCCCATCTGTGAATCTGTGGCCACCTCACAAGGTGGTTAAAAGAAGTGACTAAGAATATCTGCTTAAAGCTATTGGTTAGCATATTGAAAGCACTCAGCATTGTCTTTTCAGCCACTGTTACTAGCTATTGTCCTTTTTTTTTTATTTGTTTTCAGTGTAACAGAATTCATGTTTATGCACCACACCCAGTGCTCCATGCAATAGCTATTGTTTTTTGTTTTTTTTTTTTTTTGCTTTTTTTTTTTTTATTTTTTATTTCTTTTCAGCGTAACAATATTCATTGTTTTTGCACCACACCCAGTGCTCCATGCAATCGGTGCCCTCTCTAATACCCACCACCTGTTTCCCCCAATCTCCCACCCCCCACCTCTTCAAAACTCTCAGATTGTTTTTTAGAGTTCATAGTCTCTCATGGTTATTGTTTTTTAACTTACGCTCTTCTTCACAGCAGAACGACTAGGGAAGGATCAGGTTTGCCCTGGGTTTGAGAAGGGTCCCAGAATTTCACCTCTCCAAAGGGCATGAAGTAATAGACAGAAATACTCTAGCTTTGAAAATCCAAACATGCATTACTCTTCTCTTAATATTGTTACTTCAGAGCCTTGAGGGACACCTTTAATGTTCTATATGTTTTCAGATTTTGTGGTAAGTCTGATTTCTGTTTGAGGGGAGGGTTAGAGGTGGAGATTTGGTAAATTTTCAGGGAACCCCCTACTTGATGAATGAATCCACACCTCCCTGCTAGGCCAGACGGCTGAAAGAGACAAGAAACCGAGAGACCACAAAATGAAACCATTCTGAACTTAAGAAAAAGGTCCTCCATTTCTGATTTAATGATGCTATGAGCTTGGCAGACCTTAGGTGAAAACAGGCCATTGAGAATATCCCTGGGGGGCGGTGGATAAGCATGGAGGCTGAATATTAACTGCTTTAAAAAAGTGTTTTTTATTTTTCATTATAAGAAATAAAGTAAGTACAAGCAAGAACATGAAAATTCAATGATGAAATAAAACAGTTTAGGAAAGAGAGAGGGGTAGACAGAGCACTCATGTAATCCCAAAGTGAATGAAGACATACATATGTACATGCACAAGATGCTTTCCTCATAACTAAAAAAAAAAAAAAAAAATGTGGGACCAAAGGAGGAGTATATGGGGAAATAATGAACACTAAAGTTCATAACAAGGCCCAAGTTAAATCATGTTGTAGTATGTTAGTGTCCCCCCCCCCCAAAATCCATGTCCACTTGAAACCTCAGAATGTGTCCTTATTTGGAAATAGGGTCTTTGTGGATACAACCGGTGAAGGGTCTCAAGAAGAAATCTTTAGGGCTCATCCTAAATCTGATCCCTGGTATCCTTGTAAGAGAAAGAAGAGGGAGATTTGGACATAAAGAGACCCACATGGATGCATGGCCACATGAAGGTGGGGGCAAAGATTGGAGAGAAGCATGCCCAAGACAAGGACTATCCAGAGATGCAAGAGGCTGGAGGAGGTAAGGAAGGAGTCTCCTCTAAAACCACTAAAGGGAGCATGGCCCTGCCAACATCTTGATCTCAAGATTTCCAGCCTCCAGAATTGTGATGGAACAAATTTCCATTGTTTTAAGCACTCCAGTTGTAGTAATATGTTACAGCAGCTCTAGGACACTAGTGCACATGTCAAAGTTTACGCAGCAGGAGCTCAACAAATACAGTAGCTCGATCCGGTCATCTGCTGAATTTGCTGCACTGTCAAACCATAGAGGTCCCACCATGCTTACAACGTGGTCTTGTCTCAGAGTGAAGACCCAGCACTTCATGCTTCCTGTTTTAAATTTTGCAACCAGCGCACTTCATGTAGAATGAGAGTAGGGTTCAGAATACGGAACTAGCAGACCGAGATTGACATACCTCCTAATCAAACCTGGCATTCCATTTCCAAACCACTCATTGCAGCGTAAGTCATTGACTAATTACACCCAACAGAGACTGGCGTCCAGCCCTGCAGGGATGTTTATATCATTGGCACCTCTCTCAAGCAGGGCACTATTAAGATGATATTGTGTCTCATCTTTGCAGGGGTGTAAGTACAGTCTCAGACCTTGGTCATCCATCCATCCATCCAGGGTGGAATCTTAGCAGAAGACCGCTTGGTTAGGAACATTTTTAGTCTCTAAAATCCTAGTGTTTTTCACATGGCCCTGGTGATGAGTCTTGTCTCCCTTTCACTGCCCACTTCTTTCCCTGCTGACGAAGGTGTGGCTTCCAAGTCCACTTTGTTTTCCCTTCTTCTGTTCTTAAGTTGCACCACAATTTCTTTCATCACCACAATTCAGATTTGACTCCAAGTTGGCCACACTTGTGGTTGACTACTGTGCTAGTATTTTCCATTTTCCTCTCCCCATCACTCTCTGCCTTTCTCCTGGGCTCCAATGCATCAGCCTCAATGGTGTGCATTGGCTAGGATTCCTTGCCCTAGCTTCTGGTTAAGTAGGGGAAGTGCCACCAGGAAACAGGAGGGTAGAAGGAGAGACATGTCAGATCAGGTATTGATTTCCCATGGATCACCCTCCATGCCAGGCCTCTGTCTATGCAGCCACAGCTCCTGCTGGAGCCCCTCTTGCGAAGCTAGAGATTTGCTGGTCCTTCAGGCTTGGAGCTGCAGACTGCTTTACACAGGTGCCGGTCCCTGAGTACCAGCCTTTCCCTGTGGCTTCCTCAATTCTGTCCCCATATCTATAAACAACACCTCTACTGAACTCTTTCTACTTACATCTCTGATACAGTTATCAATATTAATCTTGATTTGCACATTTAATACTTTTCCTAGCTGCAAGTGTTAAACACACACACACATGCACATAGTCTATATCATAGAAAGAATATGGCTTCAGAATCAGACACCCCTAAATTAGCAGTTATGCCATTGGATTGCTCTGTTCATCCGAGTTTAGTTTCTGTGAGTCCCAGTTAACTCATCTGTGAAATAAGATCACGTACCTAGTAGGGTTATGAGGAAGCTTCAGTGAACTAACAGAGCATTTCTTATGTGCCTTTCCTTCATCTCCTCATTCAGCTTCCTACAAATATTCCAGACCCTGTCTAATCTACTTCCACATACTCTCAATGTATGGCCCTCATTAGCCAGTCTCTTTTTTAGGCTTTGAGTGGTCCTGCCCACATATCAAAGCACTTTCCCATCAGGATTCACTTAAGCCCCAGTATATCATGTTAAGTGGGACGGATATGTTATTTCCAGAGGAGGTCGTTGAGGCAGACAGAGGGGGTGAAATGACCTGTCCACAGTCATCAAAATGCCAGTGTCAAGTCTGCCATCTCTTATGCTTGGACTCTGTTCCCACCCTATTGCTTCCATCCTTCTGCAGGAGATCCCATCCACCATGGGGTTTCCCGTTTGTTCTGCTGGGTGTAAGATATGCCTGAGAAGACAATGATGATGACAGCTCTTTGTCACCAACCATGGGGCAGGGTAGGGGAGGTTGGAGAAGAAATTGTGGAGGAAGTCACTGTGGGCACAGAACCAGCCCCCATGCCTTGCACACAATGACTTGGACGGAAACAGATTCGCTTCTCAAATTGATGAATTGGCAGATGGACACCCAGCTGCTGGGTGTTTCCATCCTGATTGAAAAGCCTGTGTGACATGACCATGAGCAATAAACCAGAAAACTAGTCCTAAATAAGACCCTGTTTATCCCTCAGCCCTCAAGAATTGTGCTTCTGTGAACATAGCAATGTATGACAGAATACAGGTAGACTAAGGCTGGTCTGCAATGAATGCAAAGTTGTCATTTCACAAGTAAGGGAAAAGTCACATGCATCCCCAAGATTTCTGAAAAAAACAGAAATTAATTCAGAAAATGTGAACAAAGACAGAATAGAAAGGAAAAATTCTTAAGATTTGCTATTGGAGACTTCACTTTTAAGATTCATTTCAGCAAAACAAAAAGGAAAAGAAATATTAATATCTTTTTTCATGAACTATATAAAAGTAAATAGACCCATAAAAGGAGGTTAAAGAAAGAATCCAATCTACTTCCTCAGCAAAGAATCTTTAAGAAGGAAATACACTACTTTTAACAATCCCCAAATCCCCAAATTCAAAAAGATTTAGAAAGAGTTGTTACAACAACTTTGGAATTTCATTTTTGAATTGAATTTATTTAATTTTTTAAAAACCTTGAATTTACAGAAAACAGATAAAATGGTGAATAATAAAATTGTGATTGGTTCTATGTTCAGCAAAGGAACCTCTTCAAATTGTAACTGCTGTCCCCAGTCCATGGTTAATACTGATGGCCAGGATCATCCTCCAGGCCAACAATTAAGACAGAATGACAGATCACCCACACCATTCATCAGAAAAGTGGGAAGCTCTGCCTCTTAAAGGCAGTACGTGCCCACTGCCAAGAGCTTAAAAAAAAAAAAAAAAAAAAAAAAAAAAACAGGGAAAAATCACACAGAAAAACGAAAGCAGTCACTGATTTCACATCGTAGAAGTATTCACTGTTAACATTGGGGAATGCCTTCCAATAGTTTTTTAGTTCTTATATCAATCAAATAAACAAACAAATAAGATTTAAAGATAACTATTATGTGAATATGAATAAATAATGTGAAATACAAAGAAACTAAATATAAAGTTGTGTAAAATAGTGCATTTTATTTTATTCTATCATAGTTTATCAGTCTCCTATTATTACTCATGGTGATCTCCTCAGATATTTCCATTATAAAACCAACAAAGTTCTGTTTGTAACTTTAAAATAAATTTTGGGGGGCTCCTAAGTGGCTCAATTGGTTAAGTGTCTGTATTTGGCTCACATCATGATCTCAGGGTCCTCAGCAGGGAGTCTGCTTCTCCCTCTTCCTCTGTCCCTCCCCACCACTCGTGCTCAATATCTCTCAAATAAATAAAATCTTACAAAAATAAAAAATAAAATAAAGGAAATTTAGGGTTTATACTTAGTACAGCCACTATGGAAAGCAATATGAAAGCTTCTCGGAAAAATTATAGCTAAAACTACCATATGAGTCAGCAATTTCACTTTAGAGAATATACCCAAAGGTGGTGAAAACACTACAAAAGATATTTGCTCTCCCATGTTCATAACAACATTGTTTACATTAGCCCAGACATGGAAACAATGTAAGTGTGGATGAATTAATAAAGAAGACGTGGTGTATATATATGTGTATAAGTATATATATATGTGTATATACTTATGTACATAATTTATGAGTATTATTCAGCTATTAAAAAAAAGGAAATCTTGTCATTTGCAACAACATGGATGGATCTTGAAGGCATTAAGCTAAGTGAAATAAGTCAGACAAAGAAAGACAAATATTGTATGATCTCACTTATATGTGGAATCTAAAACAAAAAAGTATCAAACTCATAGAAAAAGAGATCAGACTTGTGGTTACCAGAAGCAGAGAGGAGGGAGAGGGGGAATTGGAGGAAGGAGGTCAAAAGGCACAAAATTCCAGTTATAAGATAAATAAGTAGTACAGGTATAGTGTACAACATGATGATTATAACTAAAACTGCTACATGATCTATAGGAAAGATGTGAAAAGAGTGAATCCTAGGAATTCTCAGAAGGAGTTGTCCTTTAATTTTGTTCTTTTTTATTTTCTTTTTATGTATCAATACAAAAACTGAATGTTAGTTGACCCTATTGTGGTAAGCATTTCACAATATATGTAAATCAAACCATCATGCTGTGTGCCTAAAATTTGTACAGTGATATATGCGAATTATTTTTCAGTAAAACCGGAAAAAATAAATTTAGTCTCCTGACCCTAAGTGAAAATAAATCCCAAAAAACTAAACAACCAAATTCCACGCCATGCTTACATAAACTTTCCATGTTATTTTAGACCCCAGGACCTTTGCATGTACTATTTCTTCCATCTTAAATGCTCCCTTCCTTCTGTTTATCTCACTACAAACTCCTAGCTTTTGGTGAAGAGCACTTGACAATTCAGTCCCATATGTTTTTATTAGATAAAACAAAACAAAACAAAGCAAAACAAACCTTACACTTCATTCCCAGAAGGGAATAATATAAAAAGGATAATTCCAGGTATTCTCTCCTCCCTCACTCAGTGCTTCTAAAAGGTATCATGTAAAATTTATAGCATTAGTGAACCCATCTCTCTCCAGAGGATAGAGTTAATACTAAAGCTCCGACTTTTTTGTGACTTCCTTCTTTTGGACTTCTGTTCCACTTGATATCAGAGGAGACTGGTTATGGTCACATTTCTGACCAGGTTAACACACTTCAAACTCAATTATCCTCTTGCTGCAACCCACAGGTCCTCCCTTAAAGTCATAAGTGAGTGTATTGATACCTATCTGATTTCTATGCATAGAAATCTATAGAGCCAATGACTCTTGGTTTCAGCTCAGGCCATGATCTCAGGGTGGTGAACACGCGTTCTGAGTCAGGCTCCGTGCTCAGCATAGAGTCCGCTTGAGATACTCTCTCCCTCTCCCTCCCCCTCTACTCCTCCCTCTACTCAGGTGTGCATATGTATGTGTTGGCTCTCTCTTTCTCTAAAATAAATAAATAAATCTTTTAAAAAAATAATCTGTATGTCTCAGTGTTCAAAACCAGTTTAGAACTCAGAAGTCCTCCATGAACCACATCCCTTATAACAGAATTAATCTTTTACACAACAAAAATAACCTTTTACAAAATAATCTTTGGTAGCACTGAACACATTGAATCACAATTATTTGTTTATAGATGCATGTTTCTTTTGAGTCTGAGAATTCCTTGGGGCAGAAACTATGTCTTATTTATCTTTTTATTTCTAGCATAGTACTTGACACATAGACCTACTTAGCAAGAATTTGTTAAATAAACAAATGGCAAATTGTTAATAGTGTCACATATTTTAAACAATCAGACCAATTTTTTATCCAGGTGCTTTCCTAGAATTATTAGATTATTATAATCATAAGAAGTCCCTATACCACTGATTCTTACACTGTAGTATGTTTCAGAATCATCAGGAACATAATATAATTTCTGGACAACCAGAGTTTCTGATTAGCAGTCTGAGACCCCAGGATTTATATTTCTAAGAAGTTCCTGAGCCATGGTGATGCTGCTACTCTGGGGTCCACATTTTGAGAACCACTGTCCTAGAACAATATTTTCCAAACTATCATCAGTATCACCTCTGGTGTTTGCTTAATTTCCAAATATCACTATGATATTCTGAGTCAGAAAGGGGGACATGATTCTGTCGCAGCAAACTTCATGTGTGATTCTATTGTAGCAAATCCATTCACAGACAATTGGAAATCACTGGACTTGAGCCACACTCACAGGTAAACTTGGGAATGAGATGTAAAGAGTAATTTCCTGGCCATTGTTTTCTCTGACTTAGCTGAATGAGTAAATAAAGCAATTTTCTGGGGGAAATCTTGGTAATTCTGGATAAACTTTACTATTTAATTCCTGACTTCATACACTAAAGGACTCTGCTCTTCTGAACTTTCTGATCCGGATATAGCAAACCTCAGAGCAACAACCTCCCAATCAACAAATAATAATTAGGTACCTATTATGCACGAATCACTTATGGAGGACCCAATAGAGGAAGGAAAAAACAAAACGTTTAGTTGTCTTCTAGAAGGATTTCATCATCTAGTTGTGAAGATAAGAAGGAGATCTATTTTTTTTAAAGATAGCTAAAAATTCCAAATAACAAGTGATAATTATCAAAGAATGCAGGTAAGGAAAGCTAAAATAACTTGAAGGGAGAGGAGAATGGATATCTAAAGCTGGCAAAGTAAAAAGAAATCATCTGAAGAGGAAGGCACTGCACAGCAGCATTGAAGAGAAAATTTGGGGAGGGTTATGCCTTCAACAAAGCTCCAAAGAGAGTTTGAAACCCAAGCCAATCGCAAAAGGAAAGTCCTAGTGATAGAAGTAGGACATCTTGACTTCTATAAAAACAGCAAGGGTATCTTTGTCAATTAGCTATTGGCTCTTTTCTGCAGATGACATTGCTCTGGAATAGTACGAATGATTCCTCAGTGCCATCTGGCATTTTCTGGCTAAGAACAGCTCCTGTGCTGAAACGCAAAAATGGTAGCAGTGAAAATAGCACAGAGAAAATGGTGGTCTATGTTTATTGACATGTCTTGGCATGGAGAAGTAAGAGTCAAGACCACGTTCATTTTGGTGAGCCCTGAGGCCCTGGAATGCCTTTCTCCACTAGGCAATAAAGTTATTCAGTAAAATTATTGCCTCTGGGAAAAGAGGTTCAAGTAGAAATTAAATAGGCCTCTGATGAATAATAGCCCTTGGTTTAATTTTGAAGCAGGCATGTGTGTGACCACCCACCCTTTAATTTATTGGAGCAATAATAGCATCAAGGGGTTCCTTAGTTATTGAAAATCTTGTAGAACTTTCCAACATAATGCTTTAAGACAATCTTCTATTCATCTCTTCAGTGAATATGGGACCACATATGGAATCAGAAATAGAAAATATTGAATATTTCTAAATCAAAGCCAGGATGCACTAAAATAAGATAATTGCTTTAGTAGCTACACAAACAACATCAAGGGACTGGCCATGAATGAACAGAGTATTGGAAAGTCTAGCCATTGCCTAGCTGATTTCACGTGCTTATAGAAGTTCTGCCCATATCTATAACTTTGGTTAAGGGATACGACCTGACCACTGTGTTTTTACCAATAAACTAATTTGGGAAGCAGCATTATAGGCAGTGGTGGACACAACCCAACCTTGGTAAACCAGATTCTCCTTCATAAAAAGTTGGATTCAGCTCACTGAGTGACAGGGTCAGTTACTATCAGGACCCAAGACAAAGTCATGTAAACTTGAGGCTGCTGACCAGGCTGAGACGTAAACATACAGAGGATCCAGCGTGTGTGAGAAGAAATCCATGTGCTTACTTTGAGAACCTGTCTTATTAAGTATCAATAATCACCTTCTGTGTTTTTTCCTTGATCAAAATGAATCTTTACAGTTCTTAAGTAAATAAACATCACTGTAGGATCTTAATGGGATCACCCCAATCCCTCTTAAAATTCAGAGATTCCTTGCAATACTGGATGAAATTGGCTGACAGCACCCCAAAAGCTGTCCTGTAGCAATGGCATGAATGCTGTGGACACTGGTTTTTTGTAACCACAAACTTTTTCAGGAATGGTTATTCTTCTTCTATAATGATTAGAGAAATTTTCACACAACATGACCATTCTGCGAATTCACATAGTCTCCAGGGACATGAGTCATGGGCTCAGGATTCCTCCTGAATGTAGTGTGACACAACTTTGGCAAAGGCCTCTAACAAAGCCCTGTGAGAAAACGCATGGCTAACAACCAGCCCACTATAACTGGAGGCTATTTTCATCTCATACTCAAATTCTTCAAGAGATTCTGTTGTAGTTTCTGTGGAACTGTCTTCAAAAATATCTTCCCTATTCATCTCCCATTCCTGCCCCTAACCCTCCACATCCGTTCTGGGCTGGACACCATTCTGTATTTCCCCACATAACCCACCAAGTATAATTTTATGTTTGAACATACATACTGTGGCATGATATTTTTGAAACATTGACTGATTTTTTCCTTATGGTATTTGCCCTTTTTCTCCCTTGTATGTCTTGCTCCCACTCACTTCCCCTACCCCTATTCTGGATTCACTGCCTCAAGGAAGGACAAAAGACAGAAATGGTCTACTGACTTAGCTTTTGTATTTCCTAAAACACCAATGAATTAAGGAAACTACAACAACACATCTCAACAGAGAGAGTGTTCTAGAGAGAGGTAAAAGGTATATAGGTCTCAAGAAGGAGAGACACCCCATACCACTCCAAGGCAAGGCTTCCAAGAGCTAACCAGACCTCAAAGGGAGACCATACCTAAAGTGCTGAATTTCCTTTCTGGACCAACACCCATAACTAAGGTCTGTTGGACTTCCGGGACAATAAAGACACCAGCATTCATGAGGTGGGTAGCCTGGCTTCTTTCCATATTCTAGGCACCTTGAATCTGGGTCTAGTAAGACAAAAGACTGCAGTAGCATCTGAGATTACATTTTCCACTGTCCTAATTGCAATAGAGTTTTGGATCAGAATTAAGTTCAAGGAAAGGAATTAAGTAAAGTAGAAGGTACGCTTTTCAAAACTGAGCCTTACAGTTGCTTTATCAGTGTACTGCAGTCTTGTAACCAAATAGAATCTTGAGTGGGATTGGTTTATCTGTGTTCTCCTACAGATTCTCTGCAGCATGTGTTCTCTCTATTCTGGAAATGCTGCTGGCAAGTACACTTGCCTCCGGAATGAAGGATCAGGTTTCTCTTGGAAGTTGCTCGCTTAATAATTTTTGTGGCACATGGTAAATTGGTCGGTGAGACAAAGGTTCTTCAGTGAGATTAATACAGCCTCTCTTTAACTGCTTATCACAAATGGTTAGGAGAGGGTAGCTACTGCTTGTTATCTAAATTTATTTCATTTGTTTGCTTCCTTCTAAGACTTTCTTTTTTTTGTCTTTCTTCTTTCCAACAAGATCCTATTGTTACCTCCAGAAATAACATGTTAAGCTGCAGAAATATAGATCAGAGATGAGTAGACTTTCAACAAATAAATTCATTTTAAAAACAGCACCATGGGTGGGGAAGTGTCTGGTGCAAGATGGTTGATTGGGCATGGGAGTGTAATACCCTCCTTGCCAGAAATTCCACTGAAATGACAGTGTTGGAGTGCAAGAAGAAATAAATCTGTAGCAATGAAGAAATTGGGAAGGAAGGTCGATTGTAGATGAAAGACTTCAACACATTTCTTGAATATGAAAGCAGATGGCAACATGTCGATGATGAGACAGAGTAGAAGAAGTTAAAGTCCAAATGTGAGTATGAGGGGAATTTCAGGGGAAGCAGCTGCCAGTTACCATGGCAAAGTGCCAGTGACTGTCTAGGTGAAGGGTTAATGGTTCCCTCTTACCCCCTTGCTTTTTTGTTTTCTTTTGGGCTTTGGGTTTTTTTTTTAATGGGGGTGGGAGAGAGACATTGTGAGTGTTCCCAGTCCACACTGCTGGGTGGACATAGGGGGGCTCTTCTCCACAGAGTTCCTGGAGGAATTCTTCTGAAGATCTATAAATTCTGTAGGGATCAGCAGAGCCAAGACTTAGTTCACATCCAATGGCCCTCAGGAGCTTCTGCCACACTCTGCAGCCCACAGTGCAGTCTCCCTTCCCCAGGCTTGCCCTGTACAGGAACAGGAGCAGTGATGGTCAAGTGCACTCAGGTGTTCTCCGTCTTTATCCACACAGATGGATAGAACAAAGGGAACCAGGTTTTTAGTCCCAGAAGTGAAAGGAAAAATGACTGGAGGCTCTTCTCTAAAGTAATGAATGAATTGGCTGAAGAGGGATTTGTATTTTAGCGTGAGTGTTGGTCTAAGAGTAAAGCTCTCCTTGTTCTGACATTTGGTGAGAAGAGATGAAACAGAATGTCTAACTAAAGGCTCATTCCCCATGTATACATCCTAAAGCAAAATCTGCCTGTTAGCTAGACTTGTGCATTCATATGGAGTTTATCTCCCTTCCCATTTGCCAAACAATCCTATCAAGAAGCATATCAACCCCAACTCAGAAGAAACCAACAAGGGATAGTGATCATTAAGAAATCTTCCATTTATAAATATCTGTGTACAAACAAGATCATCAGATGTTTGAGTAAAATTACCAGAAGGAAATGAAAAGACCTAAATGCACAAAGTCCCAAGGAAACAGAAATAATTCAGGAACTAGAAAGCTACCTTTAAAGTATTTAATGAATATCCTCAAAGATATTTGAGAAGACATTGTATTCCTAAAGCAAGAATAGTATGATTGAAAGGGGAATAATTAGAAGACAATTTATAAATTAAATATATAGTACCTAAAATATTAAATTCAATTAAATCCAAAAATCTCTCCTAGGATTTAAAGCAAATAGCAAAGAGCAAACTTGAGGGATAATGATAAAATGTATAGAGGATTAACATAGGAGTGGCAGAAATCCAACAGTTGGCTAAGAGGAATTATAAAAAAAGAGAACAGAGAATGTGAATGGGAGAATTTTGGGGGTTTTTTTTGTTTTGTTTTGTTTGTGTTTTTTTTTTCTTTTTTTTTTTTTAATTTCTTTTCAGCATAACAGTATTCATTGTTTTTGCACCACACCCAGTGCTCCATGCAATCTGTGCCCTCTCTAATACCCACCACCTGGTTCCCCCAACCTCCCACCCTCTGCTCCTTTGAGACCCTCAGATTGTTTTCAGAGTCCATAGTCTCTCATGGTTCACCTCCCCTTCCAATTTCCCTCAACTCCCTTCTCCTCTCCATCTCCCCTTGTCCTCCATGTTATTTGTTATGCTCCACAAATAAGTGAAACCATATGATAATTGACTCTCTCTGCTTGACTTATTTCACTCAGCATCATCTCTTCCAGTCCCGTCCATGTTGCTACAAAAGTTGGGTATTCATCCTTTCTGATGGAGGCATAATACTCCATAGTGTATATGGACCACATCTTCCTTATCCATTCATCCGTTGAAGGGCATCTTGGTTCTTTCCACAGTTTGGCGACCATGGCCATAGCCGCAATAGGAGAATTTTTTAAAGACATAATAGGATATTTCCTCAAATGGAAGAAAGGCAAATCCTACATTTGATCAATCTATTGAGTACTGAGCAGGATGAATGAAAATAGCTACACAGCTAGTACATCTTTTTGAAATTTCAGAACACCAAAGATTGAAAAAAAAATCACAAAAACTTCCACAGAAAAATGCAAGGAATCACCCAACTTTTCATTAGTCACATTAAAATCAGAAGGTAACGAATCAATGTTTTCAAAGTTCTGTGGGGAAAAAATATTTTGAGATCACAATTCCATACCCAGTCAAACTCCTATTGTGTGAGAATAAAGCAAAGATATTTTCAGACATACAAAGTTCCAGTTTATGTGCCATATATTCTGTCTTAGGAGGTCTTCTGGGTATATATCCCAGTAAAACCAAGAAGACCAAAAAGATGACATGGAATGTAGGACTGGCCTTGAAGCCAGGAGACTACTGAAGAGAAGCCCAAGGATAATGGCTGAGCAGCAGATGTAGACAACAGGTCCAGATTAGAACATTCTGAGAGCGACCATATTGTGTGGAGCCATGTGGGGGTAAAGGGATGCTGTGTAATAGTAGTTAGCATGATTAAAGGGTGGATATGTCAGAGGCTGTGATGGAGACCTATGGTTCTTTTTTAGGTAAGAAAAAAAGAATTCCAATTAGAAGTACCTCGTAAACATAAAGAAAAAAAAATCAGGTTCCAAAAGTGAAGAGAAGAAAATATGACTTTATTCTGAGTGACCGATAAAGTATAAGACCAGAAAAATCCATGTGACCTGAAGATGAGAAACATTTTGCTTTGAGCACACAGGAATCATGACATTAGACCTGCCAAGCAGGACACGTAGTCCTTAGCTCCTTCTCCGTCTCTGAAGTCAACATTTATATAGTCTTAACAATGTCAACGCGGCTTATTAGTTTCCCAGTGCTAAATCCACAGAGAGACAAAGCACAGAAGATTTAATTATCATCGTAGAGTGGAATAGAAATGTTCTCAACTTTGACAAAGTGTAAAGCACAGCTACAGTTGCCTGAGGATGAGAGGTGGGAAGGCAGTGGGAGATGGAGGCAGATGGAGATGGTCCCAGGAGGATCAAATCAAGAGACAGAATTTATGAGTGCAGAGTGGCCATTACCAGGGGCTGGGGTCAGGAAATGCTGATTGAAGGGTACCAAACTTTGCATGTATAAGATGAATAATTTCTGGGGATTTAATGTACAGCATGGTGACTATAGTTAATAATACAGTGTTATATATTTGAAAGTCGCTAGGGAAGTTGATCTTAAATGTTCTCTCCACGGAAATGGTAATTATGTGGTGTGATAGCGGTACCAGCTAGCTCTGTAGTGGTGATCATTCCGCACTGTGTTAAGTGTATGAAATCAATATGTATACCTTAAGCTTATATGTCCATCGCATTTTAATAAAGCTGAAAAAAAAGAGATAAAGTTTATGGAATACTAAGTGGAGATTTATTATTAATGTTTACTGTCATAAAGGTAAAATATAATCACCAAAAATTGAAAAGAAGGGAGAAAAAGAAGGTGAGTACGAACAACAAAAGAAACTCTCGTTCCTACTGCAGCGCTCAATATTCTGGTCAAAAGGACCAGTTAGTTCTTTACTGCAAGCAGCAGGAATTAGGATGACTAGTTTAGACAGAAAACGAATTCCTTATAGGGTATTGGAATCAGAGTCCCCTTTAAAGGATCATAGAACTGGTTACACAGTTTCACACAAGGCAGAGCCCAGCTACCTTGCAGGAGGGGCACAGCAGCCCTAGCATTAAACCGATAGAGAAGGAAAAGCAAATGTTAGCTCCTTAAACAGCTCTGCAGTGAGTGTTTTTTGTTTTGTTTTGTTGTTTTAGAGAAAGAGAGAAAGCATGCTTGAGCAGTGAGGGGAGGGGCAGAGGAAGACCAAGAGAGAGAATCTTAAACAGGCCCAGTGCCCAGCGCAGAGTTCGAGGTAGGGCTCAGTCTCATGACCCTGAGATCTTTACCTGAACCGAAATCAAGCATCCAGAGGCTTAACCGACTGAACCACCCAGGCACACCTGCAATGAGTGGTTTTGTATGGGGCTGCTCTGAGGAAATCTTCCCACCTCCACCCCAACTCTGGCATAGACTCCATACACCCTCCAAATGCCACTCAGGCTTGGGTAACAGATGTTCTGCCACTATTGCCCCCATCAGCTTGAAGCCCTGCTACCACTCTCAGCAAAGAAAGTGGATCTCCTAATACCAGTTTCCTCATTCTACTGCCTATTAGGTCACAGCCCATGCTGGTAGATCTGGTTAGTGGAGCCATTGCCACAAGCTTACTTCTTTCAAGCAAGGGAGGCCAGAGAACGAGTTTTGGCTTCTACCTTGGGGAGGTGGAACCCATAACAGCGGAAATCTCCCTACAGAGGAATAGAAATAGGAAAAAAAAAAAAAAAAGGTATTCATAAGACATAGACTGTCAGGAACCTAGCAAGTGCTCATCACACTCAGTGTGACAAAGCAAGAAATCAAATAATATGTGCATGGAGAAATACGACAGTAATAGCATAGCATTTAGAGATAGGGCATTTGTCCAGCAGAAAAACAAAAAGAAATGGGTAAAAGGTTGCCTCTCCATAGTGGGATTAGGTGATAGTGATGTCAAGAGAGCAGAGCTCTTCTTTATAATCCTGCCTATGATTTTATTTGACACATGCATGTGTAACTTGGATGAAGTCCTCAATTTATAATGTAAAAACTCACCCTAAAACATTTTTACCTTGATATGGACTCAAAACCAAAAACCTACCAGCATTCACCTGCCCTACACAAATTCCTACATCAAAATTTTAGTTTTCTTTTATTTAAACATTAGCCAAATGCAAGGTGGTATTGAACTTAGTGAAGATGTTTTCTTTTCCCATAAGCACTGATTTTCTTTTATTTCAGGAGAGGAACTTTTGTAATAGCCTGCTGTCCTGAAGGAAATATAGGTTATGTACAGCATCCTGGCAAATGGTGCTGAAGCTGGGAAGGTTCTTTTGTGACACAGCCATTTATCAAGATAGAGTGAGAACCTGAACCACCAGGAACAGGGCACGGAGCCCAGCAAGGTTGTTCTGTGGAAAACTGCTTCCCCATTTCAAAACTAGTATAGACACTGTTTCCTGTGCCCTTGGTACGTTTCCCATACTCTATCTAGAAACTGAGCTAGTACTATTTTATTTTTCTTCCCTTTTTTTTTCTGCTTTGCTGCGCAAAAAGGTTGTAAAAAGAATAATAGCTAGTTTTTCCTATGAACCCATCGTTTGCCAGGGACCCTTCCATTGTTTCTTGTATTCATTTATTCAGCTAAGTTTACTGAGTACCTGTCATTTGCCCAGCACTGGGAATACAGCAATGAACAATCTAGATTGATCCCTGTAAACACTACAATTGGTCTAGGATAGAATGTTCATTAAGCTTAAAAGACTGGAATAAGGACTCCTAAAGGTTCAAGCCTCACATCACCATTAACTGGCTGACTGATTTTGAACCACTTGCCTTAATTCTCTATTCCTGGTGTCCTTGTCTGAACTGGGAATATTTGTTATCTCATGGGATTATGGTGAGGCTTAAATGACATACATGTAAACACTTGTCACGTTATTATTTCAGGAACAGATAATTATGACAGAATTATAGAGCAATAAGCATGAGCATAGGTTATAAAGGGAGTCCACAAGAAGCCACCTATTCCTGCCTGGGTAGGTTAAAAAAGGTATCCCAGAATTGACAGATCTAAGCCAAAGACAGATAAATGAGTAGGACTGTTAGTTAAGAAACAGGAGAAGGTTGTTCCAGCTGGAGGGAACAAGGCCAAAGGGTTTTCAAAAGTATGCAACTTTCTATTATGTTCAGTGTGGGTGAATGTGGAGCATGAGTCAAAGTGCAACCAGGGAGGGAAGCAGGAACCAAATCAGGATTTGAAGACAACATTTTTAAAAACTTCATCTTTCCTCTAAAAGCAATGAGGAACCACAAGAGAACATTCAACAAAGGCATATTTTGACCAGGTCTGCTTGTAGAAATATCACTCCAGCTGCAATGTAAAAGATGCATAGAAAAGAGGAGAGGCTAGGGGCAAGGATAGCCATTAGAAGGCTTGTATTGATCCAAGAAAGAAAGAAAGGTGGCCAGTACAGGTACAATGGTGAGGACACAAGGAGGTAGAAGCTAATAGTTTGGGGAAAAGATTTAGTGTAGTGGCAAAGAAAGACAAAGTGGTCAAGGATGCTTCAATTGTAGGTGCATGAAAACATTCATGAGATGGAGAACACAGTAAGAGAAGCATATTTTGGGGTGAAAGTAATGAGTTTACCATTGAACATGTTGACTTTGAGAGGCCAGTGAGATATCCAAGTGAAAATAAGTACTAGGCAGTTAAAGATATGTCTTTAGTCCAAGAGAGGTCTGAGCCACAACAAGGTAGAGGGATATCCTAACAGCATTTCCTACCAGAGATTTTTCTTTTCCTTGTTGAGAAGAGTTGCCAATAATTCCATGGTTAAAAAAAAAAAATAACAACTTAATGCAGATCTTCCTTGTTTAATGAAGATCATCTTGGTTGGTTCCCCCTTTACTTAGATAAGCATGGATCTCACTGCCTTACTAGAGGGGAATAATAAGCCCTTGTGTTTTAAATGTGTTTTAAAAGCTGCTTTTAAATTCAAGAGAGTATGTGCTTGAGTGGGAAGGAGTATGTGTCAGTCAGGGTATGCTAGGTTCTGCAGTGGTAACAAATAACATGAGCAATGCCACTAGTTTATAATAGCAAAGTTTCCATTTCTCCCTTTTCCTGTGTCCACTGTAGGTCAGTAAAGGGTTCTGCTCATTGTGGTCTCTCAAGTACCCATAATGACAGAGCAACCATATTTCTAAGCTTCCACTGTCTACAAGAAGGAAAAGAGAGCTCTGGAGGATCTAGGACCAGCCACAATATGCTCTTGCCTAAAAGTGACCCCCATCACATCTGCTTACAAGTCATCAGTCATAACCAGTCATGTGGCCCCACTAAATCAGAAGAGGGTCAGAAAGTGCAATTGTATGGTATACCTGGCAGATGGAAAGCTGGAAATTTTGGGTAAATGGCATTAATGATCACCTCAAAAGGGACATGGATCTGGAGCCTATACCAACTGAGATCTCCCAGGAGCAGCTTAGGCATTCCTTGCTCTTCAAGATCTGTTGGAAGAGAGCGCCCAGCAGCACCCATGGTAGCAGCCTCTGGCATTGTGATTCAGAACCAACCTGGCAGTTCAGCATTCCTAGCACAGGCAACACTTCTATGTAGTTCCACCTTCCACTGAGGCTCAGTTGTCACCACATTCCTAAATAGCCTCATCTCCTCTCAAGGGAAGACTCAAATGTCCCTGTGTATCTGTGTTCTGTGCGGCTTTGTGTCATTAAAGATGCTTCAGTGTCTAGCTGCTCTGGGCATTAGATGCAATCTTATGATATCAGGTGACTAACACCAAATCATCTCCTGGTTTGAACCTGGTGCCTTGAAGAAGTACCTGGGGGAGCAAATGGAATGATTTTTAATCTCTCAGGCTTTGCCCAATTTGGGCGAGCCCCCTTCCTTGATAGGAACCCTGGGAAATTAGAAACCCACTCTCAAATCATCACTTTCATAAGGGTAAGCCTCTAATCAAGCACTAGTGTTTAGTGTGGAAATGGGGATCTGGTCTGTCGTTCACACTTATCAACTCACCAAATCCAGCCTCTGTTCAGCATGCAGCATTTACCCAGCTCATAGGAGCAAGATAGGGCAGGCTGGACTAGACGCTTCCCAGTTCTCTGAGACTCCTGGAACCATAAAGGGAAAGGGAAGGGTGGGTTAGGGAAGTGGGCATGGGGAATGAAATGACCTGTGCATTTCCTGCACCAACATGTGGTCCCCAACTATGGCCATCTGGAGACTGACTGGGATATGTTGTTTGAACCTAAATTCTGTAGTGGAGACTCCAATATATGGATGGCAGCTGATGTTGTAGATATGAATGGGACTGTGCAGCAAAAGTGTAAACAAGAACAGAAACTGAGTACCACCACCTTTAGAATAAAATATGGGAAAGGAAGAGATGAAGACACTGGAAACTGAGAAGTACCCACAGAGGGAGAAGGAAGCGATCTAAGTGTGATTCTTGGAAGCTAAGGGAAGGGGCAATGCTGGTTAGTGTTCCTGAGAAACACAAGACAAAACTGATTTAATAAGAGAGGTGGTGCTGCTTACCTGGCCAGTGCAATCTCAGTGGCAGGATGGTGGTGGGCAGGATGGGGGTGGGAACCATGTAACAGAATGTGGAAGGTGATGGAGAGATGAGAAAGGAAAGATGGAAATATAAGCATCTTCACACGTATTACCTCCAAACATCATATATCCTGTAGCCCGCTATGATTTGTCTCCTCTTCAAAAAAGTAGGAAACAGAGAATTGCCCAAGGTGCTTTGCTGGGAGGGAGCAGAGCTGAAATTTAAACATAAAGTCCTTTCTACACACCACTGCCTCCCCAGGCACCCTTGCAAGCCTTTGTCTCCTTAACCCTGATACCTGCCCCACAACAGGTGTCAGAATGGGATCTTCGTACTCCGACATAAAACAGGACTAAGCAGTAGGAAGGAAGCTCTATGAATACACTTGTCTGTTGGAGAAAAGGAATTACATGAAAAACTGGGAAAAAAAAAAAAAAGCCAGCAGCAGCTTCCATTTCCTCTTCATGGCAACATGTGTGTTTGTTTTGTGGGCCCTGTTCATGAGCTCCTACTGCACATCTCAAAATTGATTGGACTCAGATACCCCTTTGCTATGGTGCAAAGATGCTGAACTGCCAAAAGCATGTTACAGGCTGTGCCTTTTTGAAAAACCAGCTTGAACTGATTGTTCTTCAGCTTTTCACATAAATTACAGAACATGAGGCCCACAGCTTTGCCCAAAGTTGTCAACAGGTTTTAATTGTCTCTGCTTTTCCGTACACACAGATGGCTTTGTTAAGCTGCTCTGCGCAGACCTCTGCTGTCTCCACTATGAAAAATCAGACACAACAAATGGAAAACGATTTGAAAATAAAAATTATGATAAAACAAATTCCAAAGTAACTATTGCTATTTTTTTCCCCAGAAGGTAAATGTTATATGAAGGAACAGTACAAGTGACAACGCAGAGATAGAGGCAAGGTAAGAAAAACCACAATGATAAGTGTGGATGTTTGAAGGCAGGTATGCAAGCTACTAAGAAAAGTAAACAGAAGTATTTGGAAAAGTCAGGAGATCCTTTTTATTAATGGCATCTATAATGGGACTGCAATCTCACATTTCTGTTTCCAAGTTCACTCAGAAAGGCAACAAGTGATCCAGCAATTCCACTCACAGAAGTCTCTCCTTCAGAAATCTGACTCTAGGTTTGGACTCAGGTCGTGAACTCAGTCATGAGATGGAGCCATTTCAGGTTCTGCTCTCAGGACAGAGTTTGCCTAAGATTCTCTCTCTCTCCTTCTGTCCCTCCTGCTTGAGCGCTCTCTCTCTCTCTCTCTCTTTCTCTCTCTCTCAAATAAATAAATAAAACTTTCTTTCTTTCTTTCTTTCTTTCTTTCTTTCTTTCTTTTTAAAGGAATGGGAAAATATATATAGTATGTAACAAATTACATTGTAGCACTTTTATAGTAGCAAAAACTGGGGAGTAAATTAGTTAAGCATAGTTCAACTATATGGCAAGATACCATACACTTTTAAAATTGATCATGATGCAGCCTATACTTAAGGACATAGATGACTGTGATTTATTAAGAGGGGAAAAAAGTCGAACACCCAGAAATGATTCAGTCTGTATACCCGTCTACGGCCATACCACCGTGAACACGCCCAATTTAGCCTGATCTCAGTCTGTATACCCAATGCCTGCCTATATGTTCCCCTATCCATAGAAGGAAGTCTGATCTATGCTTGTTGAAATGATAATAGTACTTAGGTTGTAGCAATGGACTTTTGGGTTATTTTAATTTTCTCCATTCTATCACTCTCTAATGTCTGGATTTCTTACACTTTAAGAAAACATATTATCTTTAAAATTAAAAACAACAACAACAACAATGAAGCCATTTTCATTTTGAAAAATAAATAAATCAATAAATCCCACGGTAACCAAGAAGCTCTCAGGTACTGCTTTCCTGAGCTGCTGCTGACAATGTGGAGCCTTCGGTGTATAGTGCGATCCAGGCCAGAAAAGAGAGGTGAAAAGACCACCATATCTTGCAGATGACAACACCCACTTGCATTTGTACTCCATTGAGGAGGGCAACTGTCATAACCTGGCTCTGTGCACAGCATCTGGTTCAAGAAGAAGCACTCAATTAGTAGATATTGAATAAAATATTTCACTTACAGGAGAGATACACATACATACCACCAGGTATTTAAAAAGAGTGATGGATAATCTAGCAGAAAAAGAAAAAGCCACAAAATTAAGAAATCTGGGATTCAAATCCCCACTCTAGATTTGTATTACATGAATTTACACAATTTATTTAACTCTGATGCTCAGATTTCTCATTTGAAAAATGAAAGATGATAAAACAGATAAAGATGGTAAAACAAGTAGCATGAGTGACATAGCACATTTAAGTAGCTAGTATATTGCAGATAATCAAATTATTGTTATTATTGGCATAATACCCATAATATTGGCAAGAACAGTAAGGAAAACCATTGGTTAAGAGACAGAAAATCTATGTTCTTATGAGGATTTCTGTTACGACTAATGGTGAGACCCTGGATAGCACCCTGGGCTCTGTGTCTGGTTCATACCTATCTCAACACTGTGTTGAGGCCAAAAAAGGATGCTTTATGAGAATGTCCTTTGCATAAATGTAAGGATTGTTCCTGAAATACTTAGAGTCATCCTTTAAAATAGGAGCCAACACAAAGAACAACAAATATGTATTCATTTCTGTTGTAGTCTTGCTACCCATTGGCAAAAGAGATAAGCAGTTCTGTGGAAGTTATCATGAAATTATTATTAACTACTGCCATTAAAAAAACGTATATTAAAAAACTGGTGATACATTCTCATGGCACAAAATGCAAGATATCAAAGAGAATACCATCAAAAGTAAGAATCCTTCTCTCTGGTCTCCTCCAATATCCTGGTTTACCTTCTCTGAAGTAACCAAAGTAACCAATTCCTTGTGTATCCTCCAGAGACATTTTATATGTTAGCCTGCATATACACATATACTACACATATACACATATACACAAACACATGCGTACATGTATACATACATGAATACATTGTGTTTACTCAAATAGCAACATACTACATCCATTGTTATGCATATTCTTAAAAATTAACAATGTATCTCCCATATGCAATATGTAAAGAGCTACCCCATTCTTTTTAATGGCTGCATTGTATTCCATAATATGGATATATCATATCTATTGTCTATTAGCAGGATTGTAAGTTGTTTCCACCAAAAAGGTGGATAGCCTTATATGTAAGTCATGTCACATGTATGAGCACATTTATGATAAATACATAGAAGTTCAAAGGGTATCACCATTTTACATTTTTTAAAAGATTTATTCATTTATTTGACAGAGAGAGATCACAAGTAGGCAGAGAGGTAGGCAGAGAGAGAAACAGGCGGAGAGAGAGAGACAGGCTCCCCACTGAGCATAAAGCCCGATGCGGGGCTCGATCCCAGGACCCTGAAACCGTGAGCTGAGCCAAAGGCAGAGGCCCAAACCACTGAGCCACCCAGGCGCCCCAACATTTTACATTTTTAAAGATATTGCTAATTGCAATTCATAGAGACTATACCAAATTACATTCCCACCAGCAATGTTATGAGAGAGCCTGTTTTTTAGTTTCCAGCCAATGCAACATGTATTGCTATATAATAGGTAAGACAAAAAATGATGTGTCATTATAGTTTTAACTACTATTTTCCTTGTTATATATAAAGTTGAATATCATTTTGTTTGAGAACTACTTGTATTTTCTTTATTATGAAATTGTTATTCCATATCTTTTGTCCATTTTCCTACTGGGTTGTTTGTTTTCTTACTGATTAGAAACTATCAGTGTTTTTTTTTTTTTTTTTTTGATGGCTTTATTCGTTCTTAGGAAGGATTTCCTTACTTAAATTTTTAAAATATTATATATTTTTCTAATTCTTATAATTCCCCCCTTTTAACATCTAAATTTTAATTAATCTCTAGATTTCTTTGTATATAATGTATAAGATGGGAATCCAATTTTTTCCAGATAATTTTCATGGTAATCCAAAATGGTTACCTCCATAATCCCTATTTTCACCCTAAAGGCTACCTATTATCATTTACTAAACTCCTATATGCATTTCGGTTTATTTCTGGACTTCTTATTGTTTTATTTATCTGTTTTTCTAGCCATGAAGCAGTATCACATTGTTTTTATTTTGCAGCTTTAGAATATGCTTTGATATCTGATAGAGAGTTCTTTCTCTCCCTCTTTTTTTAATGTTCCTAGCCATTCTGACTTGTTTTTTTCTCACATGATGCTTATAATCAATGTATCTAGTTAAGTGATTGTTGGAGTTGCATAACATTTATGGATTAATTTGAGAAAAAATTTATGAAGTTGACTTTTTCTACCCATGAAAAGACTATGGTCTTTTCTACTAGAATTCCTTTTTGAATGAGGTAAACAAAAATCAATCTCTATGTGCCAGGATGTCAGAATCCTAATACAAAGTTTTATTCAGAATCTACAGGCCCATTTATTTGATTGACACAAAACCCTGTTTTGCCTTAGATGTTCTGTTTCTATTTTTGCAGAAAAAGATACTCAACAACTTAAATAAGGCTTCTCTGAATGTCACATTTGCACAACAAGGGCAGAACCAAGACTAAATGAGTGACTCACATGTGGAATGCATCTATTTAATAATGCATTGACCTCCAAATGTTCTAAAATTAGGTAGGTGTTCTTGCCCAACCCAAAACACAACTTAGTTCCATTCCTTCATCCCAGATACTGCGTGATGCATCAGCCAACAAGAAAACATCTTGAAACTATCTCATTTGGAACCACTCAAAAAAATAGGCATTACCAGTTAACACTTGATAACTAGCTTTGAAAGATATCAAATGTCTTTGACAACTGATAATCTTGGAAATTTTTATTATTGAATATCCCCACCATATAATTATTGCATTATCTGACAATTTAATGGTGTAATTTATAATCAAGTGCCATCAACTCCCTAGACCAAGAAGGAGACCCCCAACTGATCATTAACTGATTTTTCCAAGGTCATACGGAGAGTCCATCAGGGAGCTGAGATTAAAGGAAGGAACTATTTTCATGACCACAAGAGCCAATCAGCTCAGCCAGTTGTTTCTGAAACACAGTCTATTAGCTCTGGGCTTATTTTTTAAACAGCTCTTTGTCCATTAATTGATTACTTCCCTTACACATAGTTCTTGGGTGGGCCAGTTAATTCCCCAATTATTGTTCCATTGTCACTACTAACGCACAATCTGGTGTATCAGGGAGGAATGGCAGGACAGGGTTAGGGACAAACCTATTCAATCTGAAGCATGACTCTGAACCTTATGAATTTGAACAAGTTATCAAAATAAATGTTTCAGGTGATGTGGCCCATGGAATACCTGAACCAGAATGTCTTAGGTGTTTATTTAAAATGTACATTCTAGGGGCGCCTGGGTGGCTCAGTGGGTTAAGCCTCTGCCTTCGGCTCAGGTCATGATCCCAGTGTCCTGGGATCAAGCCCCACATGGGGCTCTCTGCTCAGCAGGGAGCCTGCTTCCCTCTCTCTCTCTGTCTGCCACTCTGCCTGCTTGTGATCTCTCTCTCTCTCTCTCTCTCTGTCAAATAAATAAATAAAATCTTTAAAATGTACATTCTTAAACCTCTTCCCTTATGTCCTAAACTAGGAACTCTGGGGCTGGCTAAGTCATCTTCATCGTTAACAACATTCCCAGGGGATTCTTGTCCATGCAAATTGCCTCAACTTTATCTGTTCATCTATAAATTGGCACATGATAAACCTTTATCATAGGGTGGTTTTGGGAGTTTCAAATAATTATATATGCAAAGCACCTGGCACATAGAAGTAACTCAATAACATCACTTTCCTTCCTCTCCTCTTTTTCTCTTCTACCAAATAATAAGGAAAAATGGAGATGAATATAGCATGCTATTTTTAAGTTTTTTGTTCTTTGCTAGGAATAGATGAAGCCACTATCTTGTTCTTGGAACTAAATAAATCTTAGTCATCTAAAACGCAAACTGAAAATTTTTCATGAAAACCATTTAATTGATGTTATAGATCTGAACTTACCAGATGGCCACATAATTTTGAAATACAAGTAGGCAGTAATCCTCCACAATGTATACTTCAGTTATCAATCTACTGCCTCTTCTCTCTAAATTCATACTTCATTGCCTGCTCTGGGAGAATGGATACGGGCCCCTTAAATAGTATTCCTCTGCTAGATGGCATGCTATTAAACTTTGTCAGTAGAGGGCATTGGAGAGACATTACAAGAAGAAAGGATTTTGCTTCTTAGTTTCAGAGCGCTTGCTTGCCAGACTCCTGCCGTGTGCATGTCTTCCCCAGCACCCAGCTCCTATAGCGTCCATGATTTCCCCAATGCCCAGATCTTGCAATATGGGCAGGTTAGCCATCACCAGATTCTTATAGCAATTATAAATCCTCCAGTTCCTAGCTCTTGCAGTACACAGAAACCAGCAGCTTCCCCCAGCACTCCCTTCAAGCTGAGATGCTAACTTCTAAATCTAGTCCTAGTGCGTTAACAGAAATCTGCTTTACCCTTCTACCAAAAAAAAAAAAAAAAGGCTAAAATATAGTCATCAGATGAACAGCATCCCAGGACAGCATTCTCCAAAAGAAAGGAGGCAAATAAGGCAAGTGTTCACCTTGATACTTGGAGTTTGCAAGCCACAGTGCAGCAGGAAGGGGGGAAGTCAGACAGAGCCCAGTGGTTGAGGACTCAAGTTTACTATTTGGATAGGCCAGAGTTGCTAAACTTCTCAAAGTAGGGTACTAGAGGAGAGAAAACTGAACAGAGAAATCTTCAAAAGATTCATCTTAAGTGCTTAACTAAGTTGACATGTGCATGCATTGGAAGGAACTACCATACTAAGAGGGAAAACACTGAAAAAGAGCAGGTGCAGCAATCCCCAGAGACGGAAAGTATTTGCTGAAGTAGAAAGTCCTCTGGATACTCAATAGAGTATTGAGTACCGTCCTTAGCAGGGAATTGCCTCAGTAGTGAAGCGAAGTGTAAAGTCCATTCTGGACCTGTTGTCTTAGCTTGGGCTGCTACAGCAAAATGCCATTTTTACTGTTGGCTTAACCAACGGAGGTTTATTTCTCATAGTTCTGGAGCCTGAAAAATCTAAGACCAAGGTACCTACTATCACTGGCTGGTGAGAGTTCTCTTCCTGACTTGCTGATGGCTGCCTTCTTACTGTCCTCACATGTGGAAAGAGAGCAACTCTGGTGTTTCTTCCTCTTCTTAAAGGACATTAATCCCATCACGGGAGCCCCATCCACACGACCTCACGTAAACCTACTTACCACCCAGATCCTCCACCTTGAAGTACTTTCTTGTGGGGGATAAGACTTCATTACCTGAATCTAAAGGGGCACAAATTTTCAGTCCATAACACCTGCTTAGTAAAACTTAAAATTAAACCTCTCGAGAACTGGGCAACTTTCAAGTAAATGAACTGTACTCCAGAACAACAACAAAAGAACTTAAAAGAATAACTCTCTCCCTCCCCCAAAATAAAACAAGTTCCAAAAAACATAAAATTCAAAATGTTTAGCATCCAATACAAAGCATTAGGATTTCAAAGAAGCAGGAAAAGATGGGCCATAATCAGAAGAAAAATCAATCAATAGAAACAGACCCAGAAATGACAAAGATTATAGAATTAGTAGATGAGGACATTAAATACTTACTATAAATGTATTCCATACGTTCAAGGAGGCAAAGAAAACATGATCACGATAAGGAGAAAAATTAAAGATGTAAAAGATACTCAAACTATACTTCTAGATATAAAAAACTCACTAGATGGGAATAAGAGCAGATTAACACACAGCAGAAGAAAATATTAGTTAGTGCCATAGCAGCAGGAACTATCAATAATGAATACATGAAGAAAAAATACCAAAATAAATAAAATAATAATAATAAATGAACAGAGCTTCAGTGAGATATAAGACTATATCAACTAGTCTGATATATATGTAATTGAAATCCCCGTAGGACATTGTGGGGTGGGGGGGAAGAGATAAGTAATGGCTTAAAATTTTCCAAACTTGTTAAGAACTAACTAAAGCCCTACAGATCTGAAAAGCTCAACAAACCCTGAGCAGAAGAAATGTGAAGATAACCATACTAAGAAACATGGTCAAAGGGAAAAAGGAAGGGTGGGGGAATCAGAGGGAGAATTGAACCATGAGAGACTATGGATTCCAGGAAATAAACTGAGGGTTTTAGGGGGGAGGGGGAGGGGAATGTGTTGGCCCAGTGATGGGTATTAAGGAGGGTGTTATATGTAAACAATGAATCATGGAATACTACATCAAAAACTAATGATGTACTGTATGGTACTAACATAATATAATAATTCTAAAAAAAAAAAAAAGAGCCAAATTGCTAAAAACCAGGGATAAAGGTGCAGAACCATTTCAATGGAGAAAGGATAGTCTTCAACATGTGGTGCTAGAACAATAGGATATCCACATGCAAAAAAAGAATCTTGATCCACACCAGGCACCCTACATAAAAATTATAGAGTGGGTCACAGGCCGAAATGTGAAACTTAAAACATAAATATTCTAGAAGATCATATTTATGAGCTTAGATGGTCAAAAATTCTAGATAAGGTACCGAAAGTAAGACTCATATTTTAGAAGTTATAATTTGAACTATATCAATGTAAAACCTTTTAGTTTCAAAATGCATTATGGGGCACCTGGGTGGCTCAGTCGGTTAAGTGCCTGTCTTTGGCTCTGGTTGTGACCTCAGGGTTCTGAAGTTGAGCCTCACATCAGGCTTCCTGCTCAGCAGGGAATCTGCTACTTCTTCTCTCTTTCTACCCCTCCCCTGCTTGTGCTTGCTTGCTCTCTCTGTCTCAAATTAATTAAGAAAATCTTTTAGGAAAACCCAAATGTGTTATGAAGAATATTAAAAGACAAGCCACCAATGTGGAATGAATATTTGCAAAATGACTGATAAAGGACTTGTATCCAAAATATAGAAAGAATTCTCACAACTCAAAAACAAGAAAACGAAATACCGATAAAAACAAAAAAGCAAAGATTTGAACAGACATTTCACCAAAGAAACATAAATGGCAAGTAAGCACATGAAAAGTTGCTCAATATTGTTAGTTAGGGAAATGCAAATTAAAACTCCAAAAAGTAAATATGACACAAAATCATGAACAATAAAAGAAAAAATAAATAAACTGGACATCACCAAAATGAGAAACTTTTGTGCCTCAAAGGAAACAATTCCAGAAAGTGGGCATAAAAAAGAAAAGAAAGTGAAGGTAGTCCACATAATGGGAGAAAACTTTTTCCAAATTATATATCTGTTAAGAGGTTATATCTAATATATATGCCATATATATTAGAGATATATGTATGTGTGTAACAAAATAAATCATATATATAAACATATGTATTATGTGAATATAAAACAACTCAATAATGAATCATCCAACTAAAGATAATTACCCAATTTAAAAATGGACAAAGTATCTAAATAGTTGTTTTTCAAAAGAAGATACACAAATAGCCAGTAAGTACACACACACACACACACACACACACACACAAATGCTCTACATCATTAGCCATGGGGGAAATGCAAATAAAAAGCATGATGAGATAACACTTGGCAGTCACTATGGAGGCAGAATGAAAAAGAATAAATGACCATACCCAGGATTGATGAAGAACCCTCATACACTGCTGGTGGGAATATAAGTTGTCATGGCCACTTTGGAAAATACAGTACCCCAAACAGTTTGGCAGTATCTCAATCAGTTAAATACAGAATTACCATATGATAGAGCAATTCCACTTCTAAGTACCCAATATTTTTTATTTAAATTCAATTTAATTAACATATACTGTATTATTAGATTCAGAGGTAGAATTTAGTAATTCTTCAGTTGCATACAACACCTAGTGCTCGTTACTTCAAGTACCCTTCTTAATGCTTATTATCCAATTATCCCATCCTCCCACCCACCTCTCCTCCAGCAACCTTTAGTTTGTTTCTTATAGTTAGGAGTCTTTTATGGCTTGCCTCCCTCTTTTTTTTCCTCTTATTTTATTTTTCTTTCCCTTTTCCTGTGTTTATTTGTTTCTTAAAATCCACATATGAGTGAAATCATATGGTATTTGTCTTTCTCTGACTGACCTATTTCACTTAGCATAATACCCTTTAGTTCCAAAATTTCATTCTTTTTGATGGCTGAGTAATATTCCACCATATATATAATTTCTTCTTTATCCATTCATCTGTCAGTAGACATCTCTGCTCTTTCCATATTTTGACAATTGTGGACATTGCTGCTATAAACACTAGGATGCATGTGCTCCTTCAAATAACTATATTTGTATACTTTGGATAAATGCCGAGTAGTGCAAGTTCTGTATTGTAGCGTAGATCTATTTTTAACTTTTTGAGGAACCTCCATACTGTTTTCTAGAGTAGCTGCACCAGCTTGCATTCCTACCAACAGTGTAAGAGGGTTTCCCTTTCTCCACATCTTTGCCAACAACTTGTTTCCCAAGTTGTTAATTCTAGCCATTCTGACCAGAGCAAGGTGGTATCTCATTATGGTTTTGATTTGGATTTCCCTGATGCTGAGTAATGATGAACATTTTTTCATGCATCTGTTGGCCATCTGTATGTCTTCTTTGGAGCAATGTCTGTTCATGCTTTCTGCCCATTTCTTGATTGGATTTTTTAATTTTCTCGGTGTTGAGTTTGATAAGTCCTTTATAGATTTTGAATACTAGTCCTTTATCTGATAAGACATTTGCAAATATCTTCTCCCATTCTGTAGGTTGCCTTTTAGTTTTGTTGACTCTTTCCTCTGCTGTGCAGAAGGAAAAGCATGTCTAAAGTGAAGATCACTGTGTTTTAAGAGAGTTAATGCCTGGCTTCCATACAGGTATAACAGTCCGAGGAGGGCACATGGTGTCCCAGAAGGAATGTTTTGCTTACAATTGTTGAGGCCCCAAAGTGAGTCCTATATCAGTCAGAGACACAAGTTGACAGTGTCTCTAAGACGGCCTTCTAGTTGGCTTTTGGACTTTAAATTTCCCAGCTCAGTTTGAACAATTGAGTCTAGTCCTTGATTCTGGAGGCACAGCCAGCAGGAGACAGTATAACCTGTCCCATTTGTACATACTGCTAACCAAGTGGCATCCATCCATCCCATAGAATGGCTGATCTTTGTGAATTGGGCTTCACAGGTTTTCTAGGTGAGAGGCTTAGGAGCTAGATTCATCCCCTGCTGTTTTCAAGACTTCTTGGTAACATTAAAGTGAATAGAGATCAGAGGTCAGAACTCCCTGAAGAGGGATGGCAGACCCAGTGGTCACTTAAATTTAAGGCGCTTCTAATTGTTTAGAAGAGCCACACCAGTCGGAAAACCCCTAAGGGTGATTTTGAAAGACGAAGGTCATTAATGTCCTCATCCACTATACACCCTTGAATCAAAGATGTTTCCTTCCTAGGTGTCAGAGTTGTTCTGCCTTTACCATAATGAACTTGTAATTTCCCACTCCAGTAGGTATAACTTCATCTTTTATACAATTATTCCCTACTTGCACCCACACCTTTCATCCAGAAAGGTCAGATACAAAAAGCACAAGGATGTTTCATAAAACTTACAAAGATCTAGCATGTCCCCAACATGGGCCACTGTACAGGGACTCACTGAGCAGTATACTCAACCAAATGGTAATTATTCTTATCCTGACTGTCCTAGACAACAAGGATATCCTTATGGTCATTAAGTTTATCATATAGGATCATGTCATCCCACTAGAAAATCCAGGTGGCCAAACCATAAATAAATTGAATTCCCAGGCCCCTTTGGCTTGGGGCACCAACAAGTCCAGCCTGGAATTGCTTCAAGAGAAAGAAAGGATCCACCTAGGAATAGTCAGAGTGGATTTGCAAATATTCCTGTGGACCTAATTAACCTTTCCTATTCATCCTGCTCATTACTTAGGAAACACCAAGAAATAGTCTTTTTCTGAGGCAGCTCCCCTATGAAGTATGTGGATCAAGAGGACTTCTGCATAAGTGACTTAGACCTCTTGACCAGCGCTGAGATTACTTTGCATAGTTCATGAGGGTGTCTTTAATCTGACAGTCTGTCATTTTCCAAGTAGCAGGCTAGATGCCTGGGTCACTGGCAATAGCCCAAGAGTCAGTAGATAGCCAACATTCGTCAGGGAACACATTGGCCAGAGATATTAGAACAACATGTACAATCCAGAAGTGCAGGAGATTAACTCCCATAAGGCTCACCTTGGACAAGTGGGATACAGGATCAGGTAGACAATTCCCTCTTCCCCTCCTAGATGGGCTGTCCTGCAACATAATTATAAGGCTTCTTAGAGGACAGCCACATGACATGAAGCAATTGGCCACCTAGACCTGTGGCCAGCTCACTGAAGGATCTTCTACTGACCCTCCCTTCTTTCTTCCCCTTGCCCCTGCTACCTTACTCTTGCTCTGTGATTGTATACTCCTCAATAAAGTAGTAGCACAAAGAGGGAAACAAAGGCAAGGACAATAAGAACAAATTCCAGTTGGGAATTTTGTATTCTGCATTATGTCATTCTACAAAATTCAACAGTTCGCAGCATGGTGACTAGGAGTATCAGAGAAGGTTATTATGTTGCAATTTTTGTGATAAGCTACTTAGGAAGGGGGATGGTAATTTAGAAGCAAAATCTAATTGAAAACATTCCAATTTTCTCTTTGTTAAAAACATTTTATATTGCCGATCTGTAAGGCACTATCATCCACTTGCTGTCCACATATCCTAATTGCAGGCCAGGTAGATAGGAGGACATAAACAGCCTCCCAGGCATTGGCCTTGCAAAATCAAACTTATAAACCAATGACAAACGTTACATTTTGTGACAGAGCAGGACAATAAATGCATTTAAAATAAATAAAACTTAAGAAAACTTTTTTTTTTTACTTTGAATCAAACTTATCATTCATTAGCATACATTTCCCTCTTCCCATCTGGAAACCAGAAATATTGATGATATATATCATGTAGCAGCATCCAAGAAAATCATTTAAGAACTGTAAGTTTGAATGTGTGCAAAAATTTGTATTTTATCTGTGTTTTTTGTGTGATTGGGGTATTTTCCTCTTTTGGAGGAATTATGATTTAGATAAATTTTTCTAGCACTGCCTCTGAACTCAACGTATTCTGGGGTGTTTTAGAATTTATGTCCCACTCTGTGTTTTTCAGTCCCACTATTTCTTTGTAAGGTATCCCAGTGGGAAGGAACCAGAAAACCATTTCTTTTTTTCTTCCCCAAGAATCTTAAAACTCACATTAAAAAGATGAAATAACCAACAATGGCTCCCAAGGGGAATCTGAGAAGCAGAGAAGATTCATGAGGGCTCCTTAATGCACACATTTCTCTCTATATATTCACAGCCCACATGAAGGTCAGAACCCACAGGTGGGAGGATACAGGGGCCTGAGCTTTGCTCACACTTCCGCTTTATTTATGTATTTATTTATATTTAGAGGTGGGGAAGGGACAAAGGAAGAGAGAGAGAGAGAATCTTAAGCAGGCTCTATGCCGAGCATGAAACCCAATGCGGGCCTAATATCACTAATATCATGACCTGAGCCGAAATCAAATCAACTGAACCACTCAGGCACCGCAACTTTGCTCACATTTTTAAGGAGATAGCTAATGGTTGAGACACCATCTTCGTCACATGGTGTACTGCCCTAGCCCAGTGGAACGCACAATCCATTTCTTCCTACTTCAACACTTTCCACTTCTGTTTGGAAGGACTTGTACCACATGAAGGCTATACAAAAGGTTTTCCACGCACTAGCTGTTTGACTTACTATCAGGGAAATGTGATCCAAGTCACCGTAGGCTGAATGCCAGGAACACCGCAGTTTCCCTGGGTGATATCCTACTGGAGGTTCGCCCTTGCAGGGAAAGTGGTCAGCCCGGACAGGTCATGCAACTGAATGCACCCTGCGGACACCCCAGCCAATAAATACTTGTTCTGCCTTAATGGAGCCTGTGATGGTCTGAATGTTTGTGTGCCCCTAGAGAACGTGTGTTGATGTTCTAACCCCCAGTGTAATGGTATTAGGAGTCGAGGTCTTTGGGAGGTGCTTAGGTCCTTAGGGTGGAGCCCTCATGAATATTAACGCTCTTGTCCGAAAAGCTCCAGAGAGATCCCTTGCCCTTCCACTGTGTAAGGAGGTAATGAGAAGTCTGCAGCCCAGAAGAGGGCTCTTACCCAAACCTGCTGGCACCATGATCTCAGACTTTCAGCCTCCAGAGCCGTGAGCAATAAATTTCTGTATTTATAAACCACCCAGTTAGTGGCATTTTGTTTTAACAGCCCAAATGAGCCAAGAGTGTACGCATAAGGGGCAGGGAGGAAGAAAGAAACACATGGATCAGGGAGCATTCAGAATCTAGAGCAGCAGTTTGCAAACCGATCACACTTGCTGTTGGAACACAACCCGTATCCTCACCAATGTGACTGGGGCCATGTCAAATCCTGTGAGAAAACTCCAGGAGATGGAGAGCAAGAGCCCTCCTGGGCCAACACCTGGATTAAACAGGGGAGGATCCCTGGAGTGTTTCCTTGTCCTCCTTTAGATAGATCTGATAAGTGTGGAGAATTCTTAACTTGCTCTTATCATTTAAAGCTAAGAGATATTGTCATTTAAAGCCAAGAGATCATCCTTGTTGTTCACTTGTCTCACTTGATTGCCTGCACGTAAATCACATCTCCCATGTGGCCCACACCCTGCGCTTAAATCTATATCCTGTTTGTAATCGGATCTTGTGGAAGGTATAAAGGAAGTGATTGTAAGAAATAAAGACACCTACTGATCATTAGTGGGTAGTCCCCCCATCATTTCCGCTCTGATCACTGTTGTACCCGAGTTTTTGCATCTGAGAGACCACCAAGGAGCCAACACCAATGCAATCACATGAGGGTTTATTCAACAAGCTTAAGCTTGGGCCCAAGTATACCCGACACAGCGGAGTAGGGACTTGGACCCTGAGCTTAGTTAAGGCAGGGGTATTTATGGGTTCCCGTTACTAAAGCAGGGTGGGGATCTCTGGAACCAAAGCAGGGTGGGGTTCCTTAGAACTAAAGTAAAGTAGGGGAAAGTTCAGCCCTTGGGCATAGGGGTCTGAGATAACTGCCGGAGCTAAGATGGCTGTACTTATGCTAAGGCTAAACCTGAGGTAGGATGGCCTTAATTTTTCTCGACCTCCACAATCACCAGGATCTTCACCTAGAGAAGGTGACACTTGAATTCTTACGACCATGTAAATTCCTTGCTGGAGACCATGGAAGCAAAGAAAAGAGAGAGAAGCCAAGAAGGGAATGCTATAGCTGGGAAGAGAGACAAAGGCAAGCAGGATGCCAAGTTAATCAAACTAGTCTAGACCATGGGCCAGTGGCTGAGAAACGTTAAGACTCCAAATTTCTTTTAAGAAAAAAAAAAGTTTCCATATAGTTTGACCTTTTGTTTAAGCATGTTCTATAAATTTAAAAATGCATCTAAGACATTGCCTCATCATGAAAAGCTGCTGATGGAACAGATTGAGGAAGTGGGAACAACTTTTCTCCGTCTCAGTGTCTGGGGTTTGGAATTAGACACGGGGGCACTAGCCCTTTGTATTTGGCACAAATTACCTGTTCTCTTTCCCAACATTGGATCTTGATCTCAGCATTCTACAGGCCTTTCTTAAAGAGGGAAATCAGCGGTTAAGGCTGCTTGTCAGAGGGCTGGCTATTTTCAGTGCTATTGTTATGACAACTCTGGCTTCCTAAAGGATTATTAAGAAAAAAGTCCACCTCTTTGAAATCTACATCGAGTTGTTAAGGCAACAAACCCAAGATTAAATCTGGAAATGATTGCTCTGCCACCCCCTTCCTCTATCCTATTATCTATTTCACATGTTCTTGTTGGTGGTGCCAGCTAACAGATCATCGCTACATCTCTGCCACCTCATCCCAGCAATCAAAGACAAGTGCGGATTTGAAAAATGGCATTGCCATGTGCATTTGTGTGTTTATTACATTAGTATGTCTGTGAGCTTGTGCATGAGTCTGGAAATAGTTCATCACTACGTTCTGTTTGTCACATGTAACCAAAGAGGCTGCCATCCTTTATCCAGATAAAGAAAGGACATCCAGAAAACTTCGGGGGCCCTTGGTGGATTTCTGCAATCAAAGATTGGAAGGAAGACAGCACTTCCCACGGCTTAGAGATGGTGAATAACAAGGAGTGTGTAGAGTTAGCTGGTGCATACATAGAGTATGGGTAGGAGAAGAGGGGGAAATAAGGCTTGAGAAATAATGAGGACATTTGGAAATCTGCAAGGGCCAGGTTTGTGAACAGGGGAATAAGCGACGTGCAAAGTGAAGCTTTACTAGGAATGACACAGCCCCAGTGTGAGAAGGGACAGGGACAGGCTTGAGACAGTGCCAGCCCGTGATCAATCATATCAGCAGCTGAGGAAAAAAACCTCATGAAAGAGAGAGCTAGGATTCTGACTGTGAGGATGGGAAAAAGAGAGCAGGAGGGGGGATGTCACCAGTGGTGGGAGGATGTGCAGAGGCCTGGAAATCAGGGATGAAACTACAGGTGGTGGAAGAGCAGTTGGGGAGGAAGGGAGCCTGTGGAAGGAAGCGTGGGTCTAGGAAGGAAGGAGTCTAGGGTGGCAGATAATGTGTTCTGAATTGAGGAATGTCCCGCAGGCGATGAGAAATTCAGACGTAGGACACTTGAAAGCCATGAGAGCCAGAGATCCCATCTACATGATTCCCGAGTAAGAAGATAAACGGGGAGAAAACAGCAGGGAACTGAGGAGGAGATTCAGCCTTAACACCACTTTCTAACCAGTGGATCTGTGAATCTGGTCATGGCAGAACCTAACACAGGGAGCCTATGTGGATGAAGATAGCTCATCCAAGACTCTGTATGGTATCCTGAATCCCAGCGGTCAGTGCATGGGCTGTAGATATTCTCCCCTCCCTGGACATGTGAGCTAAGAGGTCCTGGGGAAAAGCCTCGAATTTCACACACTTTGTGACCCAATTTCTATCTGGCTGACAGAAGCTCTTCTCATGCCGGATGACCGGTCTGAAAGCTGCTTTGTAGAATGGGTGGTGAGTTACGTGAGCATACTTTCAGACTCATTGAATTCCCTTCCGATGGGTTTCTGCAAAAGAACTTTTGTTTTAAGTGCTACCTTTTACTTCTCTAGTAGGGACTGGCTGGGTAGAGTAACATGGCTGACGTGAGTGTTATTTCCTGCTGTGGACCTAGGGGTGGGGTTGGTCTTGCAGGAGGGGACGGGAGGAAGGGACCTAAGGAGGCTGTGTGTGCCGTAAATGCTTCTGCCAGAGGCCTCTGCCTTATCTACACCACTGGCTTCCAAATCTGAGTGAATCACCTTGGAGGGCGGGGGGGCTTTCCTTGCACAGATAATTTAGTCCAACCAGACAAACTCAATTAGAATTTCAGGAAGTGGAACTCAGGAATCTGATTCTCAAAAATCTCACCAGCTCTCTGGCATAGCTTACTCAAGACCTTTTTTACAGGAATTACTGCCTTAGGGCATTCCATTCTTGCTCTGTAAGAAATACCAAGTGATTTTCAACAGTTGCAGGAATTTTCCTAGCAAGGTCTATAAAGAATGGGGGTGATGGCTTGCTGATTGGGGGAAAAAAATGTTCTAAAATTGTCATTTGTTTTCACTGTAATATTTATTTGTAATATCACATCGCATAAAAACTTCACATAAAATGGGTGTCTTTAGCAGAAGAATTTTGGATCAAAAATGACTGAGAAAATTCACAGCCTGGGATGATGCTACACTTTGGTTCTGCAAAACTGATCTTATCAGTTTTACCATAGTGCCACCTTTCTGAAACTAAGTCCTTTAGTGTTTAAGCTCTAGACAAATGCAGACTCTAGTGTCATGAGCTCCCCTTGGAGGGACATGGGGGTCCCTCCATTAATTAAGGAGAGCACACAGCATCTTAGTCAGAATCTTAGATTCCCCAATGCTGCCTGCCAGAGAAGGAGGTCTCCTTTTCCTTCACACCCTCCCCAAAACCTGGGGAGCCAGGGTGTACATTTCCCAGGGAATGATAGAAAAACATCTATATCACAGAGAGACCAGCTCAAGAAGCAATTCTTTTCTCTTACCTCCAGCAAAAACAAAAAACAAAAAACAAAACCAAAAACAAACAAACCAAAAAAACCCCTAACATCAAAACACATAAAACTGAGAACCAACATCAGGCACATACCTAAACAGATTTTTTTTCTAGCCCCCAGCCCTCTTCTTTTAAAAACCTTGGGAGACCTAGAGTAAATAATTTGGGCAGCAAATGGGTAGATCTGGTCTCAGCTTTCCAACCCCTCTGAATCAGTCTTCTCATCTCTAAAGGGGAATGAGTGATCCCACCCACTTCACAGAGAGGGTTCGGAAGGTCAGAAGCATTCACAAGGTCATGGCAAGAGCCAGAGCAAGGGGTAGGAAACCCGGAGTAGCTACACCATGTAGCAGTGCTTCAGAATATAAGCCCATCTCCCCACCTCTGATGGCTTCCTTTCCCAAAGACGTTGGGTTCAGGTAGAGCTGTTTGCAGCTTTTCTTCCCCCAGAGCCCTGAGCAATCTCATGCACCCAGATTATCCATAACAGTCGGTACAGCTTAAATCTCTCTCCCTAGTCTAGCTTTTTGGTTTTTAGGATTGGATTTGTGGCTGCAGCTTCCTACCTTCTCTCTCAGAAAAGATAACACAGGTCCAATCTTTTGAGTGTTAGATGCAAAAGTTTTGGGGTTCCAGGCAGGGGTGCCTTCCCAGTTGAGCTCCTGGCCCAGGGCCATCCCTGCTGAGTCCACACTATGTGACACACTATGTGTTTCAGAGTTCCTGATCCTGCCTACTGGCCTGGTCTCTACCAGCTGCATTCCGTGCACGATACTGCAACCAGCTCTGCCTCTGGCCAACCAGAAACACCTCTTTCTCCCATATGTGGGACACAGTGGGAGGAAGGTCTGTCAGGAGGTCGATTTCTAAGAGACTTCATCTCTGGGCCTCCAAATGTGACCTCGTTTGGACCCACAGCTTTTTCTGCCCCATGTTGAGATTCTGCTTACATCACCCCAACCTGCCCATCTCTAGATCCCAAATGGCTTGTGGGTCCTGAGACATTCCCTTTGACCTCAACACAAATTGTCAGCTCTGTGGAATTCTCACCTCAAGCAGAAGACCAGCCTTATTCTTTCATTTGCCTTTTCTTCTTCCACAATGACTTCAAATCTCCTTTTTAAAAATTTGACGAATATTGAGAGGGAGTAGTCAAGATGGCGGAGAAGTAGCAGGCTGAGACTACTTCGGGTAGCGGGAGATCAGCTAAATAGCTTATCTAAAGATTGCAAACACCTACAAATCCAATGGGAGATTGAAGAGAAGAAGAACAGCAATTCCAGAAACAGAAAATCAACCACTTTCTGCAAGGTAGGACTGGCGGAGAAGTGAATCCAAAGCGACGGGAAGATAGACCGCGGGGGGAGGGGCCGGCTCCCGGCGAGCGGCGGAGCAACGGAGCAAAATCAGGACTTTTAAAAGTCTGTTCCGCTGAGGGACATCGCTCCAGAGGCTTAACTGGGGTGAGCCCAGGAGGGGTCAGCGCGGCCTCAGGTCCCGCAGGGTCGCAGAAGGATCGGGGGTGTCTGAGTGTCGCAGAGCTTACCGGTATTAGAACGGGGAAGCCGGCTGCAGAGACAGAGCCGAGGAGTGACTCTCAGCTCGGGGTTGCCTTGAACCGGTCGCAGGCTCGGTCAGCTCGGAGGGCGGCCGGAGGCCAGGGTGACAAGAGTCATTGGGCACTGTTCTCTGAGGGCGCACTGAGGAGTGGGGCCCTGGGCTCTCAGCTCCTCCGGGCCGGAGACCGGGAGGCCGCCATCTTTTTTCCCCCCGTCCTCCGGACTCTACGGAAAGCGCTCAGGGAACAAAACCTCCCGAAAGCGAACCCGAGCGGATGACTCAGCGCGGCCCCGGGTAAGGGTGGTGCAACTCCGCCTGGGGCAAAGACGCTTGAGAATCACTACAATAGGCCCCTCCCCCAGAAGATCAACGGGAAACCCAGCCAGGACCAAGTTCACCTACCAAGGAGAGTGGCGGAATTCCAGAGGAGAAGAAAGCAAAGCACGGAACTCATGGCTTTCTCCCCATGATTTTTTAGCCTTGCAGTTAATTTAATTTTTTTTTCTTTTTCAATTTTTTTTTCTCTTCTTCTGCTAAGTTTTTTTTAACTTTTACCGTTTTCTTTTTTTAACGTTTTTTAAATAGTTTATCTAATATATATTTTTTTTCCTCTTTTTATATTTTTTCTTTATCGGCTTTCTTTTTTTTAATAGTTTTTTTTTCTTTCTTTCTGAACACCTTTTTATCCCCTTTCTCCCCCCTCAAAATTTGGGATCTCTTCTGATTTGGCTAAAGCATATTTTCCTGGGGTTGTTGCCACCATTTTAGTATTTTACTTGCTCCTTCATAAACTCTTATCTGGACAAAATGAAAAGGTGGAAAAATTCACAACAAAAAAAAGAACAAGAGGCAGTACCAAAGGCTAGGGACCTAATCAATACAGACATTGGTAATATGTCAGATATAGAGTTCAGAATGATGATTCTCAAGGTTCTAGCCGGGCTTGAAAAAGGCATGGAAGATATTAAAGCAACCCTCTCAGGAGATATAAAAGCCCTTTCTGGAGAAATAAAAGAACTAAAATCTAACCAAGTTGAAATCAAAAAAGCTATTAATGAGGTGCAATCAAAAATGGAGGCTCTCACTGCTAGGATCAATGAGGCAGAAGAAAGAATTAGCGATATAGAAGACCAAATGACAGAGAATAAAGAAGCTGAGCAAAAGAGGGACAAACAGCTACTGGACCACGAGGGAAGAATTCGAGAGATAAGTGACACCATAAGACGAAACAACATTAGAAAAATTGGGATTCCAGAAGAAGAGGAAACGGAGAGGGGAGCAGAAGGTATATTGGAGAGAATTATTGGAGAGAATTTCCCTAATATGGCAAAGGGAACAAGCATCAAAATCCAGGAGGTTCAGAGAACCCCCCTCAAAATCAATAAGAATAGGTCCACACCCCGTCACCTAATAGTAAAATTGACAAGTCTTAGTGACAAAGAAAAGATCCTGAAAGCAGCCCGGGAAAAGAAGTCTGTAACGTACAATGGTAAAAATATTCGATTGGCAGCAGACTTATCCACAGAGACCTGGCAGGCCAGAAAGAGCTGGCATGATATATTCAGAGTACTAAATGAGAAAAACATGCAGCCAAGAATACTATATCCAGCTAGGCTATCATTGAAAATAGAAGGAGAGATTAAAAGCTTCCAGGACAAACAAAAACTGAAAGAATTTGCAAATACCAAACCAGCTCTACAGGAAATATTGAAAGGGGTCCTCTAAGCAAAGAGAGACCCTCAAAGTAGTAGATCAGAAAGAAACAGAGACAATATACAATAACAGTCACCTTACAGGCAATACAATGGCACTAAATTCATATTTCTCAATAGTTCCCCTGAATGTTAATGGGCTAAATGCCCCAATCAAAAGACACAGGGTATCAGAATGGATAAAAAAACAAAACCCATCTATATGTTGCCTACAAGAAACTCATCTTAAACCCGAAGACACCTCCAGGTTTAAAGTGAGGGGGTGGAAAAGAATTTACCATGCTAATGGACATCAGAAGAAAGCAGGAGTGGCAATCCTTATATCAGATCAATTAGATTTTAAGCCAAAGATTATAATAAGAGATGAGGAAGGACACTATATCATACTCAAAGGAACTGTCCAACAAGAAGATCTAACAATTTTAAATATCTATGCCCCTAACATGGGAGCAGCCAACTATATAAACCAATTAATAACAAAATCAAAGAAACACATCGACAAGAATACAATAATAGTAGGGGATTTTAACACTCCCCTCACTGAAATGGACAGATCATCCAAGCAAAAGATCAACAAGGAGATCAAGGCCTTAAATGACACACTGGACCAGATGGACATCACAGATATATTCAGAACATTTCATCCCAAAGCAACAGAATACACATTCTTCTCTAGTGCACATGGAACATTCTCCAGAATAGATCACATTCTTGGTCCTAATACAAGTCTCAACCGGTATCAAAAGATTGGGATCATTCCCTGCATATTTTCAGACCACAATGCTCTAAAGCTAGAACTCAATCACAAGAGGAAATTTGGAAAGAACCCAAATACATGGAGACTAAACAGCATCCTTCTAAAGAATGAATGGGTCAACCAGGAAATTAAAGAAGAATTGAAAAAATTTATGGAAACAAATGATAATGAAAACACAACAGTTCAGAATCTGTGGGACACAACAAAGGCAGTCCTGAGAGGAAAATATATAGCGGTACAAGCCTTTCTCAAGAAACAAGAAAGGTCTCAGGTACACAACCTAACCCTACACCTAAAGGAGCTGGAGAAAGAACAAGAAAGAAACCCTAAACCCAGCAGGAGAAGAGAAATCATAAAGATCAGAGCAGAAATCAATGAAATAGAAACCAAAAAAACAATAGAACAAATCAACGAGACTAGGAGCTGGTTCTTTGAAAGAATTAATAAGATTGATAAACCCCTGGCCAGACTTATCAAAAAGAAAAGAGAAAGGACCCAAATAAATAAAAACATGAATGAAAGAGGAGAGATCACAACGAACACCAAAGAAATACAGACAATTATAAGAACATACTATGAGCAACTCTACGCCAACAAATTTGACAATCTGGAAGAAATGGATGCATTCCTAGAGACATATAAACTACCACAACTGAACCAGGAAGAAATAGAAAGCCTGAACAGACCCATAACATGTAAGGAGATTGAAACAGTCATCAAAAATCTCCAAACAAACAAAAGCCCAGGGCCAGACGGCTTCCCGGGGGGAATTCTACCAAACATTTAAAGAAGAACTAATTCCTATTCTCCTGAAACTGTTCCAAAAAGTAGAAATAGAAGGAAAACTTCCAAACTCATTTTATGAGGCCAGCATCACCTTGATCCCAAAACCAGACAAGGATCCCAACAAAAAAGAGAACTACAGACCAATATCCTTGATGAACACAGATGCAAAAATTCTCGCCAAAATACTAGCCAATAGGATTCAACAGTACATTAAAAGGATTATTCACCACGACCAAGTGGGATTTATTCCAGGGCTGCAAGGCTGGTTCAACATCCGCAAATCAATCAATGTGATACAACACATTAATAAAAGAAAGAACAAGAACCATATGATACTCTCCATAGATGCTGAAAAAGCATTTGACAAAGTACAGCATCCCTTCCTGATCAAAACTCTTCAAAGTGTAGGGATAGACGGCACATACCTCAATATTATCAAAGCCATCTATGATAAACCCACCGCAAATATCATTCTCAATGGAGAAAAACTGAAAGCTTTTCCGCTAAGGTCAGGAACACGGCAGGGATGTCCGTTATCACCACTGCTATTCAACATAGTACTAGAAGTCCTAGCCTCAGCAATCAGACAACAAAAGGAAATTAAAGGCATCCAAATCGGCAAAGAAGAAGTCAAACTATCACTCTTTGTAGATGATATGATACTCTATGTGGAAAACCCAAAAGACTCCACTCCAAAACTGCTAGAACTTGTACAGGAATTCAGTAAAGTGTCAGGATATAAAATCAATGCACAGAAATCAGTTGCATTTCTCTACACCAACAACAAGACAGAAGAAAGAGAAATTAAGGAGTCCATCCCATTTACAATTGCACCCAAAACTATAAGATACCTAGGAATAAACCTAACCAAAGAGACTAAGAATCTATACTCAGAAAACTATAAAGTACTCATGAAAGAAATTGAGGAAGACACAAAGAAATGGAAAAATGTTCCATGCTCCTGGATTGGGAGAATAAATATTGTGAAAATGTCTATGCTACCTAAAGCAATCTACACATTTAATGCAATTCCTATCAAAGTAACATCCATTTTTTTCAAAGAAATGGAACAAATAATCCTAAAATTTATATGGAACCAGAAAAGACCTCGAATAGCCAAAGGAATATTGAAAAAGAAAGCCAAAGTTGGTGGCATCACAATTCCGGACTTCAAGCTCTATTACAAAGCTGTCATCATCAAGACAGCATGGTACTGGCACAAAAACAGACACATAGATCAATGGAACAGAATAGAGAGCCCAGAAATGGACCCTCAACTCTATGGTCAACTCATCTTCGACAAAGCAGGAAAGAATGTCCAATGGAACAAAGACAGCCTCTTCAATAAATGGTGTTGGGAAAATTGGACAGCCACATGCAGAAAAATGAAATTGGATCATTTCCTTACACCACACACGAAAATAGACTCAAAATGGATGAAGGATCTCAATGTGAGAAAGGAATCCATCAAAATCCTCGAGGAGAACACAGGCAGCAACCTCTTCGACCTCAGCCACAGCAACATCTTCCTAGGAACATCGCCAAAGGCAAGGGAAGCAAGGGCAAAAATGAACTTTTGGGATTTTATCAAGATCAAAAGCTTTTGCACAGCAAAGGAAACAGTGAACAAAACCAAAAGACAACTGACAGAATGGAAGAAGATATTTGCAAATGACATATCAGATAAAGGGCTAGTGTCCAAAATCTATAAAGAACTTAGCAAACTCAACACCCAAAGAACAAATAATCCAATCAAGAAATGGGCAGAGGACATGAACAGACATTTCTGCAAAGAAGACATCCAGATGGCCAATAGACACATGAAAAAGTGCTCCATATCACTCGGCATCAGGGAAATACAAATCAAAACCACCATGAGATATCACCTCACACCAGTCAGAATGGCTAAAATTAACAAGTCAGGAAATGACAGATGCTGGCGAGGATGCGGAGAAAGGGGAACCCTCCTACACTGTTGGTGGGAATGCAAGCTGCTGCAACCACTCTGGAAAACAGCATGGAGGTTCCTCAAAATGTTGAAAATAGAACTACCCTATGACCCTGCAATTGCACTGCTGGGTATTTATCCTAAAGATACAAACATAGTGATCCGAAGGGGCACATGCACCCGAATGTTTATAGCAGCAATGTCTACAATAGCCAAACTATGGAAAGAACCTAGATGTCCATCAACAGACGAATGGATAAAGAAGATGTGGTATATATACACAATGGAATACTAGGCAGCCATCAAAAGAAATGAAATCTTGCCATTTGCGACGACGTGGGTGGAACTTGAGGGTATCATGCTTAGCGAAATAAGTCAATCAGAGAAAGACAACTATCATATGATCTCCCTGATATGAGGGAGAAGAGATGCAACATGGGGGGTCGAGGGGGTAGGAGAAGAGTAAATGAAACAAGATGGGATTGGGAGGGAGACAAACCATAAGTGACTCTTAATCTCACAAAACAAACTGAGGGTTGATGGGGGGAGGGGGTTGGGAGAGGGGGTGGGGTTATGGATATCCGGGAGGTTATGTGCTATGGGGAGTGTTGTGAAGTGTGTAAACCTGGCGATTCGCAGACCTGTACCCCTGGGGATAAAAATATATGTTTATAAAGCTGTAAAAAAAAAAAAAAAAAGAAAGGATGAATACCCAAGTTTTGTAGCAACATGGATGGGACTGGAAGAGATTATGCTGAGTGAAATAAGTCAAGCAGAGAGAGTCAATTATCATATGGTTTCACTTATTTGTGGAGCATAACAAATAGCATGGAGGACAAGGGGAGATGGAGAGGAGAAGGGAGTTGAGGGAAATTGGAAGGGGAGGTGAACCATGAGAGACTATGGACTCTGAAAAACGATCTGAGAAGTTTGAAGGGGTGGGGGGTGGGAGGTTGGGGGCACCAGGTGGTGGGTATTGTAGAGGGCACGGATTGCATGGAGCACTGGGTGTGGTGCAAAAATAATGAATACTGTTATGCTGAAAAAATAAAAAAATTAAAAATAAAAAAAAATAAACTTTCAAAAAAAAATTTGACGAATATTTATGGAACAGCCTCTGTGCTCGGGACTGGTGATTATTTCTTCACTACAACACATGTTTGCACATCTGGCATTGAGTGCAGTCATTCAGTAAAATACTGAGAACTTACCATGCATTGGGCACTCAGTGTATAATGATGTGCAAGATGGACATAGCTCCTCAGCTACCTTCTACCCAGGGAAGGTGACAGCAAAAACAGAAGCAGGATGAATACACAAAATGATTGCAAGTTTTAAATATTTTTAAAGATTTATTTATTTATTTTAGAGAAAGAGATTCTAGAAAAAGAGCATGGAGGCAAGGGACGGGCAGAGGAAGAGGAAGAGAGAGAATCTCAAGCAGACTCTCTGCTGAGCATGGAGCCCCATACAGGGCTTGATCCCATGACTCTGAGATCATGACCTGACCTGAAACCAAGAGTCAGACATTCACCCAACAGAGCCATCCAGGTACCCCATAAAATGATTGCAAGTTTTAGAAGGGCTGTGCAAGAAACCGAAGGGCTGAGGTAGGGTTATCAGGAAGGAGGGCCACCTACTCTAATATGGTACCCAAGGAAGACCTCTTTGAAAAGGTGACATGAAAGCTGAAACCCAATGACTAAAAGGATCCAGCCAGATATAATAGGGTAAATGCATCCCAGGCCGAGGAAATAGCATATGCCAAGGACCTGGGACAGGAAAGACCTTGAGCTGTTTAGGGAACTGAGAAAAGACCAACCTTGTTGGATTTCAAGGAGAAGTGGGTGAGTGGACTAGTGAAATATTTTGGAAGATGGTGGTAAACATTCCATGTGGAAATATATTGTGCAGGCCACCACAGAGAGTTCAAGATTGTTCCACTAGTGAAATTTATAGTTAGTCCCAGGGGTTCTAGGAGCCTTCTTGAAAATAGACCTTTGGCATTTTTTTCTGGCATACGAGTGTTCCTAATGTGAGGTCACATTCCTGCACCCACCACATATTTTTGAGAGCTACTCTGTGCCAAACACCCAGTAGTCACATTAAATTAGAGCTCTCCCCCACACAGCAATCTACACACACATCTACTGGCCCATGTACATGCATTTTATTTCTCTGTTGCTCTAAAATAGAATTGTACTACATACAACACTTTACAATTTAGGTTTTTTCATTAGCAATATACTGTGGACATATCTAGGGGCTTTCATTCAGCTTTGCCCAGTACACACGCATCACCCATACATCGTCATCATCCTCAACCCTTCCCTTCCCCAAATATACACCAGGGAGAGACCTGGACAGGACATTACAAATGTACCTTTAAAAAAGGCAGAGTGTAGGGATGCCTGGGTGGCTCAGTGGGTTAAGCCTCTGCCTTCAGCTCAGGTCATGATCTCAGGGTCCTGGGATCGAGTCCCACTTCGGGCTCTCTACTTGGCAGGGAACCTGCTTCTTCCTCTCTCTCTGCCTGCCTCTCTCCCTACTTGTGATCTCTCTCTCTCTCTCTCTGTCAAATAAAACAACAAAAAAAATCTTTTAAAAAAATAAATAAAAAAAGGTATAGTGTAGAACTGTTGACTAAACTTCTTCTTCTTTTTTTTTTTCTTAATGGAACAAGCACACATAGTAATAGATCAGTGCTCTCTGTGGGGTAACTCCTGGGTTTATTTCATGTACTTTCTTCAGAGTAATTGTCTTCATGCCATAAAATATGATGGAGTGGCAGGAAAGAGGGGGAGATTCTAGGAGATGTGAAGGATTCCCAGCCACACACTGCATAAATCTTCTGAGGAGGCAGTTGAACATGGTAGAAAGAACACAGATTTTGGAGCCAGACTTCCTGGGTTCAAATTCTAGTTACTCTGCTAATTTTCCTCAGGGAACTATTTGAACTTCACTGTATGTTTCCTCATCTACAGAAGGGACAGTAATCCACCATGGAACATCATTCAGCCTTAAAAAAGAAGGAAATCCTTTTGCCTGCCACAACATGATGAACCTTGACAATGTTATGCTCAGGGAAATAAGCCAGTCGCAAGAAGATGTGTGATCCTGCTTGGAGGAGGTCCCTAGAGTCTTCAACTTCACAGAGACAGAAAGTAAAAGGTGGTTTCCAGGGGCTGGAGGGACGAGAGAGTGGGGCGTTGTTTAATGGGTGCAAAGAGTCACTTTTACAATATGCAAAGGATTCCAGAGATGGATGGAGGTAAAGGTTGCATAATGATGTAAACACAACTAACATTATTGAATTGTACACTTAAAAATGGTTAAGATGGTAAATTTTATGTTAGATGTTTTTATTACAATGTTTTAAATGAATGAAGAAAAGGGATAGTAATACCTCATGGGGTTGGAAGAGAATAAAATCACATAAAATATTTAACATAGTGCAGTTCCTTCTTTCCCCATCACACACACACACACACACACACACACACACACACACACACGCATGCACGTGTGTGCAAGCACATGCAAACACACACACTCCTCCTGCTCAGCTGTTTTCTCAGACGCCCCTGCCAAGTTTCCTTACAGCATAGACACCAAGACTAAGAACAAGTCATGTTCAATGACTTCTGTCCTCAGGAATCTCCTCAGGCTGCATTCTAGAAGATTCTCCCATCTCCTGTCTTTCCTTACATGAATTCTCATTCCAAGGCATTTCAAGACATTCTGAGAATAATGGTTCTTAACCTGGGAACATCTGCTCTTCAGTTTCTGGAAACAATTTATTCCTCTAGTCAGACCCAGGGTTCTGAAAGACCAAACAGAAAAACATTCATGAATGCAACACATAGTTAGTGGGTCTCTATTATGCATGAGCCTCTCTGCAGATGGAAACATAAGATCCCTTGCTTTTTCCTACACTGAACAAGCAGTGGGTTCCTGAATTGTTCAAGAAGTCTGAAAAAGTGCATTGCCTCACATCCCAATCAGTTGCAGAATGCCCTTTGGAACCACTCTGATTCCTTCACAACCCCATCCCTCCCTTCTCTTTCTGCATGAATGTACGTTGGGGTCTGACAGGATGTGGCCTTTCATGTAATGATTTGATTGCATTTTATTCTCTTGCTTCATTTTTGAAACTTTTGCAGTCTAAGCCAATAATTAACACACTTCTATAATGACAAAGTATTTTTAAATGACCGTGCTTGTGTATGTTCTTAAATGAGTTCATAGACTTAGGAAGAAATCAATAGGTAAGTTTCTTGGTATATAAAAGGCAGATAAAGGTGAGTGGGGTTTTTTTGAAGGTGTGACTAGATCTATTACTTGCAGAATCCTAAAATTTAGACATGTTAGGGACTACTGACTCTGAACTGTATATAATGACACATAATAATGTCTACTATTTCTATAACTACCTTAAACTTCATGAAGTGTTTTTTGGATACATTAACACATTTAATTCTTAAAACAAATTAAAGAAGTAAAATAGACTCAGAGTTTGAGATGTGTTCCAAGCCACCCACCTAGTATAGGTCAGAGGTCCGTCTCTGAAATACCCACCTTCAAGCCCTTCTACTGTTTTCATTTCATCACTGGGAGAGAGAATGGATCAGACGGCCGCTGAAGACTCAGGAAAACGTAGAGTGGGTTGCCTGGACGGGGCATAGAATTAGAGTTGAACTAGCAGAGAGAAACCAAGTTTCCCCAAGGCATGGAGAGAATTACTGAGCCATGAACAGGAGAAATTCGGTAATAGGACATGCAAACCACTCAGAGCCTCACAATGGCAGCAGAGACTTGGTGGGACCAACAATCAGATAACATGCAACCACTAAAAGCTTGTTCCTGACAGAAAGACTGTGTCCTCGGGTCTAGTGTCAGAGGAAACATCCCAAAGTCCTCAGGGAAAGCACTGCTTTGTTTCATTAAATTTCAGTTTTATCTTCCTGAGCACATTCTAAGATATCAAGGAAACTGGAGACCCTACACAGCAGTAAACAAAGGTTACAGAAAGAAAGAGAAACCCCAAACTTGTTCTAACTCCAAAACATAAAATTTAATTATACTCCCTCAGCATATACTGAAGTGTGCTAAGAAGGCTCCTGTTTTTCAGGGCAGCTGTTGGGGCCACATGGGGTCAGTCTTGTGAGGCAGAGTGTTTGTTCTCATTGCACTATTCCCTCACTCCTAGGATCTGTGGTGCACTACCACATGAGTATATGCTGTCACTAAAACCCGTGCAGGCCCTGTCACTGGCCACGAGAAAACACCACCATCAGCGCTACTTCCCAGTGTTGGGAGGAAGAGAAGAACAATCAAAGAGTGATGTGCAGAAAGAGGAATAACCATACTGGTCTGACTCACATGACTTTGCTTTATGAAGTTACACATAATCGTACTAGTTGGCAAAAAAAGGATTGCAGTAAAACTACTACATTTAAACACATGAGTTGTTTCTTTATGTGCTGAATGAAAAATCAATCCAGTAGGAATTCTATTTCTTTTAGTGTTTTTCTTAGGGTCTTTGACTTGATAAAGTTATATCCTACTGGTTAATGTGAAATCAGAATGCTCACTACCCCAAGCGGCACACTTGTCATTCTCATTTTCACACTTAACAAACATTTGCACACTGACTCTAAGTAGAGTGATCAGTTCCAAGTATTATAAATGGCAGAATAAACTACAGATGTTTGGGGGATTGAATTCTAAATTTGCTTGATTTAAACTTCTTTCTCTCAGCTTTGTTCTGTCACACTGACGAGCTCATCAGGATATGATTCTCAAGTCACATGCTTCTTTGAGGACACAGTAACACAAACGCACACACTTTCCCCAAGACCCATCCACCCATCCCCCAACCTCCGTGTCCCCAGGTACTCAGGAGCTGAGTATTTCTCCTAATACTTAGTGCTAATCACTTCTTGCCTCAGGATAAATATTCCTCTTAGAGAAAACCTTATACTATAATGGGCTGCATCGTGCTTTCAGTGGTAGATGGGCCTTTTACATCAGAGAGAACTATCACAACTAAAAAGATGGAGTGTGGTTTGGACAGGCTATTAAGAATGAGTTGAGTGGATTAAAGAAAAAGGATTCCCTGAGCATAAGAAAGAGCTGACTTGTCTTCCCAGAACCATTCACGAGAACCACAAGGTACATGACTGTTCCCTGGAATGGAGTGGAAGGTTAACCGAAACCCCCAGGTATCTATCCCCAGTAAGGTGCACACTACAGAAAAGGCATCTAAAGATGTGGTTTAGTTTTCTTCCTTTTCTTTCTTTTTTAAGTTACAAGACTCACAGCTTCTGCAAGTGAGTTTGAGCATATTAACATACATCTCCCTTTCATGCTCTAAGAGAAATCGGTCCTGTAGAACTACAGGAGAGAGGGAGTAAGCACCTTAGTTTGGGCTCCCCAGAAACATCCTGAGATAAGGATTCATGAGCAAACAACTTTCTGAGGAAAGGCTCCCAGGGGAAGCCGGGAGTGGAGTGGGAGGAACAGGACAGTAAAGGAAAGAGGCCAAGCCAGAAGGCAGATGGAGGCAGAGTCCTGCAGAAGGACCCTTAGCCAGAGTCTCCAGGGAGCTTAGGTGTGCAAGGAGCATAAGGCACATTCTGCAAGACAAGGGGTTGGAATTTCATACTTCTGTAGCCACCATCCAGTAGATAAGGGCACCAATTCCCATGGCACCTCCTGCTTCCACACTGTGCAGGCCGGGAGAGCTCCAGTGCCTGAGGCTGTGGAAAAGGAAAGAATTCCAAAACCAATAGGCACACAACAATGGCATAAAGGAAAGATCAAGTGATCTGAGCAAAGCACTGACATTGTCAGCTCTAAGAAACTGGAACTGCAATTAGAGAAACTCAAATTCCTTGTATACAGAATGAGGTCATTTAACTACACTGCACCCCTGGTGCCTTATCTGTAAAGTGGGGGATGTGGTGACACCTGCCTCAATGGGTTGTTGTAAGGATTGGGAAATTTGGGAGGAATGCATATTAAACACAGAAATATCAGCTTTTACAATTATTTATAAGCAAATACAACAGCAATTTCAACTGGGCCTGTGGCTCTGGTTATTTTGCCAAAAGAAATGTGATGACCACCCATGTACCTAAATGTCTCAGAGATCTCTTGTCTCTCAGTAATTTGGAGAATGCATTTTGGATTACCTAGAAATTATAGGTCCCTGCAAGGCAAGAAGAACTTGGGCAACATCTATGATGAATTTTAAAAGCACCTTCAAAAGCATGAACTCACATGTTTGAAATGGACACAAAAAACTTTTTTTTCTTTTTTAAGATAAAATTCAAACTTGTGTATGTACGGTAGTTTCTGCCCTCCTCATTTCTTTTTTTTTTTTTATAAAAATTATAGTGTTAATTTAATTTTTTTTCATAATTTTATTTTTTTATTTAATTTCATTTTATTTTTTCAGCGTTCCAAGATTCATTGTTTATGCACCACACCCAGTGTTCCATGCAATACATGTCCTCCATAATACCCACCACCAGGCTCACCCGATCCCCCACACCCTCCCCTTCAAAACCTTCAGTTTGTTTCTCAGAGTCCACCGTCTTTCATGTTCATCTCCCCCTCCAATTTACCCCAATTCACTTTTCCTTTCCTTCTCCTAATGTCCTCCGTGTTATTCCTTATGCTCCACTGTTACTGGGAATGCAAGTTGGTGCAGCCACTTTGGAAAACAATGTGGAGATTCCTCAAAAAATTAAAAATAGAGCTATCCTATGACCCTGGAATTGCACTACTGGGTATTTACCCCAAAGACACAAATGTAGTGAAAAGAAGAGCCATATGTGCCCCAATGTTCATAGCAGCAATGGCCACAGTCATCAAACTGTAGAAAGAGCCAAGATGCCCTTCAACAGACAAATGGATAAAGAACATATGGCCCATATGTACAATGGAGTATCATGCCTCCATCAGAAAGGATGAATACCCAACCTTTGTATCAACATGGACGGGACTGGAGGAGATTATGCTGAGTGAAATAAGTCAAGCAGAGAGAGTCAATTATCATATGGTTTCACTTACTTGCCCTATTCATTTCTTAAACAGAATTATGAGAGCTTTTAATGTAATTGGTTATCAACATCAACTTACTATTAGGTTAGCCCCCAATGAACTAAGTTAAGAGCCATGAGGGAGCTCTTTTTACAATATCCAAATAGCATAAAATGTGATTTTTCTCTGGAGAAGACTTTTGAGAATTAGAAGGAATTAGTCATATTTTCCAGTGTGGGGATTTTAACAGTTGTGAAATGATGACGGAGCCCTGACTCAACAATTCCGATATTGCAATATGTCACCTAGTTGTCTTGTAACTGAAAATTACATGATTTAGAAGACAGTAACTTTAAAAAGAACCCAGCTGAGGTTGGAAAGAAAAGGGAGATATGCAGACAAAGCAAGGGAAAAGTAGAAAATTGCTGAACATTTATAGAGCTAAGTTTAACAATTCTGGGCTCATTTAATACATTTCTGTCTTAAATAGCACACTGAAAAGGCATGTTTATCCTCTCAGTGAGTTATATGTTAGAAATGCGCTCATTAAACAGTGTTTTTTTTTTTTAAGTACAATACTGAATCTAAACTGTATTTAATATGTTGCTAAATATTCAAATGAGTCACCCCTTTAGACTCCCTTTTAGAGGGTTAAAAAGATGAATAGACTTTCCCTGGACAAAGAGGATTAAGCCAATTCAAAACAATCCTTGTACTATATTTTTCTAGCCTCTTCATTAGGTTACTCCTCATTAACTACCTTAAATGAGCTACAAATAATGATCAGGTCTGTCCCTTCTATATGAAAATTAGGCTATTAGTAAGCTTGTGACTCTCAAGGTGTTTTCCAGGAGTGGTGAAGGGTTTGAACTTTCTCAAGCACACTCTCTAGGTTTCCCTTATTTTCAATAGCATACATTTGCAAGATGGTTGGCCAGGGTTAGGATGCTGAAAGACTCAGAAAGAGATGGTCCTAATGAGCTTGGTCTCATTAACATAGTGTGATAATTAGGTAATCTAGCTGAACAAATGCAACATTGGGCAAGTTTGCAGAAATATAAATAGCTCCAGGAATCTTAAATATAAAGTTAGAAGTGGTAGTATCCCTTAAAGAACCAAGCTGATCACTGAAGAAGATAAGCACTAGCATTTCTGGTCAGACACTATAAAGAAAAGAAGGTGTTATGCCTAAGAAGTGATTGTCACCTACAACTAACTGAATTCTAAAGCACACATATGTCCTCTTTATGTTTTTGATCCTATTATGATAATACAAATTGAACACATTGAGAGACCTCAGGTTTATTCCAGAAAATTAGGAAGGATTATCTAATTTAACCCAAAGAAGTTTGCTGTAATATGTTGACTTCAGAAACGACTCACTCTTTATACACTTTCAACAAAGAGTTCTTCGTCTCTTTTCTCGAAGAGTTTGTTTTAACAGAACAATTCTCCCCAAATTGATCTATAGATCAAATGCAATTCCAATCAAAATTCCAGTAGGATTTTGTATGACCTTGACAAATTTTATTCAAAAAGGTGTCAGGAAGAACAAAGCAAGGAAAATTGCCCAAACAGAAATTAAGATATCTCAAAGATGAAGCAATTAAAAAGAAATAAAGCTGGGGTGGGGTGGTGGTATTGGCATCAGAAAAGACAAAGAGATCAATGGAATGGAGTTGGAAGCCCAGAAACAAATCCAAGTAAATGTGGGAATTTATTCTATGGTAGAGATATATAGGAAGCATTATAAATCTGTGGGAAAAGGATGGGATTTTTAAGTAGCTGATATTAGGAAAACTGACCCACTATAAATAAACATGTGAACTTGATGACATATAAAAATATAAATCTAAATTGATTAAAAACCTAGATGTAAAAATTAAAACTGTAAAGCAAATATAAAAAGTATTTGTTTAATATTGTGACATTAAGATGTGTGGAAGAAGTTTTTACACTCCAAAAACATAAGGTGAAAAAGAGGTTGACTACAACAAAAATTATGATTTCTATTCAATAGAATACCACATAATTAATATATAGGAGAATGAAGAGATATATAACACCTAAAATGTAGTGGGGTTAGTGTCAATAGGTTAGAAGGAACTCCTACAAGTTAATAAGAACAATATAGGAAACTCTTTTAAAATGCACAATGGATATGAAAAAGATAATTCACAGAAGGAAGAAACCCAACTGACTAATGAATATATGAAGAAATATTCAACTTCATTCATGAGTAATCAGAGATCTATAGATTAAAATAACTTTATACTCATTATGTTGGCAAAATATGAATATTGTAAACACCAAGTATTAGTGACAATGTTAGTGTATGGGAAACTCATACATGTGAGAGAATGGTTATGATTTACTAGGTTATTGTCTAAGTGCATTCACTATCTCTCCATCACTTCCATAGAAGGGATATATTTCTCCTCATTGGACTTGGCTATGTGACTCAACATGGCTTTACAGCAGGCTTCCCCAAGCCATTCTCTACTCCCGTTCTTTAAGTTTTGTCATATGACCTGTTTTGGCCAACAGTATGCTAACAAAAATAACTTGAGAACAAGATTGAAATATGGTTGTTTGTTGGGCTTGACCCCTTGTTCTTCTACCATTGCCATCAAAAGAGCACTCCGTAGCTAAGTCTACCAGTTCAGGGAGGATGAGAGACAGATGCAACAGGCCTGAACCCAACCTAAAGCCTGGATCCACTCTAGTTGAACTCCCACCTGACCCACAGACGTATGAGTGAAAATAAATTATTGTTATTTTAGGCCATTTAATTTGGGGGCAGTTTGTTTCACAGCATCATTTCAAAAACAACTGACAGATGCATTGATGCAGTATTTCATCAGTGTTTAGTTAATATAAATACTATGTACACTATGTGGTAAAAAAAAAAACTGCCACACAGCCTTCTCTACTCTTTGTTGTTGTTGTTGTTGTTGGCAGAGAGTACCTCTTGTATTCTTGAGAGAGAGAGAGAGAGAGAGATCTATTATAAGAAATTGACCCATGCCATTAAGGAACCTGAAAGGTCTCAAAATCTCCTGTCTAAGAACTGGAGACACATGAGAGGCAGTGGTATAGTTCTGGTCTAAACCTGAAGGCCTGAGCCCCAGACACTGATTGTGTAAGTTCCAGCCTGAGTGCAAGAGATGACTGAGAGTTCAACTAAAGCACAGGCGGAGAGAGTAGATCTCCCTCACTCCACCTTCTGGTCCATGGAGCCCTCCAATGTGTTGGATTAGGCAGGCCCATGTAGGAGAGGCACTCTACTAGTCTACTGATTCAAATGTTAATCTTGCCCAGAAACATCCTTACAGACATACCCAGAATAATGTTTTACTAAATATCTGGGCACCCTCTGGTCCAGTCAAATTGACATCTAAAATTAATTCAGACTTTCCACTCTGGCAGCCAAAAATTCCAGACATTTGCTTTCCCAGTCTCCATTGCAATAATATAAGTGCTAATCAATGGGGCCCAAGGGTACATCTACTGAAGAACATATGATGAAAGTTTTCCTCTATGATAAAAGAGATATATGGGAAGTTGTAGCCCTCGTTATCTCTATGGTTGTGATCATGTCTACATGAGATGCTGAGGGCCGCTACAACCACCTATGACCATTGGAGAAAATAACACTGACTTACAGAGGAATAGTAGAGAAGAAGGATAGAACACATCTGGATCCTGGAATAGGTCACCAAGCTGCTAATGTTTCCTTTAGTACTTTTGTTATCTCTTGTTACTTTTTTTTTGTACTTTTTTTTAATCTATTATTTAAGTAACATTTAAGTAGGAATGCTAAAAGCACCCTTAATTATCCATGAATTATCTCACTAATCTTAACTTTTAGATATGAACAGGCATGTGCACAAGAAAGTAGGTATGATGATGCCCGTTGCAATATCATTTTGTGGTAGCAAGTACTTGGGGGCCTCCTAAGTGTCTATCACTTGGAAATGGACCATCAAAATGTTCACAATAAAATATTATGTAATAATCCCCCTAGTGGACTATATTTACAGAAGAAATTAGAGTAGATCTCAGAGACATAAAATAATAAAAGTAAAAACTGGAATGAGATATTTATCACAATGCCATTTACCTAAGTAAGGAATTCAAACACATAAAACAGCATTGTAAGTTTGCCAATAATTCACATATATTCAAGGAAAAATGTTACAGTGCATGTTAGTGGGAAAGGATCTATTCTCAAGCTCACTTGTGTGATTATTAACAGAATTTAGTTCCTTGTGGGCTGGTGGACTGAAGGATTTCGTTCCTCACTAGTTGTGGGACAGAAGCCTCCTTCAACTTTTTGCCATCTGGGTCTCTATATAAAGCAGCTCACAGCATGGCAGCTTGATTCCCTCAGAGTGAACAAGTGAATAGGAGAAATGGTGTCCAAGATAGAAGTCATGGTCTCACTTTTGCCTTTTTCGGGAGAAGGTACTGCACAAGTGAGTGAACAGCAGGAGGTAGGGATCACAGAACCATCTTTGAAGTGTCCTATCACAGCCCCCAATACCACAACCAGCGATGCTCATTTATGAACTGAGGAGTATGATTAATTGACTTTGTATGACTAAGGTCCAAAAAAAAAAAAAAGAAAGAAAGAAAGAAAGTAAAATCAAGAGGCAAAAAATATCAAGATAACTTTGACTTTTATATATTTATAGGTCAAGTGATAGCTAATTGGCATTAAATAATGCCTGGCAGACTGAGTGGCTATTGGGGCCCAAATGCTGAATTTAGGTATATAAATATTAAGAAGCACAGGGGGAAAAAAAAAAAAAAAGAAACATCCCATGGCTTTATTACTTCAGATCAAAAGAGACAGAAAGCATAAAAGGTGAATACTGGTATAGCTTCTATTAAACACAGCAGCTCAAATCCAGATATAAAGCAAAAAATATTCTATGTGCCAAAATTTCTTGATGTAGATTTGGGTAATTTTATAATAGGAGAAATCTTAACATTCCCTCATTTAGCAGATGGAGAATCAGAGGTCCAGACAGCCAGTGATTTGACTCCCACCATGGCAAGCTCCTCCTTCTTTGGTCAAAGCAACTATTAGAGAGACTCTCCTGCCAGAGTAGAAATGTGATTGTTACCATTTCCAAGCACCTTCCAGTCTGACATTAACTAGGCTAGACTTGGCACATCCTTCCTCCCTTTTTCCCAGGAAATTTGCACCAAAGAGTTAATTGCATTAAAATGTTCCATTTTTAACTTCTATCTTTGCTAATGAACAAACTTTCAAAAACAGTCTCCATGTTCTATCTCAAACCAGGGCAAGGCTTCTTTTATTTTGTTTCAACACTAGGTTCCTAAAACTCTCTCTCCTTTTAATGCTCCTCATCGTAGTGTAAGTTCATGAAAAATTAACGCTGCTGTTCAGCAGAGAAGCTAGCTCTTCCTGAGAGAATGTTCTGGCAAACCTCAACACCAGGATATGCATCTCCCAGCAGATCTGCCTTAGAAAGGTACAGTGTGGTCTACGGCCATACCACCCTGAACGCGCCCGATCTCTTCTGATCTCAGAAGCTAAGCAGGGTCAGGCCTGGTTAGTACTTGGATGGGAGAAAGGTACAATGTGTTACAGAAGTTTCTCCCTAGAGAGTGTGAATCCCAAGGGCTATGGCAATTATACTGGATTTCCTTTATGTTCTCTTGACCATTCTTTATTTAGTTCTTGATAGCACACTTTAGGGCTATGAACTTGCAAAATTTAAAGTAAGTCACTTTAATGATGTAGGAGCCATTATGCTTTCTTGGACACCAAGGCCAGTGAAGGAAAGCTGATGTATCAAAGTCCAAATTCTACAATCAAAATGACATTTGCAATTGCTTAAAAAAAATTGATTTTTATGGGTAAGACATTTGTCCATACCAAAGAGTACAAAAAATCAATGTCAATTACAAAAATAGTCAGTGGAATAAGTGGATCTAAGAGTTTATCAGTGTCATGAAACCTCTAGTCAAAAACATGGCATTTAATGAAAATTAAAGTTGTTCTTTTTCTTAAAGCTAAACCTATAATCTCTTCTAATTCAATGCAAGAAGTTATTTTTATTCACATTTAAAAATAACCATTTGGATCACAGTTTTTCAATTCATAAGCTTTCAATTCATAAAGTTATAATTATGTCACATTTTAAAAGAATTCTTCTGGGTGTAATACATAAGAGTAATCCAACTAAAGGTCACTTGGTAAATTTGATCTGATAGTTAAATAAGATCACAGGGCTCTGTTACAATGCCCATCCCTCTTTGTTCTCCCATCCTAGACTTTTTGACTTAGCTCACTTCAGGTTCATACCTGTTAGATATGATCACTTAAAATCACAAAATCACCCGGTGGTTCTTCAGCTTTAAGATAGAAGAGGGTATGGTCATAGGAGATTGGCATTGGTTGACTACCAATTGAAAACCTCATCCAAGTGAATTTGCTTTTCAATGTCTTCATATGCCTCTCTCTTCACTTTATACCAGAGCCCACTGGACTCAGCATGCTATCTGTCTCCTGCATGTGCTTCAACAGTCTGGTCAACTCTTAAAATCTTAGTGCTCAGAATCAAGTTAGATTCTCAGTTTGGTAAATGAACTTTAACTCAACTCAGGATCCCTACCTTCTCACCACTGCCTTCTAGGTCTGATATTTTGTATATCCCATCAATAATAGTAACAATAACACTCCAAATGTAACAGTTCCAAAAATTATATTAAAATATAACAGTCAGTTCTTGATTCTGTCTGACTAGTTTATTCCCTAAGCCTTCCTCAATGTGCATAATAACACTCAGACTTTAAATGAATAGAGCTAAGTATATATAATATGTAAGTTGATTTCACACATTAACATGCAATACTACCTTCTCTCAAAATATTTCACCTCTCCACCACCTGCTTCCTTAAGGCTGGCAGGTAATAAAATGAGTGAGTATAGGATATTAAATTCTGAGGGGTGTATGCATTTTGAAACAACAGTGGTAGTAACCATGCCTTTTTGGTGAATCAGAAGAGCAATCAGAAAAACTCTAGGGACACCTGGGTGGCTCAGTTGGTTAAGCAGCTGCCTTCAGCTCAGGTCATGATCCCACCATCCTGGGATCAAGTCCCACATCAGGCTCCTTGCTTGGTGGGGAGCCTGCTTCTCCCTCTGCCTCTGCCTGCCATTCTGTCTGCCTGTGCTTGCTCTCTCTCCCTCTCTCTCTGACAAATAAATAAATTAAAAAAAAAAAAAGAAAAAGAAAAACTCTAACAAGGGACGCCTGGGTGGCTCAGTGGTTAAAGACTCTGCCTTCGACTCAGGTCATGATCTCAGGGTCCTGGGATCGAGTTCTGCGTCGGGCTCTCTGCTCAGCAGGGAGCCTGCCTCCTCCTGTCTCTCTCTGCCTACTTGTGATCTGTCAAATAAATAAAAAAAAAAAAGAAAAACCCTAACAAGTCCTCTATCTCCCTTTTCAAGGTTGTCTACTGCTGAGCTAAATCTCTCAGAATCAGATCTAGCCATTTCATTCTCTTATATGTGCCTCAAATCATTCTACATAGAAAGAATCCATTAACTATCAGCTCTATAGGATGGAAAGTGTAAGATGTCTACTAAAATAGCTAACACCACCCAGAGCCACACTAATGGAGGTATAGAATGCAGAGTCCAAAAGATAATAGTTATGCCATGTGGTCTTAGAACATCATATAACAGGTAGGAGGAAAAAAAATCCATTTGAAATCCAATTTTTAAAAATAGTCCTTTAGTCAAAAAACTACTCTGCCCTAAATCCACTCTAAGTCACTGCAAAATTCAATAGAAACTCAAAGGGCACTAAACACTAATGGGTTCTCAAAAGAAAAACACGTTATAATTGAACCATCCTATTCCTTGGCACACATAACAGCTGGTCTGACCTCACATGGAGTATTATGTTCAATTCTGGCGCCATATTTTCAGAGGGACAGTGATAAACTGGAATACATTCAGAATAGTGCAGCCTATTCAGGAAGCTATATCATATGATAAATGGCTGAAAGAATTACTGGTCTATATATGCCAGTGAGGGAAATAAGATAACTGTCTGGAATAACAGGAGTGGCTAACGAGTGGGCTAGAATTATAGAGTGGCTTAAAGGATTAATCAAGGAAAGCATCCTAATCAATCAAATAAATGCAAATTAAAACAATAGTGAAACATTATTTCCACATGCCTGCACCTCAGAAATTGAGATATACATATACATATATTTATTTTTCAGTGGAAATGTCTTCGGTTTCACTGGTAGGAAGAGTAAGTAAAGCTTTTCTGGTAGTCATTTTGGGAATAAGAATCAAAAGACTTAAAACTGTATGTACTTTGTCACCAAACATTTTCACATCTAAGAACTTATCTTAAGGAAATAACTGGAAATGTTTTCAAAGATTTCTGTAAATGAATGTTCATCAGAACATTAATCATGCTTACAGAAAAACAGGAACAATACCTAAATACTCAATGAAAACCTTTGGATTGTCTACACTAATAATTAATTGTATAGTGTTTATATTTACCAGTTATTGCTAAATATTTTCTTCATAACTCTGTAATCACCACAAAAGTCCTCTGAAGAGGATATTATTATCCCCATTTTATAGAGAAGGAAATTGCAGTGCAAACTATCACATTGCTCAAGGTCTCACAGACGATATGTGATGGAGTCAAAATGCCAAAATGGGCATCCTGGCCCCACACTCTACACTCAACCAACACTACGTTAGTTTGGTTAAAAAGTCATGGCATGTCAAAATATGGAATATCATCTTTAAAAGTGAAATTAAAAAATGGGCTATGGTGAGCTCACCTGGTTTTAGCCATCAGTATCTACCTTAATTCCCATCTTAGAAAACCAAAACCACATTTAGTCTTCTTCAGTTCTCTGGCCCCTGTCCTGCTCTCCCGTTTTTTCAAAGACTTCACCCCAATACCATTCCAGTTCCTTGAGATGAAACTCCTCCAAGTGAGGGTCAGCCCATTAGAGTCAGAACTTGCTCACAATCTCTGGCTAACTTTCTCTTTCCTCTTTCAAGTGCTGTTTTTCCACAGGATCCATGGACACGAGTTACTGTTTGTTCAAAACAAAAATGTTTTCAGCAAATTCAAAAATAACAAGTTGATCATGAGTTATTTAAAAAAAACTTTTCATTTTAGAGTAATTAGAAAAGAGAAATTGGATGGTAGATGTAATTATCAAGAAGAAATTTTAAAAACGACTTAGGCCAATCTCAAGCTCCTTTCAAGTAAGGTCATTGTTTGTGCATCTTTCCCTCTTCAAGTTAAATTGTTCCTTGTTATGCTGTAGAGATAAACAAGAAACACCTTGGATGACAAAAACCACAAATACAATTGGTATTTCTTCCGTACTAGAAAATATCTTGGTTTAATTTTTGGCTCACTGGTAAATCCAAGCACATGTTTTAAACTCATACTATTTTTCTCCACCAATTCCCATTAAGGGCTAGATAAAAACATAAATGACTAGATGGAGGGTTTTATAAATCTCTTTATTAATACCAATCAGAAGTAAAAAAAAAAAAAAAGAAAGAAAGAAAGAAACATAGGTGGAATTCCTTTGAATAATGCCAAGAAGTTTTTTTATAGCAAAGTAAGTATTATGTTAAGAACTGTTCTGCTTACTCAGTATTCCTCCAAAATCTACAAGTTTGATGAATAGTCTGTAAGAGCTGCTAAGAGCTCTCAGGGACTTACCCTGATCATTTAATTCCTTTAGCTTGAACAATATCAAGATTTGTGGACAGTCTGATGTCCTGCCAAAGATGTATGTGACTTCCCAGGAGAATCTTCCTTCTCATTGTTCTCCTGGCTGTAAGCCCCTTATTACTACAGAATTAGTTGTAAATGTGAATCATATCATAATTCCCTACATTCCCTTCTGTTCTGTACCAAATCAATCCAGATATGGAAATGGTGCTTTCTTTTTCATAAAGACAAAACTCACCAAACAAACAAGTAAGTAAAACCATGCTCACACCAATAGTTGACATGACAGATTTTATTAGAAGTTTAGAACTATCAAAAAATTTATATCGCAGCAATGCAAACAACAGAACCTGAGTAGAGGATAATCTTTTTTCCAAACCACTTTTGGTTACCTGGTCATGAATTGTCCATAGGTCACACCAACACAAATAAAGCTTCTGTCAACATCTTGCCAACTCTCTCCCCTTTTCCTGTTCTCCCAAACCCTCTCTCACAGCGGCATCAGTGTTATACTAAGGATGGGTTCTTTCTAGCACAGAACATTTAGCTCTTTCATTTCCTTTTCTCTCGCTAGCCTCATGTGACTCATTATTTTGTTGTTTGGTTGTTTTTTTGTTTTTTTGTTTTTTTCTAACAAAGGCAATTCTCTCTACAGGGATGATAATGTTGCTATCAATAAATTTTATTATGCCACTTCAGCTGTTATCATAGAATCTTAGAAGTCATATGGACCAAGATCCTTATCTCAACAGATGAGAAATTCCTAAGCAAAAACCAGCAGACTTACCCCAAGGTCTCGTACCTTAGTAATGGCAGAGCTAGCAGAAAACAAACAACAACAAAACCATGTTCTTCTGATTCTGCCTGTCTTCTTACTAAATACAAACATTAAGACATCTTAATATTTACTAATATGCACCAGTGAATAAAGTGTTAAATTCTTTTGTCTGTCTGTCTATCTATCTATCTATCTACCTAATACAGTATAAGAAAGTGGGGCATTTATTTAATGTTCAACCAGTCCCAGGAACTTTTAATCATCAAATACATTTGAGAACATAATTGTGCTCAATGTCATTGTAAATATGAAGGACTCAAAGTTGTGTAAAATGTCTTTGGCATATAGATCCTCTGTATTATGACCCTAAACTTTCTTTCCTAATATACAGTTCTAAATACCATCTATATGCTGATGACTATTCAATGTCAGGTATCTCCACCCCTGACCTCAGCAGCAAACTGCATACTTGCCCGCTAAATGCCTTCTTTAACAAACCAAGTGGTTGACTGAAAGACAAAATGGAATTCTTAAATATTTTCTCAGCCTCTCTTTAAATACTTCCTTTGCTGACTTCTTCATTTCAGTAAGTAGTATCACAAGTGCCCAGTTGCTCAGGGTAAAAATTCTCTGAATTATCCTTGATTTGGCCCATTCAATTGGAACCTATGCCTACTCTATCAGCTCCTCTTCCGAAATATATTCTGAATCCATCCCCTTCTGTCTCCATCAGAACCCCTGTCCAAGCTCCATGACCTTGTGACTAGACTGCTATAATCTCCTTACTAGCTCTCTTCATCTATTCCTACCCCTTACCTGTTATCTAATAGGGCAAACAAAGGGATTTTTTAAAAAATATATAAATCGGGGTGCCTGGGTGGCTCAGTGGGTTAAGCCTCTGCCTTCAGCTCGGGTCGTGATCTCGGGGCCCTGGGATCGAGCCCCATATCAGGCTCTCTGCTCAGCAAGGAGCCTGCTTCCCCCTCTCTCTCTCTTTGCCTGCCTCTCTGCCTACTTGTGATCTATCTCTCTCTGTCAAATAAATTAATTGATTAAAAATAAATAAATAAAAATGTATAAATTATATTAGGGGTATCTGGGTGGCCAGTTGGTTAAGCATCAGACTCTTTGGTTTCAGCTCAGGTCATGGTCTCAGGGTCATGAGATCCAGCCCAGCATTGTGCTCCATGCTCAGAGCACAGGTCTGTTTGAAATTCTTTCCCTCTGCCCCTCTTCCTGCTTGCTCTCTCTCTCTCTAAAATAAATAAACAAATAAAATCATATATATATATAAGATTATATATATATTTCTCTATATATAAATATATATAGACTATATAATATGATATAATCAATGTCTTTCCACAATAGTATAATAATCAAGTTCTTTTCTAGGGCCTATAATGCCCTTCTTGATCTGGCTCTGCCTCCCTCTTTGTGGTTAAATATATCAAACTCTTCCTATATGAGTTTTATTTTATGTCTTATTTAAGAAATCCTGGTGGAGGGAGGGGAAGGCTCCAAGATGCAGCATAGGAAGATCCTGAACTCACCTTCTCCCATAATGCACCAAATCTGTAGCTACATATAGATCATTTCCCTCTGAAAAAGATCTGAAAACTAGATGAACTTTTCTCCACAACAAAGGATAAAAAGGCACATTGAGATCAATAGGAGAATCAGAAAAATGGTCTCACAAAACAAACAGAAACAAAAACAAACAAACAAACAAACAAAACCCACTCCCGGTGTGGCAACATACAATAGGGAAGGATCTCATTAGACAAGTGCTTCCCAGGAAGAATGAAGTTTTCATCATGCCAGTCCCTAGAATCTGCATCAGAGATATGAGCCTCTAGAATAATCGGCCTGGAAAATCAACAATTTGGGGCTGATATTGGGGGGTCTGGAAGTGCTATAGGCATTCTTCTTGAAAGGCTCACTTGTGGTGAACTCACTAAGTTCATTAAGAGACTCAGTAGTTTGAAAAGCACCTAGTTTGAAACAGTACCTAGGGTAAACTTGAGGGAGATTTATTTACTGATTTGGAACAATGGCTGGAGGGGTGGGGGACAGATGAAAGGCTCCTTGGAGACAAAGGCGCTGGTGGACACCAATATTGTGCCCTACATAGAGCAGGCTAGCACAGGAGGGTGAGCTCAGACCCAGCACCCTTCCCAGGTAGGGGCCTAGCACTTGTCAGGTCAGCGAATGCAAGCATTTGTAGTGCTCCCCTACCCCCCAGCTAACCCCAGGGGTTAGAGAGCACAATGTTCGTGGCATTTTCCCACTCCCAGCCCAAAGCCAGCAGAGGCACATAGACATGGCACTTTCTCATGGTATTATGGAAGCCACTGTGCACATGCAAATCAAGACATTTCCACACTGCCTTTCTGAAGCCACCTAGAATGCTCTGTCCTCTATACCCTCCCCTGCCTTGCTAAAGTTAACTGGTATGTGCAATCCACACAGGGCACCATGCTTGATCACCTGGCCCTGGTGGCCAAGAAGGCTGGCACTTCAAAGCTCCATAAGGGCTACAGTAATCAGAAAGACAGTTCTTGGTAGGCCACCACCTCAGGGCACTGCACTGATAGGTCTTTGCACACCCTTGACAATTGCAGCATACCAAGAATAAACCAAGCAGTTTAGACAGTCACAAAGATTAAGAGACGATCAAAAGCTAGGGCAAAGTTAAATGAGAAGAATCATCACCTATAAGTCCTCTCCTTCAAGACTGAGAGAGGTGGCTGTTTTTGCCTAATACATTTAAACACAGAGAATCAAACAAAATGAGAAAACAGAGAACTATGTTCCAAATGAAAGAAGACAAAACTCAGAAAATGACCTCAGTGATATGAAGATAAGTAATCTACCTGATATACTTATATATTACAGTTCTAAGGAAGGGTTATAAAGATGCTCCCCAAACTTGGGGGAAGAATGCATAAACACAGTGAGAAGTTCAACAATGAGAGAAAATATAAGAAAGTACCAGAAGAAGACACAGGGCCAGGAGTGCAATAACTGAACTGAAAGACACACTAGAAGGATTCAGCAGCAGACTGGGTGAAGTGGAAGAATGGGTCAGTGAGCTGGAAGACAGAGCAGTAGAACTCAACCAAACAGAACAGCAAAAAGAAAAAAATAATTTTAAAAAATGGCAATAACTTAAAGGTTGACCTCCAGGACAACATCAAGTGGAATAACATTTGCCTTATAGGGATCCCAGAGGGAGAAGAGAGAGAGAGAGGGACAAAACTTTTTTGAAAAAAAGCAATGGCTGAAAACTTCTCTAACCTAGAGAAGTAAACAGATTACCTGGCCCAGGAAGCCCAGAGAATTCCAAAAAAGATGAACCCAAGGAGAGCCACACCAAGACACATAATAATTAAAATGTCAAAAGTTAAAGAGAGAATCTTTAAAAGCACCCACAGAAAAACATATTGTTAGATACAAGGGAAATCCTGTAGGATATCAGCAGATCTCTCAACAGAAAATTTACAGGCCAGAGGGAGGGCCATAATATATTCAGAGCACTAAAAGGAAAAAAAAATTCCAACCAAAAATACTCTGTTTAGCAGGATTATCATTCAGATTTGAGGGAGAGATTAAAGTTTTTCCAGACAAGCAAAAGCTAAAGGAATTTATCACCACTAAACCAGATATACAGGAAATATTAAAGGGACTTGTTTAAGCTGAGAAGAAAAGGCACTAATTGAAAACATGAAAGTATATGAAGGTAAAAGTCTTTATTTTTAAAATATTTTATGTATGTATGTATGTATGCATTTGACAGAGAGCGAGCACAAGCAGGAGGAATAGAGAGAGGCAGAATCAGGCTCTCCACTGAGCAGGGAGCCCAATGCAGGACCATGGGATCATGACCTGAACCAAGGGCAGATCCTTAACCAACTGAGTCACCCAGGTACCCCATGAAGATAAAAATCTTACTAGAAAAGGTAAATATACAGTAAAGGTAATGATTAATCTACTAAGAAGGTTAAAAGGGAAAAGTAGTAAAAGTAACTATGACTTCAATAATTACTTAAGGGATAAATAAAAATGATTTAAAAAAAAGTAACATCAAAAACATAAAATGAGGCAGGCTGGTAAAAATGTAAAGTTTCAAAATGCATTCCAACATAAGTTGCTATCAGCTTAAGATAGACTGTTATACCATAGAATGATACATTGTGAATGTTACAGGAACTGGAGGCAAAAAAATTTTAATAAATACACAAAAGAAAATGAGAAAGTAATCTAAACATAAACTATTGAAAGTCATCAAACCACAAGGAAGGGACAAAGAGAAGAAGAAAGGAACTGAGAAAACTACAACAATGGCAATAAGCAAATACTTATCAATAATTCTTGTATAATCACTTAGACTGTCCTCAAAATACTCTTTTAGCTTCATCTTCACATGTTGGTGTTTAATGTTTTTATTATAATTCTGTTTTATACCTCTCTGACTTCTCTAAAGTTTTTCTAGACTTGCTTTAAGGAGTATTAAACATCATTTTTTTGTAAAAGCTATATGTACTCTTGAGATGTGTTCTCAGTACACATACAGGACTTAATTTATATCCATTAAGTCAAATTCTTAACTATGTTTTCTAATCTTCTCTACCTGTTTTTATGTATTCTTCAAATACTAGAGAGGTAATTTGAAATGTCTCACTATGACAGGGGATTTTTGCATTTCTCCTTGAACTTGTGTAGTTTTTGCTTTCTATATTTTATATTCACTTTATTACTGCATATAAATTTAGAATTGTATGTACTACCTGTATATTGACACTTTTAACACATAGTTAGCCTCCATTGCCTTAGTAATTTGTGTTTTGTTTAATGTAAATATAAGTACCTTCGAGTGTTTTGTTTTATTTATGGGGTTTTGGACTTCTGTTTGTTTTGTTTTTTGACCTGGATTATTTTTCTTTTTAATCTATGTCCTGAATTTGTAGATTTATTGTTTCCAAAATTCAAATAAGTGGATTTTGGTTTTTACCCAATCTGATTAAGCTCTGCCTTTTAACTGATAAGTTTAGTTTCTTATATTCATAGTAATTATGGAAATATCTGGATTTAATCCAACCATTTCAAGCATACTACTTTTTGTTTCCTAGTTATCTTGCATTTTTCATTCTTTTTTTCTCTCCTTTTATGCTTTTAGATTGATTGAGCTTTGTTTTTTTTCTTACTCAAACTGTCCCTCTGCTAATTTGAAAATTATAAACTTTGTCATTAATCTTTTAGTGCTCACTCCTGAAATTTTATCATGCAAACTTAATAATGTCAAAAGTTAATCAAATCTCTACCCTCCTACATGAATAGACATTTTTCCAAAAAAAGACATACAAATGACTAACAGGTACGTGGAAAGGTGCCTCAACACCACTAATCATAGAGGAACTACAAATTAAAACTACAATGTGATATCACTTCACAACTATTGAAATGGGTCCCATCAAAAAGATAAGAGATAGCAAATATTGGTGAAGATGTGGAGAGAAAGGAACCAATCCTTGCACAGTGTTCATAGGAATGCAAATTGGTACAGCCACTATGGAAAACAGTATGGAGATTTCTTTAGAAATTAAAAATAGAACTACAATATAATCCAATAACCCTACATCTGGGTATATATTCAAAAGAATTAAAATTACTATCAAAAAGAAATACCCAACACCCTTATTCATTGCAATATTATTCACAATAGTCAAGACATGGAAACAACTTAAGTGACCATGGATGGATAAACAAAGAAAATGTGATATATATATACATATATATATGTGTGTATACACACACACACACACACACACACGCACGCATATTCATTCATTAGAATATTTTTAGTCATTAAAAAAAGGAAATTCTGCTATTTGCAACAGAATGGATGGAACTTGAGGGCATTACTCTAAATGAAATAAGTCAGACAGAGAGGGAAAAATATTGTATGATCTCACTTATAAGTAGAATTTAAAAAGAGCCAAATTCATAGAAACAGAGAGTAGAATGATGGTTGCCAGGGGCTAGCAGAAAGCAGGAAATGTTGGTCAAGAGTACAAACTTCCAGTTATAAGATGAGTAAGTTCTGGGGATCTAATATACAGCATGGACTATAGGTAACAATACTGTATTATAAACTTGAAAGTTGCTAAGAGAATAAATTCTTAAATATTTATAGCACACACACAAATTATAATTATGTGAGGAGATGGAAATGTTCACTAACTTCACTGTGATAATAATTTTGAAAAATATACATATATCAAATCATCATACCATATACTTTAAACTTACATGTTATATGTCCTTGTATCTCAGTAAAGTTGGAAAAAAATCTCTACAGGAAACCTTCATTCTCCACCCTCACAAATAATATGCTATTGTTTTCCATTATGTTAGTTTATCCAGTTTTTAAAAGACCCACAAATAAGACATTATCAACATCATTATTTTAAACAGTTAATTTTTGGTATTCTCCTGGTATCATTTTCTTTCTTTCTAAAGCATCCTTTGGTAATTCATTTAGTGTAAGTTTCTTAAAGCCGAACTCTCTCTATTCTTATTTGTATAAAAAATGACATTATTTTATGCATTTTCGGAGGTAGTTTTTTTTTTTAATTAGAATTTTAAGTAGTTATTTACTCATGTCATTTTGGAGATTTTTATTTTAACATTTCCTTGTCCTCTGGCTTCCATTGTTGCTGATGAGAATTCTGATGTTAATAATTTTCTACATGACTTATTTTTTCTTTCCAAGAATTCAATGAAATTCTATAATAAAATATGTTTTATTTACCCTGTTTGTTTCTCCTGTATTCACAGAAAAATAGCTTTTCCCCTACCCCTATCCTCTCTATTATCTCATTTGGACTCTGATTGGACAATGTTAAACCTTTTCATTTTATCCTCCCTGATTACATACCTCTCTTCTATGTTTTTTCCTTTCTTTGCTCTATGTAGGTAATACATCAGAAACATTCCTCTAGTTAATGAATTCCTTTAGTTTGTATATAACATATTAGAAATACACATTGAGCTCTAATTTCAGTTACTATCTTTTTTATTTCTAGGTTCTGTTTACTAATTTTCAAATCTTTCTAGTCATTATTGATAGCCTCCTGTTCTTAACTCATTTTGGTTATTCCATTTTTTTATTTCTTCAAAAATGTCATATTTTATTTTCTATATTTGAGCAGTCTGATAGCTAAAGTGATTGGCAATCTAAACCTATTGTTTACTTCTGCTAATTCTTATTAGCTATGGCTTTCTGTCTTGAGTGATGGTCATTTTAATTTTGAGCTTATATTTAAACCACGGGAATTCAGAGGGGCTTGTAAAAGAATGTTGTCCCCCGGGAATGATTTGTGTTTCTTCAAGGTACCTGGGGTTCTTCCGATGAACTCGTGTCATGGTCCATGACATCTCCACTCATTTAGATCCCATCACTTTAAGTTCCAAACACAGTTGCTATTCCGAAATGAAAATATTCAGTCCTCAACTATTATCAAAGACCTTTCATTTAATGTCAGATCTAGTCTCCTCTATTTACCTCAGAGCTGAGTATTGTCCCTCTTCTCCTCCCCCGCACCCCCCAACTGCCACAGTTTGCCAACATTAGTCTTTGATCCTCCCTGGATTAGGACCAAAGGAGAGAAAGGATTAGGAAGAAGGAATCAGTCAGGAGCAGAGCCACGTTTTTGTGTGCTGGATGTGTGGCTGGCTGCTTTTTTTCCCTCTCATGGACATTTTCTTAGGCACTTGAAAGATTCCCCCATGGGATTTTTCCAACAGCAACTCCTGACCCAGGGATCTTTCTTCCCAACTCAACTGGCTGCTTCCCCTCAGCCCTGGTTCCTCTGGCAGTTTGCCTTAGACAGACTCTCACAGTCGGAGTCCATTATTTCCTCCAGCCAGACCTCTGGAGCAGACCTTAAAATGGCGGCTGGCCAGCTCTCCCTTCCACACAGACCACATCTGGCCCATGAAGGAGCATTCTGGGACCCTCCAGGGAAGCATAGTCACTTCTCCCATGATACAACTCCCCTTCGCTCCATCTTGCCAGCCAGTGTCTCTTTCCCTCCTGAATTTTTCCTTGGCAAACATGGGCTGAAGACGAAACGTGTTGCACTGCAGTAGGTTATCTTTCTGCGGAAAGACTTCGTTTGGCTCGTGGCAAAAGATAAAGCACATGAAAGCAGTCTGCATCCTGGCAAGAACCCATGCTGGATGTTCTGTGAAGGCTGCCCTCTGGCTGTTTGCCCTTACTCCCATAGCTTAATCTTTGGGGTCTCAGCGGATAGCCCAAAGTGTTTATAGGACTCCTCCTCTTCCGTGGTCTGAACTGAAAGTCAGGTCTACCCAACCCAGCTTTTAAGGCTCTCAGCAGCTGCGGTTTCATTTGGCTGCATGGCCTTTCACTTTTCACATGCACAGCTTAGAAATCCGGAAACGTCTTGAAGAGAAATTACCCACAGACTCAATTCTTTTTGGTTTCCTTCACTGCCTGTCCATGGCCCATAAAGTCCTGGCCACCTTCTACTCTATAAACTTTTTTGTCTGTGGCAAGCTATGAGCTGCCACTTTCTGCCTGGATTCTGCACCCATGACAGGACCTGAATCAGCAAAAGCTCCAGGGGAGCAAAACAGCTGTAAAGAAAGGACTCACTTCAGTGCATTTCTCTCCTATCTGGCATCTTGATCCTTGGAATCCTGGCAACCTTGATGGCTCTTTGATGCTTTCAGACTATTTTACATTTTATTTTATTCAGCTTCCACAGTTCTTCAACATGAGGGGTATTCTGATACAAATTCCTCCTTCACAAACAGAAATGGAAATCCCCTACAAGTACCCCCCTCCTCCCCCCAAGAAATGTACCAGGTGGTATATTTTCTTATTTGATAAAAATGTATTTCTGTTAGCTTTCAATGTGGAAGATAATTTGATGCAGAACAAAATTCTTGGTTCACAAACACCTTTTCCTCAAAATTCTGTAGGTGTTGGTCCATACTCCTTTTGTATGTAACATTTCAGAGGAAAAACTTCCTACAGGAGTTGGATTTTTGTTAATCTGTAACAGGTGTTAAAAAAAATTAAGTTACTATTTTGGGCAAGACATCAGAAAGAATGATAGCTACAAAGAAATGATTTTCTGAGTAGGTGCTTGAGAAGGGATTTCTCCATTTGAACCCTCTCCACAACCAGAGGGCAAGGAAATTGGAAGTCGGGATGATTTGTGAGGAAGACCTTCAGGGGTGCGTTTGGATTATTTAAGTCCCAAACCCTTACTGTTTCTCTTACTTCAAGTATGGTGGGGGGCGGTGGTTGGCCCAGTTAGAAACCTTGAGATGCTTCCCACTTTGAGATTAGGAGACCTATCCACATAGCTTTCTAGTAAATTTTCTATATTCGTCATGGCTAAAAATTAATAAGTATCATATGGTCTCAATGTAATCAAACCTGCCCAGAAAAAAATGTTTTAAGGAAACACACCAAAAGAATTATAATATCCTTGGAATCTGGCTGATTTTTATTTTTGTCTTCATGTTGTCCCTTATTTTCCAAAAACTTGCCAAGATAGCTACTACTTTATATAACCAGAAATTGTTTTTTAAGTACATAAATGTAAAAAATTAACATACACTATTTATGTTACATATGTATGTATTTTGAACATACAATTAGGCAAAAAACTCGAGTAGAACCCACCCCCACCACCAAACCAAACCAAACAAAACCAATAAACAAAAACCAGTACTTTTTTCTGGGTAATGATTTTCCTTTATTTATCTGTATTTTTTCATTTTTTTTCTTAAGTCATCCCTACCCCCAAAGTGGGTCTCCAACTCACCACCCTGAGCTCCTAGTCACATGCTCCACTCTCTGAGCCAGCCAGACACCTCTATTTATTTGTATTTTCAAACTGTCCTATAATGAGGGGAGATGGGGCTTTTAGAAAATACCAGTTCTAGACAAACAGTAGGCCTATCGGTCTAACAGAACACAGTGGTCTCTCCCACTGCACACCCAAAGTTAGACCCAGTGCTTGGCCTGCCTCCTCTTGGCGTGTTTGGCACTTTTCCTTTCCCCTCACCACCTTCTCTACTCGCTCCCCCTTCCCTCCCCTGGACCCCTGTGGGTCTCACAATCAGTCCCATTTAACGGGCCCTTTGTACATATCTCAAACATTTCATTCAACTGTTTTACCCTTCCTTTCTGAGTCCCATTTTGCCGGAGCTAGGAATCTCTTCCTCCTGGAGGGCTGGGATGTGACAATGCCGGAGGTCCTTCTCCAGGCTGAGCTCAGGCGGGGCCTCTCCACTAAAGCGTTTAAACCGAACAGGTGGGTCTCTACTCCTTTTCACCGCTCGCACCGCCCCTGGCCCCTTCCATGGAATTCCCGGCCCCAGCTTTCGTTGGAGAATCAAACAAGGTCAAAAAGGGACAGAGAAGAGCACTGGGATGACCAACGCAGTCCTTCTCCCAGGTCGGTAATTAGCGCTGCTGGGGGAGGGGCTGCCCCCGCACAATCGAGTCCTTAATGGCTCCTGTCCCAGAGGCTGCTTTGCCTTCAGATCGACAGCCGAGTGAATCGCTATGAAAAATTCATCAGCCTTTGCATGTCCACGGCCCAGATCCGCGCCGAGCACCTGACCCCAGCAGGCCATTAAAGCTGCCGCCGCCGCAGAGAGGAAACCCAGCACAGTGCTGGCGCGGAGTGCGGAGCGCACGCGGGGAGGGAGCCCCGAGCCCGGGGACGGCCGCGCAAGGCCACGAGAGCGGGCTCAGGCTTCCTGCGAGCCAGAGCGCCCAGCTCAGGCCGCTGCCTCCAGTGTCGCCGGGCCCACTGGCCCAGGAACGCACACACCACCCGGGACACTCGGGGACTTGGCCCGCGGGGCGGAGATCCACCGTAATTCCCCAAAATACCAATGGGAAGCACGCGCTGGGCTCCCAGGACCCCTGGAGTGTGTGATTAGGCTCGCCCGGGTGACTGCGCCTCCCAAGGAGGACCTCTTCCCTTGCCACCAGCTCCCGCGGCCACTGCACCCCGCGCCCGGGGGTGCAGGGTGGTCAGAGCCCAGAGGTTGCAGCAGCCCAGGAGCTGGGGTGGTGAGGGAGGGTGGCGGGCCAGACTTGGAGAAATGCAACAGAACCGCCGCTTTCTGGAGGCCCCTGCAGCCTCTGCCATCTGGGCACTGCGCAGACAGACGCTGCGTGGGTCCCGGGAGCTCGCCACCTCCGCGTAGCGCCGCCAGCCACGCCGCTGCAGCTCCAGGAAAGCTCCACGTCGGGGCTGCGGGGAGGAAAGCCGGCCCAGGCTCGTCTGCTCCCCAAAGCCTCTGCATTTTGAAGTCATTTTCCTAAAATCAAACTTTCAGTAACCACCGATGACTTGCCTATGGGCCACGCAGTACCGTGAGGGGCCATACTCCGACCTCGTTGTGATGCGCAGTATTTTTCTGCTGTTTTGCTTTTGAATCAAATGCGGTGATTAGGGAGGTTTTAGATTCAGGTCAGGTTTTCCCAAGACCTCCAGGCCAGGGACTGTGCTAGATTTTAGAGCAACAGCGCCATCTGGTGGTTATCGTCAACCGGTGCGGGTTTGTGCTGGGAGACAGGGCGAGTGATGTAATGGTCCACATTTGTCCCTTGGAGAGGGCTCTGCAGCAGGCCTTGCACGGCCAGGCGTTTTACACTTGTTTTTCTTGTAAATGAGCCAAGGGGTTTCTCCATAGGGCCAGTGTTATATGTCGTAGCCGAAATTTCCCTGTTTGACTGTAATCTCTTCTAGAACTACCAGAGTGGACACTGAAGAGGTCATGGAGATCAAAATCCAGCTTCCTCCCTTCACAGCCATGAAGCAGGATGTTTGTGGCCTTCCCCATGTCCAGCCAAGCCAGGATGTAAAGCCAGCCTTCTGATTCCATACTGAGGAATGGTTTCACTTTCCTGTGCTCTATTGACCACAGCCGGGTCTTCTATTCCCTCAGGCCTGAAGAAAAGGCTCCTCACTTCTTGAAAAACGTGGGAGGGGGGCATGATTGCAGCTAGGCTCTCCCTCCGTGCCTCATCTTACTGGGCCTGGCTCCCTGTCTCAGACTCTGACCCCTCTGCCATTCCTCTCCTCTCTACCACCCACCCCCTCGCCTTGGCTGACCTCCTAAGCTGCGTTTCTGGTTTGGAACCTCATCTGGCCAAGACTGAGGGGAGGGCACCACACTGGGGACGGGGCCAGCAGCAGATTTAGGCTACTGGACTCTAGATGAGCCCTCACTGCACCTCAGTGCTTTCAACATTTGTTAATTCCTGCATTGCAGATATTCCAGATGTTTCCTTCTGATCTTCAGCTCTTGCCCTCACAGTACCACATGGTCTGAGAGACAAATTCTCCTGCTTTCCAGAGAGGAAATGTACCTCACCGTGAGTTTCCCCATGTTGTCACTTTTGCACTTAACATGTTTGTATCATCTCCTACCTTGTTCTTTCTTGCCTCAGGAGATAAAAGTCCTTAGTCTTTTCCAAACCAAATGCATCTGCTTTTACTTCTAATATAAATTACTGAGCCCAAACAAAATAGAAAAAAGGAGGCACTTAGAGAAAATATAAGAAGCTAAAGGAAACTTCAAGAAATCACCAATAATATTTCAGGATAAAGAAAAAGAAAAGATATTGCATACCTGAAAAAAAGGTGCCATGAAGAAAGGAGTATTCAGAGGCTAGAAAGAACTTCTCAGAAATTTATATATATATATACACATATATATGTATATATATATACACACATACATACATAGGTATATGTATATAAACTTAAGAACCGAAATTTAAGGAAACTCCCAGAAAGTCAAACACAAAGGCAAAAAGAGTAATTTTTTTTTAAAGAAAGAAAATCACAGGATTAGTCCTAAAGGCAAAATCAGCAGTGTGATTTGAAGGGCTCAGTACAGAAGGGTAATGTGGGGTCTCTTTTTTAAACATCACTAAGAATTCAAGATGGCTCCAGCGAAGCATTAACCCAAGCCAAGGGCTGGTGCACTGGGCACTGATGTCTGGTACCCCTCGTCCCTCACAGTTCAGGGATCTCAGCAGCCTACGCCATGAGGAATCCTCCTGGTCGGAGTGTCGAGGCATATGATCACTGCATTTTAAACTGTTTTCCCGTTGGTGGGAGGTTAGGGTTCCATATCAGCTCTATGGACGTAAAGCTCTGCTCTCCAGTACAAGAGTCTTAGCCACACGTATCGGGACTCAGGCGTGGCTAGTCTGTAGGACCTGTGTTTTAAGTGCAAAATACCACTGGATTTCAATAATTTATATGAAAAAAAAAGAATGTCAAAAAATCTCAATAATTGCTTTATATGGATTACATGTGGAAGTGATAACGTTTTGGATATGCTGGGTAAAAGAAAACATATTATTAAATGAATTTCACCTGATCCTTTTTATTTTATAAAAATAAGGTTGCTAGAGAAAAGTTTTTAGTGTGGCTTAGGCTGTATTTCTGTTGGACAGCATTGGTCTGAAGAGGCTTAGTCCTGAACCACAGTCACAAGCCTGGTTATATCTGTGTTTTATTTCTTGCCCTCTTGTTGCAGGGTTTCAGAGCAGTAAGTCTGGCCATGGCTGCATCCATCAGTTTCTAAAGAAGAAAGCAGAAACTCTAGGTATTTCAAAATGAAGGAGCTCTAATATGGGGAATTAGGTTACCACATTGTTACAAAGACTGGAAGAGCAAAAGGGGAAAGTGGTGTTTCTAGAAATCCAGAACTGTAGAAAGCTGCAACCACTCTCTGTAGGAGCCAGTGCTCATGTGTGCCCACACCAGCCACCCTACACAGTGGGCAGCTCCAAGAGCTCACAGTCATATGCTGGCTACCCCCAGCAGGAACCAACTCACCTATAGCTGCTGGAGGGAAGGTTGGAGCTGTTGGCCATATTGGAAGAGCCAATGGTCACCCTTTGCTCTTACTGAGCTGAATCCCTGGCACTGTTGCTGAGAGAGGGCCTGCGGAAAACATAATGGCTTCTATCTTTCCAATCCTAATTTCTGCGAATGGCTCCAGTTGGAAGACATTAAGTAGAATGCAGCTAGCAAAGGAGTTGGTAAAATGTTGTTTCCAAGCTTCTAGTCCTGGAGGTGAGAAAGAGAGGACTGTAGGAAGAGGCACAGAGATCTTTAGGATCTCTTCTAGAAAATGAAACCGGTAAATGTAGTTAAATGATCTGGAAGGAAAGTATTTGGCTGAATGGGAATGAATTATTGATAGGGAAACAGAAAACTAGAGGAATAGGAAGATAATTTTTTTAATTAGTCTATTATAAACTCCAAGAAAAAAAAAAAGAAAGTTGTACATCAAAAGAAATAAATTTATAGTGCACTACTTGGTTCGTTTGTAAACACTATTTCTGTGGTCATAATAATACAGAGTCTGAATGTTAATTCAGCAAACATTATGTGTGATTTTATTGGAGTGTTGGAGCAAGCAAGAGAGTGCATGTGAAAAAGGTAGGTGAATTTGAGGGAGCACCTGGGTGGCTCAGTCATTAAGCGTCTGCCTCGAGCTCAGATCATGATCTCGGGGTCCTGGGAGTGAACCCTGCATAGCATCAGGCTCCCTGCTCATGGGGAAGCCTGCTTTGCCCTCCCCTACTCCCCTTACTTGCGTTCTCTCTCTATCTCTTGCCGTGTCTCTCTCTGTCAAATAAATAAATAAAATCTTAAAAAAAAAAAGTAGGTGAATTTGAGTTGTAATACGTACATTTACACCTGGAAAGAAAATCAAGAAATAGAAGTATAAGGTGACTATTTATGTGTTTGAAAGTACATTCTCAAAAAAACAAAACAAAACAAACAGAAAACAACTAAATAGTTAAAACAGAAACAGGGAGTGGGGATTTGAAGTGGGGAGTGGGATAAAGGCACAGCAGTTTAAAGTGATAAACTCTACAGATTTATATAATTTGCTTTAATGATGTACATATATTCCTTTGAAATAGATAAGAGATACAACTCAATAGGAAGTTTTTAATTTCATAAGGAAACCCTCTGCACTCTAAAAAGCACCCCACTTCTCATTGAGCATTCATTGTATACGCAAATATATGGTAATGATGAAAAGAAAATGCCATCACTGTCAGAGGAAGGCAAGCTTGACAGCTCTGGGTGGCATGATTTATTTATGGATGAAAAAGTTGACTAAGCAAGAACTAATTATTATCTTTAGCCAGTATTCTGTACCATAAGTCCATGTAAGTTTTTATTATTCCTTAGGTGAGCAGTCATGATTAAACATACAGTTGACCCTTGAACAACACGGCTTTGAATTATGTGGATTCACTTACATGCAGACTTTTCTTCTCTTCCTTATGATCTTCTTAATAACATTTTTTTTCTCTAGCTTGCTTTATTGAAGGAATACAGTTTGTAATAATACATATAACATACAAAATAGATGTTAGTTGTCTGGTTGTATTATTGGTAAGGCTTCTGGTCAGCAGTGGGATATTAGTAGGTAAATCTGGGGAGAGTCCAAAGTTACACACAGATTTTCAGCCATGAAGAGGGTCAGCAGCCTTAACCCCCACATTGTTCAAGGGTCAACTGTACTGTCTTAGAAGGATATATAGAGCATTTTTTTTAGTCTTCCACGAAACCAAGACTATTAGATAAGTTCGAAATCTATACCAGTCCTTTGAAACAAAAGTGTATTTGGATCGAGACATTTATTGCTCTCCAGATTATCCACATTCTTGTCCCTAGCTAGGGTCATGTGACATTTTAGCCAACTGACTACAGATGGAATAGATTTGTATCCCTTCTGAGACAAAGCACTTAGGAGCCAGTGCTTAAAGGTGCAGCCCTCTCCCCGCCAGCTTTGGTGACTGCTGAGAAGATTATCACAAGATGGTGCCAGTATCTTGAGTTGCTGAGTCACCACATGAAGGATGGTTGCCCTAAGGGTCACCCATCATTCCATGGATCTTGTGTGGTTGAAAAATAAACCCTTATTATTTTAAACAGCTGAGGTTTTGTGTGTTTTTTTGGCATATGTGTTAATGAAACACAACCCAACTTATCCTGACATGATCTCGTCTTGTATTGTCTCACGTACTATGTAGTTTTAGTATGTGTTATCTGTAGACGCCTCTTACCATAATCCACCATAGTCCATAACCATTAATCCATTCCCAGACGTATTTAAGCCATATTTCTAATAGGAGAAATGGGCTTATGCTGAGTCCCACACGCTCCCTTACACAAGGCTCCTAAGATGACTTTCTTCCCAGTGATTGCTGAAAGTGCAGCAGGTGGTCACGTAACAAGACCTTTTCTCTGTGTGAAGTTAACTCACCTTTGACGGAACTGAACCCGGAAATGAATGAACGGCCATCATGTTCTAGCTAACTCACAACTCTCTAAGAAAATAGAATGAAAGGGTTAGACTGTAGACTGAATCAAACGTTTCAATCAATCAGTCAATGCATTAACGCAGAGCCTGCTGAGCTAAGTGTGTTGAGCCAAGTACAACATGAGACTGAAAATGAATGGGAGATATATTTATTTCCCCCATACAAGAAAGAAGAAAGACCACAGGAAAGCAATGTTAGACATTTATATGAAATGGCATCTCAACAAATACCCAATAATATGCTTCAAATTGCATGCTTGTGCTGGGGTCAAGGAATAAAGGAGATGGTAGAAGTCAATACGTGGAGGATGGTGTACCCAGCTGGGCTTTGTAGGAGGCAAAGACAACAATTAGTAGAAAAGGGGAAAAAGATATACACCAAATGAAAATATTGGCACATAAGGCAGTGCAGGGAAGAACAGAAGATGTGCAGAAGACAAGAATCAGTGTGCACAGAGGGAGCGTTCCCACAGCGGGGAATAAGCAAATGATATAAGGGCAAAGAGAAATTAGTGATACAAACCATTAAAAAGAATTGTTTGAGTGTCTTATGTTAAATGATCTGGAAATGAGAGACATTATAGATTGTGGGAGAGAAGACCTATTAGGATTTAATGCAATGAGTCAACTGTGAAGTTAGGAGTTAATGGTTTGGGGTTTGGTAGGGAAGGGGAAAATTCAAAAGAAAAACTCAGAAGGATTTGAAGATGGATTAGACAGAGGGTTAAAGAAAGAGAGGTAATATGTCTAACCCCAAATTTCCAAGTTTGGGGAAAATGGAAGGGTGTCTGCTTTGGAGTAAATAAGGAGCCTCCAAATTCAACACTAGTATTTTTCTGTACTTCCCAGAGTTAGAACAAATAAGACCCAAGTGATAGATAGAAAAGAGCAGGTGTGAAGGAAATGGACCCTAATCTGTTAGCTTTTTGAGGTCAGTGATCACGTTTACTTGTCTTAACATCCTCTCCACGTATCTACTAAAAGGGCCAGTACCTGGAATCAAATAATGACTAGTTATTGAGTGAAAGAATAGGTTGGTTTAAAATGATTTAGCTTTCCCATATGCCAAACATGTCAGCATGATCTCTAACCTTCTACTATGCACTGCAGGTTGATGTCTCTATTCAGGAATTACCAAAGAATATCTTATGAGAAATTAACTCTCACTGGGAGAAAAGCCAAGTTTACCAAGATTGAGCTCATATTAACAACCAAGTCATCAAAGTGAAGTCTGATTCAGGGAACATGGTTAAATTGTTTCTGCACAATCAGCTGCACACAGCTCTGAATCCTGAAACTTGAGAACTTGAGAAATAAACTATTTTTGTTTCAAACCCCTGAGATTCTGGCATATGTTTTACTGAAACATAATCCAACCTATCCTGACATAGTGTTCTCTTGTATTGTTTCATTTACTATATAATTTTAGAATGTGCTATGTATAGAAATTACTTACTAACCCACCATCATAAAATCCATCACCAGATGTTTTCAGGCTGAAAGTGATGCCTCCCCATTGAGCATCAGTACAGTCTGTGATACCCATGTAACTTCAGTGCCTTGAGTCTTGTGTTAGCCATCACGGAAGCCTGAGAAGCTACAGTACCCAGAAGAGCAGAAATGAGTGATAACATACTGGCCACTTGGAAAAGCAACACGGAGCTGCAGCCTTGCCCTGGCAATATGGAGATCATAGGAAGATTCATAAATCCATTTGAAAATTCTCCCACCACCTCCCAGAAGTACTTGAAGAGGTGGAAGATATTGGAAGGAGTTGAGGTCCAAGCATCAGTAAACCGCCACATCAGAGAAAGGACATAATCAAAACCTTTGGCCAAAGTCCACCAGACTGTGAACGGCCACACTAAGGCTGGTGTACATTACAAACACTTGAAGGTACATTCCAGCCAAGAGGGGCCCCTTCCGATCTAGGAAAAGAGAAGGGATGCATCAGTAGCTCCCCAAATCTTCAGATAAATAAAAGGTACCCCGTATGCTATATGCCAACCTCTGATCATAATAAAAGGAAATTCATGAGGAACTAGAAAACAATGAACTGCACCACACGGAAATTTGTAGACTTCCGTTCCACTCCGGTCTTAGCCTCCCAATATGCCTTGCACTTTCCCACCTGTGTCCCACCACCCAGTTTCAGCCTCTTCTTCACGGACAGAGCCTCTGTTTTGTTCTGGGTGGTAATGGGCACAGTTAGTGCTTCCAACTTGTGCGGGTGGGAAAGGCTACATTACACATTTCTGGGAGGATGCAGAAGCCTTGGGGTGATGTTTTCTTAGCAGCTCCATAAAAGGGGATAAACTCCACTGGTATGTGCCTTTGCCCTTTGTCCTACCCCTTCTTGCACTGTATGTAAGTCCCCTGAGCTCAGCTGGAGTGATCTTATGAATGCAAAACTAAAACCCATGAAGACTAAAGCCTAGTGCCCAGGAGGGCTGAGTAGAAAAATAGAAGAAGAGGACCCCAATGGCACTGTACAGCCACCCTATCGACCATGGGTTGGTCACTTGGAGATGTCAGGTTAGGAGAGTAAAACAATACTGAAATCAAATTAAGCCATCTGCTGGGTCTGTCACACATGGCCAACACAGTCCCTAACTGCTCCCTGCCATTGCCTCTTTGTTAAGGCAATTTATTCCTCCTGTACTGCTCTATCTCCTCTTCTCAACTGATGAATCCTTTATATCCCCGTTTATATCCCCCAGCTTCCTCTGCACCTGTTTGCTGGTTGTGGCGCAGGAGTAGCCTTTCCAGGTCCCTGTATTTCTATTAACATGTCTTTTGTGATGTAATGGATCTTCCCAGCTACACTCTGATGGCAGATTATGTCTTACCCATTGTTTCTTTTTGGATTTTTTTTTTGAACTTCTGCTTTTTGGATTTTTAAAACTTTTTTAACTTTACACTTAGTAGAACTTGGTCCAAATGCTTCCCTTATGAGATTCTGGTTAAAAAGGCAATTTTATCCTTGTTTAAACAGTGTAGAGGGTGAGGGCAGGAGTGGGAAGCTTGTTTAAAATCTTTTAAAGATGTAATTGCAGAGAACTTTTGCGTTAAAGTTAGTTCATGGGTTCTTTGCTCTCAACTTCAAATTTATAGTACACTAATTATGATTCATTCAGCATAATAACGCCAGACGCTGGCCCACACACACAGCACTAGACAGAGCCAGCTACTACCAAAGCTGCTCAAAACACCATCTCTGGGCCGGGTTGGCGGGGGGGTCCTTAATTTGAGCACTCTTAACTATTCCTGAGGAAGTGTTGAGTGATTCATCCTCTCCCTTCCAACACCTCCATCTCTCCATCCTGTGCCGGGTCCATCTGGCTTCCTATGGCCAAAATAGCATCCTGGGATGATTGTCCTAGAACGTACACAAATGGATACACAGAATGGCGAAAGTTTGACCGTGTCCTAAAGTATTCCTACTGCGCCTGCCAGGTCTTCTCCACTGCGTGGTTTCCCAGTAATAGTAAAGCCTGTCCAATATCCCCCAGATGTATTGGCCAAGAACTTCAATTCATCTCTTCAGATGTTCTTCTCCAAGGTTGAATGTATCGCCATGGTGCAACTTGGTGAAGGTATTGGATCCCTCCACTCATCTATGCAGCAACACACCTGTTCCCCAACTGTGGAAAGTCGTACTGGGGCCCCAGGGTCTGTAAGTGCCAGCCCTGACAGGTGCTGCAGCAGCTCCCACTGACCCAGATGCAGAACGGAGCAGGCCCTCACCTCACATCGGCTAACAAAGCCAGCCACGCCTGTCCTTGGTTCACCCTGGGAGCCCATCCTACTGCGTTAAATTTGGACTCAAGTAGGGCTTGCATTAAAAAGGTCTCTAAATTATTCATTATGTGGCCCTCCAGATAATTTGGGTTGTTGAAAACCGCAGGAGCCTTGTGAGAAGCTGCAGACCAGACAGACAGCCACTAGGGGGTTCCCCACTAGCATCCGCCAGAACCCGAGGGCTGGGTCCCTGGAGGTTTCTGGTGTATTAGGCATGATTGACCAAAATATCAAACTGTTATTTTCTCCTTCCATCAAGATTTAGAAAGCAATAAGAATGTGCAGATTCCAAGTGGGGAGGAAACGTTAATGGTTTTACTTTCATTTGCTTTTGGAAAAAAACTGAATTTAACTTTGTCCAGCAGTATCAAACAGGGTGGGGACAGTGGCAACAAGAAAGCCACCAGAATGGCCCTCTGATTCTAGAACTGTAGGGCAGCACAGGAACTTCTCTGTCTTTGAAGAAGCAGGAATCTTGTTAGAGCAACCCCAAAACATGATTTTAGTAGGGAAGTCTACATATTCTTTCTCTTTATTCAAGTTTTTATGGAGATAATCATAGATGCACAGGCAGTTGTGAGAAATCATGCTAAAAGAGACTTCATGTGTGCTGTACTCCGTTTCCCCCAACGGCAACATTTTCCCACCCCCTTTAGTGAAATCTCTCTTCATGTCTTAGGGTCGTTTTCTAAGTGGATTGTTCATTTTTCGACTGTCGGGTTTTGAGACTTCTTTATATATTCTGGATACGAATCATTTGTCAGATACGTCATTTTCAAGTATTTTCTCCCCATCTGTAATTTGTCCTTTCATCCTCTTTACACGAACTTTCCCATAACAAAAGTTTTTAAGTTTAATGAGCCCCAATTTATCTATATTTCCTTTCATGATTTATGCTTTTAATCTCAAGACTAAACATTCTTTGCCTAGCCCTAGATCCTGAAAATTTTATCCCATTTTTTCTAAATGTTTTTATTGTTTTACTTAAACCTTTAAACCCATGATCCTTTTTGGTTAGTTTTATGATACTAGATTTAGGTCAGTCGTGTGTGTGTGTGTGTGTGTGTGTGTGTGTGTACGCACGTGCACACACTTGTTGAAAAGCTATCCTTCCTCCATCGAATTGCTATTGTATCTTTCCCTAAATCACTTGGGCATATTTGCGTGGATCTATTTCCAGGTTCTGTACTCTGTTCCATTGATCTATTTGTTTAAGTCTCTACCCATTCTGCACCGTCTTGATTACCTTTGCTAGCTAGTAAGACTACCAGAAAGATTGATCCCTCCCCCTTTATTCTTCTTTGTCAAGATTGTTTTATCGAGTTTTCTAAGGTCTGTTGTGCCTTTCCATATAAATTTTAGAATAAGCCTCTTTGTTTCTATAAAAAGCTACCTTGCTGACTTTGATAATATTCTCTTAAAACTATAAGTCAGTTTAGGTAGAATTAACATCCCTGCTATGTTGAGTCTTCCAATTCATGAACTTGCTTACTTTCTTTCTTTAACATTTTTTAAATTGTCAGACTACAGTGTCTATATGTACTTTTTACACTTACCTCTAAACATTTCATTTTCTTCCAAATGATTGTAAGTGATGTTATATTATGTCAAGTTCAGTTTACACACGTTCATTGCTGGTATGTATGTTATGTTATGTTATTAAGTTCAGTTACAAATGTTTGTTTCTACTATGTAGAAATGTGATTGATTTTGTGTGTTGATCTCATATCTGGTGAGATATAAGATATTGCTAAATTCACTTATTTGTCCTAGGAATTTGTTTTTCATAAATTCTCTGGGATTTTCTACAAGCATAATTATGTCATCTATGGATACTTTCTTTTTTTCAATCTTTATTCTTTTCTCTTCTTTTTTTTGCCTAATTCCCGTGGCTAGGACTCCCAGTATTATGTTGAATAAGCAAAGTGAAAGCCCACATCTTTGCCTTATTTCTGATCTTGGAGGGAAAATATCCAGTGTTTACCATTAAACTTGATGTGAGACAGATTTTTTTATAGATGTTCTTTATCAAGTTGTAATAATTCACCTCCATTCTTACCTTGCTAAGAGGTTTTATCATAAAAAGGGGTTATTTTTTTCAACATCAATTGAAACGATCATATGATTTTTTACTATGGTGTGATAGACGACTTGATTGATTTTCAAATGTCGAACCAGCCTTGCATAGCCATAATAAATCCTACCTGGTCATGGTACATAATTCTTTTTATATATTATTGGATTCAGTTTGCTCATGTTTTGTTGAGAATGATGCATCTAAGTTCACGAGAGACTTGGTCTACAGTTTTCTCTCTTTTGTACTATCTCTCTGGTTTTGGTATCAGGATAATAACGGCCTCAAAAAATGAACCAGGAAGTGTTCCCTTCTCTTGTATTTTCTGGAAGAGATTATGTAAAACTGGCTTTAATTCTTCTCTAGTTGTTTTGTAGAATTATCCAGCGTGCAGAAAAGAGTTAACACGGCAGACCTGAGATGGAGGTCCTTATAAAGACATGCTTGCAAGGTTGACCTTGGCTGGTGTCTAGAAACTTGGGTGGTAAATTGTTGCCTAAAGTAATATACCACTTTACTTTACTGCTAAGAATGGGCCAAACCGTCAGCATGCTGTGGTTTGTGTTAAACTGCTTTCCTTCTGGGCATCTGGAATTTCAGTGACTGTGCTGTCCCACTATGTGGGACACTATGTGCCTGGATGAGCAATCCCAAGAAAAACCCTGGACTCCTAGGCTCAGGTGAACTTCACATGCACTGTCATAACTCTTTGCTGGAAGAATTAAAAACTGTTTCACTCAACTGGGAAGTGACTCTTGGAAACTTGTCCTTGGTTTCCTTAGAACCTTGCCCCATGTGCCTGTGCCTTTGCTGATTTTACTCTGTATCCTTTTGCTGCAATAAATCTTAACCATGAGTACAAAATATGCTGGGTCCCCTGAGTCCTGCTAGAGAACTTGGGGGTAGTCTTGAGGACCCAAAATATTGCTGTGAAACCATCTTGGCCTAAGGGTTTCTTTTTCAGGATGCTTTTAATAGCAAATTCAACTTCTTTACTAGTTCTAGGTATATTCAACTTTGCCATTTTACCTTGGTTGAAGTTTGGTCATTTGTTATTTTCAAGGGAAGGATCCATTTATGCCAGCTTTTCAGTTTATAGCATTCCCTTGTTATCTTTTCAATGGCTGCAGGGTTTGTAGTGATGTCTCCCATCTCATTCCCACTGTTGGTGATTAATATCATCACTCTTTATTTTTGTCAATCTTGCTGGAGGTTAAAATTTTATTGATTTTTTTTCCAAAGGACAAATTTTTTATTTCATAGATTTTCCCTCTTATTTTCCAATTTTTCATTTCATTGATTTCTGTTCTTATTATTTCCTTCAATATGTTTACTTTGGGTTTATCTTGATAGTCTTCCTCTAGTTTCTTACAGTAAGAATGTGGATTATTGTTTTGCGACCTCTCCTTGTTTCTAATGTAAACATTTACTGCTACAATTTCCCTCACAGCACTGCTTTAGCTGTATCTCACCTTTTTCCTTTCTTTCTTTTCTTTTTTTTTTTCCTTTTTGGTAACTGGTATTTTCATTTCCATTCAGTTCTGTGGTTCTAAAATTTTCCTTTAAGATGTACTCTTTGACCAATAGATTATTTAAAAGTATTGTGTTTAATTTCCATTTTCCAATTTTGGGGGTTTTCACTAAGGGTTAGCATTGATTATTGATTTCTAGTTTTATTCCATCATAGTTAGAGAACTCTATAATTTCTTTTAAATTTGCTTAGTTTTGATTTATGGCCTAGGATATGATATACCTTGGTGAATGAATATTCTAGGAGAGTTAAAGAAAATGTGTATTCTGTAGTGGTTGGGTGGAATGTTCTATACATGGCAACTAGAGTCTGTTGACCAAATACTGTAGTTCAGACTGATTTTCTCCTAGTTCTGCCAGTTGCTAAGAAGGTGATGTTGAGATTTCCAACTATAATTGTAGATTTTCTATGTATCTTTTCAGTTTTATAAGTTTTGATGTATGTACTTTGAGGCTTTGTGTTTGGTGCACACATATTTAGGATCATTGTATCTTCCTGGTAGACTGATTTTTTTTAAATCATTATGTTATGTCTTTTTCTCCAGTAATTTTTTTTGCTCTGAAGTCTACTTTATTAAACAGCAATGTAGCCACTCCTGATTTCTATATTAGTGCTTTAATGATATATCTTTTTCCTATCATTTTACTTTCAACTTATGTCATTGAATTTGAAGCGAGTTTCCCAGAAGCAACATATAGCTTGGTCATTGTTTTTTTCCTTTATCAACTCTGCCAACCTCTGTCTTTTGACTGATGTATTTAGACCTTTTACACTTAAATATATATATGTTAATGTTTAAATCTGCCTTTAATTATTTGTGTTTTTTTGTTTCTCATTTTTGTTTCTTTTTTTTTTCCATTGTCTTTTTATGGGGTATGTGGACAATTTTAAGGTTCTATCTTTATTTCTGGTGTATTGATGAATTTCTGGTGAATTGATGTTCCCAGATAGATAATGTGTTGTTTGATATGCTTTCAAGATCTTTCCTTTATCTTTAGTTTTCTAAGGTTTAATTATGGCATCTCTTGACATAGATTTCTTTTGTCTTATCCAGTTTGGGGTTTTCCTAATTTCATGGAAGAAATTTGTGCCTTTGCCAAATTTGGGATGTTTTCAGCCATTATTTCTTCAAATCCTTTCCCAGCCCACTCTTTTCTCCTCAGATTCTGATGGTAAAAATGTTGAATCTTTTTACAGTCCTATCCTCCCTGAAGCTCTGTTCATTTATGTCAGTCTATTTTTCTCCTTGCGTTCATATTGAGTAAATTCTATTATTCTGTACTTAAGTTCATTGATTGTATTCTCCATCAAGGAAAAATGTCCCTCCCATCTATTTGTCATAAGTGGGACTCCTAATGGCCAGTGGTATTGAGCACACTGAATGTAGTCAGAGAGACTCCCATTTGATGTGGGGGAGGAATCAACTTCCTAGGGCTGACTTCCATTGCTAGGATGGGGGATGGGAAATGCCAGGTCTGGAATCCCTTCTTCTGTTGGCTAAGCAACATAAGACACTCTGCCTTTATTGTGTTCCCCTAGTGCTGGGATCCCCAACAAATTCATCTTCTTCTCCTTTCAAAGTTTTTCACTGGTGATACTTGCATTATTTCCAGAGCTTGTAATTATGCATTAATGAGGAGGAGCACAGGAAAAAGGGGATTTAACTAGTTTTTGACATCTCCCTTAGAAACCTAGGACAAGCAGAGATGCCCAGAGACATTACTGGGTATCCCTGCTTGTCCTAGTCTTCATAATAGTCTTCAGTATGTTCTGTGAGTCTTTCTAGCAAATTATCAGGTCTCCTACAGTCTTGGAAATGCTTAAACCAGAAGTTAGTGTAATAAGGAACTAGTTTTTGATGTCTTCCTTAGAAACCTAGGACAAGCAGGGATGCCCAGAGACCAGATTGAGGGCCTGTTGGTCAGAAGAGTAACTATAATTGTGCTTGTGTAAGAAACTGTGTCCACACTTGGAAAAAAATTTGATTGATAGAGATAGAGGATTGATAGGATAGAGAGAGAAATTAGAAGTGACCCGATGGCCCAATAGCGCAGCATGACCTATGGGTTTCTGGGATGTATTTGTGTATAAAGAGAACAGTGGGGAAAATGGAGTTGAATGGGTGAGGAGGGGCATCATATTTTTAGAGTTAGAAACTTCAAAAGCTAATATTATACCACTTCACCATTTATAAATAGGGAAACAGGTTCAGAGAGGACAGTTAACACCTTCTACAGAGGCAGGGCTGGGCTTTGAAGCCAGGTCCACCTGTCCCTAAAATGCATACCTCTTCCACTGCACCTCCCCACCTCTTACAAATGGGTCTAGACCTCTGTCTTTAGAGTCACAATGCACTTCTAGCCATGGAGTTAAATGAACCTCGGATCTCACTTTCATTATTCTGTGCCTTATTCACACTTGGTAGCAGTGAAGCACGTGAGCCTAAACAAGGAAGGTGTTGACCAAGGACTGCAGTCATCAGAAAACTTTCTTTAAAACAGGAGGGTTGAAGAAACCCACCTGAGCAGTAATGACTAGGGGTCCCTCTTCTCTGCCTGTTGCATCCTCCTCTCTTTCCAGCATATCCTGGGTCCAGTCTGGAAGCATGGGATTCTCTTTATTGCTCACCTGCCAGCCTTCTTCACCCTTCGTAAGAACTCCTCACCTTTGGTGCAAGAAAATACAGATAAATAAATTTGGCTGGAGTTGGGAGAAAGCTGGATGGGTGGAAATGCCATGAAGAAATGGCTTAGACTGGCATGAATTCAACCTGGTGGGGAGGAGGGAAGTGTCTGATGCCATAGGACCATTTGTTTTATTTCTTATAGTTCAAGTCTGAAAAGGCTGAGTGCACTGAGACAAATTCTCCTGTGTTCTCATCTCCACGAAGCCCAAATTGAGACATTTATTAGATCTGAATTTTAAAAATTTTTTAAATCTCTTTCATCTAGAGAGAAATAATCATGTGTAGCTGATGTGCTCTTAATAATAGCTGTAATTAATCTGTGGAAGGTCTGTACTATTCAAAATGCAATAGACGGGAGTGATGGCTGCTCCTTGGATTTGTAGCCTTTGGCTTCGGAACAAAGACTGCAGGTTTGAGAGGAGATGATGCAGCATAAGCCCTGAGAGTTACCTTCTGTCAGCTCCTCTGCTTCATCTTCATCTCTAATGTCCTGTGTATGTCAACTTTGGGGGGAAATGTTATGTTTTAAAAATCAACTCTCCCAAGTTTGACTATAAATCTCTTATGGAAATTAAAGATGAAAAACACATTTCTTTTTCACTGGTCTCATTTGTCTGATAAATGCCTTAGGGACTCACAGCTCAATCAATGCTTCCAATCTCCTGAATTAAATTATCTTCCTTTCGTGAGCTAGATAAAAATGATTTAAGTAGGTGGAATAATCTGGCTCTTATCTTAGTGTTATTGACTGAATGGCAGTATTATCAATGCTTTTCCCCCTCCTGTGTTATTTATTTCAAGAACAGCCTGGGATTGCTGGGAGAAAAAAAAAAAAAAAGATTGTTTCACTAGAGAGTATGTCTCCAAATTAGTCACACTCAGCAAATAAAGGGTGTTCCTGTTTTCCCTTTGGAGTGAAAATGTAAACTTGAGGCCAGTGGCCTTTCTCAAATGCAAGTAGATTCAGTGTCCTCCAAATCAGAGCATTCATACCACATTTAAGAGCATTCTTACATAAAACAAGGTAAGCAAACAAATTAGAATTACAGAAGAAACATAGGAAAATGTCTCTATCCTTCAATAAGAATACTTTATCTTGGTATATTTCACATATTTGTTTATTTTACAAACATTTGTTTAGCAATCATTATGTACTAGACTCAAGGCCAGGCTCTGTGGATATAAAGATGAATAATGCAAGGACCTGGAACTCACTTAGTCTGCAGATGGAGCAGTGCTCATATAAATAAGTGATGATACAGTGTCTAAATGCTATAGTTGAAAGATACAACTGCCCTATGTGGGTGGGAGTCAGGATAAGAGCAAACCTATATGATGTATAACTTAAAACAACACTGTTCGGTAGAAGTTTCTGTGATATGGAAATGTTTGATTTCAGCTTTGTGCAGAAGAACTACCACTAGCTGCACGTGGCTATTGAGCACTAGAAATTTTTAGTTTTATTTCACTTTAACTAATTTTAATAGCCACATGTAGCTAGCGGCTGCCTTTGTAGATAGCATAACTGTAAAGCAATGGTTCTCAAGCTTTTAGTTTGCATCAGAACCACCTCAAGACCTCTATTCTGATTCTGTAGGTTTGGGGTGGAGTACAAAAGTTTGCTTTCCTAGAAGCCCAGGTGATTCTGATAGTTTGGGTCCATGGATCTCACTCTGAGAAGCACTGTTCCAAAAGACTCAAGTCCTGGAAGTAGGGCAACACCTGTCCTTTGCCACATAGACTTAGGAAGTGAATGAAGTAGGCTCTAGGACCCTTTTCAACACCTACAAGGGGTTTCAGCCATGTGTCACACATGTCATAATTTATAAAATTTATAAAACCTAAGATTGGTTAAGACCACTCTGACAAATTCTCCACTACAATTCTTTTTCTGTTGGGTCATGTGAAGGGCCAAGGGCATTTTGGGGATAGTGCTAAGGAGATATTGAATTGGACATTATTTTTTTTGCCTATGAGGAGTATATTTTTGTGGTTTCTAGTCATGTGCATGTATGGAGTTACCACAGGTGGTCCTGGTATGAATTGTATTAAGAATCCCACCACTCTCCACATCACTTGGCATCAAGGAAATACAAATTAAAATCACATTGAGATACCACCTTACACCAGTAAGGATGGCAAAAATTGACAAGACAAGAAACAACAAATGTTGGAGAGGTTGTGGAGAAAGGGAAATCCTCTTACACTCTTGGTGGGAATGCAAGCTGGCATGACCACTTTGGAAAACAGTATGGAGGTTCCTCAAAAAGTTAAAAATAAAGCTACCCTATGACCTAACAATTGCATTACTGGTTATTTACCCCCACAGATCCAGAGGTAGTGAAATGAAGGGGTACCTGCAGCCAATGTTCATAGTAGCAACATCCACAATAGCCAAACTGTGGAAGAAGCCAAGATATCCTTCAACAGATGAGATTCTGTTCAATAGATGAATGGATATCCTTCAATGGATGAATGGATAAAGAAGAGTGGTATCTATACACAATGGAATATTACTCCATCATCAGAAAGGATGAATACCTACCATTTACAACAACGTGGATGGAACTGGAGAGGATTATGCTAAGTTAAATAAGTCAATCACAGAAAGACAATCATCATATGGTTTCACTTCTATGTGGAATACAAGGAATAGCAAGGAGGACCACAGGGGAAGGGAAGGAAAACTGAATGGGAAGAAATCAGAGAGATAGAGACAAACTGTGAGAGACTGTGAACTGTGAGAAACAAACTGAGGGTTGCAGAAGGAGAGGTGGGTGGAAGGGATGGGGTAACAGAGTGATGGATATTAAGGAAGGCATGTGTTGTGATGAGCACTGGGTGTTATATGCAACTGATGAATCACTGAATTCTACCGCTGAAAGTAACGAGGTACTATATGTTGCTTAATTGAATTTAAATTTTTAAAAAATTAGGAAAAAGAAAAGAGTCCCACCACCCACATTGCTGACCTGCAGGCACTTAGTAGAAGGTTTAGGTCTGTAGGTTGTCAAATACAAGTATGTCAAATACAAATATGTGACTCATGGGGAGAAACAAGGTTTGAAGTGGAATCTGTGGGAAATGTTTCCAAGTGGAAGGTTCAGTTCTTACAGTCAAAATGGAAGCTCTCTCCTACAGAAATATACTTTGTGATTTCAAGGCAAATACAATTAAAACAAGCCATTCTCTTTTGTTTTCTTTTTGAAAAGAAAACAATGTTTCGATAAAGCTGGAAGACACTGTTTTACTTGCAATGTGCCAAGAGGTTTTGAATGTATCAAGAAAACAACTGAAAAATTAGAGTGCCGATCTGCATATAGAAAAGGGGTATTTGTTTTGGTCATCATTACATTTCTTTATTAAAAAGCTGAAAGAGGGGGCGCCTGGGTGGCTCAGTGGTTAAAACCTCTGCCTTCAGCTCAGGTCATGATCCCAGGGTCCTGGGATCGAGCCTCACATCGGGCTCTCTGCTCAGCAGGGAGCCTGCCTCCTCCTCCTCTCTCTCTCTGCCTGCCTCTCTGCCTACTTGTGATCTGTCAAATAAATAAAAATTAAAAAAAAAAGCTGAAAGAGAAATCCAACCAAAAATTAATGGGATATAAAAGTTATAAAGATGAGCAATATGTTTAGCAAGGATTATTATGATATTGTAGCAAAAAAACATATTCCTTATATTAAACCAGAAGTAGTAATTCATCAAGAGAAAATAATACTTTCAGTGGAAGTAAAGTATGAGCTCTTTGGGTTGTTTGATATTCCGATTAACGAATAGGAGTAAGTCCTTTAGCAAAAGGGGAGAAGACGGAACTCTTACTGATTTGGCACAAACCATGGATATAAACAACCATAACCTGAAACTAATAAGAAGTCACTGAATGAGAACCTTAGTGACAAAATAGTTTGAGTGTTGCCTACTCACAGAGTTTTTTTAATTTTTTTTTTAAGATTTTATTTATTTGACAAAAAGAGAGAGATCAGAAGTAGGTGGAGAGGCAGGCCGAGAGAGAGAGAGAGAGAGAGAGAGAGAGAGAGAGAGAGAGAGAGAGGAGGAAGCAGGCTCCCCACTGAGCAGAGAGCCCGATACGGGTCTCGATCCTAGGACCCTGGGATCACGACCTGAGCTGAAGGCAGAGGCTTTAACCCACTGAGCCACCCAGGTGCCCCAGAGTTTTTTTAGATTAATCTCTGTACAGAAAACAAAGTTGAAAAGTCCTTAAATCTCACATAGTATTAAAAAAACTCAGTAGAGGGCACCTGGGTGGCTCAGTTGGTTGGGCGACTGCCTTCGGCTCAGGTCTGATCTTGGAGTCCCGAGATCGAGTTCCGCATTGGGCTCCCAGCTCCATGGGGAGTCCGCTTCTCCCTCTGACCTTCTCAGCTCTCATTCTCTCTCTCACTCTCTCTCTCAAATGAATAAATAAAATCTTTAAAAAAATCATTAGAAAGCAGACAAATAATGACTTTTAAAAAAATCTCAGTACATGCTTTTTAAAATTTGATACTAATTATGAAAATTTGCCAAAACAAATTGGAAACTAAATAAACTTTCTTTTTGGGGGGCGCCTGGGTGGCTCAGTGGGTTAAGCCTCTGCCTTCAGCTCAGGTCATGATCTCAGGGTCCTGGGATTGAGTCCCGCATCGGGCTCTCTGCTCGGCGGAGAACCCGCTTCCTCCTCTCTCTCTCTCTCTGCCTGCCTCTTTGCCTACTTGTGATCTCTCTCTGTGAAATAAATAAATAAAATCCTTAAAAAAAAAACTTTCTTTTTTGGTAAACTATCAATCATTCAAAACAACTTCAACCAACAGTGCTAGAGGAAAGACTAAATTATCTTCCTACTCTCTTCATAGGAAAATATTATCAAATTGCCATCTGAGGAGACTGAAGCAAAAAAAAAAATCTAGGAGAAACAAGTACTTTAGAGGGGAATCAGATAGCTAATTAATTTTAAAACTTCTTTTTATTTTTGCAGTGTTTGTGGTACTTGTCAGCATTTTAAATTTAAAGATTTTAAATTTAATGGTGTGTTCTTTTATCATTTTAAATATTTGATTTAAACATTCATTTGTATTTACAGTTTTATTTTTCCTTCAAGAAGGCCCACAAATTATAAAAGCTTTAGGCTCCACAGAACCTGAATTCAACCCTGCTTTTTTCCAAATACCTATGAAATTAGTTGAAATAATGCTTTTATAAGCAAATGGACTTAGGAAAAACCTTCTTCACTAATGTACCTTCAGTGCTTATCACGGTGCCTAGCACATAGTAGATGCTTAATAAAAATTTGTTAAAGAATAAATGAAGCGTAAAGTTACATTCAAATCGTGGTGGGCAATTATCCAAGACAGAGCTACATGCATTGGGAGGGGGCTAACAGGTGGGTCAAGGGAAAATTTTTTGCACATCTCATTTTGATGCTCTTCAGTAATTCAGATTTATTGGTCTTGTGAAGAGCGCTCTGCTAAATTTTGAAAAGCGAAAGCTATATTTGACAGCTCCTCAGGCGCTCTAAGTCCAAATGAAGGGACAGAACCTAGTTAAATAGAGCACTGCTTTCTTTAAGTGTCACTGGGGTGGTGAGATAGTCCAACGGACATCAGAGGAGAGAGACCACCTGGGGCCCATGTAGTTAGGACAAGTTCACGGAGAAGTAGGAGAAAAGGAGAGGAAGTTCAAGACTGGGAAAGACAAGGGGTGAAGGTGGGAACCCACATGGTCTGCTTGGAAGGGAATGGAAGGCAAACAATTTGGTGTGAATAGGGAGGTTAGACAGGAAATTCCTGAAGGGAAAAGTTGGAACTCCTTTGGGAAAATCAACTGTGAAAGCCAAGAATACTAGAAGAAGTTTGGTACAATCCTGAGGGTAGAAAAGGACACACAAAGGACTCTGTGTATAGGAAAACAAGGGTCTAGTGCAGTTTAGAACACTTTGTCTCTGTGGCACAGAGGAGGGCTTGGAAAGAGAGACTCCAGCAGAGAGACCAGGCAGAAGGCTACCCCTGTAGCTGAGGCAGGGGGAACGCAGGCCAGGGCTGAGGACTGAGCACAGCAAAGGAGGGAGGAAGCTGAGAAAGGATGTCCAAAAAGGGGGGGGGTACGCTTGGGTATTTGGTTTGGGGGGTTTTTAAAACACTTTCTGAATGTCAACACACCATAGAAGTTTTTTTCATGGACTACTTCATTTAACTGTCAGCAACTACAGGAAATAAAGGCCATCAACCCCATGATAGGGGCGAGGACCCTGGGGCTCCATGAGGTGGAGATGCGCACTACCAGGCAGGTTGATCAGGCTGTGTATTCCACAAACATGTCCTTTTCACCACCACACTGCCATAGGAGGAAAGAGGGAGGTGGAGTCAAGCACAGCTTCTAAGTTTGCAGCGTGGAAACCGGGATGAGTTGAAATAAAGAAGCAACTGCAGGAGAGCTGGTGGGGTTAAGGGGGAGGAGAGGAATGGCCAACTTTAAAGGCAATCTTTTGTAGGCAACTATTTCTGTGATTTCTATCTGAACAGCTGGAGGACAGTTTCTTTCCCCTTGTTCTCCCAGCCTGACAAGTATTTGGAGCCCTGGGACTTTGAGAGAATCACTCCGCAGCTGTCCCTGACATTTGAAAATCTGTTCCCAGTTTGAATTAAGTGGAATCTTCAGTCTTGGTTATGAAAGCTATTGCCAAAAAAAAAAAAAAAAAAAAACGGTGGTAGAGAGCAGTTTATTTAAACTTTTCTTTCTTGTTGCAACTGACCTTCTAAATAAAAATACACAATCCAAACAGACCTCTCCATCTCCAGGGAGGGAATGCTAGGAGGTAAGATCCAGAGCCAGACAAAGTTCAGTAGCTTCGTATCTAACTCTGACTTTTTCCCTAAAGGACCAACGCCATGGTCACACTTGAGGTTAAGCTAATAATGTCTGAGTCCTGCTTCCTAAAGCTCCATCCTTAAGGAAAGTGTAAATGCTAGGGTATGTTCATGAAAGATGTATTTCTTCTGTTCAATAAAGGAATAGATATTTATGTATTTCTACCATTTACATTTTAACAAAGATGTGTTGATTTATTTGAGTATTTTCTGACCAGTTTTAACATCATATGCTCATCTTCCAAGGACAAATCACTACAGCAGCAAAACATCCCCCTCTTAACAGAAATCAGAAAAAAAGCTGATCACTTTCAAAGTTCCTCTTGCTACTGAAAGCATGAAAATCAGAGAAACAACACTGGTGCTTCTACAACAGGAAGCTCACTTTGAAGACCCTGTAGATATTCTCTTTGCTTAGAGGAAATGATAGTAAAAGTGAAAGTAACAAACTCTACTTGCAATGACTAGTCAAACACAGTTTTAGAATGTTCTTCTTAAATTGCACTAGTGCTATGGGGTCACTGTAAAGGCATAAATGTTATGGAAATATACTTCTAGAATATTCCTTCCCTCACTGCCTATCATAGTTAATCAGACTGTTTTGAAAATCACATATAAACATTTCAACATAAAATGTATAATATATATTCCAGGGATAGTGTAAGGAATTTGGATGGTGTTGTAAAGCATCACTCTTGGCTCTGGACCACTGTAACATCACCCTGGTGTTATGAGCTCAGCTCAGAAAACCTTTCTGAGGGGTCCCTGGGTGGCTCAGTGGGTTAAGCCTCTGCTATCTGCTCAGGTCATCATCTCTGGCTCCTGGGATCAAGCCCTGCATCAGGCTCTCTGCTCAGCGGAGAGCCTGCTTCCCCCCTCGCTGCCTGCCTCAGCCTGATTGTGATTTCTCTCTCTGTCAAGTAAGTAAATAAAATCTTAAAAAAAGAAAAAGAAAACCTTTCTGAGGTGATGGGCAATGATTCTGCTATATCTGACCACAGACATGAAGAGGTACAAAAAGGAAAGAATTTTTTCCAGACCCAAGCAGAATAAAAATAATATAAAATCAGTGTGAGGTTGCCAACTGTCTTGATTGTAAAGAGCTCTGTTTTAATCTGAGAATGTGTTTTTCTTTTCATTTTCTTGTTGTTAAAATATCCGTTCTTAAAAAACAATTTATAACAACAATAGGTGATTATTTGAGATTTTTTCTAATATCATTTATTACAAAGTAAAAAGTTAGCAATAGTAGTTTAGTTTTTTAAGCCATTTTTTATCTTTTAAGTGTACAATTAAGTGGCATTAAGTACATTTACAATGTTGTGCAACCATCATCACCATTCCCAGAATTTTTCATTCCCCCCAAACAAGACAGCCTATACCCATTAAACAGTAGCTCCCCATTTCCCCCCCCCCCCCAGGGCCCTGGTAACTTCTGTTCAATGTTCAGTCTCCATGAATTTGCCTATCTAGGAGAATCATATTAAAGATTTTATTTATTTACTTAACAGAGATCACAAGTAGGCAGAGAGGCAGGCAGAAAGAGACAGGGAAGCAGGCTCCCTGCCCAGAAGAGAGCGCAATGCAAGGCTCGATCCCAGGACCCTGGGATCATGACCTGAGCCGAAGGCAGAGGCTTAACCCACTGAGCCGCCAAGGCACCCCTAGGAGACTCATATTAGATAAATAACATACTTGTCCTTCTGTGCCTGGCTTATTTTACTGAGCATAATGTTTTCAAGGTTCATCCATGTTCTAGCCAATGCCAGAATTTTCTTCCTTCTTAAGGCTGAATTACTCTATCCTATGGCTGTGCTTGTTGATCTCACTATTCATTTGTTAATAAACATGTGGGCTGCTGCTCACTTTTGGCTTTTGCAAACAATGCTGCTCCAACACTTAAGTCTTAATTAATTACATCTACAACACTATAAAAAGAATAAAATACTTAGAAATAAATTTGACCAAGGAAATGCAAGACTTGTATGCTGAAAACTCCATAACATTTTGAAAAGAAACTAAAGAAGACATAAGTAAATGAAGAGACATCCCATGTTCATGGATTAAAAGATTCAATGTTACTAAGATGTCAATGCTATTCAAAAGGAGCTACAGACTCTATGCAATCAATCCCTATCAAAATCCCAATGACATATTTGGCAGAAATTGCTCATCCTAAAATTTGTATGGAATCTCAAGAGACCTACATAGACAAAACAATCTTAAAAAGGAAGACCAAAACCAAAGGACTCATGTTTTCTGATTTTAAAACCTTATTTCAAAGCTACAGTCATCAAGACAATGTGGTACTGGCATAAAGTCAGACATATAGACCAGTTGCAATAGGGTAGAGAGTGCAGAAATAAACCCTCCCATACCTGGTGAATCTTGACGGGAATGCCAAGACCGATCATGGGGAAATCACAGGGTTTTCACCACATGGTGCTGTAAAAAGTAGTTACCCACATGGAAAAGGATGAAGTCAGACCTCTACCTTATATCAGATATAAAAATCAAGTCAAAGTGGAACAAAGACTCAAATGTAGGAACGTAAACTATAAAACTCTTAGAAGAAAACATGAGGAGAAATCTTCATGACATAGGATTTGGCAATGGTTTCTTGGATATAACACCAAAAGCACAGGTAAGAAAATAAAAATTAGAGAAATACAGTTCATCAGAATTTTTAAAAAGGTGCATCAAGTTATGCTAGCAATAGAACGAAAAGAGAACACACTGAATGGGAGAAAATATTTGCAAATTGTATATCTCATAAGGGATTAATATCTAAAATATATAACAAACTTCTGCAATTCAACAACAAAACAAATAAACCAATTCCAAAAAGGACAAAGGATTCGAATGGGTGTTTCTCCAAAGAAGATCTATGATACATGAAAAGAGGCTTATCATCATAGTCATTAGGAAAATTTAGGTCAAAACTATAGTGAATTACCACTTCACCCACATTAGGAGGACTATTACGTGTGTATTAAATGGCACAGGGGAAAATAACAAGAGTTGGTGAAAATGTGGAGTAATTTGAGCCCTTGGGCGCACTGGTGAGACCGTCATGATGCAGCTGCTGTGGAAAGCGGTTGGGCAGTTCTTTGAAAAGTTAAACGTGCAATTACCCGAGGATCCAGCGAAGCCACTCCTAGATACACAGCCAAGTGAATCAAAAGCAGAGAGTCTGGGGCACCTGGGTGGCTCAGTCAGTCAAGTGACTGCCTTCAGCTCAGGTCATGATCCCGGACTCCCAGGATCGAGCCCCAAATAGGGCTCCCTGCTCCACAGTCTTCTCCCTCTGACCTTCTTACCCTCTCGTGCTCTCTCTTACTTGCTCTCTCTCTTAAATAAATAAATAAAATCCTTAAAAAAAAAAAGAAAAGAAAAAGCAGACAGACAAACACTTCAGGACATACTAAAAAAAGTTCTTCAGTTTGAAGGGAAATAATAATTGATGTAATTTAGGATTCTCACAAAAGAAAGAAAAGCACCAAAAATGGTAAATATGTGGATAAATGTGAAAGATCACTTTGTCTCTCATTTCTTCATTTCTTTCAAAAACAACTGACTGCCACAGGAAGAGGCAGTCGGCTGTGGGTCTTGAGCCTCCATGCATGTGCCAGATTGCAAGGCTAATCTGTCCTCTGAGAAGGAGTAGCTAATGTAGTTAATCATAAAGGCAAGTAAGTCAGTCACAGCAATGGCAGTGAATATTGGAGAATTGCTCTCTTACTAGAAGTAGGAAGACTGGCTTGTTCTCTGTTGTCTACATCTTCCGCAATGTTTACCTCTTGCTCAGAAAGTCTAGATCCTTGACCATGGATCTCCTAGCTGCATCACAAACCTTCTGGAGATCCATCTGGGCCCACCACACTGCCCAGGTTAGACTCGGAGGCAGGAGGAACAATGCAAATATGCTGATGTCCAGAGTACTCCTTACATTGTGAGTGATAAAGCCTTCCATCTCTGGCCCAGAAGTTTCATGGCTTCTACCAGTATTCATGAACCAATAACAGGCTAATTTATTAACTTGCAAGTAGGGCGATATCTCTGGAACTTCAGAGTTCTTAACATGTGTTCGGGCACAAAATAATGACAATATATTAAGAGATTTATAGCATACATAGAAGTTAAACGTGTGTTATAGAATAAAGAATGGAAGGGATCAAATGGAAATGCATTAGTGCAAGTTTCCTACAGATGCATGCTAGAATCCCTCGAGCAGCACACCGTGTAATAGAAATATAATAATATGCAAGCCACATATGTAATTTTAAATTTCTGAGAGGCCACATTAAACACATATGATAAATCGAGAAAATTAATTTTGATATCTTATTTAACTCAGTATCCTTAAAATACTACAATTTCAACATGTGGTTCAACATCAAAATCATTAGCGAGATGTTTTACATCTTTATCCTATGCTCATTTTTCAGAGGCTAGTGTGTATCTTAAACCATCAGCACATCTCAGTGTGGCCACACATCAGGTGTGAATGGAGCAAGCCTGTTGGATGACACTGCTTTAGAAAAACCACTAACAACATAAACAAGAAGGAAGAACTGAAAATCCAATAGATGAGATAAAATGAAATACTAAAGAAGTGCTGTTTTAATCCAGAAGAAGGCAGGAAAGAAGACAAAATGTCAAAAAGCAGATAGAACAAAAATCATTTCTAGGTATGGTGGATTAGTCTCTCATTACCTCCAGTTGGAATAGTGCACAGGAAAGGTAAGCAAGAAAGCTCAAGCTGTGCAAACAGTTTTAGTCCCAAAGCCACCATAATAAACTTTGTGAATTTATTCCTTTACTATATAGTTTGTTTACCTATTTACCATAGCCACAGAGTGTTGTAGTTAAGAAGGTTGATTTGGGTACTAGCCCTAGATTTGAGTGTCGGCTCTACCATTATGTAAATCTTGGACAAATTACTTCGTGGCTCTAAACGTCAGTTTCTTTATCTGCATAATGGATATTATATGGTAACTACCTTAAATCCATGTCAAAAAGTGCCTGCCATCTTGGAATCCCTCAAAAATATTAGTTGTACATTATTATCATTATCCAGTCAACTAATTCTAAGGACCAATAACTATGGCCTTGACACCATTCAAGGCAGCAAGGATTCAAGGGTGAATGGCAAAATTCTTTTCTTCAACACAGAAATGAGACACATAATATCTGACTGCCTACTTAAGTGGCCATCATGAGTTGGAAATAAGAGGTACAGAGAAACAGTAGAGTAAATATACAAATGTTGCTATGTCAGTATTCACATTATGATGTGTAATCTGTTTTCCTTGACAAAACTCAGTAACCAAGGAACCTGGAAAAACCACAAGTATAGTTCTGTTCCAGTCATTCTTTCCAAAAATTAGTAGGCTTTATTCTACTAGTAAATGGAAAGTAAATTACTCTCATTTAACTTAGAAGAACAATCTATACTTTTTCACCGAAAAATTCAAGTCTTTTTACTCTTAATACTATTAGAAACTAGTATTTTATTGACAGTGGTCTCCACTAGCATCTTTTCTCAAAACTATTTTCTTTGTTTACCCATATGACCCAACTCCTAATTCAGAGTTTTTGCCTAATGAGGACTACCAGGTTTTTAGTGCCAACAATATAACAAGCACTTTCCATACATATTTAATCTCACTTTGTGTTCAAGCCTGAAACATGGCGTTAGAAAGCTGCATTTTGCAAAAGAGAGTCTGTGAGAAGCCAAGGTCACAGAGTGGTCAGTGCTGGGGACAGAATGTGGATGGTCAGTGTGACTCTGCCCACATCATGCAATCTCTTCCTTACTTAGTTTCCTCTTCTGGTGGGTACTTAGGAGAGATGCTAAGCTATTGAATTGCAGTATTTCCCATTTGTTCAAAGTATAAGGAATTGGTCACCCCTCTCTGACTGTTCTTTCAGAGTATTCAGAGGCTCTCCAAGGAGACCACACATTCCAAATGGGAGCAGCAGCCTGGAATCATGTGTTCACTGTCAAGAGTGACAGCCAAAGCAAGGTGCCTGAGAATTCCCCTTTTCCCACATGACTTCTCAGTTAATCATCTACAAATATGAAGAAATTTTCTCAGCTAATACAACACCTTATATCAAGACTCTTTTTCTTATTTGTATTTTTTTTAAAGATTTTATTTGTTTGAGAGAGAGAGTACAAGCAAGAGGAGGGAGGAGCACAGGGAGAGGGAGAAGCAGATTCCCCGCTGAGCAGGGAGCCCGATGCGGGGCTCGACACAGGACCCTGAGATCATGACTTGAGTCAAAGGCAGAGGCTTAACCCACTGAGCCACCCAGGTGTTCCTGTATTTCTATATTATAAGCACTGTTTATTTTACTAATAGTCTGTATCATCCTCTGAGTAAACTTAAGTCTCAAACAAATCTCACAGCAGAATCTTCTTCACCTATACCATCTCCTAACACAGTCTATCCGAGGATAAAGAGCACCATGGAAAAAATTAACAATAAATGTTTGTCAGTTGGATTTTCATGAAGGCCTACATTCAGCAGTCTCTTACTTGTCGTTTCTTTTGTTTCAATTTGAAATCATAGTAGAAAAATAGGCAATAGTCAGGTGCAGGGATTTACAAAAGAAGAAATACAAATGACCAATAATAATGTGAAATGGGGCATCTGGGTGGCTCAGTGGGTTAAAGCCTCTGCCTTTGGCTCAGGTCATGATCCCAGGGTCCTGGGATCGAGCCCCGCATTGGGGTCTCTGCTCAGCAGGGAGCCTGCTTCCTCCTCTCTCTCTCTCTCTCTCTCTCTCTCTCTGCCTGCCTCTCTGCCTACTTGTGGTCTCTGTCTGTCAAAAAAATAAATAAAATCTTTTTAAAAAAATAATGTGAAAAATGTTCAGCTGTATGAACTGAAGGAAAGAAAAATAATTACAGGGGAAACCAGAATTCATCTACTCAATTGACAAAAACAATTTTAAGTAATAATGCCTACCTGCTGATGAGATTGTTACATTGTTCAATATATCTGGAAAACAATATGGTAGCATGTCTGAAGCTTCAAAATTTGGTAAATCTTTTCACCCAGCATTTAACTTTCAGGAATTTACCTTAGGAGAATAATCATGGCTGCACAAATATAGAGCAATAAGGAAATTCACTATAGCATTATCTCTTATTATGTAGCTATTAATAATCTAAATGTCTAAAATATAAACTGGTTAAATAAATCATGGTCAATCCATAGAGTAGAATACAATACAGTTATGAAAAGTTGTGTCTTGGAAGAACTCTAGATGATTAGTATTAGTGTAGTATGTGACAGTAGGTGTTGATTTGTACAATACAACCCTGTGGGGGGTGGACTCAAAAAAGATCTCACAAAATATCAGTAGTGGTTATCTCTGTGTATTGAGATTATGTATGATTATTTTTCCTTCCTTCCCAGCTTCCCTGTCCTATCTCCTACAAGGGAGGGTTATCCTAAATATCTCCAAAGTCCTTCAGTTAGCACATATTCCTTGAAGAATGAGAAGCAAAAGGAAAGAAAAAGGAAATTGTGAAAATTTGGAAAAAGATGACATCACACTTTGCAAACTTCTTAAGGATCATAAACTCTCAGGGGAGGGACAGAGCACTTCGCTTTGCTTTACTTATGAGAGCCCACCAAATCCAGAAGCCCAGCCACCAAGGCTAAAAGACAAGCTTTCTGGACCACCCCCATTCTCTGCATTTCATCCATCCAGTCTAAAATATTTTACTGAGTCCCTATTATGTGCTAGGCTCTGGACATATTATAGTCAGGGGGGAAAGAGAGAGAAAGATGGAAGAATGGGAAGGAGGGAGGGACAAAGAAAGCTTTCCTAATATATTATGAGGGAATCTGACCTTCACTGAGTGATGACCTATGAGCAGTGCTATGAAGAGGTGAGGTCCACCGGCTGCTCAAGTCTATTTCAGGGACTTGCCAGGGGCCAACAGCTGTCTCTGGGAAGCCAGCATTAAGCTGAGCTCTAAAGGAAGCATAGATATTAATTAATTAATTTAGTTTTTAGTGGGGGGAGGTATATATGAAGAGGCAGAGAGAATGTCAAGCAGACTCCCCACTGACCATGGAGTCCAAGATGAAGCTCAATGTCAGTACCCTGAGATCTGAGATCATGACCTAAGCTGAAATCAAGAGTCGGCCACTTAACCAATTGAGCCATCCAGGTAGCCTGGAAGGTATTAAGAACAGGAAGGAGATAAGAGAATTCCAGGGCAAGGTAAGAATTCCATGTGCTGGAGATGCCGGGCAGGAAAGAGCCAGATTGCTATAGGAGCTGAGGGAGAGCAGGAGCTGGAGAAAAGAAGACCAAAGCAGGCAAGGCTTCATGGACATGTCCAGGGGGCACCACTGAAGGACCTTGGCAGGGAGTCTCTTCACAGAACTGCATCTCAGCAGGAAAACTGGGTGCCAACTGGAGCATGGATTTGAGAGGGGGCTGGGTGGATCCTGGGAGACCATGAGGGGCCTGTCTAGAGTCATAGCAGTCAGGATAGACAGATACAGATGGGATGAAAGATTCTCATGCAATCAAATGGAAAGCCCTTGGTGATGGACAGACTATTTTTAAGTGACTTCATCTCTGACTCCCTGATGGGGAGTCTCCAATCTTACGGTTCAAAAGCTAGAGCAAAGGAAAGACCAGCTTTTTGAACAAAAAGTGACGACTCAGGGCCATGGCTTTTTAACACAATTAAATTCCAGGTGAGCAGAGGCCATAGCCATGGAAAGCACTGTTTTGCCTGAAAAGTACAAAGTGCCTTTTTCTCCTGCTTTATTCATCAATAACCTTACAATTGGAGCTGACATATCTAGTCTTCAAAGAAACAGCAAAGACCTCAATTTCTGAATATTAAGGGACTTGCCATGAAATCATCTGACCCTTTGTTTCAGCAGTGTTCAGAGAGGAAAGGTGCCATTCATTAGACTCCTTTGGGGGCTCATCATTTCACTGGCCACCTTCCATGGCCTCTCTCTTCTGGACTTTGAAGGTCCTGCTTTCTACTGTCATGTCACATTTCTAATGGGAAGATACTCTTCTAATGAGAAGATATTTGTGTCCTACATAGGTCTGTCCACTTAGTCACTGGTCATGCGGGATAGGGCCCGGCATTGGCTGAAGAGCAAAGTCTACAAGCAGTTTCCAAGTAGTGGAGGGTCATTTACTTTGATATCCCTAGAGGGGAAGATAAGTGAGCATAAAGAGACAATAGTTAAGAGACCTTTTCCCAACGGTCAGGAACTTGGGTTCTGGATCCTAATTGTCTGGCTTTCAACTCGGTCCTACACATGTGTAATTCTGAACTAGTTACTAACTATGCCTCAGTCTCTTCTCTGGAGAACAAGGATCATCATAGAATGAATCCGGAAATCCTTAACTAAAATCTTCGTGCACAGATGTATTTTAAAATTCAGAATTTCTTGATTTTAGAAAGGCAATAGGATTTATATTTTGTACCCACTTTCAGTGGGTCTAGTGCCTGCCCCCATCTCCCACTAATCAATCACATTAATGTTTCTGCAGCGAAACCCAGGTAGGTTAAATTAAAACTTTAAATTAAGAACAATGAGTCTATGAACTCTCAGTTAGATTAGATTTTTTTTTTTAACCAAAAGAGTTAAAAAAAAAAAACTTTCCTTTTTCAAGACTTAGGGATTTCCAAGTTGTGGATGGGGGATCATGGAGCTATAGGTACCCCACAAAGAGGTTTTAAGTATTAAATAAATGAGAGGGAATATATATTCAAGTACTTAGAAGAGAGAGAGGAGAGCAGCCAGAGTTGAATACAAGAGTTGATGAAGACCATTTGCCATTGGAGGCAGCATGCATCATCAGGGCGCCATGGTGAAGGAGGGCTCGCTGCCATATGCTGGCACATGAAATGTAGACAAAATTGGCCTGTGGACGTGCAAAACCCACCCCAAGATTGAGTCACTTTCCCAAGGGAGCTGTATTCCCGTGTCCTCAGAGTCTCAAATTTCATTTTTCAACATTGAGTTTTCTTCTTCTTTTTTTTTTTTAAGATTTTATTTATTTATTTGACAGAGAGAAATCACAAGTAGGCAGAGAGGCAGGCAGAGAGAGAGGAGGAAGCAGGCTCCCTGCTGAGCAGAAAGCCTGACGTGGGGCTCAAACCCAGGACTTGGGATCATGACCTGAGCCGAAGGCAGCGGCTTAACCCACTGAGCCACCCAGGCGCCCCTCGAGTTTTCTTCTTAACAACACTTTCAGTGTTCAGTGCTCTCAGCCAATAATGTTTAACTCTGCAAGAAAAGAAAGGCACCATCCCTAGGCAAACCTCTATGACAAAAAGCAACTTGAAACAGAGAGAAAGAGTATTATCAAAAAAAGTCTACCTTCTTTAGCTACGGTTGATGAGGCATTGGAAGTCAATATGAGAGACTGACAGTATCTTTGGTTACCATTTACTCATATTAAACCATATTTTATGTAACTATCATAAACGGGTCCTCATTTTATTTTATAGTTAGGAAACAGGACATTGCTAATGAACTCTTTTGCTGTCTTTAAAAAGCTTCTAGTTAAAGAACTCCTCGAGACATTTTGGATTGCTTGAATTCGGCAAGCCATTGCTGACGATTTCAGGCAAATCCTGGTTCTCCGTAAGCAGAACTCAGTAGCGACAGTGGCTGATTCGACACTCCCATTTTGGGTGTACTATGTGTTATACAAAATGTTGTCTGCCCTTTAGCAGAAGAATATTTGGATAAGGACCAAGATGATTTTAAAACACACAAAACTGTATAGTTTGCAACAAATTAAATCTTAGAATCGGGAGTAGCAGAGTTCTCAGACCCCTGGACCAGAAGCACTGGCATCCCCTGGGAACTTGTCAGAAATGCAGGCTCTCAGGTCCCACCTGAGACTTCCTGAACCTGTAACCTAGAAGCTCTGGGTTTGGAGCCTGGCAATCTTAAGCCCCCTCACTGATGCTGATGTCCTGAAGTCTGACCTTCATTGCTCCAACCTTACTATGCCTCCAGAACCTCACAGTACTCCATTTTGAATATATCCAAATGCCAGTGCAGTTCCTGAATCACACTTCTTTTCACCACTAGGTCCTTTGGTTCACAGTCTATGGCTTGGTCCTCATATGACATGGTTTCCTGTTGGCAGCCACTCACAGCTCTCTATCAGAATATCTGCTCTCTGTTTGGCCCTCCTGGGTCCTTCCAATGGTGTGCTGGTCATGCCGGGCTCCGCAGGGGTGCAAAGGGATAACCTCAATTGCTCCGCTCACTCACTGCTCAGAGCTCTCTCGACACCTTCTGGAGCACCCAAAGGTCCCTAGGGACAGCCTTAAAACACAGTGCCAGATCAGGGAAATGCAGATCAAAACCACAATGAGACACCAGCTCACACCGGCTTCACTCATATGTGGAACAAAAGAGACAAAAGAGATGAACATAGGGGAAGGGAAGGAAAAGTAAAATAAGATGAAAACAGAGAGGGAGATAAACCATAAGAGACTCTTAATCATAGGAAACAAACTGAGGGCTGCTGGAGGGGAGGCGGTGGGGGGTAACTGGGGGATGGGCGTTCAGGAGGGCACAAGATGTGATGAGCACTGGGTGTTCTATGCAACTGATGAATCACTGAACTCTGCCCCTGAAACTAAAAATACACTATATGTTAACTAAATTGAATTGAAATAAAGAATTAAAACAACAACAACAACAACAACACAGGGCCAGTCTCCATCCCAGAGTTTCTGATTTGGCTGGTCTTACCCAGCCTGAGAATCTGCATTTCTAAAAAGCTCCTAGTTGAAGTTGTTGCTGTTGTCTGGGGATCACATTTTGGGAATCACTTGAAAGCCAGCATCACTAAATTATTTGTAGGGGAGTACCTAAAACAAAGAAGAAGAAGGAGGATGAGGAGGAGGAAGAGAAGAACCACCAATCCTAAGTATTCATAAATTGTCAGTGTATTTGTTTTCACTGGTAATTAAATTCCACTTACTTCGAAAAAAGTCTGAGGTAACTAAAGTTACCTATCAACAGAAACAGTCAATTTACCCAGTGAGCTCAGAGAAGTGCTTTTCCTCTTGGGGGGAAATAGCATATTCTGTTGCTCCTCCAATCTGCTGGCCATGGCCCTAACCCTGGTTCTCTCAAGCTAAGGTGGAGTGGAGTAGAGGTGGGAAACCAGGGCTGAGCGGATCAGCAGAGGTCATGGAATAGGGGGACAGACTCTAAGCTTTGGAAAGAAACTGGGATGTGACATTAATAATCCTGCCAATGACCAACACAGTTAACGCCCTCACACACACACATCTTAAAAGGGAGGCTCTCACTTCCCCATCCTTCCCCACCCTTGGCCAAGCCAAGCCAGAAATAGAACACAGCTCACCTCTCAGGGACATCCCCTCTACTTCATCTCCAGAGACCGCATCTGCTGCTTCCAGAACAAGCTCTGTTCTCACAGCCACACAATTCGCTGCTGAAACCCTAATCCTGAGAGTGGGGCTAGAGCCAGATGAGAGAAAATGCCAACAGGGCAAAAGTCTCATTCCAGATCCCAGATATGACTCTGCCACCTTCAAAGTGGCAAGTGCTACCTGCTGGCCCCAGCCAGGTCCACAGCCCACATCAGGAGCTTACGGAGACATTGGAGGGCTGCTGATGAAAACCACACAGTGGCCTGTGGCTTTTGCTTTCCTGAGTCCATTACTCCATCTGGGGGTGGGGGGCTCTGTGGAGGCTGTTTGGAGGGGGCCCACAGCATAAGGTCATGCATCACTTGCTGGCTCCTCCCTGTGAAAGCAGAGAGTCAACATCCAGCCCACCGGAGACATGGGCCATTCTCACCCTGCTGATTCAAGGGTCAAAGGTCCTGGGGGAACAGTATTCAAGGGCCTCAGTGAACTGCCTTTTGCATCTCACAGTGGTTCCTCAGGAGCGTAAAATAGGAGAAGTGAAACCGAACATTCACCCCTGTAGCAGAGGAGAGGAAGAGCCCAGAGGCCCCTTGTTTGGGGCCCATTATTTTCCAGTCAGTCACATGCAGGGCCTGGCCATGAAGAGTCTCACGGTGGCCGTCCTCGTCTGGACTCTGATATCTCCCAGCAGCGACAGCAAGGCCTGGCCCACGCACACGGTCTGCCGGGATGGGAACCTGGAAGTGCTCTACCAGAGTTGTGGTAAGGTCTTTCAAAACGTGCTATTTTGTGTTTATGGGGAAATGGAGGCCCTCAGATGAGGGCTGCTATAGTGTTGAGTTGGGATTGGGAAGGGGTGAGAGAACCAGGACCCAAAGGCTTTCTCCACTTGCAGTAGGTCTGCAAAGCCATCAAGAGCCCTTGGGAGGAGGAATGCAGGGTGGAGAGTGGGAATGAGCCTGAAAGAGCCACAAAGAGAACAAGACAAAGGCATTGAGTCTAAATAGACCAATTCACTAAAATGGGCAGAGCCCAAAATGACCAAGGAGTCTACCAGATCATGAAACCCCATTAGCTCAAAATTAAGAAAAGATGCTTCTATTAGTAACCTCCACCCCAAAATGTACACCCCGACTACCTTCCAGGTTATTGAGTTTGCAAACTGAGTGTAATGATCTCATATGTCAAAAGAGAAGATTCCTGCCTTCCAGTGACCCTCCTCAGCGTCACTGCTCACTAATTCAGCACATACTCAATGCCAAGGTTTTTTCTAGGGCCAGATATAACCAAAGAGCATACGCCATGGTTATTACCCCAATGGGGCCAACATCTTTACCAACAAACCTTGCGAGCTAATGAGTAGAATTCAGGAAACAGCAGCTGCAGGTTTTTGAACCAACACTTTGGATTATATATCGGTCTACAAAGGCTGTTAGAGCAGAGTACCATGGACTGAAGTCTTAAACAGCTGATATTTATTTTATCACAGTTCTGGAGGCTGGAAGTCCAAGATCAAGGTGTTGGCAGGGTTGGTGTCTCCTGAGGCCTCTCTCCTTGGCTTGTAGGTGGCTGTCTTCTCCCTGTGTCCTCATACAGTCTGTCCTCTGTGCCTGGCTGGGTCCTGATCTCCTCTTCTTATAAGAACGCCAGTCCTACTGGATTAGGGCTCACCCACAGGACATCATTTAACCTTAATCACCTTTTGAAAGACCCTATCTTCAAATAAAATCATATTCTAAGGTACTAAGGGGTAAGACTTCAACGTATCAGTTTGGTGGAGAGAGGAGCACACTTCAGTCCACAAGGGGGGCCTGAGTGCAGGAAAGTGAGTTCAGCATCAGATCGCATCTTGAATGAGGATGAGAGGGACAGCCTCATGGAAAAGTGTGCCAATGTGAAATATGACACTTCGGAGGTAGACAGGAAGCAAAATGCAGTTTGGACGGAAGGAGCTGGAAAAGTGATGCTCTTTCAGTATTTAAATTGGCCTCATGGTAAGCTGGAGAGCAGAGGAGATGTTGCCTTGGACCAGATAGCTGACCTGGCAGCTGCTACCCAGGGAGTTGCCGTGGAGAGTTTGGGATGGTCAGGCTGGTCTCTGGGGCCATTTGTCGGACTTGATTTCACTCTTTGAAAAAGAAGGAACACTGAACATTGAAATGCACAAAAACTTTTTTTCTGATGTACAAGCGAATGAATGGCGAAATGGGTAGGTGTTGATCTCATTACTCTCGCTCTTCCCATGGGGATGGGACGCTTTCTGCTGGCATCTACGCGTTGTAGGTGCAGCATGAGAAGCAAGAGTTGAGATGAATGGACTACTCGGGATTTGTTTTTCCAATTCATCCTCCCATAAAAGATTGCCGTGGCTGGTCCCTCCCCCAGACCAGCCTGCAGCCTGCAGCCAAGCCTGGAACAGCCTTTCAAGTCACTGCCAAGAAAGACAAGAGAAGCGGATGCATCAGGAGAACAAAGCTTATCACCAGCCTCTGGGGATAACTCCTCCCTCCCTGTAGCTGCTCTAGTCATCAAATATCAACAAGCCCTGCTCTGGGCACTCAGAGGAAAGGGATGGAGGAGACACAGCTCTCATTGAAGAGTAGTGGGAGGATCAGACAACTCAACAACAGGGTAAATGCTCTGTTTAGAGGGATAGAGGCATGTATCATGCACCAGGGGTCATGGTAGTTGGAAAGGGTGAGTTTGGGGGTCTAAACACGTCAAGAGAAGGGACATCAAGCTTGACCTCAATCTTAAAGAATGACAAAAATGGTAATTATAACACCTTATGTCCGTGGGAGGTTTACAGGTATTCAGGACTTCCTATGCGTTACTACTTTACAGATATCTAAACCAAGTTACAGATACCAGGGAACTCTTCCAAGGTCACACAGGTAATTGGGCAGAATTGTTTCCGGGGAGCACAGAGAAGGCATGAAGTAAATATCTGCGGAAACGAAATGACTTGATCCCAGGCCTGGCTGACTCTGGAGCTTGTGCTTTAATTTTAATTTGTGTCTGAGTTTCGTCAGAAGGCAGGTGGATGGAGGTGGGGCATGGGAAGGATAACTTGGCACAGAGAATGGCATGTTGACAGCAGGGAGAGGTGACCAGGCATAGAGTTCAGGCTGCTGCAGAAGGGCTGGAACACAAGGGAGGGACAAGAGGTAAAGTAGGAAGTGTGGGGAGAGCCCAGGTGTGATGGTGAATTTTATGTGTCATATTGATTGGGCCACAGGAGGCCCAGAGAGCTGGTTAAACATTTTCTGGGTATGACTGTGAGAGTGTTTCTACCTTTTAGCACTGAAATCACTGACCTGCGTGAAAGCAGATCACCCTCCTCAGTGAGGATGGTCACCATCCAATCTGTTGAGGGCCTGAAGAGAACAAAAAGGTGGAGGAAGGAAGGGTTCACTCTCCGTCAGCCTGACTGTAAGCTAGGACTTTGACCTTCTGCTTGGAGTGCTCCTGGCTTTCAGGCTCGCCCTGGGATCTTCAGACACACCACCAGCCTTCCTGGGTTTCCAGTTTGCAAATGACAGACCACAGGGTTTCTCAGCCTCCATAACCACATGAGCCAGTATCTTATGATAAATATCTTTGATTATATATATTTTTTCTAGTATATATTTCCACTGGTTCTGTTTCTCTGGAGAACCCTAATACAGTACAAGACAAGGTTGGGCTCCGTCCTTTTGACAATAAGGAGATTACATTTGGAAAGATTCCTTCAGGGAATGGATGGAAGCTTGAATATTAGCTTGAAAGTTATTTGAGGCCACAGCCAAGGTTTGTAACATGTAGAATCAATAATCCAGGGGGTGCCTGGGTGGCTCAGTCAGTTAAGCCTTCAGCTCAGGTCATGATCTCAGTGTCCTGGGATCAAGCCCCATGTCCAGCTCTCTGCTCACCATGGAGCCCGCTTTTCCCTCTCTCTCTACCCCTCCCTCCTGTTTGTGCTCATGTGTACACGTGCTTGCTCTCTCTCTCTCTCTCTCTCTCTCTGTCAAATAAATAAATAAAATATTTTAAAAATAATAATAATCCAGGAAAGACGTATGACAGGTCAAACTAGTATCCTATTGAAAGCCTCAACATCAGAGGAAATCTTTGGGATATTCTGGTGTCAGCAGAGAAGAAAGAAAGCAGTGCCCTGAATTTTCTCCAAAAGGTGGGTCCTGGCTCATTTCCTGAGAGCACTGAGCCATCAGAGACTGAATAATCCCATACCCCTCCCCAGATGGAGATGGTCCTCCCTGTAGCTGCTGGATTCACAGCAGGGCACCCCGCCCACAGCAGGGCACCCCACTTACCCCTGCTCCCTAGGCTTTCACGCTGATAACACAGAACAAATGTCATGTGTTTAGACCCTCTATCCAACCCTGGTGTTCAGATCTCCTTAGTGCGTGTCAGGGGCTTCTAGAATCTCAACATGCACACAGATGTGGGGGCATCACCTGACAAAAATAGAGGATTTACTGTTTTCTGGTTTTAGTGCTTCATTTTTTCCTTCTTATTTTATTTAATAATTTTAGTGGGAGGGGCAGCTCTTAGGCCAGACACTGTTCTAAATAATACAAAAATCCTTGAGGAGAAAGAAAGAAATTCACAGAAAGTTGCTGGGCTCTGAACACTGACCAGGAAGTGAGCACAATTTTCTGAGAAAGCAGAAGTCCTGCTCTGTCCTACTGTTAATGCTACAGTAAAAACTGACAGAAGGGGGAACCAAAGCAGCCTTTTATTAGATCATAAGACAATCCCCAGGGCTAGCAAAAGCCGAGGGACTTCACGCATTCCCATGCCACAAATGTCCACCAATGTATTTATTTATATTCTGTCTCTATCACACCAGCTCACGAGATGGATTACAAAAGTCCACAGGTTTGGAGGATGAAACAGGTAGTGGGAAAACAGGTTGAGGGTGGGGACGGGATAATAAATCCAGGAGACATCAGGAAACATACAACAGATGAGGCAGTGTGAGGAGTAAGATCTGTGGGTCTGAGGTCAGCAAACCTCATTCCAGCCATTGGGCAATATTCTCTGTCTCCTCTCCTTGATTGCAAAGTGGGCATATCAGTTTCCTATGGTGTACTAGTAGTTACCACTTGGTGGCTTAAAATGACACACGTGTCTTCTTTTAGTGTCCCAGAGGTCAGAAATCCAAAGTCAACTTCACTTCGTGAAGCGCCACACTCCCTTGGAAACTCTAGGGGAGAATCTCTTTCCTGGACTTTTCTAGCTTCTACAACTATATTCCTTGGCTCATGGACCCTTCCTCCATCTTCAAAGCCAACAGGCCAGCATCTTGCTCCAACATCTTTTTCTCATATTGCTTTCTTCTATGCCAAATCTCTCTCCACCTCTCTCTCTCTGAAGGGAACACTGAGATTAGGATAATCTCCCCATCTCAAGATCCTTAAATTAATCCCATCTACAAATTCTCTTTTGCTGTGTAAGATGACATCAGCAGATTCTGGGAATTAGGACATGGATATCTTTGGGAGCCCTCATTTATCCCACTACAATAGAAATAATAATTTTACCTACTTCTCAGGGCCATGAGAGGATTAAGTGAAAGGATTGTATGAAAAGTGCTTAGTACATACTTAGTACATAATTCTTTGCTGCTGATGACTTGCAAGACATTTTCTAGTCAATAGAGGTGTATTTGATTATGACCTTCCTCAAAACCATATCAAACAAGGAAATTACATTACTTGCAAAATAAAATCCGTTTTTAAGAAGTCTAGCCTTTCCTGATACTGGGATGAGCTCTGAGAGGAATTTCTACCTGGAGCAACGTGACTCCCATCCACTGTTTCTCATGGAAATGAGGAACAAGGATTCATCACTAAAACACAACTCAGGATCGCTTTTGTAAGTGGCCTCAGTGGAAGCTTCCATGAATGGTACAATTGCAGGTCTGGGTTGCTCAAGGGAAAGTTAGACTGCCTATAGGACTGGATGAGACACATGTGCTCCAGGCAGCCTTCCATGACTCATATTGTTGCCATTGTTGTTTGCTGTTTTGGGTTTTTTAATAAGCGTTGGCAAGCAGAGATCTAGGTTGTATTTTTTGACAAGAACATTGAGTGTGAACTTAATATTGTCATTTAACATACTTTGATAGGCTTTCACATGTTTTGACATCAGCCAGGCCAAGAAGAGGGTCATAAAAAATAAAAAACCTATGACATATGCCTAAATGATTTTATGTCTCCCCTTTGATATCTCTGACAGTCAACCTGGCCATTCCAGTGGTTCCTAGGAGTAGTCTAGGACAGGCACTGGCAAATGAAGCCCACAGGCCAAATTCCACATGTTGCCTGTTTTTAGATGGGCTGTGAGCTAAGAATGGTTTTTACACATTTAGGTGGTTACAGGATTCAAAAGAAGAAGAATACATGTGACATATGAAATTACATGAAATGTCAATTTCTGTGTCCATAAAATTTTATTGGAACATGAACACACTCATCTGTTTCTCCTATAAGTAGGTTGATAGTGACTCTATGACCACAGATCCTGAAATATTAACTATTTGGCTTTTTGTAGAAAAACGTTCCTGCTCCCTGGTCAAGGGTAGGAAGGAATCTCTCAAGCTGTTCCCCAGCTCAGAGGCTCCAGTTCTGTGTCTTCTGGATGATTTTAGCCATAGAGAAGCTGTGTGGCCACGTAATCTAGACACCAAAACCACCATGAGTGAAAGAATTCATAAGATACCTTTGAGAACATCATCATTTCCATAATAATCTCCGGCTGCTACATGGCATTTTATAATTTATAATGTCCCTTCATTTAATAAGGTCTCATTCAATCCTTACAAATAGTCCTATGAGGTGCGTAGGATATCTATCTCCATGTTCCAGATATGGAAACTGAAGCATGTACACCTTAACTATCTTATCATGTAACATAGACTGAGCCATGAAACAGCCCTAAGTGTCTGACTCCATGCCCAGGGACTCAGAGCTACATTATGGAATTCCAGTAGGGAGCAACCCATGCCATCTGATCCCAGAAGCACAGGGTAGGGATAGGGAGAAGAGATAGCTCAAAAACTAAGTCTTCGGGAGAGGAAGTGAAAACCCTACCCTAGCAGAAGCAGCAAGAGGCAGAAGGGCGGAGGGAGGAAAGAGGATGAGGAGGAAGAGAGCAATTTGCTTTCTGATTCGATTACTCCAGCCTCCCCTCTCTGCATGCACTCAGAGCTGGGTCTGTTTGGCTCTTCCCAAGTATCCATCGGGGACCTGTAATAGCCGTAGAAGAGAAGGAGCACCCACATTGACATTCATCAACCCTTGTACCAAGTTCACTTTCATTGCATGATGTTTGGAAATGACATTTACCAAATTTTTTTTAAAAAGCAAATGAAAGTTCATTCTCTTACCAGCAAGAACAGCGTATTTTTCAGATGGAGCCCGCCCCCCTGCCCCGCCCTGCTGTGAGGTTGGCTTACTTATTTTATAGGGAAACCTTATTTCCCCCACATCCGACAGCAATTTTCAGGGTGGAGAAGCTGGTGAGTCGGGAGGGGAGGGGAGTGGAGGGGGAGCTCTATCTCCAGCAGTAAGTTGAGGGCAGTGGGTGGTTCCTAAGGGTCAGCCACCTGGGAGGTTTCAGGGTCAGGGGACCACGGCCTCTGGTCACCATGCTTCATACTTAACACGTGCTCTTCTCTCCCTGAAGGCAGGCAGCCTGGTCCCTATCTGCCCAAATAGGTTTTGCACATGTGCTGAAGTTTGCAGCAGGGCAGGCACTCTATCTGACCTCCTCCAAAAAAAATCTTTAATTACAAAGTCAGAATCAGGTCACGTGCATCTGAGTAATCCGTCAAGATAGTCAAACAGGACAATTAATCAGACCTTAAAAATGCAAAGCAATGCTGGCAACAACTCCTCCAAAATAAGGGTAAACCGCAAATGACCTGGCTGAAGAGCAAAGCATGTTGGAAAAATGTTGGTAAGAAAGTTATTTTAAAACTTCCCTGGAAGGAAAGGCGGCTGAGAGGGAGGGGGACCTGCTTTCCTCAAAGCCTAGTAATTGTGAAATAAATGGAGCATAAAACAACACAAAAGAAGCAACACTATCAAAAAATATATAATAATAATGGGAAAATATCACCCGCCACGTAGTCCTTTAATAGTACTTTAAAATATTACACACAGAAAGCAATTTCTCTCTTCCTTTATTTTCCTGGATTAATAGGGATATAAATACTGTACAATTAGAGAAAAGCAGACAGATAGGCGGGGAGACAATGATGCCATTTCAAAGGGATAAATGGGCACGCAAGATGAAACAGTAAGGTGCCAGGAGCATCGCGGGGTCTTTTTGCTCAAACATAGAGTCAGAAAGTTGATATTAATAATGATAGTAATTATATACCATAAAATTACTATCATTTTTAATGTATATGTATTAAATATATATAAATATGAGTGTCACCATTGAGGAGCAGACTTTTAAAGATGGGGAAATTATTTTTAAATAGATATTTATATGAATATATATATATATATATATATATATATATGGGTGTCAACATTGAGATGCAGACTTAAAGATGGCACAAGGAAAAAGTTGAAAGTGAAGAGGAGCTGGAGGAGAACTAATCTTGTAAGTGAGCTCCGGTCACCAAGCCACTGAGTTCCTCCTTGTGGCTTCTGTAAGGTCCTTTCAGCCAGACCTCCAAGGCAGTGTGAATTCTCCCAAGTATTTTTTTAATGAACATACAATGTATTATTTGTTTCCGGGGTACAGGTCTGTGATTCATCAGTCTGACACAATTCACAGCACATACCATAGCCCATATTCCCAAGCACTTTTTAAAAGAGATGCTAAGAGATGCTAAGTCCCTTAGGGGCTAAGGACCAAAGAGGGGTGGGGACAGCCAAGAGTGAGTCCAAGAGGCTCTTTCGTGCAGGCAGGAAATGTCTTCCTAGGTGCTGTTCTCTGCTCTTTCCATCCTCAAGCAAATTCATGAGAAGCAGCTTTGCTCACGTTTTGGAGTAGAATCTTTGAAGAGGTAGAGATGGGAGAGGACGGTCGTCCAGCTCTGCCGCTCTTTTTGTGCAAACTACAACACAGACGGTATATTCCCGAAGCTGCCACAGTGTGAGGTCCAGGGCAAGGCTTCAGATACTGGACTACAGGAGGGGGAGCACGGGGGACCAAAGCAGCTTGTTTTCTCCAGGCCAAGGAAAGTGTAAGTGAAAGAGCCCCTTTCCGGCCCCAAACTGTGCAGTTGGAGAACCTGGCAGAGGCCGTCAGGTGCCAGGCCCCTTGTGAAGAAGGAGCCCCCAGCTGGAAGAGTGCCCTGCAACGCAAGAGAAAAGCTGGAAGGCACAACACAGGAGCAGTGCTGCTCACACACACTGGCCTGGCGGTGGGGACAGATGCTCCCTCCAAACCCCAAACAACAGGATGGGCATTTTAAAGATTTTTTTTTTTTTTTAATTTATTGACAGGTCACAAGTAGGCAGAGAGGCAGGCAGAGAGAGACAGGAGGAGGCAGGCTCCCTGCTGAGCAGAGAGCCCGATGCGGGACTCGATCCCAGGACCCTGAGATCATGACCTGAGCCGAAGGCAGCGGCTTAACCCACTGAGCCACCCAGGCGCCCAGGACTGGCATTTTAATGCAAAGAAAAGGGTGACCCACTCAGGAACCGTGTGCCGTGTGAGTCGATGTTCGGTTCTTTCTGGGATGCCTTGTAAAAGTGATATCCCAGTCCCCTGATGCAGCAGCTCTGTCCTGGGGCCCTAGAGAGCCCAGTGAGCATTGGAAGAGGGACTCTGGGGTCTACCAGAAACAACTTTGACTGTCCATTTGGTTGCAGCCCACGGATTATTCATGCACAGTGGGCAATGTGCGAGTCACATCCGCCAGCTTCCTCATGGGATCCAAGCAGGCGTCATTGTGCGTCCCTTCTTGAAATTCTGTACCACTTCTCTCCACTCCTCTCTGCCTTCAGGACAGAAGGGAGTGGTGACCAACCCAGTGGTGGGCAGGAGAAAGAAAAGATCCTCAGCCCAGAAAATGCTGCTTTCAAGCACAATTTACAATTGAAGAAGCACTGCCAATGGGCTCCCTTATTTGAAGCCTGACATATCCCCTTATGGCCAGGTGGGAACTGCACCAGCCCCAGTGAGAAAATCCAGAACAGAGTGATCAGCATTCCCCCTGCCCGTTAGCCGTTAGAATCTTGTCCCATAGCTGAGATCTTTCCTATTCAAGGGTCCTCCATATATTTTAGTGTTAAGTTTAATTTTCCTGTAGCATATTATAAAACCCCCTTAAACAATTCAATACTATTTACACAATTAAGTCAAAATTTTATAAATCGAATAAATTAATTTTATTACAGGCAACATACATTGGTCACACCTTTATTAATAGAATTGTCTTGAGCATTTAACCTAAAACACCAGATTTCCTTAAATGCTTTAAAATCTTTAAAAGCAGTCAAAGCAGATACAAATTATCACAATGATTATTCCACTTACTACCCTTTTTGTTAAACTACAGTATCTTTCAAAATGTCCGTGATATGGGTTTACATTTATGTCTTTAACATGGTTACAGTGGCATTTACTCTTCCCTATATTCTTATATCTTCCTGGGGTTATAGTCATGCTTAGTTCAGTATTTTCCTAGGTGTCTAGGATGCCCCAGACCAGAGATATCACCTCAGACTAGTTGAGGATACAGGTTCCAAGTTACCGATCCTTTGATTGTGGAATCGAAGGCTGGTCAGTAAGCTGGCTTTACTTAAACTACTACAACCTGAAGACCTGACGCCCCTCCCTTGCACAAAGTTCCCTGCAACCTGGTGCTTTGTCCTCAAAAGATGTGTGTTTCCCAGGGTCATTGAGATGTTACTCACGGTCTTAGCATTATTATACATTAACCTGGTCTGTCAGCATTGCAGGAAACTTACACCGCCTGTGGTAATGTCAAAGATATAATTAGAGGGGATTTTTTAGAGGAAATGATGGACTTTGTTTGCACAGTTGAGACTCATCTGCACAACATTTAGCTGACTCCTCAGCTTTGAAGACAGCACTGAGTTGTCCTTCTACTTATATCTTCTGTGTGACTGCTGGTGCTGACTGGATTGTCGTCTAGCTTTCTAACCAAATTGTACATGAGGCCTCTCAAGCTCATCATTCCTTCTGTTTCTTTCTTATCTTTTTTTTCCCCCTTGCTCAGTCACAACTCTTGGTCCTTACTCTTACTTACTTCCAAAAGTAGAGAAAAGTGCATTGTTCTCCCTGGTCTATCCATAGGGGTGGAAACACTCTGAATCTCCAAAGATCTAAGAATGAGGCTACGTGCTCCTCCAGTGCTTGGGATGTGACCCGACTTCCTTCCTGCCATTGTTAGGGCTGCAGCTCCCAGACATGCTTGCTAAGTAATTCTCAAAGACAGAGTCATGAGAGATGAGGTCTTCAAGAGCTCAAAACAACAGGCCCTGTCTTTCTGCCTCCTCCCAGCAACTGTCTGGTATTGCCAATTGTGTTTCCCCAACCAACAGAGAGCAAGTTCCCGGGGTGTCCTCCTGCCCTACACCTTCTCTGTCAGGGATGGGCATGACAGGCCACACTAGCATTTCCTGGCCATCCGTTTACAGATCTGAGGCAAGGGTAGCTAATCAGAATTCACAGGGGCTGGGCAGCTACAAATGGAGGAGAGGGATGCCCAGGGTGAGGTTCCTGGAGCAAGTCTACTGCTCTCTGAGGCCAAGGATCCGTTTCTGACAGTCTGCCTTATGGTATCTATCGTGGTCATGGGTGCCACATGATCATCTATTTCTCCATAAGCCTGGCATTTGCAGGCACATGGAGAGGAATCAGTATTCTGTCACTCCTCGTCCACAGGCTCGGGGCAAACTGGGGACCTCTTATAAAATTGTGAAATGTCCTAGACAGACAGAACTTCAGGGGTTTCATCCAATTGCCTTCTTGTTGGGAACAACTTGAGCCAGAGAGGAAATCAATGTGTTCTAACCATAGCCACAAAGCTTCATGGAAGCTGAACCCAGTGGGATCTCCCAAGCCAGTGCTGCTTCCTCTCACAGCATAAAAGCCATGATGGATAAACTCACACAATTTCAGGTCAAAGACATTGTGTACAGCAAAATCAGCCCTCTCTTTCATACCTATAGTCCCAAAGTGTAAAAGTTCCTCTTCCTGGGCATCCCTTCTCTTAAGGCAATTTGTCTGCATCCTTTCTTGCCCAGGATCCTATCAAACAAGAGCCACTGTATATACAGAAGACCTATGGAGACTCACTTATAATACTGAGAGGACCACTGGCTCCATAAATGTAGTCTGATTGCAGATCTTACATAGAAATGCCATGGTTTTATAAAGCAGTGAAAGCAAGAACATGTTTAGAATAGAGTTGCCTTGTTCTGTGGTGTGAACCTCATAAGTAATCTAACAATAGTTAGTAAACAAATCACCAGGGCAGGAGACAGACACTTAATGAGCATAGGATAGGTGACTTGGGCCCCTAAAGCCCTAAAGGTTAATGCCAGCTTCCTACTTCCTCTGGTCTTTTCTCCATATGTAGAAAAGCTTGCTAAAGGCAGCCAACTTCAGCCATCAAACAAATGCCTAAATGCCCAAAACCTTCAGCCCTCACTCAGTTGGAGTCAGCTGTCTTGGGTCTGAATCCTGGGCTATTCCAAAAGGGAAGTACTAGGAGCTTCAATTCCCCCCAGAGACTCTAATTTCTAGCCTGACCTACACTGAGCTGTTTGGGATTCAAGTAAAGTGGAGTGTGGGCAGGAAGATAATTTTTCCAGGGTGGACAATAGCTTTTCTGCCTCACACTTGGCTTTGGTTTTAACTAAATTAAAGAGCAGTACTTAAGTGAGTGTGTTTGTTTAAAAAAAAAAAAAAAAACTGAAGAAAAACCACCAGTGGCTCTTGGTTTATTTGAATCAGTGGTTGAACAAAGCACAGGCTTGCTAGCAGGTATCAAGTGTCCTGATTTTTGGATGCATAGCTCATCTTGTAAGAAAATGTAAGAAGTCTCCAGGAACCAAAACAAAGAGAAAGCCCAGATGTAGAGGAAAACCAGCAGTGAAGTCCTGTCCACTCTCAGAAAATTTGCCTGTCTCCAAGCACCAGAACACAGGCTTCAGTGATGGTGTGGGAGTCTAGCAGCATAGTCTTGTGCTATGCAAGATGGGAAATTGACTCCTTCAGGAAGTTCGGTCCTTCAAAACATTATAGCCACAATTTTAAAAAGTGAATAAGAAAAAAAAATAATAAGTCAGCAAAACTAGAAGACAAGGAAACTTATCTAACTTTCCTGGCCTCTGGAGAAATGTTTCCCCCGAGAATTAGCAGCTGCAGACCAGAAAGCCCATAGGTTTGGGGCCCAAATGTGTATTTTCTTCATGATCCAGGAAACCCCAAGCCTAGAAATTAAATTACAGAAGTTTTTTGAACAAACATAATCTGGAGTTTGCCTACAAAAGATTCCCAGTAAAGACACTTTCCAAGAGATACTGCAGAAAGATATAAAATGATCTCTCAGAAGCTGGTTTGGACATGCAAGATGGAATGACAAGCAAAGAATTAGAAAACTCAAATAAGCAATGAATGTAAGGATGATAATAATGTCTAATTTGAAAAGGGAATGTATTTGCTTTCTACTGTTGCATAACCAATTACTGTAAAACCTAGCAGCTTCAAACCACAGATATTACCATCTCACAGGTGTTCCCTGCAGGAGTAGTAGGGTGTCCCTGACATGGGGTCTCTTGAGAGCCTGGTCAAGGGGTTGGTCTAGGCTGCAGCCATCTTGAAGCTTGACTGGGATAAGATCTGCTCCCAAACTCCTATAACCACGTGGCTAGAGTCAGGCCCCAGAAGGTCACTCCAAGCTCACTCACATGGTTGTTAGCAGGATTCAGGTCCTCCATGGCTGTTGGCCGGAAGCCATTGGTTCTTTGCCATGACAGCCTCTCTACAGGGCCACTCACAACGTGGCGCCATGTTCCCACAGAGCAAAGGCTCTAAGCAAGAGAGCATGAGAGGGCAAGAAAGGCTTTTGTTTGTTTGTTTGTTTGTTTGTTTGTAGCCTAATTTCAGAAGCAACGTCCCACCACCTTTGCCATGCTCTATTGCTTAGAAGCAAGTCACTAGGTCTCAGGGACAAGTTTTACATAAGGGTGTGAATTAGGAGCAGGGACCACTGGGAGCCGTAATGGAGGCTGCCTACCATAAAGCTGGTGAGGGGACATAAAGCATTCTGATGACCTTTGTCCTTGTATTTTTCAGGGAGAGGGCTAAAATCATGTTTACTTCAGCAAAACAAAAAACCTCTATTGTCATATGGTTATACAACAGTGTGACTATACTTAACATTACCAAACTGTATGCTTAAAAATGATTAACATGATAAATCTAATGCTATGTGTTTTTTACCACAATAATAAATAAATAAATAAATACCAGGAGAAAAAGCACAAAAAAAGTAATGTTTCATTTTAAGCTTTATTAAGTAAAATTTTCAGGTTAGAAATTCAAGGGTAACTACTTAAAAAAAACTAGCAATGTTGTATATTACTTTCAAATTAGTAAAAAGGAAAAAAAAACAAACACTTGAATCAAAATGTTAGAAAGAAGGGGACAAAGGAGCATATAAAGATCAGGGCATTAAGGAAAGAAAACCCAACAATAAATGAGAAATAATTACAAATGTATTAGAGATTCTCATATATATGAATTGACTAAGGTAAACCGATTTTTTTTTTTAAAGAATACTAGATTGAACTTTTAAAATCAGCTCTTCGGGGGTACCTGGGTGGCTCAGTCAGTTAAGAGTCTGGCTTTTGATCTCAGCTCAGGTTTTGATCTCAGGGTTGTGAGTTCAATCTCCATGTTGGGCTCCATGGTGGGTGCGGGGAGCCTACATAAAAATATAGACTCTGAAAAACAATCTGAAGGGTTTGAAGAGGTGGGGGGGGTGGGAGGTTGGGGGAACCAGGTGGTGGGCATTAGAGAGGGCACGGACTGCATGGAGCACTGGGTGTGGTACAAAAATAATGGATACTGTTATGCTGAAAATAAATTTAAAAAAATGATTAATAAAAAATATATATATAGACCTAAAACATACCTAAAATATAGACCCACAGTGAACGTCAGATTTAATGGCAAAACACTGGAACTATTTCCTTTAAAAGCAAGAAGGAGATAAGCATGCGCACCATCCCCACTTCTATCCAATCCTGCACTGAAGGCCCCAGCCAGCACAGTAAGACAAGAAAAATAAAATATTTAAGGACTTAAAAGGGGGGAACAAAAATGTTATTATACGCATGCAATAAGACTGGCCATGCAGAAAAAGCCTAATTTAAAATTATTGGAATTAATAAGAGAGTTGCCTGAACAATTTCTTTGGGGACCAATATCTGACATTATTCCTGGCGATAGCTAGCACGGGTAGCTTTGGTGAATTCATTTTCACAGCTGCCGCATATATAACTAGTCGTATTGACTACAATTGCATCCATTCGCCGTTTGATTAATATTTTGGTTGCTTCCTTTTTTTACGATTACACACTGTACCGTTGGAGCACTTATTATTTCTATCTCTTTGTACAGAAAAGGTTTCCCAGCCCAGGACTTTTCTTTCCACTTCTCCCAGGTTTAAGCCCAGACAAAGGTATTTGGACTTGCTCTAGGTTCACCAGCCTTGTCTAGTCATGTTTCCACACAACAACAGTTTTTTAAATGTCATGTTCTGAAAACACATGAACAGATGGCAAGAAAAGGCTGAACAATATCCACATGGTTACAGCCATGGTGTCAAAGACAAAGGTGAAGAGCTGAGTCAGGGGTCTATGTAAAACTTTGCTGGATCAACATGTGCTTCATTTAACTTGAGTGTGGGGGCAGGGGAGAGGGAAGCAGGAAGGCCGTGGGCATTGGGCAGGTGCACTATTCTCATTTATCAATCTGAAATCAGGTTTCCCGTCTTATTTTTCCTGTCATTTTGTTATCTTCCAGTATGATTTTTCTTGTTGTTGTTATTTTTAGCACAAGTATTTTTGATCTTCTAATCAGGAGGGAAGTAGTAGGATTGTGTTGATTTGGGAAGCAGAGAAATGAGCCCTTCTTTGCTTAGGGGTTTATTTTGCTGGTAGATGGGCTGCCAAGCCAAAGGCAGCTGGTCCCTTTCTCCTCTGGCATCAACCTCTAAGTGCTTGTAGTCCTATGTTATTCATGCTATGGGATCTTATTTCCAGGGTAGTCTATGTCACACAAGCAACAGAGTGCTAATGAGAAGTTAAATAAAATCTTTAAAAAAAAAAAAAAAAAGGAATTGGTGATCCTCCTTGAACACTACCTCTTCCTTCAAAGGCCTCTCTGTGAGGGCGCCCTGCTCTTCATTCTCCATGAGGGTGGTCACATCTGGAGACAGGGTCCCTGAATGGCCCCTTGGCCAACTTGCTAACAGTGATGAGGAGGGTCTTTACACATGTTATAGACTGAAAGTTTGTATCCCCTCAAAATTCATGTGTGGAAGCCCTAAACCACAATGGTGTTAGGGGGTGATTAGCATTGGATGAGGTCATGCGAGACTCATGCTAGAACTAGGGTCTTTTTTTTTAAGATTATATTTATTTATTTGACAGAGATCACAAGTAGGCAGAGAGGCAGGCAGAGAGAGAGGAGGAAGCAGGCTCCCTGCTGAGCAGAGAGCCGGATGCGGGGCTCGATCCCAGGACCTGGGGATCATGACCTGAGCCGAAAGCAGAGACTAGGGTCTTTAGAAGAGGAAGAGACCAGAGCAAAGTTCACTCTCTCTCTGCTACACAAACACACTTTGAGAAGGTGGCCATCTCTACCCCAGGAAGGGGGCCCTCACCACAAACCACATCAGCCAGCACCTTGAACATCCAACCTCCAGAACTGCGAGAAATCAATGTCTTTTGTTGAAGCCCCGATCTGTGGTATTTTGTCATAGCCGCCGGACAGACTGAGACAACACGTCAGCTCTGTCAATAGGCTTGCTTCCTAGGAAAAGTGTAAATTGATTTTTTTTCCTCTTGTGAGTCTGATGGGGGATTGGAAGCAGCATGGACAATTCATTACCATGCGTGGGGAGAGCAGTACCCAAGGGGGATGAAAAATACAACAAGTTGATCTCATACCAGAAAGCATCAGGGAAACAAATCTCAAGAATTAACACTTGTTCTGCAGGCCTCCATATGATGGAGTGTGGCCAAAATTGCCTCCCGGGGCCTGCGGGCAACATTGGGAAGGAAGTCTGGTGGCTAAGAAAGGAGCTCCCTGCCACAGTCATCCAAGCCTATCCACACCGTATGAGCATTAACAATAATCAGCCATGGCTGCCTGTGCACATCACAGCTCCTAGTGTTTGAATCGTTCCTGGGAACATTCTTCTCATGTCACGGAGGGAGTCTCGTCCCAACCCCCAAGGCTGAGCAGGTGCAGAAGGTACTGACCCCGCCCAGCACGATGAGCTCCTCCTCTGATTTTTTGCCAGGGAACACGCGTCTCCAGCAAGAATTTTTCTTTAAGAGGACCTGCTACATGGCTGGAGAGAACGTAAAATGTATAGCCACTCTGGAAAATGGGAGGGGCTGTTTCTTAGAGAACTAAACATACATTTACCATATTACACAGCCTTCCCGGGGCTGGGTATTTATCCCAGAGAAATGAAAATGACATAGTTCATAAAACCTGTATGTGAGAGATCACAAGGGCTTCATTTGTGATCGCCTTAAACAGGTCAAATGTCCTTCAGCAGGTGAATAGTTAAACAAACCATGATCCATCCATACGGCAGAATACCGCTCAGCAACCAACACAAATGAGCTATTGATACACACCACCACCTGAATGATCTCAAGGACGTTACGCCAAATGGGGAAAAAAAAAAAAAAGAATCCTATCTCAAAAGGTAGACCCATTTATAGAACATTCTCAAGATGACAAATTATATTGATGGAGAACAGATCAGTGGTTGCTAGGGGTAGGGAAGGGGATAATTATCAAAGGGAGTGCTAGAAAGATCCTTTGTGTCAGTTTCTTGATTGTGATGGTGTTTACAGGTGATACAATTACATAGAACCACACATGTACGTGTGTGCACAGACACACACATGCGCAGGCATGTAAAAACTGGTTAAATCTGCAAGTGGCCTGTAGATGGTACCCGGGCTGAGGCCTTGGTTCTGAGATCCAGTTGTGTAAGAAGTCACCACGAGCGGCGGCAGGTCAAGGATACACAGGACCTCTCTGTACTCTTTTTTATTTTTTGAAACTTCTTGTAAATCTATTATTATTGCAAAATAAAAAGTTAAAAAAAAAAAGTCCTGGCCTTTTTGAGCCCAAGGCCCCGCATCTCACTTTCGGGGGTTCTGTTGAAGGTGTAGGCGCTAAGCCCCACAGTGTGGGCTCCATGGCCCCTGCCTCCAGGGCATCTGAGAGACAGGCACCATAAGGAAGTGTGAAGCTTGACGTGGTGCCAAGTGGCTCCTTCTACAGGTGAGGAAAGGGAACTCGGTGAGGTGGGGTGATGGCTAGCTGTCACCTTGACTAAAATTCTGAGTAGAAGTAGCTACTCCTAATACTTCTAGAAAGAGTCCCCTCAGATGGTTTGCCTAGAAGGCCAAAGTGAGACAGGGCTGGAGTTTTTGTTTTTATAGAGTATGTGCATGTGTGTGGGGCAGGGAGGGGTATTTAAGGGCTGCAAAGGGTAAGGTGGTGTTGTGTGCACCTTCACATCAGCGATACAGTCGTGCAATTACCCATGACGGTCAGATGTTCAGCGGAGCCAGACAAAGTGTGAGAACTCAGAGCTCACCAGCAAGACACAGGCCAGGGACTGATGGCAGAGGCTCTTCTTTTTTTTTTTTTAAGATTTTATTTATTTATTTGACAGACAGAGATCACAAGTAGGCAGAGAAGCAGGCAGAGAGAGAGCGAGAGAAGCAGGCTCCCCACTGAGCAGAGAGCCTGATGCAGGGCTCGATTTCAGGACCCTGAGCCGAAGGCAGAGGCTTAACCCACTGAGCTACCCAGGCACCCCTACAGAGGTTCTTCTTAACCCCAACAGCCACAGAAACCTGTGCTCCATCAAGATTGGCTGCTTCTTGGGAAATAGAGAGGAAGAAGGCAGAAATCGATCTTTCCGGTACCATTCTAAACAACAGAAGAAAGAAAATTAAGTCTTCTGGACTTTCCAGGATCCTTCCAGAGGTGACTCTAGGATCTTTAGGGTCTGTGTATGTTCAAACAAACACCACCCACTTGTGACCTCAAGTCTTTGAAGAACTTGAACTGGCTGCACTATTTTAAAGAATTTATTTATTTATTTAAGAGAGAGACAGAGAGTGGGGGAGTGGGGGGAAAAGCCAAGGGAATGGGACAAGCAGACTCCCTGCAGAGTAAGGAAAACCCGACATGGAGCTCCATCCCACAACCCGGGGATCATGACCTGAGCCTAAACCAAGAGTCAGACATTTAATGGACAGAGCCACCCCCGTGCTCCTGAACTGGCTGCATTTATAACATTCAAGGTGGACGTTACAAATGCAGAACGGACTTGATAACACAAAGGGCTTTGTTGGCAAATGTGATGTTCCCAGCAATTACATGCTCTCTGGGACTTCAGAGTTTCTTCAGAGTTTCTGTGTATGCTGTTTCTGCCCCGAGTTTCCTGGAAAAGAGTTCCCGCAGACAGACAGTCTGCCTGGGTTCGTTCTCCAGCCCCTTCCAGAGGTTCAGATGACCCTGGACACTTTCCTTAAACCCTCCTTGCCTCAGTTCTTGAGACTCAAATATGGAGATAATAAGCCTCTTAAGACTTTTGCAAGGATTTGAGCTAATACACATATAGTGTTTCAAACAGCCCCTGCCTATGGTCAGAGCTACAAGTGTGACCTCCAATGACCCTCCCCTGTAGACTGTGGCTGGTTATCCTTGACCACCCATGCTGGATTACGCACACCTCCTTTGTTCCTCACCATGCCTTGTAGCTATGCAGTGTGGAGACTGTCTTTTATCTTTCCTTTTTCCTTCTATGCTCTGTGTTCCAAAATGTCAGGGGTTATGCCTAAAACAAACCTGCCTTTATATCCTCACACCTTATACAGTGCTTAGTCCGTGGCGGGAGCTCCAAACATGTTTCTCATTGGATCAATAAACAAACGGTATTTGGTTTCTTGTCTCCCCTGTTGAAGTAACATCTTTACCCCATTTTCTGGGCATCCACCCCATTTTCTGGGCATCCACCAAAAATGGAAAAGTCCAATTGTTAGCAGGTTCCACTAGCTGCTCTGGCTTCAAATTTATGTCCCAAACACAGCTGCACTGGAGGAACATTTACGCCCCAGTCCGAGTACTGAGAATATGGGGAAAACATGATTTTTATGTTCCCTTGTATTAGGAGAAGATAAATTGAGATTGAGACTTATTAAAAGGGAAATGTGTTAGCCAAACACTGGAGGAGGTAAATGAGCAGGTGAACCGTTTCCAAAATCACTTTAATCCCTCACTTTCCACTGTCTGGTTGTGTGTCAACATTTCCGTAGTCGCCCAATCCACAATTATCCAGTAAGTATTACATAGCATAACCAGAAAAACAAGAGGTTATCAGAGTGGAGAATTCCGAAATAGGAAAGGGATTGTATGTTGTTGTTCTTTTGGTTGTTTTTTTTTTCATTCTCAAATTCTTTCAGTGATCATGTCTGTAGAGTTTATAGCTTAAACCCTACCTTTCTTCTGAAAATGAAGAAATTGTTCTTTCTGTGTAGCCTGTATTTATGCCTATGTCCCGGAATACAGGCAGCCGCCAAAGAAGAAAAAAAAATGCTCAGTACAAAGTTGGTGGGCAAGTTGACATTCCATCCCCAAAGGTCATGGAGGTTTATGGAAGACATCAAACATACACAATATGACACACTTTGCCAAGAATGACACCCAACGACGCTCCTGAGACTAACCGTGGACCTTGGTCACCTTTATGGACACAGAGGGAAGAGGAAAGTAAATCCAATCAGGCCACAAAAGATACAGCTAATCTCTTAATCTCCTCCTTAATTAAGACCAGATTGTCTTCAATGTACAATCACAAGCTGGTTTTTGGTTTTTAACTTCAGGGATCACTTGGATCCCTACCCCAAGGGACTGCTCCTGTCTCAGCGCAGAGGTCTGAGTGAGCCTGTGCAGGCTTCCCACCTGTCCTCATGGCCAGGCTGCTCCCAGCCCACACCTCCCACTTCCCCTCATGTACCCTCCACCTTATGCTCCCTCTTGTCCCAACAGCCCTCAGTATCTACCTTTTTAGCTCTATCCTCTTGGTCCCTGAGCCCGTATCTCAAACCTTTTCATGCCTGGGTAAGTGTTTGGCATTGAGTCAATGTTCCTGAAATAAAATAGAAAAAAAAATCTCTTAGGGGCTGTACCAAGAATTCTAACTAAGCAGGAGCCCTGCCTTTCTTGCAAGATTCCTTTACAAGTCAGTGGGGTAGCTGCTAAGGCCCTGGGGGTGCCTGTTGTGCGTCCAAGTCCTCAGCACTGAGACAATGGGAAATATTTTATTGTTTTTCCAGAGAAAGAAGCTAGAGAGGGGGAAAGGAGCCAGGAATAGAGTGAACCCTTCCCCTCCCCCGCCCCCAGCAATCTCAATAAAATCTATAAAATTTGTGAGGTTTGTGAGGACATTTCTTGGGAAATTCACGAAGGGATTAAACTTTTAGCCTGGAATGATCCATGGTAGATCTAGAAGCCCACCCAAGGTGATCCTAAGCTCAGGGAATGAGTACACTACTTGGTGTGGCTTATGGCAGTGGTTTTCTAAACGAGGCTAAACAATAGAAGTATTTAAGAATCGCGATGCCCAGGTAGTATCCAGAATGTCTAGGATGGGTCCCAGGCATCTGTATCTTGACTGAACTCCCCAGGGGACTCCAGTATGTAGCAAAGTTTGAGAATCCGTGTTGAAGAACCATCCCCACACACTGGTTATGTTCAACGCGGTTCTATTTATATCGCAAGGGCTGAGAGCCCCTAGCTGACATCCAGGTTTCATTTCAGAAATAATCTATGAACTTTACTAAATTATTTTAATCCTAGAGTGCTCTTACCGTGAAAAAGAAAATTTTAAAAAGAAGTTGGTTTCATTTTGTATGGCCACAAGAAGTAGAGTCTACGCTGCCCTTCCCACAGAATCCATCCCTTCTTTGCCCAGTGATTTAATATCTACAATGCAGATGCTTTGTGAATTATTTTTCTTGATTCCTGAAAAAACCTTCTAACACCCCTGCTTTTTCATTTGTGCTTTACCAGTGCCCTTTATGTTGAGAAATGGTTTTGCAGAGTGAGTGATCTACCCAATCCTAGCAAATGGTCCTCGCAGGCGAGCCTAGCCAGCAAGCCTAGCAAAACTGGGGAGCTGGGCTGGCTCGCCTTGTCCCTCCTTGTGATCACCCTGAGACATAAGAGGAATAGGGTCTTGATGCATCTGAACTCATTTTGCCTCTGTCCAAAGCTCTGTTTCCTTCTCTTAGTCGGTTGACCTCCCTTGCTATTTGTCTCTTGTATACAGCGGTCTGAGGGCAGAGCCACAGCAGGCTGAGTCTAGAGGCTGGAATCAGTCATTTCGCTGCCCTAGATCTCAGCCTCTTCAATCACAAAATGGGGATATTAATACCTGATGTCCTGGTCACCCACAAGACAGGGGACAGAGTCAATGATTCATATATATCTTAGAACCGTCTGGTTCTTTGGCTTCGAATCCAGTTCTATAAATGAGCGAAGACAGGGCTGGTGTCAGATACTACCCCTCAGCCCGTTTACCGACCCCTACTCACTCACGCTTCATATTCCATAACACCAGCCGCCAAGGACATACTCCTTAGCTTTTCCTTTTAAACTGAGCCTAGTTCATGGCTTCCAGAAGCAGGAGAGAATTGCTTTTCAGCATGCCCAGCATTTAAACAACAGTCCCAGAGTTCATCTTCAAAGCCATGCACTCAGTAAACCACCTGTGCATCATGGCCCGGTTCTTGTCCCCCGTCAGAAAACAGACAGATTTGCAGGAAATGCAGAAATGAAATATGATGGATGTATCCTGGCTGTGCCTCCATGTCAGCAAACACTGCCATGGTTCCTGACATTCCTAAGCCAAGAAGTGTGAAGTCTTCCAGAGGATCCGGCCCAGGGAAGAGATTTATCTGCTGGTGAAGTGCATATCCCCACCCTTGAAGTATAGCTGAGATGCATGTTTGGACTTATTTTCCATTAAAAACAAAAGAAAAAGAACAGTCTAACTTTTCTCCAGTTTTCTATTCCATATGGGTTGGCTCCAGATTAGTAACAGAAAGTTAAATAATTATCCATACCAAACAGAACAGGCAAGTTCCTTGGATTCTTCCAGACTTTCAGGAAACCCTGCTAATTTGGACACTAGTCAATCAGCAGTAGGGCCCTGGGTAGACCGGCCTGGTCTAAAGGCTTCTGCCCCACCCTGGTCCCACAGCAGCTAGCAGTGTCTGGCAGATATTAAACAGTTAATAAATACTCTTGAAAGAATGAATGGCAACACTATCGGGAAGACTGAGTTTTACATGAAGAGGGACTGGGTAAGGTAGTTTGGAGTGTGTCCATGGGAGATGTGCCTTGCACACAGATGACTGCAAAATGTTGACTATCCTCTGACCTTAAAATAAGAGATTTAGAGCATACATGTATCTTATATTCAGTATCTTTGATCTTGTAGTATTATAATTAGATGCTGGAAGTTTTATCATCCAGATGAGAGCAGAAGCATTTTCTGATTTGCTTTATGCCTCCAAGGTCAGGGGCTCCTCCGGCCATGTCAGGTATGCAGTAAAATGAATGAGAAGCTGCATAGGAATTCCCATTCTCGAGCCACTAAGATGCACTCTCTGCCAGCTAGGAGACAAGTTCAAGTTCCTCTCATCCTCATTGTAAGATTCTGCACTTTGGGGCATCCTGGATAACACAGGATGAATCTGCGCATTTAGAATTCATTGTTGATCTACTCCTAAGATGCAAAAGGTCAAGCAGAACATCCTCAAATGGGTCATTATTTTTGGTGAGACATTTGTCCAGGTCTTTTGGATCGAAGCTCAGCTTCATTACCACTTATCTCTTTATGGTCTTTAACATTTCTGTTATGGTTCAAAAACCGTGGCCTCCTAATCTGATGGAAGCCAACCTCAGGTCGTTCCAGGGGACTGTGACTCAGACCTCAAGGGGGCAGCCCACGTTCCCACCCCCTTTTTTTTTTTTTTTTTTTTTTGTCAATAATGAATTCCCATGGAGTCCATGTGTTTCCCAGTTAGAAGCGACCCAAGAACGCATTCATCAATGTTACCAGACAGCTGCAGGGGGTTGTAGTTCTTGGCCTCATATATTACAAACAGGTGGCATTCCAAGGTGACGGTGTTCCTTCCATTTTTGTTATGTTTGATATCAAGAACCATGTTGAAGCAGTCTGAATCCGCCATCTGCATGCCCAAGATAAAACTAGAACAAAGTCATAGATAGATCTGACTTTGGCGTGTGGGTCAGTTCCCAAGGAAATGCCACCAAAGACAGCGGAATCAGGGTGGAGCTGCTGTTATTTGAAATCCTGTCCCATCAGGAGGCCTCCCCTGCACAGTCCTATAGTAACAGGATTTGAAAGGCAGAGACTAGAGGAGGTCAGGAAATAACAGAGCAACATAGCTAGAATACATTCACCACGTTGTAAGTCAACGCTTTATCTTCAAAGGCAGGGAAGGAGTCTGAGGGAAGGGGCAGAAGGAAGGCACCACAGTGCCATCAAGGACAGAAAGAGGAAAGTTAATTTCATGTTGCCATGGTAATGAATTTCCAGCAAAGACATCTCACTTACACATGGAGCCTGACATACCGTCCTCTTTTTAGGGATCCAGTGACCCTTGAAAGCTGTCCTGGGAATCACACAAACAAATTAGACACCCCAATCAAAATATGGCCATGCAAGAAAAGGGACTTCCAGATCCAGGTAAAAGTGGGTGTGTGTAGTAAATGAAATAGAAACTTGCAGAATTGGTAATCATCCAATTTAAGGGAAAAGGAAGTTCTGTTTGTTATTTTGGGAAAAGAATTCCGAAAAATGACTAAGGAGTATCTGCTATTTGACCTGGCCCTAGATTTTCAACCACGATCAGAAACTCCATCCTAAGTGCCACAGCAAAATTTCCATGATGGTGATGACAACGTCAATGCACTAGCACCTTCCAAGAGAGCCTTCCTGGTGTTGGCGGGGAGAGAGATTGATACCACTGGCCTCACAACTCAGACTTCTCCAATAACTGCCGGCTCCCCCCAAAGCTGGAAGTGAAAGCTCATCTAACCTTCTGGGTCAAGCTATCTGACTTTCTCTCCTTTCCATCTACGTATCCAGCCATCTGACATACTGGAGCATGCCCCCTAGACTAGATGCTGGTTATCGGATGATGCATAAACACAGCATAGTTCCTAACCACTCACAGCTTATGTGCGGGTGTAACCTAAGGAAACAGACTAGTGATCATTGCCACAGTCACAATGATGGAGCTATACACGGGTGCCATGGGAGACCGGGGGAAGGACAGGGGAGTGAACCCCAGTTGGAATCCTGGGATGGGGTGGTTGAGCTGGACTGTGAAGGTGCAGAAGACCAAAGGAGAAGGCAATCAAAGTTTTCCTATGAGAGGTCTAAACCTCTCTGAAGACATTTACAGGAAATTGGCCAAATTGATTTTTACACTGCAGATAGAGGTAAACATGTTTTCAGAAAGCCAGAGCCACTTATCCAGAAAACACTGAGTTAGCACCTGCCTTTGGAAGTGCATGTTAGATATGATGGGAAGGGAGTTGTAATCAAACTATAAGAGAATAGAATATGATATAATAACATATAATAGCAAGGTCCTAGCCCCAGGGATCTGACACTGTTTGAGGATGCAAGGCATTATCATATAAAGCTTTGAGTAACTACACAATGTTGCCCATGTTACCTGCTAAATCATCAGTATAGATCATAAATTCATAGGAATAAAGAGAAAGAGCTGGTGGAATGCGATAACAGTTCCCAAAGAGGTCAGGGTTTGGATAAAAGGGAGAGAAATTATTGCACATAAGGAAAGTACAGATTAGATCATATCATCTTCTCCCTCTACAATCATCAATGACACCCAAGCACAGTTACTGGCTCACTCTTTGTGATTCCATGGGCCAGAACATCTCTGTTTGTATACTCCTGAAAATTTAGATGGCTTCTTCAAATCTCCATAGCCCAAGCACTCAGCATAGTGCCTGCCATTGGTGGGGGCCTCAGTATATCCATCCCAGAAACATTTGGAAGCACTCAGAGACATTTGATTCCCAAGTTAACTGTGGACCATATAAGAGCAAGTAGGCTTGTGAACACCCAGTTGGAAGGGCTACTGGGGGTTCCAGCAATACAGCACAAAATGCACCCTGTGGTGATGAATTCTATGCATCAACTTGGCTAGGCTCTGGTGCCCATCTGTTTGGTCAAGATGTTTCTGTGAAGGCATTACATGGATGTGATTAACATTCGCAATCCATAAACTTTGATTAAAGCTGGTGATCTTTCATAATGTGCATGGGACTCCTCCAATCAGCTAAAGGCCTTCAGAGAAAATACTAGAGTTTCCAGAAGAAGCAACTCAGTTGCAAGACTGTTAGAAATGCAGCCTGAGTTTCTAGCATGCTGGCCTGCCCTGCAGGTTTCAGACTTGTCAGGCCACACCCACCCACAGTCATACAAGGGAGAGAAAGGGAGAGAGAGAGAGAAAGAGAGAAAGCCATTGCCTTCCTGCAGCAGGAAGAACATGGAAAAGCCCAGGGATGGACTTGGCAGAGATGTGGAGGGCCAGTGGAGGTGGGGCGTAAGGAGCATCAGCTCTGCTTCAGGGTGACAACAGTTTGTAAAGTGTAAGCAATCGAATTGTAAAGGCATGCACATGCCCCTGCCTGCCTATACAAATGTGCACACACGCACGCACGTGCACACACACACACACACACACACACACACACACACACACATACACACAAATGTATATAAAACCTGGTACAATTGGAATATGCTCAGGTCATCGGACCAACATCAGTGTCTTGGTTTTGACATTGTACTATATTATATGTAAAATGTTACAGTGGGGGAAAGCAGAGTGAAGGGTAGGTGAAATCTCTCTGTACTTTTCTGAATTTTCCATGAGAATATAATTATTCAAAATATAAGGTTTAAAAAAAAAGCCCTTAAGTAGACCCATGAGATATGAAAAATAGTAGCATGAGAGTTGGCCCTCCTGTAACCCTCCAACCACCCAGCAAACAGGCTGCAGGGTGCCTGCCAGGTGATGCCCACAGACCCCAGGTCTCAGCACCCCAAGCCCGAGAACACACCAGCAGGGAACCCGGCAGAGGGCACCGCCCTCCGCCTCCACCTCTGCCCCCTCCCAGACCCATCAGCCTTATGTGCCCACCACCCTCCAGTGAGGAATTAAATACCCAGAGCCTGTGCCCTTGGGTTTGGTGTTCTATTTGCTGGTTCCAGCTGAGGCCCAGAACCGGCTAGAAACCATCAAGGCAAGTTTGTCCTCTCCTAGACAACTGGCCAGCTCTGTCCAGACCAAGAGAGCACAGCCCACCAGCAGAGAATAAGGCACAAAAATGGTTCTGGAGCTAAGATTTGTTAAGACCCTGCCCACACTTAGCCCACCTGTTTATCTAAATCTCTTCTACCCTATGAATGAGCACGAAAATAGCCCCCAGATGCCGTGGACTGTCACTGCCCTTAATATGCGAGGCAGACACAGCTGGCTGCTCTTCCCCGATTTCCTCTCAGCTGTTCAGAGGAGCCTGTCTTCCACACACATGGGCCCCAGAGGCAAGGGACAGTGGGGACAGTTTGGGAGCATGCTGGGCTCACTCACTGCAACCACTATCCTCAGTTCGTCAGAAGCCATAGATGTCAACAGAACACACGGTGGGGGGCGGGGGGGGAGGCATCGCACAGAGGCTAAGGAAAAAATACTTGAAATGAAAAGATTGTATATAGTACGACGAAGCTTTTGGCCTCTTTGCTCAGCTCATTTGCTGTTCTACAATGAAGTGTCTAGAGGAAACATTTATCTCTGCCCTCACAGCCCAGGAACACCAACTCTCATTAACTTGCCAATTTCATTCCTTCAGAAGATCCAAGTTCAGATAATCCAATTTATATGTATTAAAAATTACTTGAGGCAAGTGTCCAAGGGAGTCCCCCCCTCCTGCCCTCCCCCCCACCCAGTAGTTCTCATATTACATTAGAAGGACTACTTAAAAAATGCAACCCACCATCTTTTGTTTTGATATATGAATCTGAGGCACTTGTCTGGTAACTGAGAAAGCAATTCTTGAAAGCAGTGGTTCTCCACCAGAGGTGTTTGTCCTCCAGGGGACATTTGACAGTGTCTGGAGATACCTTTGGTTGTCACAACTGGATTGGGGGGGCAGGGTGGGGGAGCCTGCTGGTATCCTCAGGGTAGAGGCCAAAGATACTGTTAACATCCTATAACCCCACAAAGAAGGATTATCTGATCCAAAATGTCAGTAGTGCCAAGGTTGAGGAAACCTGCCTTCCAGTTCTCCACAAGTTTACTACATGTATAACCTTTATCACTCATTCGGCAAACAATCACTTGGAACTCAGCATAATCTTCAGACAGTGTGCTAGGCCCTGAGGCTGGGAGCTGCCTTCCAGTGTCTAGTGGAGGAACGGTGAAGGTCTAAGGAAAATACCATGCAATACGGATTCTGAGTGAAAATACATATTACCACGGGGAAGGACATGCGTCTGTGAGGCTGGGACTGGTGACAGGAGGAAATGATGTCACTTCCCCCAAGACAGCTGCAAACTGCATATTCAATCTCAGATATAAAATTCGATCTCAAATATAGAATAAATATAACTGCTAAGAAAGATTACCAAGCCCCGAAGCACTTTTGAAGCAACGGCCTTAATGTTTTTAGATACATACGCATCCTCCGAGAGAAACAACCTACTGCTTTCTCTGTGACTTTGTTCCCTATTAAGATTATTTTCCCAACAGTATTTTTCCAGTACCAAGGAGATGTTTTACTTCCTTCTCCCGCCCTTAGTTTATCCTTTCCATCTATACTTTTAAAATGTCCATAAACACGCTGTGCAATTTTGTAACTGCCCGTCAGCTGAGGGATACATATGTAGCCCCTCATATCTGTCCTTAGACAGCAGTTTGAATTGATTCACAATTCTGAGGATGCACGTTCCTGAACATCTGTCCTTTGGCCTCTCTTTTTTGATACTGAGTGCCAACTGTGTAGCAGGGACAATTGTCTCCATAATTCCCGCTCCCTTTTCCCAAGCCAAGAGAAGCCCAGGATGGCACGAAGGGACTGATGAAGAAGGAAAATGAGCCTAAGAGAAAATGGCCTTTCCCCAGGAGAATGAACGGCCAGATCCAAGACAGTTTGCTCAAATGAAACAGCACCATAGATTAGATCTGCAAGGCAGAATAGCCTAGCGATCATTTCCATGGCAGATACCGCAGACAATTACATATCTTCCAGGTCAGCAATGTGAATGATAAAACTGTCTGGAACACCATCACTGACAAATGTGAGCTCATAGCTAAGCTGAAATTAAAACCAGTTATAAAACAGAATTATCACATGCCATATGCCCACACACAAAATATTCCAGGCCATCTTACAAATTAAATCATTAACATACAGCTTGGAAGCTCCACTTCGTGAATACTTGTACACAATCCAGGGCTGTCATTTTTTGTTTGTTCTTTAAGCCTGGGTTCGAATCTTGACTCTACCCACCTTATAGTCCTGGGACCCGGGTAAGTTAATAAAAACCTCTCTGAGTCTATATTTTTCCATTTGTGAAAGGAAGACAATCATAGCTATCTCTCAAGATTGTCATTTGTCATAGGAGTCTGGGTCTCATGGGGAAAATACAGACCATGTCAGTTATTGTAACTGGACAGGGAGGAAGCAGCGACCACGCTGAGAGTTGGGAGAAGAGAGGGCAGAGGTTGGAGTTATAAGAACTTGGAGACTTCAAAGAAGGTCCCTGTGGAGTTGGAGCACAGACTGCTGGGGATGGGGAGAAAGGGTCTGCAGCCGAAACTGCCATAACAGAACCTTAGGAGCTCATGCAGCTGAGCCCCTGCTGATTCTGGGAAGGTGCAGAAGAAAGCAGGACACTGGAACCAATGGCCACTGTCAGGGTGACAGGCCATCTCCAGGTCACACCTTCAAGGACCAGCAAGTGTGGAAGAAGGAGCACCTTGCTTCCCCGGCTCAGCCTCAGTCTCCCTCTGGCACCTCTGCTGGCAGATGACAAAGGAGAAGAGTGAATGCAGAGAGCCCCGACTTTGCACAGCGGAACTCGGAAGGCTAGATTTAGAGCTGAGGGACACATGGCTCCTTTATCCACTCGTTACCTACATGCAGGGGGTGCTTTCCATGCGTCTGACTGAGGGGCTCTGCGCTATGCACTGGGGAGTCTGGAGGATTAAACAGAAAACGCTTATAAAGTGCGCAGCTCAGTGACAAGGACAACTCAGTTACGATCCGTTCTCTCTCAGACCTAATGGGAAACATAAAGGAACAGGAACCAGAAACCAAACCAAACAACCAAAACAAGAATCCAGCTCCTGCCTTTCAGAAGTTTCGTGTTTAGGTTAAGTGATATAGGATGAGGCGTTCATACGCCTTGAAAAAAATATTTCACACAGAACTATCTTAAGAATTCAGAGAAGCCAAAAATATTTGGGGGATGATCAGGGAAACCCTCATTTAAAAAAGGGGGGGTGCCTGGGTGGCTCAGTGGGTTGATGCCTCTGCTTTCAGCTCAGGTCATGATCCCAGGGTCCTGGGATCAAGCCACGCATCAGGCTCTCTGCTCAGCCGGGAGCCTGCTTCCTCCTCACTCTCTGCCTGCCTCTCTGCCTACTTGTGATCTCTGTCTGTCAAATAAATAAATAAAATCTTTAAAAAAAAAAAAAAGAAGAAGAAGATGCGAAAGGGCAAGACCTCACTTAGACCACAGCCAAAAAGGTAAGATCATTACACATTAGAGAAAGCATGTAAACAGGTAGCCTTGGTGGGAATTTGCGGGGTGACCTGACCTCAAAAAATGGAGGATGGATTCATGATGTGGAGTATGGAAGGAGGGGCCAGTAGGACATTTCCTGACTTTATTCTGAGTCCTTAGATGAGCCTCTGGGGCTTTCTGAATGACCGGAAGGTATGTATGAAAGATATCTTTGCAGTCTAGGTTCCCTCTATCATATCTAGCACAAGACCTTGCATATAATGGAATGTTTGGGGAAAAAATTATGAAAATGTCTAAGATGGGATGGGACAAAATTATAAAGGCAGGTCCTAACTTTGAAAATCTGCATGTATTTTCCTCTTTCAATTCTGTAATAAATGCTTAGTGAAATGTTTCAAATAATCAATGAGCAAGTTTAAGGTCAAAAATTCAGGAACTACAAGAATTCACGCAATGACAAAAAACTTAAGTAAGTGTGTAACCCACCCACCAAGACCCATGCTCATTTCAGATTGAGAGTCTGCCATCAGAACATGGCATTGACCAACAATCACTATGGAGAGACTTGGGAGGATTATCGATGGCATCATGAATTCATGCGAAAAAAAATAGTGTGGGACAATATGTTTTTGAATCAATTTTGGTGATTCATGTAGAAAAAAAATGATATCGCTGGTGTGAATTTGTAATGGAAGTTTGCAGACCATACAATGTACTCACACCTAATGTTGTGTTCTTCTTGGCAGATCCATTACAAGATTTTGGCTTTTCTGTTGACCAGTGTTCTAAACATTTAAAGTCAAATCTCAACATTAGATTTGGAATGATTCTGAGTAAGTAAAGAGTACTGACATGAAATAAAACGTTGCACAATCTCTTCCTGGTCCACACATCCCAATTACTTCCATTAACGACAGGAGCTAAGTGGCTGGCTAAGCCACTGCCACCACTACTGGAATCGGGTCTATTTCCATCTTCATTTTTACTTCTCTGTCTGGGTAACATCCATATATAGTGGAATTCTCAATGAATGCTGTGTTTTTTTATTGAAAACTCTTGAAGCATTCGTTTCGATGAAATCAGCACCTGTAATCAGCATATCCAACAACAAAAAGAGATAACATCAATATTTAGGCTTGACGTCTATGTGGGAGAGGGCTTTTGCTTTGTTATCTCTGCAATGAACAAGTCTACCACCAGCAGTATGGCTTGTCATTTGATTTATTTCATTTTCCAAATAGCTGATGCAAGTTCTTAAACCTTTGACAAAGGGAAAGATATGTAATATCTCTCCCTCCACCCCAATCAATGAGCTGAGGCACTCTCTGATTGTTTCTTTTTATTTGGCCATGCCTATACAGTTAGTCATTCTATTGCTATAGCTGCTAGAGTATCTGCCTTCTAAAGCAGTTTTATTAAAACCAGAACTTAGCGTGTGGAATCATTCCAGGGAAATGGAGGGAACATCGCGGGGGACCCAGAACTCTTGTGCATCTTCGTATTTCCAGAACCTTACCCAATATCTGGATTCTATAGCAGAAGCTGAGTAATAAAGGAGGAAGGGGAGGTGAACCATGAGAGACTATGGACTCTGAAAAACAATCTGAGGGTTTTGAAGGGGAGGGGGGTGGGAGGTTGGGGGATCCAGGTGGTGGGTATTGTAGAGGGCACGGATTGCATGGAGCACTGGGTGTGGTGCAAAAATAATGAATACTGTTACGCTGAAAAAATAAAAAATTTAAAAAAAAAAGGAATGAAAAGAGGAGTAGGGGGAACATAAAAAGGAGGAATGGAGAGAAAGAGAGAACCCTAAAGCCTCCTGTGTCATATGATACAATACCTACCTAAAAACTGTGGGGGGTTGGGAGACGCCACCCCACCACTCTCAGGGGAGAAGTTGTAGAAGCCAGGCCTGCAGCCATCACCTTGAGGGAGTAGGGCATCAGGGCAGGGGAGCACAGCAGAGTGCCTACCTTGCTCCGAACAGATCAAGCTCGTAGAAGGGCCACATTCATACCTAGGGCTGCTGCCATTATGCTTCTCTGCTGTTTTACTGAAAGAAAGAAAGGAAGGAAGGAAGGAAGGAAGGAAGGAAGGAAGGAAGGAAGGAAAGAAGGAAGGAAGGAAGAAAGAAAGAAAGAGAGAGAGAAAGAAAGAGGGAAAGAAAGAAAGAAAGGGAAAGGAAAGGAAGGGGAAAAAAGAAAGGGGGAAGGGAGAAAGGAAAAGAAAAAAAAGAAAGGGGGGAAGGGAGGAAGGAAGCAGGGGGAAGGAAGGGAGGAAGAAAACTGTTCCCACACAGGGCAGGCTTCTGGAAATAAAAGGCCCTTTGGTTCATGCTTCTTTAAATGTTGAATTCTTTGATATGCAGCAAAACCCAAGCTAATAGTAAAGTCGATCTTCTCTTCCCCTTTAGGAGAGGACATCAAAGAGCTGTTTCTTGACATAGCTCTCTTCACTAAAGGATCATCCATTTTGAATTTCTCCTATCCCATCTGTGAGGAGGATCTACCCAAGTTTTCTTTCTGTGGAAGAAGGAAAGGGGGTAAGTTGTCTGCCTTGCTGACTGCTCGCTGAGGTCGAGAGAGGGATGAACCATGGCTTCCAGTTGAGGCCAGAGCCCCGGTTCTGCCCCTCACCTTTGGACCAGCTTAACCTTGCTTATCTGCATGTGTCCTATAAAAATTACCATGAAGCCCATTTCACACAACTTACCTTATATACTGAGTATAAAAACCAAGTGAAACATGCCTAAGAGATACTTTACAAACAGAAAAATGTTACTGTTCATTGTGGCACCTTGTAAAAAAAGAAAAAGAAAAAGAAAAGAGGCTTTCATCAGAAAGAACCAAGAGCTTCCCCAAATCCACTGAGATTCAAAGTATCTCCAGGTTTCTCCTCAGCGATCTCTTTAGTGACAGGGTCTCCTTGATATGGCAATGGACTCAGAAAAAAAGAAAAAGAAAGTGAAGCTTTCTAAATGTCACTGTTGTATTGTGTTCTTGCCCAGTTGAGTCATTGACTGACGGGGGTATTAGGTAGCTAGATTCAAAGTACACAGCATAAAACCATAACCATCTGCTCCTTATTCCAAATCACTAACTGCCTACCTCCCTGCTGTACATACCCCAAGGAGCACAAGAACCCAATTCCAGGCAGTCCGCACCTCCCTCTGAGTCTTGTCCTCCCCCAACATCTTTGCCACGGCCCTGAGATGCCTCTGTTTATTTAACTAAAACGTTGATGTGATCTCTGACCGTCCTCCCAGAAGTCACTCTCCTCTTCCTTCCCAGGACATCCTTCCCTGCCCCAGTGGCCAAGGGGGAGCGCACCCTTAACTCCACACACCAGAAACCTCCACTTGTTTATTTCCTCATTCAAGGAAGCCAGAGTATAATCACCCAATTATGCTTTCCAAACAAAGAATCTAGAAGAAATTGGGGCTCCCTTCCCATAACAAAGAGGTGCAGACAGAGGAAGTTTGTGCAGGAAAAGAAAACAGGGAATTTAAGAAAGTTGCAGGCCCCCTGAAGCTGAGTGGGCTTTGCTGTGGCACTAGATGACAGGCGTCCGTTCAGCCCTCCCTCCTCATCCTCTTCTCTGTTCCCCGAAGAGTGGGGTGCACAACTACACTGGCACAATCATTTGTTCCCATTTGTCATCCTTGGTAGATGATGAGCTTCTTGGTCTTTAAGCCCAGGACTTCAAATGTGCCTGCTCCATAGGGAGTACCTAGCACTGCTCACTCCTGCAGACAGAAAGAGCTCACATCAGTTAGCACTTGTACCAGGCAGGCACTGTCCTAAGAGCTTCACAACCAGCCAGTCATTTACTTTCTACCCCAACCCTATGAGCTAGGACTTTTAACACTCTAATACTGAGCCCAGAGCTAGTGAGGGAGCCATGGCTCGAACCCAGATGAGCTGGCTCCAGGACCCATAATCTTAGTGGCTAAGGAATGAATCAACCAAAGAAGAAACAAGGAACTGTGCCTTTTGGCCAAGACTTTATTTGAAGTCATCATTCAAGAACTCTTTCTGGCCTGGGATCTGACTTTGTTGCAAATAGGGACATTTTTTTCTTCCTAGCTAACCTACCATAGACTGGTGAGTCAGTTTTCCTCTCTGAACTTACTAGAAATATTTTTGATTGATTGGGTGCATTCGTATCGTTCCCCAGCATGGTGAGCTCCTCGTGAGTTGATCCTTCTTCTATAGCCAGTGTCTACAGTTTTATTGGCCTTTATTTTGCTTATATTTCCCATTTTACCCCCAAATAAGTGTCCTTGCACCCAAGTGTGGAAACAAATATGCTTGGAAGCACTATGAGTTTAGTTAGAAAGAATGCATGCTGTGTCAACTTCATTCGTACTTCCTTCTAGTCCCAGAATCAAGTCTCCCTTGTTCCCTCCTGAATGATAGAAATGGGGTCCAGTCTGATTTTCCTGCCTCCTTACTGCTGGCAGGGTAGTCTTCTCAAATACAGATTTGATGAGGCTGGAGAAAGAGGCTACATTCAGCCAAATGAATCATTCCCTCTGGGTGTTCCTGGAGAGTCTCATTCCTACTTATCTCAGCTAGAATCATATCCTATCATGTGTGTTTCTCCCTCCTTAAACTGTGAACTCCTTGAAGGCAGGAATATTTCTTGATCCCCTCTGTCTCTGGAGACTTGGCAAAGAGAGCCTGACACAGAATAAAGATACAATAAATACTTGTTTTATTGAATTTTTATATGACGGATTGAATGCAATATACCAGCTCATCTTAAAAGCAACTATCTAATGATGTTTATACATACCACTAGGATACAAGTGCATCAAATCCTAGCAAACAGTGAATTATCTTGGCCCTCCATGTTTAATAAAACCTGTTTTCCCCCCCATGAATAGTTTTAATAGAATTACTAAAACAGGAGAGATATTGTTCCCCCAAACTGAGATGTCCAATTCAGCTCAGCATCTCAGAAGGCTCTCAGAAGAGCTCAGAAAGCATCTCAGCTCACATCTCAAGAAGAAGTGCTTGCCTTATCTGAATGCAGCCCTATAGCCATTTTTTTTTTTTTTTTTTTTTTTTTTTTTTTTTTTTTTTTTTTTTTTGCTTTATTGCTGCGGGGCTAAAACCTGCATAGGCAGCCTGAGAAGTCGGCACTCAGGGAATTGCCAGGAAATTTCATACCGTATAAAACAATCACAAAACTGATATACAAATGCTGCATGAACAAATAATTAGGTAAATTATATATGCCAGAAAAACTAACATCTTAAATAGTGGCTTCTTGGGTTATTACTTTTTGCTTTAACCCACCCACAAACCAATTGCAGGAATGATTCTATGGGAAGCAGTGATTAATTCTAAGACCAGAGTGGGGGAAAGTAAAGAGCTGAAGCCAATTCAAACCCAAGCACAAGCTGCTGTTGACATATTAAGCAGGAAACAGAGTCCCTCTGGGGTTTGCAGGTCCTTCTTAGCAGAGCAGTGAGAAAACTTGGTGTCTACTGCAGGTGGCACACGAAGGTATTTGATATAATTTGTTTGATATCATTTCCAAGGCATTAGTATGCATTCCTCAGCTCCCTACACCCTGCTGGCTGTTCTCCAAGCCAGATAAACTACAAAGTGGTTCAGGTTTAGTGAAACTATGTTGATAAAATGTATCCTTTCCTTCTGCATCTTCCCCAGCTGGCTCTAAGGCTAGAGCTCATTTTAGCTTTTATGGTGTGATTAGCCATTTGAGGGTGATAGCCTATGTGTCCAGTTATAGGGGATTGATTAAGCAGATCATTGTTCAGCCAAATGCAGGTTCGATGTCCTCTGCTTTTAAATGATGTTGCAGGAAACTATTAAATTACTTGAAAATATACTCACAAATTTTGTGAAGTGACAAAAAAGCTTGCATGAAAGAGTACTCACTGTTGGATACTGTTTTTAGTAAAACGTGGGTAAGTGTATGCACCATTGAGCTCTGAAATAGCATACACTTAGGTACTAATGGAGGTCAGCCCTGAGTGGTGGAACTACTGATCTTTGTTCTCATCTTTTTGGAAATCTCTTCTGCTTTCATAATAAATATACAAGGTTATTCTTTTCAATGTGAATGAGCACTGTAGGAAAGAATAGAGAGGATGAATTCTTTTCTTCCTCATCCTCTTTTCAAAAAGAATCAACCTACTTAATAGTCAATGATAATTGGAGTTAGAAAGTTCTGAGTCCATGTGTGGCATACAATGTCCAAGGATCTTTCAATATTCATTCTGGGTTACTCACTTTCCCCTTTACCCAGCTGTGGGTTCATTGAGAAAGAACCAAAACAGGTCACTGTTTCACTTTGTTCGTTGTTAATGTTCCCTTATTTCCTTTCTTGCCCCTGGTGGCATTGGGTTACGCAGATCCATTGGCTTTACTTGATCTTGATGCTTTCAAAATGGCATCAGTTTTTTAAGAATAAACTGGGATTAAATCGAATGTCCTAATGACCACAACTGATGACTACCTCTAAGGAGAGAACAGTAATGTCAGCAGAAGCTCCATAGCTTTGGGCGGGTCCACAATGTGCCAACTGTGCCCTTACCCTAGTGGATCTCAATCTTGGTTGTACATTAGTTAGACCCACATGTGGCTTCTCAGCCATGGAAATGTAGCCAGTCTGCACTGAAAGGAATTATAAATGTAAAGTCCAAACTTGACTTCAAAGACTCAGTATGGAAACAAAGAATGTGAAAGATCTCAACCATTGTTATATTGTTTATATACTGAAAATATAATATTTGTTATGCACTATGTTAAATTAAATTTATAAATACTATACCATATTCTAATTATTTATCAACAATAAAACATTATTATTGACATGTTAAAATTAATTTCACCTTCTTAAACATGGTTACTAAAAACATGTAAAATTATACATGTGAGTGTCATTATAATTTTATTGGACAATGCTCCATTATAATTTCCCTTTACTATTTTGGAGATCCCAACACCCCACACCCCAGACCAGCATCTTGAGAGAAGTGACCCCCACCAGGTGATTCCAGTGCTCTGCCAAGGTTGAGGAGTCCTACCTTAGCCCCAGGCAGGCATAGCTCAGTAACAACTCCCATTATCACAGCACCTAATATGCACCAGGAACCTTTGCAGGTATGTTCTATATATGAACCAATTTATGGCTTGCACCAACCTTGTGAAGGATAGAAACTATTGTTATTATCCTCATGTCAGCCGATGAGGAAACAGTCCCAAAGGGGTTAAGAAACTTACCCAAGGTCACAAAACCACCAGGTGGTAGACCTGAATTTCTCTCTCCAGGAAGCTGAACTCCAGGAACTTGCTCTAAGCCTTTCTGTTACATATTCTCTTTGAACATCAAGAAGATATTGCTGGAAAAGTATGACTCTTTTCAGCTCTCCACTAGAACTGGAAACAAGGATTTAAAAGGTACAACAAAATTATAAGAATCAAATAATCATTTTGGGCTTAACCATCCGTTATATAAGGTGGTAGTTCCCAAAGTGTATTTCTGAGACCAGCAACATCAGCATCATCTCAGGAATTATCAGAAATGCGCATTTTTGGCCATCACCCAAAATTATTAAATTAGAAACTGTAGGATCAGGGCTTAGCACTCTGTCTTTTAACAAGCCCCTTGGGTCACAGATCAGCAAATTTGTTCTGTGAAGAGTAAGGTAGTAAATACTTTAGGCTTTGCAAGCCACATGTTCATGTGGTTTCTGCAGCACAAAAGTAGATACAGACAATATGGAAATGAATGGACATGGATGTGTGCCAATAAAACTTTATTTGTCAACACTGAAATGTAAATTCCACTTAATTTTTCTGTGTTGTTAAATATTATTCTCCTTTTGATTTTTTGGATCCATTTAAAATGTAAAAACCATTCTTAGCTTATGGCTGCTGAAAAAGAGGCATTAGGGGTATTTGGCACACAGACCACAGCCTGTCAGCCCTGCTCTAGATCAGTCTGTCGCATACTAAGGCGACTGCTATAAGGAAAATGAGGACTCAGGGCTCTTAGCCAGAATTCCTGAACACAAGTATTCCCTGGCTTTCACCACAGTAAGCACTCACCTAAGGTTCAGGATAAATTCAGATTAGGTTACTTTGGAAAATGTTAACAACTTTTTTTTAACCTATGTTTTGCCAGGGCCAACAAACCAGATCTGGGGCAAAGAGAGGGGACTTCACATAAAGACTGGTGCACGAGCCGATGGCAGGGGGAAAAGAGACCTGTTTGAAAACACCAGAAAGCAGGATTGATGGTCTCTGCCCCTCCCATAGCTACCATTTACAGGCTGGGGACAGAGGGCTCCTCTGTCTGGAGGATCGTTTGATCTGTCTGGTTCTCAGTTGCTTCATCTATAGAAGAGAGAAACCATAATTCTTTTTCAAGTAATAGTGAATACTAAAAAAAAAAAAAAAATTGTGTCACATGCTTGGCACATTAGAAAACAATAAACAGGGCAGTGACATGTCTCTCTGCCTCCTCCCCTACCTGAGGGACCTGGAGGCAGGGGTGAAGCAGCTTGAGGGACGTGCAGTGACTTATATACCGGGCGAGGGTCTCCCACGGAAACAGGGTGGGGGCAGGCCAACTAACACTGTGCCGCATGCTCAGGGTCCCAGGATTTCCCGAGGAGTAAATGAACAAGTCTCTTCTTGTGTCTTCCTATTACATTTTGTTCTTTTATCTTGGTCTAAGGTCAGCCTCTAACATTCTCATTTTATGCTCCCAGCTTGACTTCTTTCCAGAATGAGTAGAAGTGGAAATGTCCACTTCCTTCCTGGAAATGTGACATCTGTCCACGGAGGTGTGGTTCGTTCCCGTGGCCCCAACAAGACTAACCCACAATCGTCTGACATAGAAACTTCTTCCAAAATGTGGATTTGTTGACACTAACCTCCACCACGAATGAGACCCCATAGCTCTAGCTTAGAAATGAGTTGAGTTCACCGAAGTCCCTTTCATTCCCTTCTAGTTTATCATGCAAACAACATACTTTGATTTCCATTCTCGACAAATTGGGGTTCACTTTGTTCAGCAACTTTCCTAGAATATCCTGTCTCTGGAAGATGAAGATGAAATGAAAAGTAGAGTGTAAAACTGATAGTGGGACATACTGTTGGGCATGAACCTGAAGGATCAATGCGGGACGTAGGAAGAGGTCCTTCCTGGACACATTCCACCCAAATAGAAAGTGGGGTAGGGGGACTCAAAGGAACAGAACGGCTCAGGTTTGGGCTCTCCAGAATATAGCATGGAGGGCTATGTAGATCCTCTACTGTAATGAACCTGGAGATTTGGGCAAAAACCTAGATTAATACCCTAAAATAAAAAGAATGAACACAGCATTTTCACTCGTGATAGCAAAGACACATCAGCTGTCGGGCTTGATTCTGCCCAAACCTCTTTGAGTACAGCCCAGGTGAAGACCATCGGTTTCACGGCACTAAATAATAATTGGCTTTCAAAAATGATTTTTTTATTGCTTCAAGGATTAACAGGTGAATATTAGCTGAACCCAACCCCTTGCCAAAACCAACTAAAATTAAAATAAATGCTTGAAAGAGCTAAATAAGAGCATCTCATAGGTGTGTGTGTGTGTGTGTGTGTGTGTGTGCGTGCACACATGCCCGTGTACAGTAGGTATATATGATTTTAAAGTAGGAGACCCATAGGTCAAGAGCTTCTCTCTGAGACCTTGGCTGCCATGACCGACATGGCTGAGGCACAATGAAAAGCTGGGAGGACTTGATGTCATATGCATGTCAGAATCCCAGGGAGGTAGAGAAATCAACAGTCCCTACAAGATCTGCTAGTGCACGGTGCACCTATCTCATTCTGGATAGGCTAACCACCTTCCAGGAAGAGCAAAATCTGCCAGCAGTTACATACAATGGATATTGACACACTTCGGGCAATATGAGGGCCACAGCAACAAATCAGGTGCGGATTTAATTTTAACTGCGTCTGGAAAGCTTGTAATTAAAATAAATATTACGGTGACACCTTTTACAAGCTGGAGAACCCTCTAGTCAAGGAAATAATTGCTCCCTGGTTTATCTTTTGTGTAAAGCTGAATGTTCCTACTTTAAGTGTTTGTCCAAAGTGGGGAATGCATTGTAATTAGATGAATTTCAATATGCAGCAGAGTAGATCCCATGAGAACTGTACATAAAGTCTGACATGCCATTTCCCACAAGGCAGGTATTATCTCTGACAGCAGCTAAGGGATCCTGCTATAATATTCATTGATTTTACGTATACAAATAAGACAAAGGCAGAAGCATAGGGGATGCTCATGTTGGCTCCCTGTCCTCCCTCCCCTTTGTTAGCTCGGGTGTCTGTCATCTGTCCTGGTATTATGCTGGATGAGTGCATCCGGCCATCCTCTGAGCATCATTAATATTAATTGCAGAAACGTCTCAACTTCAATATCTGTAACGATTCAGAATTGGGTCTGAACAGTTCTATCTAGATGAGCAATTCAAATCTCATCAGCTAGATTTCTACTGCCCTAGCTCTCTCTGTTTCTCTATGCTCCTTTTCACGGGTCTGTGAAATGGAGGAAGTTTAGAAATTGCCTAGATTTGGAGAAAATTCCCACAGATGCTTTCTGCAAAATGTCTATGCCTTGCACTGCTGTAGTAAAACACAGGACAAAAACACCTTCCAGGCAAGTGCTCCCTTCAAGAGTTTCCACCATTAATCTACACCGACGGTCCTGACAATCTCTATAAAGCACGCCCACAGCCAGGCACCCCCACTGTGAGCCTCACTTTTCAACTGTTTCACATTCCCTGCACACACACGAACGAATGCAAGCCCCAGGATTACGGTCATTGATTTCTGCTCTGAGAGAAGGGGAACAAGCGGCTTTATCTGAGGCCTCGATTTAAAAATACGACTTCTGGGGATTGTCACCTCTGTCCCACTTGTTTGCTTACCTTTGATTTCTAGGCCATTTTAGGCCACCTGCTTTTGCAAGCTGCTTTGCTTCAGGCTTTCTGCTCTGCTGTCCCTGTAACTTCCTTCTCAATCTCTCCGGATCCCAGCTTCTCATCCTTTATTCCTAGATGACAAGAGGGCTTAGATGGTGACTCATGTGCCTTGGTTCCACTTTCCTCTGATGAATCAAGAGACTGGGGGGTGATGGTTCTCAGCTATCTGGAAAATTTCAGTTTCTCCTGCCATTACGAACCCCACTGTCATTCTGTCACTGCAGGAGCATGCTACCAATCTGGTTTTATTCTCCAAGACTTTTCTGGGGCCTGCCTCATCCCACTACAGGGATGCCTTGGAGCGCAAGAGGCTTGGCCCAGCCCAGTGGTTCTCAAACTCACACATATATCTCATCACCTGGAGGACTTGTCAACTGCACCCCCAATTTTCAATTTAGTACATCCACAAGTCCCCGGACGAGGGGCCCCCACCTTGAGAACCACTAGCTTAGTTAAGGATAAGCACAGGGTTTGAACTGCACAGAGGTAGACCATCACTGCCACCCATGTTTATGTGACTGCAAACAAACTACTCAATCTCTCTGAAAAGCATCCCTTTCTTCCTGTGTACAATAAGGAAAATACAAGTGACCTCATGGGACTGTTAGAAGGAGAAGACATGGTAATACATGCAAAGCCCTTAGAGCAGAGTCCAGCACAGAGTAAGCACTCCGTGCATGATAAATGGAAACTACTTCATGCAGCTGATTAGGGATTTCTCAAGCAAGGGCTCTGGGCCCCTGAAGTCATCCATCTCAGAGTGGAAGTCTGCATTTTAACAAGGCCTTCAGGGGCAGTAGAGCTTTCGAGGTAAGAGGAACACAACTCTAGTCCAAGCTGCGTACCCTCTGGTGGCTGACACAGTAGAGTCTCCGTGGGCTCTTTGTGTCTTGGGAGAGAGCTCATTTGCATTTCTCCTGGCACTGGACATTTGAAGCATCATCTTCACCTTTAGCCCTCCTTCTCTTCATGTTTTATTCTTTGCCTGCTTCGTTCGAGTTGCTGTGGGTTTGCTGGTCAGTCGCCACTGTTGCAAAGTGAAGGAGAAAGTCAACAAAAACAGAGGTGTGTGATGTACTAGCAGAAAACTCATGCTCTTAAACTGCAAAAAACAGAAGTCAGAACAATGGTCACCCTGGAGAGGGTACAAGCAATGACCAAGCAAAAGAGGACTTTTTGTTGCAAAAAAAAAAAAAAAAAAAGAAAGGAAGAAAGAAAAAAGAAAGAAAGAAAAAAGGGAAACATATTGCTTATTAAGGAATCCTACAGCCCTGAGAAATTTCTATCTATAAACAAATTCGAGCCCATCTGTAAGAGCCAATAATATGTTGGAACTGTCCTCTGCCATCAGTCACAGTTTCACTTTAGCTGAACCCAGCATATTTCGACTAATGATGACCTAGGAACAAAGCATTTTTTAATTTTCTAAGATAATACAAGCTCCTTTATGAATTCCCAGCCTGTTGTAGATTTTCAAAAGTCTGGCTCAAAAGCTCCCACACTTCCATGTAATAATCATTTACGAAGCCAATTAAGAAGGCCAATTCCCAGCTCCCTGGACCACTCCAAAACTCTGATCTACAGTTGCTGGTATTTGCATTTTAACAAATATCCTGAGAGCCCCGATACGCATGGACCTCAGAGACCCCCCAATCTGAAAAAAGCCATCCTCTGCAATGTCTATTCCATTATTTCCCATCACATTGCTGTTTCCTGTGTCTGCCCCAGGTTTCTGGAGATCAATTCAATTTCTCTTCTTTCTCTCCAGCACTGTCTTCTTCATTTCCATTTCTGGAAATCCAATCAGCCCACCAATTCACAAGTTATATTTTGAGAGTTGCATTAAGTATTTATCCACTGAAATTCAGAAATAAGTTGGTAGGGGAAAAAGAAAACTTAAATTTTCTTTCCCTTCTCACTGCCAGAAGTTATGTATCTCTTGGAGGGAAACTGAGCAGCCAACAAGACCAAAATGTCTTGTAGGAGGAATAACTTGGAAACAATCATTTCACCTTCTGGGTCCCAATTCTTCATCAATGACTTAATAATTGGCACTGTCTGGGGGCAGTGGCACCTGGGTGGCTCAGTCAGACAAGCATCCAACTCTTGATTTTTGGCTCAGGTCATGATCTAAGGGTTGTGGGATTGAGCCCCACATCGGGCTCGGTGCTCAATGAGGAGTCTGCTTGGGATTCTGTCTCTCCCTCTGCCTCTGTCCCTCCTGCAATGTGTGCTCACTCTCTCTCTTAAATAAATAAATAAATCTTTTTTAGAAAATAGATAATTGGCACCATTTGGTAGTGGAGCCACTAGCCACAAGTGGCTATGGAGCACCAGAAATGTGGCCAGTCCAGAATGAGATGTGTTTTTTTTTTTAAAGATTTTTATTTATTTGTCAGAGAGAGAGGGAGAGAGAGCAAGCACAGGCAGACAGAATGGCAGGCAGAGGCAGAGGGAGAAGCAGGCTCCCTGCCGAGCAAGGAGCCCGATGTGGGACTCGATCCCAGGACGCTGGGATCATGACCTGAGCCGAAGGCACCTGCTTAACCAACTGAGCCACCCAGGCGTCCTGCAGAATGAGATGTGTTTTAAGTGTAGAATACACACTAAAGTTTGAAGATTTTGTGCCCAAAAAAAAAAGTATGAACAAAAGACTTCCAAATAGCTCTTTAATATTTTTATATTGGCTACATATTGAAATTATAATATTTTAAGATGTGGGTTAAAATATATATTCTTAAATTAATTTTACTTCCTTTTTCCTTTCTGTAAAATGTGGCTACTAGAAAATTTTAAATTATGTATGTGGCTCACTAGCCAATATGATAGCCACTAGTCACATGTGGCTATTTAAATCATTTACATTTAAATTAAATTAAAAATTGAGGCCATCAGTCACACTAGCTGTGTTTAGCTAGAGGCTACCATATTTGATGATGAAGATATGGAACATTTCCATCTTTGCAGATCATCATTAGACATCACTGACCTAGTAGTTTCTATATTGATGTAATTTTTTTTTAATAGTCTATCCTGAATGCAAGTATGTGCAGGTATATTGAAAATTTCAGTCCCCAGCAGAAGCTGTAATCCCAAGTGCCTTCTCTTTTGCTGAAATCTTGGGTTATGCTGGTGTCATGGTTCTGAAGGGCCCTTTGTTGTGGTCCCAGATTGAAAAAAGCCATCTCTCATGGCCCCTTCTCAGGTCAATAATCTGGAGCCTCCTCTCTTAATCCAAGACTACTGTGTTAGTTTCCTACTGCTGTTGCAACAAATGACCACAGATTTAGAAATATGTAACACAAATGTATTCTCTTATAGTTTTGGAGGTCAGAAGTACAAAACCAAAGTGTCAGCAGGACTGTGTTCCTTCTGGAGAGTTCAAGAGAGAATCCATTTCCTTGAATTTTCCAGTTTCTAGAAATTTCCTTGGCTTGTAACCACCTTGTAATCTTACTGAACTCACCCAGATAATCCAGGTTCATCTCCCCATCTCAAAATCCTTAGTATAATTATATCCACAAAGTCACTTTTGCCATGGAAGGTAACATACTCACAGACTCTGGGGATAAGGACACAGACATCTTGAAGGATGGGCATTAGCAGACTGCACAACTCCCAGATGGAAAACCAGTCCATCTTGCCTGACCTCTGCATACCACATAAAAAGGCCAACTGATTGTGGATAATCCAAGGAGAACCCAAACTCTATGTTTTCAATGAAAATGGCCTCACAGAAGTCAAACCATTTGGAGAACTTCACAGATGACACGGTCACTCATTTACCTGAGCAGAGATACAAGTTATCTGTTAAGGGATCATGGGGCACCTGGGTGGTTCATTGGGTTAAAGCCTCTACCTTTGGCTCAGGTCATGATCCCAGAGTCGTGGTATTGAGCCCCGTATCCGGCTCTCTGCTCAGCGGGGAGCCTGCTTCCTCCTCTCTCTCTGCCTGCCTCTCTGCCTGCTTGTGATCTCTGTCTGTCAAATAAATAAATAAAAATCTGTTAAGGGAGCATATCACTGCTCAGAAAAGGTTGGCCTTGTTGGGCCATTATTGTCACCTTGTCTGAGACCCCATAAAACTCCCACCTGCCATTGACCCTATTCATAAGGAAAACTATTTGGCTGGAAGTCAGTTCCATGACTGGAATCATGCCAGCAGAGAAAGAGAGTGAAATAGAAATGAGTCCCTTACAAGAGTTTATTATTAATTATTTATTATTAAGAGGAAGCCAGCCTGTGATTGGGGGGGAAATGAATAAGGATAACAAGGGTGTCTTGGAATCACCAGAGAAGTGCAAGTCGTGGGCCCATGAACAAGGAATCCCTGGGAAGATTCTCGCTTTGTAGTTTTAAAAATGATCCATTGCATGGGGTTATGGATATTGGGGAGGGTATGTGCTATGGTGAGTGCTGTGAAGTGTGTAAACCTGGCGATTCGCAGACCTGTACCCCTGGGGATAAAAATATACGTTTATAAAAAAATAAAATTTAAAAATGATCCATTGCAAGGACACAGTGGATGCATTCGAGCTGTAAATAACATTAAGTTTCTCTAGTAGTAAAAGGCCAAACAAAGCTCTCGTAAACCCGTTTGAATGAACAGTGAATGATACCGAAGTAAAAAAAGAAAAAAAGAAAGAGAGAGGTCAGAGTAGCACAGACAAAGCTAAACTGTACTAATCCAAACTCTAATCAGATACTAATGAGCTGCAAAGTACAGTTACAATTCTGAAAGCACCAGAGCTAAGATGCCTAGAACTGACCAAAGGGGGCCAGCAGCATGATGGACATCTCAAGATAGGTTTGGAAATAAAACTGAACATTTTCTGGGGCGCCTGGGTGGCTCAGTGGATTAAAGCTTCTGCCTTTGGCTCAGGTCATGATCCCGGAGTGTTGGGATGGAGCCCCGCATCAGGCTCTCTGCTCAGCTGGGAGCCTGCTTCCCTTCCTCTCTCTCTGCCTGCCTCTCTGCCTACTTTTGATCTCTGTCTGTCAAATAAATAAATAATAAAATCTTAAAAAAAAATAAACATTTTCTAAGACTGAGCTCCCAGTAGTGACAGGAAAAATTCTCCCAGTTAAAGGGTCATCTGATAGGCCCAGGAATCTCAAAGCTTCAAATCAGTTTATAGAACACACTTCATTTATTACAGGTTACACCACATTGGCCCACAATGGCCTGCTGCTTAGGGCCAGTAAGAGTCCATGCAAGTGAATGAAGACACTAGAAACCGAGAGGCCGGCGTGCACCTCTCCCCCTCCCCCTGCTCCCTCTTTCCCAAGATTGCCAGCTCCCTCTCAGCCACACCTACCACCCACCCACCCAGCGTGGTCTTCACCTTCTTGTCCCTCTCTCTCAACTCCTGTCTTCTCCAAAGTGTGAGGGTCCAAGCCTTCTCAGGGACCATCCAGGACATTCCTTCTTCCTCCTGCTCTTCCATGAGGAAGTCAGAGAGCAGCTTTGAGGATGCTCGGATTTAGCTTCTGGGCTGGTGGCTCCCGCATCACAGACCCAAATATATCAACAGCCAGCTTTCCAAGACCATTGCTAGCTCATATGGTACAAATTAGGAAAAAGTTCACCTTCTGCCAGGAGACGTTGTTGGTTTGGGGCTCCCCCGCAAAGCCAGAGACAAAGACTCGGGGGTGGGGAGTTATTAGGAAGCAATGCCAGAAAGCAGCAGTGAGCGAGGTGTTCGGGGGATTCAGGGCAGGAGGAAAAGCCAGGAAGGGATAAATGGGCAACTGATTACCGGGATGGGAACCAGGGCTCAGCCCCACTGGGTTCCTTGGACAACTGCTGGGTGCATGTCAGGACTGTCCCTCGGAGGGTGGGGAAGTTGTGGAATTTATCCCCAGATTCCAGTCCTCCTGGGTTGAGAGCTTCCAGAGGATAATGCCCTTGTGGTTGTCCTATGCAGACCGTTGTACAGAGGGAAAATAGAGAGGTGCCAGGCTCTTGACCTGGGACAATGTCAGAGGCATGGCTGATGCTACCTAGGCTGCCCTGATTTCAAAACTGGTTAGGGGAGTGGTCAGGACAGCAGAAGGATCTGCAGGTGGGACCCAGCCCAGACCAGGCTGCAGAGCCTGGGCCCATGGAGCAGGAGCTGGATTTGGGCTCCCACCCAGGCCCTCGGCTGGCAGCCTGTGCAACTGCACATAGACACTCAGATCACTTCTGAGGTGGTACAGGCGTGCTTACCACACTGAAGTCCTCTGGTGGCCACCCTCAGGAAAGACATAAAGAAAGCACATGGGGATCTGGGTGGCTCAGTTGGTTAAGCGACTGACTTCGGCTCAGGTCATGATCCTGGAGTCCCAGGATCGGGTCCCATATTGGGCTCCCTGCTTGTCAGGGAGTCTGCTTCCCCTCTGACGTCCCCCTTCTCATGGTCTCGCTCTCTCTCTCTCTCATTCTCTTTCTCTCTCTCAAATAAATAAATAAATAAATAAATAATCTTATTTAAAAAAAAGACATAAAGAAGGCACAGATTCTGGGGAATAAAAGGCAAAGTGGCCTAGGAGATAGAGAGGCTGACAAAGTCAAACACACCAAATTAATTAATTAATTAACTAATTAATTAAAATAAACAATAAAAAATAAAAACTGGACCTGGAGCTACCTGCCCACACTGCCTGGACCCCATCCATTGAAACCCAGATGAAACCTCAAGGCTTTCAGGCCCACAGGGAATCTGTCTACAGCCACAGTCGCCACCCCACCCCCACCTTCCAGAGGCAGGGGACACTCCTCCAAGTCCCCAGGCATGCAATCGTATTATGAATTTAAACGAGAGCCCTAAACAGCAACTAGTTCAGTGCCCTGTGGGACCAGGAAGCATTTTCTACACCCTTCAGGGTCAGAGACTGAAAAAAAGCAGAACTAAAATCTGGGAGGAGATGAGGAGCAGTGCCCGGGTCTGCCAGACTTGAGTGTCTTAAAGGAAATGCCCAGAGGCAGGGAGAAGAGTGAAAATTATATTTAGAGCTTACTAAGATTGAAGTAATGTGCTTGTTCCCTCTCACTCCAGAGACAAGGCTCCTAGTCTGCTTGGAACACTCTCCCTCCTCCCTCTTTGCTCTGGGACCACTGCCCACAGGAGCCCCCCTAAAGGGGCCTCCTCAGCTCCTGAGGTGCCCCCACTCACTGCAGGGCAGGCTGAAGCCTGTGTCCTAGTTGAGCACAGCTCCCCCCAAAATTCCCTTCCACTGGGCCTGGCTGGTAGGAAAAAGACTTAAACCTGGAGTAAATAAATAAATGATGATTTTTAAAATCTTTGTTCTGAATATAGTAATTGCCCTATTTATGATAAATTACAATTCAAGTATTTTTACATTGTCGAGCATCCTCCTGGTGCTTAAATATTGATGACATTTAGGTAATAAATTTGGAAGACTGGAGGCAATTGCAGGAAGATACTAGGAAGGGCTAGGAAATGGGGAGAATGCATCCCACGGAATCCACACGTTCAGGGAGCGTTTCCAGCGGGCGTCCGTGCTGCCTGAAGAGGACTAAAGGCTGTAGAGCAGGGGGGCAGCCCAGAACCTTGTGCACATCGAATCCAAAACCCTTTGGGACCTTTTATTTCTACAATTTAAAAATCAATTTCCTTTCTGAAAAAGACACTATGTGCCAACCACATGAAGATCTGGGTCAAAAACAAAGCCAATTTGCAGAAATGACTTCATGTGTTCCGAACCGGGGAGGTGGGTTTCTTTAATCCGCAGCACACCGAAAACTGATAAAGATTTCAAATGGAGGAAAGGAAGGAGTGGGTACAGATATACTGGGGCTCTTTTTATAGTCCTGGAGTGTGAGAATGTTAATTAAAGGAATCTCGGAATCGGGGAGGATCTAAGAATGGAAGGGGCGAGAATTTAATTTTAGGTGTTGTTTCATTAGGTTAAAAAAATAAAAAAGTTTCATGAGCTACCTGCAGCCGTTCTCAAAAACTTCATGGACCCCCAAAAAGCTCCAAATGAAACTGTAAAGTATGAGAGACAGAGTTAATGAAAACCTCTCGGCCCAATTTGGTTGTGGATATAAGCATGTGAAACACACACTCGAAAACCTTGGAGCAGAAAATGAGCGTAACAGGATATTAGATATCATTCTAATGTGATTCTTCAAAGAGCTGTCCTCACCCATTTTTTTAAAACAAAAGACGCGAACAGATCTTACTAGCTGTTGCCTCTGCTGAAACGTTCCCAAACCTAGGCTTGATGTGTTTCTCAGCATCCAAGTGAGTCTTGATGACGTTTCCTTTCTTCTCATCCAGTGGATAATAACACAACCAATAAGTAATGGCTCTAGCCTTCCTGGGGATCTCACTCTTCTCAGCAAGTTTACATACAGTTCTCTGGTCCACCCAATACCCAATACAGGGGAGAAATTCCCATTTCCATCTTTCAAGTGTAGAAATTAACTGGCATGATGGACACTGAGCTGGCCAATAGCAGAGCTGGGTCCTAAAGTCAGTTCTGTCTGTCTCCAAGGCCAACCCATTTGCCATGTGCCACCTGAGAACAATTAGTAGAAGCATACAGCAGGGGTAAAATGTATCCGAGGGAATCCTGCCAGGCCGGACGTGCGCAGACATTCTCACTCCCCATTCTTGGGTTCTGGCCCTGCTCCTGTGTCCCATACTTTGAGGGTCAGCGTGAGTGATCTGGACTGGTTCATGCCCATAGCATTCACAGTCCTTGTGTTGAGAGCAGCAGAAATCCATTCCTGCCAACAAAAGCAAAGGGATTTTCTGGAAGGCTATCTCGGAGTCACAGAAAGAGAGCAAAGGCTGCAACACCAGGCAAAAAGCGAATAGCCCCAGATGCTGGTGAGCCGGAGTAAAACAAATCCTCTCTTGCCAGAATAGATTGGCCCTGGGTCTCTTCTTTGTCTTCCTGCTCAGACTGCTCTGGCTTTGGTCAGAGAACATCCACTGGGGAAGAGAGAATTTCCTAAAAAGGAATGTTGTACGAGTAGCTGGGCTACTGTAGAGCACAACTGCAGGGGGTACCACTCACATAGATTATAACGTGAATGTTATGCCCTTAAATGCCAGCACTACAACTGAATCCCAGGCAGCCCCATCTGAGTGGTCTGCACTTGTCAGAATCACCACCTGCATACACCTCTCACTTCTCACTTTCTGTGGAGCTCCTCATTGTATCTTTCCCAGTTGCACTGGAAGATTCTTAAGGATGAGATCCAGAACTTCAACATCTCTATTTCTAAAACCACACCATACAGAAAAGTAGTTTCCAATTAAACTTTTGCTTATATCCACAACCAAATATAAATGGATCAGGGGTGCCTGTGTGGCTCAGCCAGTTAAACGTCTGCCTTCAGCTCAGGTCACGATCCCAGGATCCAGGGATCCAGTCCTGAATTGGGCTCCTTGCTCAGCTGGAGGTTGCCTCTCCCTCTCCATCTGCCTGCCTCTCCCCCTGCTTGTGCTCATTCTCTCTCTCTCTCTCTCTCTCTCTCTCTCTGTCAAATAAATAAATAAAAATCTTAAAAAAAAATAAATGGATCATTTAGTGCAATGAAATAGGAATTTTGTCCATCTGGCACCCAACATGTTTGCACAGTATCCTTGCAGGGTATAAGAAACTGACCATGGAAAGGAGGGATAGATATGTTGGGTGCATGAGCACTAACAGAAGCCAAAGGTTATGCTAAGAATGGGTCTTCTGGTAAAAGTTCAGGTTCAGATTTCCTGGAGAAGCCTTTTTCAAAAAGGGTTACCCTTACTCTCCTGATACGATTCCATGTGGGCAGCTGCTCATGAACCAACCATGCTGCCCCTGGCCCAAAGCCCCTTTTCATGGAGAGCGTTTAGTCAGTCTCGAAATGTTTCCTGAACAGTGGTTAGGCACCAGAGGCTGTGTAAGGCAGGAAGTCACTGTGCTATTAAAAGAGCTCAGTACCTAATGCCATCAATAAACCAATAAGCATTTATTCAACTCCATCGTCCTCCACCATCCCTCCACCCTTGCCACCAGACTGGCTGCTCTGATGGCTCATTCCTTAATCCAGTGTCTTGTGTCAGCATAGCCCAGGACCAGAGCTTTCCATCAAGGAGAGGATCACAATAACAGAAGCAAGAATGAAGTTGGTTGGCAAACCCATGTTCTGACTCTGGATCTACTCATTCAACAACTTCTATAACAACCCTATTTTACACCCTGCTGTGTGTTAGACTTTGCAACGTACTGGGAGTCATGCAAACAAGAAGGCACAGGCTACTAAAGGAAACAGCCTATATTCTCATGTACTATTGTATTGAGCACCATGCATGGTGCCTGGTCTGCACTGGGCGGATGCCCATGGTGTGGACTGGTCAATGTATTAATGGCAAACTCACTGACTGCTTACCATGGGCCAGGTGTTATGGAAAGAGTTTTACTTGCGTTGACTCATGGGATGCTCATGACAACTCTGTAAGGTGAATATTATTATAACCCCCACCTCATTTCCTTTTGAGGAAACTGAGGCACAAAAAGATCAGGTGACTTGCTGACTAATAATAAGAAAATCCAAAATTCAAGCCCAGAACAATCTGACCCCAGAGGCTGTGCTCTTAAATATTGTGCTTATACTGTGTGAAATGCGTGGGGCTGGGATGGGGGATGTGAAGGGGCTGGGGTTGGGGGAGCCGTTGGGTCACAGAGACAGCAGTGATCCCTATGAGGAACTGGGCATGGTTTCAATATTCAATATTGACATGAATGGCCCACCCACCACCATAACATCCCAGCAGCTTGACCTCCACTAATGTTTTCCGTCATTCCACCTCAACCACTGACTCCCACATCAATTCTGTGTGTTGTCATCACGAGTAAACGCACCACTTCTGAAATCTCCGTGTCAAGACATCTGCCCTCTGGCTTCACCATGTCCTTCCAGCACATTTTAGGACCTTCATAGCAATGATGGAAACTCCATTCAGCTGACTCTACCACTGTTTCTACAGCAACCCACCCTGCCTTCATTTACTTCCTTACCCTTCCTAGCTTCCTTGACCTCTTCTTAGAAGTCTATTCCCAACAGCCTGGACTTTTTCTCCTTATCAATTCTTGCTCAGTAAGAATATCCAACCATCTACCCTTTCAATTCTTGTATCAGAGCTACTGAATGTTGCCTCATTCCCCTCCTCAGGGCTTAGCTCAAATATCATCTCCTTAGAGATGCCTTCCCTGGCCAGCCATCCAACCAAACATGGCATTTGATATTTTAGCAAAATATCATTTGAAATAAAATAAAATAAAATATCATTTGATATTTTAGCAAATTATTGAGTGCTTTCCAGACATTGTTATTAGTACTTTACGTTGATTATTTGAATCCTCAGAGCTACAGGAAGTGGACACTGTTATTGTCATTATTATACCCATCCTGAAAAAGGAAACTGAGCCTAAAGAGGTAATGACTATCCCAGATCTAACAGTTATCATAGGCGGTCTCAGGACTGAACCCCTCGCAGCCCAACTCCAGCCGGGCCTCTTAACCATCACACCATCTGCCTTTCACACAGCCAGCATGTCTTCTAGCACTTTCTACAACCCAGGTACTGCCTTATTTAGTGATTTACATGCCGTCAGTGACCTCTTCAGAATATGAGCAGCTGTGTGGACAGAGACCTTCTTCTCCATCACTGGATCCCTAGTGCACAGCGAGCACAGATAATATGAGCAAATCATTTTTGTTTAATATGATCGGGTAACATTATGTTTGTTTTGTGTATGTTTCAGAGCTGATTTACTTTGCTGGCCCCATCAATAATCCTGGATTTGAAATTCTCCCGGTAAGGTCTTGGTTTTCTGTTCTGCTCTGTTACTTAATTATTATATTGAGTGGTTTCTTAGAGGAGGAGGAGGTGGAGGACAGAATTAAATTTAAATGGTTTCCACTGGCCATCACTAAGAAAACCCTTCTTCAAAAAAGCTGTTACCTCCTCCTGGGCACTTACAAATGTTTAAACACTGATTTTACCATTTTGGTATTTAACATTTTATGTTCTGATGGACCCTCGGGGATCCTCCGAGCAGACAGCTCCCGCGGAGAGGGACACCCATGTTCTATCCTGCAGGATTGCCTGTGTCTTCGGGGACTGCGTGGTCTAAAGTCGCTGGGGTGTGGGGTGTCAGTGAGGCTGGCTGTTCAGAGAAAAGAAGAAACATGCAAACCACCATGACGGCTTATAGGCTCTCAGATTCCAGCCTTACATTATTGCTCGAGGCTGCCACGGGTGAATAAAATGTCCCCACCTGGACCATTCGCTGGCAAGTCTCATAGCTAAGGGTAGAGTTTTTGACTAATTCTTTTTTAGGCAAAATAATGTGACCTTCTTAAATGGCTGAATTTAAGCACCTGTGACATAAGCAATACATTTGCAATATGCTACTCCTGAGACAATCTCATGGGCTATCATAAAAGGAATCACAAAGAAGTATTAACTGTGTTTTCTGTTTCAACTTCTTCCTCTCAGTTTAAAAGAAAAAAAAAAAAAAAAAAAAACAAAACAAAACCAGTGCCTGACTCTGCGAAATGTTCTCCTCCTGCATGATGAATTTAACTTTGTTTCATTTCTTGTGTGTGTGTGTGTGTGTTTCCTTTTTGTTACAGTCTCTGAGTTCCTCAGGTGCAAGCCTTTATGTCTAGAATATTCTCCAGTGTTGCTCTCGCAGATGGGAAGTTTCCAGCTTCCCCTTCCCCTCCAGGGTTCTCTAATCTTCTCAGCAGACTTTTCAGTAAAAAAAAATACTTCCTTACCTTCTAGAATGTAGGACCAAAATTCTCCCAGCTAGTTTTTTCTTGAAATCTTTGTTATTTGGAATTCCTTTTCCTTCCTTATTTTCCTTCCGAATCTTCCCATCCCCCCTTCCACTGGAGATTGACTTGAAATTTGCAAACAATTAATTTTCATCTTGCATTATTGGCTTAAAATAAAAACAGTGCTCTTTAGGAGTTGCTATGAAATAGGAGGGAAAAGAACTTCTTAAAGGCACAGAATCCCCTTGAAAGAAAATCTGGCAGAGATGTAAAAGAAGTTTTACTGCATTCCCCAGGACACTTGGGTGAGTGCAGGACCTGCATTCTTCAACCAATGATGGTGCTCCGAGATGTTGCCCAGTGTAAGGGCCAAATCAGGCTCAGGTGTCCCCGCCGTAAGCATGGTTGCTTAAGGATGCTTCGGTCCTCTTCCCCTTCTGAGGTTTAGGGTTCGGAAGCAGAAACCTGACCGGCCCTGACTGCACCCAGCCTGCTGACACCTAGCCAAAACTGACAGGGAACATAACCCAAGTGGGATACATGCAACCTGTCACGTATGCTGGAGAGGCTGCCGCCCGCCTTAATCTCAACATGAGCTCCCACGCTGGCTGAGAACCAGCTGCAGCCAGCCCAGCTTCCTTGGCTGACAGCCAGCCAGCAAGACTCAGAGACTTTGCTTCCTAATATGGGACAGACAGTGTGAAGCCTTCTGGTTTTAAAAGACCTGCCCCGGATCCCCTCCTCCCACCAAATCCCCCAGAGATGGGCTCTGTGCTAATTCCATCCCTGCTTGGCTGGAAACTTTTCCACTCAGCAGTCAATCTTGCTCAGCAGTGTCTTGGTGTCACTTTCTTTTTAACACAGCCGGTCCCTTGGCTCCGACTGAAGTCCTTCCCGGAGCCGTGCATCTCTATAACTGCTGTTTTCTGAATTAGAATTTAGAGATCCTTTGGGCTTCTAAGATGTGTGGACAATCACTTGTAGGTAGAGCCTAATCTGCCTAAACGCCAAGGATACAACTGTAAATTCCTGACCCATACATGCAGCACTCTCCTCAACAGTGGAGAGTCTGCCACTCTCTGTCCCTTGTCCCTAGTCTGTTCCTCCCCATCCTCCTAGCATGTTCCTCCACTTTCCTGCGGGTGAGCACAGTTACCCAAATTCTCTTGCATTCTAAACCAGAGTCTGCATATCTTGTACATGTGTGCACGTACGGAATGTAAGTATGGGACTCATGATCTAGAAACCTTCCTGCAAACACATCTTTTCTTAGGCTTTATAAGGCTATAGTGAAAAATTCATTTGCTTTTCGAATTGGAGGGTGTGCGTGCGCTTGAAGTCACATGGACACGAAACGTAAGGTGATGGCGAGGGGGACACGAGCAGGTGCACGTCTGAACTGCTCTTTACTCATACTAAGTTCTCTAACTTCCACACTGCTTTGGTTAAATCCCTGCGCTGCTTCTGAAATCACAGCTGCTCATATCTGGGCGGGCAGCCTCAGGGGAGCCTATGCTGTCACAGATGCTCAAGCTGAACACTGCCCTAGGGGACGCTCCAAGCAGCCCTCTCGCCTCAGCCGCCATCCAGAGAACAGCCTGGCCCTGGCAAACGCAGCTTCCATTGTTGGGGAACCTGCTCACTCCTGGACCTCTGCTAATTGCTAGAAAGTTATTCTTCTCCAAGAAAAACTGCCTCTCCAACAACCTCCATCCAGTGGTCTGATTTATTCCTTCCCTCCGGCCGTATACAGATTAAACCCCTTTTCTTCTTTGGGCGACGGGCACTTCAAAGATGTGCCAGGAATCTCTTGGGATCCTTCCCTCTTGGGCCCTTTGCCCTGCTTACCACCACCTCCCATGGCCCAGAGCATCTCTTTCCGGACTGGTGAGCCTACAGACATGTCCCCACCACGTGGCCTCTGGGGCCTGGGGTGGAACTTTGGCACTGAACAGACACACGGGCTTTTCTGCAGTTTCACATTCAGCACAACCACTAACCACGGACGAAGAGAGTCCTCTGTGGAGTGTCATTGCCAGAAAAGAGCCCTAAAATGTGGCCATACTTCCTCTCATAGAGCATTCTGATTTCGTGCAGTTGAATTTTGATCCCCGAGAGGTCTTCTCTGTCTCAGCAAATGGCACTTGATCATTCCAGTGGCTCAGACCAGGATCTTTGGTGTCACCCTCTGCCCCTCTCTTTCTCTGCCACCCGCATGAGTTTTCCTGGTAAAGCATTACGGGCTCTTACTTCAAAATCTATCCAGAATCCAGTCTGGATTCCTCTCCTCATCTCTGCCATCCGCTCCAGCCTGGGTAGTCTCCCACCTGGTTTTAAGGGCTTCCACTCTCTGCCCCTACAGGCTCTGTGGGCGGCCGGAAGGATCCTATTACCCTACAATTGTGATCAGGCCAGTCTCCTGGGGAGGTGCTCTCATGACCTGTGTCCCTGTCAGAGTGGAAGCCAGCATCCTCATCATGGCCCGAGAGGCCATCCCTGACTCATGACCTCTCTCTCCTCCTGTGCTTCCCTCTCCCAGCAGTCCCATGGGGGTCCTCCCTATTTCTCACACACAGAGTGCCAGCCCTCAGAGCAGCGGGGGTGCCCCCCATCTTCTGCAGGTCTTTGCCCAATGATCCCCTTTGCAGCTCAACCTGCTTGAACCACCCTGCCTAAAACTGCCCACCAGCACGAGCCCAGCCCCTCCCTGCCCTGCCCAGCCCAGTGCCACTGCCTCTCCCCTTCCTTGCCTGTGTTCTGTCCCCAGCACCAGAATAGGCAGAGTGCCCATAGTGAAGCATCGGAGACATGGTCTGTCTGTCCCAGGGAGCCCTTAAGCACCTCGAAGTGAATTTGGTTTGCCTGGTTCTACTTTATCCCCAGTGTCTAAACCAGGGCTGGCTCCTAGGAGGCGCTTGCTGACCACTGGTGGAATGATGGATTGCTTTGCGAATCACACATCTCATGCTTTCCCTGCATCCCTTCTAGGGAGAATACCAGGTTTTGCTGGAACTGTATAATGGAGACCGTTCCACCGTGGCCTGCGCCAATGCCACCGTCATTTATTCCTGAGCAGCTGAAACTTGTGGCATGGTGTGTCTGCTGGGAACGGCAAGCCACTGAAGTTGAACCTGTTCTGTAAGAAAAACCAGTCGATGACGGAGAGGCAGGCACAGGTTCTAGCCCCCGGACCGGACGTCCTCAGACTCCACGTGCCTACATGCTTCTAGGTCACCTCCTGGTAGTCACGATGTCATCCTGTGGGCCTGCCCTCCTCCCCGGGGCCAAACTCACCTGCTTCTCAGCTCCTCAGGAGTATTTCCCCTGTGACCACAAATAAAGAAAGCTGGTCCACAGTGGTTCCTCATGGTCTGTTCAAAGTCTCAGTGCAATGCCGTAGTTACAAGGTGATCTCCTCCAGACAAAGTGCCAGGTGCTGGCGAAGCATAAGTAGTTCTAAGAGATCGAGAAGCCTGGGCACCTGGGTGGCTCTGTTGGTGAAGCGACTGCCTTCGGCTCAGGTCATGATCCCGGAGTCCCGGGATCGAGTCCTGCATTGGGTTTCCTGCTCGGTGGGGAGTCTGCTTCTCCCTCTGACCCTCTCCCTTCTCATCCTCTCTCTCTCTCTCATAGAAATAAATAAAAGAAAAGAAAATAAATAAAATAAAAGAGATTGAGAAGGTTGACCGCCTGGCTGGAATTCGAGAGCTGGCCAAAGGTGTCCCTTGTCCTCCTCCTTCTCCTGAGCAAACTCCAGGCACTTTGGCTACAAGGCCAAGTTGAAGATAAAAGCTTACCAAGAGTGACTTTCAAATCCTGCCTGGCCGAACCTCATTATAGCATCGTCCCCCAAGCATGGCTGCCCCTGGCCTCAGCATGCTATGGCTCTCACTGCTGCATTCATTATTCTCAATATGCACCTGCTGAACACTTACTTGCTGGGCCCTATGCTCAGCCCCGAGGCTACTCCAGGGAGCAAAACAGACAGTGTGGAGCTTATGGTCCCCTGAATTATTAAAAAGCCATGTCAATCAGCAGACACATTCATTTGCATTCAAAAACACCTTCCAGGGCCTCCGTAAATAAGCAGAGCCATTCTGGAAGCCCCGTCTTTTTCTGTCCCAGGATGTGCAGAATCACCCAGGGGGCTCCATAGCCCTGACATCATCCCATGCCCCTCTCCCCACTCTGATCCTCCCAGTGTCCCTGGGCCCAACATCTGACCCTCTTGCTCCTACTGGGGGGCTGGTGTCAGGGGACTGGGTTGACTTCGGCATTTGTAGGTCTTAGATATCCACAAAAGGGCCAAGATGTTAGATATTAAAAGGGGAAGAATCCAGATTTTTAAAGTGTTCATTGCTATTAATTACCATCTGTACATAATTAAACTACCCAGAATAGCAGGCTGTAAATGTCTGGTGAATTAAAACTTTAAAACCAGCATCTGAAGTTTTTGGGTTATGGAGAAACAAAATTATAGCAGTGTCCTTACTTACACCCATTAACATTCGAGAAAGAAGACATACTGTGGTTATGCCCGGCCAGGGAGCAGATCTCTGAACACACACGGGGCTGATCCTGTTATGTACACAAACAGCAGACTGAATTTCTGACCCTCTGCCGTTCCCTCTAGAGAGACATTCCCCTGCTCCCCTTCCCAAAAGCATCCTTATGTGTGGAGTAAAGGCCATGCTGAAGTTCTGAGTACTCACGTGTTCCAACAGCTCAGGCCAGTGGCCAGAGCCTTCCAGAGGCAGGAACAAGGGATCCCAAACTAGCTCACTTTTCATTTTTCTGCAATTCATCTGTTCCTTTTCCCCTTCCCGTTCTTTGTCGTCTTCTTAGAATTCATTGACAGTGTGTGTGTGTGTGTGTGTGTGTGTGTGTGTGTGTGTGTGTGTGAGAGAGAGAGAGAGAGAGAGAGGTTCAGACCTATGGGTTTGGATGAAACAGGGATTTCCATGTACAGGTTTGGCCCCAGCTATGACAGAGTACACACAAACACACAGCAGCTGTGCTCAAGGATTGACTTGAAAGGGAAAGAGAGTGTTTCTCTGCCCCAAAGTGTGTGTGTCCTTAGTGTCCTGCCATGGGCTTAAATTTTGCTATGAGTTCTTCTCCTGCAAGCTGAGAAAGTTTTTCACTGGCTCCGTCTTGATAGGAGAAATGCCGGAATCGTTATTGCTACATGACTTGCTGGCCGAACACAAGAATGAAGATGAAGCTTGAAACTGCTGTCCCAGGAAGCCAGAGGCATCAAGGGGGAGGTGGGCCAATCTGAGGCAAGCTCTCTGGGGCCGACCACCTCTGCGGGTGCCTGCTTGGAGGGCAAGTGTGGAGGGCACACTGACAAAGAACTTTAGGTATACCTCATTTTCTCATTAACAGAGTCGTTGCTGTTTCAAATTCACTATAAAGCATTCTCAACATTTCTTCTCAATAAACTTCCTGAAAAAACAAGAACAAACAAACAAACAAACAAAAACCTCAGTTTGATTCAAGATGATGCTATGTTCCTGAAAAATTCTTGTGGCAATCAGACAGCTCCCATCATCTGGGCATCCAGAGGCCCCTCCTTATATTTTAAGGGACACTCTCTGTAGCCACATATACACTTAACCCTTGAACAGCACGGACATTAGAGGCACCAAACCCTCATGCGACTGAAAATCCACATATGACTTCTGACTCCAAAACCTCAACGACTAAGAGCCTACGGTTGACCAGAAGCTTTACGGATCACACAGTCAAGTAACACATACCTTGTATGTTCTCTGCATTAAGTATTGAATTCTTACAATAAAGTAAGCTAGAGGAAAGATGTTAAGAGAACATACATTCACAATGCTGCAGTGTATTGGGGAAAAAAAATCAGTATATATGTGGACCCTCACAGTTCAAGCCCATGTGTTTGATAACCAATTGTGTGTGTGTGTGTGTGTGTGTGTGTGTGTGTGTGTGTGTGTGTTGTTACAGGGTGTATATGCATATTTTTCGGTGGGAAGGAAATGCCAGTGCCCAAGACGGGCCCAGAGAGAAAGCTGAAGATCATTTGGGCAGCGTGATCATATCGCTTATGTTTGGGCATAAGGAACAGACGCTCACTCATCTGGCTGACACATACAGGACCCCATTGGCCCCTGTGGTTGCTGAACCCTCATGTGTTCCTGCGTCAGCCTCGTTTTGCTGCGAGGTTCACGCTTGTCATCAGCGTTTCACCTCTATTTCTCCATGGTTCTTGCACCTCGGGTCTCCCTAACTATCAGTGTCACCCTCAGACAGTCTTTCCTATAAGAACAAATAGTTTCACACCTGTCCAATATATAAAGGCAGAGAGCTCTCTCCGGAAGCCCTGCATTCATTCTGAGGGCTCGGTCATGCGACCCGACCCGGTGCTGGATTGGAGTTAGACCCACTGGAACCGCCCTTGTCCCTAAGGGGAAACTGGGGGAGTTGGAAAGGGGGAAAGGAGTAAAGGGGGGGAAGAGGCTGGGTAGTCGGGAGCTTGTCTAGAATTAGGCCGGCCAGCACTGTGGTTCTAACTCTCCCCTACCTGCTAACGGAGTGAGTGACTTAATTCTCTAACCTTGGCTGGTTTTCCCACCAGTGTCAGCAATAATACCACCTTACAGAAGTACCGAGAACTCAAGGAGAGAATGCATGGCAAGCACTTAAAATAGTGTCTGGCGTGTAACTCAATAAAAGGGAGTTATTATTCTGCTAAGGTGGTGCCTAGTCCCTCTGGGCTGCTGTCACAAGAATCCCGTAGCCTGCATGCTTTATAAACAACAGATACTTATTTGTCACGGTTTTGGAGGTTGGAAGTCCAAGATCAAGGTTGCAGGCAGATTCAATGTGTGATGAGACCCTGCTTCCCGGTCTATAGGAGCTGTGTTCTCCTTGCACACGCAGACAATGCCAGGTAACCTTCCCGGATCTTTGTCATGAGGCTTCACCCACATGACCTAGTCACCTCCTAAAGGCCCCACCTTCAAATACCATCACACTGGGAGTTTAAGATTTCAACGTGTGACTTTGGAAGGACACAAACCATTCTGTCCATAAGAGGTAAGTATCCTCCTTGGAACCAAAGCCCTGTTCCCTAATTGCGTCTCCTGTCCCTCTTACCCTGTTGATGCTAACGGTCTTTGAGCCCTACCTTCACCCGTAAGCCTTTCCTTTCTAAATGCCGAAGTGTTCCCTTGGCACCTTGATTTCTTTCTTCTAAGAAAAAAAGGATGGCTCATGTTCACTGAGTCATCTGCTGGAACCCTGAACTCTGAAGAGAAGTAAGAGAAATATTCATGTACGAGTCCCCCCACCCCCAAAAAGAAAGAAATATTATAACCAGTCCAAACAGGCCTGAGGAAAGAAACTGTGTGTCATCCTTAATTAAACTTGTTTCTCCCAAAGGAAAAAAAAAAAAAAAGGCAAAGAGATACACATGCAAGACGGGAAGAACTAAATGTAACATCTGCACATTTAACAATTACATCTGCCTTCAGCAAAGATAGCCCAAAATAGCTGGTGAGAGAAGGAAAGGGCCACATCCTGATTTTAACCCGGATTTGTTAGGGAGGGGGTTTATCATCTCGGCCTTTCCATTTCAGATTTGAATCAGCTGCATTTTTCTCGGTCAACAAAATGAGTTCCTCTGTCTAATTTCCTGCTCATTTTCTCTGGGGACAAGCGGGGACTTTAGGGGGATTGGGAAGGCGCTATTATACCTCCAGTGGCTCTGTTTGGACCTGAAACTTTCAGTGGCCTTCAGATGCGACAGCCTGAACACCCCCCCTCCCTTTTTTCCCCTCTCGGCCCTCTCATCCAGCTTTCCTTTCAAATGTGCAACAAAACCAAATTCTTTCCTCCAGTAGCTTGGTCTCCTCACTCCTTCAGAAAAGAATCTGTGCACTAATGTTATTTCAGCTGAAAACAATGATTTCCTCCCACCTCCCCCCTCCCCCCACCAACTGATATTTCTGTGGATTCCCTCCTCTCCAGCCAAGGTCTGAAAAGAGAAAACATCTATGCCATGGAAGCTATCCCATTCAATTATGGCTTCCCTTCCTTTCCTCTATTCAGAAATGGTGGAAGAAAATTTGAGAAGGGGCCAGAGAACATTATTGAAAGGATCGGAGGACAGGATTAGTTTTCCATGTAAAGATGAACTACAACTGATTAAAATGGATGGGTGGAGAAAGACAACCTCTGGGAATTGGAACAATGACAAAGACAATGATAATAATATGGTTATTTGGAAGGTAACAATTATCTGAGCATTTGCTATGTCCCAGGCATTGATACATACACAGGTACTTTGCTGGCATCAGTCACAGCCAGTGGGCCAGTGACAGGGCCATCCAAGCCATGGAAGAGAAAGCTGCTGTGAGGGAAGGGAGGTAACTGACTGCCCCCGCCCGCCCCATTCATGAGCTCAGCCATCTGGGATTCAAGTCAGTCTGACTCCAAGCCCAACGCTTGCTGCCTGATGCTGCCCCCGGTTCCTTGGTTGGAGGTCACATCATAGGGAGCACTTTTTGGATTTCAGTGTTTGCTTGCAGGATTTGTTGAGCCAAGCAGCAAACAGGCTGCAAACAAAGGTGGGCTAATAATGGGTTCAATTAATTCATTGATGAGAGCATAGGAGAAAAGAAAAGAAAAAATAAAGACCATGAGTGTTGAAGGCATATAGTGAACTACTGAGTTTCGTAATTTGGAGGAACTCCACTCTGCTCTTCAGCAACAGCCAAAAATAAATAAATAAATAAAAATTGTTCACTTTCAAATCCATCTGGATGAATTGGATGAGTAGTACAGGATAGCCTGGCTTTTTTGCTTTCTCTATTCCTCCCTTCCTTTTTTCCTTCCTCCCTCCCTCCCTCCCTCCCTTTTTTCCTCCCTCCCTCCCTCCCTTCCTTTCTTCCACCAGTAAATATATTTCCAGCACCAACTACTTGCTGACAACTGTATTAAGCACAATATGTAAAATACTGATTTATTTATGTATGTAAAAATGAATAATACATAATTCCTGCATATTTTAGGAAAAGGAAAGAAGGGAGGTATCAAAATCTTTTATGTTGGGTAGCCCATGGGAGGTAATCAGAGAGAAGAGTAAAACACTGTGCCTTCACAGGAAGAATGTACAGGTTGGTGGAAGGCGCCATGAGTTGGCCTTCTAAGGAGGGATGGGATTAGAGATCCTCGTGCCCATGAAGGAAGCAGTCTCGGCTCTAGTTCTCTGCCTGTCGGCCTGGTATTTCATTCCTAAGGGCTGGGACATACTTTATTTCTTCAGTCATTAGGCAATGAGTTCAATTTTAGACAAAATAGGATATATAATAAAAGAGACTTTCACCCAAATGCAGGCTTTTCTGTTAATGCTTGGTTGTGATCCCTGAAAAATTAATGAATCTGCAAGAGTTTATTGAGCTTACTGTGGACCCAGATCCTAGTCTGAGTCTATCCTCCTGCCAAAGGATCCCCTCGTCACTCTCTTGAGCAACTCCTTTCTATCCATCCATCCCTGGTAAGAAGTTATTCTCTTCAGCAAGTGTGCCCTCACCCCTTTGATGTTTGACTTGTCTGAGTCCCGATCCATGGCAAGAAGTATGGGACTGACCCAATATGGGAGGATTCTGTGCAAGGTTCCCGTGGACAGGATGCATGACAGAAGGAGAGAGAGAGGATGCCTCGGAACAAGGAGGCAGCATGGAAACCTGAACAAACAGTGAGAAGGGACCAGGGACTGGAGAGGCAGGGGACAGGGGCTGGGGAGCAGCTGTTTTGAGAGTGATGAGCCACCCGTACTAGGATATTTGGGGCTGACATAGTGCCCGTAGCAGCCAGGAGGCCCAGACAGGCAGAGCCCAAAGCCACCTGGTTCCAGGCCCTGCAGCTTTCTTCCCACATTTGCTTCCCAGAACCCACATGGCACACTCATGCTCCACAATGCTCAGCAGTCAAGATCATGTTCTTTGTAACTTCTCCAGTTTCCATCCCTTTGGACTTCTGTAACAAAAATATCATAGAATAAGGAGATTTGAAACAACAGAAACGTATTGCTCACCGTTCTGGAGGCTGGGAATTCCAAGATCAAGGTGCTGGCACATTCAGTGTCTGGTGAGAGTCTGCTTCCTGGATCACCAACAAATGTCCCCTTACTGTGTCCTCACAGTGTGGAATGGACCAGGGCTCTCTCTGGCATCCTTTCTATAAGGGTCTTAATCCTATTCAGGAGGGCTCCATTCTTATGACCTAATTATCTCCCAAATGTTCACCTCCAAATACCATCAGCCTGGGGTTACATTTCGACATGAATTTGGAAGCAACACAGACTTTCAGACCGTAGCACATCTTTTCTTTCTTTTTCTCACCTCATTTTTGGTGATGAAATGGAAATAATTGAAAGACAGCTTAACACAGAAACTCCTCCTACTAATGCTTAGTTATCCCAGACACTTAGAAGAAAAGATAATTATATAATGTGATAGAGGTGCTAAATATCACTACAATGGCAATCATATTACAGTATATAAGTATATCAAATTAACACATTGTACACATTAAATTTACACCATGTTACGTTAATATATTCAATAGGAAAGAAAAAGAAAGAAAGAAAGAACAGAAGGAAGAAAAAAGAAAGAAGGAAAGAAAAGGGAGGAAGGAAGGGAAGAAAGAAGGAGGGAAGGAAGGAGGGAGGGAGGGAAAAGAAAGAGAGAGAGAAAGAGAGAAAGAAAGGAAGGAAGAAAGAGACAAAGAAAGGAAGAAAGAAAGAGAAGTTCCCTTATTGGTCATCTGGTGTCAAGCCCGACCTGGCCTACATCTGCAGATCTTCAGAATGATTCTTTCCACCAAACTAATGGCAAATCTCCTATGTAGAGTCATTGAGAAGAGAAAGGTGCTTACACTCCTGCCATGTTCCCTGGCCATTTTTCATAATCTTACTGGGTTTGTCCACTGTCACCCCCTGAGGTAACACACAATTTATTTGTATTTATGGGTTATTCTTTTTCCATCACAATCATATCCTGAAGGCCGTCTATCTGCAGTCATTTGTTTTGTTAAATTCCTTAATTGGACTTCATTATCCAATATTTTATGGGTTTTGACTTCAATATTTCACAGCTATGTTCAGGGCGCCCAGAATGTTGGAATTGGAAAGAAATCACTAAAGCTGTCTGCTGAGAGCCGGGTCACATGTGTTCTTGCTCTCAGGGAGCTTATTCCCAGAGGCCTTTCAAGGCTGGGAAAGGAGCGCTTAAAAAAAAAAAATGTAATTAAAAAATCAGCACAGCTTCAGAAAGAAACCAATTGTCCCCTTTCCAAAGGACACCATGTTGTCTCTTCTGGATATTTTCAGGGTGGAAATGATGATGTTGGCACCAAGCTCCTGAGGGCAAAGACAGAGACAAAAGGAGGTCCTAGTGTCCCATCTCCACACCCAGCCTCTTGGATTTGTGGCAAAGGCCTGAGGAGACAGAAGCTGAACCAGAAAATGGCTTTATAAGGGATTTGGGGCACCCATGGCATTTTGTAGGGCCCAATGACTTTCTAGTACTCAGGCAAGTGGGTAGAACACAGCATGGCTTGCTTCACAAACATGGAAGGACCCAGCACAAAGTAGGGGAAGAGAGAACCAGGGCTTGGGCACAGGCACCATGCTGGTCTGAAACGCACAACAGTAGCTTTAACAGCTTGGACAACAGTGCCAGAGGAGAGTGGTAAAGAATGAAATAGGGAAGAGCTGCTCTTGAGCTGACATGAGGCACTGAGAGGTAAACAGGCCAGGAAAGGGGAGAGTCTGGAGAGCTTCTGTAACATGCAAGTGGAATGCAAAGTCACTGATAATTAAGTAAGTCATATTTATTAGAGTGTCTTCATATGAATCCACAGATGGACTCAAGAAATTCCAATTTTACTGATGGGCAGCATTTCCCTTCCCCAGAACCACGTGGGAATGGGGATCCCATTTCCTTATCCCATGATCCCACCCCAGTTCCTGCTGTTTCCCCCTGACATCTGGAACTCCATTTGGACCTACTCGTAACCTTTGTACTATTCCTGTAATACTGTTTTTCCGTCTGCTGGAAGACAGATAAGTATACTGTTCCCATCATGAGTAGAGTTTCATCCTCACCATCCTTCTGAGCATCAGAGCCTATTGTCTGTTTATATTCTGGCCTTGAGCACACCCCTCAACCCCCACAGCAACCCTTTTACTTTACCCCCCAAGAAAATATGCCATGGGGTCTGGAGGAGAAGAAACTCCAAAGTCAGGGAAATTTACAAAGTTCAAAGCAAGATTGAAATTCATGGAGAACATTGTCTTAACTGTGCAGATCATATTTATAACTAACATTCATTAGCCAAGCGCTTAGAGGTTTATTATGTCCCTTCCTTTCTAAACTCCACAAAAATCAGATATGGTCTGAATGTAAGGGGCATGAGCCAGAAGCCATCTAGTGAAGATTCAGACTACCAAGATAACTGTAGTTAATTTAGCTAATGAGACTGGAAAAAAGAATTGCTGTGAATCTAGTCTCTAACTGCATACCAAGAACTCCTTGGACAGCCTTCCAGCATGTAGGCTGTACATTTTGTTTCAAAGGAACAGATGCCTTGTCACAAAGCAAGATCAAATGCCATGCTTGGGACTACCATTGGGATGGATGGCATCCATTATACGTGATTATAAAAAATTATATGTGATTATAAAAAGGTGCCCACTCTGGTGAAACCAGAATTAGTGTCCTATGACTTGGCAAGAAGATGATACTTCTGTGCAAAGCAAAGGAATGCTTGTCTTTTGGCAAAACATAGGCCTCTGCCCAGATACATGACTTGGTTAGTGGGCATACACTGGATTTCAGTCCTCTGTCTCCTTTTGTGCAGTCCACAACCTATACAACCTTACCAGGGGCCCAGGCCAAGCTTTGGAATCTTGTCCTACTACATACATGGCATGCACTGAAGAAAGAGAACCAAATAAAAGAAATATTCTGTCTCATAGAGACATTGGTCTCTGCCTGTTGATTAATGGTCCCTGATCTCATCATCAGTCTACCCTACCCCTACCCCGGTACCCATTCACGACTTCCAATAACTACATTTAATAAGGAACCACTCCAGCTGAAAAGTATTCTGGAAACAAAACTGTTAAATGAGACAAATACTTAGGCTTCTCTTTAGTCTTGCTTGTCCTTGCCATTTTTCCAGTCAACTTGGAACTGAGCTTGTACCATTGTAACAACAACAAACTTGTTAACATTCTTGTTCCGCGACAGCCTTGTCCCTATTCAAAATGCTACTACTTCATCATTTTTGAGATATCACTTCCTCCAAGAAGCTTTCCATCACGGGCACCCAGGCTGGGTTAAAGGGGCTCCTCTAGCACCCTCCCCTTGCCTTGACCATTCTAACCACGTTCTACAATTACTTCTTTATTTTCTGTCTGCCGTATGGAGGTATAAGCAATTTGAGAGCAGAAACAAGGACTCCATCACCTTTACTCAACTAACAGACAATAGACTCTGATGCTATTGTCAGAAGGATGGTGAGGAAGTCCTTAAATATTGTGGAATGAATGGCGTAAGGAAGGAAAATATGTTGATTGTGCACTGTATTAGTTTGCTAGGCCTGCTGTAACAAAAGTACCATCAACCGGCTTAGAACAACAGCAAGGTATTGTCTCACCGTTCTGGAGGCCAGAAATCCAAAATCAAGGTATTGTCAGCGCCATGCTCCTTCTGAAGGTGCTGGGCCTCTGAAGGTAAAGTCTGTGCTTCTCCTAGCTTCTGGTAGCCACAGGCATTCTTTGGGTTATACATGGATCAGTTCAATTCTCTCTGTTCATATGGCCCTCTCCCTGTGCATCTTTCCATCATCTTCCCTCTGTACGTGTCTGTCTCTATATCCAAATTTCCCTTTGTATGAGGACGCCAACCATATTGGATTCAGGCCTGCTTTAGTGATCTCATCTCAATTTAATTATCTCTGTAAACCCCCTACTTCCAAATAAGGTCATATTCTAAGGTCCTGGGGGTTAGGACTTCAACACATCCTTGGGGAGGATACAATTCAATCCTGTTTATTTACCCAAATTTCCATGTGGGTAATTTTTCTTAATCCTCCTAGAAATCCCATGCAGTATGTAGTATAGTTCCTTTTATTGATGATATTGCAAACTGAGACCGTTGGGAGAGCAATTAGCGAAGCCATGTTGAGCACCCATGTGTAGGCAGCTTCAAAGCCAGATAGAATGTCATGGTGAAGACAAGCATGGATCTGGGGTACAGATGGACCTCAGCTGAATGTCTGCCCATGCTACTTCTGGGCCATGTGGCCTTCTTCCTCTTACCTGTTACACAGAGATGATGACAGAACCAAAGTGTTTGTGTCATTTAGAGATGTGGTACAAGTAAAATGATTACCATATACGTGTCTAATAGAGACTGACAAAAATTAGCTAATACCATATCCTGCATGATATTACTCTAATTACATCTTCCTGAGAAGCAACCTGAGAGACAACACCAGGTTTCAGTTAGAAATGAGGCATGAGTCTCCAGTTCATCTGTGAAGGGTGAAATTTTTCTAGCAAAAATTCTACCATCCTTGTATTCATGAAGAAGCCATCTGTTTCCCTTCCAGCAACCCCCCTCCTCCAACTCTGATATGATATCCTGAGCAGAACAGGAATGTCCAGGAGCAGCAGCCTAGCCCAGACATCCTCCGCTCTGACATAGTATTGCACTGCCACTAGCTCCCTAGCCTATCCTTTCCCCATCTTTGTCCCTTTTGTTACCATTTCATATTTGACACATAACAGTGGGATACATTAAGCAAACACAAGCCTCAGAGATCCTCTAGAGATTTTCAAAGGAGGAGTCAAGGGAGGAGAAGAGCTGCATCTTGAATCCTTAAAAATCTCCAACAAAGCAAAACCCGCACCTTTCTGGAAGGTTTATTATTATTATTATTATTATTATTATTATTTATTTATTTATTTTTTTAATTTTAAAGAGAGGTGGGGAGGGGCGGAGCAAAGGAGAATCTTAAGCAGGCTCCACCTGTGTGTGTGGAGCCTGACATGGGAGTTGGTCTCACAACACTGAAATCACGACCTGAGCCAAAATCAAGACTCAGTCCTTAACCAGCTGAGCCCCCCAGGAACTCCTGGAAGGTTCTTTCAATAACTGGCAACCTAACACCTAAAGTCTGCATCTTACCCCATCCCCATTCCTTCTATCCTTTGTGCTTAAGGGGGTCTAAATTTGAAAGCATGGTGCCATTGAGAACAGATTGTTGTTGAGAACCAGCAACATCACTTCCCAGGTATGTGACCATGAGAAAGCTACTTAATTTTTCTCTGTCTCCCCTTCTGTAAAGTGGGATAACAGTTTCTGCTTCACGGGATCCCTTTGGATGCAATATATAACATGTAGGGCTTAGTAGTTCTTCTTCCTTTGAGTCATTTGTAGCTGCTCATGCACAAACACATATGTATACATGTCTATATTTATATAGAACATTAGAACAATTCTATATACAGGCTGAGAGATAATATGGACTTTAAATCCACTGATGCAACTTGTATCTTAAAATACAAAGGTTTGCTTGGTGAAAAAAGTCTGGAGATGGACAGCAGTAATGGCCATACAGCAAAGTAAAGGTGATTAATGTCACTGAAAACTTAAACATGGCTAAAAGTGCATGTTATGTTATGTATTGCTTTACCAAATTTTTTTAATTTGAAAAAAATTAAAAAGAGTTCATTCTATTTTTCCTTAGTGGACAAGAAAAAGAGAATGGAATCATAAATGTTTAATATTTGACATGATCTCCCCATTAATCTAACACTTTTCACAAAGGGTTCACTATTGTATAAATCTTTTCAGATTTCTTTGATCCTGAAATTTTGGCAGACATTAGCACTATAATAAAAACGTGTTCAAAGGCATTGTTTAAATTTTTTCTCAAGATGCTTTGTTCTTTGTTAAGGGTAGCAGTACCTTTAACTGAAGCTGGGAACAGAGTCAAACTCTGGAAATGGGACAGGAAAATATCTCTTATCAGAGAAATGCAGAGAGGGAAGATCTTGGGCCTCTTGAACTTCATATTCCTAAGATGATTCCCCGCCCTCCAACCCGTTCTCCCTCTCCCTCTCTTTCTCTTTTTCCAAAGGAAAGAAAAGAAGGTCTCTGACTGATGCAAAACAAGCAAATAAATGTGTCCAAATATCCCAGAAAGAGTGAAAAAGGAAGAACACTTCACTGAGAATCAGTGGCCTTGAGCACATTGACTTTGGATTTACCTGAAATGGCTTTTTTCAGTCCTTATTACGGGCTTGCTTTTAAGATCACTGGGCTAGATACTTTATTACAAATTAGATAATTTAAAAGTCACCACTACCCTGCAAACTAATACTATCCCCCTTTAAACAACTTTTTAAATGAAGCTCAAAGAGGTTAAAATCAATTCTCCAATTAAACACAATTGAAACTGGTACCCAACCAGTAATTTAAGTAGAGTTATTCTTAGCAGAACTACATTTTTTTAAAGATTTTATTTCTTTATTTGACACAGAGAGAGAGAGCACAAGCAGGGAGAGTGGCAGACAGAGGGAGAAGCAGGCTCCCCAGGATTGTGTTCCTTCTGCAGATTCTAGGGAAGAATCTAGTCTCTAGTTCTTCAGCCATACACATTCTCTGGCTCACAATCTGTCCCTCCATCTTCAAAATGTTGCCTCTGTGTCTTTCTTCCAAAGTCACATCTTCCTTGGAGTCTCTCCTACTACCCTCGTCTACATTTAGGGACTCTTGTGATTACATTGGACCCAACTGGATAATCCAGGATGATCTCTACATCTCAAAGTCCTTAGTCATACTTACAAAGTTCTTTTTACTATAACACAACAGATTCTGGGGATTAAGACAGAGACATCTTTGGGGGCCCTTATTCTGTCTTCCTCATCAAACCAGACTGAGAGATACACCCAGGCTCCCAAAGGAGGGGCTGACTTCATTTAAAAAAAAAAAGAAAGAAAGAAACCCCTTGCTAAATCAAAATATTCAAATGCAGTGCTACCAAGTAACAGCAAATCCTTAATAACCTTGCATCATTCATAGTTACAGAAAGGTAACAGGTTTGTCTGAACTGGCAGAATCAGTGAAAAAGTATTTGTGTACGTTGGAGCAGTCCCTCAAAAAACTAAAAACAGGGGCACCTGGGTGTCTCAGTGGGTTAAGCCTCTGCCTTTGGCTCAGGTCATGATCTTAGGGTCCTGGGATGGAGCCCCGCATCGGGCTCTCTGCTCAGCAGGGAGCCTGCTTCCCCCACTCCTCTCTCTGCCTGCCTACTTGTGATCACTCTCTCTCTCTCTTTCTCAAATAAATAAAAAGATTAAAAAAAAATAAAAACAGAATTACCATATGATCCAGCAATTTCCTTCCTGGATGTGTATTGGGAAAAAAAAATTGAAAACAGGAGTTCAAACAGATATTCGTACACCTATGTTCATAGCAATGCTATTCACAATAGCTGAAAGGTGGAAAAAACCCAAGTGTCCATTGATGGATGAAAGGATGAAAATATTGTAGTCTATACATACAATGGACTATGATTCAACCTCAAAAAGAAAGGAATCCTGACACAGGCTATAACATGGATGAACCTTGAAGATATGGGAATTGAAATAAGCCAGTCACAAAAGAATGAATACTACATGATTCCACTTATATGCAGTACTTAGAGTCATCAAATTCAGAGACAGAAAAAGGAATGCTGGTTGCCAGGGGCTGGTGGTGGGTGAAATGAGGAGTTATGGTTAAACGCAGACAGTGTTAGTTTCAGAGAAGGTGACAAAGTTCTGGAGATGGACAGTGGTGATGGCCCCCCAATGGTGTGAAGGAACTTAATGCCACGAATAAGTGGTTAAGATGATAAATTTTATGTTATGTATATTTTACCACAATTTAAAACAAAGCTCTTTATGGATTCTTCTAAAGTTCTTATCACTAAAAATGAAACAGAAATACCAAAAAGAGAAGTTTTGATGAAGTGTACAGTGTTTTGCTCAATTCCTTGTATTTATCAGCTCTTCTACTCCCCAAGTTTTTATTGATCTAAATGGTCAGACCTGGTAGAGATGGCACAGAGGGGCCAGGTTGTTCCCAGCATGCTGTCCTCTGCCTTGGAGCCCAAGCCAGGTTGTCCTTCTTTTTTATTTTGTCATATTCCCATCTCCCATTTCAGTCAGCTCATCAGGAGCTCTTTGACGGCTGGCTGCCCCACAAGTATCTGTTGCCATAACTTTCCTACATCACAAACGTGCCTCCCTCTGAGTCCAGGGCTGCACAAGGGGATTTGCCCACCATTTATTCTTGCGAAGGGACCACATGGGTGTGGACCATAAAACTCAACCACTTACATGCAATTTTCTGTACTATGTTTGTATCTCTAGAAGACTACATTTATCTGAAACATTTCTAATTTTCAGTCAGTGCCTTTATTCTTCCCTTCTTGTGGCAAACATAACGCAGGTCTCTCTCAAGCAGTTCACCAACCTTGCACACAAGCCAACACGGAGATTCAAACCCATGTAAAAGAGAAAGTATGAGCTTGGCAGAACCCAGGTCTCCCCGCAAGAGTTCTCAAGGCTCTCAGAGCCCTCCAGGACACAGACATGTGGGACCTCCAAGGTGTAAGAGAGAAAAGATGACATACTGAAGCAGCCACATGAACCATGGCCACTAATGGGGCCCATCAGCCACACAGTTCCACACAGACCATGGAGGCCCACACAGGCCATGGGGATATGTGGGGGGTGGGGGACACATTCTGAGTTAGAAGCTAGTAGACCCTTAGAGTTGTTTTTAAGTCTGTCAATAAAAAGGTAACATATGTAAAGTGCTCAATGCCCATACTTGACATATATACAAATGCCCAGTAATGAGACCACCACCCACTATTATTTTTACTACGTGACTTGGGACACATTTTGATCTAATCAAAGATTTGTGTCAGGCTTAGACTGTTACTCCAATATAATATGCCCTAACTAACCGTTTATGGCCTGAGGAAAGACCCAGGGATCTTTATTCATGGAGTTTAGAAAAAAAGAAACAGAGAATCAGCATCTGTGTATCTGAAGGATGGACCCAGGGAAGATTCCCACATGTTTGGCAAGTGGAATGAAGCTGTTGTTCTAACTGCAGGACTGTTAAGCAGGCTTGCAGCTCTGATGTGATTCCTCACATAGACTCCTCTGCAAAGATAGAGGTGAGGTAGAAACCTAAGTCCTTACATAAAATGCAAGTGGGGTCAGAGTTTGAGTTCCAGCCTGGCCGTGGACGATGGATGAGCTGCCGAACTTTGAGCATGTGTTTTCACCTTCCTGGGTCTCAGCTGCCTGGACTAAATGATCTCAGCTATCCTTTGGCCCTAATATCCTATATTTTTAAGTATTCCAGCCTACTGGCAGTTTCATTTTTCATGGCAACTAAATAAACTCAGTACTCTTTATCAATTCACTTCTCCTGAGTTTAAAATGAACCACTTCCTCTAATCCTGGATTAGGATGGTTATTCCAGGGATAAGTGATAAAAATTTAGTTCTGGACTTACTAGCCCGAGAGCAAAGCCCCACATCATGAAGAGGCATCCAAGGTGTAGTCTTTCTGTCTTCAAATCCCTCAAATGCAATATGCTCCAGTCTCTTTTCCATCTGCATAATAGAGGTGAAGTCAAACCTCTGTTTGCAAAGAATGATTGAGCTCTAAAAATAAAAAATAAAAAAAAATCATGAATTATACATTTGGATAAACCCAAGCTATGCTATTTATTTATTTTCCAAGTGTTGCTGGGTAGCAAATTTACACTACCAGTCAAAAAGGAAGAAAAAATGTGGTCTGTTTAGTTTGGATCTATACCTGATTTGTTTTCCTCCTGAGCTCCCACTATCATGTAGCAGAGGAAAGATAATTAATTACAGACTGATTTCCCATCTGAGTTAGATGTAGTGACTTAAACAGACCCCTTGGTATTCATGTATAGGAGAATTATATCTCGGTCCCCTTACTTCCAAGCCCATCTCCTCTAAGTGGTACCTGGTATATGGGGGAGAAGGTCTCCTGTGAATTCATGGTGGTGGAAAAAAAGGGATTTGGGGAGCCAGGAACTATCCACAGCCCCATCTTATCTTGGCCAGTCTGGCACTAAGGTGGTCTGATCTCGTCTGTTGGATCCACCAGTCTGCTGATGATATCTGTACCTCATGGCCCTGTGGCCAATTCCATTTCTGTGAATCCTCCCACTGACTCAGCCCTCTTTCAGTTCTCACTGGTCAACAGATAGCTGAGTCTGAGTTCCTGACCAGGCTTTGTGGTAAGGATCTTCACCTTACCACAGTGGGCCCATGGCTTTCAGTCCAGCACTTTCTCTATTTGAGAAACTAGGTAGGGTTGAGAGTGTTAACCAGATTTGCTCTCTGTCCATGTCATACTACCATGCTTGATCACACCTTGCTAGTATAGTTCCTGCATAGCATTGTCCTCCAAGTTTCCAAATGGTGAAGAGGGAAAGCATGCCCCACTCTGTGCCCTCCACGTTCCCTTTGATCTATTTGTCATAGTTCTATGCTGGTGATTTAACAACAGACTCTCCAAGAGTTTGAAGTGTTTTCCAGTTATCATGGTGCAAATATCCCCACCATGTCCAATTTCAATTTGCAAAGTATTTTAACAATCAGCTTGCAAAATTCTTGAAATTTTAACAGTTGGCTCCACAGAGCTAATACAAGTCAACTCCAACACTCCTCTAACAATCTGACACTCTTAATCCTCCTCACTAAGTAGAGAAAATTGCCACACACTTCCAACCAGCTACCTCTCCTGCCTCTTTTTCATAATTTTTTCTCTCATCATCTTCCAGGATGGAAAGGGATGGATTTTTCCTTGTTCTGCTACCCAGAGCAGCAAGCTGCCCAACTAAGGCATCTGCCCAATACTGTGGAATGAATCGAACCCCTTCCCCTGCCAGGCATGATTCTTGAGATGCTAAATAAGAGCTAAAAATATTATAAGATGTTTTCCTTTACCAAAACCTATTGTCAGGTTGGAAAATTTAATTTTGAATGTCAGAAGCTGAACATTCAGTTATTCATATTAGATCATTTTTATCAACCTATCTTCAAGTTCATTGGCTCTTTTTTCTATCATTTCCCTGAAGCCCACTCAGGTTTTAAAATATTGGTCACTGTATTTTTCACTTTTACAGTTCCCATGTGGTTCTTTTCACCATTTAGTGTTTTTGTTTGCTGAGGGATTCTATCCTCTCATTCATTTCAATAAGGTTTGCCATAACTTCTTGGAGCATTCTTATAACTGCTGCTTTAAAGTCTGTCAGACAGGGAGGGACACCTGGGTTGTTGAGTCACTTAAGTGTCTGCCTTCAGCTCAAGTCATGATCCCAGGGTCCTGGGATTGAGCCCCACATGGGATCCTTGCTCAGTGGGGAGCCTGCTTCTCCCTCTGCCCGCCTCTCCCCCTGCTTGTGCTCTCTTTCTCTCTCTCTCTGACAAATAAATGAATAAATCTTGAAAAAAAAAAGTCTTTCAGATAATTTCAACATCTGTAATATCATGGCTTTGGCATCTGTTGACTCTTTTTCCATGCAAGTTAAAATTTTCCTGGTTCTTTGTATGCTAAGCAATTTTAGATTAGTTCATGGATATTTTAGATATTTTAAGTCTCCAAGTATTATTTCAAACCTATGGGGAATGTTGATGGTTTTGTTTAGGCAGGGAAACTTTGTTTAGCAGACTCTGTTGGGTTCAGGCTTCAAGTTCGGAGAAGCCCTCTGCCCATGTGGTTTAAATATCAGTACCACTGTCAAAACTTTTGCAGCATTATTCAGATGTGTCCCATGTGTGTGTCACCTAGTGGGTGGTCTGGGTGGTGGGCTGTGGTCTATCCAATGGGTCAGTTCTCAAAGTCTATGACATTCTGTTACGACATGTTGTTCAGGTTTCAGATCCATTCATGTACAATTCAGGGGTGAGCTCAGCCACTCAAAAACAACTTTGCTTTCAAAAATAAGTTTGCTTTGGGGGAAGGAGTCAAGATGGCGGGGAAGTAACAGGCTGAGACTACTTCAGGTAGCAGGAGATCAGCTAGATAGCTTATCTAAAGATTGCAAACACCTACAACTCCAATGGGAGATCAAAGAGAAGAAGAACAGCAATTCTAGAAACAGAAAATCAACCACTTTCTGAAAGGTAGGACTGGCGGAAAAGTGAATCCAAAGCAACGGGAAGATAGACTGCGGGGGAGGGGCCGGCTCCCGGCAAGCAGTGGAGCAACGGAACACAAAATCAGGACTTTTAAAAGTCTGTCCCACTGAGGGACATCACTCCAGAGGCTTAACCGGGGTGAAGCCCACGCGGGGTCAGCGTGGCCTCAGGTCCCGCAGAGTCACAGAAGGATCGGGGGTGTCTGAGTGTCGCAGAGCTTACCGGTATTAGAACGGGGAAGCCGGCTACAGAGACAGAGCCGAGGAGTGAGCTCCAAGCTCGGGGTTACCTTGAACGGGTCACAGGCTCGGTCAGCTCGGAGCACGGCTGAAGGCCAGGGTGACAGGAGTAATTGGGCGCTGTTCTCTGAGGGCGCACTGAAGAGTGGGGCCCCGGGCTCTCCGCTCCTCCGGGCCGGAGACTGGGAGGCCACCATCTTCATTGCCGTCCTCCAGAACTCTAGGGAAAGTGCTCAGGGAACAAAAGCTCCCGAAAGCAAACCCGAGCGGATTACTCAGCCCGGCCCCTGGTAAGGGCGGTGCAACTACTCGGGTGCCAAAGACACTTGAGGGTCACTACAACAGGCCCCTCCCCCATAAGATCAACAAGAAATCCAGCCAGGACCAAGTTCACATACCAAGGAGTGCAGTTTCAATACCAAGGAGAGCAGCGGAATTCCAGAGGAGGAGAAAACAAAGCACGGAACTCATGGCTTTCTCCCCATGATTCTTTAGCCTTGCAGTTAATTTAATTTTTTTTTCTTTTTCAATTTTTTTCTCTTCTTCTGCCAAATTTTTTTAACTTTTACCCTTTTCTTTTTTAACGTTTTTAAACTGGTTTGTCTAGTATATATATACTTTTTCTTTTTTATATTTTTTTTATTCATTTTCTTTTTTTAATTGTTTCTTTTTTTTTTTTTCTTTCTGAACCTCTTTTTATCCCCTTTCTCCCCCCTCACGATTTGGGATCTTTTCTGATTTGGTTAAAGCATATTTTCCTGGGGTTGTTGCCACACTTTTAGTATTTTACTTGCTCCTTCATATACTCTTATCTGGACAAAATGACAAGGAGGAAAAATTCACCACAAAAAAAAAGAACAAGAGGCAGTTCCCAAAAGCTAGGGACCTAATCAATACAGACATTGGTAATATGTCAGATCTAGAGTTCAGAATGATGGTTCTCAAGGTTCTAGCCGGGCTTGAAAAAGACATGGAAGATATTAGAGAAACCCTCTTGGGAGATATAAAAGCCCTTTCTGGAGAAATAAAAGAACTAAAATCTAACCAAGTTGAAATCAAAAAAGCTATTAATGAGGTGCAATAAAAAATGGAGGCTCTCACTGCTAGGATCAATGAGGCAGAAGAAAGAATTAGCGATATAGAAGAGCAAATGACAGAGAATAAAGAAGCTGAGCAAAAGAGGGACAAACAGCTACTGGACCACGAGGGCAGAATTTGAGAGATAAGTGACACCATAAGATGAAACAACATTAGAATAATTGGGATTGGAGAGAATTGGTATATTGGAGAGAATTATTGGAGAGAATTTCCCCAATATGGCAAAGGGAACAAGCATCAAAATCCAGGAGGTTCAAAGAACCCCACTCAAAATCAATAAGAATAGGTCCACACCCCGTCACCTAATAGTAAAATTTACAAGTCTTAGTGACAAAGAGAAAATCCTGAAAGCAGCCAGGGAAAAGAAGTCTGTAACGTACAATGGTAAAAATATTAGATTGGCAGCAGACTTATCCACAGAGACCTGGCAAGCCAGAAAGAGCTGGCATGATATATTCAGAGCACTAAATGAGAAAAACATGCATCCAAGAATACTATATCCAGCTAGGCTATCATTGAAAATAGAAGGAGAGATCAAAAGCTTCCAGTACAAACAAAAACTGAAAGAATTTGCAAACACCAAACCAGCTCTACAGTAAATATTGAAAGGGGTCCTCTAAGCAAAGAGAGACCCTAAAAGTAGTAGATCAGAAAGGAACAGAGACAATATACAATAACAGTCACCTTACAGGCAATACAATGTCACTAAATTTATATCTCTCAATAGTTACCCTGAATGTTAATGGGCTAAATGCCCCAATCAAAAGACACAGGGTATCAGAATGGATAAAAAAACAAAACCCATCTATATGTTGCCTACAAGAAATTCACTTTAAACCCGAAGACACTTCCAGATTTAAAGTGAGGGGGTGGAAAAGAATTTACCATGCTAATGGACATCAGAAGAAAGCAGGAGTGGCAATCCTTATATCAGATCAATTAGATTTTAAGCCAAAGACTATAATAAGAGATGAGGAAGGACATTATATCATACTCAAAGGATCTGTCCAACAAGAAGATCTAACAATTTTAAATATCTATGCCCCTAACATGGGAGCAGCCAACTATATAAACCAATTAATAACAAAATCAAAGAAACACATCGACAATAATACAATAATAGTAGGGGACTTTAACACTCCCCTCACTGAAATGGACAGATCATCCAAGCAAAAGATCAACAAGGAAATAAAGGCCTTAAATGACACACTGGACCAGATGGACATCACAGATATATGCAGAACATTTCATCCCAAAGCAACAGAATACACATTCTTCTCTAGTGCACATGGAACATTCTCCAGAATAGATCACATCCTCGGTCCTAAATCAGGTCTCAACCGGTATCAAAAGATTGGGATCATTCCCTGCATATTTTCAGACCACAATGCTCTGAAGCTAGAACTCAATCACAAGAGGAAATTTGGAAAGAACCCAAATACATGGAGACTAAACAGCATCCTTCTAAAGAATGAATGGGTCAACCAGGAAATTAAAGAAGAATTGAAAAAATTCATGGAAACAAATGATAATGAAAACACAACGGTTCGAACCTGTGGGACACAACAAAGGCAGTCCTGAGAGGAAAATATATAGCGGTACAAGCCTTTCTCAAGAAACAAGAGAGGTCACAGGTACACAACCTAACCCTACACCTAAAGGAGCTGGAGAAAGAACAAGAAAGAAACCCTAAACCCACAAGGAGAAGAGAAATCATAAAGATCAGAGCAGAAATCAATGAAATAGAAACCAAAAAGCCATAGAACAAATCAACGAAACTAGGAGCTGGTTCTTTGAAAGAATTAATAAGATCGATAAACCCCTGGCCAGACTCATCAAAAAGAAAAGAGAAAGGACACAAATAAATAAAATCATGAATGAAAGAGGAGAGATCACAACTAACACCAAATTATAAGACAATTATAAGAACATACTATGAGCAACTCTACACCAACAAATTTGACAATCTGGAAGAAATGAATGCATTCCTAGAGACATATAAACTACCACAACTGAACCAGGAAGAAATAGAAAGCCTGAACAGACCCATAACCAGTAAGGAGATTGAAACAGTCATCAAAAATCTCCAAACAAACAAAAGCCCAGGGCCAGACGGCTTCCCGGGGGAATTCTACCAAACATTTAAAGAAGAACTAATTCCTATTCTCCTGAAACTGTTCCAAAAAATAGAAATGGAAGGGAAACTTCCAAACTCATTTTATGAGGCCAGCATCACCTTGATCCCAAAACCAGACAAAGATCCCATCAAAAAAGAGAACTACAGACCAATATCCTTGATGAACACAGATGCAAAAATTCTCGCCAAAATACTAGCCAATAGGATTCAACAGTACATTAAAAGGATTATTCACCACGACCAAGTGGGATTTATTCCAGGGCTGCAAGGTTGGTTCAACATCCACAAATCAATCAATGTGATACAACACATTAATAAAAGAAAGAACAAGAATCATATGATACTCTCCATAGATGCTGAAAAAGCATTTGACAAAGTACAGCATCCCTTCCTGATCAAAACTCTTCAAAGTGTAGGGATAGATGGCACATACCTCATTATTATCAAAGCCATCTATGAAAAACCTACCGAAATAGCATTCTCAATGGAGAAAAACTGAAACCTTTTCCGCTAAGGTCAGGAACACGGCAGGGATGTCCGTTATCACCACTGCTATTCAACATAGTACTAGAAGTCCTAGCCTCAGCAATCAAACAACAAAAGGAAATTAAAGGCATCCAAATCGGCAAAGAAGAAGTCAAACTATCACTCTTTGTAGATGATATGATACTATATGTGGAAAACCCAAAAGACTCCACTCCAAAACTGCTAGAACTCGTACAGGAATTCAGTAAAGTGTCAGGATATAAAATCAATGCACAGAAATCAGTTGCATTTCTCTACACCAACAACAAGACAGAAGAAAGAGAAATTAAGGAGTCCATCCCATTTACAATTGCACCCAAAACTATAAGATACCTAGGAATAAACCTAACCAAAGAGACTAAGAATCTATACTCAGAAAACTATAAAGTACTCATGAAAGAAATTGAGGAAGACATGAAGAAATGGAAAAATGTTCCATGCTCCTGGATTGGGAGAACAAATATTGTGAAAATGTCTATGCTACCTAAAGCAATCTACACATTTAATGCAATTCCTATCAAAGTACCATCCATTTCTTCCAAAGAAATGGAACAAATAATCCTAAAATTTATATGGAACCAGAAAAGACCTCGAATAGCCAAAGGAATATTGAAAAAGAAAGCCAAAGTTGGTGGCATCACAATTCCGGACTTCAAGTTCTATTACAAAGCTGTCATCATCAAGACAGCATGGTACTGGCACAAAAACAGACACATAGATCAATGGAACAGAATAGAGATCCCAGAAATAGACCCTCAACTCTATGGTCAACTCATCTTCGACAAAGCAGGAAAGAATGTCCAATGGAACAAAGACAGCCTCTTCAATAAATGGTGTTGGGAAAATTGGACAGCCACATGCAGAAAAATGAAATTGGACCATTCACTTACACCACACACGAATATAGACTCAAAATGGATGAAGGACCTCAATGTAAGAAAGGAATCCATCAAAATCCTTGAGGAGAACACAGGCAGCAACCTCTTCGACCTCAGCCGCAGCAACATCTTCCTAGGAACATCACCAAAGGCAAGGGAAGCAAGGGCAAAAATGAACTATTGGGATTTTATCAAGATCAAAAGCTTTTGCACAGCAAAGGAAACAGTTAACAAAACCAAAAGACAACTAACAGGGATGCCTGGGTGGCTCAGTTGGTTGGACGACTGCCTTCGGCTCAGGTCATGATCCCGGAATCCCGGGATCGAGTCCCACATCAGGCTCCCAGCTCCATGGGGAGTCTGCTTCTCCCTCTGACCTTCTCCTAGCTCATGCTCTCTCTCACTGTCTCTCTCTCTCAAATAAATAAATAAAATCTTAAAAAAAAAAAAAAGACAACTAACAGAATGGGAGAAGATATTTGCAAACGACATATCAGATAAAGGGCTAGTGTCCAAAATCTATAAAGAACTTAGCAAACTCAACACCCAAAGAACAAATAATCCAATCAAGAAATGGGCAAAAGACATGAACAGACATTTCTGCAAAGAAGACATCCAGATGGCCAACAGACACATGAAAAAGTGCTCCACATCACTCGGCATCAGGGAAATACAAATCAAAACCACAATGAGATACCACCTCACACCAGTCAGAATGGCTAAAATTAACAAGTCAGGAAATGAGAGATGCTGGCGAGGATGCGGAGAAAGGGGAACCCTCCTACACTGTTGGTGGGAATGCAAGCTGGTGCAACCACTCTGGAAAACAGCATGGAGGTTCCTCAAAATGTTGAAAATAGAACTACCCTATGACCCAGCAATTGCACTACTGGGTATTTACCCTAAAGATACAAACATAGTGATCCGAAGGGGCACGTGCCCCCAAATGTTTATAGCAGCAATATCTACAATAGCCAAACTATGGAAAGAACCTAGATGTCCATCAACAGATGAATGGATAAAGAAGATGTGGTATATATACACAATGGAATACTATGCAGCCATCAAAAGAAATGAAATCTTGCCATTTTTGATGATGTGGATGGAACTAGAGGGTATCATGCTTAGTGAAATAAGTCAATCGGAGAAAGACAACTATCGTATGATCTCCCTGATATGAGGGAGAGGAGATGCAATATGGGGGGTTAAGGGGGTAGGAGAAGAGTAAATAAAACAAGATGGGATTGGGCGGGAGACAAACCATAAGTGACTCTTAATCTCACAAAACAAACAGAGTTGATGGGGGGGAGGGGGGTTGGGAGGGGGGGTGGGGTTATGGACATTGGGGTTGGGTATGTGCTATGGTGAGTGCTGTGAAGTGTGTAAACCTGGCGATTCGCAGACCTGTACCCCTGGGGATAAAAATATATGTTTATAAAGCTATAAAAAAAAAAAGAAAGAAAGGATGAATACCCAAGTTTTGTAGCAACATGGACGGGACTGGAAGAGATTATGCTGAGTGAAATAAGTCAAGCAGGGAGAGTCAATTATCATATGGTTTCACTTATTTGTGGAGCTAAACAAATAGCATGGAGGACAAGGGGAGATGGAGAGGAGAAGGGAGTTGAGGGAAATTGGAAGGGGAGGTGAACCATGAGAGACTATGGACTCTGAAAAACGATCTGAGAATTTTGAAGGGGTGGGGGGTGGGAGGTTGGGGTCACCAGGTGGTGGGTATTGTAGAGGGCACGGATTGCATGGAGCACTGGGTGTGGTGTAAAAATAATGAATACTGTTATGCTGAAAAAATAAAAAATTAAAAAAAAAATAAAAATTAAAAAAAAACCAAAAAAACAAAAAAACAAAAAAAGAAGACCCATCTATATGCTGCCTTTAAGAGAATCAGTTTAGACCTAAAATCACCTGCAGATTAAAAGTAAGAGGATGAAGACCCATCTAGCATGCAAATGAATGTCAAAAGAAAGAGTGACAATACTTACATCAGACAAAATAGACTTTAAAACAAAGACTACAACAGGGGCGCCTGGGTGGCTCAGTAGGTTAAAGTCTCTGCCTTCGGCTCAGGTCATGGTCTCAGGGTCCTGGGATCGAGCCCCGCCTCGGGCTCTCTGCTCAGCAGGGAGCCTGCTTTCCCTCCCCTGCCCTGCCTGCCTCTCTGCCTACTTGTGATCTCTGTCTGTCAAATAAATAAATAAAATCTTTAAAAAAAAAAACAAAACAAAACAAAGACTGCAGCAAAAGACAAAGAAAGACATCGTATAATAATAGACGGGACGATTCAACAAGAAGATATAACCACTGCAAATATTTATGCTCCCAACATGGGAGCACCCAAATACATAAAACAGTTAATAACAAACATAAAGGAACAAATCAATAATAACACAATGGTAGTAGGGGCCTTCAACACCCCACCTACATCATGGACAGATTATCTAAACAGAGTATCAATAAGGAAATGATGGCTTTGAATGATACCCTGGGCCAGATGGATTTAACAGACATATTCAGAATATTCCATCCTAAAACAGCAGAAGACACATTATTTTCAAGTGCATGTGGAACATTCTCCAGAAGAGATCACATTTTGGGCCGTAAAGCAAGCCTCAATAAGTTAAAAAAGATCAAAATCATACCACACATCTTTTCTAACCCTAAGGCTATGAAACTAGAAATCAACCACAAGAAAAAAATTCTGGAAAGACCACAAATGCATGGAGGTTAAGTAACATGCTACTAAGCAATGCATGTGTCAACCAGAAAATAAAAGAAGAAACTGGAAACAAATGAAAATGAAAACACAATGGTTCAAAATCTTTGGGATGAATCAAAAGCAGTTCAGAGAGGGAAGTTTCTAGCATACAGGCTTACCTCAAAAAGCATGAAAAATCTCAAACAACCTAACCTTACACCTGAAGGAGCTAGAGAAAGGACCACAGAAGGAAGGAAATAATAAAGAGTAGAACAGAGATAAATGATACAGAAACAAACAAACAAACCAATTAAAAAAAATAGAACAGATCAATGAAACCAGGAGGTGTTTCTTTGGAAAAAATCAATAAAAATCAATAAACCTCTAGTCAGACTTAACAAGAAAAAGTAAGAGGAAAGGACCCTAATAAATAAAATTGCAAATGAGAGAGGAGAAATAACCATTACAGAAATACAAGCAGTGATAAGAGAATATTATGAAAAACTATCTGCCAACAAATTGGACAATGTAGAAGAAATGGACAAATTCCCAGAAATATATAAATGACCAAAACTGAAACAGGAAGCAATAGAAAACTTGAACAGACTCAATACCAGCAAAGAAATGGAATCACTGATCAAAAAACCCCCCAACAAAGAAAAGTCCGGGACCAGATGGCTTCCCAGGCAAATTCTACCAAACATTTAAAGAATAGTTAATACCTATTCTTCTCAAAGTATTCCAAAAAGTAGAAGAGGGAAGAAAACTTCCAAATTCATTCTATGAGGACAGCATTACCCTAATGCCAAAACCAGATAAAGACATTATCTAAAAAGAGAGAGACAGAGAGAGAACTACAGGCCAATATCTCTGATGAACAGAGATGTAAAAATCTTCAACAAAATACCAGCAAACCGAATCGAGCAATACATTTTTTAAAAAATCATTCACTACAATCAAGTGGGAGTCATTCCTGGGTTGCCAATGTGGTTCAATATTAACAAATCAGTCAGTGTGATATAGCACATCAATAAGAGATAGGATAAGAACCATATGATCATTTCAGTAGATGCAGAAAAACCATTTGACAAAGTATGACATGCATTCATGATACAAAGCAGCAAAGTAAAGTAGGTTTAGAGGAGACATATCTCAACATCACAAAGGTCATATATGAAAAACCCACAGCTAAAATCATCTTTAATGGGGATGAGAACCTACAGATGGGAGAATATATGTGCAAATGATATATCTGATAAATGGTTATAATCCAAAAAATATAAAGAATTTATACTAATCAACACCCAAAAAACAAATAATCCAATTAAAAATGGTCATAAGTAATGAACAAACAATTCTCTAAAGACATTCAGATGACCAACAGACATATGAAAAGATGCTCAACATCACTGATCATCAGGGAAATGCAAATCAAAACTGTAATGAGATAACACTGCACATTTGTCAGAATAGCTAAAATCAAAAACACAAGAAACAACAAGTGTTGGCGAGGGTGTGTAGAAAAGGAACCCTCTCACACTGCTGGTGGGAATGCAAACTGGTCCAGCAACTGTGGAAAACAGTGCGGAGGTTTCTCAAAAAGTTAAAAATAGAACCACCCAGATCCAGCAATTGCATGATTGAGTTTTCACCCAAAGAATACAAAAACACTAATTCAAATGGATACATGCACACCAATGTTTATAGCAGCAAGATTCACAATAGCCAAAATATGGAAAGAGCCCAGATGCCTGTAGATGGATGAAAGAATTAAAAAAGGTGTGGTGTGTGTGTGTGTGTGTGTGTGTGTGTGTGTGTGTGTATAGTATTCCATTGCATATATATGCAATGGAATATTACTCAGCCCTCAAAAAGAATGAAATCTTGCCATTTGCAATGACATGGATGAAGCTAGAGGGTATAATACTAAATGAATAAGTGAGTCAGAGAAAGGCAAATATCATATGACTTCACTCATCTGTGAAGTTTAAGAAATAAAACAAATGAGCAAAGGGGAAAACAAAGAGAGAGAGGCAAACCAACAGACTCTTAACCATAGAGAACAAACCAATGGTTACCAGAGAGGAGGTGGAAGGGTGGCTGAGTTAAAGAGGTGATGGGGATTAATGAGTGCAGTTGTCATGATGAGCATCGACTGCTCAAAATAAAAACTTTTAGAAGACTGACATTTGTTATTGCATGATTAAAGACATGTTTTAAACCCAGTAATTTTTTTGTAGGTAACAATTTTCACTTAAGTTCCTAATTTTGTACTGATTTTCCAAAACGATTGGATAGAGTAACATACATTTGTTAAGAAATCAGGTTTAGAGAGTGGACAGGAGGTCTTAGAAACTCAGATAAGGTCTAACCACCTATTTTGGACAAAGCTAATGAATGCTGAGGCAGAAGGTATAGCGAACTGCTCTAACTGATTCTTTTCCCTATTGCCTCAAACGCAAACATTCCACTATATATTTTATTTTTATGTCGCTCTTCTGTCTGCTTTATAATTCTTGATAATATGAAATCTACCAATAAATACTCTATTTGAAGAATAATTTTTCTATTTCCCCCTTGCGCCACACAGAGCTTATAAAAACGGAATACTGGGATAAGAAAGCTTTCCTTACAGTCCATACTATGTAATTCACAAAATCAGCCAGAAGGTGGCAGTAGTGACCAATGAGAAAATCCGGACGCTGGGCCTCATCAACTTTTCATTGTCCTTTGGATGCTTCCTGGATCTAATCTGATGCTTATGAAAGCGATTTCCTTCTTACAAAACACCAGGCCCAAAAGAAACTAACCTCATCCTGCAGATAAAGAATGTTTGTGCCTTACGAGTTGTCAAACTCTCTCAGCGACAGCCAGACCTTCAATAAATATTTTCCCAGCAGCAAAAGGCAGCTGTGCATTTTAGGAAGCCAAGAGGGACACGGGCTACGCTGAAGCCCCAGCCCTTATCAGATCAGCCCTCTGGGTGGTGGGAAGGTGCAGAAAGAGGAGGACCCAGCCAAGCAGCCAGACCCATTCCAGCTCCATGCAGGCTGAGCTGGCTCAGGGATTTTGCAGGAAATCACCAGAAGCTGAATGACTATTCTGTTGAGGTAGGAGTGCCATTCCCAAGTTCTGAATCACTCACACGGAGGGTTTTCCCACCAGCAACACCCAGGGTGTCTTTCTTGTACAAACACAGGTCTGCTAGTTTTCCTGGGAGATGTGTAATGGAAATGGCGTGGTGGCTCCCTTATAATGTACAGATCGTAGTCTGTACTTGGGAAGACACTTAAAGGCTTGAGATCCGATCCCTGTGGGCAACAGGTGCCATTCAAACTTCTTAAGCAGGGCAGGAGGGTGGCTCATTGAATTTAGAAGTGGCAGTGAGAAGAAGCCAGAAAACAGGTTTTGTGTCCCTGAGTCTCAACATCCAGCCATTCTTACTGCATTTCTGATAACACATTTTGAAGAATGTTGAATGAGGTTGTCATTTCCTTCTTTACTGCATCCTTGGAAGCCAAGCGGTGCCCATTTCTGTATAATCCTGCAGGAGACAAATGATGGCCAGAGAGCTCCTGGGCCGTGGCATCAGAGGGTTCCAGCTTCCAGATATGGAACCGCAAAACAAGCTCTTTAACTTGTTTCCTCGTGTGTTAAACGGAGATAATAATCCTGCCAGGATCGTTGAGGATGAAACGAGGGCATATATGCAAATCCTTAGGACACTGATTGAACTACATTACTAAGTTCTTGATTCTCCACTAGTGATCATGGACAGAGACTTGGCCTGGGGAATGGTCATGAAATAGAGCCAGCTTGCTTACCAGCAGATGCTAGCAAGCTCTGAGGTTCCCCATATCCAACAATCTATAAAGGTCCTTGCACACGCACACACATATGCACATGTACACACACACACACACACACACACACCAGGTCTGCCTAGAGTCCCTGCTTTCTTCAGCCACGATGTCCTGGACTTTTTCCTGCATGAAAATCCTTCCAGAAGGCCCATCCTACAGCTCAGCCCCCCTCAGATTCTGCACGTGGCCCACCCCACAGGGCTTACCTGAGCGGGCCTCGACTTTCACTGTGGCCAGAGAAAAGTCACCTGCTGATTTTGACAAGAATAACAGAAATGTTTGCTGATATGCCATCAGAAGCCTTGACACCAAGCCAAGGCTCCCGCACAGAGCTGGACTCCAGGGAGGGGAAGGTGTCCCGCTGAGCTCCAGGTGGGAACTCACACAAGTCACACAAGGAAAAGGCCTCTGTGATAAATACTGATTTCCCACCTATTAACCTCTGAGAATGAGCTTGCGGGAGCCCCGGCTACCTTTTGCAAGTGAGCTAGCTGTGCCCCCTTCCCATTGTGGTAAGGCCCTCAGGAAGAGCTCTCCTGGCCCCACTGTCCCCCTGCCCCTGGACTGTTTACCAGAGCTGCCTTGGTGCCCAGCATTCTATTCTCGCCAGTTCTATTCCGGGCGCCCTTACGTGCCTCACAGGGCAGGAACCCAATGGCTCAGCCTTCCAAGTGGAAGCTTCCAAAGCTCTAAAAGGGCTTCTTCCTGGAGGAGGGGGTTCGTCCCCAGGCCCTACTCTTCTGATATAACTTGATTGGCTAATGAAGCCTGTGCAGCGCCTGCTTCCAGCCACATGTGCTCCACACACTGGTTTCCAAGTTGGCTTAGAATGTGTTTTCCCATGAAAATAAGGAGATTCGCAGCAATGCATTTGCAGGACTCCCTAAAACCAGTCAAACCCTCTCTAGGCCTCAGGCAGAGGCCAAGGAGCCAGGGAAAGTATAGCAAGCTGGGGCTGGGGCGGGGGGTACTGGACCACTGTCAGAGTCGGGGAGCATTGGGGCAGAAGGCCAGAAATGCAGGGTGACACAGTGGGCAATGGCTCTGAAGCCCAGGAGATGACGAAGGATTTCTGAAGCCACCTTAGGAGTTTGGACATTATTTTGAAGGCAATGGGACACCATCCAAAGGTTTAAAACAGGGAGCCCACTGATCAGAAGAGCTGAAACCCTTCTCCCCCACAGGATATTTCAACCATGGGAGCAAACTCTGGCCCCAGATCTGAAGCCACAGAGGCTCATGGACCACAGGTTGGAGAGCATACGTGGAAGGAACATGCCGGACCCCCACTAGGGTAGGCAGGCGGGGGGACACTGACATCTTAGCTTCAGTGTTGGGGGACACAGAGAAGGAGGATTGTTCCTTCAAAAAGCCAGCAGGGCACCCAATCCCGAATCAGGGGCCTGGGCCTGGGCCTGGGGGTGAGTTTCATGCACGTGGATATAACCCAGGGGACGTCCGCATTCTGCTTCTTGGAAACGCAATTTCCTCCAAGCCTAGAAACTGCCGTCAGCCCAGACATGATGGCCTGGCAGAGCTGGTCCGGAAAGAATGGCGCAAAATGGAAAGACTGGGCCTGCTTTCTGTGAAGCATTTGTTATCTGAAAGTGTGACAAGAACCAAAGTCCGGTGCCCTTCACACCGGAGTGTATTGATTTCTTTTTACGCCCAGATAGGAGTTGCAGGAAACTTGAGGCTTGTGGGAAGTAATGTAAGGTTAAAATATTTTATGATAGAATAGTGTTTTCCTAAAAGCAAGATAATATAAATAAATACACCTGTGGCACCAATGATAAGGTTAAATTTTTCTATTTAAATGTACCAAGAAATAAATTCATACGGCACCACCAAGGGAACTCAAAGACACACATATCCCTAATTATAGTGAACCAGTGCAGGAGCAAGAAAGCAAGCCTTCCGAATTGAAATGTTATACAACCCAAACAATGACTTTGTGTTCTTCGAATTGCACATTTTGTATAATGAAAGCAGGTTGATGTAGCTTGTCTTCATTTTTTATGATGATTTTTTTTTTTGCTTTAGAAAAATGCCAGGATTAACAAAAACCCAACCAAAATTATATCTAGAAACATAGCCCTACAGTATTGGAACTTCCCCCTTCCAAAAGCAAAAGAGTTTCTTAGCTAGATAGCAAAAATATTGGCAGTTTTCCATGAGATTTTGAAAATAGTTTAATGGCAAGATGGCTCACATATTTTTCCACGAATACATTACAAACAGATTGATGAGTATTAAAATATAAAACATAAATACTACCGTATACCGTGGAATCTGAAACGGTTGACAGCACATACACTTAGGGAAGCACCAAGAGAGGAAAAACACTCAGATCTAACTGTACATGTCACAAGGCTTTCTTAGGAGTTTGAGTTTTTAAAGAAATTTTTAAAAGTCCTTCTAGAGCTCTTTGGACACAGAATTTTTTAAAATCTTATATCACTATTCTTCATACACAAAAAGGGAACTATAAGCTAAATACGTTGGTTTAAGTCATGCCTAAAACTTTTTCCACAGACAGCATCTACTTCTTTGGAATCACTCTTTGATGCAGAACCTTGGAAATCCCTATTTCCCCACCCGCAATTGTCCTATGAGCCATCCAGAGCTTTCTGGAGAGTTCTGAGTAGGGCTGTCTTCCTTCTAAAAGTGCTCCACGATTGTCTGGGATTTTCCTCTAAGCCTTGGACACCTGCCGTCTGAGCTTTGATGCTCGTACGCTGGGCCAAGCTCGTACGCTGCTTGGCCAACAGTGAGCATTAGGCACGGGGCTTTCAGACGGCTAACGCATGAAAAAGTGCTCATTTTAGAATCAATGAAATGGGGTGCCGATGTCCGCCTGCGGCTCATGTGTGAAATCTAACCCCCAAGGGGCTGGCATTAGGAGGTGGGTCTTCGGGAGGTGACTAGTTCTTGAGGGTGGAGCCCTCTTGAATGGGGTTAGTGCCCCTATAACAGGGACCCCGGGGAGCTCCCTCACCCCTTCCATTGGGTGACCATTCAGCGAGAAGCTGCTGGCTCAGCCTGGTCAGGAACTGGACTCTCACCAGACATCAGATCTGTCGGTGTTCAGTCCCTTGATCGTGGGCTTCTGAACCATGAGAAATAAATGTCTGTTGTTTATAAGTCACCCGGTCTGTGGTATGTTTTTCTGGAAACCCTAAGACATACTCATATTTAACGTGTACTTTTGCTGTCTCCCATCTCCACTTCCCCCTTCCCAGATACTCGTGTGTGTGTGTGTGTGTGTGTGTGTGTGTGTGTGTGCGTGCGCGTTGGGTGGGTGTGTGTGTGTGAAGATAACTTTTAGGGAAGGAGGAAAATCTGACATCCATAATAAAAAAATTAAAAAAAAAACGGGAAAATCCACAACTGAAAAAAACACAACAAACCCAGGATTTGGGCTTACTGTGGCAGTGGGCTATCCAGAATGCCTCTAGCTCGTCCACACTGTGAATGAGCTGTGCAGGGAGGGAGGCTGTGTGTGGTAGAAACAGCACAGGCTTTGGAGTCGGGCACAGCCAGGCTTGGAGGCTGGTTTTCTCATCTAACCTGGTCAGTCATTCTCATGGCTTGGGACCTCTCTAAGCTCCGGGTTGCTCTTCTGCAAAGAGGACAATTATAGTCCATGTCTCACAGGGCTGTCATAAGGAGTAATTTGTAAATTCCGTTAATAAATGCCAATTATGTTTTGGTCCCCTTCATTTATCTCTCCCTTAACATCTCAAAATCTCTCAAAATATCCCTCCCTTATATCTCAAAATAAATGAGAACCACTATTTAAAAAAAAAAAAAAGTTGAAACATATTTTTGTCTGTATTTCAACTGAGAAATACAGTGGAAATAATTTCTCCTGAAACTCATATTTGTTCACCAGCACATGAAAACAACAGTAAAATATTGGAGACAATTTTTTTTTTTTTTTGCATTCAACTACAAATGGTGATCTTTCAAAGACTATCTGTTGGCATGACTCAAGCCTGTAGAGAAATGAGTTCTGTTCTGGCCTTTGGTGTTCATGGATGGAGTCAGAGAGACTCTTCTCGGTCACTGGCAAGTCCAGTCAAGTGCATATGGTTGGTGATGACCCAGCCCAATCCCAAGGCTGGCTTGCACAGAATGCTTTCTCTCCCCACCCTTTCCTCAGGCATACCAACTTCTACATTCTCCTGGCTGCGTCCAGGCAAAAGCCCCAGCACAGGGCATGCAAACGCAAACCTCTGCCTTCCAGGAAACCCAACAAACCTTCTTCCCTGGGGTTGGTTCCTGTAAAAGGTAGGGCTCAGCTGTAATGGGGAGGAAACCCAAAATGGAATCCCAAACTCAGCAGCAACTTTCTTTTATGGCTTTGGGAGATGATTAATCGCTTTGCCTTGGTTTCCCATCTGTATAATGAAAATAATAGTCTTACCTCCTTTACAGATATGTTCTGATAACTAAGAATTTGAGAAACATGGCTGTTTTGTCTCTTCTGTTGGGGGGAACATAGAAGGAATGCTACCACTAGGGCATACTTGTGAATAAACTTCCAGCTAACCATTTAGTAAACTGTATTTCTGAAAGTCTAGTTTCTATTGCTACTCAAGGCCATAATATAGATAGTGGGTAATCCTCTCTTTCGTGCTTTCTTTTACCTGTTTTTGGTCTCTGCAACTTATTTCCTCCCTGCTTTTGGAAACAACACTCCTTTCCATTGGGCATCTGCAGTTTCCCCACCTCTGTACCACATCCCATCCCATCCCATCCCATCCCAGTGCTATTTGGGGTTCCAAGCAGAGACCGAGAACTCGAGTCTGGTTAGTTAGAAGACCCCATCTGTGTTAACCTGGATTTTCCCAAAAGCAGAGCATTATATGCAATTACATGCAAAGAGGTCCCAAGAGCAGGAATGAGGGAAGAAGGAAATGTCAGTGTAAGGATGTATTATCAAGTTAACCCCAAAGATGGATGCCTGGACAAAGATCTTGCTAGGGTTTTTGGAGAAACCTATGCAGTACATCTCAGAATCATCTACCTGAGGGATGAGAGACAAAAGCATTTATCCTATGACCTCTGCCCCCAACAACATTGACCTCTATTTCCAGGTTGAGCAGATGTGAGTATTGGGGGAGGTCCTACAGATGTCCCTCACCAGTCTTTAGAACTCTGATGGGAAGCTAGAGGCATCCAAAGTTGACATGAGACACACGTGCCACCCGAAGAATCCTGACTGTTGGAGGGTATAGATTTAGCAAGGAACCTGGCAGAGTAAGGAACGTCACAAGAGGTAGGGTTCACCCCCCCATTGGAAAGAACCATTTTGCAACTGACAGCAACTAAGGAGCCCCTCTTAAACTTGCACTTGGAGGCCAAGAGTTTAAATCTCTGATGATTGTGATAAATTTTCTATATACATATTTAGACAGTCAGGAAACCCAAAACAAAATCTTTTAGTAGATACCTTTCTCTAGATCAAACAAAAATGCATGAGTTGTTTGCTAGTGTCTCTTTACCAGCCAACTTTGACAACTTGTATTAAGTGTGATTAATAGAACACAAGCTCAATGAGATGATTGATATAAGAAGTGTGCCAGTGTCGAATAAATTTGACAAATACTGTATACACATTTCCTTGATTCTAACGCTCACTTTTACCAACTTTTCCACTTTTCTAAACTCAGAATTCATCTCATAATTAATGTACAGTGCTTCCGTATGTAGTTTTGCTATGATTAAAATTTTTCTTTTACATTTATGGCCAACAATAAGAAAGACCTTAACGTTTTGACAAAAATATTGCAGATCATGAAAATATCTCACTGATGATTGATGATGGATTATTCTCATTGATTACTGAGATTGCTTCACATGGTTTCAGCTAGCTTGGTCATTCCTAGAGTCCCACAGTACTGGGCAAAGCAAAGACTATATGTAAAGTTCTGATGTTAAGAAGAAAATTCATGTGGCCCTATTCTTCATCATTTGAAAAACATTACAGATCCTACCATTACTGAGTCGTGTAAGAGATCCAAATATCAAGGTGACACAAAGCCTTCCCTTGCATAGCTTAAAGCTGAGTAAGAAAGGTAGGAAGAGTATGACGATAATGGTTAATGCTAACATGCATTGATTGCTCTAATCATTGAGCAATGCATTGAGTGCTGGGCACTGCCCTAAGTCCCTTTCTTACTGTGCCTCCTACTAACCTCGGCACTGGAAGAAATTTCCAAGGACCTAGGATGAGCTTTGATGGTTCAAAGGAGAAGGAGGAGCAGTGAGGCCTTCAGGGACAATGAAGATGTCACCCTTTTGAGCTCAGTGTCCGCACATGTTCATGTGTCAAGATAGGCCTGGCCAGTAGCTCAGCACCCATATTTCCTTTCCATATTTAGAGGCCCCCACAGAATGCCCCCAGGAGGATGGGAGGCACAAGTCAGGGCAGTTTGGATGGGCACTCACCACAGCAGCCCCCATCAGGATGAGGAGGGAAGATGGCAACCACTGCGTTTTCATTGTTAAATGTCTGACTCTTGATTTCGACTCAGGTCATGATCTCACGGTCATGAGATCAAGCCCCATGTCAGGCTCTACACTCTGCAAGGAGTCGGCTTGAGATTCTCCCTGCCTTTTCCTCTGCCACTTCCCCCATTTGAGCTCTAAATAAATAAATAAATAAAGTCTTAGAAAAAGAAAATAATCAGTGCTAATATGATGTGTCCTTGTTCAATCACTTGCCTCCCAGCAGTCCCTCCAGACTGTGCTATTTGGTGTCCTTTCCAACTATACTACTAGGTGGTTTTTGTTTTGTTGTAGGCAAAAAAGATTTTCTAGATACATACATACATGCACACACATATGGATATGGGTGTATATGACATTCACTTTCTCAGGAGGTCATAACAAACACCACGAAATGAGTGGCCTGAAAACAGACACTGATCTCCTTAGAGTTCTGGGGGCTGGGAGTCCAAGATCAAGGCGTGGGCAAGGTTGGTATCTTCTGAGGCCTCTCTCCTTGGTTTGCAGATTCCTCCTTCTTCCTGTGTCTTCATGCAATCTTCCCTCTGGGCAGCATGCTCCTGGTGTCTCTTTGCTCATCCAAAGTTTCCTTTCTTATAAGGACACAAGTAATCTAGATTGGGGCCCACTCTAACAGCTTCCCATTAATTTAAGTATGTTTTTAGGACCCCAACTCTAAATATGGTCACATTCTGAATCTATAGGGGTCAGGAGTCCAACATATGAATTTGATGGGGGACACAATTCAGCTCAAAACAGGTTAGATAGATGGATAGATATCCAACAAATGAAATCTGTAGCTTAAGACACTGATCTATGTCCCATGAATGAAAATGTCAAGACGGATTTCAGAGATCCAAATTTTGTAATTAATCATGATCCCTCAAGGGTCTCTTTTCCTCTTATAATCATCGTCATCACCTCTAGGCCGATGTCCCATGTATATGCATCTTAAATCTACATCCCTCTGCTGAAGGTCTGACCCGCATTTGCCATGACAGACTGGATGTTTCCTCTAAGGCATTCTGCAGACACTTTCAACTCTGTGTGTCCAAAATAAAACTCATCCCCATCTGCACAAAATCTCTTCCTCCCCATGACCTTCCTCCTTCCCCAAGGTCCTGCCACCTTCCAGACCTCACTCTCTTGACTCCAGAGGGTCCATCTCTGTCTCCTTCCTATTCCTTGACTCCTGATCCAATCAGTGGCTGTGCACAGACCTCTGAATCTCCTTCCCCTCTAGCTGATCTGCACCATTCCTGCTGTCCCCCCACCCACAGTACAAGCCTATCTGCCTTTGAGTGAGGAATTCCAACAGCCACCCATGAACCTCCCACACCCAGGCTCCTTCTGCTCCAGTCCAGTCTGCACATGGCACTCTCTGGCACACAAAGCTTCAATTGCTCTTCACTATCCATTAAAAGCAAACCTTTTATCCTGCCATTCAGAGTCCTCTATAATTGGACAACTCTACTCTCCACATAGCCAAATGGCCATACCTGCCTATTCCAACAAAGTTCTGCCTTAGAAAATCCTGCCCAGGTTGCTTCATTCATAAAAAGCATCAGAAGTTACCAGCCCAGCAGGGATTGTGCAATATTTCTTGCCCTATATTTGCTTTCCTTTCTTTCCTTTCTTCCAAACCCTTCCCTTCCCAACACATACACACAAACACATGTGTCACACGCACATGCAAAACAATTACATCTTTATTTTTTTTTAATTTTATTTATTTATTTGACAGAGAGAAATCACAAGTAAGCAGAGAGGCAGGCAGAGAGAGAGGAGGAAGCAGGCTCCCTGCTGAGCAGAAAGCCCGATGTGGGGCTCGAACCCAGGACCTGGGATCATGACCTGAGCCGAAGGCAGCGGCTTAACCCACTGAGCCACCCAGGCGCCCCACAATTACATCTTTAAATACAGAAGGGCACTTATCTGAAATAATCATCAAAAATCAAGGATAATGCACATGTTGTACTGGGAGCACAAGGGGGATAAAAAAGAAATGTAAGGAAAATGTGGAAATCCCAAGGTTGAACCAATAACCATCCTGACCTCTTACAGTCTACACTAACAGAGGTATCCGTAACAAATTCTCCATCAAAGGGATGCATCTGGGCCAGCAAGAGACTTTCATGAGGCTATCCAAAGGCAAGGAAGATTCTTCTTCAAGGGCAACAGGCCTAGAGACAGAAGTGTATATGCTTTAAATGTATGAAGGTTCTCTTTCTTGACACCAAAGAGTTCAACTGAAAAAAATGTACTTGCAGACAGCAATTAGAGGGAAGAAGAAGGGAAGGGAGTATGGCCCATTCTCCCTCAGTCAAAAAGAAAAAAATTAAATAGAACACTGAGAAGATGGGGTCATCACCAGATGCTGAGTGTGTCTATGGCTGGTAAGCTATTAGCACACAGCGCAGCCTGGAGCTTTGCTGACCACGGAAATATGTACAGGCTCCTTGTAGCTGAGCCTCTCGTGTGAACGCCATTGAAGGCATCAGTGGTGAGCATGTGTGTGAACATATGTCTCAGTAGAACCCAACACAGTGGCTTTGAGGAGAATCCATTTCCATTCCACCTGGAGCTGCCCAAGGGAAGTCTGATTAGTTGGAAGAGTGAAAGAGAAAGAAGCAGACCCATTGTCACTCTTCCCTCTGCTCCTAAATACTGGAGACTTTGGAGTTGAACATGTGATACAGTACTTCCTGTCATTCAGTTGACACAGACCTGTGACCCCATGGGGGCCCTCGGAGAAGCCCACGCCTTCACCCACACCCCATAGAGAAGTTCGCCCTTTACAACACATGCCTCAAGCCCCACCCACTCTATTTCTGCACACACACCCATCCAGCTCTCTTCCCTCTTCTCTTCACCATGGTTACAGGAGCCTCCACCCTCAACTTCCCTAAACTGAAAACTGGCAAAGAACCCAAGGAAATGAATGTCCTCCTAATGAGCCAGAGTTTTGCTATGCACTATTTGGATAATAGTATTCTAACAGAATACCTGGAAGTTACAGAGCATGCTCTTTAAACACAACTACCAGTTAATAAGCCCTAGAAATGTCTTAGGACTCCCATTCAAGAGTTTTCTCTTCAATGGGGACAGAGCAGTCAGGTCAGTGTCTAGGTCTTGTCTGGGAACAAAATTTCATAAGAGACCATTTGCTACATTGTATTGAGAGTGAATGCTTAAGGAGCTGAACCAGGCCCCCTGGAGGAAGAAAATGCTAGCAAGAATTGGTGACATCTGCACTGGGTATGGAAAGGGGAGGGGCATGTGTTTGGCATCCTGGATGGGGTGCATCTCAGGCATTCTTTTATTCCATCCTCACAGTTTCCTGTACAATAGATGTCAGTCTCATTGCATAAACAAGGCATCTGGGTGGTTTGCACTCAGGGGGAGGGAGGATGCCTTGTTTTGGGGGAGGCATGGATTCCTCTAATTTCAGATGAATGACTCTGACCTTGAAACTCCCCATTGGCCCTGCCAGAACTTTCTTTTTTTTTTTTTAAGATTTTTTTTTTTTATTTGACAGATAGAGAGAGAGATCACAAGTAGGCAGAGAGCCTGCCAGAACTTTCTTAAATCTGCACCACATGTGATTTCCTTCCTTCTGTCTTCCACTGGGTCACACCTGCCTCTCATCCAGAGGTTCTCCTGCTCTCTCTTGCAGGTAATCCATGCCCTTTGGGAACTCTCTCCTCTCCCCTTCCCTCCTAGGTGATAACTACAGTCAAGTCCAGCATAACCTGGTTGGGGAATATGCTGGTCCTGATAAGGAAACAAAGAAATTACACACCAAAGTTGCTGTAAGAATTAGCCAAACTTACTAGCAAGAGCTAGGGGCCTTGACCAGAGGGATCAGAGTGTAGGACTCGACAAAAAGCAGGATTCATTGACTCAAGGGCAATTTCTCTACAGAGTCAGTATTTAACATCCTGGCAAGGATCCCAGGGAATGGACAGATTTTCTGTTGCAGAAATGCTGGGTGGAGTAAAAATACCCAAGCTGCCCTGCCAGGTGGCCAAGGGAGGGGTGAAGAAGCAGTGTGCATGTTGGAATGTAAGGTGAGGAAAAAACCCACCAGAAGAAGATGCCCCACCAAAGGCGCCGATGGTACACTTTCATCAAAGCCATTGGGGCTGCACTGGTGAGGGACGCCAGCATCACCAATATGCCCAACTCTTCTCTGCAGGCCAGGGCTGACCACAGGAGGGGTGGATGCAGTACTGGGTTTACGAAGATCCATGGTCAGAATGAGGGAAGGCCTGGAAACACTCACAACCAGGAGTCTGTGATTAACCACCAGAAGCCATGGGGCCACAACCACCCTACTGACTGGGAAGGTCAGAGAGGCAGCCAAAGAGGCATGCCTGTCGGGGAGCTGGTTTGCACAATGTGGTGTCCCAAGGGCAAAATAAACAAGCAACCAAGAAGGGTGGTGCTTAATATCTACAACAACAAAGGTACGGATAGAGGCGGGGAGGGCTGCGGGGCTGTCTCATTATTTAGCTTCTAGATCTGAGCCAACTTTCAGATTTGGAATTCATTCACCAAAGAGGCAGAACCCTGCAATGCCATAGCAAGCTGTACTGTGAAGATAGTTCTATTTCCTGGGGCTGCCGTAACAAAGCGTAATGAGGAGGTGGCTTACATCAACAGAAATTTAGTCTCTCACAGTTCTGGATTCCAGAAGTCCGAAAGCAAGGTGTTGGCAGGGCTGGGCTCCCTCCAAAACCTGGAGGTCAATCCTTCTTTGCCTCCTCTTCCTGTCTGGTGATTGTTGCAATCTCTAGTATTTCTTGGCTTGTACATGTGTCACTCCAATGCTTGCTTTATATAGCTGTCTTCTCCCTGTGTCTTCATATCGCCTCACTTCTGTGCCTGTATCTATGTTCAAATTTCCCCATTTTTCAAAGACTTCAGTCACATTGGATTAAGATCCACCCTAATGAACTAAACTCATCTTAATGTGGATAAATCTGCAAAGATCCTATGTTATGTAAGCCCACATTCACAGATAATGGGGGATAGGACTTCAACATATGTTCTTTGGGGGGAACACAATTCATCTCTTAACAATATTTCTCCCCAAGAGGTCACGTACTAGGTGACTAATCACTGGGGAAAGGGGAAGACCCAAACCATTCAAGGATTACTGGGCACAGGGTCTGAGTTGACATTGATACCTGGAGACCTGAAGTATCATCATGCCTCCCCTCCTTAGAATAGGGACCTATAAGTCCTATAAGTAAGTGGAATCCTCATTAATGCCCAGCTCACAGTGGCCCTGCTGGCTCCACTGACATGTCTGTGGTCATTTCCTTGTTTCCTAAGTGCACAATTCTAATTGGCTTACTTGGGAGTTGAATTAGCTTCAACACTGGCCCTTGGGACAAAACCTTTCACTATACAGCACCACATCTGAAAATACCTCCACTGGCCAAAGTAGTAAGTCAAAAACAATATGGCATTCTGAAAAAGATGGTGGAAATTTGTACCACTATTAAAGTTCTCAAGGATACAAAGTCATGGTACCAATCATACCTCCATTTAATTTAGTCTGGCCCCTGCGGAAACTGACTAGATATTAGGAAATGACTATAATCTACAAAAATTAGACAAATAGTAACCCTGATCACAGGTGCTGTGCTGGACATGGTCTATGGCATGCGGTCACTGACCTGGAAGTTGCATTCTTTTCATCTCCAATCAAGAAAGAGGATCAGAAACAGTTCATACTAACGTAGGATGGAAAAAATATTCCATTAGAACTTTGCCTCAGGGCTAGATGAATTCTCCTGCCTTCTGTCATAAAACGGTCTGCAGATAATGTGGATGATCTGAACATCCTACAGAACATAATGACATCGTGGTGACTGAACAGAAGAAATAGTAAGTGGATAGTTGACTGGATAAAATGCATGCACTAGAGAGGATAGGAAGTAAAGAAGGTCCCTATGGAGTTTCAAGGACCTGCCATCTGGGCAGGAGCTAGTGATCCTGACCCGTAGGAAGAGGAAGGGCTCCTTTTACACAGTGTGGCAGGAGAACTTGTGTGGAGTCCAAGGATCCCCTTGGGTGGCTCTGGGCAACCCCTTCCCCATAGTAACTGTGAATAGGCACTCCCAACAACCCCACATTGTAAAGGGGATCAGGTCCCTTCAGGAATGAGGTCTGGGTCACACCACCAGGTAAATCACCATGATCCGCCAAGATGAGAGATAAAGGGAGGAGGCAATCAGATGGAGAGTAGAGGAAAGGGAGAATGACTAGAAACCATGGTCCTGATGCGCTCCTCCTTAGAGAAGAGGCCACAGGATATACTGAGGAGCTGCTCCCAGAATGTTTGTGGATTTAATACTTCGCACAGTATGGCGGCCATGGGCCAGCCCCACACTCTGAAATCTACTGCTCCCCGTCAGGGACAGCACCGCAGGGACAGCAGTCAGGGCTCCTCTCTCAAGCAACTTGAGCTCGAGGACCTGTCATCCTCCTGCCAAAACTTCCTTAAAACTGTTTCCTCCCAGCCCCCTCCAGCCACCCCTCTCTTCTTGGAAGGGTTAGACCTGCTTCCCAAAAACTCCCCAGCCTCCTGGGGCTTCCTACTGATCTTAACTTCCTGTAGCTGCTGCAGCAAATCGCCATAAGCTTATGGGCTCAAAACAACACAAATTCATTATCTTACAGTCCTGGAGGTCAGAAGTCTGAAATGGCCCCTCGGGGCTGCATTCATTCTGTATGCTCTAGGACAGAATCTATACTCTCTGTGTTCTGTAGCTTTGAGAGGCCACCCATAGTCCTTGTCTCCTGGCCCCTTCCTCATGTCACTCAGACCCCTGCTTTGTCATCATGACTCCTTCTCTGACTCTGCCCTCCTGTCTTCCTCTTATAACATGGGATCTGTGATCACAGTGGACCCAACCCACCAATCCAGGATAATCTTCCCATCTCTCAATTCTTTTTTTTTTAAGATTTTATTTATTTATTTGACAGACAGAGATCACAAGTAGGCAGAGAGGCAGACAGAGAGAGAGAGCAGGAAGCAGGCTCCACGCCAAGCAGAAAGCCCCAGGGTGATGATGCCACTCAGGTGGGGTTCTGGCCTGACTGACACCTGGGTGCATGCCAGTCTCCATCTCCCCTTTAGAAATGTTCTCCAATCCCAGCCTGTGCACAGGTTCAAGCAAACGCTCTGAAGACCTCTTAGATGAGTGCCTTTGAGGTTGTTCTGGGGGCCTTAACTCATCCACAGTTCCAGCAGGGGAATGGCCAGAGTAGGCTCCAGCTGGCCTCCATGTTATTTCTTCTGGATTGCATGAGATTGAGCCATCAGGGTAATGCTCAGATGCTGACTTTGGATGAGGCTTACTCATTTCAGATATGAGAGAAGTTCAGTGCTCTCAGCAAACAACCATGTATCACAAACCCTTGGCTTGAGCAACCTTGGTGGCTCACACAATAGCTTCCCCTTCCCCATGTCAAGCAGTCTCCTGGGGGCTCTAGAAAGGCCTCTGAGGACTTTCTAGCTGACATTCTGCCTTACCAGTGGGTCGTTCCAATCCAGGCCTTTCTTGATTCGAATCAATGTGATGATATCATACTCTCCAGGGGCTCAGACTGGAGGGCTGGACATTCCTCGCTGAACAGGACACTCTGGTTGTGGCACCCAGGGCCCCTGGTCTGTCCTTCCCATTGTTAGAAGTATGTGGAAGGCAGGGATGGAGTCAACATAGAAAGACAACACATTCCAAGAATGTAGGATTATAATATAAAGAGTTCAGAGAAGACATGGTTGGAAGATATGTTCTCCTACCTGTATACTCTAAAATTCACCTTTTTTCCAGTAATAAATATATTTCTTCACCATACAGAGTTATAAAGACTGTTTTTCTTCTGATGAGAATTTCTAAGATCCATTCTCCTAGCTACTTTCAAATATGCAATACTGTATTTTTAGCTATAGTCACCAGGCTGTACATAATATCCCCATGATTTATTCGTTTTCAACTGAAGATTTGTACCTATACTATAAAATCCAGGATGATACATTTCATGACCAGAGGATGAATTATCATCCACATTTTTCTGCCTGCTGTAGAATTACCAACAAAGCACAGTAACAACTTTTAGAGAGTCAACGTAGCCACTAGAAGGGGTATCCTAGTGAGTGATGATGAAACCACCATGAACATATGGTGTTAGGGAACTTCAGAGCAACAAGATCTATATTGCTTCAATCCAAACACATCCACTAGAGCCATGACATTATGAATAATAATGACGATGCATGGGAGATATACAATTAGCCAAGATTTAAAACACACACCCACATGCGTACAAAGGGATGGTTTTGGGACCTGAACAGAAAGAAATGCCACCTGGACACTAAACGGGATCTTCCATGCTTGTTCTACTTTCAGAATCTGGGTGCAACAATTATAGCCTATGAAAGAATGCTCCCCAGCTACACAACATAGATCACAGAGGAAATACCACCTAGAAACAGAGTTCTTTCAGTAGAAGATACAAAGGGGGAAAGATGAAGACACTGGGTTCTTCTGGGTTTTTCCCTTTAGCTTCTGGTCAGAATCAGTTGGGCATCTTCACGACCATGGGATTTCCAGCCTGTGTCTTGTCCTTGGTCATATAAACCCCCAGATTCTCATCATCAGGTAAAACCTGAGGAATAGTGAGCTACAGGGCTGTATGAAACACACAAGACTGCTCAAAAATGGGCACCGAGAGCCCATTTTTACTTTAAGAATTGCCTAGCATCCCACTTGTATGAGGTTACCTAGAATAGTCAAAATCATGGAGAAAGTAGAGGGTGGTTGCCAGAAGCTGGGGATAAAGGATTGGGGAGTTAGCCTTTAACAGAATTTCAGTTGTACAAAATGGTAAGACTTATGGAGATGGGTAATGGGGATGGTTGCCATTACAAATGTATTTAATACCCTTGAACTGGACACTTAAACGTAATTTAGATGGTAAATTTTTATGTTTATTTCATTTCAGTGAAAACATTTGGGAGGACCAAAAAAAAAAAAAAAAGGGGGGGGGGGATGAAGCATGGGCTCATACATGCTATAGCACGGATGAACCTTGAAAACATTCCACTAAGGGGAAGAAGCCAGTCGCAAAGGTCACACATTGTATGATTTCACGTACATAAAACATCCGGAATGGATAAATCTGTAGTTGCCATGGCTTCGGGGAGGTGGAGTTGAGGAAAAAACAGATTAATGGGCTTCCTTCTGGAGCGATGAAAATGTTTCAGAACTAGATAGAGTAGTGTGTGCACAACACCATGAACGTGTTAAATACTACAGAATGGTTCACTCTAAAATGGTTAAGTTTATGTTATGTGAATTTCGCCTGTAAATAATTTTTTTTGAAGTCCAAAAAAAAAAAAATTGCCTATCAGGCTGGCAGGTGCAGGTGGGAGTAAAAATAATCAGTCCCACACACCTGGAGCCCATCTGGAGGTGCCATGTGGCCCAGATTCCCCCCAGCTCCTGAAGGTCTTCTCTCTGGACCCCAGTCTGTGCAAAGAAACCCACCTGTGGGCCTCAGCAACTTTCCATCTGCCAGATCAATGCACAGTAGCCCTACAGCCAGCGCTACACAGAGGCCCTATGCATCTGCCCGGAAACGCCCAAGATGTGGACTTGGATCAGAGCAGCTGTATCAGGGAGAGCAAAATCCGTGTGGCCGTTCAGTCTAAGGGTGAGCCAGGGCTCCTCCATTTTCTCACCATAATCTCACCTTACAAGATACAGCCGCACCACCCCCACTCTGGCTTTAAGCACACAGTGCAGGGCACTTGGTGAGGCCAGAAAGGGGGAGAAGGGGAAGAATGACCAGCCGGGGCATTTCACATGGGCCGTGAGGCAACAGCCATGGAGGGAAACTGGGAGATGAGCTTGAGAATAAGTGAAGTTACTGTGAGATAGTTTGTGTCTTAAGGGGAAGACAAGAAGTCCCACTCAAAAAAAAACAAAACAAAACCAAAAAAATTCTCTTTGGCGAGGGCCATACTAAATGTACAGGAAGGGGGATGATGATGGGCCATGTGCCAGAGGACATGGACAAGGAGGTGCCCAGACCCAGAGAGAGAAGTAGCCACAGGATGGCGTCTCTTCCCTAAGAGACCAGAGAGAAAGGGAAAGGATAGGAAATGTGGAGACTGTTGGAAGGTGGAGGGAGGGCGACTCAGGAAGCACAGAGCAGATGGCCTTAATCTTCTAAGTGGGAAAGGAGGCAACATCGGATTTGGCTGGGGTGGTGATGGGAGCCAGGGCTGAGCAAGGAGGCTGGATAATTCCCCTGTGGCCACAGAGGGGCCAAGAATAGGGCATCCTGGGTGAATAACAGCAGTGGTTCTCAAGCTTGCCTTGGGAGAAGAATCTCAGGAAGGGAGTGTCAAAAGGCAGATTCCCCAGCTCCTCCCCTGGAGGCTGATTCAGTGGACCTGGGATGGGACCAAAAATCTACATTGTTAGGACAGCCTGCCTACACACTTAACACCAGGGAAGTTCGGAGAAACAATGGATAAAAGCTCTGTTGAACAGCGTGGAGAGCGCGTGAGAGGCTGGATAACATGGCGTTATCAATTTAGCATCCTTTTCACAGCAAAACACAGCTGCCCCCAAGTCCATGGGGATAAAACTGAGAGTGGGGTTTTGCCCGGTGAGTGAGTCTATCCAGGAGGATGGGGTTCATCCAGAAGGTTCAGGTTTATCCAGAGGGATGGGGTTTATCCAGAGGGGTGGGGTTTATCCAGGTAGGTGTGGTGGGAGGTCCAGGGCGTGGGGATTTATTGAACACAATTGAAATGCTTGACCTTCAACCCATACTTGGCAGAGACCAGAATGATGGCCAGAGGGAACTGGTATACCCTGAGAAAAGAGGAGGGAACGGGCTCAAGTTCAGGCGGTCAGAGAGGGTGAGGAGATGGGAGTGGTTTGAGGGGGAGATGGGAATTTCAGAAGTGGACAAGGGGTCTTTGGGTCTAGGCAGAGCTGCTCACCTGGGAGAGGCATATTCCCAGCTCACCCATTAGACTGAGTACAACTTCCTGATACAGCAGTTTCACACGTTTATTTGGGGGAGGAAATGATTTTTATACTACAATGAACACATTCCATTAATGTGCATGGAATAGTAAGATTAAAAAAAGAAATACTTCAAAGACTTTTCTCGGGCTGCCTCGGGCTGCACGCCCAGGGTTGGTGCCCCTCTGGGTTCAGGGGACGAGGAAGACGTTTGAGAAAGACGGCTGAGGAATCTGTATACTTAAAAGCTCCAGGACCATCCCTGAAAGGAGGATCTCCCAGTAGGGACAGGCAGTCAAACTTTCTGGAACTTCAAGAAACTGCTAATCGTTGACAATTTTTGCTTATATGAATGACTACTTCATGGGATTCAACCTAATTCAGAGATTCACGTGGTAGGTGTTTCTCCCTCACCACCGTGTGGCCTCAAGGGGGCACTGCTCCTCCTTCTAAAGTCTGCCCCAAGGGATAAAGGCCTCTTCCCTTGGCTTCCTGAAACACCAAGTCAGGGTTGGAACAGAGAAGCCCATTTTAGAAGGAAGCAACCACAGAGAGCCAACAAATCTGAACAGTGCAGCTCCCTGTCCCCTAAAATGTGGCCCCCAGACCAGTAGCATCAATGTCACCTGGGAGCACAGATGATTCCCTGGTCCCACCCAGACCTACTGAATCAGAATCAGCATTTAACAAGATGCCTCAGGTGATTTAAATACACACTGGCTATTTGAGGGGCAGTGGTCTAGTTGGCAAGGTTCTACTTATTGGACACCTGTCTTCCTCGCCTTGGCAACCTGGATCTGTCTGCTCAACACCCACCGCCAGAAACCTTCTCCTAGAGCCCTTCACTCCCAGCCATTCCCCTGTTTGTGGATCCACACTTCTTCTTTCAGGGAGTGTATTAACTACAATGGCTGTGTAACGAATGACCCTCAGTGTTAGTTTAAAGCCATTAGCATTTATTATCTTATGGTTTCTGTGCACTAGGTATCCAGACATGGCTTAGCCCCGTAACTATGACATATAAGGTCTCTCTCACACTGCTGTAAAGTGTCAGCAGTCATCACAAGGCTCCACTGGGGGGTATTTTTACTTTCAAGCTCATTCCTATCAGAGCATCAGCAGGTCTCCAGTCCCCACTGGCTGTTGACCAGAGCCATTAACTTCCTGCCACATGGTTCTCTCCATAGGGTTAATCACAACATATCAGCTTGCTCCCCTCAGAGCAAGAGCTTGGTAAGGGGAAAAGCAGGGGGCAGAGAGAGACAGACAGACAGACAGACAGGGCAAGCAAGGCTATTCACCATCTTTCGTAACCAAATCTTGGAAGTGACATTTCATTGCTTTTGCCACTTTATACTGCTGGCTGGAAGGCAAGTCCCTAGTCTGCCCCAGGCTTCAGGGGAAGGGATTACACAAGAGTGTGAATACAAGGAAGTGGGGACCATTGGGGATAATCTTAGAGGTTGCCAACCTCACATCTAGAGGGCATGCCTCACAGGGCAACCATATCAGAACACACACAAAAAAAAACCTCCAAGGTCAAATGGTAAAGATGACTGACATCTGACAGCAGGAGGTCTGTTCCCTTTTAGTAGTAGTTTTCAAAGTGATTCCATATCAGCCTCACTTATGAAACATTACAAAATACCAATGAAGATCAATGGAGTCAGAATCTCCAGGATCGATTTTTTTTTTTTTTTTAACTTCTCAGCTGGTTCCAATGCAGAGATGGTTTGAAATTTCTGTCTCAGATGAACAATTTCAAATGCCACAATGCCAGGGCTGGGGTCAAGGTCACTGGGACGAAAGAAGGCGTGGGGCCCCATAGTTTAGAACTCTGATGGCTGACCTGCTGGGGAATGGGTTGACAGGAAAAGTGAGCCTGGGGATCTAGGCCTTAAGGAGTGCTGGGGCTATCTTAGAGGTAAAGAGATAAGACTGACAGAGATAAATGAGTTTCTACAGCCACTACCTTAACAAAACTTCCATCAAATCATGAGGCTACCATGACACTTGCAAGAAGAGCCTCATAATCTTTTATTCTACAGTCTACAGATACACAGAAATTCAGAACTGGAGATGTCCTGTAGGTTCCCCTCCCACCTTCACTCGTGTGCGAGGAAGCAAGAGGCACAGAGAGGTCAGATGAAGGCTCATAGCATTGTCAGGATTTGAACTCACATCTTTGAACCTGAGCCTAGTGCTTAAATCACCGGCTTCCCAGAAACAGTCCATCTCTCTGGTTGGGGTGGGTTTTATTCCTCTTCCTTTACACTGGTGTGAGAATGAGAGTCAACTCAGGAATTGCCCAATGGGAAAGAACGTGCATTCTTTTATGGGACTCCACGTCGTTGGACAGCATCTTTCACAAAAAGGTTTCAACAAGGGTGAGCCCACAGTAGGTCAACGGCATATCACCAGCACATAATCTACTCCATTTGATGAGAACAAGGCACTGGGGTGATTAGAGTCTCTGAATCTCCCAGATCTCAGCTTGAGCTACACCTGCTCATTAGAGGGAAGGAGTTTGCATCTGAGCTACAATCGGAGTCTCATACGGACCTTAAGCACTACCCTACACGGGGGCTTTAAACACAACAAGAAAATGGCTCCGTTCTTCAGGCAAGTCCAACCTTAACCTCGCCTCCCTAGCCTCTCCTGCCTGATTCATATCTCATCTTTATCCACTGTTCTCATTCTCAAGGACCGGGTCTCTCCCGTCCTGTTGCTATGGCCACAAGCCTCGCCCAGAGCATACCAGCACTGTGGTTTCCACAGATGTTGGCCGACATCCAGGCAGATGCAGATCCGTTGGGGAAGAAAACGTTCTTCTCTGAGAGCTGGTCCAAGGCTGTTCCTTGGTCTCTCTCTCCACTGTGGGCTGAGTCTTTCAGAGCTGTCCATTGGCTGTCATGTGTGACCGAGAAGCAATTGTTCATTTCTCTGCCCACACCAGCTTCTTGGGAGCCTCTAACCCAAATTTTAAAGAGCTAAATAAGGCTGTTCCCAGAGCTCAGGACCCTGGCTGTTTACCAAATATTAAAAACTTTACCAGTTGCCTCCAGTTCCAAATCTCTAAGCTCTTAAGAGAGTCGTGAGGAATGTTGCCCCAAGAGGTCCAGCCCTGGCCCATTCCTGATGTTCTTGAGTGTCCCAAGACCTGAACCATCCATCCCAGAAAAAAGTAATCCATGGTAGGGGAGACGAAGAAGCATGCAGAGACTAAAGATGTAATTGCTTTAAAAACAAAGGAAAACCTTTCCATGTGTGACATGTCCTAAATGCACAGCTGTTCCCTGGGTGATAGTGTTGGCCTAATGCTTGTGTTCACTGTAATTACAAACGAGGAGAATATCTGAAGGGTTCGTCAGTGAATTCCAACACTACCAAGTAACATCCGTCCCTTAGGGGTGGACAACCTGTTTTATCCTGCTCGGGATTCTAGCTGGAATCCCCCAGTGGGGAAAATTCATACAGGGCACTCTAGAGGTCAGAAAACAGCACAAAAATGTAGAATGTTGTTTTCCTTCTCCACTACTCACAAAGCAAGGAAGATAGGCTGGCCCCCAGCCCAGGATTTGTGCCCCATTGTCAGCGAGCCCTGCCTGGGGGTGGGTGGGGTTGCAGGGTCGTGCTAACAGTGTTCACCAGTGAGAAGGGATGGCGTGGGGGTGGGCAGAGGCCACTTCTGCTGGTCAAACCCTAGCAGTCACAGCCACCTTCCGATGTCCTGGGCCACTGAGCCACCACTACCATTCCCACCCCCACCCTAAATCTCATTTTTGGCATTAGTGGACCCAGAAGTATTTTGCTGAGAGTTGCCATGTCTCTGCTATGGAGTTGCTAAAAAAGAAAGGAATATTCTGGTGGGGCTGCCTCGGGGAGCAAGGTGCTTCATTCTTCTTTATAAGGAGTATAGAAAACGATCTCTTCACACGGGAGAGAATATGATCATAAGTTAATCACGAGTTAAACATGAATGAGAAAGGTGTCAAAAGATGCTGTGGTTTTCATTTCTTCAAAACTTTTGTGCTCACTTGGAATACTTTATTCCGCTTATTATTTAAGTTCAAACTTTTTCATAAAGATTTATAATTTTTAAATTGAGGGACAATGCATTTACCTACCTAGCTTGCAAAGCAAACCTCAAGCACAAGCTTTAAAAGTCAAGCCACATGGCCATGTCCAAGTTCCCACCAAGTCATCACCGCCAACAACTTTTTACAGCATCCTGTAAGAGCAGGGGAATAAGATCCCGGTTACCAGGCTGGAACGGCCAGCGTTCGAAGGGATGACAGCCATCACATTTCCCAGTACTGACAGCACAACCTCTATGCTTCCTTCCCATTCTTTTTCCAACAGCCCCTCCCCTCCCAGCATCCAGTCAATGTATTCAAAATGACTCCTGGTCTCTCCAAAAAATATTCAGAGTTGCAGAGGCCAGACAGAGTAGAGCAGGAAGAAACCTCAAAAAGAACCAAACAAAAAAGGCCTGAAATATCTTCAGAAGTTGCTGGCACTCTATTGAGACACACTGTCTTTTGAAAGACAGGGACAGTTGGGAACATCTTACACCACCAAAGGTCCCCCGCCCCCCTGCCTTGAAGGCAAACACTTTCTCGCTCCGAAGTTCATGACTGTTATGGCCCCGTCGCTCACAAGCACCACACTCCGCCTCGTCCATGCCCAGATCCCGAGGGACAGCTGCTCCGGGACCCACCCTGGAGCTGAGCAGCGAAATGAGCAATGTTTTCCACTGCGGGCAGGAGACAGGCTAAGCTGCATGGTGAATCATGAGAGCCTGAACGGAGACGGATTAGGACTAGAAGGGAACTCCACTTAATAAAGGCTGTGTCCCCCACGCCCCGTCAAGAGCAGGCCTGGGAAGGAGACCTACCCCTTTCCATACAGGTAAAGGGAAACTCAAGTTGTTCTTTCTCTCTCTCTCTCTCTTTTCTTTTTGCTGAGTTTCAAGTATCTGGAAGGCTCCCATGCAGCTGGCAGCTGCTGACTTCCTGAGCTTGTAAAAACACACACTCACACCAAGTGTAAGGACGCGCTAAGGCCCAGCACAGCAGATGCGGAGTTCAACAGATGTCAGCTCAGACGTAAAGCTGCCACTTCCTCGTCGTGCTACCCGTCCGTCACGTCCCCTCTCCGCAGCCCCAGCTGCCTTGCTGGGCAGCTTCAAGGAAAGAGTCTATCCATGGGGCAGGCAGGGGTGGGATCTGGGCCAAGTGGTGGGCACAGAAGAGAGGCCCCATCCTGCTGCTCCGAGAGAACGAATGTATGTCTTCTCAGTGTCTGGTAAACAGTCGTCACTTGTTAAGGGTTGATTTTGTCCCTCCCCTTTTCCAGAGGACCGGCTGCCATGGCGCTGGTTCCAATAGCTTGGTCTTCCTACTGAGCTGAAAATACAGCTCGTTGGAGTGGCCAAGGCCATCTCCACCCGGTGCTGCAGCCCTGCTTTGGTCACTAACTAGTTGTGCAGCTTTGCATGGGACTATTAGAGTCTCCTTTTCCTTCCTTCTGAACCTCCACATTCTCCACATTGAAAAGGAGAGCGTTAAGTAGATCCAGAGTTGAAAGCCATTTTGTAGCATCAAACCCCTTTCTTCATAAGAAACTTTACACAGAAACCTAACTGAATAAAATAACTCAGGCGAGGGGACAAAGCCTAAACCTGAGTCTGCTCAGCTCCCCAGCTTACCTGCTGTCAAAGGTTGAAGGGAAGGCACCCCACCCCCACCCCACCAAGGAACCCCTAGGGCTCTGTGGAGCACAGTTAGAGAATCACATTTTATGTTCTAAATAAATTGCATGTATATTCTAAATATGACGTTTTGCGATCGTGCCCAGAGTAACTCAGGCACATTGCTGAGCCTGACAAAGTCAGATCAAGGCTGATCTGTAACACATATCAGAAGGAACACAGCCGAGACTCCTCCAAACCCAGCTGCTCAGACCCAAGCGCCGGGAATCGGTCACTCGGCAGGAAGTCCCTCTTAACTGGTTTCAGCTGGAGACTCCGCAGCGGGGACTTTACAGCCCTGGGGGAGAGGAGAGAGCATGGGGAAGTAACGTGAAGGTGTAATCTTATCCTGAAGAGAGCATCCTGTGAACGTAAAGCATTTAGAAGAGAGGGGAGAAATAGAGCCGGCAGTAAATTAGCAAGCTATAAGAGAGGGGTGGGGCGCAGGGGAAAAGAGCACGAGGCAGGGAATCAAAACCCCCACTCCCAGGTAGGCATCAACTACTGACCTTGAGCAAGTCACACCTGTGTCTCAATTACCTCCATGGTAGGGCTAGACCTAGACCCCGTCTAGGTCACCTCCAGGGGACTTTTCCAGCCATAAACTCCTGCGCAGAATTGCAGGCACTTAAGAGTGTTGATAACAATGTTGTCCTTGTTCACATTTTCCATCTACTTGTGCTCTATACCCCTAGTCTTCAACCGTGACACCAGTAACCCGTCTGAGGCCACCGTCAGGGCTTGGGGTCTGCATGTAAAGAAAAGGGGATGGCTTTGAATCTGTAGGACCCATCTGTACAACACCTCCGAGAGGCCTTGGCGTTACGGGTCAAGCAACCTTGGCATACGTGGGCACTTACCGCATCCAGGAAAGGTGGATAAACCCATGCAGGCTGGGAGAATTGTCTAATTATGTCCAAGGATTTGCTATGGTTCTGTTGCTTGGCTAATGTTTTCTGAGGTCACACTCTGAGGGTCTCAGATTTGTTATGTTTATACTATTACTTTTTTTCTCTTTTTTTCTTTTTTTCTTTCTTTCTTTCTTTTTAACCTCCTAAACCAAATGACCGTGAAGTTGAAAGAAAGAGGAACCAACACATAGAGGCAGGAAAACTCAGTGCCCTCACTTAACCCCGGGGTGGGACAGGACAAGGCTTCTTCAGGTCACAGGAGACTCACAAGTTGACCACTTACCCAAAGGAGACAGTAAAGGTACAGGCAGTGTCTTTAAGGAGAGCACGTGTCTTGGCGAGGTAATTGTTTGGAATGGCATTCCATCTGGAATCTGATGTCCAGCTTGCTCCCTTTCATCTCCTTCAGCTTTTCAGTTCCAAGTCTTTATCAGGACTAACAGGGGGGCCCCCAGTTTCATGTATCCAGCTTTGTCAACAGTGGGGAGCAGAGACATACAGCCCTGAAAGAAGGGGGTATGGCAGTCCCGCACTCACTCTTTATGGACGGAATGCACCCCTTATACGTTAGCATACTTTCAACTGCTCAGTTCAAACCAGCTTTAAAAACAAGGATATTTTTATCTCAGATGATAAGAAGCCCGGCAAGCTCCAAGGAGATTAAAGCTGTGGTTTGGCAATGTCATCAGGAACCCCAGTTCCTTCCAGCTCGTGGTTCTCCTGTCTTTGGGGTGTTGGTGTTGGCCTCAGGCAGCTCGTCTCATGGTTTCAAGACACTTCAGCAGTCCTGGTTTCACATCACACCACAGGGCCATCAGTCTGTGCTGCTGCCCAGGAACCTGGGCTCCGAGGGGCCCCATGCTTGCTTTATGCTTTGCTGTCGCCATTTTGAAAATCTTATTAATTTCATCTTTGAACTCAGATTCTGTGAGTGAAGCCCTGTAGGGCAGTGGAGCATGCCCAAGGGCAGAGGAGACACAGTATGCACGTCCCCACTCCCGGCTACCCCATTCACATGTGGCATCTGTGATGTCCGTGAGCAGAAAATCCCGGGGGACCCACATGCGTGGGAGTCCAGTGAGACTCAAAACCAGTGTCAGGTAAACATGATAAGCCCATGGGCACCTTGGAGGCCAGGCTTTCTGTACAAACCAGAACTTGCTTTGAACACAGAAAGAAGACAGCAGAGTTCTAAGAAAACACGAAAGGCCAAGGAACCCTAGGCAATCCTTTCTGACTCACGTGACTTCCCTGTACTGGTCAACCACTTACTCTGAAAATGATGACATAGAAAGGAAGACAGAAGTGGTTGGCTAATAAACCTGTGCAGACTATTCCAGAGAAAACCCAGTAAAACCCTAGCCTGTAACTCCAAAAACCTCAATTTCTTGCCTTGTTCCTATCCCTTGACTCCCCCGACCACAGCCCACTTTCTTTTATCAACAAGCAGCAGGGAAACTACCTGAGTTGTGTGCAATTGTTTATTGCCCTGGAGATGTCTGTCGGGAATAGAATACCCTCCTCCTAGAAGTAGTTCGATCCAGCCACTGGCTGGCTGGCTGGCTGGTGTCCTTCTTCTTCCCTAAAACAACAGCTAGAGCGACTGCCCTCCAACTCTGTCTGTCCCCCAAAGATCATTTTGTGACAAAAACAAGAGCATCTGCCCCAAAGCTGGAAGGAAGACTTATTTTTCACTGTATGCCATTTGTAACATTTAGATGTCCTACCACGTGCATGGATTGCCTACAAAAAGAATTTAAAATGTATATTTTTTAAAAACACCTGCTCTTACTTGCTTCTGAAAACAAAACAAAAGCACAAAAGCAAACCTTTCATTAAAATTAAAGAAAAATATTAGCTTCTGGAATTACTCTAATAAGAAATACCTTAAGTGAGATAGAATGCATCCTGGAAAAAAATACAGCTCTTTTCTTTTTTTCAAAGATTTATTTAGGTATTTGAGAGAGAGAGAGACAGCAAGCATGAGCAGAAGGGACAAAGAAAGAGGGACAGAAAATCTCAAGCAGACTGCCCACTGAGCTCAGAGCCTAATAGATGTTGGGCTCAGTCTCACAACCCTGAGATCATGACCTGAGCTGAAACCAAGAGTCAGGCACTTAAATGACTGTGCCAGCCAGGGCCCCACAGCTCTTTGCAACGAGTGACATTGCAATGTCCAAGACTGGTCACCACTTCTCTGAGAATTTCCTTGAAAATACTGGCAAGCAACTTCTCCACCAGCACCTGCTGTGAACACAAGCACCAGAGTTACCTCTGTCCAGCCCAGTGTCACACGACCAGTCTCCAAGCTGGGAACTCACCCCTGGCCAGCCTTCCTGCCTGCCTGACCTCCTCCTTTCTCTGCACAAGAGAGGAAGAGGGTCACCGGGGAAGCACATGCTGGGAGTGGTGGGGCAGCACGGGAATCCTTCCTTCTTCCTTCTTCCTTCTTCCATTGTATGTTGTTGTGCTTCTGCAACCCTCCCAACAACTTGCTGGAGAGTAAAGACTGGACCCACAGGGAGAGCTGAAGATGCTCTAGCCACCCCCGACAGCAGCACAGAGCAGGTGTATGCAGGAGCCAAAGCTAGAGCCCAGGGCACCATCATTGCCAAGTTCTCTTCCAACACATTTGCTAACTTCCCAGAGACACCCTTCATGTATTTTTCCAAGACCAGCTTTTGTCCAGAAACAAGAAGACCACTATTCTGTTTCTATTTCCACATTGCAGTTCCTATAACATTTAAAGACAGAACACAACTTTAAGAATCAACTTCCATCATGGAAGCAAAGTTTTTATTTCTTAGATAAGGTTGAAGGACGTCCTAGAAGGAGTGCGGTCTGCATCTGGGCTTCTCAGCCTCAACACTGCTGACAGTTTGAGAAGGATTATCCTTGGCTGTGGGGACTGCCCTGGGCTCTGCAGGACGCGGATCAAACGTCATCCCTGGCCTCTGCCCACTAGATGCCAGCAGCACCCTCTCCCCTCACCTGTGGCATCCAAATGGGTCTCCTGACATTAGCAGATGTCCTCAAAGAGGCAGAATGACCCCTTATTAAGAACCACAAATCTAGAGGAAACCTCATTATTGGTTGTCATTAGAAAACACTTATCAAGAAAAAAAAATACTCACAATTACTCTGGCTCCGTAGCCAAATATTATGAGAAAGTGAGAGAAACTGAAGCATTCTCCAGTCCAGCTTAGTGGTTTCATCTGATCTACAGAGCTACGACAACAGCCAGAGCCGAGGAGAGCATGCAAGGTGGCCCCTGGAACATCTGTTCCTTCAGCCTAATGTCCTGTGCCTGGAACGGATGGAGAGGCCATTGGCTTCCCCCTTCAGAGCCAAGCCTCTGTGCCCAGGGGTGCTTAGCTGCTGGCCCTATAGTCACAACGGGGCCCAGATTCATGTGATTTGGGACAAGTGCCCCTTTGTGTCTATGTTTGTGTGTATGTCTGTGTTTTTCTTTTTTTTCATTTTTTTAAACCAGTATAAAAACAATACATACATACTATTATAAAGACCCAATAATACAGAGTGAACATATATTTATTGGGAGGGAAAAGCTCCTTTCATCTTGCTCCTTTACCCTTGAGTGGCATTCACTTAACATTTTGTTGTGATTTTTCTAGATCCTTTCCCATGTGTTTACATAGGTAACATTATAAATAATAATAAATAAATAATAACATTGTATTACTTTTTAATTCTAGGCTTATGTTTCTGTGACTTATTTTTAAAGTATTCCATGTCAGCATGTATGATTTTTTCTTTTTTGTTTTTAAACCTATATCAGTATTTTTAAGATTTATTTATTTATTTGAGAGAGAGAGAGAGCATGAGCGAGCGCTGGGTGGGGCAGGGGCAGAGGGGAAAGGAGAGCGAATCTCAAGCAGGGTCCATGCTATGCATGGAGCCTGCCACGGGGCTCGATCTCAGGACCCTGAGATCACAGCCTGAGATGAAACCAAGAGCCGGAGGCTCACTGCACCACCCAGGTGCCCCTACATTTATATCCATTTCATTGAAATACAATCTACATAGTACAGAATGCTCATCCGTGACAAGTGTGTACACTTAGCTCCTGATCTGATTTCTGTCACTAGAGATTAGATTTGTCTTTTTTAAGAGTTTGTTATAAACAAAATCACGCTGTCTGTGCTCTTCTTTGTGTCTGGCTTCTTTCTCTTAATATAATGCTTTTGCAATTCATCCCCAGTGGCTGCATATATCGGTAGGCCATGCCTTTTTCATTGCTGAGTAGTGACCTTTGTATGGCTATGTCCCGGCTTGTTCATCCATCACCTATTCATGGGCGATTGGGTATTTGCCAATGTGGTGCTTCTCTGCATAATAGTGTTATGAACGCTAGTGGGCAAGGGTCTGTATGGACAGGTTTTCACTTCTCTTGGAGAGAACCAGTTCCTCAGAGAGCAAATGCTAGGGTTTATGGTAAGTGCATGTTTACCCTTATAAAAAATGCCCGACCGTTTCCAAAGGCGGTGGTACCAGTTGGTAGTCCCACGGGCAGCATATGGGTGAGAGTTCCGGGGGCTCCACGTCCCTCGAGTTCCTGTTAACCTCTCTGAGCTTCACTATCCTCATTCATAATACAGAGATGGCTACGGTATCCACTTCGCAGGATCCGGGGAGGGGTCAAATAATGTTGAGCTCAGCCCTGTACCTGGAAAAGAGTAAAGCTCGAGACCTACTTCTGTGGCTTACAGACGTCACCATGCTATGTGTTTTAAGCACTTGCCTGACCCTGCTGGCCCTTCAATTGTTTTTATATTTTCTCCATTTTTTTCGCCACCACACTTCTTGAAAAAGTGTTTGATAGTTTCTGACTTTTCCTGCTACCTCATCAACAGACAGCCATGCGACCGCTAGCCCCACTGATGTTCAGAAAAACCTGTCTCAATGCTCCCAGCACTCCCACGTGGATGATTCCTAAATCTGCAGTTTGGTCCCAAAAAAGCTTGCCTGAGTCCCAACCCTGATTTGTTGTCTGCTGGACATGAACCTGTTCATGGCCTGCAGCATCCTTTCTCCATCTCTGCTCAACAAAGGCTTTTCCAGACTTCCTTATGATGCTCAAATGCCACCTTCTTAGAAGCCTTCCTCCATCTCTTAATTATTGGCTTTGCAGAGCCCTGTCGGTTTCTATCACTAGTATGGCAGAACAAGTGTGTATTTAATGTATGAGAACTCATAGCCGTAGCTCAGACTGTAAAGAAAGAATGCTGGCGTTGAACCTCAAATCTGCCATTTTCTTTCATGGGACACAAGGCCAGTTATGTAACTTGGCTTCCTCCTTCTGAAAACTGGGGGGAAACAATACCTTCCTCACAGAATTGTTGTGAGGGTTAGATGAGGTAATATACCCCTCAGAAGAGTGCCTTACCCATACTAAGTGCTCAATAAAAGTTAGTTCCTCATTGCAGTAGGGAGAGCACCCCAGGTCTGCAGACCAGGGTAGTGTCTCAGCAGTGGTTTTGTCCACATGTTTATAGGGAGGAGTTGACAAGTCACAAGTGGGTCATTTCATAGTGAGGATGGTTTTGTAATCAGAAGTCAGTCAGTCAGCTGAACAAGAGAGGTCTATCTCTGTGTCCACCTGGTTTTGGAAGACAAAGAGTTCAGTAATCATTTATGAGAAAAAGATGGAATTTGGAGGGCCTGTGTCTGGCCTGGTCACCGGTAAATTATGTGGTCACCCGTGATTCTTGTGGGGTCATAAAGACAAGTGGACAGCCGGTCTTATCTAAGTCATGGGGCAGGGCTGTTCTTTGCAATAAGCTGTTTCCCAGATCACAAAAGGATAGGGTAGGAGATTTTGGAGAACAAAAGGTTAGGGGATTAACCTTCACTGTCTTCTGGAACCACCACGACTCAGGTAAAGTTCAACATTGCGGCCAGTCCCTCCTCTTACTCAACACCGTCATGAGGTTGCGCTGGAAAAACTGTCTGGAAATGAGGCAATGGAGATGCCCAGATCTGTGCCACCGTTAGTTCACATGTAAAGTTGTTGGCTCAGATTTGACCCTGTGCACAAATTCAGCTGGAGGCAGTTTTTCCTGGGGCTGCTGGATCACGTTCTACGAGTGAATCATTTGTTAAGTCAATGGCTGCAGAGTAACATTTACAGACCAATCTAAGAGACATGGTGAGTTCAGGGTCAGGCCACTGCAATAAACTGAGTATCACGATAAAGCAAGGCAAATGAAATTTTCCTCCCCAGTGCATATAAAAGTTATGTTTATACTATGTTAGGTATGGCATAGCATTATGTCTTTAAAAAAGTCATATCTTAATTTTAAAAATACCTTATTGCTAAAAAATGTTAAATGCCATCTGAGCTTTTAGAATCTTATCACTGGGGACGCCTGGGTGGCTCAGTTGGTTAAGCAGCTGCCTTCGGCTCAGGTCATGATCCCAGCATCTTGGGATCGAGTCCCACATCGGGCTCCTTGCTTGGCAGGGAGCCTGCTTCTCCCTCTGCCTCTGCCTGCCACTCTGTCTGCCTGTGCTCACTTTCGCTTCTCTCTCTATGACAAATAAATAAATAAAATCTTTAAAAAAAAAAAAAGAATCTTATCACTGACCACATATCATCATAACAAATATAATAGCAATGAAAAAGTTTGAACTATCGTGAGAATGACCAAAATAGGATGCAGAGACACAAAGTAAGCAAATGTGTTAGAAAAATGGTACCCATAGCCTTGCTCAATGAAAGGTTGTCACTAACCTTCAATCTGTAAAAAGTTGCATTATTTGAGAGTACAGTAAAACAAGGTCTACCTGTGAAACTCTGGACAGGATGCACACCCAACACATGGGGATGTCATTTACCTGTTCTGAGTCTTTGAAAGCAGTCTCCTTTGTGGTGTCATCTGTTTCTGGGAGCTTTCACGGACCCTCAGTTTAAAACCTCCCACTAGAATGGATTTCCATTCAGAACAAGGCTTTTAATTTTTTTAGTTATGAAACAGAAACCCAAGGTTGTACTCCACGTAGTTTTGCGGCAATATGGTGGTTCGGAGAGCAGTATAAGGTCTGTTTCTCCTGGTTCAAGATCAGTGTTCAGTGGTATCTTTCCAGAAAATTAGGTCTCAAATCTGAAGATCAGATAAGGGATGCCATTGAGCCTCTGGGAGAAAAGCAGATGTAGCCTGTTAGTAATAAGTATGAGAGTATTTAATAAGACCTTGGCAGTATTTAAGGACATTGGATTATGTCAGGTTAGGATCTTCTAAGGTCCAGGAGGAGCAAAGGGATCTTCACTGAGCTGGTAATTGTTTCATAAGGAAACAATCAATGTTGATTGGAGGGGGAGGAGGAAAGAATCATCAGTATTCAAGACAAGACTTTGGGCCAAAGCAGGTTGACTTCCTCAGTGAGCTTGATGAATTCAAGTTTTAGAGTTCCATCAACCCATTTCATTTTTCCAGAGGATTGAAGGTGATAAGGACAGCGCAATTTTTGTGAGAAAGGGAATATTCATTGAATGTCTCACATAACCTCAGCAATGAAATGAGTTCTTCTATCACTGGAGAAGAACAAAGGGATTCCCCCAAGTGACCAATATTCTTTGTAGAAGCTACTACGGTGGCAGTAGCTCAGTAGTTTGGAAACAAAAATAGTTTTTAAAAAAACCACTTCTAATTATCTTAAAAACATAAGACTAAGGTTAGAACATGTTCATGCTCATGAGACTTTGGGAACTGGATATGACCCATTTGTCAATGAAGATAGGGACAGAGGGGCCTGGTTCTTATCTTTGTCCCACGTTTACATTTTCACCACAATTATGTTTCTGACCCATGGGACAATTTGATGTTACGTGCTCAATGTGAAGGTTGCAAAAGCCACCTCATCAATATGGAGGAGACCTTTAAGATTACCTTTGCCATGATGTGCAATGTTATGGAGGCTGTGGTCATCTAAGGGACAAAAAAGAAACCCAGTGACCATCTGGGCCTCTCCAAAGCTCATCAGAGTGGATCAAATATCCAACGTATTTCCAATTAGTTTTTTTATGCTGCGGTGTTAGCAGTCGATGTGCCCTAAGCTTCTTAAGTAGAGTTTCCATCTCTATAGAAGGTTGAGCAATGGGAAACATGCAGGTAACCAAGGAAATTTTTCTTGGGAAGCAGCTATTATGGCATATTTGTCACATGAGGAGTTTCCTTTAATGTTGAAGGTGCGGCTACTATTATGAGACTATTTAATTGAGACTATTTAATTCCTTGGTTAAAGCCTCCACTTGGCCAGTGACTTGGGCTGCAGTTTTGGTAGGTGACCCGCTTTATTTCCATGATATGACACAATCATGGACAACTCCAAAAGCGCATTGACTATAAGCACATAGGTGAAGACCCCAAAGCATGTTCTTTCCCTTTGTTTATAAAAAGGGAAAAGGACAATGAGTCCAAAACAGGGAATCCAAACATGGGAAGGGAAGATAGAGATGATGTGAGGCTTCGAAATGCAGGTTTGGAAGGAGAGTAACTAAAGGGTTTGGGGATTATCTCCTTAGCCACAGCACATAAAGGAGATAGAATAGTGGAAAAATTAGGAGTCCAGTTTCTGGAATAGTCAACTAATTATGGAAACACTTGGAGTCATCTTTTGGTCTCAGGAAGAAGGAAATTGATAAAAATCTTAATTCATTTAGGGAATAAAATTTTCCTTTTAAAGATCTCATGCCCTAAGATAATGCACTTGAGGACTGCATCATTGCATTCTGTTTTTGGAAAGCTTATGACCTTTTCAGGCAAGAGATTGGAATAAGTGATGGGTGGTAATAAATGAGCTGTCAAAATCAGGTGAGCAGAAAAAAATGTCATCTACATACTGGATAAAGACGGAACTGCAGAGGAGAGTTCACTCTCTCAAGTCTGTATTTATGTCCCTTGCCAAATAAGTAGGAACCTCAGTAAACCCCTGAGACAAATGGACCATGTGTATTGTTTACTTTTCTGTATGAAGTCAAAAAATACTATGCATCAGGGTTGAAAAAATATACTTGAAAAAAACAGAACATAAGCTGATAAATATGAAGCAAGTAGGGTGGGTGGGGAGAGTGGCTGGGGTCCTTCAGAACTAGAAGAAACCTGAAAGCAATTATTTTGTTGATTGGCCTCAAGTCTTGGACTAGGTGGTATTCCACTTGACTTCTTCAAGGGGAAGATTGGGCTATTACAGGAACCAGATGTGGGGGCTGAGATTCACTTGTTAAGGAGGCCTTGAGTTATAGGCTCAAGACCTTAAAAGATTCTTGTTTTGGAGGGTATTATGGTAGAGGGTACTATACTAAGTGTGATACAGAAAAATCTTTTTTCTACTTGGAGAGGTTCAGGTTCATATGGTCTATGTCAGAGGAGTGAGCAGCTCAAAGAAAGGCAAGAACATAGGTGGTACTTGAGGCTTTAAATGGGATTCAGAATTTTGACAAGAGAAAGAAAAATCTGATGGTCAATGAGAGTCATGAAAGGGAAAAGTTGTGAGCAGGGAACCAAGCACCTCAATGATGAGGTTGTTGCAGGAGCCGAGAAGATGGATATTCTAGTTGGAAACATTTCCAGAAGGTTCACTGAGTAGAGAAGTTAAGCAGAAAGCCATTCTGGGTAGTGAGGGATCCTAGTAAGACTGGAAGAGGTTCAGAGAAAGGCAGTCCTATAAACAGTTATCAAGTCCCTCCACAGGATGGTTTTTGTACAAGGGAGGGGGGTGGGAAATGAGACGTGTTAACGGTAGGATGTGCTGTATGTTGTCCACAAGAAGGGAGTGGGGTCCCCATTCATGGGAATGAATGACTGACTCCTTTTGCATGTTAGTGTAGACACAGGAGGAGGGTCCCTCAGAAAGTGATCAGAGAGATGGAATTTGGATTCTTGTTCCCTTCTACATTTTAAAGGCAGACAATCCCAAGTCCAACATCCTTTTGATTGATGTTATCTGTAAGTGTCTCTATGGGGAGTTTTGGAGGAAGCAGATGGCCCTGACTTGCTTCTCCTAATTAGTTAAGTTGTAAAGGCTTCGGTTTGCTCTGTGTTGATTTGACCTTTCCTGCAGTGGTGTCTCCATGGTGCTATGTGAGTGTACATTTTCAGAGAGAGGAGTATTTTATTTTTTAACAACACGCTTTTGGATAATATCTCTAAGTTCTGGTTGTAAGCTATTTATGAAATTAGTAACAAAGAGCAGTTAGTAGTCAGGAGCAAGACTGAAGTAGTTCCTGCCAGCATTTTCTAGTCTGTATCTATAGAGGTGGGTTCATCTCTTGTCACCTGCAATCTTGTGTTGTTGGCCATCAATTTTTGAGAGAAAACAGTGGGAATGGATTCTAAAAATCCTCCCCCAGTGGTTTTGGCCTGTAAGGCTCGGGGGTGTTCTGATTTTTTTGGAAGGTCCTCATGAAGCCCATTTGGCTTTTTCAAATCATACAGTGGCAGCTTTGGGACCCACAAGCCACTGCACAAGTTGTTATAAATCAGCAATCACGGGTGCATATGCCTTGAAGGACCAGTCTGAATTAATTGTAAGCTCTCCCCTACTCTTATTGTCTGGAAATTCTTTACCAAGAGCATGAAAATCTGAGTAAGTCCTTGTTCAGGTGGGCATTTCGGTCGCAAGCTTTCCATAACAGGTAGGAAGCACCAATCGTACGGGTTATGATAGGGAACTGGGAAGCAGAGAGCTACTCATGAGAAAGACATCGAGAGAGACATTCTTAAGTACATTTGTTCCCCTCCTTGCAAAGCACAATGAGCTGACCGTGGAGAAGGAGAGATCTTAAAGCCCTGAGATTTGAGGGTGCCTCTTATATGGACCAGTTTTGGGAGAGTTTAGGGGCCCCAAAGAGACCACTGCAATTCTAAGTGGTTCTCAGTAAAATCGTGCCATTTTTTGAGATAAGAAACAGAATTGTCGCCATAGTGGTGAAGCGTATAAACAGAGGAGATTTTCAGAAAGGGCAGAGAAGGAGATTCAGAGTTTCCATAGTACCACGGTTGAACAGAAACCAGCAAAAGGACAAAAAACAAAAGAGCAACCAAACCAAGAATCAAACTTCAGTCCTTACCGTGCTACGACAGACAAATGTTCAGAGCAGAGGACCAGGAGTGGGACTCGCATGGGATCCCTGGAAAGCCAGATGAGAAAGGAACACAACAGGCTGGAGGGGCTTCAGTATCTGGATGGAGAAGCGGGGGTCCAGATGGACTCCCAGCTCCGTACAGTCACAGCACTGAACTGTCAAATACAAAAGACAAGGAAGTAAAGGCATTGATTTTATTCAGGCTGTGCAGTGGAAGAAGCACCCCAGATCCAAAGACCAGAGTGTCTCACCAGTGGCCTTGTCTAGATATTTCAGGGAAGAGTAGATAAGCCGCAGGTGGGTCGTTTCACAGTTGGGATGATTTCGTAATCAGAAGGGGTCTGTCAGCTGAATAAGATAGGTCTACCTCTGTGTCTAGCAAGCTGAGGGGAACAAACAGTTCAGCTAATCATTTATGAAATGAAGATAGGGATTTAGAGGGTCTGTGTCTGGCCTTGTCCCAGGAGTCATCGTGAGTCACATGGGGGGTCCCAAGAAAGATTGGACATTGGGTGTCTTAGTCCGCTAAGGCTGCCATAACAAACACCACAGACTGGGGAGCTAAAACAACAGAAATGTATTTCTCACAGTTCTGGAGGCTGGACGTCTGAGATCAAGGTGTTGTCAGGGTTGGTTCCTTCCGAGGCCCCTCTCCTGGCATGTAGATGACCATCTTCTCCCTGTGGACAGCTTACATAGTTGTCCTGCTGTCTGTGACCTGTGTCTGTGTCCTGACCTTTTGTTCTTATAAGGATACAAGTCATAATGGATTAGGGTCCCATTCTTATGACCTCATTTTAAATTAATCACCTCTTTAAAACCCTATCTCCAAATGCAGTCACATTCTGAGTTATGGGGGATTGGGAACTCAAGACTTCCATTTAGGAATTTTGAGGGGATGGATACATTCAGCTGATAACACTGGGTCTTATCTAAGTCATGTGCGGAAGGATGGTTCTCTGTAGTAAGTCATTTCCCAGAACAAAAAAGGATTGGGAGATTTCAGTCACAAAGTTTGGGGAGGTTAACCTTCCCTGCTCTTCAGGAGCCCGAGACTCAAGTGCTGTTCAGCACTATCAGAAAGGACCCCTTTCCTTTGCTCTGCCCCCTAACGCCTCCATTGGCTGTTGCGGAAGTGGGTATAGAAATGGAGAGGGGCGGCCAACAGAATGCAGAGAAGGAGAACAGCATCCGTCCATGGGGCTGGCCGTGGGGGCCGATGTGGTGTGAGGTAGACAAAGGAGAGGAGGAAATGAGACAGCCACACAGCAGGAGGCCTGACTCTACTAGAGAAGAGGTTTTCAGCCATCATCATGAGATATGGAACCTGGGAACCTGGGAAGGTAAGGGGACTTTTCCCCCATTAAGTCTTCACCATGTTCTATGTAATACCCAATTCCTCAGGGATTCAGGGTCCCCTCGAGCACTTTTTAGTAAATGCATTCATTACTCTGATCTGTGTTCCTTTGTGTTCACCCCCATGCTGAGAAAGGTCTTGCAGCTGAGGGACCAGGAAGGCTCCGCTCATTGTGTGTGGGTGGGGATCTCCCACCTACCTGCTCTGTGGGCAGGTAGCTCACCTCCCTTCTAGACTGTGAGGGCTTTGAATGCAAGGACATTTGCTTCATCCTTCTGTCTCTTTTGTACATAGCAGAGGCTAACATAAAAGTAACCTCCAGATTCCTTTGAAAATTCTAAAAATTGGTCACTTATGAATCAATCGAAAACTTTTTTTTTTTTTTTGGCACTTAATTATGCTTTCCATCTGTACCACCTCTTGGGGCCACAGAAGTTCTAATTCTTCCATTCCACATGTGTCCTAAGCAGGCTGAAGCTTTCTGACCATCTGAACCCTTCTGGATTTCTGATCAGTGGCAGTGTTGAAAGAGAAAGGTAAACAGGCAGCTTGCTCTCCCCTTGCACTGCAGATGGGCGAGCAAGTGGGAGGGGCGAGAGGGGGAGGGACTCAAAGGCCCAGGCCCAGCAGGAAAGGGGGCAACTGTAAGAGATCCGCAGGGTCCAGGTCCCAGCCTCAATAGCATATGCCTTCCTTTGCAAAGCAAGGGCTCTTTGATGATCTAAATGTAGTCCCTTGTTTGGAAATCTGCTGGGAAATGAGATGCGTACCAACAGGAGAGACCTGAGGGATGAGGGCAGTGGGGTAGGATGACAAAGCCATCTTCCCACACACTGGTGATGCCCTGCTTTCCGCCACTGCCCCAGGCTCTAGGGGACAATGGACATGACAGCCAAGCAGAGGCCTGGAAACCACACGGGAGAGAAAGGCCAGACCCAGACTCTGAGTGTGTTTTCCTTTCAGGAGATGCTGCAGGAGTGAGCAGGAATGACTTGCGGTAACTCTGCCAGCGCCAGGATTCAACAAACACCCTTCCAAAGTGGGGGTGGCTGGCCGCTGCGTCTGAGGCTGAGCCACTGGACAGCACAGAACAGTTTTTATAGCTCTGTTTGGCCTGATAGTTCTCCAACATAGACAAGCTTGGGGACGGATGGTATTAGGATTCATTTGTGCACCATTAAATCAAACTGCCTGTCTTTCTAAGGGTTTCTGAAATTCCAACTTTGTAAGCCATCATGGGGGGGGGGGGGACAGAAAAATAAATGCAGTTAGAACATAAAGTTTTCCTTGTGCCAATGTCCTCATATCCTCTCCCTGAAAATGACTCCCCTGGGTACTCACCCTCCACCAAAACATTGCGTTGTCTTGTAAAATAAAAATAAAGCCAACAGAGTGAGCAGATGGAGCAAAAAAAGTGAAACGCGGCATTCCCTTGACACTGGCCAGTCCACACCCACAGGAGGAAGCCTCGTGTCCCACTGAGAACCTGGGTCAGTGGTGCTCTGAAATCACTTTAATTAAAGCACCTATGGCACTCATCCCTGTCCAAACATATTTTCATTCAGATTCAGCCAAAGTGATGGGCTGGGTCATTAAAGACGACCATGAAACCAGGACCTGGATGCAAAACAACACTTTCTCCGGTACGTTTCCGTGTTTGGATCACGACGTTGATGTGGGTCCTGGCATCTGTCTGCAGCGCAAAGGCGTGCAACCTGGTCCAGCTGCCGAAGCTGCCTGCCTGGGGAGGTGGTTTGCAGACAGCTCCGCGGGATCACGGAAACATGCTTCGTCCGCCACTTCCGGCCCCAGCCCAGCTGCCCCGGAGGTGCTGAGGGCAACGGAGCGGCCGCCCTCCCTCCCCACACAGGGCTGGCGTTCCAGCTAATGAGAGCCAGGACTCAGGCAAGAGGAAGGCCAGTTCTTGTGAGTGATGTAGGGAAACCCACTGTCCTTCTACCAGATCCCTGGATTCTGGGCTTCATCTCATTTAAGAAAGACATCTGTGTATATTGTGCAAAATAAATAAAATCGTGGGATGAGAAAAAGGAAAGAGAAATAGTCCTGGTTTAATTCTCTGAAGAGGGCAGCTCTCAGGGTCTGGAAAGGGCTTAGTTTGTACTTGATCCGCAGACAGAATAGTCCCTCTCTGCGGAGGTACTGACCACGTGAGCACACTGGGCAACCGCACAGAACCAGGAGTGGGTACGGTGGCCGTGCCCTTGAAACTAGCTGCTCTGTGTGACCAGGGATTTGTCCCCACCATTGCAGTGGGTTAAGTCGACGAATCCATAGCCAGGTAACACGCTCTCTCCCTCTGTTTCCCGAAACGAGCCTCTCATTCTCAGCCCAAGTCCCAGAGCAGGGCCTGTCGTCCTAATGACCCGACACCCAGCCCATGCCATGGAGTTAGAGACCTCTCAATCTCCTACTGATGGCATGAGAAAAACAGGGACCATGGAAGGGGCGAAAAAGGCCCAGGACACGACCTTGGGTCATAGGGCTGGGAATTCCCCACGTGATTCAGCCCCTTGACATCCGTGTCTTTGGGGGTCATGCTGGGGCTCCGGGAGGGAGCCACATGTGACAGCCACATGCTTCTCTGCCAATCTCATTCTCAAACAGCTCTGAGCTCCTTTCTAACCACAAAATGGCAGGAGCCAGTCTGAGTGCTGTTTACTCATCCTCTACCAAGTTGGTGAGCAGCAAAAGGCAGAAAGGTGGGCAAAACCCAGCAAGAGTCTTGGAAGGAAACCCACACGGGAGGTACAAATGGATGCTTGGGGCTCCTCAAGCTGCAGGGGTATCCGAGTGTGCTCTGGCAGGGGCTCAAGGGCTCCTGGCTGGCAGAAACACGCAGGAAGGGCGCCTTCTCCCTGTGGAGGGTGGACAGGCTCCAGGAGGGTGCAGAGGTCCCTGAGGTAGGAAGTGAGGTCTGAGCGTCTCCAGGAGCGTGGGGCAGAGGCAAAGGGAGGTTCTCACAGGAAGCCCCTTGGCCAGGCTCAGGGCTGGGGAGGAAGGCGTCCGGGGGTTCTCCCTTCCCACGTCACTTCCCAGCGTGGAATCGGGCCATCCACAAACAAATGTGGGAATGCAGGGTGGAGCTGGGCGCACACAGAAGGCTGGGAGCCGCAGCACCGCCAAAGGAGGCCAAGGGTCAGGAGAGAAGGACCGTAAAAGGTGACACTTACTCAACAGGTTACTTAACCCTGAAGCAAACCGGGAGAAAGGTTAGTTTCTATCCGAAGCTGCTCTATGCAACTCATTCACTCCCTCCCTCACTCCTTCTCCCGTGGGTTTGCACGGACATTCCAGCAAGTTCCCTGTCTGTGCACCTGCACGCGGGTAGGACCCCAGAGGAGACAAAGGGAAGGGAAACATGCTTGGTCATTTTACTTCTAGGCTGTGGCTTCCCGTCACTGAAAAGTACTTTTGCCTGATGAGAATAAACGTTGACCCGGACATTCAGAAAACGGTCCTCTTACTGTGAAATAAGAAATTCGATCTGATTGGAAGATGTTCCCCTCTGACACCCAGGCTCCGAGGGCCTCATCCAGAGGTGGCCCAGCATCAGCTGCAGGATTCTTGCTGACCTCGGCGTTTCCTTTGTCTCTTCTAGTCTTTCAGGTTCCGACAAGTGTATGAATTTCCCTGAAATTTTCATGTAACACAAAGGAAACTCCTGTGCCGTGGAACTTGGCCGGGTGGGGGGCAGGGGAGGTGGTTCTTGCCTGGGCCTTGGGACCTGTCACTTGGATTCATCTGCTGAGCTGCGCTGGAAAAAGGGCTGGGGACAACGGCTACCACCACACAGCTGGAAGTGGTCGTGGGTGAGGTAGGGGACTGCCCCGGGGATGGACTGAGGGGACCTGGGTGTCAGACCCTGTCCTGACACCCCGTGGCTCTTGGTGCCTCATTCTCACTGCCTTGGGAGAAAAGCAGGGAGTAGGGATGTGTTCAGACTAGGGTCTCTTGGCCTTGACACTATCTGTGTCTTGGGACAGAACGTTCCTTGCTGTGGGGGCTGTCCTGTGCGTTGTAGGATGTCTGACAACATCCCCAGTAGATGCCAATAGATTCCCTGCAGATGCAACAGTCAAATGTATCTGCAGTTATCGATGGGGGGAGGATTATCTCCAGTTGAAAACCATGGGTAGAGACCAGCACTGTCTAAGCCAGAAGCCCGAAGTGATCACGGAGCACATGAAAGGTGGCTAGTTTCAACTGAGATGCGCTGTAAGTAGAAAATGTACACTGGAATTCAGACATTCCAATGAAAAACAAAAAAAGAATGTCAACTATCCCGTGAATATTTTTATAGTAATATATTTTTATATTTTGTATCGATTCCATGTTGCTGTGGTAGTATTTTTAATACACTGAGTGATAGAGGATAAAAATTATAAGCATGGGCATGCCTGGGTGGCTCAGTGGGTTAAGCCTCTGCCTTGGGCTCAGGTCATGATCCTAGGATCCTGAAATCGAGCCCTGCATCAGACTCTCTGCTCACTGGGGAGTCTGCATCCCCCCACCCTCCCCTCCCTGCTCATTGTCTCTCTTTCAAACAAATTTTTAAAAATCTTTAAAAAAAAAATTATAAGCATGAATTTTACCTTTTTTTCCTTTCTTTTTCTTTTTTTACTTTTTATAATGTGGCTACAAAAAAAATTGAAAATAATGGCTCAGTTTTTGGAGGTAGAATTTCTATTGAACACTGCTGACCAAGACCCTCTCTGATCAGTAGCCCAAATTCCGTGCGAATGATTTACTACTGCAGGAACAAAGCAATCATTTTCCAGCACTATCTGCCATTGCGATGGACCAGACGGTGGAGGCATGTCAGAGGGCGGACACAGAAGCCTGTCAGAGCATCTCCGATGCTTGGCCTGAGATGCATTTGAGTCTCTCTCTTCTCCTCGAAAAACTAAGCAAAATCTGCAGTGTCTGCATTGAGAGGCCATGCCCTGCTTCATCCCACAGAGGAAGCAGCCCCAGCTGTCAGCATCCTGCTCTGGGCTGCTGATGGATGCAGCAGAGCCTGACACCCACACAGAAACCCAGGGAAGCCTGCCTCCCCAGGGGTAACTTTCCACTTCCTCCAACCCACAGAGGAGACTGGGGTCCGTGTGCTCTCTCTGTAACCGGGCAAGCTGGGTCCTAAAGCAACTGGTAGAGAGCTTACTTGTCCAATAAGCCACCTCTCTACCTCTCTTAATTCCCGAGGGAGTTCTGTTAGCTGAACATTAGGATGTTCCCATTAAAGGTACAGGTGGCCAGTAGGAACTTTGCTCCAGAAATTAAGGCCGTAAGAAATGTTAGTTTCTTCATTTCTATTAAATGGATTCAACCTTAACTTCTTGTTACTCTCACTTCTCATTCCAGTCCTCACAGTTGTTTAAAAGGCAGAGACGGTTCCAGGGTCACAAACAAAGGAGAACATTGGAGGTGGGACCCCTCTACTTTTCTGTCCCTCAACTCATAATCCCTGACATGTCATTGCAATGGCCCACTAGGTACCTTGGAAAGTCTGCCTGCTGCCTCTAGGGAGCCAAGCAGCCATTCCCTTCCCAGGTGTGGCCACTTTCCTGAGAGCTGGACTGTGACAACACAGGACTCAAATTCTTGAGGCTCCTTCTAGAATCCCCAACCCACCAACCCTTTCCTAGCTACTGGAAAGCATTTTCTCTGTTCTGAGGCATTCTCCTCTCACCGAAAAGCAAAACAAAAACAGAACAAAGAATGGCAGCCTCCATTCCCTCCACCCCCGGCCCCACACCCTGCACACACACCCCATCTTCTGGGCACGAGCTAGCATTATCTGCTAAATGACTTTAAGCTTTCAAAACAAAGCCCAGAGGGTGGGTTTGGATTCAGGAAAACTCTGCTGTCAGTCCTGCACCACAAACCTCCCAGCAAAAGAAGGACCTCAAAGACCTGATTTTTCTGGGAATGGAGGCTTTAAGAAAAAGACAACAGACACAATACAATTAAAATCTATAAATTATGCGGTTTCCACAAGTGGAGAAAGCAAAATTCAGTGGGGTCAAGTGACTTGTTCCATATCACATTTCTGGTAAGTGTCAGAGGAGGGACTCAAACCCAGGACCCCTCACTCCACCTAAATATACCATGTCCTGCCCTCCCTCCTCCGTGCCTTATCCCCAGAGGACCAGGAAGCATGGAAGCAGACCTGCCAGCTCTTTGTAACCACAGGCTGATGACCCTATGGAGGGCAGCTGGACCTCAAGGTCCCCATCTCTATTCCCGGAAGCACTGTCCTCAAAGGACATTTTTACGATTATGCGGTTACCACACTCCCGCTGACCAAGTTAGAACACACTTCCCTTACTTCTTGAGCATAACCGGGATTCTCTGGAACACTTAAGCAAGACTTGGTTAAGAGAAGATGGAGCGCCTGGCTGGCTCAGTGGGTCAAGTACACCACTCTTGATCTCAGGGTCATGAGTTCAAGCCCCATGTTGGGGGTTGGGTTCACTTAATATAAATAAAGGCAGACTTTGGGGGTGGGGAAGATTTATTTAAAATAATAAAGGAAGATTTTTTTTTTAAAGTTGAGGTTAACACATAGCTAATTAGATCATCTGATTTTCAAAATGTTTCTCCCAGCTCTCTACAGAAATGGTTAAAAAAGGAAAGAAAGAAAGTATTCAGTGAAACCCATAGGTGTTTCAGGGAGTCTACAAATACGTGATTTCAACTGCAGTTGGTTATTTTTTGTTTGTTAGTTTTTTTAATTGGGTCATTGTGGAAGGAAGCATTCATTAGAAAAAGGCAATTTAGGGGAAGTGTGGAAATTCAGAGCTTTATTACCTTATGCAGTGGTAATCAGCCACGGTAATTGAATGACTGATCAAAGTTCTCTATCATAAAATGATAGAACCAATCTTAAAATTGGAAAAGATGTTCACCACGTGAGTAGGCCCAACTCATGGGTCACACAGGAATATTCACTTGGGTATCTGTCTCTCTAGGCCGTGAAGTCTATTAAGGCAACAACAGAAATGGAGAGTGGTGGCTTATGTCCCCACAAGGAACTAGACCCACAGACCCTATACATGGGTTCTTTTGAAACATTTTACTGAATACTCTTACAAAATGCTACACCAGTAAAAATAACTGAGGATCTACCTATAGAAAATATAGCTTAAAATTTGAGAGAAAATCCAATACAAGAAAATAAAAATCAAGTACACGGCCACTCCTGACAACACCGGGTGCCTGTTAAAAATTATATCAATAAAAACTGAGTTTCACAAACACAAGTTTGAATGAAAAAAGCCAGACAAAAGAGTGCTTATTGAACAGTCCTACATATATAAAGTTAAAAACAGGCAAAATTAGCTGTGGAAAACAGTTCAGAGGTTCCCCACCCCAAAAAATTAAAAATGGAATTATCACATGACCCAACAATTCCGCTTTGGGTGTATATCCAAACGATTAAAAGCAGAGTCTCGAAGAGGTCCTTTACACTAAATGCTTATGGAAGCAGCATTCACCATACTCAAAGATGGCAGTTACCCCAGTGTTCATCCATGGATGAGTGATAAATAAAATGTGGTTCATGTATACAATGCAATATTATTCAACCTTAAAAAGGAAGGACGCTCTGACACAGGTGACAACATGGATAGACCTGGAGGACATTATGCTGAGTGATAGAAACCAGTCACCATAGAGCAAATACTATATGGTTCCACTCGTACAAAAGTCAGAGAGTGGTCAAATTGTAGAGCAGAAGTCAAAAGACAGCTGCCTGCAGCTGATGGCCGGGAAGGGGGGCGCAGGAAACTAGGAATGGGGTGTTAGTGCAGATTTCAGCTTTGCAAGATGAAGACAGTTCTGCAGTTGGATGATAGTAATGGTTACACGGCCACGTGAAAGTGTGGAAAGTCACTGACTTCTACACTTAAACATGGTTAAGATGATAGATTTTCTGTCTTTTGCACGTTACCACAATCAACAGTATTTTTTACAAAAAGAGAGAGAGAGAGAGAGAAGTCAGGCAAACTAAACCATGGTGCAAGACACAGGCTCATGATGGAAAAAAGGACACAGGGTGGGCTCCTGGGCACCGGTCATGCTCTGTTTCTTGATCGAAGTGCTGATCATATGAGTGTTTTCAATTTGTGGATTTTCAGCAAATTAAACATTTAGGCTTTTGGAACTTTTCTTAACTTTTCTTAAGCTTGTTACCCTTAAATTAAAAGTTAAAAAATGCATTAATAAAAATAAAAACCCAACTCTACGAGGAAGGCCACAAAAACACCAAGGTAGTCTTAATTCTGTAGTAGCATAGGATGGACCATGAGCCTTTGCTCACATTTTGTTCAATCATAGCTTCTGGAGCTCCCAAGTTCATGAAGCAACTTCTATTTTTGTTTTCATTGCCACTTCTATTAATGGCCAAGACCACCTGCTGTTAAGCAGATTTTTTTTTTTTTTTTTTAACTTTTCTTTCAGGAGCCCCTACCCACAAAGGCTGCTCAGGCGAAACCCAGGCTTAGTCAGGCAGTCAGGGTAAAAAATGACTAGGGTGTGTGGGGAGCTCGTGGTGTGAGCTTTGTAGGGATTAGGCAAATCACAGGTGCACCCTTACCTGAACCAGCCAGCAGCTTACTCATTAATCAGGTGCTTACCAGGCAGGCGCTCCAAGTTCCCCTCTCAGCCTGGCAGGCTGGTGGCTTTGGATTGGTTCCCAGTTTGGGGCTCCCCTGCCAGGTCCCCTTTTCCACTCCAGCCAAAACTTCTCCCTGCAGGTATCCAGACCATAAACTCCAGGGTTCTGTCAGATTCTATTCACCACTGGATTCCCCAGGCAGAGTTGACATCTCAGGCTTCTTCTCCCTCTGTGTGCGTGCATGTGTGTGTGTGTGTGTGTGTGTGTGTATTTCCACATTTTCTCCAAGGTCTGCTCCCCCACACTATTCTCAAGTCTCAGGTTGTGATCTGAACGGGTTTCTCCATAAGAGGGCACAGACTGCCACTCTCTGCTTCCTCGCCTTTCTCCCAAAGCTTTTAATTTTACTTTTCACCCAAATCCCTTCACTTACCAAAACCTAAGTCCAGAGAAGGCATAGGGGGTGTCACAGAAGCCAATTCTACAGTTCATTTCCTTTCGGGCCTTTTAATCCAATCTCTAAAATAATAATAATAATAATAATAATGATATTGATGTTTTACAATACACTAAGCACCAAACTCTTGAAATAATGCTCATGCCTTCTTCAGTCATCAAGGAGGATGCCGAGGCTCAGAGCAGTCCTTTGCCTCTGGTCCTACAAAAGACATCAACAAAGCCAAAATGCAGGCTTGCCTGGGTTTGGCATGCGACTCTGTTATATGGGCTGTCCTGGGAGTCTCTCCTACATTCTGACAAGCTGCGGTCCTACTGTTGAGTACTTCCGCCATTTTCCCCCAGGAAATGCCAAAATGTTTGGAACTTGCCGGCTTCCTCCAACCACTGTTAGAACATTAACAGGGGATCACGGAACGTCAGGGATTTAAAGACCTCTTTGAGGTCTTCTGGTCATACCCTTTTGTGTCAAACATCATCTCGAAGCCCAGGGCCCTCTGTTGACTTCCAATTTTGCCCAAAAAAAAAAAAAAAAAAAAAAAAAACAGACAGCAGATATGTGCAGTTCAGCGGGAACCTGGCTTTGGGGAAACGCTTCTCCGGAGTTGGCCCTGGCCTCATAGAAGGTGTTCTGAAAGCAGAAAGTGAGTAACTGCTAACAAGGCAGAGAAACATCTCTCCAGCCACATCATCTTTGAGTTGGGGGAAGAAGGGTGGGGTGGGGAGCCAAATCTTGAGGTAGAACAGAATAACTTGAAAATATCTCCAATCCAGCTCTGTTCCCCGGAGGAAACCAGCAGGAAGATCGAGCTTTACTCTTTACGTGCCAGGTGCTCTGGGCTCTGAAGCAGGACCAGCTGTCTCTGTCAGGCCTGCGCTGGACGGCACGAGGGCCATTACACAGCCGCTGCCTACATCTGGGGCTGAGTCAGCACCATCAGGCGCCCAGAGAGAAATAAGGCCAAAATTTCAGGTCCGTTCTTTCAAATGAGAGGACACTTTCTTTACTTTCATGTTTCAGAATTTGCTCCAGATTTTCAGAAGGCCGGGAGTGGGGGGGACCTCCACTCTTTACAGTTAAACAGGGGAAAGATCTGTTTCCTAATGACAGACAAGCCTGGGCAACTGGAGAGCCAAGTAAAATTTTAAAAAAATTTTAAGTGCTTCTTTTCCATTTCTGCAAGGGAGGGAAAATGGTCCACCTGCTTGCATGCCCCATGAAAACCCAGCCTGTTAGCTCACAACTCCATCCTACCTTCCCCGCTTCCTGGTCTCCTCACCCCTGGACAGGACAGGGGAGAGCCACAGCTTGCCCCCACTAGCCAGCCCCAGGACTCAGTGCACCATCTCTGTGACTGCTGGCCCCAGTTTAAGAAGAGCTGGAGAAGACCAGGCCTGCCCTCTCTTTTACACTAACCCTCCACACCCCATCCCCCAGAAGCTCCACTGTAGCAAACATTCTAGACGTGTGAACACTAACTTGAGCCCTGCTTCCTGCCAAACAGCAGAACTCAGAGCACGGGCTTGGGCCTGACTGGGGCCTATTGGAAGGAAATAGCGAGTTCCTCTTTTAACTGCTTTCCATCACTCCGGGAGACAAGCTTTCCAGCTACCAAAACAAAATGTTTCCCAGGTTCTCCTCCCACACCTACGAACTCCGTTCCTTGATGAAGCCCCAGATTCCCCTTGAAACAGAACTGGACCACGTCCAACCAATTTCTAGGATTCCAAGAGGCTCGTGTACTCTCCCCCACCTTCCTTTCTGCTTACGGGTTGGCTCTCAAAGCTCACCGGGGACTCTGAGGGTCAGATCAGCAGACTCAGCCCTGTCCTCACCAGAAGGCCAGGAGAAGGAAGCCCCTTGGTGTGTACAGCTCATGGGTGCTGTGCTCGCCTCTCTCGACACAGAAAGGAGACTTCAAGGGAGCAGGTAGAAAGGTCGGGTGAACCTTTCCTCAGCTGCTAGGTGAGGGCAGTCCAAGGAACATTCCTGGACTAGAAGAACCCAGTTATTCCATCTCTGGCAGTGAAACGTTGGAGAATCTCGTTCACAGCCAGGCATACCGAAGCTACCTGACTTTGGACATTCCCCACCTCCCCTCACCTGGGCCAAGAGCAAAGATCAGTTCTCTGAGCTGTCTGTGGGGAAGGAGCCAGCTTGCTTGGAAGGAGACCTGCTGGAGACCCTCCTCGAAGGCCCCGGGGCATCTGTTCCCAACAGAGCCCGAAGACTCAGAGGCAGGAGCCGTTAGGGGGCGGCATGTGCTAACTCATAATTCACAGCAGCTCCTTTTTGCAATTACAGGGCGCCTCCCAGAGCACCAGCACTAGGGCTCCAGAGTCAGCAGAAAAACAAGTTGGAAAGACACGAGGGAAGGGGAGGGGCGGGGTGGGAGACAGAGAAACATCCCTCAGAGCCCAAAGCTGTGCCAGTGAGACACTGCTCTGGAAAGAGCCGGGCGGCGTGTCTTGGCACATGCTGGAAATATAAAACTACAGACATACAGGCTTCTGAGAGAAGCTGACTCCTGCTGCCCCACTAGACAGCATCTGACGGGCTCCTTGGCCTCCAGGCAGAGAAGCCAGCGTGAGTGCCCAGAGCTGAGAACAGAGCAGGGTGTGGGGGGACGCGGGCGAGATGCCCCTTGTCACTTCACTCTTCAGCCTTCTGGAACCAGAGGACAAAGGAGCTCCTTGATGCTGGCAGACACTGGGGGGCACGGCTGGGTTTTACAAGGAAGGATGAAATCCGATCTCTCCAATCGGGATAGATCATCTTTGCCTGTCTATGAGGTGACCCAGTTCTGTGACCAGCGCTTGGCTCTGAACCGATGTGTATCACGCTCCCAGCTCAAACACCTCGGGCCTTGCCAGAGAGGTAAGAACGTGGCATCCTTCCACAAGACAAAGGCGAGCTGGCAGCGGGGCAGACGCCTCCTGTAGGAACAGCTCTACATCTCGAAGGGCTCCCGGCAACGAGGATTGGCCTTTGTCCCTCCTCCCACAGCACACCTTTCTGATTCACCAAGGGTCCCACCCAAGGGGAGAGCTCGGGCATGCTGAAAAGAAAGAAACTGGTGCTGTGGGGCAGGCCTAGCCTGCGTCTAGGTCCCCAGAGACAGAGAGCCGCGGAGCTTGGGCAGTCTTTTTCATTTCTTCCCACGAGCTCTTCAGGACAGCACTGATTTGGGATGCCTTGGGACTTGGAGACCTTTGAAGGACCATGCCTCCAAAGGAGGGCAGATTCGAGGGTCGAGCTGAAGGTCACAGGTGACCAGATGCCCGGCACTGAGCTCTCACTATGTGCACAGGCCTCAGGGTCCTCATTCCCTTCCCCTCCCATCATTCACCCATCCTCCAACCCCCCAGACTCCCTTTCATTTCCTCTCCTTCCTGAGATCCATCCACCCTGGCCTCAGAATGCAGCAGGCATGGTCCTCACTAGTCCCTGCACTGTAGTTCCTTCCGCCTGATGCTATGCCTGACATTTCCCTACAGAGAGATTACTGTTGATTGAGCATCATTCGCAAACAGTTCTTTCTCGAATCCTGCCCACGGAAATACAGGCTCAGGACCAGAGCCGGCAGGGTAGCACGACTAACGGTGCCAGGACCTCTGAGCACCCCCAGTTCTGCATGCTTGGCCATTGGGGTCTGCCTCTGGGCCTTCCTCCTCGTTCTTCATTCCATCTAGGGGTTTCAAGTGAAAAGGACGAGAGAACCTCTACACTGGGGACATGCTAATAATAGAAGTAACACTCACAATCTAGAATAGAATGCACTTGGAACTCAATGGGGAACTTCACGTTGCTGGGAGGGCTTCCAATTTCCAGCAGTGTTGGGCTAGGTATTCAGACTCACTTTCCACTAAAAACAGTGTCAAGAGCTGGATAAAATGGGAACGAACTCCAAGTCTTCTGTTTTATTTCTTCAACACAGAGAAGTAGAACACTGGCCATTGGTGCTGGGAATGATGACTGTCAACCATTCCTCTCCGACAATATCAGCATCAGAAACAAACTTACTGGGGCTGTGAGTCAACCATTAAACCAGTCCTTGCAGTTTTCACAAAATTGCTTTTACAGGTTATCGAAAACACCAGCCAGATAAAAATTATGTTGAGTATTGGTGTGATTCATTTATTTGTTTAAGACTAAGTCTACCAATCTAGAGAAGACAGCTCTGTTCTAACCCTTCGCAGGCTCTTCTGGTCCACCTCGCTGCTGTACCGTTCCTGTACAGAGACCTCTGTAGAAACCGCCCACCTTTATTTGCAACCAATGGAGGAAACCATTCAACTCCACTCCAACCCCCAGCCCACATCTGTACCAAAATCTCAGTAGATACTCTTTTGACTTCAAATGTTACATTTTTATTCCCACTCACCAATGAGATCTTATCCTAGACCCTCTGTCTAGATTTGGGACACATTCTTCAGCTCCCTGAGCCTGTTTCCTCTAAAATGGTAGTAATCATAGCAAGTACCTCATACTGTTGGAAGAATTAAATAAGATAATGCAGATAAGTAATCAGGCACCTTATACCCAGCCAATTTTTTGTTAATTGTTACTATTGTTATTAGTGTTAGTACCAGCCAGAAAAGGTTATCTCCAGCATCAACCAAAAATCCAATGTCTGAATCTCTTCTGAAACATTCCACCCAGCACTTGAACTTTTCTAGTGAGAGGGACAGTCTTCTGCGTGAAGCAGTCCAGTCCATCTTTGGACACCCTTGACTGATCCAAAGTTCCTTCCTCATATGTTCAAAATGAAGTCCAGGACACCTGGGTGGCTCACTTGATTGAGTATCTGCCTTCGGCTTGGGTCATGGTCTCAGGGTCCTGGAATCAGCCTGTGTCAGACTCCCTTCCCAGTGGGGAGTCTGCCTCTTCCTCTCCCTCTGCCCTCTTGCCCCCAAATAAATAAATAGTCTTTCAAATAGTTGTTTTTTAATAATAAATAAAAATAAAATAAAATAAAAAACAGTCTTTTGTAAAAAAAAGAAAAGAAAAGAAAAAGTGAAGTCCAACTCTAGGGACTTAGTCCTCCTTGTTGGAGCCAAACTCTAAACTCTCTTTTTCAATATTTGAATATGGTTATCACATCTTTTTTTCATCTCCCCATCTATCCCTATCTCTTTCACCCCTTCTAGCACAGTGTGGTCTCAAGTCCCTCACCATCCCAGTTACTCTTGGCAAACATGGATGGTGGCTGTTTCCCTCTTAAGTGTGATGCCTGACCAGCACAGCTCCCCCCAGACCCTGAGTTTCTCTGATGCAACCTCTAGGGGCCATACCTAGTGGCAGCTCCTTCGTACTCTATTCTTGGCTAAAATCCTTTTAAGTCCTCTTCACTGCTCTAGCCACTTCTCCACATCCTGATCTTGGACCATTTATTTTCTCACCCAAGTGAAAAAAGGGACATAGTTTCTTCTTAGATTCAGCACATCTGCAAGCCTTCCAAGACATGTTCAGATCTTATTGAGAAGCCAACAAATTTGGTAGAGTGACCTTTATGACTTCATATGGGTGACATATGATGAAAGGGTTGGACAAGCCGCAGCTGGTGAGCCCTCTCTTCTGGGGTGGGGGGTGGTCAGCTATGATATTGTGAACCTTGCCCAGTAGTTCTCTCCTCCAGGGAGAAAATATACCCACTGTCTCCTGTCTCTGAGCCACCTTCTGCCTGCTCTAGGACTTCTAAGTGGGTGGTAAGGAGGACATCAAAAGCCTTTGGGAGAAGGGGTAGGAAAACATTCATGGGAGGAAGGAAGAAAAAGAAGAAAAAACTGAAGCACACAAGTGTAGTAGAACAAAAACAACAACAAAAAGAGTGAGCAAAGCAGGGACAATAAAGAAGGAAAAAAAACAAATTAAGACAAATAATTGGCTAAGTTAAAAAGGGAAGAAGGAGAAAATGTTGGAGGAAGTAGAGAAAGATTAACAAAGAATTTTAAGTGCAGCCACTATGGAAAACAATATGAAGCTTCCTTAAAAAATTAAAAATAGAACTAAAATGTGACCTAGCAATCCCACTTCTGGGTATATACCAAAAGGAAATAAATTAGGTTCATGAAGAGTTATCAGCATTCCCATGATTTATTCATAATAGGCAAGACTTGGAAACAACCTAAGTGTCCTTTGGCAGATGAGTGGATAAAGCAAAGGTGATGCATGCGGGTGATGTAATATGATCAGGCCTTTGAAATAAGGAGATCCAGGGGTGCCTGGGTGGCTCAGTCAGTTAAGTGTCTGCCTTTGGCTCAGGTCATGATCCCAGGGTGCTGGGATCAAGCCCCGTGTCAGGCTCCCTGCTCAGTGGGGAGCCTGCTTCTCCCTCCACTCCATTCATGCTCTCTCTCTCTCAAATAAATAAATAAAATCTTAAAAACAAAACAAGACAAAGAATGAGAACCTGCCTTTTGCGAAAATATGGATGGACATGGGGGATGGACTGTGCTACATGAAGTAAGCCAGACATTGAGAGAGACAGTCTCTATGATCTCATTTCTACATGGAATGTAAAATAGTCAAATTCACAGAAGCAGAGAGTAGAACAGTGGTTGCCAGGGGCAGAGGGAAGACAGAAATGGGATGATGTTGGTCAAAGGGTTTCAGTTATGCAAGATGATGAATATGTTCCAGAGATAAGTTCTAGAGATCCAATGCACAGCATGGTGACTAGAGTTAACAGTATTTAAAAGTGGCGAAGAGGAGAGGTCTTGAATGAAATCTTTGCACTCCACACTCGCTCACACACACACACACACAATGGTAACTATATAGAGGTGATAAATACATTCATTAGCTTGACTGCGGTGGTCTTTTCACAATATATACATATATCAAAACATCAACTTGTATACCTTACATATACACACTTTTTGTACATCAGCAATATCCCCTGAAGCTGTTTAGAAAAAGAATTTTAAAAATTACAAGCAGAAACACAGTGTAACAAGACCAGCAAGACAGAGACGAGGAAGGGCCACAGAAAAGGCAGACCATGATGCTTGTCATAGGGCCAGTGCTGCCAGATCGAAACGTCCTCCAGGCTGGCCCTCCTGCCCAGCAATGGGAATTGAGCACAGGCTTTCCATTCCTGCTCCCAGCATGGCTGACGGTGACCACCTTCAGACAAAGACTAAAGCTTCCCAGCCAGGACGCATTTTGATCTAAACACTGGTTGCAAAGCTGCACGTTTGCACTTCTCAGAGGTCTCTGGGTGTAAGAAAGAGACACACCAGTCTTCGCTGAAAGCAACCTCCTGGGAAGGAGGGCCTGGAGTGAAAATCAGCCTTGAAAACAAACATGGATCCTACTACGTTGTATAACTCGGCCCAAGCCCTGCACCTCGTCTTGTCTGAAGCTCTCCAAACATTTGTGGAATGCAGCTTTTTGCTAGTTGCTTACTGAATAGACAGGTTCATTTGGAAGCAGAGCTCTGCGTGATCTGTGAACCAGTCCCAACCATCGGGGCAGGGGGGCATCTTAACTACATGCCACATTCAGTGGCCAGAAATGCCTGCTGCCTCGCGTGGGTATTACGCGTCTGTCTGCTTTCCTCTGGAAAACGGAAATAAATAAGAGGATAATGTTAACACATTCATTCCCATGAGGTTTGGTTGCACTGTGAAAGCAAGGCCATTTCCTTGTATGTGCACCACTCCTTAGGTCATACTCACTGATGTTTGATACGCTTGCTAGAGCCACCCCACAGATCTGTAAAACCAACCAAAGTAAGAGTATTACAGAGCACCAAATGTTCAGAAGCCATTTCTTTAGAGCAATACTCCCTCAATATTTTTGTGCGCAACACAGAGCAAAAAGCCATGTTTTACATCTTTGTCTAGAACAGATGCACACCCGTGCGCACGTAGCTGAAACAAACATTTTATTTCACTGACGATACAGGGACACAGGGTCTGGGATTTTCCACTATTTCATTGTTTAAGTACTGGATGTAACTTACTCACATGTGACAATTCACAGCCCGAAAAACATTGACTAGGGGGCTTCCAAATCAAGACAACAGACTGAATGTACAAGTGGATCACCTTTCCCTTAGGAGATCCTATGAAAATGGTACTAAAGGAACAAAATTGCATGAGCCCACAAGGACAAAGAGCAGAGAAGGATATCAGCAGGTAGGAGACTTAAACAAGTTTCTAGAAGACAGAGCATGAGGTTTCCATCACAGTGAGTTGCGGAAAAACCCACATTGCTACAGCAGACATTTTGGTTGTCTACCATTAGCCCTTGCCTTATTGTTCCTTTTAATAGGATTCAAATTGTTTTTAAAATCCTCACATTCTACTGCAAAGCGAGGTTGTCAGAGAAGACCAACTTCATCTTCAATTCCAGGGCATAGATCTCGATGAGTGAAGGGCAATTATATTCATTTTATTCCCCTTGAAGCGTGATTTGTTTCAGAAGGGGTGTAACACCTAATTTGGGACTTGGGGCCATGAAGGAAAGTCTGCCAAGGAAAGGGACTGATTCTAGGAGTTACCCCATGTACTCTGGCAGAATTTTGGGGGGAGGAGGGTTGGTTTAAGTCCTGGACCCCTAATGATATAAGTCATCAGAGGAAACTGACTCCAGGACTTCTAATTATGCAAGATAATAAATCCACTCATATATGAGCCACTTTTAGTTGGGCTTACTTTAGTATCAGCAAAACATCCCAACTAACACTCCAAGACACATCACTGTAAAATTCTAGAACACTAGGGACAAAGAGGAGCTTCGAACTTCCAAGGAGGGGGAAAGACAGGTAATGCACAAAAAAATAAGAATGAAAATGGTTTTGGACAGCAAGTTTACCATTGGATGCTAGAAGAATAATCAATGACTTCAAGATTCTAAAAGAAAACCATTTTCCACCTTGAATTCTATAAGCGACCAAACGACTAGTCGAGAATGAAACCAGGTAGAAGCATTTTTAGACATTCAAGGATTAAGAAAAGTATCTCCCATGCACCTTTTCCTAAGACTAGTAGTTGATGGGTTTCAAGGGAAGAAAGGAACAAAAAGGAAGAATAAGACAGGATAGGGATCTAGGAAGCAGTGACCCCAATCAGTAGAGTGGGAAGGATGCCAAATATGCTGCAGGTCTCGAGAATAACCAGTCCAGTGGGAGCAGAAAGATGGAGAGATCCAGGAGAAAAACAATCAGGCTTGACAGAGTAGATAATGTGGCAGATCCTAGTGACAAAGCGATAATCAAGAAGTTAGAGATATAATATTAATGATTTATTGCTGCATGACAAATTACCCCAAGACTTACAGATAATAAACATTTATTATCTCACAGTTTCTGAGGGTCAGGAATCTGGGAGCAGCTTAGCTAAGAGATTCTGGCTCCGATTCTCTGCTGAGGTTGCAAGCAAGATGTCAGCTGGGGCTCCCGTCTGCAAGCATGGCTGGGACTATGGGCTCAGCTTCTAGCACGGCTCACTCACACAGCTGTCGGAGGAGGCCTCAGTTCTTTCCGGCTGTGGGCAATAGGCTTCAGTCTCTTTCCACATGGACCTGTCCATAAGGTTGATCATGTGACCTGACAACATGGCTCCTAGTTTTCCCTGGAGCGAGCAATCCATGGGAAAGACCAAGGAGGAGGCTGTAATGCTTTTTATGACCTGGTCTGAGAAGTTTTACACTATCACTTCCAACTTATTCCATTAGTTAGAAGCAGTTCACTAAGTACAGCCCACACACACCGCAAGTGGTCTCCATATTGAAGGGAGGAGGGTCAAAGGTATTTGGACGTATTTTTAAACTGCCACAGACATGTCTATAAAAAGAGCACGTAAACCATGAATGAGACAAATAGGTAACTAAAAGGAAGACAAAAGGCCACAGAAAAATATAACTATAACACCACTCAGATTTGCTATGAACAATAGCAACAGCTCCGTTTGTTTAAACAGTGACGGCTGATTTAATTAAAAACAGTGATATGGCTATATGAGGAGAATGGGAAGAGATGAATTGCAAAGAGTAAGAGGACTGACTTCTCATTGATCCTAAGAGGAAGTCAATAGGCCTGGACTATAATTGATAAATCAAAAATAGCACTATAATCAAGAGAGTGTAGTATTGGCAAAAGAATGAAGAAATGCATCGGTGGAACAGATGCTTTAGGATCTTGACCCCTCTTCGAATCCCCATACACATCCCTGTTTCCTACACCCAGAGGGCACCAATGAAGACAACTCTGGACCAACTGTGCCAGAAACACCTCAGTCCACCATCCACCTGGGCCCAGCAAGCTCATCTCCCTCAGTCCCAACAGCTGACCAGATACTATCATCAAGCCCTCCCTGGTCATCCCCTACAACAGGTGGTGGCCTTGCTGCCTATTTAAGTGCAAAAGTAGGGCTCGCCAGGCATGAATTCCCAGGATGTTGGCTCGCCCACCCTTGTCTTCTCCCCAGGCTCAAAGGATGAGTCCTACCTCTCCTGCCCTGCTGTGGGCTCACCTGCATACCTACATACCTGCCCTTCCTCCTAGAGAACCCCCTCCCTGTTTTCTCATATTCTTTCTCTCCTTCTCCCTAGGTCTCATCATCTAGATTCTTCCTAATTAAAACCAAAATGGCAATCAACACAAACAACATGTTCTCCTGGCCACAGTAGGAATCACACGAATAGTCCCCCAGGTGGGGCCATGACACCAAGATGACTTTCACTGAGCAATGGGGGTGAGTCATGCGGGCACAGGGGTGAGGCTGGATTTGAAGAGTCCGCCCTCTTTGGTGTGTTACTCCCTGGTCTGTTCCTGGCACTCCTGACCTTCCTCCTGACACACCTCTAGAGAAACAAGTCATCTCCTTAAAGCAAATCCCGTGACAATTCCGCATTCCAACCTCCAGCAAAACCAAGCAAACAGATAAAAGCTGACCAAACTCCTCCTCCACCCCGTGGGCTCCCTCTCCTTCCGCCCACTGTCTCTGTCTTTGCCAAATTCTCAGACCAGCTTCACTTAGTGTCTCTGTTGTTCCCTTTCTAGCCCCTGTGGGCTGGCTTCTGCCCCCTCTCCCTCATCCAGCTCCAATCAAAGTCACCAGTTAGTGCTGGATTTCCAAATCCAATGGGCACTTTTCTTCTCATCTTAATAACCATCTGTTCTGTGTTGACTCATCACTCTTCCTTCTTGGAATTTGCTTCTCCTGACTTCCATAACCCCTCACCCCTGGCTCTTGTCTCCCCACCCCCCAACAATGACCTTGCCTTCTCAGTCGGCTTCAAGAGCTCATTTACCGTCTTATCTGTTGGATTGTCCCCAGGGCTCCTTGTTGGTTGTCTCTATGTCTCACTGTACACACTCTTGTGAACACTGACCTTCAACACACTTTCATATTCCCCACATACCCTCATGGCTCCCCAGGCTGTATTTTGTCCCAGTTATCTGCAACAAGTTTCCCAAAAGGGGATGAAATCTGAGGCTCCAGTCCAGGGAGTGATCTAGGTACCAGCAAAGGCCAAATAGGAGGAATAAGAAGGGTTTTGGATAGTTCTGCTGGCACAGGGCCTGGAGCTGTGGGCCCCCTTGGTTTCCTTCAGGAGACTTCTGTGAGCCTCACAGAATCAGTGGGGTTTGGACCTCACAGGTGTGGACAGAGGACGGTTCATCCTGGGCTCCACGTAGTTCTAGTTTTGGGCTTTCCCAGATGGTAAATCGAGTTGCCGCAGGCCTTCCTTGCTTGGCCCACGGGCTCCACATCAGACCATAATAAACCCCCCCAGCTGTTCTGCACATATGTTCTGGCTTCAGTCGCCCAAGCACAGTTTTAAACTCTACAGTGCAAACATGCATCTGTTTTCAGCTTATTTGGGGACAGGGAAAGGGGGAGACTATTTGAGGCATTTTATATGAAGCATCCGCTGAACTGCACATTGTCACTCTTTAATTAGAACAAATAAAAACCACGGTTGCTGTGTAGAATAGAAACTTCATGAAACACCATAAGCATGAACAAAACGGTCTTCTGCAACCTGCATCCTTGTAAACGAGCATCACTGAGTGACAACCAGACCGTCCGCTGGCTAGACATGTACCTAGAAGCATTGTGTAAAGTCAGCTCTCAGAACTTCATCATTTAGAATGTACTAGAAACTAATGTAACACTTGAGGCAACGGGGCCCCGAATAGAAAAACAAATCATTCCGGTTTAGTGACTAATAATAAGATAATAAGGTTCTACCTACTGTAAAAATGTCAACAAGCCGGGAAAACGTTCTCTGAGAGCAGAAATTTTGAGCCAGATGATGAAAAAGACGGAAATGGAGAAGTTGGGAAGACTGCTGCTGGTCTAGAGTCAAGATGGTAAGCGGGTTTTGTAGCATGTGTGAACTCCTGTCAACTACAGGCAGCTACCAGGGGAGCCTGAGGGAAACTGTGGAGCCGCTCTGGGCTCAGATGGAAGGATGACAGACAGATGGCAGACGCAGGGTGCAGACAAAGGGACAATGCATCCATGACCCAAGTTCTCCTGGCACTAGTGGGCATCCACACACAGGTCAGAAAACGATCACATGTTAGTTAGTGTTAATAACACGGGCAGCTAATTATTGTCTATAATATGACATATGGCTATCCCAGGCCTGGCCTCTCTTTGTATCTCCACCCCCATATATTCAACTGTCTCTTTAAAACAGCCTCGTAGATGTCTACAAGCATTTCCAATCAAATGCATCAAAAACCGAGCTCTGAATCTCCTAATTAGACTTGACCCCCCTCCACCCTCCCTGTTTCAGTGGCACCACCATAGTCCACTCAGCTTCTCACACCAAACTCTAGCAAGCATCCTTGATTCCTCCCACTATGTCACTACTAGACCCCCGAACCCATTTGTTGTTCTCCATGTTTATGGTTCTACTGCTTCCAAGCCACCATCATCTCTCACCTGGATTTCTAGAAAAGCCTCCTAGGTTGTCTCCTTGCTTCCATTCTTGGCCCTGAGCCCCTAACTGATTCTTCACACATCAGACAGAGTCACCATTTTAAAGCCAAAGTGGTATGGCTTCCTACAGCACTCAGGGTACATTCTGGCTTCTGGAAGATGGCCTTCTCGGGCAGGTGGGGTCGGGGCCCTGCCTTCCTCTCCTCTCTCCTGTCAGCCCTTCAGCCAAACAGAGAGGACTCTCTGCCTATGTGTGTTTTATTCCTACTGAATTCTCCTGCATCTGCAAACACATTACAAAGAGAAATCACATTCCCTTTCAGACTAAAATGCAAAAGAGGGTTTGGCTTATCTCCTAAGAAGGCCAAACTCCAAGCCAATCTTGTAAAAATCTTTTGACTTCTTTAAAATTCTTGAAAAGCAATGGCTGGTCCACAGCCAGGCTCCCTGGCCCGGTGCTCCCCACCCGTGTCCCTCCTGCACCATTGGCTGCCTCTGGTCAACGCCACAGCTGGGCTCTGCCCCTTCGGAAGCTGATGCTCCAGCAAGGGCGGTGGATTTATGGTGCAAGGTTACACGGTGCATAAATCTGGGCCCCAGGAATCAAGGACTGTGACATTTTTACAGCCTCCTCCTCCAAGCCCCTGCATGGATATGAAGCAACTGGAGGGAAAGAACATCTGGTTTCACTTTTTTTATTCACTACCACAGCTCCCATCTGACAAAACCCTGGATCTTGCCAGGGTTCTGGTCGCTGGCTGAATGAATGAGCAGTGAGGTGGCATTCGGCTAGACATCTTGCTTTTCCTGTCTCATCATGGTGTAAAGAAACTACCAGAAATGAAAAGATCACCACCGCTGCATTGAAAGAAAGCATTTGCTGGAATCAAGACTCCGGTGGCAACCTGCCAGCTAGCAGGAAGATGAGGAGGGACATTTCTGGGAGAAGCAAGGGAGAGCCTCTGGGGCCTCCCTGTGAAAGGGGGCTATAGCCAGGACTCGTGTGCAATGCATGCTGGGACTTGTAGTCTGCAGGTCATGGCACAGGTTACAAAGCTCCTTTTCACCACTTATCACCATAATCTGGGAAAGGACCTACCAAAATAATGATTACCATGGTAGCTCAAAGGTCACACTGGGAGAATGCAAGCCAAAGATAAGGAGCCACTCTGATTTGCTGCATGCATCTTTCTGGGCATTGCTTATCTCATGTCCAACCTGACTCCAGCAGCACCCTGCCTCATGACAATGGACTTTCCTTTCATCTGATGGAGAATGCCATCCTGGAGCCAGTTTAGAAAAATGCACCGCCCTGGGGTGCCTGGATGGCTCAGTGGGTTAAAGCCTCTGCCTTCAGCTCAGGTCATGATCCCAAAGTCCTGGGATGGAGCCCCACATTGGGCTCTCTGCTCAGCGGGGAGCCTGCTTCCCCCTCTCTCTGTCTGCCTGCCTCTCTGCCTACTTGTGATCTCTGTCTGTCAAATAAATAAATAAATTCCTAAAAAAAAAAAAAAAAGAAGAAAGAAAAATGCACCCCTCCTTGCCTGAGCAATCCATAGCAGTCAAGGTAATATGCCAGGAGGATGATCAGAGCAACCAGAAAGAGGTCCCCTTGAAGAAAGGCCCCCTGCAGTGAACAGAGCCAGTGGGTCTCCCACTCTCTAATCGGTACATATGGCTCTGCTTGTTCAGATCCATTGATGGGAGCAGTAATCATCATCTCAAACTAGGCGCTGGCCCAAATGGGGCAGGACAGAAAGCAAGCAAAACAAAGTCTAAGCTGAACACAGCACTGTCGCCTCGTAAGGATCACCAAAGCAGCCAGTTCTGCTCACAGGTCTCCAATCCACCATCTCCAAGATTCCCAAAGCACACGATAAGCCACCCCAGCTCAGAGCTCCTGTGAAGTCCTCAGGGCCTATGAAACAAACTCTTCTCTACAAATTTGCTTTTTATAGCTCTTGCTACTCTCCCACTCCCAGGCAAAATTCGAATCAAGAGTGTTATTTGCTAATGCTAATAGCGGCCTTTTGTTGAGCACTTACTATATGCTATGAGTTCTCCTTATCTCTCTTCATCCTACATCAATCCTAGAAGGTGGGTACTACTATGTCCGTTTCTCTGATGAGGAAACAGAGGTACAAAAGTTAAAGTCTGCTACCTCCTCCTGTCAGCAAACCTGAAACCAAGCAGGTAGTCATGCTAGAGATAGTCATGCTAGAGGTAACCACATAGCCAGGTGGACAGTCACCATGAAGATGCACAGTCTCCTACCTCAAAAGGGCCTCATGTTGCCTGGCAGGACTGGGGCGTTGCCTCCCATAGTCTGCTCCCACAGTTTAATCTTGTGACCACTCACCACCATCCCTATTTCCCCCAAGTTCACCTTCAGCAGTGACCCTGCACCCCCAGAGCTGCACTCTGGTCTCACATGGGGAACTTGAAAAACTACTGATGCCACTCTCCAAACCAGAGGTTCTGAGGTCACAGGTCTGAGAGGTGAGCCTGCACATAAAGGAGACTTAATAGCTCCCCCAGGTGATTCTAATGCATGACCAAAGTTGAGTACCCCTAACCTAGAATTATATGTCATCAGACAAACAATATTAATTGGGTACCTTATCCAAGGGAAACCCCAACTTTATAAGTACCTGTCATGGGCACCCAGTCCCATCTTCCTATGAGGAAGAAGAAAGTATTCCACCAAAGATCAAAGGCAGGTAACTTCTCAAGGACCTCACTGACCCCTCTGTCTCCAATGCAGCCCTCCCAGAGGTGTTCACACACACATTTTGTGTAAATGCCATGTAGCGTACTGTCCTCTTCTATTAAGCCAACCTTCTTGAAAGATATCAGCACCGTTGGTCTACTTTCTCACCTTCCGAATATTCATTCTCCAACCCAGTCCAACTTGACTGCTCTTACTTCACTAAGACATTTAGGCCAAGGTCACTGACAGTCCCCATATCACTGATTCCAGCCACCCACCAGGCCTCTTAGCTGTGTTTGATGCAGGAACCCACTGTCTCCTCTTGGCTCCCTGAGGCCATGGTTTCTGGATTTTCTCCCCACTCTCTGATCTCCCCATTCTCCATCCCCTTGGCCAGAAGAACCCCACATGTAGGAGTTCCCTGAGCTCTGCCCTGGGCCCTGTGCCTCCTTGATTTTATGCCCTTTGCCTAGGTGATCTCATCTATATCCACAGGCTTCATGCTTACAATCCCCAGATTAATGCCCCAGACCCACAAGCACAACTGCCTGTTTGAAACATCCATCTCACCATCCCCCAAGCATCTCACATTTAGCATGTCCTGACTCCGCTCTTCCTCCTCCACATCATGTCCCTTCATTGTACTAGCTCAGTCTCGTTACAGTACATTTCCAAATTCTGTTAGTCCTACTAATGTACCATCTCTGAGTCTACGCCTTGTTCTCCCTGCTTTAGAGCTAGACTACAATCCACTGTCCTTTCTCATCTGGGTCACAAAATAACCTCTTATTGTAAAACCTCCACAAAGGGATAGCAAAAGTATGTCCCCATGTTCTTTAACATACCTTCCTTTAAAAGGCAGGGTCTAACTCCTTTACTCTTGAATGTGGGCTAGACTGAGTGGCTTGCTCCCAGAAAATAGAATGTGCCTGAAGTGATAGTTTGAGGTCAGGTCATGGAAGACATTGCCACTGCTTAGTCGGCTCAGGCTGCTATCACAAAATACCATAGACCAGGTGGCTTAAATAATAAAATTTTATTTCTCACAGTTCTGGAGGCCGGGAAGTCCAAGACCAAGGTGCCAGTAGACTCGGTTATTAGTGAAGGCTCTCTTCCTGGCTTGTATGATGGCTGCCTTCTCCCTGTGTCCTCACATGGCAGAGAGAGAAAGGGCTCTGGTCCCTTCCTCTTATAAAGGCACCAGTCCTGTCAGATGAGGGTCCCATGCTCATGACTTCACTTAACTTCAATTACCTTCCAATCCCCATCTCCAGGCAACAAAACATGGGGAGTTGGGTCACAACATGTAAACTTGAGGGAAACACAAGTAGGCAGTTCATGACCCCATATCGGCCTCGCTCCCCTGGATCACTGGTTCTGGGGTAAGCCCACAGCCATGTCATAAGGACACTGACAGGGCCTGTGGCAAGGTTGACGTGGAGAGGAAACAACAGTCTGCCAATGCCAAGCACCAACTTGGCAGCCATGACAGTCAGCCAGCTTGGCGTCCAGTACCTATAGCCTCAGCCAGCATCGTAAAGGCAACTCACGGAAGACCCTGAGCCAGAAGGTCTCAGCTTAGCACCTCCAGAAATCCTGGCCCAAAAGAAAATGTACTGTTGTCCTAAGCCACTATATTTTGAAGTAATTCATAGTACAGCAATGATAACTAAACCCCTCATCCCACTTCCCCCAGTCACAGCCAGAGCCATATTTTACAAAATGTGTGTTATGTCATTCTTTGACTTAAAATTCTTCTCTGGGTCTCAAAAACCTCCAGACTAACAGTGAATCTCATGAAAACAGTGTCCAAGATTCTTTAGGGGCTGGCCTCTTGGCCTCAGTTCTCAAGAGCTCACATAAGGACTCTCTCCTCCGGCAGGCCAGAGTGATTTCATATCGGAGGCCCCTATGCCAGAAATAATCCTTGAAGTGTTAGGTAATACTCCTGAGAGTTGTACGACCCTTTATCAACATGCTAATAAACTCTCACCAGTCCATTACTGGCTCTGACCTAGAAAAGTTTATCTTTTGCGATATCTCCCCAGCACGGAATGGTACTGCATGTGTGGGGGGCATTTGATAAGCAATTTTGATGGAAGAGAGGATAAAATGAATAGAAAAAATTACCAAAAATTGTCTGACTTCAACAGCAACCACTGAGTGAATCGAAGAGTACAATTCCATCAGACATTCTCAATCAACTCATCTAGATCAAACCAACCTTTTGGGGGAGACTCCCATTTCCAGAAGCTGGGAGCCTCGAAGACAAACTCTGTTTTGCATCTTCCCTTTGGCCAGCTGGGGAGAATAACCCCGCTTGACAGGGTGATGCTCCTTGCTCCTTGCTGTGTCCCTGCCACCCTAGGCTTCCCCTCAGATGGACCTGATACCTGGGCGCCATTTTGAACTGATGGTGAACTTGGAACACTGAGATTTCAGGTTCAGGGTCAGTTTCAGGGATGTGCCTAAGAGATGCAAGGATGGGTGGGTCTGAGAGAGGGAGTCCTGCCACATTTACTTCAACCACAGTGATTTGCTGGAATGTTGCAATTGCATATACCCTGAGCTCTTTTGGATGTGTGAGCAGGTGCAAGGGAAGGTAACATGCAGGTGGCATTTCATACTGTTCATCTGAGTGATCCATTTCTCATATGTGTTAGGAAATACCAGTTTTAGTCACTCACATGAAGAAAAATATTTGTGAGTCAGGATGCCCGGAGGTCCTCCAGAACATCACTTAGATTGGTGGTTGCCTCATCAAGGTAAAGGACCTGAGGGTTTTTATAGTTAAGAAGAACCTAGGGGCGCCTGGGTGGCCCAGGTACTTAAGTATCTGCCTTTGGCTCAGGTTGTGATCTCAGGTTCCTGGGATCGAGTCCCATGCCAGGTTCCTTGCCCAGCGGGGAGCCTGCTTCTCCCTCTCCCTCTCCGCTCACTCTCTCTCTTTCTCAAATATTTTTTTTAAAACCACCCTGGGGTGCCTGGGTGGCTCAGTGGGTTGGGCCTCTGCCTTCGGCTTGGGTCGTGATCCCAGGGTCCTGGGATCGAGCCCCAAATTGGGCTCTCTGCTCAGCGGGGAGCCTGCTTCCCTTCCTCTCTCTCTCTGCCTGCTTGTGATCTATATCTGTCAAATAAATAAATAAAATCTTTTTTAAAAAACCACCCTAAACTTCTCACCCTGGGGGGCAAGAGTCCACAGAGCTGGGGGTGGGGGCCTAGATGTCTCCAGCCTCCTCTGGTAGTCCCCCAGAGGCCCTCATCCCATCACCAGGGGCTGTCACTGGGCCTTCCTTCCATGCTTCCTGTGAGCTAAGGAACCTTCTTCCTAAGTCATTGTCATCTCCCCAAGGTCCCACTCCCTGCATCACTTTTCCAGGGGAGCCCTCATTCGGTGCAAGTCTGGCTTGAGCATGGAATTCGCATCAGCTAAATAACTCCTCATCATAATAGCTAAGAAAGTGTGAAGAACTCTCCCTTCCTCATACCAAGATCTATCTGCTGGGCATTGGCAGAAGAGGTGGGGAGATGCCTCTTCTTTGCTTTCAGCTCCCTTCCTGAAATGAGTGCTCCTGGGTTCGCTCCACAGAAGACACAGAAGGAAAAACATCCAAACTGTCTGGTTTCACTAGAAAACTAGATGGCTTCTCTTATCCTCGAGCTTTTTCTTGATTGTCTCTAATGAAGAAAAACTGGAAGACGTTAATGTCTTCAACACTGGGAGCTAATAACTCTTATGTGGCTACCTCACCTGGGGGAAGCAGGTAGACTTTCATGCCCCACTTAGGAACAGGAGGAGGGGCTGCCAGCAGGCCCACTTCAGTCAAGGGCAAATCTCTGGAGAAGGTTGTAGGAGAAAGTTCTTAGCTCATGGCTCACAGCAGCAGGGAATGGGTGCAGTTGGAGGGAGAATTTCAATGGATGCCCCAAGACCACCTCCTGCAGGGCCTGGGTACCGGTCTCCCATCATGAGGCTGGTACACTTTTCACAGCTCAAGGCTTCCCCTCACTGTGGACTGTTTTCTACATTCATCATATGCCACTCCCCTCGTTGCACTAGGAATACCTGTCCCTTGATGAGTCACAGCTAAAAAACAAACAAGCAAACAAAATAAGAAAGTGAGATAATCTGCCATAACACTTAACACAAGACAGGATGCTCCGTTCATCGGAGTCAGCATGAGTTAACTGATTCCACGAGGGAAGGAGGAGAGAGCCCTGGGGTAGCATTTGCCCATTCCTCTGGTGAAAATGCTTCTACCCTGGGTGACCAGCTAGCGACCCTTCTGAATCATTACAAATCAGCTCACAGGAATCCACGCAGCACACCATTGCCAAATGCCTCCCCATCGTGCCCATCTCAGGGGGGTTGCGACCTGACCTCCCGTTATGAACTCTGAGTAGAGAAAATGAACATCCACCAACAGACCCGTTCTCTGAAAGAAACCTGAAATAGTACACCAAAATCTGGACAAGGTGGGTATTTGTGAAGAAGACTCCCTAAGCACCATGAAGAAACCAGTTCACAATAGAAGTATGTTCCATGGCCTGGCCTGCTTCTTCGCACGGGACTGAGCTGGGGGTTTGGGGAGAGTTTCTCGCCTCTTTAATGTTCCTTTGCCCTCCAGAGTGGTCGGAAAGATTCATAAGGAAGCTCGGTCACTCTAATAGATGGATGGCTGCCCTTGGTGGGCGAGGTAATCAGCTGAACAGCCACACCTTCACCAAAGAGTTAGGTCAAAGCCAGACATGACCCCTGTAAGGCACCAGGACGGAATCCCACGCACCTGAAGATGCAAACAGCCTTCATCTAGTCTGAGCTGGAAGGCAGAGGCCCCTGAAGCCTTATCTGGTCCCAGGTCCAGCCTCAACTTGGACCTGCCCCAGGTAAACTAGAAATTTCAGGGCTAGGCAAGGTACGAGGCTATGCAGACAGATAAGATACAGATTCCCATTCTCACCCACCACAACAAAGCTAACCGTCCCCCATCCCAGACAAAGGGGCAGAAAAAAGACAAAACCACCCCCTCTAAGTGACATCTTGAGCGCAGATGCCTCAGCCATGCTGGGAGTGACTCTGTGTGAGAGCCGCTCCTTATCAGGGGAAAAAGGGAAAAGTGTGTAAGAAGTAGACATTCTGCACCTATAGGTCACATGTAGATCAAAACAATGAATGCCTTATTTTTTCTGCACCTATAGGTCACATGTAGATCAAAACAATGAATGCCTTATTTTGTGGATTTAGTGTATAAATGTTTATTGAGCACTTACTATGTGCCAATAACTGTGTAAAGCTCTGAGGATAGAAAAGTAAAAAGCACAGTCTGAGCTCTCCTTCAGAACTCCCCACCCCAGCCAGAAGCAGCCTCGGTTCCTGATGGACCAGGGTCTGGGAGACCCATCTGGCCACCTAGGGGCATGAGTGACTGCAGGGTGCAGAGCACAGAGCCGAGAGCCAGCAGAGGACAGAGGCTAGTGATAACATCAGCATTCAGATGGACAAACAGACCTCACACAGATAAGTGGAAACCCAGGCAGGAAACACACACCAAGGGAAGAGGCAGAAGGACAGAAGCTACAGCTACCAAAACAGTCAGGTAAGTTTGGTGGAGAGTAGAAGACAGAACCTGGAAGATTCCTGAACTGAGAGCAGAGAAGCCTTTAGTTTGTTTGTTTTTTAATAGGATGTCTGTATCCTCTACATTTCTGAGAAGGGAGTTATTAAAACCATTAGTACTGGTTCAGGATCTCTCCAGGCTCCCACATGCAATATTCCAGCAAATCTAAAAGACCATCAGGAGCTCCATTAATTGGTGTGCTAAGGAAGGAGGGAGGAAGGAAGGAAGAAAGGAAGGAAGGAAGGAAGGAAGAAAGAAAGGCAAGGTGGCAGGAAGGAAGGGAGGCAATCCTAACAAGTTATGATAAAACACTGATTTTAAATATGAAGGCTTGGAATCTGTAATCCCTTTCCTTACATGGGTTTAAATTCTGTTTCCTACCCCTGGTTGGATTGGCTACCACTGGGTAATAAAGAAACATACCAATGGTATTCAGAATCTGGTAAAAATGAGCAGTGATATGACTCAACACCCTAAACTTGGGCGTGGTGGGTGAATGACCCCAGACGGGAGACAGGCAGCAGAAAGTTAGGTCTTATCAAAAGCAAGGTGTAGGCAGAGCTGTCATGTAGGTTGAAAACAGAAAGACTGAGAGAGGCCACTTGGATGGTGAGTCTGGAAGACCCGAATTCAGGAGCCGTGGGAAGGAAAGGAAGGATGCCATTGGCACACAGCGGCAGGTGGGCTGTCACAGGACAGGGTACGAGAGGTGTAGCACAGCAAAGCTAATGGCTGAAAAGCCCCTGTCTGCCTCCATGCTTCTCTTGGTGCCAGAAACATGAGTGTAGACAAATTCTGCTGATCCACCTCCTTGGAAGAGAGCAAGGAAGGAAGGGCTGGACAAGGAGCTGCTCCATTAGGCTGGAAGCCCTGGAGGGCCAAGCCTGCCCTCCCCTGTGTCCCCCACAACGTGCACTGCTCCTGGTAGAGGCTCAGGGAGTATTTCTGGTTTTTCAGTGAAGGCCATTTCTTCCTTACAGTCCTCCTCAGCAGTTATAAACTGAGGACATTCCTGCACAGATTATCTGGGCCAACAAGGCCTCTGTCCAGGTTGGACCACCCCAGACCAACCCACGGGCTTGCCCGGGGCCCAGAGGAAGGCCTCATCTTCACTGAGTAGAAGGAAGGCCACTGTGCTCTGCTGAGCCATACAGGTCAAGGCTGGAGGCCCAGGGCTGCACTAATCAAAACCTTTGAGTCAGAGGAATAAACTGGGACCCAGAGAGCTGAAGTGGTCATGAGCGGTTCCCAAGCCTCTCAGTCCCAGACACTCTCTATCCCACATGTTCCCCATGATGCCTTGATCACACCTGAACCACTTTCAAAGGTCTTGCATAGCAGCCTGGGAGTGATGACGGGAGCAAAGTTCTGACCGCAGCTCCAAAAATAAGGTGCAGCCCCCCACTCCAACCTGCCGTGTGCAGAATGACGGGTCGCAGACCCCAGCCAGTGCGGGACCAGGCTCATGCAGACAGTGCTTTGCCCTACAAGATATGCGTTCCCCTAGAAGTGTCCAGAAGGGATCACAGAGAGCAGAGGAGACAGCCTCTCTTAGGAGAAACCTTGTGTGTTGGGGGTGGGTAGAGAGTATGTGTGTCCTGCAGCTTCCCGGTCCCCCATCACTGCCACCTCCCTTGGAGACGCCCCTCTCTGCAATCTGGCAGAGTTCAGCCAGCCGACAAGGACGAGGTGTCCACATCCCCTTCTCCTCGCAGCTCTGTGGGGTCCCTGGGCATCAGAAATGGAAACACAAATGGCAGGTGGTGTAATGAGAGGAGGTCGCTGGCGCTGACCTGGGGGGACATGGTCTAAGGAATTACTTACGTAGCCCAAGAACTGCGGAGTCGAAATCAGCACTTAAGTGGAATGTGTGTGTGTGTCTGTGTGTCACCTCGTGAGCAGCCCAGAGAGGGCCACCAGTCAGTGTTTGTTGAGTAAGGATTTAATTCATTTAATGAAGGATTAAATCACTGAGTGGATCAGTCAGTGGGACAAATGCACCCGCTTTTGAGAACAAGGTCTAAGACTAGACAAGTGGTGTGGCCAAAATTTCACTGGAAGTGTTCAGGGAGGTAATGGTTGAAAACATTTGGAAGGTTAATGCCAATGGTAAATTCATCTGAAGGAAGGAATTGGAATGCCCGGGAACGGTGTCCTGGCCCTCTTTTTTGTGAATGATTGATCACGACAGGAATTAAAGACTAGGTTATTTTAGAAAATAAAAGGGAAGCAGCCTGTGCATTTATTATTAAATGCTCTTGTTTACCTAGAGAGGGGGAGCAATCTGTCTCCCCTACTACACATAGATATACCCCATGTTTTATACATACACTGCGTGTATTTATCACATACTACACACACACACACACACACACACACACACACCATATACTTTATGTGAGCCCTATGCACACACAGTAAATGTTAATTTATAGAATGGTGATGCACACACTGGCTATTTCCAGGATTTAAAGGGATTTAAAATCCTGATACTGAATTCAGTATCTCAGTTTATAGTCACTTAGATTCTGGAAAAAGTTCCCAGGAATATGAAGAAAAACACTGAAAATCCCACTGTCTGATAGTTCCTTCATGTCAGCTTAACCTTAATTGCCTACAGTAAGTCCAATTAGTGGCAAATCAGATTTCCCCTTCATTTCATCTGATGAAGTCAGATTTGGCAGGAGCATCTGCCAGCTCGGACCAGGGTGAAGAGGGAGAAGAGAAGGACGAGGCTCGGAGCCGTGGGCAGAGAGCGGGGGACCCAGTGTGGAGCCCAGCGCTGTGGGCAGCTGGGGTTTCCAGCACTTTCCTCTGCACTGTGCCTCCTTGTCCTGCTTCCTGGGCTCCAGCATGCCCAGCCTTCCTCCTGTTGCCTGGCATTCTTCTCTGAGGCTCGTGTCTTCATGAAGAATGCACTATCTTGCATAGAGTGTATAGCTTTTATAAGCTATTGCTTATACTTATAGCTATGACTGATTTAGATAAGAATCAAATCCATCAGGGACAATCCTAGGGGAAAAAAATAACTTGTAATCTACCTTTGAAGTAGATTTTTGAGTTCTCTCTTAGTTCTGTCTCTCTGTCTCTGTTTTGTCTGTCTGTGTGTGTGTGTGTCTTTCTTGAACACACACACACACACACACACACAAACCCCTTCTCCCATGTTCTTTGCTGACCCAGCCCCCCAAGAGCACAGTACTTCTCAGGGAACATGATGAGTCCTTTTGGCCTCCAGAATCCTGCAGCCCTGACTGGGGTGCCAGGACACAGGATGACAGACAGAGGCATGTCCTCTGGGGAGCACAAGGCAGCCACAGCCACGAGCGTGTGGGACTGGGGCGACCGGGGTCTGGCTGCCAGCAGAGCTGGCCCCACATGAGGCACACCCTGCCAAAGCCTCCTCTTTGCATCTCAAGGTCACAATAATAGATTATGAAAGAGTGGAAAAGCACTGTCCAGAAAATGGGCCATTGGGACTTTCCTCTGGGCAAGGAAGCCGAGAACAACGCAATGAGGCAGCAGATCGTTCGAGCTCCGCGAGGCAAGGGAAGGGGACTGTGGGATCCCTCCACACCTGCAACATCGCCCCTCTGACGGCCTTGAGAAACCCCGATGCCAAGACAACATGGAAGGTGGGACAATAGGAAGATGATTTCCAGGGTGTTTTTATGTAGAAGGAATTCTATCACAAACACGAATGGGTTTCACAAGAACCAAATAATTTCCTATTATGTTTCGTGGCAGTGACTTTTTTTTTTTAATCCCTTGCAAATTAAGGTGGGACAAATGTTCTCATAAAATAAACATGTCCCTGTCTTTAAAAACCACCGATAAATAGTCCAGACTAATGAAGCTTTGCCTCTCCTAAAAAATATGGGAGGCCTGTCATTCTGGAGTAGCAAACAGCTAACTCCTTAAACACCCTCAGAGAACGGGAGACCGTTCCAGTCGTGACGCCCTCAGTGATGACACTGGTTTCCAAGGGCCGGAAACAAGCATACTCAAAGAAAACATTTTATGTAAGATGCTAGACTAACTACACTTCAAGTCTTGACTTAAAAAGTAAATAACTCGAAAACAAAAACAAAATTCCTCTATAAAAGGAACTTTTTTTTTCTTCCCTTTTTTTTTTTTTTTTTTTTTGTAAGTAAGCTCTATGCCTGATCTGGGGCTTGAACTCGCCACCCGGAGATCAGGAGTCGCATGCTCCACCAACTGAGTCAGCCGGGCACTGTAAAAGGAAGGCTTTTAATCCAAGCCACACTCTCTGTTTAAAAATACTTTGTGGTCTTAACTTTTTCTGAGATGAAAGCAAGTGGTTTAGGGTAAAATCAGACCCCGGGTAATTCTCTAAGGGGAGGCCAGGCCCTTGGAATTTACTTCCAACACAATTTATTCCCCGATGGTTTAACAAAGAGGTCAGCATATTACAGTATCATGTCCTAGGGATAGAACGCCCAGGGGCGATGGCCAGTAGAGTTGGAAATTCCAGAAGCTTTTCTAGTCTCCTCTAAATTGCTAGCAGCAGCTCTGCCCACCCCAAGTGCTTCTCCTCCCCCTGTCCTCCTGGCATTGCCTAGTGGCTGTCAGCACGGGAAACCAGTCTTACCAGTTTCTGAGCTGCCAGCCACCTTCTTTAACTGTCTGGACTGTGGGCCCCTCTCCTAGGAGCTGGCCTGCAGGGAACTGGCAAGGATCTGTGCCAGAGGGCAACTCTGCATGCCCGGACAGAGGTAGAAGCCACGGCCCGGAGAAGCCACTGAATGGTCAAGACTCCACTGAGACCCATGGTCGCATCACACAGGCCCTTCACTCCGAGAGCCAAGCCCTTCCCAGAACAACTCATGAGCCTCAGGCCTTAAATCTCAGCCAGAGCTTTTCAGCTGCAGTTTGTCCTCCCGGTTATTTATCTTCCCTCTGTGGCTTCAGACAGGTCACCCTGGGGTGCTGCCATTCCCCCCCTTTTTGCGAAACAGAGGAGATTACTACTGACTCCCGATAAATCATCATAGGTGTTTCCAGCCAGCCACAGAGCCCAATGGAGCCGGTATGGTGCCTCCCTTCAGCACATGGCTTGGGATCAGCTGAGCTCAAAGGATGTGGTGATACCAGGACCAGGATTTCCTGGTGTGCCAGCCCCAGGACGGTGACCCTGCCCTGCTCAGGTGGGGATGGGAGGGAGTTGCAGGGGAGCAGGGTATAAAACACAACTGCCTGTGAGTTCAGAACACCTGGTCCTGCCTGGAATCTTTTTTTTTTTTTTTTTTTTTTTTTGGAGAGAGAGAGAGAGAGAGTGTGTGTGTGCATGAGTGAGGGGAGGGGCAGAGGGAGAGGGAGAAGCAGACTCCCAGCTGAGCAAGAGCAAGGAGCCCCACACGGCTCCATCCCAGGACCCAGGGATCATGACCAGAGCCGAAGGCAGACTCTTAGCTGACTGAGCCAGCCAGGCGTCCCCTGGAATCCTCACAAAAGAGGTGAGAAGGGAGAGAGTCTGTCATATCTCAGAACAGTGTCTGCTGGATAAAAGCAAGAATGCCCAGTTCCTTCCTTTTAAATATATGCTTTCTTGATCACAAAATAATCAGAATACACAGAAAAGTATAGAAATAATACAGCTGAGCCCCCAGGTACTCATGTTGCCATATTTGCTTCAGACTTTAAAAAAATAAAAAAATAAAAAAATAAAAAAAAAATACAATCACTCAACCTAGCACAAGGCAGTTCCCTGAAGGGATTTTTCAGGGCCACGAGTACTGGAACAAATACAACATGAAATGAAGCCCAGCACATTCCCGCAGGACAGCTCGGTTAATGAGTATTGTTTATTTTTCCTGGTCTCTGGGCAGTGAGCGGCTAGTCGTCTAGTCCAGGCTCAGCTCTTGGGACTGATGTTGTGACATGAGCTCCCTGCTTGGTCTCACGTCCTGCCTACCAAGGCTACGCGCCACTCAGGCCATTCCCAGTCCCTGGGCAGGCAGGCCCCTGCTTTCTGCCCCTCTCGAGCCCCACCCAATCCTCCGTGTCCCCCTGTCCCAGGCTGTCCACAGGCACCAATCTGCCTTCAGTTCTATGCCCTAAGCGTTTCTATGAATATAGGCTGTGTGGACTGTTTATTCATGTGACATTAATCCCAAGGGGAACCCAAGCAGCGCAGGGACCATTATCCTTATTTGCCTTGGGGTGTCCGCCGTCATAGCACGCTGCTGCCTGGTTGTTGAGAACCTGCCCGAATGAGGCCTGAGACTGGTGGGCAGAGCGAAGAGTCCTCCACCGCTGTCAGAGGGGAGGGAGGCCGGGCGGCCCGCTACCTCTGACTCCCAGCCTCAGCCCAGCGTGGGGACACTGCACAAAGCCGGGTTCCCAGAGCCCGACCTGGGAGGGTGTACTCTGATCAGCACAGAGCTGGTGCCATGGGGCTCCTTCGACTACTTTTCTCAATCACCAGGTCACTGGTTTCCCCGAATTCTGGTGTCAAATCATCCCAGGGTTCTTTCTGGAGCCCATGCAGCTGAACCAAGCTGCGTTGTGGAAAACCCAGGGGGACCAAGGAGCCCAAAGAAGACCTAACCAAGGAGGACGCATTTTGCAATTCCAAGGAGGCGGGTAGAGGGGTGGCCGGATTTCAGGAGGGGCAGACCCTCTGGGCCCTCAGCCACGCCTTTTCCCCTCCTGGCAACTGGTTCCTTCTCGAGCTTGAGAAATCCAAGCCTTGCATCTGTGCTCACCGAGCGGCCTTTAGTAGCCATCACACCGAGGCCATGGGGCTGTGCATGGCTTGTGACAGCTGTTCCCCTGACTTTCTGGAGGAGGAAATTAACTCTGAGGTCGTAAAACCATGATAGGAACTGAAACTGGCCCTTCTCTGCCTCTGCCTCACACTCTGCTTATCTGTTAACGTGCGCATGCGCAAATGCACACGCCACGGCATCACTCACCCAGCAGAGGATGGTTGGACAAAGCCTCGCGCACCCTTCCCAACGACGTTCGTCCCGCATGCGTGGCGCTCATCTGCACTTTGGCTGGCTAGGGAACCAGTAGGGTTATGTGTGAGAAAACCCGCTTTTAATCAAATCCAGTGCTCATCCTAGGACTTGGCAGGCAGGCATAACCGGAGGCTCCCTTACTGGGCCAGGTGGCAAAGCTCCATTTTGTCTTCCCTGGCCCTTGGAGTCTCTCACAGGTGAGGGAGTGGTTTCTGGAAGCACAGGAATTTGCGGTCGGTGGTGGATTAGGCTGCGGGCAGACCCTCCACACCCCCAGCAGAGAAGCCAGAAAGTCTGGGAGGAGGCTTAGCATTCTCAGTGAGCACTCTCCCAGAAACCCGCCAGCCTCCCCACAGCAGCGACGTGGCTGTGGGGAGAACTGCAGCCCTCTGCTTTGGAGACATACCATGTTCTCTGCCTACCCGGCCTGAGGAACAAAAGGGAAGGGGTTGGGGGGAAAGTAGGGCAACAGCTCTTATCAGACTTCCAGAGAAAGAGACACCTGTCAGAGAGGCCCAGACAAGAACACTCAAAAGGGAAGGAGGGAGGGAAGGAGAGAGGGTAGGAAGGGTTGGGAGGATGGGAGAAAGGAGAAGATGGAGGGAAGGAGGGCGAGAAGGGAGAAAAGAAACTGACTCATTAAGCTATCCAGGAAGGACCATAATAGAATTTTTTCTTTAACAGTGGTAAGGATGTCAGATTGCATGCGACTTTTCCTATCAAGCCCTGATTATCCCCAAATCAAATCCTTTGCCTTGTAATTTCCAATTCTTAAGGACTTTCTTTCTTTCTTTTGGCTCAGATATCAGCAACCTTAGTCACTAAACCATATCTGGGGGTGATCATTCAGGAGCCAGCCCAGTCCAGGCTGAGCACCTGGCTATCCCCCACGCGGGGTTACGATCTGTTTCTCTCAGTCTCCTTCTTTGTGGAGGAGAAAGACGCCTGCAGTGTGACAGTCAGCAAGGTCCCAGCCCCTGCTTTAAGGAATCCTAGGGGTCTGTGAGCGACTATAAGGGGTTCTTGAAGCCATATTCTCACCAAATACTGTCTAAAGCAAAATATTCAATATGCCAGCCACTAACCACACGTGTCTACTTGACATGTGGCCACTGCGATATGCTGGAAGTGTTTTCCAAGACTTCATATAAAAAAAAGAATAAAAACTATCTCAATTTTTTAGTATCCATTACATGTGAACTGATGTTATTTGGTCCTGCTGGTAAAAGGAGATATAGTATTAAAATTATTCTCACCGGGCGCCTGGGTGGCTCAGTGGGTTAAGCCACTGCCTTCAGCTCAGGTCATGGCCTCAGGGTCCTGGGATGGAGCCCCGAGTTGGGAATCTCTGCTCAGCAGGGAGCCTGCTTGCTCCTCTGTGTCTGCCTGCCTCTCTGCCTACTTGATATCTCTGTGTGTTTGTCAAATCAATAAAATCTTAAAAAAAAATTATTCTCACCGGTTCCTTTTGTATTGTTACAAAATACACATAACATAAAATTTATCCTCTTAGCCCTTCTGAAGTGCAGGTCAGTGGCACTAAGTTCAGTCACACTGTTGTGCAAACATGACCTCCACCCATCTCGAGAATTTTTTTCAATATCCCAAACTGAAACTCTGTACCCATTCAACACGAACTCCCCATCCCTCCCACCCCTGGCAACCACCCTCTACTTTCGGTCTTGATGAACTTGCCTACTCTAGGGACCTCACATAAGTGGAATCACACAGTATTTGTCCTTTTGTGACTGGCTTATTTCACGGAGCATAATGTTCTCAAGGTCTCCATGTTGTAGCCTGTGTCAGATGTTCCTTCCTAAGGCTGAATCATATCCCATTGTATGTATAGACCACATTTCGTTTGTCCACTCATCTGTCATTGGACACTTGGGTTGCTTCCACTTTTTGACTATTGTGAATAAAGTCGCTATGAACCCCAGTGTACAAATCTCTCTTCAAGATCCTGCCTTCGACTCCCACGTGTTTTCTACTAGACAGCTTTAGTCCAGAATGAATAAGGCACAAGTACTATCACACGGGAATGTTTTGACAATGAAAGGAAACCTGACATTTAAAATATAGAAAATCTAGTTCCCATTAAAATCTCCAGATTTTCTCCCCAGCAATAACACTTTATGCTTTTTCTCTCTGCTCTAAGAACGTAAACTAGAGCTGCTATGTCAAAGGAGATCAGGAGTAACTCCTCCTAGTATGAGGGAGGCCCCTACACAGGACCTGGAAGACCCAAAAATTCAGGGAACCCTTTAAAGTGTCCATAGAATGGGCTGGTTCCTGTGACTGGGGGGGTCTTGCCTCCAGAGCTCACTGATGTTTTGAACCTAGGGGAGGAGGCGTCCATGTCTGAAAAGTCTGCTGGTAAATTTCGCACCATCTGAGGGAAGAAGCCTAGAGCTAGGAATAGCAAATGCAGTCTCCATGGAAACCTCAACACTACTAGTACCTTCCAGTGACAAAGGCACTGATCTTGTACCAAGGGAGGGATGGGATGCCATCACAATCTAGTCCCTGGGTCTTAGAGGAATGAATGTATTCTTTGATTCTCTAGCCATACCAAGTCCTCTCTTCCCACCACTGAACAGCAATAAGGAAAGGGTGGACTCAAAAACACTTCTACTTTTCATAAATTCCCCTATTTTCCCTGAGGAAACAGCATGGCCAGCCCAGAGGTCCTTCCCTTTATCTCCCCTCAAATCTCACAAGAGGATGGCCCACCCAACAGGGAGGGGTGTTCCTACAAAAGCTGTGGCCAATGACTCAGTTTAAAGGAGAAAAAGAAGAAGAAATTATGTGGAAAAGGCAAGAACGATGGGGAGTTCTGTTATGTCTTCTTTCTCACTAAGAGGAATAAGCTTACACATGTCAGCCTTAGACAGTAGCTGTCAATACAGTTCTAAAGCAAAATGATGGCAATATATTCATGGTACTTGAAAAACTGAAGACCAGGCAAGAATGAGGAATTAAATTAAAACAGTAGGACCTGGTCACCTATTATGGAAAGATAATATAAAGAATAATATTAGGTAGCTTATTTGGATGTACTGAAGGAAAATGCCATATAAATCTAATGTTTTATAGTTTATATATAATATGAGGCTTACATAAGTCTTTTTTTTTCTAGACTCATACATACAGGAAGATTTGATATATTAATATAGAGCAAGATATACCTTGACAACTACTTTTATACCCAGTTGGAAGCCCCAGTATGGTATGCAACATGGTCATCTAATTTCTGTCTTCGTATGAAGAATTCAGTTGAGGTATAATTTCACTTATGTGATTCTGGGGGTTTTTGTAAGGATCTAATGAAATAATAGATGTGGGAAGACTCTAGAACATCCAGAGGACCAGGGACGTATTGTGGCCAATGGAGGTTATCTGAGGCGCGATTATTGCTAATTGAAAACATCAAGAGGACCATTAAAAGGATTATTCTAAAAGTAAATGCACTTCCTTATACTAGACTTCTTACCAGGGAGACCGAGAAAACACGGACTTTCATAGAAAGAAGAAAACCTACACTGACCATATTAAAGACACGAAATACAGGATTTCTCACCCAATCCACCAAAATGCATCATCTTTTTAAGAAGGTTTTAGGGAGGGGCGCCTGGGTGGCTCAGTGGGTTAAGCCGCTGCCTTCGGCTCAGGTCATGATCCTAGGTCCTGGGTTCGAGCCCCACATCGGGCTCTCTGCTCAGCGGGGAGCCTGCTTCCTCCTCTCTCTCTGCCTGCCTCTCTGCTTACTTGTGATTTCTCTCTGTCAAATAAATAAAAATCTTTAAAAAAAAAAAAAAAAAAAAGAAGGTTATAGGGACATTGTGGGCTCCTATGCATCGGAAAGTTCGCATTTAGTGTAGAAAACCTTTCCTTTGCAGCCCGTTGGATGAGGGTGGGAGAGAGTTAACCAAAGAGAACTGAAAAATAATTCTGTGACCTCCGCTATTATGTGCACAATTTCCTGCAAGTTGTAGTCAAGTTCCTGGAGAAGAAAAAAGTGTGTGTGTGTGTGTGTGTGTGTGTGTGTGTGTGTGTGTGCGCGCGCGCGCGTTTAGTTTCACAATCCTAAAACTTTTAGGTCCTAGGTGCCTTCATCCTTCCCTCCTCCCAAAAAAGGACAAAGCTTCAACATGAGCAGCACGGGGCTCCAAAATCTTTGGGCTTCTGTGTCGCGATCTGCCCAAGCTGTTAAACGGAAGAGTAGCTGAGCACTGGAGACCCCATTCCCCCAGAGCCCGCGGCATCTTGGCCTGAAGCAGGTGTGACAGTGACACAGGTGGCTTGTCAGGGTCAGGTTGGCACATTTCTCGCCCAGAGCTCTGGGTCAATGTTTAGATTTCATTTTTCAGTCGCCCGCGTCCAAGGCAGGCCCCTGCATGCTCCCCTCCTACAGCCTTTGTCTCCTCTCCTGGCCTGGTGGGAAGTCAAGAGGAGAGAGAAGATGAGAGAAGGGAAGGGAGAGGTGGGACTGGGCGGGACGGGGAGGTTTTGCAGAGCCTCCAACTCTCCCCCAAGAACCACTTTTCAGCCCCATCAAATTCCTTCCCCTTCTCTCTCCGGTGGGCTGGCCCTGCCTGGAGCTGGGAAGCAGGCTTGTTTACACAGCTCGTTATGCGCGCTTTGCAGTTGCTATAGCAACCACCAGGGGTCAGTTTATAGAAGGAGAGGAAGTTCACTTTTGGGGAGTTAGCTTTCCAGCTCCTGTGCAAAGCACAGCTGAAAACAAAAGACCCAGACACCCATGGAGGAAACACATTGAAAAGTTTCCTATGAGCAGAAGCATCATTCAGAGCGTAAAACTTCACTGGGCAATGCTTTCCTGCTAAAAGAGCTGTTCTAGAACAGCTGATAGGAGAGTGAAGGTCTCATTGTATCTCCAGAGCTTCCTCTCCCGCCTTCCTCTCCCGCCTTCCTCTCACCTCTTCCCCTTGTTCTTAATAGCCTGGAGGCAGTTGTTAGGCGTTAGAATAGCAAGGGTGGTTGGGTTCAAGTGATAAGTTTCATTAATATAATGTATTGACCGGGAATCAGAAAGATCTTTAGAAAATGTATTACTCCCCTCTTTCCCCTGGGGAGGGAGGCAGCATGCCCCTGGAGCAGAATACCTATCTCAAGGTCCAAGCCAAACAAAATGGAGCCCCTTCACCTATAGCAAGGGGGCTAGAAAAACTCCCAGGATGCCTTCCGCACTCACACCTGACTAGGTAAAACTGATTGAGCAAATAAAAAATACAGGATGCCCAATTAAATTTGATTTTCAAACAAACAATGAAGGAATTTTTGTATAAGTCTATTCCACACAATGTTTATGACATACCTAGAGTAAATCTAACTTAACCCAACCCTAGCCTAACCCCCCTCCTCACTACCCCTGCCTCCAACAAAAGTATTAACAGATGAGTTCTCTCAAAAGCAAATCAAATGCCAGGTTACCATCTAGGATGATCTGACCCTTGAGTTATCTGGTTAAGGAAGGAAGGAAGAGAAGGAGGGACCGAAGGAGGGAAGGAAGAAAAGAAGGAAGGAAGATTACTTACATATAAGCAGATAGTAAACCAGAGGCTAGTCAACCTACCAACAGGTCAATGAGTTCACCATCTTCCCTCAGAGCCACACACCAGGAGCATAAATGACCTGATGGTTAAGTAAAAAAGATTGCAGTACTGGGTATCTACTTTCACTTTTTTACTAAGAGTCAGTCAGTTTTCTGAAGAATTATTATTTTTATTGCCTTGACAGGAAAAAATGTTTTTAAGGTGTTTGGTTTTTGTTTTTTTTTTACCCCCAGAGAAAAAATAACATGTGTTTCTGAGTATTATACTTGGGAGCTGGAGTGGAGAAAAGCCCAGCAAGGCTGGTATACTGTCGCCCCCTGTTTGGCCTCTTGTGGTTTTGGTGCCTGTACACACATGTCCATGGGGAGAAAATGACATTTGCATTTATCAAACTCACACTTTATCCAGCATGGCTTTCACTTAAGAAAGTTGCATGGCTTCATCAAGGAGGGAAGGTTGGCTCCACGAATGTCGTGCTGAATTTTACCGAACTTCTGGAAAACCTAGACCGCTAGTTGTAACGCTGTAAACTGTAGTACCTTTACCTCTGTTTTGACCCTAAATTCACAAGCCTAAAATTGAAGCCGAATAAATCATGAAACATAAGCTTGCGTGAAAACAAAGCAGATTGGAGCAACAATATGTTCCATAAGGCCCCAGCCAACTCAGACTACAAGGGTTCCCACAGCTCTAATCCAAAACACGTAATTAAAGGGAAACTGTCAAGATAAACATCATGTACCATAAAAATGTTCTCACCTGTTGTTAACTCTGAAATTCTCAGTACAGTTTTCACCAAGGGGCGGAGAGTGTTATTTTAGAATCCGATGCTTCCAGTCCAGAGCTTGAGTTCTAATCTTGTCTCTTCTACTCCTGAATATGACCCTGTGAAAGTCTGTGGGCCGCCTATGACTCAGTTTCCCCACAGGCAAAATGCGGATACTGGATCATTATAAAGCGTTCCTTGCCTGACTGAAGGGGTATTGTGAGAATATCTATAAATCACTCTGAGCTATTCAGACAAAAGGCAGGAAGTTATGAAATGTGATTATTCGCACTATTCATTTTTAAACAAGGAACTTGATTTAGGAGTTGGAATCAATTGAGTTTATTTTTGTTTAAAGCACTGTGAAAGGACATAATTTTTGAAATCCTATTTTCATTTATTTAAAAAATAGTTCTTTACCTTTTTTTTTTTCTTAATCGTTGTTAGTAAATCCCACATTTGCAACTCAAGCTGTCAGACAGTGTCTCTTTAACACCATTCAACAGCTGTTAAATGGGATAATCACCTGTTTATCCTCAGTTCATTAATTCAAATGCTAATTGCACTCTAGACCCTGGCTTATTCTCCCACTCAGGCCAGACCAGGCACCCACCACTCTGAAAGGATTCTATAGTAATCAAGGACCTCCGACGATTTACCTCCAGACGCACAGATGAAACAGACCAGTACAGAAAAGTGCATGAGCGTGCACACACACAGGCACACGCGCATAGTAAGTCTGATAAAAACAGTGAAACATTAAAATTAACCCAAGTAGGGGCTCCTGGGTGACTGAGTTGGTTAAGTACCTGCCTTTGGCTCAGATCATGATCTGAGGGTCCTGAGGTGGAGTCCCCCATCGGGGTTTCCTGCTCAGGGGGATTCTGTTTCTCCCTCTCCCTCTGCTGCTCCCCCAGCTCATGCTCTCTCATGCTATCTCCTGCTATCTCTCTCTCTCTCCCTCTCTCTCAAATAAATAAATAAAGTATTTAACAAAGTTAAAAAAATTAAAATAATAAACCAAAGTAAACAACTGTGGAATACAGTCTTACACAATTACTGAAAGGTTGCTTATGAATATGGTCAAATAGCATGTTAAAAAATGCATACTTATTTACATCCTGTGAAAAGAGTAGTAGGCAAAGCGATCATACGATTATAAATACAGAGGAAAATTTTACACAGAAAAAGACAAAGAATATGTGATAGTCTTAGAGCTAAAATCAATCGCTATTTAGAAGACTAAGAACAACATCAATTCTAGGGCTAACGATATGTAAGTTCCTATTTTCACCGAGGTTCCATTCTGGAGGAGAAGGACAAAATACCAATTAATAATCAATTGACAAGATGTATTTAAACAGTGATGTCCTAAGAAAATTTACAAAGACTTATGGGGTAGAGGAACCAGAGCATCTGCTTCCATTTGGGTTGTGGGGGAGGAGACAGCAGAGGCAGTGAGAAGCCCCAGTGAAAGTGCCAGCACCAGAGTGGGGTTGGCATGGTCAAGGAACAGTCAGTTGGCAGGTCAGAGGGTGGAGGCAAAGGGCAGTGTGGTAGAAAGTGAGTTTGCAGAGACAGCCAGCAACCTCGTCCTGCTCAGTGGAAGGTGCATGGGTAGAAATTGAGAGATACCAGTACCCAGTTACTGTGGGAACCAAGGGACGAGAACTGGGGACATGAACTAGGGTGGCAACTATGAAGCTAGCTTGGGTCAGGAAATATTTTACAGTTAGACCTGGCATGCATTGCTGATAAACCAGGTTGGGAATAGGGATACGGAGACGTTGAACAAAAAGAGAAGAATCTCAGGGCACCTGGGTGGCTCAGTGGGTTAAAGCCTCTGCCTTCAGCTTAGGTCATGATCTCAGGGTCCTGGGATCGAGTCCCGTATAGGGCTCTCTACTCAGCGGGGAGCCTGCTTCCCCATTTCTTTCTCTGCCTGCCTCTCTGCCTACTTGTGACCTCTCTCTCTGTCAAATAAATAAATAAATAAATAAAATCTTAAGGAAAAAAAAAAGAGAGAGAAGAATCTCCTACGAATCTGAAATTTTTGGCCTTCACAACAGAATCAGTTCCTGAGCTGAGGAAAATGAGCAAATGAGCAAGGAACAGGCTTGCGGTGGAAAACTGAGAGCTGCGTTTTGGTCATGATGTGGTTGGAATGTCTACTAGCTCTCCCAGTGGAAATGTCAAGTGGAGTCAGGGCTAGAATAGCCATGTAGGAGTTACTTGGATGTTGGTGGTATTTAAAACAATGGGTCAAGATGGAGTAACAGAGAGAGACGATGTAAAGAGGAAAGATGTGCCACGCCTGAGAGCTAGAGATTAGGCTCAAGACAAAGAGCCAGAAAAGAGATGACCCGTGAGTGGAAGGAAAGCTAGGGGAGTATGGTGTGCCAAAGCCAAGAGAAAAGATAATTGTTTTAAGGAACAGGGAATTATCAAACAGTGGACAATACAAAAGATAACTGACAGAATGGGAAGAGATATTTGCAAATGACACATCATATAAAGGGCTAGTATCCAAAATCTATAAAGAACTTATCAAACTCAACACCCAAAGAACAAATAATCCGATCAAGACATGGGCAGAAGACATAATCAGACATTTCTCCAAAGAAGACATAGAGATGGCCAACAGACGCTTGAAAAAGTGTTCCGCATCACTTGGCATCGGGAAACACAAATCAAAACCACAATGAGATACCACCTCACACCTGTCAGAAAGGCTAAAATTAACAAGTCAGGAAACGACAGATGTTGGTGAGGATATGGAGAAAGGGGACACTGTTGGTGGGAATGAATGCTGGTGCAGCCACTCTGGAAAACAGTATGGAGGTCCCTCAAAAAGTTGAAAATAGAGCTATCCTGTGACCCAGCAATTGCACTACTGGGTATTTACCCCAAAGATAAAAATGTAGTGATCCAAAAGGACATCTGTGCACCAATGTTTATAGTAGCAATGTCGACAATAGCCAAACTATGGAAAGAGCCCAGTTACCCATCAATAGATGAATGGATAAAGAAGATGTGGCATATATATATATATATATATATATAGTGGAATACTCAGCCATCAAAAAAATGAAATCTTGCCATTTGCAAGCAAATAGCTAAGCAAAATAAGTCAATCTGAGAAAGCCAATTATCATATGATCTCACTCATATGTGGAATCTAAGAAAACAGAATCATAGAGGAAGGGAGGGAAAAATAAAACAAGATGAAATCAGAGAGGGAAACAAATTGTAAGAGACTCTTAATCATAGGAAACAAACTGAGGGTTGCTGGAGGGGAGAGGGGTGTAGGGATAGGGTAACTAGTTGTTGTAATGAGCACTGGGTGTTATATAAGACTGATGAATCACTGAATTCTACCTCTGAAACTAATAATATACTATATGTTAATTGTTTAAATTTAAAAATTTTTTAAAAAGAAAGAAACAGGAATTACCAATTATATTCGGTTTGGAATTAGGAGAGAGACGTCAGCTCTCCAGCCACACATGTGTGAGTTTTCCTGGCAAGGAGCTGAGCAATGGGGGTGGAGCCCAAGTTGTGCTCCTGAGTCAAGGTAAGGCCCTTTGGGGAGATGATTTTAGAACTTAGATACCTTCAGGTTGCAAAGTCCATTCATTCCAGTTACTATATTGAAATTTCAAGATAGTTATTTTGTAACTATTTGGGGATTAAGTAACATTATGGGTGTATATGTTATTAATTAAAGTGAAAATACTGAAGAGATAATTTCTGAATATTCTAATTTATCCTTAAATTTAAAAAAAAAACTGCTTAAAGTATTTTTAAGTCCTGTATATCTTCGTATGTGAGAGAGAATATGAAAATGAATTTAAACAAAAAGATGGAACTTAGAACTAGAAAAAAGTTCAGCGGGGGTCTGGGTACCTTAGTTGGTTAAGTGTCCATCTTTGGCTCAGGTCATGATCCCAGGGTCCAGGGATCAAGCCCTGAGTTGGGCTCCCTGCTCCGTGGGGAGTCTACTTCTCCCTCTCCTTCTGTCATCCCCCCTGCTCATGCTGCCTTTAGTGCATGCTCTCTCTCTCTTTCTCTCAAATAAATAAATAAAATCTTAAAAAAAAAAGAAAAGAAAAATGTTCAGAAAGAGAAAATCGTGGCTAATGTAATTTCCTTTGAGAATAAAGGAACTGATAGGGGCATCCAGGTGGCTGAGTCAGTTAAGCAGCAAACTCTTGGTTTTAGTTCAGGTCATGATCTCTGGGTTCTGAGGTCAACCCAGGCATCAGGATCCAAACTCAGCAGGAAGTCTGCTTAAGATTCTCTCCCTCCCTCTCCTTCTGCCCCTCCCCCTGCTCTCTATTTCTCTCTCTCAAATAAATAAATAAAACCTTTTAAAAATTTTAAAAGAATAAAGGAGCTGATAACGATGATATATTTAATTATAAAATCAAAGTGAATTTACCACAATGTGCATGTATATGGCGAGTTTGAAGAATTTTAAAAGAATGCTTAAGATAAGTGATTTGATTTTTAAAACCATTGTAAACTCTAGTTTTTTCTAGAGATAGAATATTGTTTGTTTGTTTGTTTTTCAGGTACATTTCCATGCTTTATTTTTTCCCTAGCCACAAATAGGTCATAAAATTAGATGTTTCAAACATGTTTTAATCGTTAGAATGGCACAGTATTTTTTAAAATTCACTCTAAAATTCTACTTTTTCTGGGAGTTGGAGATACCTACACAGAATGTGTATTTCAGTTCATGTATTGCGTTCATGGCTTTGACAAGGGCTGTCGAGACCTGATTGGTGTAGGAATTAAGACTGGGAGAAATTTATGCTTCTCTCTGAGGCAATTTAAAGTTGTGCTAAAACACAAACTTTACAAAAGACCACATAAGATGTCGTTCTTGGTCACTCCACTTACTTCTCAGGTGATTTGGCCCAATTATTTACCTTATTGAGCCTTGGTTTAATCCCTACATCATGGAAATTGTAATCCCTAACACTTCAGACTACATGGGGGTTAAATGAGATAATACACGAAAAGCTCCCGACAGTGTCCTGGAGATTAGAAAATTATTGCCAAATATTGGGATTCTTGCCTTATCCTAAGCTACATGTAGTCCAGACTCTAATCCCTCTGTACATAGAGTGGAGAGACAAAACAGAGTGCTTGGCACATAGACAACATTCAGTAAACATGTGAAGGGTGATGAGTCAATTAACTGGCTAATTAATTAACATAACCAATGACTTTCCATAAAAGAACAGCAAAATCACAATGCTTCACTTCTGTGGAGGTTTTACAGTCACTCCAACGAATGAGTCATGTCTAGAGGGCCGCATATTGCACAAGGAGGGATGGGAGCTAAACAGGGCAAGGGTTATGAGTGGAGGGGAAAGAGGTCTCTCTTCCTTTTTAACCTATCTGTTCTTTCCAATTTGCTCTCAGTCAGTGCTCTAGGCCTGTCTTATTGGCTGCCCACTGTGGTCTCTAAAAAGGGCAGCCTAGATACCATACTATTTCTACCACCATCCTCCCCACTTTTCCCACCTTACCTCCATCACCACCCAGGGTCCTGGATACCATGGATTGGGCAATGAGTCAAAACCTTGCCAATCAGAGTGTTCCTCAGAATTTTCGACTCAGAGCTGCAGACCCAACCAACAGATAATGATGAACTCTATGACTGAGAGAGGAAATGTTGGAAAGTCAAAGTTGGTGGCATTATTGAATCACATTCACAATGAGTAAACAAAGGAAGCAGGGGAAAGAAAAATAAGAGCAGATGTGTTAAGGCAAAACAAAGATGAGGGGTCATGTAGCTCCTAACCTGGCCTAGGGTCAGAGTTAGTACAACTACTACAGAGCTGTAGTTGATTCCTGAGCTCCAGAGGCCCTAAGCATTCATAATTACTAAGTGTCCTCTCCTTTGGCTGGGGATGTTAACCTATGATGTCACTGGTTGGGTCAACAGGGCTTTCTGAACTGTGAAATGGCATATTCTCTGCCATAACATCTAGCCCATAGGAAGCCTTGCCAGAAACCATCTGAGACATAGTATCATGCAATAAGATGGGAAAGTACAGCCAAAGTTGACCCTTCAGATATTCATGCCCAATTAGTTGATAATACCTTATCATGAGTTAAGAGGCTCAGCTCCGAGAAAAGACAGTCACTTCAATAAATGGTGTTGGGAAAACTGGACAATAACATGCAAAAGAGTGACTGAAACTGGACCACTTTCTCGTATATATACAAAAATAAACTCAAAATATAGTACAGGCTTAAACACAAGAAACCATGAAACTCCTAGAAGAAAACATCGACAGTAAACTCCTGGACATTGGTCTCAGCAATATTTTTTTTGGATCTGTGTCCTTGGGCAAGGACAACAAAAGCAAAATAAATGAATGGGATTATGTCAAACTAAAACATTTTACACAGCAAGGAAACCATCAACAAAGGGGAAAAGATATTTGCAAATGACATAACTGAGGGACTAATAGCCAAAATACATGAAGAAGCCACACAATTCAATATCAAAGAAAACAAACATAGCAACTAAAAGACGGACAGAGGATCTGAACAGACATTTCTCCACGGAAGACATCCAGACAGCAACAGACACAGGAAAAGATGTTCAACCTCACTCATCATCGGGGGAGTGCAAATCAAAACCACAGAGAGATATCAATTCACACCTGTCAAAATGACTATTACAGAAAAGACAAGAAATTACAAGTGTTGGTGAGGATGTGGAGAAAAGGAAACTCTCGTGTATCTTTGGTGGGAATGCAACCTGGGGCAGCCACTCCGGAAAACAGTATGGAGGTTCCTCAAAAAAATTAGAAATAGAGCTACCCTACGACCCAGCCATTCCACTTTTGGATATTTATCAGAAGAAAATGAACTAATCCGAAAGGCTATACGCACCTCTGTGGTCACTGCAGCATTATTTACAATGGTCAGGCTATGGAAGTAAACCACATGTCCCTCGATAGGTAGTGAAATATTATTCAGCCCTGAAATCTTGCCATTTGCCACAACATGGATGGACCTAGAGGGTATTTTGCTAAGTGAAATAAATCAGACGGACAAGGCAAAGACACAAATACTGTATGATTTCACTTATATGTAGAACCTAAAAAAAAACAAAACAAAACAGAAACAGACTCATAGATATGGAGAACGATAGCCGCCAGAGGGATTGGGTAAAATAGAGCAAGAGGATTCAAAAGTACAAACTTCCAGTTATAGAATAAATAAGACACAGGATGCAACACACAGCGTAGGAGATACGGTTAATAATACTGCACCAGTTTTGATGACAGATGGCAGCTAGATTTATGGTGGGCATTGCTATGTAACATACATAAATGTTGAATCACTACGTTGTACACCGGAAACTAACGTGATATTGTACGTCAATGACGCTTCAACTATAAATAAATAAATAAATAGTCTGAACCCTGAAAGAGCCAAGAAAACACAGTTGGAATTTTGGGCTTTTCTGACTTTTATTTATTTTTTTTTAAAGATTTTATTTATTTATTTGACAGAGAGATCACAAGTAGATGGAGAGGCAGGCAGAGAGAGAGAGAGAGAGGGGGAAGCAGGCTCCCTGCTGAGCAGAGAGCCCGATTCGGGAATCGATCCCAGGACCCTGAGATCATGACCTGAGCCGAAGGCAGCGGCTTAACCCACTGAGCCACCCAGGCGCCCTGGGCTTTTCTGACTTTTAAACAGTTCCTTATTTGGGCGTGTTTTTACAATACTAGCGTTTATCTTTCTTTGATTTCTTGGTGTCGGTCTGTGACAGCCCAAATTTGGATTGCCATAGCCATGCCATCCTCTTCTCATGACTTGTTCTCTCTGTACCCAGTCATTTCTCACGTCCATCAAAGTCTTGAAGAGGTACAAGTTATTTATTCAGAGAAGTAATGTAGCATGTGCCAGAAACAAAATTGCTTTATAATATTTAGTCAAATAAAAGGTCAGGTTTAGGGGCTCCTGGGTGGATCAGTGGGTTAAAGCCTCTGCCTTCGGCTCAGGTCATGATCTCAGGGTCCTGGGATCGAGTCCAGCATTGGGCTCTCTGCTCAGCGGGGAGCCTGCTTCCTCCTCTTTCTCTGCCTGCCTCTGCCTACTTGTGATCTCTCTCTGTGTCAAATGAAGAAATAAAATCTTAAAAAAAAAAAGGTCAGGTTTATTTATTTTTTGTATATCTATCTATCTATCTATCATCTATCTCTCTAACTACCTATCAGCTTAAGTCTATCTAGTCTAAAGAAAGTAAGCCCACGCACAAATTCTATCAAGTTCTAAGTTTGCCTGGGAAAGTAAAAGCAAAACCTCACGAGGACTCACACGCCCGTGTTCACAGCAGCATTACTGACAATAGCCCACAGGTGGAAGCAACCCAGGTGTCCACCGGCAAATGAATGGATGAATCAAATGGGGCCTGCACATACAATAGGATATCATTCAACCTTACAAAGGAAGGAAATTCTGACACAAAGGGACAAATATGTATTTTAAAGATTTTATTTATTGATTTAACAGAGAGAGAAAGAGAGAACAAGCAAGGGGAGCAGCAGAGGGAGAGGGAGAAGCAGACTCCCCGCAGAGCAGAGAGCCTGACATGAGGCTCAATCCCAGGACCCTGGAATCACAAGCTAAGCCAAAGCAGATGCTTAACCGACTGAGCCACCCAGACATCCCCAAAAGGACAAATATTGTAGGTTTCCACTTACATGATGTACCCGGAAGAATCAAGTTCATAGAGACTGAATGGAGAATGGTGGTTGCCAGGGGCTGGGGGGAGGGGAAATGGGGAATTAGTGTTTAATGGGGATTGGGTTTCAGACTGGGATGATAGCAGATTTCTGTGGGGGTGCCTGGGTGACTCAGTCGGTTAAGTCCTGGCTCTTGACCTCAGCTCGGGTCTTGATATCAGGGTTGTGAGTTTGAGCATGGAGCCTACTTAAAAAAATTTCTGTGGGTGGGTGGTGGTGATGGTTTCAGAGCACTATGAATGTACTTAATGCCACTGAACATTACACTTAAAAATGGTTAGGAAGGTACATTTTATGTTGTGTCTATTTTAACCCGTTTTTTTTTTTTTTAAAAGCTGCACTGAAGTGAAAGCGTTAGGGAGGTTGTCCTGCAAAACCCTTTCCATTGACCCATATATGTCTTTATGATAAGAGATTTTCTTTCAAGTGTACTTTTTTTTTTGCAACATTTATTTATTTATTTATTTATTTTTTAACATATAATATATTTTTATCCCCCGGGGTAGAGGTCTGTGTCAAGTGTACTTTTTAAAATAGAGTTCACATAGGAAGAGACCATTTCAGGGAGGCACAGCACCTCTCATTTTCTTCCCTGGGCATAGAATACCAGCCAAGTAAAACCATGGTCGAGTTAGAATCTGAACAGGATCAGTTCATTCTGTTCCTTAAACTCAGTATTTCTCTTCCTCAAACTCCTCTCCATGTCGTTGCAGGCACAGGGTGATCGGATCTCCGCCCCAGGTCTGTGCTGATGTCTTTGGCAGAACTCAGGCTGGAGCTTCTTCCTCTCCCGTAGAGGTCATTGCCCAACTGGCAGGTGTACTGAAAGGAGTTTTGTCTGAGATACATAGAGTAAAATCCGACTCACATGCACTAAAATAAAAAGCTTTCATCAGAATGAGCTTGAATGTTGAAATGAAACGTCGAAAGGTTTCACAGTATCTCTCAATCTTTTAAACTCCACTTAAAAGTCTTATTCATTGTCATCACTTTAAAAATATTTTTATTTTACCCTCTATGATTATTAGAAAGGTGTCATCTCTCTAAATATATAACACTCCTAAATCTGTATGCTTCTTTTGTAGCTCAAATGTTCCCAGGATTTCAGTCTTCGGTGTTTCTCTTTCTTGAACAAATAAATACACTCAAGCCAGCATCTCATGCAAACTGCAGAGAAACCAGCACCCTCCCAATATTTGGGATCCCGGGAGGGTCTGTCTTTCATGTGTGAGAGCACAGGTAGAAACCTGATGGTGGAGATCACACCTTTTTCCTATAAATCATTGCCAACTTCCTGTTCCCAGGCCCAGGGCTTTTGGCCAGGCCGCTTGAGGTCCTCGCCCTTGTCAGGTACCTTTGGCCTCTGCCTTCTCTCCCTGGGGTCCTCAAACCCTTATCCCTAGTGCTGCCAGGGGGAAAACACAGAATTCTTATTCTATGGTTAAGTTTCCGTCAGTTGGAAAATGCTCTCATGACTTCAAGTTTTGCTTGAATGGCCCCTTCCCAGTGAGGTCTGGCCATGCTGTAGAAGATTTTAGCCCATTGTTCTCCCACTCCTGATCTTCTCACCCTGCTATCTTGAGTTGTGTTTCCCAGAGCAAGTCTCTGAGACTGGGTTCCTGAAGAGTGCTCATGGAACACACAGCTGTAAGGAAGTAGGAAGACAGGGTCAGGCAGAGAAGGATGCTGGCATCCAACATGGACGACACTGAGGCCTCAGTAGCACCAACACCAGGAACACTGCCTGGCATTCCATAAATATTTGTTCATAAATGAAAGGATTCCTATGTCTCGGGATAAATGCTTAGATAAGCCCCAGGGTACTTCTTCCCACCAGCTATCCCTATAGGGAAGGGTATGGGAGATTTTTCTCTCTCTCTTTTCGGGGTAAATCTGAGGGGGTTTTCTTCTCCTTTCTATTACATACCAGTGGTTTCTGTCCACTCCCAGCTTGACCTTCAACTAGTCACCTGGTGTCCCAGGGGCTCACCCTCTTTACTTGGAAATGTAGTGAATTCCAACTCCTCTTCCTGTTTACTTATTCTAAGAATTTGTTGAGCACCTGCTGTTTGCCTGGCACTTTCCCCGTTATAATTTTTTAAATTCCAGTTCTAGAATTCTGTGAAGGAAGCAGAGCACCACCTATCACAGTCTTCTAATCCTCTGTGAATAGAGAACTATAGATCCTATTCTGAGGAAGAACTTCAGGAAGCAAGTTCTGACAATTTCCAGGAGCACATTCTAGAATTTACAGAAACACACTGCTAAAAAGTCTTCCTCTTTTTAAAATTTCCCTTGTCACAATTTGCCTGTGTGTCTGTGTGTCTCTCATTTTTCATTAAACTCTGAGTTCCTTCTTAAGAGAAACAAAACTGTTATCTTATTGGAGCTCATCAAAGTGTCCGAAATACAGCAGATTTTCAGTGTGTGTGGAAAGTAATTAGAGTCCATGTACTTCTAGTTTTGAAATCTTATCCTTCAGAATTCCCTTTTCCTCCCAAAATGAACTTAATTAAAACAATTAGACTAGAGGGGCACCTGAGTGGCTCAGTCCATTAAGTGTCCAACTTTTGACTTTGGCTCAGGTCATGATCTTAGAGCAGTGAGATCGAGCCCCACATCAGGCTCTGTGCTGAGCAAGGATCCTGCTGAAGATACTCTCTCTCCCTCTCCATCTGCCCTTTCCCTGCCTTGCTCTCGATCTCTCTAAAAAATTAATTAGTTAATTAATTAATTTAATTAATTAAATAATAAAACAACAAGACTAGTCTCAATCACAGCACTGAGCAGAGATATGCCAAGACAGTTAGATGATTGGAATCTTACTTTGTCTCATGCAGATGAAAAAAAGAAAAACAGAAATATCTATATCTGCTTGTAGATACTCCATCAAATCTATAACTACTTTGATTTAAGTGTCATTACTTTTAATAATATGACAGACATTCAGTTTCACATGAATTATCCTGTTTAATTATCCCTTGTAACAATTCTATAATCCATTTTACTACCAAGGAGACTGAGGTACAGAGAAGTGGCTTGCACAAGGTCACAGAACTTGGTAGAATCTGGTTTCATAGCTGGTTCTTTCTCAGTGCAGTGATTGGACTCTGCTAGACTGCTGTATAACATCCATCTTAAGAAGAAATAGAACACTAATAGAGACACTAATGTCCCAAACTCTCAACCAACTGAAACTCTGCATGCTTTTAGACTAGGAGGTATTATATTAATCTCCTCCTGAACTTTTCTGGAGGCTTCTGATAACAGGTCAAGACTGATGGCATTCTGTGCTGAGGGTGCAGCTGTGTTCCCACGACCTCTTTCACCATTATCATGAAAATCCCTTCTATCTTTTTCATGCACTTGTTCCCCATTTTCCAGCAATCTTGGTCTTCTTCGTTCTTGTTTTACTTCCTTGTTTGGGAGACACTAATCCTCCAGTAGCTTTTTCAGTAGCATAAGAGGTCAATGTTCTAAGCCTTACATGTCTCGAAAGTGTCTTTATTATTCTCCCACACATTCAGCTTAGAGTTTGAACATAGAATTCTAGAACAGAATTCGTTTTCTTTCAGATATTTAAATGCATTGTTTTATTGTCCTCTAGCTTCTAACGATACTATTGAAAAGTCTAACTACTGTTTATTTGACCTTTCTCTCTCTTGCTCTCTGATTCTTGTAGGTCAATGTTTTTATTTTCATTTGGTGAATGTGAGGAATATATTATAAATGTGTGGGTTCCAGCTGGTTAAACACACACACAGGTGGTTGCCAGGGCTGGAGGGAGGAGAGAATAAGAGACTGCTTCATAGGTACAGGGCTTTCTGTTGGACTGATGAAAATGTTCTGGAAATAGATATAAGTGTGATTATTGCACAGCACTGTAAATGTTCTAGATGACACTGAATTGTTCACTTTAAAATGATTAATTTTATATTATGTGAAATTTACCTCAATAAACAACATTTCAAGTGTGAAAAAAAAATAAATGTGTGGGTTCACTCTGTCATCTTAACCCTGAAGTTCCAACCGGACATTTCTAACCGCCCCCAAACAGAGAGCAAGTTGGAAGCTGCACATGGTGAGTATTACAAAGGCCACTGGGCCAAGAGCAGAACAGGAGGCACTCACATGAGGTGAATACCATGCTATCACAACAAAGAATGGGGAAAAAAAGTGAGCCAGACACCAGAGTCTCATGACATCATGCTTTGGACCGGCTTTCCCCTCACTCTTTTGTGCTCCCTCTTCACAGAAGACAGAGGCAGCCCCTTGACCTGTTTCGCCAGATTCTTTAGTATTTGCCTGACTGCCTGTAGTTCATCTTCACCAGTGTGCGGAGACAATCAGGTATGCTGGCGAGACTCTGTCCCTTATACCCGGAGGTTGCCAGTTTTGTGTTTGTTACTTCATTCTTGGAACAAAACGATAATTCTGCTGTCCTAAAAGACTGCAGGATCAGACTCCCTTACCTTGATCCCAGGATCCAGACCAACTTTGTCCTAAGCTTAAATCGCGGTCCTGCTACAATACTATTGGGCATCCAGGATTGCGCATGGAATGACCCATGAACGCGACTGCAAGATGGAGCAGTCAATACCTAACACTTACAGAGGTTCATTTCCTCGACAAACATTTACTTTAGATACAAAGACCCTTTGATACACAGCACATAAGGTGATAAATGGCCCCCCTCAATCACTGTCACCATAATCCCCAAACACACATATACCCACAATTGTTCATGACCCACTCTGCGCCTCTTCTCTTGAAGACAGAAAATCCCCTCAGGTTTGCTTCATCAAAACACACATCCCCTGAAAGTACTTCCAGAATGAGTAAGAAGAGGTTCCTGAGAAGCAAGAGAACCACGGGTGAAGGACTGTGGTTCTCACAAGTCAGATGAAGAAAATGGTTTGGGGGTGGGCCCAATATGAGAAAAATCCTGGGAGGGTGTGATGTTAAAAGTTACAGGGATCAAGTTAACTCAGCAAAGAAGAGAAGAATGGAGGAAGTTGATCAGCCCACACCTCATGGCGAGTTCAAGAAGATGCTTCGAGTGGGGAGAAGGGAATGGAAAGTGCCAGCAAGCACCAGATAGGGAAAACAACAACTAACTCGGGAAGCAGAAAGTAGCCAGGAAAATTCCTTCCCACTCCTCCCCAACCGCCCCAGTACTAAAAGTAATTAACCTAATTCTTGAGTGCTGGTTTCAATTTACACAGATTAGAAAAACATCTCCTCCCTGGACCTCGCCAAGCAACCCATCATTTTATTTTTATTTTTCCCCAGCTTCTAAAAAATATTTGAACAACCCTAAAAGTTAGAAGAATGGTTCAGAAAGAACAGTAGCCACCTAAACTCAACATGGTTGCTAGTCTATCTCACACTCTGGCTCTTGAAGGACCCTTTGGACGTAGGGGTCCACCATGGTGACACTTCTTCCCTTAATGTTTCTGTGTCTGTCTCCTAAAAATACAGGTGTTCTTCCAAAGAGCCACAAGGGAAGCATCGCATCTCAGAAAATTCACAGAAACTCCCTCTTATTGTCTAATACCCAGTCTATACTCAAATTTCCAAAACACATCATAGAATAGCCAGTCCTTTCCCGTTCTTCCTCATCAAATTCTTCTTTGATCTGGGTATTGTTTTGAACCAGGATCTGATCAGACTAAACACCCCACATTGGATGGTGAGGTCTCTTTAGACTCTTTTAATCTTTTTTTTTTTTTAAGATTTTTGTTTATTTGTCAGAGAGAGATCACAAGCAGGCAGAGAGGCAGGCAGAGAGAGAGGGAAGAAGCAGGCTCCCTGCCGAGCAGAGAGCCCGATGCGGGGCTCGATCCCAGGACCCTGAGATCATGACCTGAGCTGAAGGCAGAGGCTTTAATCCACTGAGCCACCCAGGCGCCCCATCAGACTCTTTTAATCTTTAACTTAGAATAGGTCCCTCACGTTTTATTCATAATATTGGGGTTTTGTCGTGTTGGTTTTGTTTTTATTTCTGTTTTTGCTTTTGTTTTTGTTTTGTTTTCCAGAAGTCCCAGAAAGTTTTGTAACATTTTATATTCTGGTCAGGCTGATTGTTTCATCATACAGCTGTTTAACATGGATGTGGTCTAGCCCCTATATTTCCTGTCGTTGAAGGATGGGTGTAGAAACTTGATTCGATTCAGGTCGAACACTTTTGGCAAGGACACTTCGTAGGGGATGTTGTGTAGTTCATGGTGCGTCCTTCCAGGAGGGTGCCTCACCATGAGGGCTCCATCAAGTCTGGTTCCTTGAGTAAAGTGGGGACCATCGGATCTCTCTATTGTAAAAGGCACCTTTCTTCCATGAAATTAATAGGTGACTCTGCAGTGATCTGTTGGTATGAGTGAGTGTCTTGTACCCCAACAACCCTGCACCCAATGGGTTTAGCATCTATTGATAATCTTTGCTGATAAAAATTATTACTTCAACAGCCCATCAATTATTTTTTAAACATTTTATTTATTTGAGAGAGAGAGAGAGTGAGCAAGTGAGTGAGAGAAAGCACGAGCGGCCGAGAGAGAGGAATTAGGCTCTCCACTGAGCAGGGAGCCCATCTCGGGGCTCAATTCTGGGATCCTGGGATCATGCTCTGAGTCAAAGGAAGGCTTAACTGACTAAGCCACCCAGGTGCCCCAACAGCCCATCAGTCATTTTTTTCTAAAGATTTTCTTTTTATTTGTTTGAGAGAGAGAGCATAGGAGCCAGGGAAGGAAGAGACTCCCCGCTGAGCCAGGAGCCTGTCGCAGTGCTCGATCCTAAGACCCTGAGATCATGACCAAAGCAGAAGATAGCAGCTTAATCCACTGGGCCACCCGCCTGCTCATCAATTATACAAGTGCCTAAAGGATGAGTGAGAAGAAGAGAAAGGAATGTCAAGGGCAGAAACAGAGAACAAGGCAAATGCAGCAAAGGAATCCAAAATCTTTGCCAAGGCCCTCTTCAATTAACATTTAATGCTTTCAGAGTCATGAGTCCTGAGTCCTTTAAGGAAATGTTGGCTTGAATCGATGAGCAAAGAAAGGCATAAGCAAGATTCTGTCACTTTAGAAAGACGTGAATGCACTTCAGTGAGTCTAGGCATCTACATTTTGTTCTGAGCTTCATCCCCAGTGATCACCCACTCTGAAAGAGCTAACAGTTCAGGGGGGTTATGCCACCATGCTCCAGTCTCAGTGTTTGGACTGTGGATTCCCTATACGACCAGGAGGAGGTAGTGCTAGGACAGGCAATCTGGACCTCTTCCTACAGGGCTGGTTTACAGAACACACTCAACAATAGCCATTTATCCAGAACTCTCAGTTCCAAATCTTTTGCTTCTTTCCAAATAGTACTTGCCACACTGTCCAAAAACAGGTTTCTTTGAAAGAAACAAGTGGTCACTTTGTTGACCTGTTGAATACACGCATTGTCTCAGGCAAATTGCTCTCTTTCAGAGTTTAGGAAATTAAGTCTGTCCCTCTAAAGAGTTTACTGAATGCCCACATCAAAGAATAGTTCACGTCTACTCATATCTTGAAATCACTTCGAGTGATCTCAAAGCACACGTCTTTATAAGACATCCAATCCTGAAATATTTTGTTCCCGTTCTGGGACACTCTGATTCTGGTTATGACAAGCAAGAACCTAACCGTCCCCCCCATCCTACCCCCCAAACTTGAAGTTTACTTCAATAAACATGAGGAGCAACCTAGACCCTCTGGCAAAGAGTGCAAACTCTAATAAGAGGCGTTAAGTCATACAGAAATCCTGAGCAAAATGAGCAAAAGGCTTTGAGGAAGACAGCCGTGCAGATCGCTTCTCTCACTGGACGAATCAAAGAAGGTGTCTCCCGGGGGGCTCCCCCAGGAATGGAAAATTATTCCCCACAGTAGGAACAGACTCCTGGGACGTCAGCCAGTGCTGACTCACCAGGTAATTATGAAAGTCTAAACGTATGCTGCTCTAGACAAGTTACAGTTTCAGGACTCCCTGGAGAGGACTATAATTATTTCAAGGAGAAATTTTTTTTTTTTAGACCTCGTAGTTTAAAAAAATGTATTTTAAAAGGACAAAAATGCAGATCCACTTTAGTTTGATTTTAATGTATGCATGATGTTTAAGAAGAAAGAAAAGAATTACATTTTCAAGCAAAAAGCAACGGGGCATTCCAGCCCCTAATGGGTCGGGAATTTGGAATCACTGCTCCAGACAGCAGATGCTGGATAAATGATGAATAGACAAATTCTTCAGATGCTTTTTTTTATAAAGGACTATACTGTCTCTTGTCAGTAATTTCACCCCACCCCTGCCTTCTAGCCTCCTGGGTCCCTAACCATCTTTTGTGTCGTGTCTTGTATGCTACCCATTACCAGCAAACTAACTCCACACAAGCCTTCCATTTCCCTCCTTCAGAAGGGACTGCAGATTTGCTGGAGACGAACTTTACCGGGGCTCAGAAAAACCCAACTAAACAAAACATTCCAACTACTCAAAAAGGAGAGGACAAGAAACCAGTACTGTAAGAAATTTACTACCAATTATTCAATCTCATTATTCATATCAGCCGTGAGGCACTTTAGGTTCTGGAAGCAAATTTGGGAACTTTAAAAATAAAAGGCAGGACAGAAAAATGTCAGCCCCGTGATTCTGAAGCATGGTAAAATTGTGTGATATTTTTCTAGCACATAACTAATAGTGTTGTTTCTGATAGTGAAGGAAGACAGCATCATTCTCTTGTTTAAAAAGTTTAGGCCTAGAAAAACTTCCGTTATGTTAGGGATGGAAAATTCTGCTTGAAGACTCTATTCCTGTCCCTTTAGTTATCTTTTCTTTTACTCTTCCCTTTCATCATTAAAAAAATAAAAATAAAACAAAAAGACACCTGTGTCATGCCTTGTTATATGGGACATGTGACTAATAAATGACAGGACATGGTTGTCCTATCCTGACTACTGAAACAAAGCAGCTGATAGAAAAGTGCCCCTTCATTTTGGTGAAGTTTAAGTTCCATGACACTAACCACAATTTGACTAATGGATTTCCTGCCAGCTCTCCCTGAAACACTCTTGCCACTAAAAAAGTTTATTTCCATTCTTCTTTGCCCCTGAACCCAATAGAGACTAGCTGAAGAGCAGTCACCTTAGTACCTGGGACCACCAAACACAGGAGCCTCGAATGAATGAAGGTATTGCCCCTTAAAGATACAGTAATAATAATTAAGAAAAGAATGGCCCAAGAGAGGGGCTGGACTGAAGGCAGTCACCAAGGTGGTGATGTTAGCCTTCATCTGATGGCTTTCTGTTAGTCCCACCCCCCAGCCCTGTCCTTATCATTAGGAGAAGCGTGAGCAGGTGTGAGGTTGTGTAGGTTGGTCTCGCCAGGATATTCTGGCCGAAAAGAAGGCAAGATACCAGGTAACCATGTCAAGAATTATAAATTTTAGTGTAAATGTAGTAAATGTTCAAAATCTTACTAGAGGAGAGACATTGCAAGTCTTTTAAAGAAAGATTTAAAGAAATACAAAAAATTCACATACCACCTAGTACCGTTCTAAACTTGAATTATTGAATACTATTGCTTGATCTAAATCCTTTTTTTTACTTCCTTTTCTGCTTTCTTTGAATATTCAAAAAAAAAAAAAAGACTAATTGCATTTTCCTTTGTTTATACATTTGCCATAAAGAAACCCCTGAGCTGTTTACAACTGATCGGTAAGGACTTCAAGGAGAAGACATCACAAAGTTGGACAGAGGCAAGACCCCAGCTCAGACCGCCAGGATTCAATGCTGGTGCTGACCTTGACACGTGGTTTAGCCTTACTCTACCTCAGTTTCTTCATCCGTAAAATGGAGACAACTAAAACACCTATCTTACTGTGGTTGCTGTATAGATTAAATGAAACAATCCAGGTCAAGTGTTTGGCACTGTGCCTGAGAGCAGATCAACAGTGTGTCATTACTGTTGCTAATATGGGCATCACGGTATGCCTCCCCAGCAATCCCAGCTAATCGCTGAGCCCTGAGATCTTTCTCTGCTTCTCCTGGAGAGCTCTGTAGGAGAGGAATTTCCTCTTGCAGGGAGCTTTGGCTGCAAAACAAATACTGAATAATAAATAATTAAATAACAATTAAAAAAGAATGTAGACATTTACACAATGGGCAACCACAAGCAAGACTGACTTCTTCTAATGGATGAATGTTTCCCCTGGCAGCTAGCTTTTTAAGAGTCTTTCCCACCATTTTAACCAAACAGAAGAATGCAAAAATAAAGTTATCACATGGTTTCCTTAACATCCAAATTTAACTCAGTTGAAGGGAGGGAAAGAAGGAAAAGACCAAGGGACTTGATGGCTGGTTAGAAAGCAGGGAGCATTCATATATTAAAAACAAGTCCACTGGGCCAATTCTTACTTCAATTTGCTTGTTTCGTGTGCTAGATTCTTTTTTTATTTGTACAGTTAGTTTTTTTCTTAGGTAAAGTGTTTCGGGTTATAGTGGTGGGCTTGATATGGTTTTGTTTGTTTGTTTGTTTTTAACCATGAATGAATCAAGTCACCTTCAAGATCTGATTCTTTTTTTTCTTCCAGATTATTTATTTATTTATCTTGAGAGAGAAAGTGAGTTTGTGTATGTGTTTGTGAGCAGGGGCAAAAGGAGAAGGAGAGAGATTCTCAAGCAGATGCTGTGCTGAGCATGGAGCTGGACTCAGGGGTCGAGCCCACAACCTTGAGATCATGACCTGAGCGGAAATCAAGAGTTGGATGCTCAATTGACTGAGCCACACAGGCACCCCTGATTCTTTATTTATATAAGTTCACCAAATGACTAGTCAGCATTAAACAAAAGGATGAGGTTGATACAAATCCCCCCAAAATAAGCACTCCTGTTAAGTAGCAAAATCAAATACTTTCAGCTTTTGGTAAATAACCAAGATAATTGTGAATCCTCATTCCTTCACCAATCATAAAGCCCTGTCTCAGAGTTCCCAAAAGATCCCTTAGGTTTGTTAACTTTCCAGATAGGGCTCACCTGAACTTTGGGTGACTCATCTCTCATGCTTATGTCTTCCCAAATCTCTAGGGTATCCATCCAGTGGTTGAGTTCTCTTCCTATACAACAAAACTGTGAAGGGTCTGGGTGTGGACCAGTTCAAATCACAACCACCAAAGGCACAGCAGAAATGGGCAGAAATGCCAGCCATAGAGCCCCCAATGGTTTATTCTTCTATAGAATTAGTTTTACTTATACTGGGATTCTAAGCATTAAATCTTGCCACTGATCCCTTACTGTGCAATTCCTACTACCCACCAAGAGGTAATAGAAAGTTGAATCAGGTACTTCTTCCTTAGGTTCCCAAGAGCCAATACTTTAAAATACAGATTATTCACACAATGTTGGGGGTCGGTTTGGTTGTCGCTTTTAATCTGTTTGATACAAACTTGGTGTCCTTCTCTGACCATCTACTCATCACCTTTGTGAGAAGGAAGTTTTTCTTGTGCATCCTGGCTTTCTTAAGCAAGACAAAGTTAAGACAATGCTTTAACCAAAAGAGAATGCTAAAAAGGTTATAGTAAAAGAGAGACTGAGAAATCAATATATTAGCACTTCATGGCTGAGAATTTCCCTTACTAAATCCATCCCCACGAAGATCAAGATAGATGATACTGGCAGTCTGACTGGCAGTGCTGTTCTTAGAAAAGTAAAGCAAACAGCTCAAATCCATTTCCTAGAACCAATGGCTGGCAGATTTTACCAGTTTCTACAGTAAGAAATATATTTACATCTTGACCCAGTGCACAAGCACATGAACTGAAACAAAGGTTTCACGAGTCAGCACCTCCCCCAACTGCAGGCAGTGCTCAGTGGTGTTTGCCAGCTCTGCTTGATTTCATTTTTGCAACGCTGGTTGTGACTTAGTAACTGATTTCACTATACTAATGGGTTGCATTTCACAGTTGGAAAAACCATGCCTTAGAAAATCACCCCCTGCACTACACAGGTCAAGAAAAATGCTCAGGAGGCAAAGACCAGTGTTTCAATTCCTCTTTCAGTCCCTGATGGAACACAGCTCCTCAATGCCCAGAGTTAGAGAAAAAAATTATTCTGCCACTTGGTAAAATGGTAAGAAAGACTTTATTGAAGACTGAAGAGCAGAGAGAAGGCACTCAACCCTGAGTGCAAGAAGGAAGAACGGAGATTTACAGCCAAGGAACAGAGTGAGGGGGGTCAGCAAATGGAAAATCATCATGAGGAGCATCAAGGGGAGGGGATTCTTCTAACCTGACCTAACAGGATTCTTGCTAAGAACTGGCTAGGGAAGCTGAGGACAGGAAGGGGGCCAAGGTCTGAGTTCAGAGGAGGGCTCAGAGAAACCTACCGAGACAGTCCTTTTCACCTGATGACTTTCTGCAGTCAAAACCCTCAGAAAAACCCTCAAAGCAGACACCTCAGGTGATCTCCCAGTGGGCAGAACAACCTAATAGCTCAAAGCATGGCCCACAGGACTCCTGACCAAACCTCTGACGTCCGGAGGCTTCGCTAAAATGACAGGAATGAAATTAAGAAATCAGAAGGGGAGACCTCAGCAAGTGAAAGATTTTGGCGATTTTCTGGAAGATGGAAAGCAGAGAGGAAAGTGGTAAAGATTTAGCAATTAGCTGCAAGCGACAGTACAAGAGCATGAGAAGTGGCTAGTCCTCCTGCAGAACTCACATCGCCGTTACCCTTTGAGGCACCGGGGACCCAGAGAGTCTCAGGCCTGGTCAGGGGAGCAAGTCGAAACCCTGAACATGGGCTGCTGGGGCGTCCATGTGCCCTTTCCTGCCCCTTTCTGCCAGCAACTGCCCCCTAACCCCACACACACGACTGTGCTCCCACCCACACCCCAGTCGGGGATGGGAGACAGTGCTCTGGAAAAAACTAACCTGGGATTCTCCAGACGTGGGGAGATGAGGTATGAATAAATGACAATGAGGGATTGGGGTCTTACATCCAAATCTTTAATCTATTTTGAGTTAATTTGCAGGTAGCTTTCCAGTTTTCCCAACACCATTTGCTGAAGAGAACACCCTTTACCGGTCGCATATTTTTGCCTCCATTGTCATTAACTGACCATACACATGTGGGTTTATTTCCTGGCTTTCTACTCTGTTCTACTGATCTATGTGTCTGTTTTTAGGCCAATACCATATTGTTTTGATGACTATAGCTTTGTAAAGTAGTTTGAAATCAGGGACGGTGATGCCTCTAGCTTTGTTCTTCTTTCTCAAGATTGCTTTCGCTATTTGGGATCTTTTATGGTTCCATATAAATTTTAGAATGTTGTTTGTTTTCTATTCCTGTAAAAAAAGCTCATTGGAATTATGCCTGGGATTGCATCAAATCCGTACATTGCTTTGGGCATTGTACAATTTTTACTATTAATTTTTACTATTTTTACTATTAATTTTTTTTTACTATTTTTACTATTAATTCTTCCAATCCATGACCATGGGATATCTTTCCATTTTTTGTGTCATCTTCAATGTCTTTCATCAGTGTCTTATTGTTTTCAGTGTACAGGTCTTTCAATTCTTTGGTTAAATTTATTCCTAGGTATTTTATTTTTTATTGCAATTATAAATGGCATTGTTTTCTTAACTTCTCTTTCTGATAGTTCATTATTAGTGTATAAAAATGCAAAAGATTTTTGTATGCTGATTTTGTACCCTGCAAATTCACCAAATTTGTTAACTCATTCTAACACTTTTTGGTGGACCCTTTAGGATTTTCTATATATAAAATCATGTTGTCTGCAAATAGTGAAGGTTTTGCTTTTTTGGATGCCTTTTATTTCTTTTCCCTGCCTGACTGCTCTGAGGAGGACTCCCAATACTATGTTGAATAAAAGTGGTGGGAGTGGGCACCGCTGTTTTGTTCCTGATCTTAAAAGAAAAGTTTTTCAACATTGAGTTTGATGTTAGCTGTAGGCTTGTCATAGAGGGACTTTACTATCCTGAGGTATGTTCTGTTTATACCCACTTTATTGAGAATTATCTTAAATGGATGTTAAATTTTGTCAAATGCTTTTTCTGCATCTTTATCTCCTTTCTTTTGTTAGTGTGGTACAACACGTTGATTGGTTTGTAGATATTGAACCATCCTAGCATCCCTGGAATAAATCCCACTTGGTCATAATAAATGATCCTTTTAATGCATTGTTGAATTCATTTTGCTAATACTTTGTGGAAGATTTTTGTATATTTGCTCTTCAGGGATAATGGCTTGTAATTTTTTTTTTTTTATGGTGTCCTTGTCTGGTTTTGGTATCAGAGTAATGCTAGCCTCATAAAATGAGTTCAGAAACATTCCCTCCTCTTCAGTTTTTTGGAAGAGGTTGAGAAGATTATGTTTTAAATCTTTTTTGAATGTTTGATATAATTCACAGTATTATGTAAAGCCGTCTGGTCCTCGACTTCTGTTTGCTAGGAGATTTTTGATTACTGATTTAATCTCTCTACTAATAATCAGTCTATTCAGATTTTCTATTTCTTCATGATTCAGTCCTGGAAGATGACTAGGAATTTATTCATTTATTCATTTCTTCTAGGTTGTCCAATTTGTTGGTGTACAATTGTCCATCATAGTCTCTTCTGTATCTTCATATTTCTTTGATATCAGCTGTAACTCCTCTTCTTTCGTTCTGATTTTACTTATTTGAGCCTCTCTTCCTCTTACTGAATCCAGCTAAAGGTTTGCAAATTTTGTCTGTCTTTTCAAAGAGCTGGCTCTTGGGGTGCCTGGGTAGCTCAGTCAGTTAAGCATCAACTCTTGATTTCGACTCAGGTCATGATCTTGGAGTTGCAAGGTCAAGTTCCATGTAGGCCCAGCATGAAGCCTGCTTGGGATTCTTTTTCTCCCTCTTCTTCTGCCCCTTCCCCTTACCTCTCTCTCTCTCTAAAAAATAAATAAATAAATAAATAAATAACAAAAAATAAAAGAGCCAGTTCTTAGTTTCATTGATCTTTTATGTTGTCTTTTTATTCTCTATTTCACTTATTTCCACTCTGACATTTATAATGTCCTACCTTCTACCAACTTTGGGTTTCATCTGCTCTTCTTTTTCTGGTTCCCTCAGGCATAAAGTTATACTGTTTACTTGAGATTTTTCTTATTTCTTAAGGTAGGCCTGTTTTGTTAGAAACTTCCCTCTTAGAATTCCTTTTGCTGCATCCCATACATTTTGGTATATTGTATTTCCACTTGTCTCAAGGTATTTTTTTCCCTCCTTTGATTTCTTCATTGATGTATTGGTTGTTCAGTAGTATGCTGTTTAATCTCTATATATTTGTGATTTTTCCAGTTTTCTTCTTATAATTGATTTCTAGTTTCATATTGTTGTGATGAGAAGAGAGACTTGATGTGATTGCAAACCTTCTTAAATTTATTGAGACTTATTTTGTGGCCTTAATACCTATCATTTTTGGCTTAATATATAATTTATTTCATGTGCATTTGAAAAGAATATGTGTTCTGCTGGTTTTAGATGAAATGCTCTCTTTGCATATATGTATCCATTAAGTCCGTCTGGTCTGATGTGTCATTTAACACCAATATTTCCTCGTAAATTTTCTCTTTGGGTGATCTACCCATCAGTGTGTGTGGATTATTAAAGTCCCCTACTATTATTGTCTTGTTACCAGTTTCTCTCTTTAGGTATTCCTATGTTGGGTGCAAAAGTATTTACAAATATTATATCTTCTTGTTGGATTGACCTCCTTTTTTTTTTTTTTTTTTTTTTTTTTTTTGTCTTTCTTTTAAAGTCTGTTTTGTCTGATACAAGTAGCTACTCCGGGTTTTTTTGTTTGTTTGTTTCCATTTGCATGAGACATCTTTTTCCACCCCTTCACTTTCAGACTGCACGTGTCCTTAACATCTGAAGTGAGTGCCTTGTAGGCAGCATATACATTCCCTGAGAGCATCTCCATAACCTCTAGATCGTGGCAAATCTGAAGCCTGCCCCTCAGGCTGAAACTCCAGGCCAAGTACACAGGCCTTTTCCACATGGAGTTGGAGAGGGTCTCATTCTGCTTCTGTGTGGTGCTCTAGGTATGGTAGCCTGCCCAGAATTGTCTCACTGGTTATTTCAGACCCTCGGGGCCCAGAAACACAATCACCATGGCCGCCACGGCCAGAGATGCAGAGGGTATCCCCTGTGTGGGCTGCGAGAGTGATGCAGAGGCAGGATGCTTGCTTGGCAGCTAGGGCAGAGCTACAAGAGTGCCACGGGTGGAGGTGGGGGAGGCGTTCACCCTGTGACTTTGCTGCGACCAAAGAAGCAGTACAGGGGTGTGCATGTCCACCAGCACTAGCAGACTGGAGGGAGAGGACAAAAATGGCACCCATCAGTGCCAACACTTAGCAAGGTAGAAGGGAGAATGCAAAAATGGTACCTGTCATATCTCTGTCCTCAGAGTGAGTCCCAACAGCTTCCTGCCCCTCTAAATGCTTGAAGATGAGCAAATGCATCTCCTTCACATATGATCTAGGCATTTTTCAAACTGTTGTTCCTGTGCTGTGTCCCAGGGCAAGTGAGTTTGTGCATAAGCCCATTACGAATGGAACCCCTATTCTCTGTGTGTCTCTTGGACATAGGCTTTATTGGCTTTCAAAGCCAGACATTTTGGGACCTTGTCTCTCCAGTGCAGATCCCAAAGCTTCAAGGGTCTGACATGGGAGCATAAACCCCCAGCTAATGAAGACGGAGCTCCTTCTGTGCGAGATCCATTCTAGTCATGGGTTGTGGTGCCTTAAGCAGGGGTTTTGTGAGACCAAGTCTCTGCCTCTCCCACTTGTGGTCATTTTATCTTTTGTTGTGGAAGAGCTTGTGAGCTGGTTTCTTTTTTGGAGGGAATTTCTCCCTATGTAGCTGCAGATTTGTTGTGTCCATAGGAGGAAATGGGTCCAGGGCCTTCCCATGACACCTTCTTAAATCTGAGGGAAAATAATTTGAACCTAAAATCTTATCCTTGTCTAACTACAAATCAAGTAACAAGTAGGACAAATACATTTTTAGACATGTAAGAACACAAGAAAATTTACATTCCATGTAATCTTTCTTATGAAGCTACTAAAGGATATGTTCCAGAAAAACAAGGGCGTAAATCAAGAAATAGGAAAGTCTATGCTCCAACAAACAGGAAATCCAGTACAGGAAAGCCAAAGGGAAGTACCAGATGATGTTAAAGAAAAGTCCCCAGTAACAGAGGGCTGCAGGGAATGGTCTCTATGAAAAGTCTGTGAAAAATAAAATCACAGCTGCAGAATTTTAGAGAGATCTTATGTTTATAAGAACTACATCGTAAGGTTACATCAATCTACCAGAAGCTGGGGCCTGTTGTACACCAATTCTGAACAGATAAATTCTCTGGACTTTCCTTTATGGACAAGCACATCTGAAAATTGCTTTGCACTTAGCTAGGTCTTGAGAAGATTGGGTGGGAGAGATGAAACCCAATGGTCCTCAGCAGGTGAGGAGAGGACAGACCATATAACAAAAAGTTAGCAAACTTAAAATGCACTATTCAAAAGGGGTGATGATAAAACACATCTGAAAGAAGTCTAAGTTATTTGTTTAGTAAAATATTTACTATCTGTAGGTGGCCACAATATTTGCCAAGGAGAGTAAAACCTTTAAGATCAATGAAACAAGCCTGAATTGCTTTCATCACTTGGTTAGTGGGTTAGTAAGGATCTTAATTTCAGAATGTCTGGATCAAGTTCTGTTTATTATGGAGGCTGATTTACTCAACACACCCTTCCCCCCAAGAAAAACATAAAAAACTGATAATGTTCAAGCTTTTGAAAAACAACACTTAAAGGCATTTAACAGGCCCAGTGAAGCATGTGGAAAGAATTAAAGGCCGATATACAGAAAGCTAAGGTATTTTTTTAAATTAGGCACTTAAGTGCAGTAAAAACAAAAATTTGTTCAGTAAAGAAATGTAATCCTAATTTATAACTCACTACTTGACTATGTAGTCAGCAGTATTTATGTAGTTTTAAAAATGTAAACATTGTACTAATGAAGTAAATAATCTGTTGTGTGGGGCTGGAGTGAGTGGGGCCAAAGGGTCTCAACCTGTAACACAGAAACTATTTTCAAAGTGTGGACAGAGCTTAGGAAAACAAAGATAGGGAAGTGCCCTGAGCTAACAATAGCAGGGGGTCATTGCCATTTCTAGGCCTGAATGTTCAAGGGCAAGGGGAGGGGTAATTATCAGAACCTCAGAGAGCAGCTGGATAGATAGGGCTGTCTGCCAGAAAAGGAGGAGGGGGTCTTATCCAGGAGAATAAATATCTCATCCCCTTCGTACCCCTCCAATCCAATCTCCTGCTGATGCCTCCATTAGCCAGACACAACCCAAAGCCAGAGGATTAGGGAGCCTGTGCACTTCGCCCACAAAGGTCAGCCTCCCTGGGGATCAACTGGGTAAAAGAATACATCTGGAAGAGATAGACAGTGTCCAGCAGAGAGCTAAAACTTCATGACCAGAAAACAATAATGTCTAAAATTAACACATCGAAAAATAGTACCATTAGTCTGTTGTTAGAACTGAACTCGCCAACATTCGAAAGTGGTTGCCTCGGGGAAAGTAGGAAGAGTTGAGAGAAGGTATGCAAGGAAACATTGTTTCCTTGATAAAGCTTAGAACTATTAGAGTTTTTAAATATTTGTTGATATTATTTGATTAGAAATAAAAAGTAATAAAATATTGTAAAATGTAGAGAAAGACCAAAAAAGAGAGAGATAGAGAAAGAGAAAAGAAAAGAAAGTTGGTATATGGGGGAAGAAAAAGGTACCAGTTTTGTGTTTTGAATCTGGCCATGGGACCCTAGGTAACCCTATCACCTCACTGGGCCTTGATTTTCTCAGCTGTAAAGCAAAAATAATAGTCCCTATCTCAGAGAGTGGTGGAGAGATTTGCATGACACGTTATATATAGAGCATTTGACACAGGATGAGCCCTTAGCTAGTGAGAAAGGGATACACAGAGCCATGAAGAGAGGGGCAAGAATCTTAAAGTCACTAAAAGACAACACCTTGATAATTGATTAAGTTCTTTTATAGCTTGTCTTGAAATCTCTGCATCTAACAGAGTCTGGGTCATGTCAACTGCCCAGTAAAAATGTATTGGTTGAAAGAGCGGAAGTGTCCCATCACAGCACTGCCAGAGTACTTTCTGCCTCTCTCCTTGATTTGATATAATAAGTCAAATTCAAGGGCTTTGTGGTTTGATTCTCAAGGTTTCACCTTGACCTTGACCTTACAGGCACTCTCATTCCTCTGATCTTTCCAGCCTACCTTCCCTGAAGCCCCCACCTACCTGCAACCCCCACCTACCTCTCTGTAATCCCCAGTCTATCTCCCTGCAGCCCACAGCCTGGCCCCCGGAAGCCCCTACCTACCTCCTGCAGCTAGGCTCCTTTGCTATCTTAACGCTATTTTGTATATGAAGCTTCTTGAACCCATAGTCCATCCCAGAAGCCTCTCCCCAGCCTAAATACCAAGTTCTCCACTCCAGAGTCTCTTCTGTGAAGACTGTGAAGCCATGGGACTAGCCCTTGGGTGCGGGAAGGTTCATTAGAAAAGCATTGCTGGTGAGGCTCTACCGATGGCTTCTCAAACTGAGGCCCAGCGGTGCTTTCTGACCCAGTGACGCAGGATCGAAGCCCCACGGATGACATAAAGAAGAGCTCTGGCAGCATCAGGCAGTCCTGGCTTTGCCTTCTCATACTCCGGGAGATGCTCCAAGGAAAGGCTCTGATGTCACCTTCCTGCTCATCTCTGGCACCTCCACAAGATACAGTGCTCTGCTGGGAGAAACAAAACCCTGACATCAGTATCTGTCAGTATTTGCTCCAGATGCCTGGGCAGCTCAGTCAGTTCAGTGTCTGGCTCTTGATTTCAGCTCAGATCCTGGTCTGGGGGTCATGGGACTGAGTCCCGGATCAGGCTCAGCGACGAGTCTGCCTGAGATTCTCTCTCTCTCCCGCTGCCCTTCCACCCTGCTTGCTCACTCTCTCTCTCTTTCTCTTTCTCTCTCTAAAATAAGTAAACAGGGGCGCCTGGGTGGCTCAGGGGGTTAAGCCGCTGCCTTCGGCTCAGGTCATGATCTCGGAGTCCTGGGATGGAGCCCCGCGTCGGGCTCTCTGCTCAGCAGGGAGCCTGTTTCCTCCTCTCTCTCTGCCTGCCTCTCTGCCTGCTTGTGATCTCTCTGTCAAATAAATAAATAAAATCTTTAAAAAAAATAAATAAAATAAGTAAACAAATCTTAAAAAAAAATTTGATCACCATATGGGACACATTTTTGGATGACATGTCAGTGAACAGCCCCTTCTCATTGCTAACAGAGCCCTTAGCATGGTAGCGACTGCTCCTTGTCAGTGGCCATCTCCTCTTGGCATCATGGGTCCAGGAAGGTACATGTGCTCAGGGCCTACCTCCAAGAAAGATCTCTTTCCCTGATGAAAGAAAGGATCTTCTCTTTCCCTTTGCCTCCTGCCCGGGACTCCAGCGTGTGTGAGGCAATTTGTCCTCCAGCTGGAACGGCCATCTCTGATTAGAAGGTGGGATGTTCCTGACCCACTGAAGATGGCAGAAGAGCAAGACAAAGAGGGTTAGACCCCCAGACATCACTGAGTCACAGAACCATCCCTGGGCCCACCCTAGTGGTCTCAGCTATTACTGAGTTATCTGTAGTTTGCAGCCAGAACAATCCTCAATGATCCAATGTGTATGCCATTAATAGTGATGTGACAATCTGTTTTATCTGTTTCATGTCATCTGAGTGGGCATGGGTGTCCTTTTGTTCAAAACTCAACTCTCCACCGGCACTTGGGATATTCTCGCAATGACAACCATGATGTCTGTGAGTGGAATCAAAAAACTTTTACCACCAGGAAAGAACTGACACAGTCACACCTCACATTCAGAGTCCAGATACTGTAAATTTTGATAGATCAGAGGGTGGATGCCACTTACCTTCCTTCTTAGACCAACGGACTGATGCTACACTAAGTTGTATAATTGTGAATCATACTGCTTCTTATGATGCTGGGAGAAAGCTTCTAGAGAGGCTTTCTCAGCTATCTGGAAGAAGAGGAACAGGTGTCCTACTTGCCACAATGCCAACCGACACTGCAGAAGTGAGACCCACTGACGGGTCTCTTTCAGGTGGAAGCAGAAACCCTCCCAGAGGGCATCTTGGCCTGTGTTTACCAAGATACTGTCTGGATTCTATCTTCGTAAGGTAGCATGAAGGAGGCCCTGGGAGGTTCTTGGAGATTTGTGGCATGCTTTGGAATTGTTGATTTTCTTCACAATAACTGGGTAATAGAACACACCTATGTCTTCCAGAGGAGGAGATAATGTGAAGAAACACAGCCTACCCTCTAAGGATAACAGAGACAAGTTCTCAAACATCAGTGGGCACAAGAGTGACCTAGAGAGTGTGTTTAAAATGCTGGTTCTTCTAAAGAATGAATGGGTCAATCAGGAAATTAAAGAAGAATTGAAAAAATTTATGGAAACAAATGATAATTAAAACACAATGGTTCAAAATCTGTGGGACACAACAAAGGCAGTCCTGAGAGGAAAATATATAGCGGTACAAGCCTTTCTCGAGAAACAAGAAAGGTCTCAGCTACACAACCTAACCCTACACCTAAAGGAGCTGGAGAAAGAACAAGAAAGAAACCCTAAACCCAGCAGGAGAAGAGAAATCATAAAGATTAGAGCAGAAATCAATGAAATAGAAACCAAAAAAACAATTGAACAAATCAACGAGACTAGGAGCTGGTTCTTTGAAAGAATTAATAAGATTGATAAACCCCTGGCCAGACTTATCAAAAAGAAAAGAGAAAGGACCCAAATCAATAAAATCATGAATGAAAGAGGAGAGATCACAACGAACACCAAAGAAATACAGACAATTATAAGAACATACTATGAGCAACTCTACGCCAACAAATTTGACAATCTGGAAGAAATGGATGCATTCCTAGAGACATATAAACTACCACAACTGAACCAGGAAGAAATGGAAAGCCTGAACAGACCTATAACCAGTAAGGAGATAGAAACAGTCATCAAAAATCTCCAAACAAACAAAAGCCCAGGGCCAGATGGCTTCCCGGGGGAATTCTACCAAACATTTAAAGAAGAACTAATTCCTAGTCTCCTGAAACTGTTCCAAAAAATAGAAACGGAAAGAAAACTTCCAAACTCATTTTATGAGGCCAGCATCACCTTGATCCCAAAACCAGACAAAGATCCCATCAAAAAAGAGAACTACAGACCAATATCCTTGATGAACACAGATGCAAAAATTCTCGCCAAAATACTAGCCAATAGGATTCAACAGTACATTAAAAGGATTATTCACCACGACCAAGTGGGATTTATTCCAGGGCTGCAAGGTTGGTTCAACATCCGCAAATCAATCAATGTGATACAACACATTAATAAAAGAAAGAACAAGAATCATATGATACTCTCCATAGATGCTGAAAAAGCATTTGACAAAGTACAGCATCCCTTCCTGATCAAAACTCTTCAAAGTGTAGGGATAGACGGCACATACCTCAATATTATCAAAGCCATCTATGACAAACCCACCTCAAGTATCATTCTCAATGGAGAAAAACTGAAAGCTTTTCCGCTAAGGTCAGGAACATGGCAGGGATGTCCGTTATCACCACTGCTATTCAACATAGTACTAGAAGTCCTAGCCTCAGCAATCAGACAACAAAAGGAAATTAAAGGCATCCAAATCGGCAAAGAAGAAGTCAAACTATCACTCTTTGCAGATGATATGATACTCTATGTGGAAAACCCAAAAGACTCCACTCCAAAACTGCTAGAACTTGTACAGGAATTCAGTCAAGTGTCAGGATATAAAATCAATGCACAGAAATCAGTTGCATTTCTCTACACCAACAACAAGACAGAAGAAAGAGAAATTAAGGAGTCCATCCCATTTACAATTGCACCCAAAACTATAAGATACCTAGGAATAAACCTAACCAAAGAGACTAAGAATCTATACTCAGAAAACTATAAAGTACTCATGAAAGAAATTGAGGAAGACAAAAAGAAATGGAAAAATGTTCCATGCTCCTGGATTGGAAGAATAAATATTGTGAAAATGTCTATGCTACCTAAAGCAATCTACACATTTAATGCAATTCCTATCAAAGTAACATCCATTTTTTTCAAAGAAATGGAACAAATAATCCTAAAATTCATATGGAACCAGAAAAGACCTCGAATAGCCAAAGGAATATTGAAAAAGAAAGCCAAAGTTGGTGGCATCACAATTCCGGACTTCAAGCTCTATTACAAAGCTGTCATCCTCAAGACAGCATGGTACTGGCACAAAAACAGACACATAGATCAATGGAACAGAATAGAGAGCCCAGAAATAGACCCTCAACTCTATGGTCAACTCATCTTCGACAAAGCAGGAAAGAATGTCCAATGGAAAAAAGACAGCCTCTTCAATAAATGGTGTTGGGAAAATTGGACAGCCACATGCAGAAAAATGAAATTGGATCATTTCCTTACACCACACATGAAAATAGACTCAAAATGGATGAAGGATCTCAATGTGAGAAAGGAATCCATCAAAATCCTTGAGGAGAACACAGGCAGCAACCTCTTCGACGTCAGCCGCAGCAACATCTTCCTAGGAACATCACCAAAGGCAAGGGAAGCAAGGACAAAAATGAATTATTGGGATTTTATCAAGATCAAAAGCTTTTACACAGCAAAGGAAACAGTGAACAAAACCAAAAGACAACTGACAGAATGGGAGAAGATATTTGCAAATGACATATCAGATAAAGGGCTAGTGTCCAAAATCTATAAAGAACTTAGCAAACTCAACACCCAAAGAACAAATAATCCAATCAAGAAATGGGCAGAGGACATGAACAGACATTTCCGCAAAGAAGACATCCAGATGGCCAACAGACACATGAAAAAGTGCTCCATATCACTCGGCATTAGGGAAATACAAATCAAAACCACAATGAGATATCACCTCACACCAGTCAGAATGGCTAAAATTAACAAGTCAGGAAATGACAGATGCTGGCGAGGATGCGGAGAAAGGGGAACCCTCCTACACTGTTGGTGGGAATGCAAGCTGGTGCAACCACTCTGGAAAACAGCATGGAGGTTCCTCAAAATGTTGAAAATAGAACTACCCTATGACCCAGCAATTGCACTGCTGGGTATTTACCCTAAAGATACAAACGTAGTGCTCCGAAGGAGCACGTGCACCCGAATGTTTATAGCAGCAATGTCTACAATAGCCAAACTATGGAAAGAACCTAGATGTCCATCAACAGACGAATGGATAAAGAAGATGTGGTATATATACACAATGGAATACTATGCAGCCATCAAAAGAAATGAAATCTTGCCATTTGCGACGACATGGATGGAACTAGAGGGTATCATGCTTAGCGAAATAAGTCAATCAGAGAAAGACAACTATCATATGATCTCCCTGATATGAGGGAGAGGAGATGCAACATGGGGGGTTGAGGGGGTAGGAGAAGAATAAATGTAACAAGATGGTATTGGGAGGGAGACAAACCATAAGTGACTCTTAATCTCACAAAACAAACTGAGGGTTGATGGGGGGAGGGGGGTTGGGAGAGGGGGGGTGGGGTTATGGATATTGGGGAGGGTATGTGCTATGGTGAGTGTTGTGAAGTGTGTAAACCTGGCGATTCGCAGACCTGTACCCCTGGGGATAAAAATATATGTTTATTAAAAATAAAATTAAAAAAAAAATAAAATAAAATGCTGGTTCTGACCCCCACACAAAACTCTTCTGCCCCACAATGAAGAAAATCATGTTGATCACCATCAAAATTTTAGTGTGCTGAAAAGAAAAAGACAGACAATTAAAATCACCTAAAATCCTCCTACCCTGAGAAATTCACCCTTATAATGTTTGTGCCTGTCCCTTGGTCTGCCTTTCTATGCATTTATATGTACCCATAAGTGTTAGTTTATAAAAAGTTGGCAAAATGGTTATTATACGAGATGCCTTTTTATTTTTTTAAGTATTTGTATTTGTTTATTTTTGTGAGAGACAGAGAGAAAGAGAGAAAATGAGTGAGGGGGGCTCCTTTAAGCAGGGAGCCCAATGTGGGACTTAATCCCAGGACCCTGGGATCATGACAAGCTAAAGGCAGATGCCTAACTGACTGAGCCACCCAATTACCCCTAGATGCCTTTTTAAAAAATTATTTCCTTATTCATTTTGCCTTTCATACCCCAGAAAACCAATGTTAACACTCTGGTATATGTCCTTCCAGATTTTGCACTTATTGAGAGAATCACACATGAAAACACTGAAACATATACAGAATTATTTGTGTCACTATTTTTATACAAAAATGTGACAATGGGGCACCTCAGTGGCCTAGTCAGTTTAGCAGTAGACTCTTGGTTTCAGCTCAGGTCTTGATCTCAGGGTCATGAGCTCAAGCCCTGTGTTTGGCGTCATGCTAAGTGGTGAGCCTGCTTCTCTCCTTCTTGGTTTCCTTCTGCCTTCCCCCCATTCACATGCTCTCTCTCCCGCTCTAATAAATAAATCTCTCTCTCAAAAAAAAAAAAGTGACCATGTTATGTGCACATCTCTCCTTTTTGCTTATTTAAGTTAAACTTTCACATCAATTAGCATAGTATTGACTCACCCCTTTCAATAACTTTATATTTCACAGCATGAATGCAACATTTATTTATTCCTTGCTCCATTATAAAGCATTCTGCCATACATAAAAATAAATTAAAAACATAAATGTGAGACATGAAACCATAAAAATCCTAGAAGAGAGCATAGACAGTAATTTCTCTGACATCAGCCATAGCAACATCTTTCTAGATATGTCTCCTGAGGAAATGGAAACAAAAGCAAGAATAAACTATTGGGACTACATCAAAATAAAATCTTCTTCACAGCAAAAGAAACAATCAACAAAAACTCAAAGACAGCCTGTGGAATGGGAGAAGATATTTGCAAATGACATATATGATAAAGGATTAGTATCTGAAATATATAAAGATCTTATACAAATTGACACCCCTAAAACAAACAATTCAAGTTAAAAATGGGCAGAAGACGTGAGCAGACATTTCTCCAAAAAAGACATCCAGATGGCCAACAGACACATGAAAAGATGCTCAACATCACTGATCATCAGGGAAATGCAAATCAAAGCCACAATGAGATACCATCTCACACCTGTCAGAATAGTTAAATCAACAAAATAAGGAACAAGTGTTGGTGAGGATGTGGATCAAAAGGAACCCTCTTGCACTGTTGGTAGGAATGCAAATTGATGCAGCCACTGTGGACAACAGTACAGAAGTTCCTCAAAAAGTTAAAAATATAACTACACTATGATCCAGTAATCACACTACTGAGCATTTACTCAAAGAATACAAAACACTAATTGAAAGGGATGCATGCACCCCTATATTTATAGCAGCAATATCTACAATAGCCAAATTATGGAAGCAGCCTGAGTGTCCACTGACAGGTGAATGGATAAAGAAGATGTGGTATATATATACAAAAAGAACAAAATCTCGTCATTTGCAATGACATGAATGGAACTAGAGAGTACTATGCTAAACGAAGTAAGTCAGCCAGAGAAAAACAGATACCATATTATTTTACTCATATATGGAATTTAAGAAACAAAACAAGGGGCAAAAGAGAGAGAGAGAGAGAGAGAAACCAAGAAACATATTCCTAATGATGGAGAAAAAACTGATGGTGACCAGAGAGGGGTGGTGTAGGGGGGAATGGTTAAATAGGTGGGGAATCAAAGAGTACAATTTTCATGATGAGCATTGGGTGATGTATGGAATTGTTGAATCATTGGGGTGCCTGGATGGCTGAGTCAGTTAGACATCCAACTCTTGGTTTTCTACTCAGGTCATGATCTTGGGGTCCTGGGATCCAGCCCTGCGTCTTGTTTTGCATTCAGTGCAGTCTGCTTGATTCTTCCCCCCTCCCTACCCTCTCTCTCCCTTCTCTCTCTCTGTTCCTCCCTTCTCTTTCACACACACACAGACACACACACACACACACGCTCTCTCTCTCCCCTCCCCAAATAAATAAATAAACAGAATTGTTGAATCACTATGTTGTATACCTGAAACTAAAATAACACTGTATATTATCTATACTGGAATTAAAATTAAAATATTAAATAAAAAATAAAATACAAACTTAGAAATTAAATTTAATTGAAAATTAAAAAAAAATAATAAAATGCTGATTCTGGGCCTTCACTCTAGAGTTTTGATTCAGGAAGTCCGGGCCTGGGCCCAAGAATCTCCTTTCAAAATAAACCCACATGACATCTAGTAGAAGTTCATCAGACCCTTTAAAGAATAGTTACAAATCATTGCAATCCACAGATTATCCAAAAAGTTCCATATTTGGCAATGATCTTCACATCATCCCCTTTCTCCTTCCTTCATGTTCTGGTTTCATCCATCAACCCTCTCCTTCCTCCCTGCCCTCCCTCACACCCCTGTGTCACTCCCATCTCCAAATGCAACCCAGCTCTGAGAATGACTTAGTATACCAGAATGTATGCCTCTGTGGAGTATCTGTGAAGTCTCTTCCTCAGATAAGCTCAAGACATCCACTGAGCATTTTGCAGGGGCAAGGAAACTAGTGGTGTCCCAATCCTTTCTGTTCTCCCAGCTGCTCTTCTGCTTCTCTTGCCTCCATTCACCTCTACCATCTCACACCCGACCTCAGGAGCGTCCTAAACCCCCTTAGGCTTCTTTTCAGGTATCCAACCCAAACCCAAGCCCCATGCTCATCTTTTTCCCTCTCCCTTCTTATGCACGTCCACATGCTTTCCTCTATGGCCAATCGGATCTTGTAGTCCAGATATCCCCTTGCTGTGGCTGACTCCTGAGTCTCTCTCCTGGTCCAAAGCCTCTACACCAACCATCTGCCCCACCAGCACCTCCAACCCCACATGCCAAAACTCAACTTGCCCCTCACCTGTATTCCTCTTCTCTATTTCTGACACACCTACCCTCCCCAATCAAGACCTTGCAATGATCTTTGACATTCCTTCTTGGCCCTATATTCAACTCCTTACCAATTTTTACTCACTTCTCCTTTCTGTTTCTCTGGTTGTGTCCCTTTCATTTATAAAACAGGCTTTGTTTTTGTCTTTATTTCAAATCAAAGTTCTTTGGTTTCCAGAAAGAAATGACTGGTAAACCCAAGGGGATTACAAAAGGCACAAGGACATCTCAGGGACACAGAAATGGAAATGCAGCCAGGCCTCATGGGAAACAAGGTTAGACCTGGAAGGCTTTGAGGATAAGGTTGCTGCTGCTTCTGGCTTCTTTTTCCCTGCTTGGCCAATCTGGTTCTTCTACCTAGATTCCTTTCTGTAGATTTGTGTCCGTGTCCTGCTTTTCTCTACATAGATTGTTAATGTCCCCAAATGCTTGTCCCAATCCCACATGTGCTCTCTAGACTAAATGCAGTCTCTATCATTTAGTTCAAATTCTGGAGAGAGAGGTTTGATGGACCACTGGCCTGCCAGGAGATTGAACCAGATTTGCCATGAAGCCAGCTTTGATTCCAGCATCCGGATTAGTCCAGGTAGAATTACAGGTGTTAACATAGATCTCTAGATCTCATAGATCAGCAACATCTACTGATGAGGACCATCACTAGACAAAGAGGCTGTTTGAAATGTACCCCACAAAATTCTATCATAGTTGCTCCTGGAAGCTGGGTTACAAACTAGTGGCATGTCCAGACCCAAGTTTTTACCTTTCCGATGCACAATGAGAAAAATATGATTGTGTGTGTGTGTGTGTGTGTGTGTGTGTGTGTGTGTGCGCGCGCGCGCGCATGTTGGGAAGAGGAACGTGGTTTCAGGTTATATAGAGTTTTAGATGTCCTTTTTGAGACATTGTGGGACACTGTGTACTTTACACAGAGGTAATGTCTTTTCTGCTTATGGAGGTTGACATGTCTTTGCACTTATGAAATGGTAGTGGTTTAGATGGTTGTTTGTGCCTTTAGCAAAGTAAAATGTTGAGGTGACTATGCCAGTACCTTAAATTTGGAGGGAAACTTGGCTGGTCCATGAAATCTGTATGTTTTGGAAATGTACTACGTCTTAATTATTTGAATAGCTTCCTACATGGTCTCTCTGCTTTCAAGATCTCTTTCCCGTCTACCTTGGACATCACTGTCAACTTACTATCTCTAAAATGTTTTTGGATTTATTTCCTTGTTGATGTCTTCAAGGACTTTGCAATGATTATGAAATGAAATAGAAAGTCTTGACCTCTAGAAACTAGCTCCAACCTCCAGTTCCCAGCCCTTTCCCGCTGCCCCCATCCATACCCACCATGTGTTCCAGACAAAGTTCCTTCTTATCATTCCTACCCTTGCCCCTTCCCACCAACCTGCTCCCTTTCCAGCATGCCTCCATGAAGTCCTCTGATGCTCTCAGTTAAACTGAATCTTTCCTGACTCTGTATTCCTTTATTAAAATATTTCTACATTCTTAGGACACTTACTACAGTCTCTATCATCATGTGATAATTGTAGAAACATATATCTTGGCTTTTTTTTTTTTTTTAATGTGGCTCCTCTCCTTTGTGGCCAGCCATGTTCCATAAATGGGCCTATTTGGTTTTGAGCATCTCTCTGTTCTCTGCTCAACCTTGGTAGACTGGCTGGTGACCACCTAAGTGGCTCAAAATCAGACAAATGTTGGGGACATATGGAAACATCCGGATGGACCATCTACTACTGAACTTCCTCTTAAGTAAAAATAAACATCTGTATGAGAGAAGTCACTTTGTATTCCTTACGGCTAAAGACATCCTAGCTAACACAAACTCGAGAAGCCATCTTACCCTGTTCTTTCATCCCCAGAAATCAGGCTGAGGGCCCAGAAGGTGTTTCAGGATATCCCTGGGGAGGAAGACTAGGGAGAAGAACATCAGTGGTCCTAACTGTTGTACGTTGAGCCCTCCCATGCTGCATCAGGCACTACTCTAAACTCTGTGTGTGCCTAACCTTCCATGTGCCTCACAGCACCCCTAGCAGACAGGTGGTCTTACTGAGCCTTTTTTATAAGCAAGAAAACTAAAGTGCTGAGAAGTTGTCCACATTACACAGCCATCAAATGGAACTGTGGAATTTTCTCCCAGACAAGCAGACTCCAGGGTCCACCTGCTTTATCACTAGTAAGAGAAGGTGCCTCCAGATGCCATCATTTGGAGATCCCTCTGGCCTGAAAGGGTCCACAGTCTTCTCTTTTGGGCTCCTTTTGGCAGTAAAGACTAGCCTGAAACCCAAGGGTGTCTGGTCCATACCTCAAGCCCTCCTCCCAGTGTCCAGACCACACCCCTCTGTGAACACCAGCTTCCTCCCTGCTCAGGCCCCAGCCCCACCAGGCTCATGGCCTCCCCACCTCTGTTCCTTTGGGACCCCAGTCTTCCTGTTTTCCTTCTCGCCGCCATATACAGGCCTGGAGACTCCTCCTCCCTCAAGCCTGCTCTTGTAGACGCTTGCTTCACGGTGATGGATTCCACCCATGGACATCCTCTGGAGATGACACGGGAGGTAGAGAAGAAAGATCAAAATAATGGACGAGAGTTAGAAAAAAATAAAATGCAAAACCCCACATCCTTCCTCCAAAAACAGCCAGTAAAATCATGGTAACTGTGCCTGACTTTAAAACATGTGTTCATTTCCATACACTTAGGGTCACACAGACCCTAGTTTAAAGGTACGGAACACATCTTCATTTATTAGGAAAATAAAAGCTCACGAACACATAGCAAGATTTACAGTATTGTACTCTGAGTATGGTCAAAGGAAAAGAATGCGTACCTTCCTACCTGATAAAATACAGCTGTGGGACGGACTCCCCAGATGACATCTCTCAGCCTCCATGACAATGAACACTGATTAGGTTTCTAGTGTGCTGGGTCCTGTGCGGAGGCTCCCAGGGAAAGGAGTTGCTGTGATGCTTGGTCAGATGCTGGGAGATTTCTCATGCAGAACTCCTCTTCCTGCTCCCACAAGCTCACACAGCACTTCAGAAACAAGTATTACTACTGACTGGAGACACCAAGAAGCAGGGTGACCCTTAGTGGCAGCAACACACTGGGATTCGGGACTTCTGCTACTTGGCTGTTTTGGACATCCTTCTCATCTGTGTCTGCGAGTGAACCCTAGTTAAGGGTCCTCCACACCAAGCACAAAGAACGCCTCCTCCATCCCCCAAGACACAACAACTTCTCGCGGTATCTTATAGCCGCCTGGTTCCTGGAGCAATTGTTCGTTTCCGACTTTACGGGGAAGAGAATTCACTTAATTCATCCTTGGAATCCTCACCCTCTCCCCATCCTGTCCTTCAAACCTCAAGACTGCCCCTGGCTGAAGAAGATGCTAGAAAATGGATGGCCCCATGGGGGATGGAGGGATGGCAGGGTGTTCACCATGGGTGAAAAATGTGTGTCCACTCAAGTCCTGTGTTCTCACGCTCACTTCTGTCCCTTCCCATTTTGACTGTACAGGGACAGAGGGATGGAACAAGTCTCGTCAATGATACAACAGCGTCCTTCCTTGGGCATTCCTTTTCTGCTGTGTAAAGCTTTTCAAAAACTGGCTTCTTGGCCTTTCTGTGACCGGAAATTTTTGCAAGAACGAACTGTGGTTCTAAGAAAAGATTTTGCTAAGCAAAGTGAAAGCCCTCCATGGCTGCCTACAGACTTTGGGCAACTTCCCCTGTGCCCCCTTGGGAGATGGAGGAACCCCAGCTGAGCACCAGGACACTGACCTGCCGTGTGTCTTGCCCCACCTGAGGGGAGAAATGGCCTGGAGCCCCAAGGCTTAGCGAGAGAGAGCTGCCAATGAGCTACCTGCACTCTGCTGTTTCCCCAGACATTCAGCTCTCCCTTAAAGGAAAATTCTGTGCCTAATACCACCTCCTCCAGGAAGTGTTCCATGGATCCTTCCAACCAGAATCAACCACCCTTTCTATCACATTCCCTAGGGCCCTTTGTTTATAGCCTTATTTCTCTCCATATATTGTGTATTTGCTGGCATGTTAGGTCCTCCTGTTGGACAGCAAACCCTTCAGGTCATTGTATCTTAATCACTTCGTTCCTTCCATGTAACGTCTCTAATCTCTCTCTCTGTGCCCCTCTCTGCCTCTCCATCTCTCTGTCTCTCTGTCTCCCTGTCTCTGTCTCTCCCACTCTCCCTCTCTCTCTCTCTCTCTCTCACACACACACACACACAGCAGTGCTTGTCCCCAGGACTTTCTGAAAGAGCCTTTTGAGCAGCACAGAGAATCTCCTTTCCACTTCCACAGGGAAGTGTGACTAATTCCCTCTAGTGCTTAAGTGGGAGAAGTGAGTTTCCAATTCTATCTGAAATACAAATACTGAGCTTAAGCCATACCTGTTCTGACCCCTTTTATGGCACAGGAATTTATTCCTTCTCTTTGGGACAGCTGCATTTTCCAAGTCACCTTTGAAAAGAGCACACACATTTTAAAAAATCAGAGTAATTGTACTTTTTTTTTCTTTTTCTTTTTCAGTAACTCAATTTATGACCATATTATTTGCTCACAATAGTGATTTGGGGACCCACCACCATAATATTAAAAACCAGAGAAGCCTTAGAGAACCATCATCCACTCCTGCCAATTTACAAGTGAGCCCATGAGGGATGATAGGACCTGCCAGCTGGTGGCAGGTAGCCCACCCAGACCTTGGGCCAGGCGTCTGACCCCACAGAGTGCTCTGCTCTCTGACTGGGAGTTCAATGGACAATGGTTTTTTTTTTGGGGGGGGTCCCCATTTTATTTTTATTTATTTATTTTTAAAAGATTTTATTTATTTATTTGACAGAGAACACAAGTAGGCAGAGAGGCAGACAGAGAGAGAGGAATGGAAGCAGGCTCCCTGCTGAGCAGAGAGCCCGATGTGGGGCTCGATCCCAGGATCCTGGGATCATGACCTGAGCCGAAGGCAGAGGCTTTAACCCACTGAGCCACCCAGGCGCCCTGGGTTTCCATTTTAAGAAGCAAAATTGAACATGTCAAATTTGAGGGCACCGTCAGGCGTCAAGAGTAAACCAGTGAAATAGAGAAAAGGGACGGGAAGGGTGGCATCTCTTCCATTTTTAAGCCAGAGGGCCCAGGCCCTGGGGCTTGACCGGGAGCTGGGGCCTGCTGCAGCCTGCCGAGCCTGCTTGTCCCCCACCCCCGGCCTGCAGCGCCTGCTGCCAGCAGTCCTGGCCTGTGGTTTGGACAGCTGGGCTGTGCTCAGTTACATGTGGGGCCAGAGTAGGAGCTAGAAAGATGCGCCACCACCAATCAGGGCTAAGGAAAGTTGCATCTTGGTGTGAATGAAGGACTAAGCAGGTAGTTAAAACACCCTGGCTTCCTTCCTCTCCTTTCTGCCTTAAGTAGCGCCCACCTCGGCTTATCCATCCGAAAGCTATGCAGCCCAGGGCAGGGGTGGCTGAGACAGCGGAGGGACTAGACCTGCCCAGGTGGGCAGCGGCGCATGCGCAGACACAGCTGCCCAAGCCCAGGCCCGCAGTTCAAAGCCCTTCCGGCCACGTCACCTCCCAGCCCCTCCCACTCCCAGCCGGCTGGCTCTTCTACCCAGTGGCCAACTGACTCAGTGCAGCCTAATCCTGCAACTCCCACCTGCCGTGCTTCTCCCAAGACACACCTAGGAAGGTGATGACCTCATTACCTCTCTTCCCCCAAATCCACTCCCTTCTGTAACCACGTCTGTGCTGAGACCAGCCCCTGGCGTGGCGCGGCTCAGCTGTGCGCGCAAGGGGAAATGCAGCCACTCACCAGCTCTTGCCTTCTTCCCCACCAGGAGTCATCGTCTCATCCGCGTGGGTGCTGGGCCCCTTAGGCTGCCCGCAGTCCCTCAGAACGTGCCACCCTGCTAGTTCCTGGAGTCCCTGCAGAAACCACAGCGGGAGGCTGCTGGGGTTCCTCGGGGTCACCTGGAGCTGGTGACACGAGTGGTCATCATTGCGGGCGCGCTTCAGATGCCCTTTCGAAACTCAGCTGTGGCCTTGTTCTGGGATGGGAGGGGGGCCGGGAGGAGTCGAAAGATACCTTTCTACAATATCAAGTTTAAAGGGAGACGATGTGAGGGAATGCCAAGGGATGGTGGTGGAGGACGGGGAAGGAAAGTGGAAATGAGGCTGTGGGAGGAGTCTTAACTAAGGTGTCCTTCATGGTGGGGGTGGGGGTGAGGGGAAGACCTGCCTAGAGGCAGTCTTTCTGAGGCTGTGGAGTGGCCCCTGGACGACCAGGCTGCCTCCCATGACATCATCTGTACGGGGCTCCCTGTGGGAACTGAAAGGCAGGGAGCAGATAGGGAAACTGAGGCTCTGCGCAGCTGTCACATGCCAACTTTGCCCAGTACCTGGGGAAGCTGAGATTTGAACCTTTTCTCTTTGCATTACCAGTGCTGCCTCCAGAGAGCTCAGCAGGCAGCCCCGCCAGAATTTAGCACTAAAGCTGTGTGGGAAGAAGGTGGGAAGGAAGGCCAAAGCCACATCCCATTTGCAGCCCCTTCCGTATTCTCACCCCGCCTGGGGCGAGGGAAAGCTAGAGAGTGCAGAATCCACTCCTGGTGCCCAACACACCCAGGACACCCCCAGGACACATCCTGGGGTTGAGTGGCTGCTGCTGTTGGGGGAGCATCAAGGCTGAGGCGAGAACCTGAGTGTCTCACAGCGCGGAGACACACGGTGGAGCCAGGCTCCTCCTTCAGGGCGGAAGGCGGATGTAGGCAGATGACGCAGGCGGCTGGGCTGCTGAGGAAACTGGATGGTTTCAGTTCACACAGGTTTGGGGAGGCACCGGCTGGTTTCAGTTCAGGACCTGTGAAGTGGGGAGGGAAGCCTCTCTCCCCTGGTTTGGCTCCGTCAGCACGCACGTGGGGGAGGCCAAAGCAGCCCATCCTGATCGGATGTCTCTATAGGGTCTCCCCGCCTAGGAGACCCAAATTCCGCCCCCACCCCCACCCCCGCCAGGGGAGGGGAGATTCTTGGTTTGGCCTTTAGTGTTCTGCAGACTGGATCCTATTTTTATCTCCCCAGAAGCATCTCAGACACAAGAAGGGCCATTTCAGAGTGCAGAGGAGCCCCAGAAGGTCCTGAGTTTAATGCCAGAGTGATGGGGTAAACCTGAAGCATGCAATCCTAGAAGGATTTCTTAATCTAAGAATCCACTTCTTATGTGAGAGTGTGGGAGGGGAAGGAGGCAGAATTAGGGCGGGGTATCGAGCTGGCCAGGTGCTTCGGGCAAGGGGCAGGGGATGATGAAGTACAGGTCAAGGTCAGCAGGAGGTCTGTGTAGCCCTGGGTGGATAGAGTGCTGATGTCAGCAGGAACCCCCCTTCTTGCTCATTTTCATCGCTGCCATTCGAGTGCCTGTGGTATCCACAAAACTGAAAGAACCCGGTCTGAGGGTTGGGGGGGGTAGTCCTCTTGTCCTCTTTCTCTTTCTGCATTCACCCCCTCATCTCTCTCATTTCCCTGCTCCCCCCTATTTCTTCCTCCTCATCTCTGTCTTCCCCTGGAATGCTCCACACCCCCATTCACCTACCCCTGTTCATGCCTATTTGAAATGAAGACATGCATCGGGGCCACTCCATGCTAACTCGGAGCCCCTCAACCTTGGCTGCTGTGGCACAAAGTACCAATTGGCCCCACAGTTCTGTTCTTTTAGCCAAATTTTTTTTTTAAGATTTTATTTATTTATTTGACAGAGAGAGAGAGAGATCACAAGTAGGTAGAGAGGCAGGCAGAGAGAGGAGGAAGCAGGCTCACTGCTGAGCAGAGAGCCCAATGCGGGGCTCGATCCCAAGACCCTGAGATCATGACCTGAGCCGAAGGCAGAGGCTTAACCCACTGAGCCACCCAGGCGCCCCTCTTTTAGCCAAATTTTAACTGGGCATAAGACCACCAAGAATAAAGACTACACTTTGTATCTAAGTGTGATGCCAGGACTAAGATCTGGCCAACGGGAGGTCAGCAAGTATGTCATGTGCAAACTTGCCTTTCCATCTTCCTTGTTAATAGGTATATGGACATGATGGCTGGAGCTCATGCAGCCATTTTGGCCTAAGGAATATACCACAGCCAGTTACATACCTCCCAGGATTTGTTCAAACAAGCTTTCTCAGGGCATGCCCCTAATAATCCCCTGAGAGGATCCCTTAACACCAACAACATTCTTGTCAGCCAGCGAAGAGTTTGGATTTTCTAAAGGGAGACTGATTGAATTCCATGCCATCTTGTTGCAGAGGTCAGAGTGCCATGACATTTCACCGGGCTGGCTGGGATGAGCCCATTGTGGCAGATGTTCCTGGTGCTTGCAGGTACAACCCAACGGCCCATTGTTTCATGCCTCCCATCACATCCCTTTCACCTCCTGCCTCAGGGCGTCCCCGTTGCTGCCAAGGAGCAAGACACTGAGCCGGGATGAGGGGGGGACCTGCTTACCCAAGCAGGTCCACCATCCTCTAGGCCAGATACATGGGGTTGTAGCTGAGATGGGCAGGTAGATAGCCACTGACTCTCTACCTGAGAGTCCCTGACTCCCAGGCCCTCACTGGGGAGCTCTGCGTGCCCTTGTTCTGCCGCCATGTTGAGCTCTGGCTCTCCCTTGCAGGCAATGCCAGATGATGACGCCTGGAACTACAGGGATCCTGATGCCCTGCGAAGCCAACTTTGACCAATGAGTGAGATGACTGGACAGACAGATCCCTCCCATAAGGCCAGGAGGCCTTTCTGGAAACATTCCCACACATTTGTCAAAATCTGTGAGCAGCTTCGTGACACAACCCTTCGTCTGCCCTCTTCTCCTCTCTGTCTCTCCCTCTTCGTTGCACTCTGCAGTAAAGGACAGGTGGTGCATTTGCTTCTGCATCTCACGCTGGTTTCTGGATCACCTGGGCTAAAACAGGGAGACACTCAGGGGGATGACACAGGAGCCAAAGCCCCTAGGACAGTGAAGCCCTCGTCCCCGTCCTGACCGCATGCTCTCGGTTTTTTACCTGAGAAACAAATGTCTTTCATATTTAATCTACAACAATTCTGGAGGCAGAATTGCCTCCTTGCAACCTTGTCCTGATAAATGCAGCTGCTCAGGAGAACCACCTCTGCGCCGTAGTTGCCTAGAACAGTGCCCAGCCTCTCCTTAAAACATTTGTACCCCTTTCTCTTCGTGTTTCAGTGTCACTGGCATTGACTGACTTTGAGCCATTCAACACTGCTCTGAGACTGCTGAACAGGCGCCGTTTTCCTTTCCATCACCACCTTCCCACCTAACTCCCTCCTGAAAGGACAAGGAAATGCTTTCTCTTGGAACTATATGATTTGCCTAAGGGCAAGAACTAATAAGTGACCCCCACGCCCACCCTGGCCTCTGGCTTCCAGGCCATTAAACCAGACTGGACCCCCATTTCATCCCCGCCCTTCAGAGGTCACACAGCTGGGGAGTCAGCAAATTTCCGGTTCTCTTCCCAGGCACACCATGGACTGCCCTTCCTGCCCCTTGAAGTTAGAAGAGCCCTCGTGTCTGACTGAGGCCAAAGCAATTCCTACAGCGGTGGTATGTGTGCAGACAGCTCTAGAAAGCAGTGGTGATCCACGAGGCATTTTCGTAACTCTGGCCTGGGGACCCGTACAGCCAGGATGGGGCTTGCTCTGGTGGCGCAGGCCTGGAGAAGGGTCCCAGCCGGCTCATAATGACCACGTCATGAGAAAGAGAAGTAAACCTTTTGAGGGTTAAGCCACGGAGATTTGGGGTTGCTTGTTTACTGCACTGTAACCCAGCCCGACCTGACTCATACACGCATGAAATGGGCCGGTGGCCATCCAGAGATTTGGGCTCACGTTGATTCGTTTTTGGAGGGGACACATCAAAGCCAGTATTCTTAAAATATCAAAGATCTTCTCAAATTCTGACAGCCCCAAGATCCTCAGGAAGGGTGTGTCTGTTGGTTGAAGCATTCCCAGCAAGAGTTCTGGAAAACCCGGGAGATGAAAGGCAAGGATCTGCTTCCATTTCAGCAGCCACACGGGGCGGTTTCCCGTCGTTGGCCATCAAATCCAACTGCTCTCGGGCCATCACTGACTGTTGGGTGAGACCTGCTGACTGACCCAAATTGGTTTTTAATAACTGGCTTTGTACCATGCAAGGAATTTGTAGTTTTATCCTTGAGAAAAGACAAGTGGCCCAACAAGGGCCATAAATACATCTCCATCCTCCCCTCCAATTCTGTGAACTCTCCGATGAACCCCATCAGCTTCTGGGCCATTCTGCCCCCTGGGTGGAGAGAGCTGGTAAAGAGGGAAATAAATCCATTCCTCCTGCCTGGAACCAGCGTAGCTCCCAGGGAAAAGATCCACTGAGTCCCTTTCCAGTGATTGTGGACATATATCAGACGTGAAGAGATAATTTGCCTCCATGGAGCGGGGAAGGCTGGACAGCCTCAACTCAAGCCTACCCTTTCTTTTCTTTTCTTTTTTTAAGATTTTATTTATTTATTTGACAGAGAGAGAAAGAGAGAATAGCAGAGGGAGAGGGAGAAGCAGACTCCCTGATGAGCAGGGAGCCAGACTCTATCCCAGGACCCTGGGATCATGACCTGAGCCGAAGGCAGATGCTTAACTGACAGAGTCACCCAGGCGCCAAGCCTACACTTTCTTGGTGAAGCCATGCCAAGGTCACGGTTGCATTTCCTGTCCAGACCCTAGCTCAGGAGAGTTAAAACATTTTAAGAAGGACATGGAATCATCACTCAAAACAGTATGCTTGTTGCTTCTTTTACGTTCATGATCTTTATGAAAGCTCTGTGCCCCTCAGTTCTATTTGGAGCCCGCACTGGCCTAGCCTAGAGTCCCCAAGCAGAGTCCTGTGCCCAGCCTCGGGGGGCCACCTTCTCATTTCTGCAGCCCTTCAGGGCTCCTGCAAGCCCACCTCCTCTACGCAGCTCCCAGTTGCTACGTGGCTGGCCTGGCCACAAAATCTCCAATGCTTAATTACATAACTAATAGTTCCCCATGTGCCGTTCCATTGTCCATCGTAAATCACGTGGGGCAGGAATCAAGCCTCATTTTCTCTTATTTCCCTGCTCTCCTCCCTGCAGAGATTTTGCTGGGGGCATGATAGCCATTCAACAAGAACACTTTCTGCTCCATTTCCCATGGAGATGGAACCCAAAGCTGTTTTTTTCTATTCCCGGTCTTTTAAAATAGATGGTAAAGTAAATAAATAAATAAATAAATAAAGATGGCAAAAAAAAAAAAAAAAAAAATCCTAAGCCCATTTCTTCTCTTTTGGGGAAATGACCCACGTGCATCTCAGTCTTTGATACTGCAAGTGCTTTGCAGCTCCTCTCAGTGTCCAAGGAAAATGGAAAGATCTTTCCAAGACTAAAGGCATCAAAGCTGACCAAAATTTAGAACATCTCTGGGAGAAAATCCCACACACAGTTCCACCACCTCTGTCCTGAGCCAGTCTCCTCTGTTATCTCACAACTGGACTCTCCTGGGAGCTCCTTAGTTTGGGTCCCACCTGCCAGGGTTGCTTCCGTGTACTAGGGGACAGCTGGCTGCTGGGATGTCTGGGCTACAATCCAAATCTCACTGGGCAAGGCCCTTGCTTAAAACCTCCCCATGCTACCCAATTCCTTAGCCTGTTCTATGAGACCCTCGTCACTTGCTCCAACCCCATCTCCCGCCTTTCCCTTCCCAGGGGCCAAGACCAATTATGGTACTTTGGCAGATGTCCAGGGCTCTCTGACCTGCAGTCCTTGCACTTAACACTTTTCTCAGTCTAGAGTACAATTCTCAGGCCCTCTTTTCCTCCACTCTGCCCCCATTTAGAAATCAGCTGCCTCCCTTGAGCCTCCAGGTTAGCACGTGGGACCAGAGCAGCCGGTTTCCTCGCCGACGTTCCTCCTTCGACAGCTTCTAGCCCGTATCCAATGGGCATACACATCCTGTCACCTGAGTTCTGCCCCACATTCATCCTTGCCTCCTTCTTTGGGGGAAAAGGGATAGTGGGGGGGAAGAAGAGCAGAGGGCTGACAAGTAGAGTTAATTTTCAGTAAGTTGAAAACCCCTGTCATGAGACCCCGCAATACGAGAAACAGGAAGAAAGGGAAAACAATATTACCAAATATATTCAGTGGACTGAGGTCAATGCACAGTTGAATTCTCCAACTGGGCTTGGCTAGAAAAAGAGGTCGCCGTGATTTAAATAGTGCCAGGAATTTGGGGCATTAGAGGAAAACAGGCCATGCGCACTCCTGTCCCCTGAGTTTGGAGTAGGAGGCTGGACAGTCCTGGTCTATGGACACCATGGCTGCTGGAAGGCTGCTAAGAGTCTTCCACTCTTGGGCTGCCTGTTAGTCTCAGACTCTCGTACCCTGTTCAGAAAACTACGGCATCCAGATTTCATTTCGTTTTATTTTAACTATGTTCATCATTTGTTGACTTATGTTCTAGGTCAGACCAGACCAGTGCTTCTGTGTGTGTGAGGTACGGTGGATCATGGGGGGCCACGTGCATTTAGTGGGGGAATGTGAAGGACACGCCTTTCAAGGCAAAGGTCGATGAGCGCTTAGCATGCCCCCGCTGAGAGACCCCTCACACCACCCAGGAAGTGCCCGTCTACTGGCCTGTCGGCCGCACAGATCGGCGGGCTCATGAGTACTTGTGTTAGAGCTCCCTGCACTTCCAGATTCTTACCGGGTATAGAAGATGTCCCTAGTAGCATTTATTTATAGTAGTAACTTTTGGGGGGGGGGGGTTGAATGAATTCGTTAAATATGTAAGGATGAGTAAATCAATGGAACAACAAAAGTTAAGGAGAGGTAAAGGATTGAAATCCAAATTATAAACTAAAAGGAGGCTTTGGCCGGGGCGGGGTGCAAGCTTTCATGCAGCGGGGTGGGGGGAAGCAGCAGAGGAAGAGGGAGAGTCTTTTTTTTTTTTTTTTAAGATTTTATTTATTTATTTTTCAGATAGAGAGAGCACATGAGCAGGGGAAACAGCAGAGGGAGAGGGAGAAGCAGGCTCCCCACTGAACAGGGAGTCCAGCACAGGACCCTGGGATCATGACCTGAGCCAAAGGCAGATGCTCAACTGACTGAGCCACCAGGTGCCCCAAAAAGGGGCTTTGAAGTGTGATGGAGACCCTGCCCCCGTTGTGGAAGGTAAGAAATGCTGCTGTGAGACTGGCTGGAAAGAGGTACTTGAGTGACAGTGGGAATAAAAAGTGTTTAATTGCATCAGCTGTCACAAGGACAAGAGAAAATCAGAGATAAATGCAGCAGACCTTCTCTGTATCCCCTTTAAATCCTTACTATTGGAAATAAACACAAAAACAGGATGGTCCTTCCCCAAACTGTCGTGCTCCATAGCTACGAACCGTTTGGTATCAAGATAAGAATGTTCCATCAAAACCTGCAAGATCAGAAACGACTCCAGATGTTTCTAACAGAAGAAATTTAGTCTAGGGAATAGATTACAAACTGTTGGAAGGGCTGGGACCATGAGGGGGAAAAGGTGAGGTTATCTAGAGACAAAAGACAGGAGGAATCTGCTACCAAGTCTAAGGCTGAAGTTCAAGAGCAAAAACAGAATCACCTAGAACCCAGGGGTGGGGGGAGGGGGGACCTCTGATGCTGCTGGAGTCCCTGCCCCTCACTGCCACACCAGGAGCCGCTGCTGTCACCCCTGCAGCAGACCAAGACCCCACTCTCCGCCGATGCAGGGGAAGCCGGGACCCCATGCTCTCCTCCTGACGCTGCCTACAGTTGTCAAATCCACACTACCTGACCGGACACCAAGAAGCCCCAGTTTTGTAGCCACTGCCACCCCCAGAGGAGACAAGACAGAACGCCTTGTCTCCCTCCTGTCACAAGAGAGCACCTGCTATTGGAAGACGCCAGCAGGAACGGACATGACAAGGGAATCTGGACAATGCAGTTCACACACTTCCAGGTCCTTGTGCTCATTACAGAAGAGAGCACAAAAGGGTGGGAGCAGAGGAAGGTGGGACAGACCCTGGGCACACCCACAGTGTGGGGATGTGCGGGTTCTATGTAAACAGTGCAAATGTGTGTGAGCACACGTGTATGCAGGTATAGTAAAGGTGAATATGCACGCACATACACAGTCACACACACATGCACACCATCTATGGCTGAGAGGCAAGGGATTATTATTAAATTATAATAATAATTATAATGCTACCGGTTCAGTCTAGACACGTCTCAAAACAAGGGCTTCGGTTATGTCATTGGGTTAAATAATAGCACCTAACCACCCAGGGAGATGTGTTGCCTCGGTCTAGTGATCACTACTCATGAACACAACTCCCATGGGCAGGCTGGTCCTTTCGGGACCTTCCAACAGCTCACAAGGGAGCAAGCAGGAGGGTTCCCTGTGCTCACATGGAGCCAATACGCAACTCGTCACTCCCAGTTTCCGGAGGATTTTCAGTGTTAAAAACAAACTGATAATGGTAGAGTCAAGGGAATAGAATTCCCAAATGCTTTTGATCCTGTGAATTTTCAAGAGAAAGTTCTCCTCCAGAGACTTTAAATTCAGATACATTCTTAAATAGTAAGATCTTTTAAGTAATGTGAATAAGACATGTTACTATGAAAATAAGAAATAATAAGACCTTTTGGGGGCGCCTGGGTGGCTCCGTTGGTTAAGCATCTGACTCAGTTTTGGCTCAGGTCGTGATCTCAGAGTCATGAGATTGAGGCCCAAGTTGGTGTCCCAGCGAGCAACTGGGAGTGTGCTTGAGATTCTCTCTCCCCCTCTCCCTCTGCCCCTCCCCCTGAGCACTCTCTCTCTCTCTCTCTCTCAAATAAATAAATAATTTAAAAAATAAAGAAAGAATAAGAACCTGTAAAAAATCTCTTTCTGGAAATCTTTCCAATGACCAAGATGAGGGTACTCAATGACCTCCTGAGGATGGTTTGGGTTTTTTGTTGTTGTTGTTTTTTAGGGGGTGTTTTGTTTTGTTTTGTTTTGTTTTTGTTTTCTTGGTTTGGTTTGGACTGGGGTATCAGGACTGTCTAGTTTCCTTCTTTTTTTTTTTTAATTTTGAAATAAGTCCACATTTATGGAAAAGTTGCAAGAATAGTACAAAGAACTACCATATGCCCTTCACCCAGATTACCCCATCTGCTCCCTCTCTGTGTGTCTTACTCCCTCCCGCTCTCCTCCCCCATCTCCAGTAGTTCCCCTTCTGAACTATCTGGAAGCAAGCTGTAAACCCAATACCCCGTGCTCCCACATATTCCTGTGTATGTTTCCCCTAAACAAAGACACTCTCCTACATAACCACAGTATGATTATCTATAGCATGGCATGGACTTGGATACAGCTTCCCCATCCAAACCAGAAACCCCATCCCTAGCCGACCATCAGCTCTAGCCACGTCACCTTTTCCTTTCTGGTTCAAAGCCCAATCCAGGATCATGACTGATATTGAGTCACCATCCATACGGAAGCCACACAGCCTTTCTTTGCCTCTCCTGTCCTCGACAACCTTAAGAGCATGACCTTTCATTCTGTCGTGGGCCCCCAGGAGGGCCAGCCCAATCTTTCCTCAATGCCAGCCTCAAGAGTGACACTGGCTGTGTTGGAACACCATCTTGGTGGGATGGAGGGGGCACCGTGGGCCTACATGTCCCACCTGGAATATTGGCGTTCTTGGTCCCCTGGCCAGGTGAGGAACCAGGTTTTTCCCACATAAAATCAGTCCCCACTTTCAGTCTGTATCTGATAGAATTTTGAGGAAAGATCCTTCTAGACCATGCTTTGCTCTCCAGTCCCAAGACACTGGTACCTTCTCCCCGGGCTCAGTCTGCACCTACTACAGATTCCCTTTGACCTCTTCAGGCCCTGTTTGACCTCTGGACACTTTAACTGATGCTATGTCTTATTCTGATGCAAGACATGAAGCACAGGATTCCCAGGTACTTGGATGCCCATCCTGTCTTAAGGTCACTGAGCCTCAGTTCCCAGATCCAGAAACAGGGCCCTAAATGGGCACTAAAAAGTTCTAAGTTTCCTTCCAGCTTTCAGATTGCATAACTTAAATTCTAATTCTGCCTGGAGGCCCCTGTGTCTGCACCGTAATCAGCTTTTTGGCAGTAGCCCTTGACTTTATTAATGGAGTGGGGGTGGGTTGTTTGGGGAAAAGGTGTCTTCCAGGACCCTCCAGTACAATGGGCAGAGGAGGGAGTAGGAGCTTTACCCGTGGGTGGCGAATGGCCACAAGAGTGCTGGCCTCCTGTCTTGCCAAGGCCAATCTTTGGAGGCAACTCTCATTCTTGTGCTATGGGCAGCTCACGGTCACATGAAAATGAGCATATCTTTTACTACAAGAGAAGAGGTCTTCATGTAACTCCTCTCCCTGTCTGTCTGGAAAATTAAAACAGACACAGAGAAAGCAAATCAGCAGTGGCCCATTGATGCCCAGGGACAGAAAGGGGACAGCTAAGGGGATAGTTGAATGATTTTGTTCTTAAATCATAAAAATGTTCTAAAATGGATTGCAACAATGGTTGAACAACTCTGAATATACTAAAAACCACTGACTTGTATACTTTAAGTAGGTGAGTTTTGTGGTATGGAAATTATCTCAGTAAAGCTATTTCTCTCTCTCTCTCTCTCTCTCTCTCTCACACACACACACACACACACACACACACACACTGATACACTCTCAGACAGACAGACACACACACACACACACACACACACGCTGACAAGGAAATACCATCAAGGAACTCTAATCTCTCTGTGTTGGTGGAAGACACTGGAAGAGATCATCCACTTGTAGCCCCAGGTGAGGTCAGGTGAGGTCGGAGTGTTGCTGGAGACGGGAGAGCCCTCAGGTGGTGGGGGTGTTACGCCATGTCATAAGTGAACGTAAAACACTCAGATGCCTCACACAAATACTAAGTAAATGTTTGCTGTTGTCAGTCTTTGTCTTCCTCTTATTATGTTTTGAACTCCCTGTGCACATAGTGAAACTAGGAGCCTAAACATCAGGGCTATCATCCAGGTCAGCAGCTGGTCAGGTTCTGTTGTGCAGGCTGTGCACTGACTTCTCCCCAGGGAAGCAAAATATTCACACTGAGGCTAAGTTAGAAGAAACTCTTCCAACTCGACTGGATGCCGATGTGGGGGCGCTGGAACCCCAACCCAATATAGTCCGAGAAGAGTAAATCAGAGATTTGAGGTCTCATTTTCCAGTACTCTTCGAAAGAGACGTTTTGATGGTGGCTGACCCTGGATCTGGGGGCAGTGGTCCTTAATTAGCAACACCTAGGTGTTAGGCACTCAAGCCTCCCTTTGGATTTCCATCCTCCACTCATAAGTCCCCGGTGACTGACTGGGAATCAATATAAACCATGCCATTGTGATCTGGAGTCCTTTCCTGCTACACAAAGGCAGGGAGTATAAGAGAAGTATGCTTTGGCTTGGAAACAGCAAGCAAAGGTCCTCTCTACAGAAATCACCAGGGCCAGGCAGAAAGAGAAGGCAGGAACTTCCAGGTAACTTGGAGGCTGGGCCAAGATTTCAATGCCCCCCTCCCCCCCACTCAGGGAGAGAGACAGGTAAGGTGTGAGTCTGAATCTGAAGCCTTTTCTGGAAATGAGGCACCGCCCTCCCTCTGAACTCATTTCCTCTCAGGCTTTATTCAAGTAGGGGTTTCTGTTGAAATCGGAGACGCCCCAGCACCCAAGGTGGGACTAGAGGGGTAAGCAGGACCAGTCCCTGCTTTGCAGGCTGCCAGGACCTCCGAAGAGGTGGGCTTCCAGCCTCCAGGGAAACCTCCAGCGCTGCTTTATCTCTGCGCAAGCACAGGGATCCTGCAGGGGAAGAAAGGGCGGGGGTGTGGGCGGGGAATGGGAAAATCGCTCAGCTCGGGTTGCGCCAGGCACGCCCTCATCCCGCGTCCTATCTTCTGCGGAGCCAGAAATTCGCCCTCAGATGTCCAGACAACGCTGGCATTTAGAGGAGACAAGCACACACCTCAGAAAGCAAAACCAGGCCCTCTGGCTTCAAAGGAACCAGCCTCTCCTTTCAGAACAGCACTGAAGAGCTGGCTGGTATGTCTGTCTCTTTAAATGGGGTTCCAAAGGATAGGTCTTTAGCAGCAGCAAGAGGCCTGAAACAGAATGGTTCCAAGTCCCTGGTTTATAAAATCAACATCTTCGTCTTCCTGCATCCCTGTCATTCCATTCTTAGGCTCAGAAGTCAAAGGAGAAACACCCCAACCCGAAGACAAAAGGTTGCATTTTTATGCTGGTGTGTGTTTGGGTACTTTTAAAAGCTAACTGACCAGAGACCAGGCAAGGAACAGGCACCTCCCATAATATTGCCTGGGGCACCTGCTTCATCAAGTACAGGCAGAAAACCACAGTGGGAGTTACCTGAGAAGTGTGTCCACTGCTTCGCATCCTAAAAGCCAAACTTTGAGGGAGTGAGGAGTCCCTAGCCTGGGGGAAAATCTGCCCCCAGAAGTCACTTACTAAAGGGAGTCCAAGCGGCCTGGAGTCCATCTGAGTGGAAACCAGATCCAGATCTGCAGCTTGTCACCTCTGTGAACTAGTCAGAGCCGCAGTTTCTTATTCCATAAAATGGGCGTTACAAATTGCCCCTACGTACAGTTATCACCCCATTAGTATTAAAAACAGTGCTTAGGGGTGCCTGGGTGGCTCGGTGGGTTAAGCCTCTGCCTTTGGCTCAGGTCATGGTCTCAGGGTCCTGGGATCGAGCCCTGCATCAGGCTCTCTGCTCAGCAGGGAGCCTGCTTCCTCCTCTCTCTGCCTGTCTCTCTGCCTACTTGTGATCTGTCAAATAAATAAATAAAATCTTTAAAAAAAAAAAAAAAAGACTGTGCTTAGATGTGGAAGAAGTCGGTGTTCAAGAGGACTGACTACGTGGTCCACCTTCCTGAGTTTACACATGGGAAAAGTTGAAATGCAGAAAATTGGAACGAACGTCGTTCAGAGTCTAGTCCGGAACTTAGAATAGCGGGTTTGGAGTTATTACTATTATTATTATTATGAATCAATCAAAAGTCTCATAGGTAACGATCCTTTTTTTTTTTTTTTTTTAATTAAAACAGGGGTTGTGGCAAAAGATGGGAGCCCTGGCCAGCTCAGGCTGCTCAGGGACGATGCGTCCTCAGCCCCAGCAAGTGGAGAACTGCTGGAGGAGACTTGGGGGTTGGGGGGAGGAGTTGTGCAGCCACACTGGAAACCTAGCCCTACTCCCTCCTGCCCTGGGGTTCCTGTGGCATTCTCCCAAGGAAAAGCCAAGCATGCCACACTGAGCTCATTGCATTCTACGACAGCCCTGCGGGTCATGGAAGACTAGAAAGGCAGAGAGATTTCCCCAAGACTCCATTATTGGATGAGTGAATAGTCAGGTTGGGACTCAACCCCTCGTCTCCGGGCTCTGGGCCCGGTGTTCTTTCTCCAGGACCACAAGTCCCTGACTTACATGCCATTGCCCCTCAAAGAGAAGGAAATGTGGGGCAGTGTGAGGAGGAAGGTCCACGGACAAAGTGAACTTGGCTCTCCTACAATTAGGGAAGAAAAATATTTGTCGGGCTGAAGGTCACTGGGTTTTGCCTAGACTGTTTTGAAAGAAACAGGTGATTTAAATACCAGTAGCATGCACATCTAGTTAGCTAGCACACAGACATGGGCTTACCCCACTACTAAGGGACACAGGTTTGCTGGTGCGTAAAGAATAAAAATAGGAAATGTGTATTCTTTTAGAATGTTAGTGGACCCTGCTTGTTCATCAAGAGTCCTGATCCGGGGTGCCTGGGTGGCTCAGTGGGTTAAGCCTCTGCCTTCGGCTCAGGTCATGATCCCAGGGTCCTGGGATGGAGCCCCGCATTGGGCTCTCTGCTCAGCGGGGACCGTGCTTCCTCCTCTCTCTCTGCCTCTCGCCTCTGCCTATTTGTGATCTCTATCAAATAAATAAATAAAATCTTCAAAAAAAATACTAACAGATCAGAGAGCAATCATGTTTTCTGCACCACGTATTACAGTACGGCGGAAGGCAAACTGTGTAGGGAATAAAAAAAAGTTCAAAGAGATTCAGTGGGAAGTTGCTTTCCAGGGAACGTTACTTTCCAAGATCCTACAACCCCAGAAGAGCATTCCCTTGCCACACTAGCTCAGGTCCCCACCTGCACTTTTATATTGTTTCAGAGTAGTTGGGAGAGGATAGTAGCCTACAAACACAGAGACAGAGCATGGTGGGAGTTCTTCCCATGGCTTCATGGAGTTGTTCAGCTCTGTACCTACAGAATTTCTCCTACATCCTCCATGGAATATAAAAATAATGTGAACTGGGAAAGAGACAGAGGCCCAGGGTCAAGTATTCCCTGGTCAGTGCTAACACCCCCTTTGGGATGTCTACCGAGCCCATTGCTTTACAGAACTCTGTTTAACTCCATTTGATTCTTCACTTTCTAGACTCATTTGGTCATGGAAATCTTTTTCCTCTAAAAAAAAAATTAAATTTCCTCTAAAAATTTAATCTCTTGGATTCTATGAAACACTGTCTAGGAAAGTCCTGCCTGAGTCCAAGCTTCACGCTCTCACTCCATCTCTCGCTTTGTGCCAGGATCTTTATAAAGTACGCCTAGCTCACACAAGGTATACAATATTAATGGAGGGGAGGAGTGCATTGACCAATCAATGAGTGAGCAGCTGTGTGGGTTTACCAGAAGGTCTCGTACACTCCAGGGGAAGCCTTGGCAGCATGGAGCCTGGCATTCCCCACCTACTCTTGGCCTCCAGGTAGAGAAGTTGTGTGAGGGGTCGGAAAAGGGCCCCGCCACCTCGGTGCCCAGCCAGCCTATAGGCAGCACCTCCAGTCCTTGAGCTCTGGGCAGGGTGGAGGAAGCGTTGGAGCCTGGGGTTTAACGTGGGATCATGTTGTCTTAGACTTTGTCAGTGACAGGGGACTAAAGGCCTGACAAGCTTGACCATCTGGTTGGGTCCCATCACCTATCAAAAACTAAAAATAAAAAGGATCCGATGTTTGTGGAGCGTTAAAAAAAAAAAAAAGAAAAAAGTTTGTACTCTGGGTCCACAATCCCTTATTGAAAACCACTGGGGGAGCTGTGTTACAGAATTCAGAATTTTTCAGGTTTTTAGAAAGATAATATGGTACATGTACCATATATTGTATAACACCGCTCTCCCAGAGGACAGAGAGCATCGCCCTAAATGTAAATGTTAATATTCCTGGAGAGAAACATGAAGATTTATAATAGGTAAGATAAATTAAACCTATTAATAGTCTGAAGTCAGTTCAGGTCAGATTTTGCTGGCAAATGGTCTAAGGCATACAAAATGCTTTTGATTTTTATAGTCTTCTGGATTTCAGGATTGTAGATAAGAGGTGGGAGTCTTTAATGTGCTTCTTTCCGGAAGGACACATGCCACCAGGGGAAAAGGGTGGACGGTGAGTCTACAGAGAATCTAGGGGCTTCCCTTTATAGAAAAATCACACATCCAGGGCACCACAAAATGTTTCCCAACGTTTCATTTCTGATCAACCTGCTTTGGACTTTGCTTTAATGTTGTTTGCTTTGATTTGGAATCTCCTCCAGGGAGAATCTATCCAGATTTGCCCTTAAAGGATTCCCAAGGATTTTCAGCTATTTTTAACTCTAATAAGGAGGGGCCCCAAGAAAGAGGGGGTTTCCAAGGCAAAGGGTTGAAGACCACTAGTTTAATGAGTCACCAGTAAATGCCTAATCACCACAGTGCTTACCATGTGGCATGGAAGTAATCACACAGTTTATATTGTGCCCAGGGACCATAACAAATGATCCTTTTTTCTCCTCATATGAGTTGTGAACTCAGATATCAGTCTTTGTGACTTCTGGCTTTATGGTCCCAGATTCTAACCTAGAAAGGATGGTTAAATGCAAACTATCTCCTGTTGCAATTTCTAAGGGGCCCCCAATTTTCCTCTGTGTTCTAACAAAATCCTCACAACACAATCGATTATTATTTGCCTTACTAAAGTATATATGCTAGCCAACACGAGGTACTTATCTGCATTGCTAATCAGTGACAAGTGCGCCAACTTCAGAATGGTTGTAAATATCCAATCAGTATTCCAGTTTCCATTGGAATATAATACCGAGGATTCTGCCTATAGGAGAGCTGTGGTCGATTCACTGGTGTGCAGGCAGTTGAAACATTAACATTTTTATCTTTTCAGCCTCGGGCCGTAGGTCCATTTGCAAATTATAGAGATTTTGCAAAATCCAAGGGTAACAAAGCCTCTCAAATATTTCCTTGATGCCTTGACTTCAGACAAGATGACACCCAACTGCTCAGGCACATCACGTTCACTTCTATTTTCAGAGATCCCCCAACAGAAGAACTCACCCGCTCCGATAATCCTTCCTGGGTCTAAAGTCCCTGGATGTCGGTTTGTGCCAATTCAGCCCAAAGTTCCCAGATAAAAGGCCAATTATCTTATGGCCTCTCACTGAGCCACAAAGCCTTAATAACCTCAAGAAGGGAATTTCCTAAATCTCACATCCAGTGGGGATTCAGGACAATGGGTTCTCCATTAATCATGAATTCCTGGAAATGCTGAGGGTGTCAGTAATGGTGTGTGTGTTTCTCTCTAGGTCTTCAGAGGTGAGAACGTTGAGGCAGCCAAGCAGCTACAGGACATGATGCCAACAACGAAGGCCACCTGCGTCTAGCTGTCAGGTGGCATTTGGCCCTAGCAGCAGGGATGTAGCAGCAAGGGCAATCCAAGGACTATGAGCTGACAAGTGATATGCAGCCCCATGGGCAGCCAGAGCTCGCTCAGAACCCAAGGGGAAGAGAAATCAAAGCTAAACTTCTCAATGTCCAGAGACCCTATGGTTGACACCTAGCTCTCCGAGTAGACATTGACATTCCTACTCTCCAGGGGATGGTGACTCAATGGGAAATGCCTCCACAAAGGACATAGGAATGTATGTTGGGTGAGGCAGGGGCAAGAGCCCCAAAGACAAGGCAGCCCCTCGAGGCACCATTCTGTAGGCAGCCCACACAAAACCTTAAAACAGTGCCTGGGGCGCCTAGGTGGCTCAGTCCTTAAGTGTCTGCCTTCAGCTCAGGTCATGATCCAAGGGTCCTGGGATTGAGCCCCACATCAGGTTCCCTGCTCAGCGGGGTGTCTGCTTCTCCCTCTCCCAATCCCCCTGCTTATGTTCCCTCTCTCCATGTATCTCTCTCTGTCAAATAAATAAATAAAATCTTTTAAAAAATAAAAATAAATAAAATTAAAGTTTCAGAACAGTGCCTGAGACACAGTAAGTGCTCAGTAAATAAAATTGCTCTCTGGGTTCCCAAGCCTGCACCTTCTCTGTCTTGACTTCTCTATCAGTTCTGTCCCCCTCGTTCTACCACTTTCCCCTAGGAATACTTCTGTAGAAAACCTGAAGTCAGAACTTTGTTGCAAAAGATTTAATTTTAAAATATTAGGCAATTTAAAATAAAAAGATCGAATCCCCATTTATATAGCATTCTCGAGGGGCACCTGGATGGCTCAGTGGGTTAAAGGCTCTGCCTTCGGCTCAGGTCATGATCCCAGGGTCCTGGGATCGAGCACCGAATGGGGCTCTCTGCTCAGCAGGGAGCCTGCTTCCTCCTCTCTCTCTGCCTGCCTCTCTGCCTACTTGTGATCTCTGTCTGTCAAATAAAGAAATAAAATCTTTATAGCATTCTCGAAATAAGAAAATTATAGAGCCAGAGAGCACATTAGTGGTCGCCAAGAGTTAGGGATGGAGGATGGTGTAGAAGAGTGGGAGAGATCCTGGGGAATGGACCAGTGATAGTAGTTACAAGAATCTACCACCAGTTTAATGTGATAAGACTACATACAACCACACACACACACACCACACACACACACACACACACACACACAAACACACACACACAACTGTTTATGAAACTGGGGAAATCTGAGTAAGCTGATGATTGCACCAGTGTCAATTTCTTGGGTTTGATACTGTATCTAGTTCTGCAAGATGTTACCAGTGGGCAAAACCAGTGGTACATGGGACCTCCTTGTACATTGTTTTGCAGCTTTCTGTAAATCTATAATTATTTCATAATTTAAAAATGTTTAAATAACTGAATCCACATGAATGAATTACATGCAATTTACTAAACTATTAAGGCAAGCATAAATAGTTCTAAAGACAGACTCCAAATAACACGCACTATTTTGTTTCGATATTAGCTTTCTAAATATCCCTCACTAAGAGATTGGGAAAACCGCCATCCAGAGCCATTGCTCTGCAAAACACGCTGCACATTGTAGTCACCACGAAGAGTATGTTCTGAAGTTGTGCAGTATGCAACCTGGGCAGTAATACACAGCACCTGCCTTTAACCTACTACCGCAAAGCAATGTCTCTCAGTGGCCGATTCTTTTCTTTCATCATCCTGGTTTCATGATCTATTTCTGTATCTCAAACTGCTCCACGTTTCAAGTCAGTCTAGATGGGAGGAATCACTTTTTTGTTTCGGCATTCTGATGACACAGGCTTCTCAGTTTCTGAGCTTCGTTGCTCAGACTTCAGACATAAAAACAGAGTTTTTACTCATTTATTCAAAGTGCTCCATTGGGTACTTGCTATGAGCTGTAAAGATGAATTTCTGTATTGTTATTCCAACTGTGGGGAAACATAATCACTAGACACCCGTGCAATGCTCTCGTTTGACACTTCATGCTCTTTTCCTGACTGTCCGGCAGAAAGCTTTCTACCTAGAACAGCTTCTCTCCCTAGCGCTGGTACAGATCTAATTACCTAACTTGCTGGCAGAATGAGATCTTCCAGTGTGAAAGCTTCTTGAAACAAGACTCCTCACAGTGCAGAAGGTGATTCTGTATTTCTTTACGAGGTGGCCCATCCACTGCGGTTGGTATTGGACTGCTGTTGTTCATCCATTTCAACCTATTGATGTGTGATTCATTCATAACCACACTGTTGACAGCGGGGCTGGTTCCAGCACGAGCTCCGTGCAGACCCAGGGAAGGGGAACAGGTGGAGACAGAGGAGTAATGCACGGGAGTGAAGAGGTGGTTGTAGGGGTGAGGCGGGGCTCCCCTTAGTCCGAAGGGGTGGAGCAGAGAGAGAGCTTCCCCCAGGGCATGGAACCCACACCCAGCACAGGCCCTTTCCTGACCGGCTCCTCCCACCCCCCATTGCCCATCAGACACAGGTGCAAGGGATACACAAAGGGCCGCCTCCTGAGCAGTGAGCTGGGACAAAGCCAACAGGTGATCTCAGGGTTTGGCACTTTCCCTATGCTCCTGAAAGGAGACTAACCATGAACGCTTGATGAAGGTTCAGAGATGAGCTAAGAAGGGGAGAGATGGAGCTGAACTTCCAGCCTTAGGATCCCAGAGTTTTCCTGGAGTAACTTTGATCTGAATGCACACAAATTTGCTCACGCACGTACACACACACTCACATATACACACACACTTGGGATTACCAGTCACCAACTCCCGCCCCCACACACCAGCCCTACTCCCCCGTGGGCTGAGCGGGCAAAGAGGCAGCATAGCAGAGGGCTCCAATGGTCACCTTTTCTCAGCCTTTAGGGAAGAATATAAAAGCGGAAGGGAGAGAGAGCTGCCTGAAAAACATTTTGCCTAAACTCCACTGACCTTGCCAGTAAATGAAATGTTGCCTAATTTTTAAAGAAGAGGAGAAGTAAAAAACCCCTCTCGTCCTTCACCATCAGACAGATCTGAATCCTAGCTAAGTCACTTACTAGCTGTGTGACTTCGGGCAAGTGCCTTTACCCCTCTGTGCCTCACCCTTCTCATTTGTAAATGGAGATGATGATGATACCAACCTCAAAGGAACTGGGGAGGCCTGAATGGATTAGTATGTGGGAAAGCACAGAGCAAATGCCTGGGTTCCCACAGAGATTCGCTTTGCTCTGATTCTGCCTGCCTCCCCGCTCTGCCTCTTGTGGTTTTCAAGGCCCCCCCAGGGCACCTTCTTCCCCATCTTTATTTTCCCTTAAGAGGCAGCCCCATCCCATGATTATGAGAACAGCTTTGGATTCAACTCCTCACTCTCCACATCCTTTTTGGGCAATTATGGGCCTTCCTAAACCTGGGCTTCCTCTCCTGTGACCATGAGTCCTATAGCCTGCCTCCCAGAACTCAAGGACTCCATGATGGAGGAAGTATCCCGTATTTCCTGAGGAGGAACTCAGCGCTCCCTAGCACAGCCCCAGAGTCTCCAATTTTTCTGTCACTCCTGGTTGCCCTTCCCATTCTTCTGTCCTCCACTCCACATTAGGCTAATAACAGGAGAGGCCATGTCAAGGGCATTCACTGTCTTCCCAGCACTGGGCTACGTTTCGCCTTTGTCATCCTCGACCAACCCGGAGACCTAGTTCCTGCTTTCCAACTCCCAGAGCCCCCTCTGCCTTTCCGAGGAAGACAAGTGGAGTTAACAGCGTGTGGCCCTGAAGAGCAAAAACAAAAGATGCACCGTGGGGAAGAAAGAGGAAGAGCTGGAAGAGCTTTCAGTAGGGCGACCACCCTGCCCAGCTTCCCCAGACCAAGGGTCTTCCCAGGACACGGCACTTTCCTCGCTGAGATGGGAGCGTCCTGGGCAACCCAACAGTCCAGCCATCCAGAATGCCCAGGATTCCCAGAAAAATAACCTTTGCTCCTGTAACAGTGGCTCAGAAACCCAAGTGACCATGTTAGGAAGGTACTTAATTTCTCTGAACCTCAGTTTCCCCATCCGTAAAATGGGGGCTGACAATGGCGGCCTCTTATAATGCTGGTAGAGAGAGGAAAGGGGTCAAAGGAATCAAGCTCCTTGAGCAGTGTGTGTGGCCTAGTGCGCAAGCCCCCACATGATCTGTCTAAGATGCAGCCTTGTCCCCTGCCAGCTGCTGACCCTGGCTGATTGCTTACTCTCCCCAAATCTCAATGGCCTCGCCTGTCAAGTCGGTTCAGTGGTGACCTTAAATAAATTACATGAAGCTGGCCTTCCTGTTCCAGGCCCTCAAGAGACTTAGGTCCCTCCCTCTGCAACATTCACCTTTTCCCAGTCTTTAAGGAAGAAGAAAAAGAGGAAGGGAGAGAGCTGGCTGAGAAAGAAGACTGCCCAGACTCCACTGACCAGGGCTTGCGGCTAAAGAAAAGGCTGCATAATTTTTTTTAAAAAGGAAGAAATTAAAACCTGACTAGACTGGCTGGAAAACCCCTGTCCCTCCTGTCCTTTACCACTAGACAAGGAAGTCTCAGCCGAACAATGGTGGAAAGGATTTTATGTGGGAGGGGCAGGCCAAAAAGAGAGGGCGACAGAAATGCCCCAGCCTCGGCCCAACCCTTGGGTCTGAAACGCCCGATCTCCAGCACATGTGACACCCACTGGCTTGGAGAACACAGAAATGTCTGGAGGGGTAGAGCGAGATGGAACAAAGCCACTGCCCTTGGTTTGCAAAGGGCACCCGGCCCAGGCATCTCTGTTAAAGCATCTGGGTCCAGTCCACATACTGTGACCTCTGAGCGCCAGCTGCAAACCCCGTGGCACTCCTGGACCCTGCAGCCACGGCCCCCATCACTGAAGGCGTGTTTCTCTTTCCCCCTTTCAGGCCTTCGCCGTCTGGCCGCATGAAGGAGGAACCGAGCTGGCAATGGTCTCAAAGGCCTTTATGTGAAGGTCAGTGGCTCAGATGTTGCTATTTTTTAACATTTATTAAATGCCAATGGCATGCTGAGCTCAGGAGAAAGCAGAGGTAGATAGGGTGGGCGGGCCCACTCTGCCCGAGATAAACAAATGAACAGCATTCCAGACCTCTGAGGGAAGCTGCCCCTCGAAGCCCAAAGCGGGGAGCAGCTTGGCCCCTGTTGTCACCTTTCGGGGCGTTCTCAGAAATTTCCACTCCGGCGCTCAGCGATAGGCTACATCAGAGCCTAGGGATTTATTGGCTGTCACTGTAAGGCTCGGCCACCAACTCCAGCATTGCCAGCCACTTTCCCAACTGGCATGTTTCACTCTGATGACCCTTTTGGCTCCGTCCACTCCAGGCGCTGGATAATAAAAACAGCTGGAGGCAAGGAACAGCCCTCGGTGCTCTTCGGGTTCCCCTAACCTGGAACTCCGCTGTCCTCCCACAGGTCTAAGGGCGTGAGGGTTTAGTTGGACCTAGAAGGAGAAATCCATCGCTTTTGGAAGGGGTCAGCAGAGCTAGGGGTGCACGGACTGGGCTTGAGGGGTGAGATCCAGGGCTTCCATTGTCTTTAATGGTACGCCTCACCTTCACCCCTGTCCTAGTGTGCACTCAGCTTCCTGGGTGCAGAATGGAAACACACGGTTGGGGGGGGGGCGCTGGGGGGTGCTGACGGGGCAGTCCTGAGCTCTCCGTTGTGCGGAGTAACAGCTCTGAGAGGCCGCAGGTTCAAACCCCAGCTCTACCCTGTCTTGGGCTAAGTTATTTCTCCCTCAGGCTTTAGTGTCTTGGTCTGTAAAATGAAGAGCTGGTGTGCGATGAGTTTGAAAAGTCCTCAAGCTCTGGGATTCAGAGGGGCAAGCAGTCTCGCCCACATGTGCACTGAATGAGCGGTCTCCCCCTTTCTGACAGGAGACGCAGGAGCAAGATGAAGGTGTGTTGGGAGGACTGTCTGGAAGATTCTGCCGAGAGCAATGCTCTTCCACATCTCCCTGTCTCATTACTCCCTTGCATGATCTTGCCAGATCCTCTGGGTCCAGCCCCCGAGGTCCCCACCCGCCCCGCACCCATCCTCGCTCTCCTTCCAGTGCTCACAGCAGCAGAGCCTGGGGTACCCGGAGCATGCCTGCAAGGCAGTGCCCTCGCCCCTTCCCCAGGTGCCACAGCTGGGGAGCCGGCTGGCTTGTCCGCTGTTCCTAAGCCCAGGAGCTCCTTGAGTTACAAAACGGAGAGGACATGGAAATTGAAACAGGAGAAGCCGCAGGCAGGAGCCAGAGGGCTCCTGGGGCAGCTATGGAAAGACAACCCAGCCAGAGCGACCACATTATTTATTGGTTCTCTTGCGGAGACATATATGGTTAGGAAAAGAACCTCTTCATATCACAAGACACAGTCCTGGGGCTCCATGGCCCGCCAGAGCGCCAAAGACAACTGCCCGGCGTGGGAAGTAGCGAACAATGGCATGTGAGCATCACACTTATGCCCCCCACCCCATCCCCAGCGCCTCAAAACGTGCGGGGTTCAGAGAAGCAGCGTTCCATTTCCCAGCAGGGAGGGAGACGCCCCTCTGAAGCCCCTCACCGGGCTGAGCCTGAGCCCAGGGGACCAGCGCAGGCAGCGTGCCTTCCTGGAGCCCCAGCCTCGCTGTCTCTACCCAGGGAAAGGATTAGAGCAGCCAGGACCAAGGATATTTTGAGAAACAAAGGGAATTAGCCCCCCAAAAAAGGCCCAAAGCATTCCCACTACTCCACAAAATACCACCCTGGGCTGTAGGGAGAAGGGGGCACGGGGGCGGGGGTGGGGGGAAGGTAGGGGTGCTTGGGGGAGGAGGAGGAGGAAGGCTGGCCAATTGGAAATGATGTCATGTGGCCACAGCTAAAAAAACACTGGGCTGTTGAGTGCCGGGGCATAAATGCCATGTCAGTTGCTGGGCTGGGGAGTGGGTTTCACCAGGTTGGATCAAGTGGCTGCTTTCCTGGAAACCGGGCTTCTGGTTGCTAGGGCTGATAAGGCGGAGGGGGAAACGCTACCCCTGGCGTTCACGGGAAAACATTTTGACATTGAAGAAGAGCCAGGACACGTTAACCGTTGAGAAAAAACAGAGCAGCCCTGGCTTAGTGGCTGCTGGTCCCAGGCCTGCAGGGACTCGGATTACCGACGGGGGGGGGGGGGGGGGGGGGTGCAGGCCAAGGAATCAGATGGTGCGTGCTCCTGAGCCTGAAGGGACAGACATCCCCAAAGGACACATCACCTAACGTGGCTTGGACGCACCCTGTCTCCTCCCAGCGCCTCCAGGCAGATGGGGACCTCCATTCTGGGGGGTTGCGAGCCCTTGCCCCACACGTGGCAGCCAGCTAGCCTGGGACGTGACTGCAGGCCTCACGGGGTGGCCGCTGGATATTCATCTGCTGACGCAGCAGCACCTCAAGGCTGCTGTTGACGAGGGAGGGCTGGCCCGGGGCAATTAGGGATGATCTACAGCGAGGAAGCCGGAAGCCCCTGATGGGGACAAAGTCTGCGCCAGCAGGTGTAGCCACAAGGGCAGTGGCCTCAGAGCTTCACTGCAATTCTGTGCGGAGGGTAGGGGCCATGGGGCAGCCCGCGGAGGAAAACGGGTTTGGTGATACAGCGAATAAAATCCTTTGGCGAAGAGCCAGGGCCGCCCTGACTTGCACTGATTTCTGCCCTATAACAAAGGGTGTTGTAACTAGGTGCCTTTCTATTTCCATTTTAATCCACTTGGACTCCAGCTCCTCTCAGACGTGCAAGGCTCAGGCCTCATACTGGAAGAGCCCAGTGCCCCCCATTTTCTGCAAAACAGCTATGAATCTTCCCACACATAACGAATGATTTTAGTTTTTTCTCTGATGCCACCTGTTGTGATCATGAGCTCCCAGGGGGGGGGGGATGAAAGAGAGCCCCGAACTCAAGGGGGCAAGCTCCAGAGGCACAATGTGTGGGGTCCCCAGCCCCACCCCGACCTCCACCCGGAACCCCAGCCTCCCACGGTTGTCCCTTTAAGTTATCTCTGGGAGCCTTGAAGGCCGGTTCATTTGCCCTCAGTGTGTATTTCTGTTCTAACGATGGAAGTGGAAGCTGGCGTACCCATAGGACTCACTTCTCTGTGATTCTCTGTCATTGCCATACTGCCTGGCGTACTGGTTAGGTTCCAAAGAGACATGGAATAATGGAGGGAGATGAGAGAAGAAGACAAAAGGAGAGAGCCTGAAACCAGAAACCCGGTGTAATATATAAAAATACTTATATATAAATATATATATAAATACATATATAAAAATACATATGTATATATATATACATATATATATATAAATACATATATAAAAATACATATGTATATATATATATATACCAGCAAAGGAAGTAAAAAAAATAAGAACTAAGCATTTCATTACAGCAGTAATTTTTATTCCAGAAAACTGGTATGAATAAGCACTTTGCAAATTTTAAGTCTTCTAAATGGCAGGCAACAATCATGAACATGGTTGTATTAATCCTATTGAGCAGTAATCGCCACACTTTCTGTCAAAACATTTTATATAACACTAATGTATTGATATTATTGTATCGATTAATTTTATAGACTCAGCTCCATATTAATTTGTTAGAAACATTATGACACTGAAAAAACAGAACATTTTAAAGAAAATATTTTAATGTTTCTCCTCTTTAATATTTATCTACCATAAAAAAATTTTGTAATTAATATGTACTTTATGAGAGCAATGTGATTACATTATCTTAATTATTTTTGAAACCTTGATTTAACCTTTTGTGATACAGTGATTTGAAGGTCTTTTTTTTTTTTTTAAGACTTATTTATTTTAGGGAGGGGGGAAGAGGGGGAGGGAGAGAATCTCAAGCAGACTTCCTGCTGAGCACAGACTGTGACTGGGCTCCATCTTACAACATGAGAACATGTCCCGAGCCGAGATCTGGGGTTGGATGCTTAACAGACTGAGTCACTCAGGCACCCGAAGGTCTTACTCTGCTACTTGATTTTGATGACTTGATTTTAATGGTTTTACGATTTCAATGTCATACACAAAAATTATGCCTTACAAGGTATGTAGGTTCAAATCGGGGTCTTGGTACTCATCTTTAAATCCTATTGATCACATAGGCAAAGCTTTTACTGAAATTTGGCTAGAAACTATCAGTTCCCTAATGTGGATTGGCTGTTTTTAGAAATTAATCAGAAGTTGTTGTGCTTTTGTACTTTCACCAAATGGCTGCAAAGCCCACTGAAATTTCTCATTTGAAACAGGGGCAGGATAGAAAATTCTTTTTCCGTATTTCCGAAGAATGCAAGTATGAGGTTTTACCTTTAACACCTGCCATTTTCAGCTGATAGGAGGGAGGGAGAGAGAAAGAAAGAAAAGGGAAAATTGCAAGCTCTGGAAATAGTCCCAAAAATCTGTTTTTATTTTTTTTTTAAGATTTTACTTATTTATTTGACAGAGAGAGAGAGAGAACATAAGCAGGGGGAGCAGCAGGCAGAGGGAGAGGGAGAAGCAGGCTCCCCGCTGAACAGGGAGCCCAATGTGGGACTCTATCCTAGGACCCTGGGATCATGACCTGAGCGGAAAACAGGCGCTTAACGACCAAGCCACCCAGGCACCCCTCAAGGATCTGTTTTTAGCATGTTTTTGCCACAACGTGATTTTCTTTTGAAAATCAATTATTCTTTCACTCACTGTTAAAATTTCCATTTTTCTTCAAAGGTACATATTAGGATGTTCTTAATTTCTTGATTATTTTCTAAGATTTATTTATTTATTGCAGAGAGAGAGAGGAGGGGAGAGGGAGGAGCAGACTCCCCACTGAGCACGGAGCCCAACAAGGGGTTTGATCTCACGACCCTAAGATCACGTTAGCCAAAACCAAGAGTCAGAGGCTTAATTGATTGTACCACCCAGGCACCCCCTCATCATTATTTTCTAATAACTTATAAATGATAGTCACTTACCAGATAGAAAAGGTTAGAAATTTTGGAACACTCACGATTAGGTTTGACAACTCTTTGCCTTGAGTAAGCCTTTGTTTGGGATAAATATTTCATATGCACTTCTCATTTCATTAAAAGTATCATCGGGGCACCTGGGTGGCTCAGTGCGTTAAGCGTCTGCCTTTGGCTCAGGTCATGATCTCGGGGTCCTGGGATCAAGCCCCGCATCGGGCTCCCTGCTCGGTGGGGAGCCTGCTTCCCCCTCTCTCTCTGCCTGCTTCTCTGCCTACTTGTGATCTCTCTCTGTGTCAAATAAATAAAGAAAAAAAAATACTTTTTTTAAAGTATCATAATATTGTCCTTCTTAGACCAACTTTATAAGCATGTACTTGCTTCATGACACCCTAATAGCAGCGTGCACTACACATAGTAAGTCAATGGCAGCAAACCTGCATGAAAATGTCACTGTCAACCTCTCAAATCATCACGTTCCCCTCTTCCCTTAGAGGTGCCTCAGGTACTGTATGTAGTAAGGACCACCTGACAGGCCACGTGAGACGACCAATGTCAATCCATAGATTTTCTGTTAAACAACCTCAATGGATTTCATAGTTTTATTTTAAAATAAATAGAAAAAGAAATTCTAACATTTTTCACCCACGACACTCTCTGGGGACTCTGTACCGCTTTGGGGGACCACCTGTGTGGGGGAGAATATACAGTGAAGTGCATGGAGAGAGCCCTTGTGTTCAAATCCTGCCTGGGCCATTATGGCTGTGTAGCCCTGGGCAGGTGCCCTAAGTACTCTGGGCTTCATTTTCCTATTTACAGAAGCACCTCTTCAGGTGGAAGATGTGGCAACTAAATGAATAAACAAATCCATGCAAAGCTCTTTAGACACTTCCCTGCTACTAGTAGAAACTCAAAAATGTTAGCTATTCCTACTATCATCTGAGAGAGTTATATGTCTTCGTTTAACCCGGAAGTAATTGGAGGGTAAGAAACAAGTCAGAGAACCCTTTCAGTCATCCAAGCAAGGGACGACGGCGGCCCCAACCAAGGAAGTGGCTGCAGATAAAAAGGAGGATTTAAGAGGCATTTGAGGAGGTGACTCAACAGACTTTGGAACTGATACAGGCATTGAAGAGAAAGGGAAAAGCGGCCATGTGTGATCTAGAAGTTTCTAGCCTGTATCATCAAGGAGCATGAATTGAAGAAAGGAAATAAGGGGAGGTCCAGTGTCCTGGACAATAATAATTAGTTGAGGGCATTGTGTATGTGACAGTATTCAAAGTGGTTTTAATGTATTGAGTCATTTAATCCTCTTAAAAGCCCTACGCGATAGGTATTATCCCCATTTTCCAGATGACAAGACTGAGCCACGGAAAGGTCTGTAATTTTTCCAAGGTGACACAACTAAGATGTGGCTGAGCTGGGGTTTTAACCCAGGACTGTCCAGGTGCAGAGTCCACAACCTTAACTAGTCCAAATATAGCCTTTCTAAAAGATGAGGTGCTCAGTTGAGTTTGAGGGACTAGCCAAGTGAATAGAATAGTCAAACTCAGAAGAGAAATAGCAACAAAGCTAGAGCTCTCCTAGGGCAAAGAGGTGGGATTGCAGCCATGAGAGTGGACAGCTTAGGGAAGAAGAGAGGGGCATGGATATGGCCACCCCACCCACAGGGACCTAAGCAATGGGTGTTTTCCTTGTGGACATGTACATATCACAGTGGCTTTAGGGAGAAGGTTTCTGCTGCCATATTTGAAGAAGCTGTCACTCTGTTGGTAAGAGTCACACCGTCCCCTCCCATAGCCAGAAAGCCAGATCCTCACTGTCCATGAGCCCCAGAGGTCAGACCAGGGCAAAACCACATGTGCTTGGCCAACCTGAGGGTCCCCCGGGACACTGAGCTTGTAGCAAGTGACACAAAAGCACAAGATGGCATAAAATGGCCTCTACCCATGGCAACGCCGTCAGTCCCCTGTGCTGGTAGGGGGTGGCCATGGCCAGCATCCGGCATCAGGGTCCCTCTATCCTGAGGTATGATCTTGGGTATGTTCTGACTCTCCATATTCCCTTGATTTTCTCCCGTTTTCTTAGACCTGTTCTTTGGTCTGTCTGTTCAGTAACTTCTGGACACACTCCCCCCAAATCTCTAGTCAGCTTTTCTTGTTTAACCTGGATCTCTGAGAGACCCAACATCAATCTACCATTCCTTAGATAATTCTGTTTTCCTCAGACTCCTTTCTAACCTTTACGGTAGATTAAGGCATCCCCTAAAAGCATCAGCAAGAAACGGTCACCTCTGAAATGTTATTATAAGGCGAAATACCTTTATAAAAAATGGTGATCTTTTATCATCACCATTAGCCAAATATAGAAATGTAACAGATATGAAATCTTCCACCACATCTGGAGTCTTACAAGAAAGGTCTTACTCAAATTAAATTACATCTGGTTCCAATCCCCTGTGCTTTGGACTGAATGTGTCCACCTCAAAAACTCATGCCGGGAAACCCTAAATCCCCCAACATGATCGTATTTGGAGGAAGGATCTTTAGGAGGTAATTAGGTCATGACGGTAGAGCCCTCATGATGGAATTAGTGTCCTTACAAGAAGAAAGGGGAGAGGTCTCTTGAGTATATGCTTGCTCGCTCTCTCTCTCTCTCTCTCTCTCTCTGTCTTATCCTCACCCCCACCCTCTCTCTGCCTTGTACCTGCCACTACCCCCACCCATGTGAGGACACACCAAAAAGCTAGCTGTCTACAGCCAGGAAGAAGATGGGCACTAGACACTGGATCTGCTGCGACCTTGCCCTTGGACTTCCAGGTCGAGAATTGTGTGAAATAAATGTTCCTCGTTTGAGCCCCCAGTTTATGGCCGTTTTTGTCATAAGCAGTCCAAACCAATGAAGACACCCCACTTTGCCAAGGGTGGTGAGAATGGCCAATATGAGGCAATGTTCATGCCCCACCAGGCTGTAGCACATAATCCTGGGCTCACTTGCTTCAAGGAAATGGAGAAGAACCTTTTCTTCAGTCCTGAATGGTCACTATTTCTTCTTCGTGCCTCAGTGCCCCTGCTAGGGGCTGGTTCTCCCATATGGCATGCTCTGCGCCCCCAGCAGGCTGCAAAAGATGTCTTCTCACCATTTCCCTTTCCTTTACCAAGGTTCCCAAGGCCCATGGGGCCTGGTGGCCAACCTCACTGTTATGGACACCGCAGGTTCTCAGAAGCGCTATCGAGGACAGCAAGGGTGGTCCCGGAGCCCATGAATCCTGTGGTCCTCTTCCCGGGCTTGTATCTCTAGGTCCTAACCTCGATGCCCACATGGCACCCTCCCCCCACAGCCTACACCTCTTGAGGAAATCCAGCATCTTGCAAGATCTCGGGACGTGAGAGGGAATTGTCTTCAGGTATCGGGAGAGCCAAGAACACAAGAACTCCACAGAAGGAGGCCCCTGGGTTTTCCTTACAGGGGAGAGGAAATTACCTCTTTCTTTTGGTAACACATCTCCTAAGGAAAGGGGATAAACCAATATACAATAAAATATCTTCATTCCAGGGCTGAGATGGCAAAAGCCATAAAAACACTATTTTTAACAGGAGTGACTTATGATATAAAATGTGCATTCATTGATGTTCTGGCTTCCAGCAAAAGAAGCCAACTCATCCTAGCTTAAACAAAAAGGGAGCATTTTTTCCTAAATAAATAAATAAATAAACATAAAAAAAGGTATCTTGTCAAAGCAGAAATGGAGCCATGCCTCTGAAAAGATTGAAACCAGAAATGGGACGGTTGCCAAAACCACAGCGGTATTTTGTGTGTGTGTGTCCCTCACCTATGCCTTCCCTTGCACACCTGCTTCATTTTTCTCTCTGCAGACTAGTCGAGCTGTCTCAGTTCCCCAGAATGGATATATGCAGAATGCGTTCATGGCTCCCAAGTGTGCGCGCTTCAGTCCCCGCCTGGGGGAAGATTCATTCATTCAATCTCTCTCTTTCTTTGTCTGTCTCTCTCTCTCCCCCCACCACCCTGACTCGACTACCACCTATCCCTACCAATCCCCAGACTCCTAGGGAAGGGACTCCGACTGGCTCCGCTGTTCTCCCTCCCCAGTCCAATCAACCATAGGCTAGAGGGACAGGCTCATATTGTACCCACAGGGCTAGTAAGAGCCCAAGCTTAGAGTTTGAAAGAGTGATGAGTGGAAGAAGGTATAAAGAGGCAAGTGAAGCTAAAAATGGCGTCTTGTTTTGGCTCCTCCCACCGCACACCCCCCCCCCCCCCCTGCCAAGAGCTGCCCCTCAGATAAGGATTACAGAGCAAGTAGGTTACTTGGGAAATGAAAGCCACCCCAACGGGGGAACAGGGAAGTGATGCAGCGAGAGGAGGGACACCCTGAATATGCCTCATGAGCCAGCTGCTGCCATGGCTGATTCTGGAAGGTAACCCTGGAGACGGCATGAACTACACACCACAAAATCATTCCACACGAGGATCAAGGGAGCTAGGGTTCATGTCAACTCTTGGGAGTCCTTGGCTGAGGTCCATTCCTAAGTGGTATTAATTCGATGGCACTTCCAACTTGCCTTGAGTGTGAGGACAGAGTGACCTTCTCCCGTGCCAGCAAAAGCCTCAGGGAGGGATGTGGACACTGAGAGCTAGAAGTCACTGGAGCATAATGAGATGGTTGAGGTCCCAAAACTGGGCCCTCACGGCCTGGTGAAGGCTTTTATTGAGCAAGGCAGAAACGTCATGAGGGCCCAACCCACCTCCCTCAACAACTACCCCTTGGCTTTTGCCTAACACACTTGTCTTTGTTATCCAGAGTGATGAACTTGAAGGATATCCCAGGGCTACATCACATGGGAACACGAGGTGCTTTCAAAACAGGAAAGGGATTGAAAACGCCTTCAAACAACTGTGGGACATTATTAAACAAAGGGGAGAAAAGTCTTCTCTTGGCTAACTCTATCGAACTACAGCAACTCAATAGGACAAAACATCAGCACGGCTCCATGGTGCTTTGCCAAGTTCATGTGTGTGTGTGAGTGTACACATGCATATGTTGTTATGTGTGTATTTTACAGAGACTACAGCTTTTTTTCTTTTTTTTTTTTAATTGACTGCCTTATGCTGTAGAGGTTTTCAAATCGTGTTCCAAAATTCTGGTTATCCAGGGCACCTCGCTGGCTCAGTCAGAGGAGCATGACACTCTCAATTTCGGGGTCGTGAGTTCAGGCCCCATGTTGAGTGTTTTTTTTTTTTTTTTTTACTTAAATAAAAACTTAAAACACACAAATTCTGTTATCTATGGAAGTATATTAATAATGCCATAAAAACAAATGAGTTTCTGACAATCAATGCTGATTGAACCTGCCTGGGTGTTTTCACTGCATTGCTTTTGTCTATGTTACGTTTTTGCATTCTGTGTAGAGTTTCCACTGGAACAAGAGTGGTTTAGTTACAACCACTGTTTTTAAAGAGGGAAAAGGGAGATATCACATAGTCCCAGGAAAGCTCAAGGCTCAAAGTTATTTTTTTTTTCCTGGGAAAGTCACATCAGGGCTGTATAACTTTTCTTGAGCAGTGAGAAAACCAACAGCATTGATATTTTAAAGATAAAAGCAGAAAACAAATTTTTCTTTTTATTTTAAGGTGCATAATTGATATATTAAATATGATCTGCGTCATAATGATTACATAGTCTACATGTGTGCAACGACTATGGACTCTATAAATATGGGATCTAATATAAAATTTATTTGGCACAGTGGGATTAAGGAACTTGCCTAGGGTAACACAGAAAATACACTGACGGAGCCTTGACTTGAACACCCAGAATGTCTGACCCCAAAGCCTGGGGCCCTAACCCCAGATCTGTGTATGCTGCTTCCTGAGAGCTTTCTTCAACTTCATCTTTGGTAGACACCACGCTTAGAACACTTGATAATTCAAAATCAGAAACGTTATAAGCAAGGTCCCCCAAATCATCGTACAATGTCAGAGTCAACGGGAATTCTAATTGAGCTCACCTAGTTTAACTGCCACTATGAGAAGCTGGTGTTTGGGCGTATGGGCCAGTGCCTTTGAATATCAGCTTCTCCTAAACTTGAGCAAGGTCAGAGCAAGGATCACACACCAAACAAGGGTTATAGGACATGGGAGGGCTATTGGCATGGATATTAAGCATGAACTACACCAAGTGCTCATACTGTCTCAAAACAAGATTGCCCTTGGTGAAACAGCAGTGTGAGCACAGTGGATGGCCATGTGAATGAAATCACTGGTTTGAAGCTCTCCTAATTAGCTGCGTGAACTTTTTCTAACATCCCCCATAAAAGGCAAATGTCTAGATTGTGGGAACATCTTGGCATCACCTACTTTCCCCTCCCTCAGGAATTTCGTTCATCTTGCTCTACCTGTCAGTCAGTCAAGATGGCCCAGGGATGGCCCCATGGCCTAGGCCAGGCCAGTAAGACCCTCTCCCTGGGCACACTGAACAGAGCAGCACTAGCCTGGAAAACAGACTGAAACTGAAAATGGGTTCAATACTAAGGTTGCTGCCTTCTGGGGGCTTGGCTCTGGAGATGGCCCAGGAAGCTTGAAAGACCAGAGAAACTGATATCTCTGCCCTCCCCCGCCCCCAGTCCTGTGGGAAAGGAGAGAGAGAGATGGGTGCACAGCATGACAGGCAAATGAGAGGGACAGGGACAGGGATACAGAAATCCAAAGTCTTCCATCTATGCTACCTTCTGTCCTTCACAAGTCCCAGCTGTGTCACTGCCCACGTTGTCACCACTCCTGGGGACCAAAAATCAGCTACCCCAGGCCTGGCCACAGACAACAGACATATCAGGACACTGCTAGAACCATAGGATGCTTCCAAAATTGCATCAAAAAAGCCTCCCCTCCCCAACCCCCTAACACAACCTAAGCATTAGGTGGTTACATCCGAAAAAGACCTCCCAGGTGGAGGTATAAGAAGGATAAATCTTAATTAACTCAGACTCTCTCTTTCTCTCTCTCTCAGGCTTTCCCCCCGGCTCCCCCACACCCACTACCACTCCCTCAAGTTAGACACACACACACATGTTCTCTCAGTTTCTCTAAGATCCAGGAGTGGCACAATCTAGGATCTGAGCTAAAGACCTTCCCGGGAGGTTCCAGACAAGGCACCTGATATCCCACAAGAGCACAAAGTGAAAGGGAGTGACAACCAGAGAGCATGTCTGCGATCAAAGAAAACACTGAACAGTCAGTGCTAGCTGAATTCACAGTAACGACCAGGGCAAAGAGAACTTAGAAATAAGCATCATGCCTTCAATCAAACAGATAAAGGAGAATTAGTCAAGTAAAAAGCAAGGAGTCATAAATGAGAACTGACCAGAGATGAAACCAGGAGTCCATGGATGGGGATGTCGAAATGGACCAGTCTTTCAGAAGATTGACATTGAGAACATGTGTGCCTTGGCCCAGGGACCCTATTTAGGGCATATAGTGTCAACTGGCTTTCTCCCACCTGTACCTGATAATAAGAATCATCTGGGGCATTTGTTAAACCTGAGGTTTCCAGGGCCCCTTCAAGCCTACTGAGTGAGACTCCCCAGAAGAAGAGCCCAAGAATCTGCATCCCAATGAGTGACGTCCCCCGCCCCCATCTCCACACAAAGTGATTCTTACCACCAGGAAAGACTTGGGCCTTGGGGCACGTGGGTGGCTCAGTGGGTTAAGCCTCTGCCTTCGGCTCAGGTCATGATCTCAGAGTCCTGGGATCGAGTCCCACGTCGGGCTCTCTGCTCAGCGGGGAGCCTGCTTCCCTCTCTCTCTGCCTGCCTCTCTGCCTACTTGTAATCTTTGTCTGTCAAATAAATACATAAAATCTTTAAAAAAAAAAAAAAAGATTTAGGCCTTAAGACAATTCTCACCCAGTTCATCAGGGGAGCTACAGGGGACCACTCCTCACCAGCGGCTTGTGTCCCGGGGAAATGGAGACCAAAAACAGTGACCATCTCAAGAAAGATGGATTTTAAGACATGGTGGAGAATTCTATGGAGCACGACGTGCAGCTTAGAGCCACTGTGGACAGCAACATGGAGGGGGAGGGGTTTGCCGAGCAGAAGGGTAAGTCTCACAATGGTGTCTACTGTACAAACCCCATTCCGTCTATTTCACACACGGCATCAACACACACATAAACCAAAGACATGATGTACTTTACACACATGTCGTGCTTCAAGTGAAGCGTTCACATCCCCCACACCAAGTGTGCTGCCTGGAATACAGTAAGGGGTCCTTAAGGGCCTTTCAAATGAATGACCTCATGAATGAAAGAACCAGCAAGTGAGTTTACGATAGCCGCTCTTGTCAGCTTGCTTTTTCATAGAATCTCCCTTCCACCCACCCCGCCCCTAAGTGTGTTTGTGTGAGTAACCTTGACATAACACACAAAGGATGGCCACCTTCGGTGACTGTCTTATTGGACCACGTTACGTGGGTGGGTTCCACGGTCAGCTTCCTGTGCAACCACACACTCGGAACTCTGTGCACGTACGGAACACTCTGCCTTCACCGTCTTGAAGTCCTTAATAAGATTTTCATAAGGGGCCCCGCCTTTACATTTGACACTGGGCTCTGCAAATCATACAGGCTGGCCCTGGTGAGCCCTAGCCTAAATCATGCAGCATCCGCCTACAGGAAACTCAAGAGAAATTAACCACTGAACCCCAGGACCATCTGGTGTTTGCAGTGATGACTCTCAATGGCCAAGGAATTTCTATCCTGAGGATGGTGCCCTTCAGAGGGTGCCCTTTCCTCCTCGGTTCTGTAGGGCTGCAACCCCACAAAATCCTCTTCTTGGAACATACAGCCAGCTACGGAGAGAGCACGTTTCATGAAAATCTGGGGGCACAGACCTCACACACGAAGATAACGTATGCACGGTCTCACTGTATAATACAGCTTGGAACCGTGATCTGGTTTCCACAGACATTTTCCATTCCATTTTCTGGAAGAGAGGGAGTGTAGCCGTGTTTTGGAAAGAGCATGGGTTTGGGAGTTAGGGGAAGGTCAATTGGAATCTTCCTTTTTCATTTAGTTGTACAAACTTGGGCAAGCTACTTAATTTCTTGGAACGTGAAATTTCATCTTTAAAGTAGGAACAACCATAAGACTGTTGGGAGAGATTATTTTTTAAGAAAGGAAGGAGGGGAGGGCCGCCTTGGTGGCTCAGTCCGTTTAGAGGCCGACGCTTGATTTGGGCTCAGGTCTTGATCTCAGGGATCCGTGCTCAGCGGGGAATCTGCGTGAGATTCTCTCTCTCTCCCTCTGCCCCTCCGCACCACACAGTCTCTCTCTAAAATAAATAAATAAATCTTAAAAAAAAATAAAGGAAGGAGGGGTGGGAGGGACGGAAAAAAGGGAGGGATGGAGGAAAGGAGAGCAAGGAGGGAGGAAAGAGGAAAGGCTGTGCATTTAGCATAGACTCTGAAATGTTATCAGCAAAGGGAATTTCACTCCTTGATCCTCTTTAACTCTCATTTCAAAAGACACTCTGAATTTAACATCATTTTTCTCTAGTCCCTCAAAGCCTTAAACTCACTCTCAACAGCCCCTACAACTATGCAGAATACAGGATATTCTGATCAAATCTATTTTGATCAGAATCTCTCTTTTCTGGTTTATATTCTAGTCCCACACAAATATTCAGGAAAAGTTTTTGGACGTTTTTAATGACTCTTCATGCTTCCTGAACTTTTTCTCACTGTTCGCCATTATTTTTATACCGTCTCAAGCCCTCCCCCAAATAATCCCCAGCCCACCACCCACAGCCCTTCAATCCATGTCCCCCTTCCTGATTCTCCAGCCCTCCTGGGTGGCAAAGAGAGCCTGGTCTCATTTCCTGGCCTCCCTGCTGCCCAGGGACAAACACAGCAGAGAAAAACCATATAGGTACACTTAGATAAGCATAGCCCTGGGCTGATAGCAGCTCTCCATTCACCTGAGCTGGTGGGGAGGCAGAAAATACTGTTCTCTATAGAGCAAACATGTCTGAGTTTTGAATTCCTACTTGGCACTGACCTGGATCCTATCACCTTGTCATACATCCTTTGCTATAAAGAGAAGAGGAACAACATTCACCCACCTCCCAGGGGGCTCAGAAAACAACCAGTAAATTGTTAGGAGTAAATGGTGCTCTTTTTATTATGTATTTGCTAGTCCAAGAAAAACCAGTTACCCTATCATGGGCTGCCTCTTACAAGCAATTAAGAAAGGAGCGAGTTCAGGGAAGGAGAGATAAGGAGGAATTTCTAAACCAGAAAAAAAAATAAAATGATTAAGTTTGTACCCAGTTTAAAATTTCATTTACCCTTGAGCAAAACGAAATCCAACCCATTCCCAAAGATATGAGACTCCTTGAAATAATGTGGTCTATGAGGAATGAGCAGACAATGGGTTTTCAGTTAATAAAATTTCAAAGCCTGCTTTCGCGGAGGTATGAACCTGAGTTCGGAGTATCATTTCCGCTTCCAGATGCTGGTAACGAGGGTATCCGAGGACGCTGCCGTCTGAATGTGGATATCATCCAATCTGCAAATGGGCTCTGTGATGATGCATAAGGTGTTCAGGATACATTTTAAAAGCTATTCCCCATGTCCCATGGCTTTTTTTCTTCCCAGCTAAACACCCACTCCCGTTTTTGCTGACTAAACACGCCTTTAATCAGGAAAGTTAGGCTGGGCCTTCGGGAAATCAAACACCAAGGCCAGATTTTATTTTCTTTTCCTTTTTAACATTTTAATCTCCACATTCTGGCCCCATTGGTGGTTTTACTCCACAGGCTTCCACAACTGTGGGGGAGTCCTGAATGTACCCGCCAGGGTGGACAGGTTGAACACCACAGAGAGGACACACCCAGACTGAGTCAAAAGGGAACACGGGCCTCGATGGGCCATTAATTCATATTTGCTTTGTGCTTTACAATTTCTCAAATGCACAAGTCATTTCGTGTCACTGATTCTTTATTCTGTGGCTTTCAAACCTTTTCGACCTTTATACATCATAACCCAGTGTGTCGGGCGTATGCGCGAACACACACACACACACACACACACACACACACTCGTGCACATGCTCACACCTTACCCTGTGCAATGCACTGGGTTATTGTCTGTTTTATCCATCTGAGTTTTTTAGAAGTGCCGGTCACAGCCCTCTAACCTGATTCTACAACCCACTGATGGGCGGTAACCCAAGCTCTCAATGACCCTTTCAGCCCGTGGGCCCAGGAGCGTCCCTGGGCAAGGGTTCTCCGCCCGACCCGCTTCAGAGCCCTTTCCTGCGTTCTCCGGCCTGGAAGCCTGAGACCTGCACTTTCTCAACTACCTCGACAACCGGATTCCAGTGTAGTTTCTGCCAAGATGGTGCCCTTGTGCAAGATTCGGAAGGCAGAAGAGAGATGGAAAGAGTTCTTCCCCAAGCTGCAGCCACCTGCCAGGCATCGCAAGCCCCAGCTTCTGCTGGGGCCAGAGGACACTGCGCCCGGGGTGGGCTGGGTGCCTCTACCCGGTTCCCTGGCCTCGGGGTGGAAAGAGCAGCTCCGTGACTCCGCTGGAAGCTGGTGGTCCTCTCCCAGCTTCCCTTCTCCCAATCTGCCCTATGGTTTTGAAGCTCCTAAATCCCCTTTTAAAGGCCCTTGACCTTCAAATACGGCTCACTGTTTTCCTAGCTGGGGCTCAGCGGGTACAGATACTAGAAATCTGCATTTTTTATTTTCGCAGAAACCAAAACTTAAAGAGGTCAAAGGACAGCTGGAAGGCCACAGGGTACTAAGTGGCAAATCTGTCACTCAGCAACCTTTTCTAACACCCTAAAGCCATCTATACGGCCAATGAAGTCATTGGGTGTTTTGTTTATACGAAGTTGTGCTAACTTCTATACCTAGAACTTTTGAAAATGGTCTCAATTTTTATCCTGGTTATCTTTCTCTCTTAGATTTTGTCAAATTAAGTTTCATTCTTTTGTGCCCGCATCAGCCTACCCTGAGCTTTCCTTTCTGTGAATTGCTACCTTCAGAATTGTTGACCTCAGTTAAAAGACACAGTTTGGGGGTGCCTGGGTGGCTCAGTGGGTTAAAGCCTCTGCCTTCAGCTCAGGTCATGATCTCAGGGTCCTGGGATCGAGCCCCGCATCAGGCTCTCTGCTCAGCAGGGAGCCTGTTTCCTCCTCTCTCTGCCTACCTCTCTGCCTACTTGTGATCTCTGTCTGTCAAATAAATAAATAAAATCTTTAGAAAAAAAAAAAAAGACCCAGTTCATCTCCTGCTGTTTAGATGTACATCTTTTTCTCCAAGCTAGATTGTAAGTACCCTGAAAATAGGAATCCTCTTCCAGCTTTCTTGTGGGTCTCCCTATTACATCTCTTAGCTCTCTTTTCTGTGGAAAGTAAGCAACAGATACCCAAAAAATACAGTTGCTCAACTAATCTATATTTCACAGTTGCCATTTTGCCAAGTATCAGGTCACAAAAAAAGATAAACATCAATCAGTTCATAACTTCTAAAGTGTATGAGTGAGAAGATGACCCTCTCTAGAAGGCAGTTTGGGAAAAGAAGAATTTTATTCAAAGGGTAAAATTCAGGTGTCTCCTCCCCCAATGAAAACGGGATACCATCGACCAGGAAAATAAGGGAAGTGCATTTAGCTCTGCCGACAAAGAGGAAAGGTTATCCTTCTTGGATCCCAGCCACCTGTCCTGAACTCCTGCCTTCATGTTTCCTTGATTTAATTTCTTCAATTCAATCAGTTTTATATTGTGAATATTTTTGGAAGGCACTCTCCAGCCCTTGTGAAATGAGACAGTGTTCAGCTCACTGAATACTTCCGTTTGTACCCACCTTGCACTCACGTCAGGACCTAGAAAATGTTTCCTGACCTCTGGGCTTGAGTTCTGACCGGTCACCTAATTCTAAAGCCAAAACCTTTCAGACCAGTGGGTCTTTAAGGGCAGTCACCAAGCCCGTGGCTTCAGCATCACCTGGGAACTTGTTAGACATGCCCCTTCTCAGGTCTGCCCCCAGATCCTAATGGAAGACTCTGGAGTGGGGTCCCGAGGCTGATGCCCGGTAATGCCCACATCGGAGCCAGTTGCTTTAGACGTTTGAGCTGAGCAACAAACACATCCCTCCCCCAGCACGCATGGCCACTTTAGCCGTGACCCTCACGGCTGTATAAAGCAAGGGGGACTTCAGAATTAGACAGAATTGGGTTCAATGCCACCCTCTGACATGCAAGATGACCTTGTGCAAGACTGGTAAGTGTCAGCCTGGGTCTCCCCCTCCGTAACACAGAAACCCTCATGCTGCTCAGCCAGGCTGTTAGAAACACTCAAAACAGGCCTCAGTCAATGGAAGCAGGCATTCCTTTTCTATGATCAAACGCCACTGCCTTTCCGTGGCATCATGAAGGCAGGCCCCCGCTTTCAGTGACACAGCCTGCATTTTTCTCTCCATGAGAACCCACAATCCACTTCAGCTGACAGAGGGGTCAAACCCAAACTCGGGATAAACGGGAAGAAGCACAAAATACACGGAGGAGAAAGTCAAGATGCTAAAGGAATGAGAGAAAGGCACAAAGTGGAAGAACAAAAGAGCCAAGGAAACCAGGAAAAGAAGGGGAGGACCAGTAAAACGGGGCGGGGGGGGGGGGGTAAATGGAAGTAGATGGGGGGGTGAGAAGGTGGAGGGAGAAGGAGGCAGAGGAAGGGCAAGGAGAGAAAAGCCCTCAGGTCCAGCTGGGACTCTATCTTATTACCCTTCTTCCTCAAAGCTGCTTCTCAGGCTGGAAAGTGGCCTTGTGTCTGGAAGAAGCCAACAGCGTCCTACATCCATATGTTCCACCTAATTCCTAACAGAGGAGGCCTGTGCTCTGGCAGACGGGGAGGGGGGGCAGGGTGCCCTCGTACAGCTGCCCTGTGGCGGGACCACTCTGGGACTTCTGTCCTTCTACCGGGGCCACTGAGAGCCAGAGGGGCAGGTGGCCCTCCGTGCCCACCCCACCCCCGCCAACCCGGCAGGACCCTGGCCACGGCCGCGAGAACTGCTTCTTCCTCTCCCAGGGCTAGAAGGGCTAGAAGGCAAAGTGTGTCCGGATTCTTGCTATCTCCAGTCTCCTCACACTGCTTCCTCCCTGAGATTTTCCTCCCTAAGCCAGCTTTGTCTGCATGAGCAAACATCCAATTCTTCTAATGAAAAGAGGAGAGAGGGAGAGACGGAGGAAGGGAAGAGAGGAGAAAGAGGAAAACCCCGTCCTTGTTTGCTCTCTAACTCATTGCCTTCAAACATGACTCCAGGTGGAAACACAGCATGTCCACAGCCACGCATCCCTCCCGACACGCGGGTGTTTTTCCACGGGTGTCTGTTTTCCTCTCTCTCTCTTCCACGTTCAGTTCCCTTTTTAAAGGGAATCGGTTCAATCCAAGGCTCTCCCAGGGGAAGGTAACTCAGCCTGCCAGGAGAAGGACTGTCATGTCTGGAAATCACACAAGGAATTAGGAGAAACCACAACTTTGCCTCACTCGCAGTATAACATAAAACATGTTCACACTTGGGAAGAAACAGGTGAGAGGGAAAGAAAAGCCTTTGCAATAGACTCCTTCATTCCTTGTTGTCCCCCCACTCCTACCCCCGGGCTGCCTTGCTGCCTAGCCTGCCACTCGGGCCCCATGGACCCGGAGGTCTCTAAAGCGCCTCCCGCCCAGACCCCAGCCCACACCCTGCCCACCTCCGCTCTGCCAGACAGCTCCCCAAAATGATAGGTCTGACTTACCGACCACCTACTGGAGCTTAGAAACCTGTTAAGGAACCAGGAAGAGGAAGGAAAACGCAACGCGAATAACCCGTGTCCTGTATATACAAAGCAGATGAACAGGGCAAGCCTTGCTTGAAAGGTAAGAAAGCAAAATACGGCTGCATAACTTCATTTGAAGCATTTCTAGTTATGGCTTTGAAACATTGGCTCACATTTCATTTTGGCAGCAAGAAGGCCTCTAGAAGCACCCTGAGGTTTAAAAATGGCCCGAGCGTCATGGGATGGGGTGAGGGGGAATGTTGAGATTCCAGAAGGGGGGCTGCACAGAGGTGGCGACCTTCCACCCACAAGAGAGAAAACTCTCTTTGTAATTCACCGCAGTTCAGCGGGGCCCCTCCTACATGGCCAATGTGGATGGTTCTGGGGTCGCACCTTGAATGACTCTGGAAATCAGTGCATCTTTTGCTCTTCCTCAGAAGCAGAACTCAACCACTAGGCTGATGTGTCGGGGAAACAGACTTTCCAGGCTTCCTGTTTAAATCTGTCCAAGCAATGATATTTACAAATATACCAGACTGGTATGAGTCACTCAAAATGCTCGGAGCATCTCCAGTTCCTTTTTAAAGGCAAACAAGCTCCACTCCGTCAGAAACTGCCTTGGGGAAGGCGTGAAGGATTGTGCCTTAGCTGTCAGGGGATCCTCTCTTCACTTTTCCCGCCATCTGCGCAAGGAGCGATTCCCTCAGAAGACGGGGAAATCCAGCACCTCTCCACCCCAGGCCGGCTCTCCCACATACTCCTGTCTCCATCCTCCTTTCTACCCACTCCTCGAGAAGGCACCCTTCTGAGCCCAGCCAGAGCCAGCTTCTGCACCCCGACCACCCGCAGCCGAGACGAGCGGTGATTTTTTTTTTCCCCTTTAAAAAACAAAGAGCTACTTTTCTATTCGCCTCCCTTAGAGCAGAAAATCCAGAGTTATTAGATAACCCAGGGCTGTGCAATGTAAATTATTGACAGTGTCCCCTGGGAGATAGAAACTAAAATGATCCAAAGCCTCTGGAGTTCTTTAGTGTTCAAAGGCCAGCTCTGATATAACAAACTTGGAACTTTACACAATCCCAGGTAACTGCTCCCAAATACAAGGTGGCCCCATACCTTATTAGTAAATACCCACCTCCGGAAGGATTGGGCGAGCCGTTCCTTATCAGGGAATTCATGCTTTCTCGGAAGCAGAGAACTCTGTTATGGAAGTATGGGGGTCCTAGGAGAGGTACTCAGGGCTTGTTTTGAGATCACTCATGTTCTGGGAGCCCCTTCTTGTTCTATAGCCTTCCAAAGCCACAGAATGACTTGCGAAGGGCTCCAGGCACCGGATTTCAATGTCCTTCTGGTGCCCATATGTCCAAAAGTTCATAGCTACATTTCCCTTGAGCAAAAGCAGGGTTTAAAAGTTATTATTGTAATTTTACAAGGTTTTAAAAATATATATGGCAGAGGAGGGCCTCAGTGGTGCTGTCTGCTGAGCATCCGACTCTTGGTTTCGGCTCAGGTCGTGATTTCCGAGTCATGGGATCGAGCCCCACATCCAGCTCCCTGCTCAGCCTGGAGCCTGCTTGAGACTCTCTCTCACTCTCCCTCTACCCCTCCTGCTTATACTCTTTTTCTCTCTCTAAATTAAATTTAAAAACTTTAAATTTATATGTATATATGTAATAGACTTTAACTTTTAGAACAGTTTTAGATTTACAGAAAATTAGAGAAGATCATACAGCATCCCCATACACCTGATACCAATTTCTCCCATTATTAACATCTTACGTTGATATGGTACGTTTGTTACAATTAATGAACCAATAATATTGATAACGTTGTTATGAGGGAAAACCCACACTTTATTCAGATCTCGTAAGTTTCCCTCAGTTTTTATCCTCCCCCAACCCATCCCCCAGATCCCACATTACATCTTGTGATCCTGTCTCCTTAGGGTTCTCTTGGCTGTGATGGTTTCTTAGACTTTCCTTTTTTTTGGATGACCTTGATGGTTTGGAGGAGTACTAATTCAGTATTTTGTAGAATGTCCCTCTGTTGTGTGTGTCCGATATTTTTCTCATGATTAGAATGGGATTCTGGTTTGGGTGAGAGGAAGAGCACAGAGGTCAAGCATCATTGTCATTATGTACCATCAACGTAACTTATGTCTGTTGACACTGACCTTGACCACCTGGCTGAGGCCATCCCTGTCCGGTTTCTCCACAGTCAAGTGATGCTTCCTCCTTTTTCCATACCCTACCCTTCAGAAGGAGGTTGTCTTAGACATGTCCTAGAAGGGAGAGCCAGCCTGAGAATGCTAGCTGCCACAGGATTCTCTGTCCCCAGCCACTGTTTACTCCTCCTACCTCAGGCCAGAGTAGGACTCCCTCCAAACCCCACCTGCGCCTCTGGGCACAAAAACCACAGTCCCTGGCACCCTTACTTGCCTAGGGCCTCAGATCACACCTCAGCCCTGCCACAACCAGACCACACGTATATCAGGGACCTACAGACCCAAGGTTGATAGGACTCCACTACCCGCACCAAGGAAAAGGCTCCTTAAATCCTAGGTGTGTCCTTGCAACCCACCTCCGGCAGACTCTGACAATTCACTATCACGTCTTTTTTCCCACTCCCTACCTACTCTTTGGAAGGAGGCTGGTCCTTGCCTGGGGCTTCTGCTCCACCTTCTTGAGGATAAATTGTACAAGTATTTGGAATTCTTATGCATGGAGATTTGTCTATCCTCCCTACTTACTAATTTATTCAATTATTTATTTATATTAGGATGGACTTATGAATATTTATATTATAATTTGGGGTTTAACCCAGTACTACTTTAGCATTGCTCAAATTATTCCAGCTTTAGCCACCGAGAGCTCTTTTGCTTGGTTCCTGTACCCTCAGACATACCCCCTCATTTTGGTGGGGAACAGAGAAGGGAGGGGGCCTTCTTTACTTTCTGGCATTAGAAAGTGCTCCTCTTGTATATTTCTTACCCCGGTCCCCACTCTCCAAGAAGTCCTGGTTGCTTTTATTAGAAGATGGTATTAGAAATCAAGATAGGGGACCTAAGTGTACTCACTGAAACCAGAGTATCTTTTTTTTCCCCTCCTTTTCTGTTTTTGGCCCTGTCAGAGGACAGCCCAAAGAAATATCTGTGGTTATACCAACCCACATTTATACACACATCTATGAATATTTCCATATGTAACCATCTATATCAATGTTAAATAAAACATGATTTTTTACGGATGTCTCCAACTCTGGCCTATGGAAAAATAGACCCATTTTTGCCTCCTCCCCTGCTAATTTGTAAACACCCATTTCCACAGTAAGAAACCTGGCTCCCACTGTCCACCATTCTTTTATTTAATGTTCCATTCTGGTATATGCAGATATAAGCATCATAGTAGGGACATCTGGGTGCCTCCATCGATTAAGTGTTAACTCCTGATTTTGGCTCAGGTCATTGTCTCAGGACTGTGAAATCAAGCCCCACATTGGACTCCACACTGGACATGAAGCCTGCTTGGATTCTCTCTCTCCATCTGTCTCTCCTCCACACCCCGCTCACATTCTCTCTTCCTCTCAAAAAAAAAAAAAAAAAGGAGAGAGAGAGAGAGAGAGAGAGAGAATCATGAGCCCACAGTGTTATGGGAAATAACATTATCAATTAGTGTCCAGTGCTTAGCACAGTTCCTCTTGCCTTTAGTCTTATAGATTCTGCTCCTCCAGTAATGCTTAGGTCAGCACCTTTCCCCTAACGAGGCCGTTTCATACATTTTTATTATAGTTAGAATCTCTCGGCACAGTCTGAGTTCCTCCCTGGGATCCTCTGACCTTCTAAAAAAATTTTTTTTACTTCCCATACGTTGAGGTTCGATCGTTGTGCTGTATAGTTCTATAGGTGTTGGCAAGTGCGTGATGGCATGCAGCCAAGATGGCATAATCATATAGAAGAACTGTACCACCTTAAAAAGTCCCCTGTGGGGGCACCTGGGTGGCTCAGTGGGTTAAGCCTCTGCCTTCAGCTCAGGTCATGATCCCAGGGTCCTGGGATGGAGCCCTACATCGGGCTCTCTGCTCGGTGGGGAAGCCTGCTTCCCTTCCTCTCTCTCTGCCTGCCTCTTTGCCTACTTGTGAACTCTGTCTGTCAAATAAATAAATAAAATCTTTAAAAAAAAAAAAAGTCCCCTGTGCTCAACCAAGTCCCCCCACCACTCTCCCCTGCAACCACTGATCTTTTTGTGCCTATAGGTTTGCCTTCTGCAGAATGTCCCGTAACTACAGTTGCACAGTATCTAGTCGTTTAGCCTGGCTTCTTCTACTTTACAATATGCATGTGAGTTTCCTCCATGTTGCTCCATGTCTGGTTTGTCATTGGATCAATTCCAGGGGAGGGAAAAGTGAGCTGCACAAACCTGTCACTTCACCTGGTTTCCCTTCTCAACCTGGCTCCCTCATTTCCTCCCGATTGGGATTTACATCTATTCCCAGGTAAGACCTGCCTGGTCACACCATCTAAAACTGGAGTCCCTTATCCCTCACTCTGTCCTGACTTTATTTTTAGCACCTTCTAACACACCTTTACTTTTATGCCTTTATCTTGTTTCATGTCTATCTCCATGAGGGAAGGGATTTTTACTATTTTATTCTTTGCTATTTTCCCAGCACCTGAAACAATGCCTGACACATAAGGGGCCCTTGGTAAATATTTGATGGGTGGATAAATCTCCTCAAAAAATGTGTCTGTAGGTATATGCACTTGACCCCATGCCTGCCTGCCCCTTGACTTTATAGCAAAACAACAATGGCAAGATATGGAGTGAGGAGGCATGAGGAAGTGGTAGATGTTCTCAGCTGTTTCTCCTACCCATGTGCTCCCAATGGTGTCTGACATTTTCCCATTAGAGATTAATTTAGCTAGGTGTCTTTTTCCTTGTTAGGTTCTCAGTTTTCACTTTAAAATGTTTAAGGGGATACATTTAATTTTTTTTTTAATTCCTGAATGTTTATTGTAATGAGTCACTAATTTAGAGATACATAAAGAAGAATATTTAATCATCTCCCCCACTTCTCTATACCCACCCCCTTAGACATGGGCGACTAGGACCCCAGTTCCAGCCTTCTGCTTTAGAAACCTAAGCCTTACTAATGAAACAGGAGTCTTCAGGACCAAGGACGCATGCCCACATGGGAGTCTTTTAGACCACAGTCCAGGTACCAAGAACCTCTAAGCCTGTCCCAAGACCAGAGTGAGCCTCCGCTGGGGCCTGTTCTTCCAAAGGCAGCCTGGCCCAGGATGGGTACACTTATAGACTCCAAGAACACTTGTGGGGAGTGGGCAGGCTGACGTGCCAACATGGATGTATACAAAGCCTCTTCAGGTGTACAGGGAACTGGAGTGAAGAGCTCGGGAGTAGATAAGGCCAAATTTCCCTCTGTCCTTTGCCCTTGGGTCCCCCAACTCTGGGTATTAAAGGCAGGCCTGTTTCCCCCACTGTAAGCCCACCCCCTGAGCTAGCAGTGTTAACCATTTGGTACCTAACCCTCACACCTTTGTCTAGGGGCTTATAAACATGGAGGAATATGAACACATATGGAAGGGGTTTTCTTTTTCTTCCTCTATCACTTTTTAATACAAGCAGTATTCTAATATAGAATGTAATCTACATCATGGCCACACCCACCCCCAATCTATAGATCTCATTTACTCTTTTTATTTTTTTATTTTTATTAGTTTCATGATATATATGCCATCATTTCAATGCATATTCCTTTATGATGAGATATGCAGTGTGTCTTTCCCTACCCCCGCCCCCAGCTCAAATAAAGCTGAAATAATCTTTATACCTATAGTCCTACATCCTGGTATTTTCCTTTTGTAAGCTTGAGCTCAGGTTCCTAGAAATAGGATTAGTGGTTCAGTCAAAGGCTGTAAACATCATTTATCTTATAGATGTTTCCAAACAACTTTGGTAAACATTTACAGCAATGCATACCCCCACTGGCAAGGGATAAGATGCCCATTTCACCAAACCTCCCAGCTCTGGATGTTATAGATTGTTTCAAATTTTGCAAATTGAATGGGTAAAAACTGACATGTGGTTAATTTCTCCTTTGTTTCACTGACTGAAGTGAGGGTCAGCATGTCCTCATACATCTCCTCTTTTATAAATCACCCCTGTATACCTGATACCCCTTGCCCATTTTTCTATTGGGATGTTAGCTTTCTCATATCAAATTGTAAGCACTTATCAAATGGTAAACTTCTGGGGCAGTAAGCATGATCACTTCTTTTCTCCTATCTTCTATCAATGTTGTGTAAGGTATACTTTTTCATGCATTTATTTCTAACTTTCTGTAGTCAAATATCTATTTGGGTTTTTTTTTTTTTTTTAATAATTTCTGGGTTTCCTATCTTATTTAAAACGGAGTCTCTACCTGCCCTCCTAAATTTTGTTCTACTATTTTTATCATCATGTGCTTCTGCCCTCACTTTGTAATAGAGAAATTACAGGAAACATTCTGATGTTTCTTTTTTTTTTTTTTTTAAGATTTCATTGATTCATTTGACAGACAGAGATCACAAGTAGGCAGAGAGGCAGGCAGACAGAGAGAGAGGAGAAAGCAGGCTCCCCGCTGAGCAGAGAGCCCGACTCGGGGCTCGATCCCAGGACCCCGAGACCATGACCTGAGCCGAAGGCAGAGGCTTTAACCCACTGAGCCACCCAGGCGCCCCCATTCTGATGTTTCTAATGCAGGAAATAAAGGTGCTCTCAGAAAGGAGGGAGTCCCCAAATTCCGCACCCCAGGTCTGTCTTTCTGCTTTTGCTTACCATTATGGCTCTAAAGCGTCCTGTCTTCCAACAACTTCTTCTTAAATTGTGAGCAACCCTGCAGAAATAACATCTCAAGGCCTGGTCGGCACATCAGCCTGGATTTCCTTCAAGCTCTCCAAGGACAGATATCTTGGGGAAAAGAAAAATGCCGAAAACAAAGAGAAGGAGAAGAAAGAGGGAGGTGTAAGGGCTCCATTCACTGATACTTGGAGCCAACCAACAGAAAGAAATACAGTGCCTCCTCTGCACGGTAGGATGGCCTGTGAAGGTTTGAGACTCAGGGAACAGCATGATCCCTGTCCTCCAAGGGTTTATTGTTTTGAAAGGGGAAATGCCCATACAGAAGCACTACACTTTAAGGCAGAATATACGAGTATAGACATGGGGCAGAGAAGGACGGAGATCACTTCTGGCTAGAGCCGGCCCTGCCAAGAACAGGCAAGTGCCCCACTCCATTTGCTCTTGCAAATCATCTAAGATGGTCTTAAAAAATGATTGAATTTAACAGGTTTATTATACTTAGTGGGTGCTACCCAAAACTGTGAAATCCAAATCCCCTGGTAATTTTGATGATATGCCAGTTGGGAAATTTTTACTTCTTTTTTTTTTTTTTTTTTTTTTAAGATTTTATTTCTTTGACACAGAGAGAGAGATCACAAGTAGGCAGAGAGGCAGGCAGAGAGTAGCGGGGAAGCAGGCGCCCTGCCAAGGAGAGAGCCCCATGTGGGGCTCCATCTCAGGACCCTGAGATCAGGACCCCAGCCAAAGGTGGAGGCTTAAGCCACTGAGCCACCCAGGCGCCCCAGGAAACTTTTACTTCTGGCTAAATCTTCACCAAAAGAAAGTGTGATGATATTTGTAGGATTCCTTAGAAATTACATATGCACCGCCCCTTCCCTAGTCTGTCTTTTCAATGACAATAACAGAGAAGTCATGGCAGAGATCCAGCCATAGATCCCCCTTTGCAGGTCGGCCCGTCCTCCATTCTCATTGGCTTTGGGTGAAGTTATTTGGCTCTGGGAGCCAAATGCTTATGGGAGCTGAGTTTGAGCCAATTAGCCTATTATGCAACTTCTGGAAATACGACTGATTGGGGGACGGGCTACCGGTTGGCAGTCAGAGACGGTGAGATGCAACAGGACTCTGCCTGGGAACACCAAGCCACAGGTCCTCACATTTTTCTGCTGCATTTGAACCAAGGAGCCCCATGCCTGGAGAGCTGTTGGCAGTCATCTTGCAAAGGGAGAGCACATGGGAGAGAAAATACAAGACAACTGGGCCTGGGTTGTATCCCTTGAGTTTTGAACCAAGTCGCCCCTGAAGCCACACCCGATCAACTCTGGACTGCGAAGTGACCCCAGCCAGCATAATTTCCTTTTTGGCTGAAGCCCGTTCAGATCAGGTTTCTTGTCACTTGCAACTGAAAGAATTCTCACTGATAGGAGGTACAAAGTTCTCCTGAAAAATAAGCTCCTTCCAGTAGGAGGAAATTAGGAGAACCCTTCCTGTTCTTCTAAGGAAGATGTCCTGATAAGACACATGCAGACCACTGGCAACTTGAGTTAATCTGGAGAATTCTTTCAAAAGCCTCTAGAAATGGCAAAGAAAATGGTTTCTTGGTTAGGCCCAAGAAGCGCTCTTCTTTTTTTTTTTTTTTTAAGATTTTATTTATTTATTTGACAGAGATCACAAGTAGGCAGAGAGAGAGAGGAGGAAGCAGGCTCCCCGCTGAGCAGAGAGCCCGATGCAGGACTCGATCCCAGGACCCTGAGATCATGACTTGAACCAAAGGCAGAGGCTTTATCCCACTGAGCCACCCAGGGGCCCCAAGAAGCTCTCTTCTGAGGACGTAATGATTCCATCTCTTTGTTTCCTGGGTTGTGTTGTGATTTGACAGTGTGTTAAGATGGTACATTATAAAAAATCTTCCTTACATTATCTTAGCATAAAGAGTTCTACAAAAACCAGGAAGAATTGTGCTGGGTTGGGAACTGGGAAGTGCGGTCCTGGGTGGCCCCTCTGGGAACATCTTGAAGGTCTGTCACCGGACCTGATGGTTTAGGCAAACCTCTGCCACACACAGAATCTGCTAATAGGGTAGAAGTTTGTTTACTTTTCCCTTTGAGACTTCGAAGGACCAAACTGAGAAGGAACTTTACATTTCTATGTCACAAATGAGGAAAAGAGGAAGGAGAATGAGAAAAATAGGGAGGGTGGAAAAAAAAATCCTCCAACATAAGTGTCTTGGGAGTCTTTTCCATTGTTCTAAGTTTCTGACAGAGACCCTTCCTCTGTGTGCAGACCACCCTCGAAGAGAGTTCACATAATGTGTAGGTGCAGATAAGCATTTTAATCTATGAAGGAGTCTTCTATCAAAACGACTTTCATATTTGTGTTTTAATTTTAGGATTAAGAAGGTTGATGCTTTATAATTCTGGAAAACTCACCTGCCCAGACTTGGTACTTTCTGACAAATAACCTGAGACAAGCCCACACTGTGTTACTGTGTGGGTTCTAAAGAATATTTTGAAAGACCTTAAGGTGGTATCGATACTCTAAGGAAATTACCGGGGAATGATTATTATTCTCAGACTGATAGTCAATAGCAAATTTCCCTTAAAAGCTATTTGTAATAACGAGTTATTTCCTGAAGGACTCCTACAAGGACCAACAAATATCACTGGAGTCACTCACTGACACCCTAAAGAAACTTTGGGGTGGAGAATCATTATTTTCAGACTGCCTAACATTTCAAAAGCCTCTAGCTCTTCCAAGGGAGCAGGGGAGAAAGGAATTGACATCGGAACCAGAATCCAGTGAAATATTCTGGAAACTCCAAATGTGATCTTTTCTCCATTGGTTCATTCATTCACCAAATATTCATTGAGTTCCTCCTGGGTACCTGTCATAGTCTAGGCACTGGGGATAGAACAGAGAACAGGCCAATTAAGTTTCTGCCTCCAGGGAACTTCTAAATTCTACAGGAGACTGACAGAAACAAGGGAAGAAAGCATATGTATGAAATATAAATTTAGGCGATGATAAATGCTACCAGGAAACTAAAGCCAAATGGGCAAATGAGAGATCAGGATGATGGGAGTGTGGTGCGGTTGTACTTGATGGGGGAACCAGAGGAGGAGAAAGAAGGAGCAAACCTTGGGGGTTTGGGGAAGAGCATTTCCAAGGGGAGGAAGGGCCAAAAGCCTGTGGCAGGAACGGGTTTGGAGGCTGATGGGACACCTGTTTGGAAGGAGCTGAAAGCAGGAAGCACACAGAGCCTTACAGGCCACAGAAAGGAGTATGGATTCTACTCTGAACATGATTGGAGGCCATTGAAGGATGTGAGGCAGGGAAGTAAAATAATCTGGGGAGCCTGTTGGGTCAGCCCCAGCAGGGTGATTTCGCCTGGACTGGGGGTACTGGCTGTGGTCCCGCTCTCCTCTATTTTGCCTCCAGGAAGCCTGGGCACCATAGACCCTTTGTAAATAGTGGTTGAGGGAATAAAGTCCTGGCCTGAGAGAGCTTACGATTGCCCAGGTGAGTCAAATATGTGACTGTGTTAGCTATGACACAAAATGGGTGGCACCGGGGACAAACGTTTGCTGGAGACGGGAGATGGGGGTCTTAGAGACAGAGCCATGAAGAGAGGCCCAGCAGCTGGATAGGGCAACCCTCTCCCCCGGGGCCCAGGGAACGGGCTGGCATGAGCCAGAAAGAGCTGCTGATCTGGTGGGAGGAGCACCCAGTGACCCTCAGGCTGGCAGGTTTGCATCCCCTTTATTAAAGAGTTGGGCACTCTGCCCCGCAGGGCCTGCCTAATTACACATACACACACACACACACACACACACACCCGGCTTCCTGCAGGGATACTCAGAAATTCCTTCCAGTTACCCTCTCCTCTGCCGGAGCTTAAAGCAGGGATGGGCCAAAACCCTCCACGCCCTTTGTCTATCCATCCAGAAGTACTGAGTCAACAGCCCTTTCCCAGAACCCACCTCAGTTTCTTCCCACACCTGCACCTTCTACCGTTCCCAGGAATGAGGTGGGGCCGGGCAAAGAGCAAGGTGAGCGTCCGGGTGAGGAATCACACAGTAGGATCTCCAGATGGGTGCCTCTCCAACTGACCATGCACGCAAATCTCTCCGAGAGCCTGCCCGCACAGAGCTCTGCGTCCTGAGCCAGACGACCTGATGGCAGAGGTCTGGGGTGGATGGAGAATTCTCACAGCCTCCCAAGGGTGCGGGTGCTCACCCTATGAAGTGCGCTACCCCATCGGAAGCCAGGATGAGGCTGGCAGGAAAGCGATCATAAATATAGCCACGATTTACTGAGTGCCAGACTCTGGGCTGAGGGCATTATGTGAATAATCTCTTTTAATCTTCACCCAGCCCTGTGAGCTGGCACCATTATTATGCTCATTTAACAGATGAGGCTTGGAAAGAGTGGAGAACTTTCCCAAGGTCTCCTAAGTTTACAAGTGAAACTTGGGCTCTCAACTGTCCAGCTCCAGTGCCCAAACTATGAAAAGAAATCTTAAGGGGATAAATGTTGATAGGCTAACTGGGACCTGTTATAAATTGACAACTAGAGAAAAGGTCAAGAAGTGTAAAAAAAAAAAAAGTACATCCATACACCCAAGTGTTTCTCCACAAAGAGAAGGGTGTATAGACAGTTATAATTGGACCCAGTGGAGTCTCAGGAATGCCACAACTTCTGGAACAATCAAGATCAAAAATTAGCTGTGACAAAAGGAAAAAGAAGGCGTGACACACATTTCCCTCTTTCCTTTATATTTATCGAGAATGTCTATATGAAAGATTAAAATTGCACCAGATTAAAATTTTTCTTTTATTTCTGTTGTTCTCTTACCCCACCCAGGGCTCTCAGTGGTCTTCTACGCAAAACACGTAGTAAATAATTGGTCTAAGCCCTATGTCTTTGTTTTTTATTTATGAAGTATAACAGGCAAGCTCCTATTCTGAGTTAACTCGAATTACTACACAACCGCATTAGCCAACCAGGAGATATGTTGAAATACGATTAACCAGTTATGAGGTGATTTGGTATGAACAGCCTTTCGGGGTTGGACAAGAAAAAAATTAGTGAACAGCATTCTCCTAGTTGGGCAGAATGACACTGAAAATGAAGTTTCAGGACAAGCGGCGGTCTGGCATAAATCCATCACAGAGGGAAACTCGACGTTGGAGGAGACGCTAACTCAGACCCTTCCTTTCCAAGGAGCAAGTCCCTTGAACGTGAAGCAAGTTTCATGCACTAGCTCTCATCCCCATCAAGTCTAAGTGTTCAAGAACCACACGTGGCCAGTGGCTGCCGGAGTGGACAGAACCGGGCTAACTAATCACACAACAACTGGGAGAATCTTTCAGGAGCCCTCTTATTTCGCAGCTCTTTTCCCATTTTTCTTCTTCGAAGGTAGACCCCTGGCTTCACACCTCTCAGGACACCCTACCTGAAAGGCACTCAGTACAATGAATGAATGAATGAGTGAGTGAGTGAGTGAATGAATGAATTTACTCCCTTAAATCATCCCATCTAAAAATATCACTTAACTATTAGAGCCTGCCAACAGTGATGTGTAATTTTTTTGAAATCCAAAAATAAGCCTTTTTTAAATTTTTTTAAGTGTTAAAGAAAGCGTGCAGGTTTACTTTAGCAGAAACGTCCATATAACCTTGGTACCGTGAGAGCTCACTGAAAGCCAATACATTAAAAAGTAAATGTGTCACTAAGTGCCCACATCCAGCCAAAGCCAAGGTGCTCAGTAGTGCTGGGGACAGAGACCAAAACAGCACCAGACCCTAAACCAGCCCCTCTCCTTTGAGAGGGAGAAGGATGAGGGGGCTGGCAGAGGAGCAGGAAGCAATTCCTGCTCAGCCCCTGCCTGCAGGCCCTCACACCTACAGTTCTAGGCACTTGGTCTCCTCGTGGCACCTGCCTGAGGTCAGGGTGGCCTCTCTCCCAGCGCCTCCCACCATGTGGCTGTCAGCTGGGGCCCCACTGCCAGCTCCAAGGAACCCCTGAGGCCACAGCCTGAGCACCTCTTTGAGAAGCATGAACACTTCCTGGGGATGAGGGTCTTCCCTTCCTTCTAGCTCCACCTGGGCTCCCAGCAACCAGCCTGTGGGACCACCTCTTGAGCACAGGCCCTATGTTTATCAGCTCGAAGCCTTGTGTGATGGTTCTCTGGCTGGTGCTGTGCTGATGAGGGCTTCTTCCTTTACTTCCCTTCCTCCCTCCTTCCTTCCTTCCTTCTTTCCTTCCTTCCTAACTTTCCTTTCTTCCCTCCTTTTTCTTTCTTCCTTTTTTAAATATGATATCCTGATCCTGCCCTAACGGTTGAGCGAAGCAATTGCCCCAGTGAACACGTTTCCTACCTCTGTTCTGACTCATGCTCATTACATTGTACTTTGAACTAAGCCTTGGTTATCTGCTGTCTCAATCACTAAAAACAATCCGAATCCTCTCTCACTGGGGCAGCTTGCTACCGCCTCCCTAAAATTAACTCTTCAGAGAGTGAAGCTTTCATAGTTTCCCCCAAACACTACGTAGGACGAACCTAGACATCCAGACCACATGTTCATTCATCCCAAACTGCCTCAGATTGCTGCTTCCGGTGTGGAAAAGGTGCCGGAGATATTTACAAGCACTTCCTGATGCTGCAAGATACAGGCCAAGTTGGGGGAAATTCCCCCTGACCTTTGCTATCCAACTTGGGGAGCCATGAGGACAGCAAATTTTGAGACCATTCATTCGTTCATTCCTTCAGTGGCAAAGAGAGGTAGCATGGACAGAATTCTCCAAAGTGGACCTCAGTTTTCCTATCTGTAAAATGGGGGGAGGGAGAGGACTCAGACTGAATCGCTCCGATCTTCTAAGAAGCAGACACGGAGAGAGGCTTGGGCGTGCAAGAGGAGCGTCTAGGGAAAACTTCTGTGAGAAAAATGGAATAGGTCCCAGGAGAGGCTGGAGTAGTGCAGACCCCAAAGCGAGCCTGACTCTGTGCGGGTGCTGTAGACTCCAAAGCGGGCCTCTGAGTGAGAGGCTGACAGAGCAGAAACGTTTTGCTTCACGGACCTGGAAGCTACACTTCAGAGAGCCAGATGCTGCTGGCTTGGCTGGTTCCTTCTGGGGCCTCTCTCCTTGGCTTACAGACAGCCATCTTCTCCCTGGGTCCTCACGTGGTCTTCCCTCTGTATGGTTGGAGTCCTAATCTCCTCTTATAAGGACTGTGGTCCTGCCAGAGCAGGGCCCAACCCATGACCTCATGTTAATTCCCTTTGTAAAAACTGTCTCCAAATATATATTATCACATTCTGAGGTCCTAGGGATTGGGGGGCAGGGGTTAGGACTGCATCACAGGACTTTGGGGGGAACACAATTCAGTGCATAACCTGCCATGTATCTGCTTCTCCTCAGTTTCAAGTAGCAATCCCTCCACGGCCCCCATGGGTCTCTCCCCCTCGGAGGAAACCCGGAGGGACAGTGTGCAGCCCCCATAGCTGCCTCGGATGTCAAGGCCAAACTCATATTCATCCTCTTCCTCCTCCACTATCTGGTCTGATTTCTTCTCACTGTCATCTCTCATCTCAGGGGATCTCAGAGGCTCACCTGGTGCTGTGATCCATCATTCCTGGAGGGTCCTATAGCCTTTCTTCCTTTACCTCCCTTTCTCCCTTCTAGGAGTAAGGGGCTTGCTAGGAGATTGTGTTCCTAGTCTATACTGGGGAGGGCGTACTCAGAGGCACCCAGGGGATCCCCGAGCTCCACACAGATTTCTGCCTCTTGTGCAGAAGGAGCCCTTCCTCCTGTTGCTGGTCAGGGTCACCAGCTCCCACCCAGATGGTGATCCTTCTCATCTGCTGGTCCCGGACACAAGTCCAAGGTGCCCAGGGGGCAGAGTTCAATGGTACCCTTACTATCACAAGGACCTTCAGCCCTGGAGAAAACCACAAGTATAGGAACAGGAAACATAAAAAATTCCCTAGAGAGTCACCAGAGGGATGTCAAGACCACTCCTGCTTCCACCTCTTGGTTCTCAGATCCATGTTTCAGAGTCTCAGGTTTTGCCCACCAGGGCCCTGAACTTCTGGTGTGCCGAGCTTTCCAACAATGCTGGAGGTCGGTGACTCTAACAATGAGACCTTCCACCTACAACTCAGCTGGGTCTGCTCCTCCACAGCAGGAGATCCTCAGGTGGGAGCAGCTAGGATGCACGGCCTCCACACGGTCATGGGGACGGACTTGGGGGTGCCGTAACGAGGACATCGGTCAGGCGTGCTCCTTCCCAGTCGCACCTCTTGCCTTGCAAAGACCCCGTGTTTGTGTGCTCGTCATTATCTCTGCGGTGCGTAAGCATACTTGACAGTGTGCTCTGGAGCCAAGTGACCTCCTGACTGCGCTCACGTTTCTGTCCTGCTCCAAAATGTAAGCAACTGTGCCCATCTTACTTCATCATCCGTGGCACCTACCTTGTCAGGTTGGTGTGAGGAGTAAAGGAGGTGATGCGGGACTTTCTAAAAGTTTATTTAGACAAGGGAATGAGACATCTGGATGGCTCAGTTTGTTAAGCATCTGCCTTCGGCCCAGGTCATGATCCCAGGGTCCTGGGATCAAGCCCCACATCGGGCTCCCTGCTTATCAGGGAGCCTGCTTCCTCCTCTCTCTCTCTGCCCCTCCACCTGCTTGTGTTCTCTCTCTCTCTCTCAAATAAATAAATAAAACAATTTTTCTTAGATTTTATTAATTTATTTGACAGAGAGGAGAGAGATCACAAGTAGGCAGAGAGGCAAGCAGAGAGGCAGGGGAAGCAGGTTCCCTGGATCCCAGGACCCTGAGACCATGACCTGAGCCAAAGACAGTGGCTTAACCCACTGAGCCACCCAGGCGCCCCTAAAATCTTTTTTTAAAAGGAGTTTGTTTAAATGCTAGTGGAACTGGCCAACATGATTCCAAAATTCATATGGAAGATTAAACTTTTCACAAGGGCCAAGAAGCTTTGGAAAGGGGTAATAGGTGATGGGAACTTGGTCGGCTATGTGCTACAGCCCACTATAGAGTTGTTACAATTGAAACGCTGTGGCTTGCTCGGCCATACTCGTACCCATAGCAGGTCTCTGAGCTGAACAGCCTCCGGCGTGGTGGAAAATGTAGGTAAGATAAATCAGCAAGCCAGATCCGTAACTTCAGACTAAGGACTGGCTCTAAGGAAGGGCAGGGTCTGCAGGGCTGGGTGCAAAGTAGGGCCATATTTAAATATCTAGCACCTATATCTATATCTAGAAATACAGATATAGATAAATATAGATATAGACAGATAGTTACTATATATGAATATATAGTAAAAATAAATGGATTAGTAGAACAAAATAGAAAACTCAGAAATATAGACATAGATAACAGATATAGATGTATGAATCCAATATAGAATAAGGTTCCATTTCATTTCACCAGGGAAAGGATAAACAACTCAATACATAGGAACAGTTGAGGAGGAGATTAGAACCTACTTCATTCCGTGTATTTCTAAGAGATCTTGAATTATAGGAAGTAATTGACGGATTAACATGAGCCAAAAGAGTTGAGCCTTGAGTGCAAAACTGAAGGGGGCTCTCATTTTCAGGGTCATCCAGGTGACCTGGATGTGCCCAAGGAAACTCACCCACCTGGTCTCAGTCCTGGAAGGTGAAATCTCCTGTCAAAGATCTCACCGCGGCATTGTCGGTAATAGGAGGTGCTTGGGAACAGCCTACGTGCCCATCAGTAGGGAAATGGGTGAGTAAATTATGGTCAGTTCATAGCACAGCTATTACAAGAGGTGAAGCAAACATGGAAATATGTCCACAACGAATTGTTAAGTGAAAAAGTGAAGTCATAGCCCCAAGATCTGTGCTATGCCTATGTATGCATGTTTATGTAAGTTCTTGAAAAAAGTGGAAAATACCTGGCAGCTCATGACTCATGGCTACTTTCAGGGAATGGGCTGGGGTGAGGTGAGAGATCTGTTCTCTTCATCCCATATTTTGTTAGTGGTGGGACTTTGAACCATTTGTTTGTTTTTGCTTTTGCTTATGTGGAATTTTTCAGGGGGGGAAAAAAGCTGGTGGCAAACCCTGGTCAGAGAAACTACCCAGTTTAGCAACACATGGGATATCTTGGTTGTAGTAAGATCGTTCCAGAGTCAGACTGGTGTTGGGGAGGATGATCATGAGGAGCTCAATTGTTCTGTGTGATAGAACAGGAAGGATCTGGAGTCCTAGGGTAAGGGGGACGGGACCCAGAAGTGAATGGCAGAGGAGGGAGAGGCGACCGGAACAATGAGGAAAACTGGTTCCTGTGAAGGTCCTCAGGTCTGCCATGACAGAGGAACTTTAAAGAAACGAATACAGACTTTCCTCGACTTACAATGGGATTGCATCCAATAAACCCATCATAAGTTGAAAATGCCCTAAGTCAAAAGAAGAAAAAAAGAAGAAAGAAGAGAAAGAAAAGAAAAGAGAATGTTCTAAGTCAAAAACGCATTTAATCTGCCCAACCCACCAGACCTCACAGCTCAGCCTAGCCCACCTTAAACATGCCTGGAACACTTCCATGAGCTGAGAGTTGGGCAAAATCATGAAACACAAAGCCTATATTATAATAAAACGTTGACTCTCCCGTGTTGTGGACAGAACGCTGTCCTGAAGGTTGACACCCAGAAGGGCCCTGTGGGTGCCAGGAGGTTGTCGATGTTTTGGTTGCTGACCCTCAGAAGTGCGTGCCAACTGGGAGCTGAGCCTCACATCAGGAAAGCGTGTCTACCACACATTGAGAGCCCAGGAAAAGACCAAAATTCAAAATTCAATGTGAGGTTTCTACTGAATGTGTATGCCTATCTCATCATCGTAGAGTTGAAAAATCCTAAATGGAACCGTCGTAAATCAGGGATCATCTGTACTTTACTTTTAAGTTTTTCTGTGTGTTGTGCCGTGAGGTCTCTCCTCCTCCACCCCCAGAGCCCCAAATCATCTGTTAAACTCTACTACATACAACTACCTTTGGAGGAAGAAAAAGGACCCTGTGGGGTTGGTGTAAAGCAGAAAGAAGACAACAGACATGGGAGGTGAGATGTGCGATTAGGAACGGAACAGATTTTTCTTTTTTTTTTTTTTTTTTAAAGTAGGCCCCATGCCTAACATGGGGCTCGGAACTCCTGACCCTGAGATCAAGAGTCACATGTTCTATCAACTAAGCCAGCCAGGTCCCTCCCAGACTTTTTTTTTTTTTTAAGTGACTAGAAGCACTAAGGATGACTGCTATGGAAAAGACAAGAACAGGTGTTGACAAGGATGGGGAGAAGTTGTAAACATTCACCCATTGCTGGTGGGAATGTAAAATGGTCCGGATGCTTTAGAAATCGGTACGGCTGTTCCTCAAAACATAACAGGATTCAACAATTCCACTCCTAGATATGCCCAAAATAAATGAAAATGTATGTCCTTTTCAAATGTGTACACAAATGTTCACACCAACTTTAGTCATAATAGCCAAAAAGTGAAAACAATCTAATGTCCACCCACTGATTAATGGATAAATCAAATGTGCTATATTCGTATAATGGGCTATTTGGTGAAATTAAGGAATGAAGGAGGGAAGGAAGGAAGGAAGGAAAGAAGGATGGAAGGGAGGAGGGAGGGAAGGAGGAATGGTGGAAGGAAGGAGGAAAGGAAAGGGAGGGAGAGAGGGAGGGAGGAAAGAAGGACGGATGGATGGAAGAGAGGGAACCAATACATACTACAACAGGGATGAATCTCAAACATATCATTAAGTGAAAGAAACCAGGCACATATTATATGATTAGAAGTAGACCATATGTTGTATGATTCCATTAATATGAAATGTCCAGAATAGACAAATCCATAGAGATGGAAAGTAATTCATGGTTGCAGGGGTTGGGGGAGGAGAGAATGAATATGACTATTACCAAGTATGGGATTTCTTTTTAGGCTGATGAAAATGTTCAGCAATTAATTGTGGTGATGGTGGCACAGCTATGTGACTAAAAACCATTCAATTGTTCATTCTAATTGAATTGCATGGTGTGGTAAATTGTATCTCAATACATTTGTCCAAAAAAAAGTAACCAGAAGAAATGCAGCGCCCACCCCTCTCCAGGGACAGGATCTCCTGCTGAGGGAGGAGCCGAGGTAAAGTCATGAGGATGTAAACATCCAAGTTTGACCTGTGGGGACAGAGAGCTTGGGCCACCAGGCAGCTGACATCAGGGACATGTGTGAAATGTGGAATGTTTGGTCCAAGGTCTGACATGGAGGGAGGACTCAATAAATATTAACTCTTGTTAAACACCTTGTTATTGTCTTATTCTGTGCCATCCTTAATCATACTCCTTCCATTTTTCTAGCTTTGCTTGGCCATCACCCATGCAGGCAGAGGACCACACTATGGAAATGTACAAGGAGGCTTTTAGCTCAATATGACAAAATTGAGATCTTGGGAAAGGAGTTTTGAAACCATCAGGAAACACCTCATTTGATGGAGGTAAGTGAGTGATGTTGGACAGGGTGCCTTCTCTTTGCCCAGCAGAAATCACCATAGTCCCCTAGCACAGTTGATGTCTGGGGCTAGATGATTCTCTGCTGTGGGGCTGTCTTGTGCATAGTAGGTCTTTTGGTCTCTAGCAAAGGAGCGTGCCTAGCCTCTACCCACTAGGTGCCAATAAGACCCTCCCCTATTTGTGACAACTAAAAACGTCCCCTGATGGCTCTCTTGCTCTCTCTCCCTCTTTCTCTTTCATACCCATACTTACCAGCCCATAACTACAACCCTAAAAGATGAATGCTATAGTGAACATTGAACTTTAGCATCAGAAGGAAGCAGAAGGTACTCAAGCAGGTCCCAGACAGACACCCCCATCCCACCTCTCCTTTGCCCCGTCGATCACACACGACTCTACAACCTGCTCCTAGACCCATTCTTAATCTGTCCCCTGTTACCACCTCTATATCTGCTGCACTCCCAAATAGCCCCCAACAAGCCTACAGTCCCTAGCTATGATACTCAGACCTTTGATCATCCATCCAATCATCAGACACCTGAGACCTCAGCAAAGGCTCAGGCTCCTGTGTGCTGGGCGAAGAGAAAAGCATCACATGGGATAGGAGCTGGGGCGGTGGGTGTACTGGGGGTAGAGCCAAGGAAGGGGGAAAAAAGAGTGAACCGCCGTTTATCAAGCAGCTATTTCATGCATAAGCAAGGCTTATATTAGCGGTTTCTTCCACATTACTGCACTGAATTTTCATAATAACCTTGCATAAGTGGTATTTTCCCTTTTTGGTAAACGGAAAAATTGAGATTTGGGGAGGTTTTGGTAGGTCACCTGAAAACATGGCCGCCAAAAATCCCTCACATCCCTGGTGTGCACGCAGCTCCTCCCATCGACAGATGGGATCTATTCCTCGCTCTCTGAGTCCACATCGGCCTTGGGATGTGCCCTGAGCAAACAATGAAGCGGAAGTAGCATTCCAGGACTTCCAGGCCCTAGGTCTTAAGACAGCAGCTTCTGCTTTCTCCCTCTTGGAACCCTAAGGCCAAGGTGCTATAAGGAGGTCCAAGCAACCCACCCAGAGAGGCCACATGGACAAAACCAAGACTGTGGCTGACAGCTCCATCCCAGCCACCAGCTGGCTGTAGTAACATGCATGAACCCAGACAAGACCTGCAGAAAAATCAGTTCTAAGAAATAATACGCTGATATGTGAACTAGCTTGAATGTAAATAAAATTTTGAAAGAAAAATAAATAGATAATACACTCATGTTTGTTTTAAACCACTAAGTTTTGGGGCAGTTTGCTATGTACAGCTGTTAATAACTGATACAAGAATGAAATAATTTGCTCAAGATTATACAGCCATAGCACAGAGGGAACCAAAATTTAAATATAAGCTTGTTTCTATCAAAGCCTCTTTTCTCCCATGAAGGTACACTAATTTGTCCTCTAAGATGTGGAACTATCTACAGGCTTGGGGTGAAACCGTGTGTGAGGGTTAACTGAAGAGAAAGGTTATCAAAGAAATCAACATTTGACAACAGGTATTCTAGTAAAAACCTAGTAAATAAAATACCTAGTAAAAAAAAAATAACAAAAGATCAACTATGGATAAGGTATGACTGTGGAAAAGTTCTACTCATTAGCTCCATCTGTGGAAACTGCTGATATTGATACCTAATTGATATGCAGCACATACTATTTAAATGTAATTAATTATGGGGCGGCAGTAAATTCAAAATACATGCATGTCTATTTCCAAGTTAGCAACTTTGACCTTCGAAAAGGAAGAGGAAACATTGGTTCGTAGGTTAATCATATGTATATGTGTCTCAGAATTTTTAGCACCTGATGGCAAAGTCAGAATGCTCATTTCCTATCTTCCCTAATCATGATCCCTACAGCAAGGGGAAGGTGGGGCCTGTTGGGTCCTCCCACAGCAGATCTCTTCCCCCCAACAGAACATTCAAGCTTCCTCCATTCTAGATCAGAGCTAGAAAATAAGGAATCCTAGGCTCCTAGGCTTAATACAGCCCCTGACTTAGAGTTTGAACACACTAAGAGCAAATGAGGAGATCAGACCACTCCCCCAAACTCAGGTCACCTCGATAACTACATCATCAGACTTCCATGGATCAAGTCCTTAATCCCATCAGTGGTGCAACAGTAAATGGCAAATATTCAATAACTGCCTCTCTTGGAGGAAAAAAAATAATAAAGCTCTGAAGTGTAGCATTTGCCATTTCTGTGGTATCCATACTCCCACCATGGCCAATTCCAACCTATCGATGTGACATTCTCCACCAAGCAAAATTCATGAAAATTTAACAATCAGCTCTCTCCTGCATGACCAGCCTCAGCTCCGCACTGACACCCCACCCACCCACGTGCACAATATTATACCCATTAGGATTTTGTTCAGCTGCCAGTGAAAGAAAGCCCTGAAAGATAGTGGTTTAACAGAGGAGTCTATTTCCTCTCTTTTATGTAAAACAAGTCCAGAGAGGAATCACCTAGGGCTACCATGGTAGTCCCATACAATGATCCAGAATTTAGCCTCCTTTGCCTCTTGGTTCTGCCATCCCTAGGAGATGGCCCTCCTCTTTATAGTTGGAGACCTACCTTCCCATCCAAGTTTGAGTAAGCAAAATGGAAGACGTTACAGAAATATACGCATTTTCTTACAGGGGCTTCCTAGAAATTTCACCAAAGATGATGTGACATCTCATAGTCCAAAACATAGTCATATAGTTAGATCTAGCTGCAAAGAATTGTGGGAAAGGTAGTTTTTTAGTTGTGTGCCCAGGTGAAAGTCAGCATTCCGTTACTATGAGGGAAAAATGCTGAAATAGGAAACCAGCTGTCTCAGCTACCACAGACAGAGTACCATTTACTGCTCTGCGGGGGTCTTCTACCAAGCTCTTTATCCATGTTATTTCGGTTGTTTTGGCCACAGTTCTCAAAGTGTAGTGGTACCAGAGAGAACTTAAAATAAATACAGATGAGCATCTTTTAAAATTTTTTGAGATTTATGTATTTATTTTAATGTGGGGGGGAAAAAAGGAGTGGACCAAATGTCATTTCGGATATTTTTGCTTAGAACTAGGGTAAGGTAGATAATAACTTTTTAACTTACAGAGGTAGTAAGTTCCAGAAAAATGAAGTAAATACGAGTACAGGTGATCTGAGGATATGGGAAAAATTCTTAGGGTAATGCCTCCATGCCTGAGATTTGGGGGACACTTTGGAGATAGTTGTCATTGTCCCACTTCCTGGAGGAGGAAACTGAGACTCATGGAAGTGATCTAACTTGTTCAAGTTTACACACAATTATGTCGGCAGGTTTGACAACCTCACTCTTGAACAATGATTAACTTCCTCTAATGTTGCATTTGAGAATAACCGGGATGCAGATTCTAGTAATTTTAGTAAAATCTTTTTCTATACACATATAATTATTAATTATAATTATAATTTAATTATGATCTTTTTTACATAACTATGTGAATATTAACTATGAACATAAGGTTATATAGGCAACTAATTAATGTGTATATAAATTACATAATTTAATATATATAATAAAATAATATATATAATTTTATATATAATGCAACTAAAAGGCCAATTTACTAATATTTTCTGGAGGGTTCTGTGGGGTGTCTCCAGGGAGCCCATTGTCTCCAGGGACAATACCTGACAATGGCCATCAACTCACAAAGGCCTCTTGATGTCCTTCATGGCTGGGTTGCACAATAAAAAATGGTGACGCATTTCTTAAAATTAGAACAAATTCTGGGAAATGGAGGACAAACTGGGAGAACGCAATATATTAGTTAACACAACTGATGTAACACAGCAGAGGTCTAGGGGAGAAAATACAAAATTATAGTAGAATAAATAAATTATTCTCATGTAACTTTATTTGGAAATAGAAACTTTTGAACATAACATGTAAATTTGTACCAGGTATATGCAAATTATGTCCAAATGTATGTAAATCATGCCCCCATACATGCAAATTTTTTTTAAGCTAAGATCTCTGAAAATAAATATACGTATATGTATGTGTACATACAGTAATTCTGTCACATGTCATGGTTTCCCCATACATGGCCTTACCAGCTCGTCCTTCATAGAGCACTAAAGACAGCTGAAACACTTACAGGATAGAGCATCTAAAGTAAGCGACAGGGTCTGAGTGACCAAAAGATCACATGCTGTTGGCAGTCTCGGAAACTCTGGACAGCCTCTGGCAGGGGGGCCTCTATGCTCAAGATGGGGGACAAAGCAAGGTCACAGATCAGCCCCGTCAGTGGAGCTTCTTTCAAGGTAGATAGACGCCTTCTTTCTGTCCAGGTTTGTTTGTGTACCATTCTGTTTGGCAGAAAGAGAGGGTTGGGACAAGGGTTCGAGGTTCAAGGCCTCTAACAGTGGCAGAAGCCTCCAGATCCATCCGGTTTTCACTGGTGGGTGAATGAACCTAGGATTGATATACTGATAGAGAAGGTGTGGGGGATGGAGGGAGGTGACGTAGGAGGGGGACAGTTGGAGGGTGGGATGGAGGTAGAGGGGAATATTTCTGTTTCTGGTTAACACTTTGTGTGTACTGTACCATTATAGGGGGAAAAATACAACCTTAAAAGAGCCTCAACTAATTTTAAGTGGGGAATATGTAAAATGATATGATGCTGCTTGGCCTCTGGGTAAGTACCCTGCTGTATTTCTGCATGTGCCATATTATAAATAAAGCCCAAATGAAACCATAAAACTTGAAGAAAAATGGGGAGGAGAGAAGCTGTTGTTCATGCTTGAAATCCACCCTATGCACATGCAAAACAGATCAGCTAAGAGAGACCCAGCTCGAAATCATCTCTTCATAACGTAAATCTAAGAATGGTTTCCAGATGGAATCTGAGATACATAGCTTATCATTATATCAAGGAGCAGGCCTACTTTTGACCACATCCAAATGAACCACCCAGCCACAAGTCTATGCATGGGCAAGTTTGGCTTTTTCAGTTTGCCTGGAACGTTCCCGGTCCTGCCACTGTGGTTCCCAGATTCTCCCCTGGGCTAGTCTCTGAGATGATGTTGAATGACTTGGAACCAGGCAACATTTCAGGCCCGTGACAATTCCAAATTTTTTCCTGCCTGGTGGTAGCATCCCTCCTATCTACCTTCCTCATTTTATTTTCCCCAGGCTTGCCAAGTGGGACAGGAAATTACATCACAACATCATGTTGCCATCTCCAAAGTGTTAGGTTTCCCCCTTCCTCTCCAACCCTCAAATTGCAGAAAACTCTTAGTGGTAAGCTAGGTTGGTAAGTAGTGCTGGGAATTTAAGACAGACCGAGCACTGGAGAGCTTGTAAAGACTTGGCTGTGACTGACAGAAAGTCCAAAATGACAGGAGCTCAAATAATAAAGGAACTTATTGATCTCTCCTATAAAACCACAATGGAGGTAGATAGTCTATGGCTCACAGAGAGCCTTCCCAAAGTCGCAGAGACCCCAAAACTTTCCCTCACTGCTCCCACATTCTCAAAACCAGGTCTCTACAGCGCATCCAGGATAGCTGCTTGAGTTCTAGACATCACATTCATAGCCCAGCCAACAAGTGTGTTGGATTGTTTTCAATCCAATGAATCATCCCTCCTTTGTCTACACACCTTTGCGATGTCAAGGACACTGCCTCTCCTTCCATCGAAATCTGGAGTCTATTTTCTCCATCCTTGAATCCAGGTTGACCAATACAATTTGGCAGAAGTAACGGTATATGGATAAAGGCCTAGATCTTTTTGGAATTTTGGATGTTTCCTTGCTCTCTCCCCTTGAAGTCTTGAGAACATTGTGTTGTGATAAAGCCCATCTAGCCTGGGAGAGAATGAGACTCTCCGTGGAGAAGAAGCGAGGAGCCCCAGAACCCAGACATGACAATGAGGCCCTCTTAGATCTTATGGCCCAGCTAGGTCATCTGATGAGACAAGCCAAGAAACTTCCCCACCCATGGAATGGCAAAAAATATTAAATTGTAGTGGTTTGGGCTACTATCCACTCCATTTTGGAGTGGATTGGTGCATGGCAAAGGGACAAAAATCATGTGCACTGCTATCTTTGATGGAACCGTCCATGAGCTTCCAAGCAACCTGGCTGTTTTTGCGTTTGGGGCCACAGTCAGTTGCAAAGGAAGTGAAGGAGTGTGGTCTCTGTCAGGGCAGGCTGGTGCCCGGCTCATAACCATAGCAACAGTGACTATGGGGAGACTATGGGTAAACAATGAGCACTCTGAGAGGGAGGGAAAAGGGGAAAATAGCAAAGATATAGCATTTTCCATGAATATCACAGATCTAGTTAGAAAGGTAATTTTAAGATTCTTTTTCCTTTGAAAATGAAATCCTCCCCAGCTCAGAATAAGAGAAGGTAAATGAGAACACCTTCCAAAAATATGCTATGCCTCTAAGACATAAAAGGAACTCAGACTCGCCATCCAGATGAAGGGAGGATGGGAGGAAGGCACAGCTTAGTGGTAAAGATGAAGGTCACTGATGAGGGACCACCCACCCTCAGTCTGTGGTGGAAAACCAGCCAGCACTTAGGTGACACACAGGGAAACATTTCTTCTACTCAGGCTCTTAGATCCTGGAGTGGGCCAACAAGTGGGATTATTAGAATCTTTCTCTTGCTTTGTAAGACTTGGCTAAGTTCTCACCTACCTTTGAGACTTTGAATTTCATTTCACCAGGTGCACTAGAGAGTGAACTGAAAAAATTCTAGAGGTCTCTTTGAGCCCTTCACTTCCATGAAATAGAAAAGTCCAACTGTGAGTGTGTACACAGATCTGTCATATGCCCAGCACAATCCTGGGCCCTCGGGGGAAGAAGAGGATAAGCATCTGCACTCAGAATGCTTATCATCTACTTAGAAAAGCACTTGTTTAAAAGATTTTTAGTTATTTGAGAGAGAGAGAGAGCACAAGCGGGGGTAGGGGGAGCAGAGGGAGAGGGAGAAACAGAATTCCCCCACCCCCACTAAGCAGGGGGCCCGACATGCAGAGCTCAATCTTAGGACCCTGGGATCATAACCTGAGCTGAAGGCTGGGGCTTAACCAACTGAGCCACCCAGGGACTCCAAAAAGCCCTTTCTGTGATTCTCAGTGCACAAGCCCAAAGAACGTTCCCAGAGTTTGGCAGAGTTGTCCCAGTTCTCCTGCATGCAGCCAAGTCATGAAAATAAGTGAAGTTCACTCTTTTACAAGAAATGTCTGCCCTTGGCACAGTCCCTCTTTACTCTAATAACCTGGAAGATCCCCCTGTTTACCAGGCACCCTATAACTTTGGGGCACATGAAGACCTTCCAGGGTACAGCGGGGATAGTCTTAAGAGAATCAACTTTCAAATTCTCAATTTCCACCTGTGCTCTTTCCTAAAGTGGTCAGGCTGAGAAGGAGCTGGAGCTCCCAATAGCCTTTCTTCACTTCGTGAAAGAAAGGCATGCCCCTCCACTCTTACACATCTTACCATGATTCACTATCCTGTGATGGGAAAACTCCAGGACATCAAACAAAAGGGAAGCCTCCTAGGATGAGTAATAAAGGTTCTGTCTCCACCCCCCCTCCCCACAGGGCTTTCGGGATTTCCCTGGTTTAGACATTCACTCCTTTGCTTGTTAAGGGAAAGCCCATTATCCAGACTGGGTATTTGGTCCATTTGGGGATGTCTAAATTCAGTTGGATGGTCTAGCAAAGAAATGAGAATAAAAACAGCTTTTCATCAACAGGCACCTCTTCTACTTTCTCACCTCTGTCAAAGAAGGAAAGAGAGAAAGAGAAGGGGGAGAAAGAGAGAGAAAAATCACCGTAGTTGAGGTTAGTCCTATGAGAAAAAAAATCAAGAACATCTATAAGAATTATTTAATGCTAAAAAAGACACTTTTGTTATCACATTTTCAAGTACAAGAAATTCTTTACAGCTATTCTGAAGACTCATCCCTGGGAGATGATACCATTAGCTGAGAAGAACAACACATTCAAATAGCTAAAGCCCTTTTGGTCATTGTAACAGTAACTGGAATGTCCCAGATACATTAACTGAAGCACTAGGATCAAAGTGCCATATGATTTCTTTCAGATTTGCTGTGCTGTTTAATAAAATTGTTTAAAGCATCTTTTTACCAATTTGATAATTAAGATCTTATTCCAGAAGAGGGAATAGAATACTTTCTAATTGATTCTATGAGGCCAGCATCACCCTAATACCCAAACCAGAAAAAGACACTACCAAAAAACAAATAAACAAAGAAAAAACACAGACCAATATCTATCATAAATGTAGATGCAAAAGTTCACAACAAAATATTAGCAAATCGAATCCAACAGTGTATAAATAGAATTATACACTCAACCAACTGGGAATCATCCAGAAATGAAAGGCTGGTTCAGCATTCAAAAAATAATTAATGTTATTATCAACAGACTAAAAGAGAAAAGTTGCACAATCTTATCAATAGATACAGAAAAAACATTTGACAAAATCCAACACCCATCCATGATTTTTAAAAATCTCAGTAAACTGGGAATACACTCAACTTGATAAAGAATCCCATAAAATTCCTACAGCTAGCAGCATACTTAATGATGAGAAATTCAAAGCTTTCCCACAAGGCTCGGGAACAAGAAAATGTTGTCCGCTCTTACCTCTCCTTTTCAAGATCATTCTAGAAGTCCTAGCTAATGCAACAAGGCAAGAAAAGGAAATTAAAAAGTATCCAAATTGGACAGGAAGAAATAAAACTGTCTTCTTTTGCAGATGACATGTTTATCTATGCAGAAAATCTGAAAGAATTAACAAAAACCAATCAAATCAAAAATCCCTAGAACTAATATGCAATTATATGTTAAAGTCAATCACTTTCCTATATACCAGCAATAAATAAGTGAAATTTGAAATTAAAAACACAATGCCATTTACATGCGCATCCCCCCAAATGAAATAGTTAGTACAAATCTAATAAAATAGTGTCCCCACAATATGACTTAGATGCTCTTCACATGAGAGCTGATTCTATTTTCCCACCCCTAAGTGTGGGGCTGGTCTTGGGACTTGCTTTGGCCAGTGGAATGTGGCAGAAGTGACAATGAGTCCATCTGGAAGCTATACATGAGAGGCTTTGTTTGGCCATATCCACTCTCGGAATCCTGCCCAGGAGGCCTGGAAAGAAGCCCAGGATAGCCCAAGTGGAGGGCTAGAAACCATTGCACCAGACACAGAGCAACCCAGCTGACACAGATGGACCTGTGAGCCATCCCAGCCATGCCAGCAGACCCCTTCTAGACTAAAGAACCACTAAGCCAGCCCACAGACTAGAGATTATTGCTTTAGGCCTGTAACTATTTGTTACACACCATTCTTGAGGCAAGAGAAAGCTAATATATCTCCTTTTGACAAATTCCTTATTATTTACTGTGATGCTAACTCAATTCTTGGGGGTTAGGGAAGGACATTTTAACTTTCCACTTGCCATAGGAAATAAAACAAATATGACATTGCAATTTGCACACACAGACTTGATAATTATGAGACCAATAAAAGACTTTCAAGCATAAAAACACATTACATTAGGATAAAAATCTATGAAGAAATAGAATAGAAAATGCAATTCAAGGAGAAAAAAAGGAAGATGAAAAATGTCTGAATGTTAACAATAACCTTTCATGTAATTTAAAATGCAACAAGTATAAGGTGCCTGGTTGGCTCAGTAGGAAGAATGTGCAACTCTTGATCTTGGGGTTGTGAGTTCAGACACCCCATGTTGGGTGTAGAGATTACTTAAATAAATAAAAACAAACAAACAAACAAACAAACAAAAAGAACAGGAAGATTCAAATGCAACAAATATCAAATCATTATAGCATTTAAATTCCACTTGGCCCATATTTTAAAGACGTGTAACATTTTTACTTTAAAATGTCAACATTTTGAGGGAAATTGGAAGGGGAGGTGAACCATGAGAGACTATGGACTCTGAAAAACAATCTGAGAATTTTGAAGGGGTTGGGGGTGGGAGGTTGGGGGATCCAGGTGGTGAGTATTGGAGAGGGCACGGATTGCATGGAGCACTGGGTGTGGTGCAAAAATAATGAATACTGTTATGCTGAAAAAATAAAAAAATTAAAAAATAAAATAAAATAAAATGTCAACATTTGGGGCACCTGGGTGGCTCAGTGGGTTAAGCCTCTGTCTTTGGCTCAGGTCATGATCCCAGGGTCCTGAGATCAAGCCCTGCATAGGGTTCTCTGCTCAGCAGGGAGCCAGCTTCCCCCTCTCTCTCTGCCTGCCTCTCTGCCTACTTGTGATGTCTCTCTGTGTCAAATAAATAAATAAAATCTTTAAAAAAATAAATAAAATATCAACATTTTACAATATGCCAAAAATTATATCCTTGGCAACTATTTGAATTTCTGATAAAAAAAATTTATCGTAAGATGTGGACTTATAAACAATGAGGAGGGTTTTTTCAAAATTCCTTTAGGAAGTATGCAAGCTAAAATTCTTGACAACTGCTATTCTAGAAAACCCACTTACAAAGTCCCTATTTCACAGGTGAAATTTATGTATTGTGTATCTCATGAAGATCTCTATGTGGAAGTATAAAATATAATCTTATTACATTCTTAGGCTTGTATGCATATTATATTGCACATTATATTGATGTGTCATTTTAGGCAGAGCTATGTATTTCTATTTAAATGTATAATTTCTCAGGGGCGCCTGGGTGGCTCAGTGGTTAAGCCGCTGCCTTCGGCTCAGGTCATGATCTCAGGGTCCTGGGATCGAGCCCCGCATCGGGCTCTCTGCTCTGCAGGGAGCCTGCTTCCTCCCCTCTCTCTCCCCTCTCTCTGCCTGCCTCTCCGCCTGCTTGTGATCTCTCTCTCTCTGTCAAATAAATAAATAAAATCTTTAAAAAATAAAAAAAAATAAATGTATAATTTCTCTGCAGTCCATCACCCATAGCTCCTATACCTTTACATTTTCTTGAAGAGAGATGGAATGACTCCTGGTCCAGGAGACTGAAGGAAAAGGAGAACATAGGAGCCCAGCTGGGAAGCAGAACAAGGTTATTGAAACAGAAGGGGTTAGTCCCTCAGAAGATGCTGGGATACATGTGAACAAAAGATCTCACATAGTCCCTGATAATTTGTAATTTGTATCTGGTTGTGAACAAGACCCACAAAGTCCCACACTTTTAAGGAACTTACATTCCAGTAGGTATCCAGAAATAAAAAACAAAGACATGCAAACAGTTCTGGAAGCCCTGCCAGCGGGACTTTAGGTTAAAGTTAGGGAAACTTTGTTTTCCAGTAGTTTCTGTTCCATGCCTCTGAACCTCTCTGCACATGCTGTTCTCTGCTGAGAATGTTCTTCTTCTTACATTTCCTTTTATTTATTAGAGTAGATAATATATTTACACAGTTCAAAAATCAAAATGGTAAGGAATGATTGAGAAGGCTTGCTCACACTCTGACCTGGTCCTCTCCTTTCCAGCAACCCACCCCCCTCCCTACTGAGGTATGATTATTTTATTTTATTGATTTATATTATTTTGTTTTGATTATTTTATTTTATTTATTTTATTGATGATTGATTTTATTAATTCTTTGTTTATCTTTCCAATCTTTCTGCAAATACAGGAAATATGGATATATACTCTCTCTCCCTCCCCTCCACTTTCCTTAAATAAAATGTAGCCAACAGTATATGCTCAATGCTCCTTGCTTTTTTTTTTCTTCTTCTTCACCTAACAGTATATTCTGGAGAGGTTTTCCCAGACAGCAAACCCTCTCTGTTTCCGGCCGTATAGTATTTCACTATGGGGAGGTCCATAGATTATCCAAACCTCTCCAGACTGACATGTGGGTTCCAGAATTCCACTCTTATAAGCAATGCTGCTATGAATAACCACGTATGTATATCCTTCCATATGTGTGCAGGCTCCTCTGGGGGATAAATTCCCAGAAGAATTTATTTTGTTGCCCCACCTTTCCTTCCTGGCAAACTCTTACTCACCTCCTGACACCCACAGCCCAAGAACCCAGACAGAAGAAGAGGCATGTCCAGAGAGCTACAGGAAGTACGTCTGCTTTCTCTATTAGCTGGGAGCATCTTGAGGACATCGATCCCTCTTTGTTCACCCTCTATACTCCTATGAATAAATATAAATAAATAAATAAATAAACAAATAAACAGCATTCAAACTTGGGTTTCTTAAGGAACTCTGGAAGACAGCCTCCAGCAGAGAAGTAAATGTTTTTTCTAGGTACCAATTAGTGCTTACCACTATGAAATCAGTATTTGTATCTAAAAATTAGAAACCCAAACAAGTGAATAAATTCAGAACACACAGCGAACCCTAATGACCCACTCTTCTAGACACAATTCATTCCTTAAGCTCATGTCTTAAAGCACAAGCCTAAGATAAAAATCCTGAATATGGATACATAAACTATGTTTCGGATGTTCTTATACTGTTATACTAATGAAAGTTATCAAATGAGCAAGTAAATAAGAGAAAGCATACTTAGTACAGCTCTATAGTTACTCAGTATAGAGAGACAAAGTATGAACAAACAAACATGTGGACTATGTGTATATAATAATAATAATAGCTAATATACATCAAATATTTACTGTGTCAATCACTGTTCTGTTTTGACATTTATTCTCTCATTTAACCCTTTCTAAAAACAAACAAACACTGCACAGTTATTGTTATTAGTATTCCCAGTTTATGAGTTTGGAAACTGAGGCACAGAGTGGTTAAGAAACTTGTCACGCAGCAAGCAAGCTGTGGAGCTGGAATTTGAAGCAATTGGTCCAACTGGAGAGTCCACGTCCTTCCTTTCAATAGTATTCCTTCTCATGTGTGATTGTATGTGTGCGTTCCATGGTAGATTAGTTATGAATAGGTTGATACATTTCAGAACACCTAAGATAACTGATTTGTTATGAATACAAGCTGATACATCTCCCATAGTAAAGAAGACAGGGAAGCCGACTGGAGTTGTAACCATGGCCACAAATCTCAGGAGCCCAGTCTCCTTATCAACATAGAGCTTCTGCCTTAGAGCCCAAAATGTCTACTGTGCTCCAGCAACCACATCCACATTCCAGCCTATGGCAAGAAAGAAGTGAAAATAAGAATATACGGCCCTTTTTTTACTACTACTTCCCAGAAGTTGATCATGATATTTCCACTTTTAGTTCAATGTCCACAGTTTTACCTCCTGGCCACACCTAGTTCCAAGGAAGGTTGGGGAGAGGAGCCCTTGTTCCATAGAAAGGCATGCTAAAAATACTGGGGTTTAGCACTAAGGAAGAAGTTCAAGGTGGATATGAAGGAATAACTAGCAAATTCTACCACACACAGTAACTGAGAAGCATAAAATCATGGAATCCCAGTGTGAAAAGGGGTTTTTACATTATCTAGTAAAAGTGCTTCTCCAATGCCTTTCGTCTTCCTGTCCATTGGTCATTCCCCTTGCCTCACCCACATAAAAAGGGGCCTGAGGCCACCCATCTGACGTTTGGAAAACGGTTCCATCAGTCCAGCTCAGGTCCAACTGGCCCTATGCCAACTGCTTAAGGCGATTCAGAGTAACTCTCAAAACAAAACCCTGTTACCCTGACAATTCAGATGTTTGAAGAGAGCTATCGAGCCTGACCCCTAGACTCCTCCAAGTGTCCCCTGTGCTCCCAACATGCCTCTTCTGTCACCTTCCCAGTGTGTTCACAGCACTCTTTAGTGTCTAATCCAGTCCTGGATGTGAAGTCCTGGGTGTGGCCTTGCATAGTCAGAGGAGGATTACAACTCTCAGATAATTGGCATCCGTGAATATACTTCTAGAATGGCTTCTCAGATTGCTTTAGAATTTTTGACGATGGCTTTACACTTTTCACTCAGGTGGTGTTTATCACCTACTAAACCTACATATCCCCAATTTGATTTTCACAGTTGATTTTTTGGCTTTGACATAGAACCTTATATAGCTCCCTATTTACCTTCTCTTATCGATAGGGTCTCTTGGCTTGAACCTACAGAGATAGTTCTAAATTCTGAGTCTATCCATCCATAAATCATCTATCCCTCCCACCTCCATCTGTAATGTGGGTAATAACTCTCTGTGGCTTCATCTCTGTCCCTGAGAAGAACATTGCACAGGGCAGGGCCAAGGTCAGTGCTATATGATACACCCCTGAAATCCTCCCTCTGGGTGACATTGATCCATTAAGCAGACCTTTCTGTGGCAACAAGGAAAACTGGTTTGGATGTGTGTTGCTGCCATAGTGACATCCAAGCAGGCAGCTAAGAGCCCCAGGGACTTGGCTTTTGACAGCAGCTGCTACCAGAGCTTTCCTTCAACAGTGAGAAGACTTCCCAAGCCCTTAGGAGTCGGGACCCAGCCTGCTGGGAGACAGCATTCATTCGTAGATTCGTTCATTCATCATCCATTTGTAAATCACCTACTGTGGTCCTCTATGAGCCAGAATGCTGTTGTCTGAGAATAAAGGTCAACAGGCACAATACGTGTCCTCAAGGACCTTCTCTGCCTGGTGGAAAGTAAGAGTACAACCAGGATGACTCTATTATGACTCAAGTCAGACCATGCCACTCCTCTGCTCAGTACTCTACATGGGCTCTTAAATGAAGGCCAAGGCCCTTTTCAGGACCCCCACTGCCCTCCCCACAGTTACCTCTTTCCTTCCATCTCTGTATTCATGTTTTCTTGGTCTAGAATGCTCCTCCCCAAATACCTACATGGTCTCTCCCTTCCTTCAAGCCTTTACCCAAAACCCCCTTCACGATGAGGCCGTCTCTGGTCACCTCATCTACAATGTCAACACTCCCAGAGTATTTCATTTCCTCCTGCCTGCTTAAGTTTTTCACCTTAGGGTATCCTCCTCTCTAATATTCCCTAGCCTCCTTCTTAATCTCATTTCATTTCTATTTCCTCCACTAGCCTGCAAGCCTCTGAGACCATCAGGGAGCTTTGGATTATTTTATTTATTTAATGAATTATTTAGTTATTTAATTCTTTAAAAAATATTTTTAAAGATTTTATTTCTTTATTTGTCAGAGAGAGAGCACAAGCAGGGAGAGCTGCAGGCAGAGGGAGAAGCAGACTCCTTGCTAAGCAAGGAGCCCAATGCAGGACTCGATCCCGGGACTCCAGGATCATGACCTGAGCCCAAGGCAGACGCTTAATGGATTGAGCCACCCAGGTGTCCCCAGATTTTTTTCCTAAATCTAGACCTCTTAGTCAAGTGACTGATATATAGAGAGAATGAATGCATGAATGAATGTGCAGTGTCAATAAACATGGTATGTCTTATAAGGGAGGAATTCTGGAAAGCCAGGAAAGCACACAGAAAAGGCCTCTAATCCAGTCTTGAGAAGTTGAGAGGTTTTCCTGAGAACTGTGGAATGAAAGCAGGCCAGGCGAGGAGCAGAGAGAAAGGTCATTCCAGGAAGAGGAAACAACTCGACCCTGGGAGGGAGGCCCAGGTGCCCGGGGAACGCGGTGTGCTTGGAAGTCACACGTAGTCCAACGTGGCGTCAGAGCAAAAGGAGGGCTCGGACCAGGCGGAAGAATCCAGCAAACCACGAGATGGTGTTCAGAATCCATCCAGAAAGCTCGAGGAGCCAAAGAAGCAAATGAAAAAAGTGCCGTCAGCAGATGGTTACTTTAGGAACACGGGAGTGTAGAAAACGGATTGGACGGGGAGCCAGACAGGGGACAGGAACAGCCGTTACAAAGATGGTTCAATAATCCCACTGAAAGAAGATAAGGATGAATTAGGGCAGGGGTTGGCAACGTTTTCTGTGAAGGGCCAGAGAGTAAACATGGGGGGGTGTGTTCCACTCTGCAATGGCAGCCAAAAGGCAGCGAGATTGAGTTTGCCGATGAAGGGGCGTGGCTATTCTCCAATAGGACTTGATGTACAAGCCAGACCCGGCTGGCAGGCTGAAGGTCACTGACTCCTGAATTGGGGGTAATGGAGAGAAGGGGAAGGGAATGCAAGAGTGAGGCCGGAGAACTGGGGGTTAACTGGCTGTGACTGGGGGATGGGGGAGGAGCCCCTCGCTCAGCGCACACCCCCAGGGGAACAGGCGGAAGGTGGGTCCACCTAGGAGGACCTCTCTATTTCCATTCTGAAAGACCCCAAGAACTCAGTGCAAAGTTGTGCCGCGGTCCAGGGAAGAACAACCAAAATTGGAATGATGGGGGGAGAAAAGTCTCCCTGGGCCTTGAATTTAGGGATTCCTCCCAACCACGCCTTAACAGCAGCAGCAATGACTGACCTCTTTCTCCTCGGCTCCCTTCACCTGTCGCCCACAGGCCGCTTTTTCCCCCTCCTATTCCAGGTCCCCATGGTGATGCTCCTCATTCTCCCTCCCACCAGAAGCCTCTCCAAGGCAGATAAGGCTGCAGAAAGGCAGCTCAGGGAGCCGGGCTGAGAATCAGAGAGTGTCGGGCTGCGGGGGTGGGGGGGAGGGTGGGGACAGTTGCCAGAGAACAGCATGTGGCTTCTGGGTTTTCCTGGAGATGAGGAGATGTTAAATTCACTAACAGACGCGCAGAAGACAGCCGAGGTGACATAGCAATAATAATGCTAAGACAGTAAAACCAGATCCCAAGGGACCAAGCAAGGGGCTCCATGTCCGGCTTACTCCCCCAGTGGTGGGCGGCTGGCCTTGGCAGGGAGGCAGGCAGGCACGTCCTTGAGAAGTGGACAGGCAGCAGGAGGAAGCCACATTCTCCAGAAGTGGCTCCTTTTCAACAGTTTTAAAGGTCATGTGCGGACCTGACAGTTGGCAAGCCCCTGGCGAAAACACTCACAGGAAACATTGTGCAAGGGAGCTCTGGAGACCCACCGGTCCGGGGGCAGATGATGGCCTTGGACCGGGGCCTACCTCGGCTTCCCCAACCCCACCGCCACCCACCCACCCACCCCCCGGCTTCCCCCGCCCCACCGCCCGCAAGTAGGAGCCCGGCCAGGAGACATTGGGCAGAGGGGCGCTGAAGGGGCAGCAGCGAGCGGACCGGGCCCAGCGCCAGCCCCCACCAGTCACCTGGGGCGACCTCTCGAGGCAGGTAGTACGACAGCAGCACAGCGGACCGTCTGTGCCTTGTGGCCCACAATCGGCCTCCGGGATTGCAAGAGCAGGCCCAGCCGCGGATGAGCTCTCCCCCCGCTGCGGGTGGTTTGCGGTAAGTGCACGGGGGATTTTAAAATACAGCTACTGCAGGAGCAAGACCAGACCGTCTGCTCGTCTTGGATGCATTCTGTGCTAGTACAGGGTTCAAAAGGAGCTTGCCTGCGGACGGAAGGGGCCATCTGCCCCAGCCCCAGCCTCAGGGCCCACCCACCCGCAGCCTGGGCTCCCGCCCCTGTCAACCCATGTGCCCAGCCCTCCCTCCCCTCCTCCCACACCTCCTCTCTCAGGCTGCACACAGCAGGCCCAGGCTGCTTCACCTGCCCCTGAGATCCCAGCCGGACAGCCCGGGGCCTCTGCCATCCCCCAGCCTGTTCTGCAGCCCGGATCCTGAGGGGCTGCGAGCAGATCCACCGAGCAGGGCTTCTGCCCAACAGCCAAGGAAAGGCTGGAACCTACACGGCAGTGCTACACACACATGGACACACACACTCTTTACACACACACAGTCACACATACTCTCTGTACACACGGACACACTCTACATTCACACAGGTACCCACACTCTCTCTACAGACATATACATATACACGCACACACTCTCTATGTACATACACATACACACACACTCTCCACATACAAACACATGCACATACACAGTCTACATACACACAGGGACATACAAATACACATGGAACGCACAAACATACACATACATACATGGACAGACACATATACATACACAGAGAGACTTACATACACCCACACATGCATACACACAGGCACACATATACACATACCTAAACACATATATACACAAACACAGACACACACAATACATATGTGCACACAGAGAAACAGGCACACACGTACACATACATGCATATACACAAACATACACACATAGGCACACATACACACATATAAACTGAGACACACAGAGACACACATGCACATACACACAGACGTGCACACACAAACCTTCCTAGTTCCAATCTGTGCCAGATCTGTGACAGGTTCAGGGCTGACTGACGAAGACCCCGCACGCATTTCCGAGAAGTCTGTCTGCAGACCCTGTGTCCTGCGACCCCCAGGGCGGGCGGGTGCGCGTGTCAGAATGCGGCATCTCAGAGGCAGTGGTGCCCTAGCTGGGTTTGGTTCGTGTGGCTTGTCCAAACTCTGCCCGCTTCCCATTGGTTTTCAGTCACTCACAGGAGCTCAGTGACAAGCAGAGAATTGTCCCTGGATGATGAACCCAGACAGCCACCTCCGTCTTCCCTGCCTCTACCCCAGAGTCTCCACTTCCCATTTATGCCATGGAAGCTTCCAAATGGGCAGTGCTCCTGGTGCTGACCAGAGCTTCAGGACTCTGAGGAGCTGGAGCAGCATCAGGGGGATGTCTGGGCCTGCACTGACACTGACGGCTGGGACAGTTTCAGGGTCACCGGCCCCAGCTAGACTCCAGGTCACTCTCAGAGCAAACCAGCCCTCCCCTCACCCAAATTCCCAAGTGAGGCCAGGTGAGGCTGGGGCCCTGCACCGGCAGGCCTGGCCAGACCACCCTGTGGGGCTCCTTCTCTCCGTACCTTCCTGCTGAGTGAGCCACATGGGGTAGGAGAGGAAAGCAGGCTGCACGGCCAGAACCGGGGCTCTGTCTGAAGGGGGAGGACGCCAGAACCGGGCTTCTGATGGAGCAGACACCTCACAGCCACTTCCTGAGCCAGATAGACCAGGATCCCTCCCAAGCTGGAAATTCTGCACTCAACCCCACATGGGGTCCCGAGCAAGCCTCCTCCACAAAGCAAGATCGCTGCTATTTGACGCCACGATCACACACTATCTGTGCCTCCCTTTCCAGACAGTAAAGCAGGATGACAACAGCCTTAACCTGAACACATGGGACGGGGGCTGCCCCGCAGAAGGGCGGGACCTGGGTCTGAGGAAGGACTTTCTTGGCCCTAAAAGACCAAAGACCTCACAGACCCAGTGCCAGCATCTTCCTCTCCCTGTCCTTTGATGAGAACACACATAAAAAGTGAAAGAAAGAAACTCAAGACTTTCCTCTTTCCATGTAGAACCAAAGAAGCCCAATTAGGGTCTCAAATCTAGAACTGAGCGTATCCATAATTTCTCTAAACCAGGGCTTCTGTTGAGGCAGGGTGAGCGGGAAGAGAGACTAGGCCTCGTCCCCATTCTAGCCTGTAGCTGCGGAGTGACCCCCCCCCCCGGGCACTTCCTCACGCACTCACGCACACACTCACACGTGTTCTTACACACGCACACATAGTCACACCCACACTCACACACATTCTCGCACACTCACCCATATCCACACCCGCACATACTCTCACTTGCTCACACATTTCCACACACTCACACATACGCTCACTGCCGCACGTTCTCAGCTCACACACACACACACACACACACCCTGATCGAAGGGCGATGCCGCTGCTGGACTGATGAGAAAACAGCAACATCTGCCCCTTGATTCCATGTAATAAGTCAACCATTAACCTACGGCAGAAACTAAAGCACAGGTGTGGTTAACAGCCACAAATGCCACCAGGCCACAGATCGTGTGGGGCCCTCCTGGTCTGCCAGCCTCTGGCCTCTCTCCCAGGGCAGCTGCAGTCCTAAACACTTCTCATCTGCCCATCGTGCACCCGCTGATACTGACTGAGCCATCAAACAACCCGCAGCCCCCAGAATGCCCTGGTCCACAGAGCATCAACCGAAAACTTAAGCGGAGGGAACAGCTTAACAAGGAAGAACGTTCTTTTTTTTTTTTTTTAGATTTTATTTACTTATTTTTAGGGACACCAGGATGGCTCAGTCAGTTAAGCATCCGCCCTGGGCCCAGGTCATGATCCCAGAGTCCTGGGATCGAGTCCAGAATCGGGCTCCTTGCTCAACGGGAAGCCTGTCACTCCCCCTGCTTGTGCTCGCTCTCTCTTGCTCTCTCTCTCTCTGACAAATAAGTAAATAAAATATTTTTTTATATTTTATTTATTTTTAGAGAGAGGGAGAGAGAGAGAAAAAAATGTGTGCATACAAGGTGGGGAGGGGTAGAGGGAGAGAGAGAGAGAGGGAGGGAGTCTCAAACAGACTCAGTGATGAGCTCAGAGCCCGACTCAGCACCTGATCCAGGACACTGAGATCATGGCCTGAGCCAAAATCAAGAGTCAGATGCTCAACCCATGAAGCCACCCAGGTGCCCCAAGGAAGGGCATTCTAATACATGCTACAACATAGAGGAGCCTTAAGCACATGGTGCTAAGTGAATTTAAACAGTCACAATCAGGACAAATTCTGGATGGTTCCAACTATGCTAGGCCCCTAGAGTCGTCAAATTCACAGAGGAAGAAATTAGAAGGGTGGTTGCCAGGGGCTGGGGGAGAGGGAGGGGTCAGCGTTTAATGGGCACAGTTTCATTTTTGCAAGATGAGAAAGTTCTAGAGAAGGACGTTGGTGACAGTTGCACAATAATGTGAATGTGCTTAATGCCTCTGACCTGCACACTGAGAAAACAGTGAAAATGGTAAATTTGGCTTGGTGTATTTTACCACAACTTTTTTTTTTTTTTTTTTTAATTTAAATCAGAGAGAACACATCATCCCACCAAACGAAGAAGTAAGCAGTGCGGCGTCAACCGTGAGCTCCCCCAATGTTTCAGAATTCAGGGACGTCTTCAAGGAAAAGGAAGAACTCCCGGGGCTGTCCACCCCCTTCTTGATACGCTGTAAAGTGCTTGACAAAAAGACAGTCCAGGCCAGTGAAGTGTAAAGGCTGTTTTGAGCTCCAGAAAGCTCTGGTCACCAAGGCATAGCAGAGCACCGTGGACATGACCATATAACATATATTCCAAGACCCAGCTCTTTTGAGAAGGAAGCAGCGCTATTGATAATTACACCAGACAAGGGTATGTCATCCCCTGGGACACAGCGGGATGAGCCCGGGCATGGGGATCAGACAGACCTGGGTTCCAGTCCCAGCTTGGGCACCTACTTGGGCAAATTACTTTCTGTCCCCATGCCTCAGTTTCCCCACCAGTAAAGTTTCTATCTCGTGAGGTTATTGTGAGTAGCAAACGTAAGATGAAAAAGGCTTCCAATCCAGAGGTGCCTGGGTGGCTCAGTGGGTTAAGCCTCTGCCTTCAGCCCAGGTCATGATCTCAGGGTCCTGGAATTGAGTCCCCCATCAGGTTCCTTGCTCAGTGGGGAACCTGCCCCTCCCTCTTCCTCTGCCTGTCGCTCTGCCTACCTGTGCTCCTGCTCTCTCTCTCCTCTGTGTCAAATAAATAAAATCTTTTGAGGAGAGGGGTACAGGGGGAAAGCTTCCAATCCAGAATCTGGCACTCCTTAAATACTACAAGCCTGCAATCTCTTATCTGCAATTCTGGAATTCAACAATCTCTGAAAACTGAAAGCTTTTCAAAAGCATTTGGTGGCAAAACCTGACCATGACCAATGCCTGGCTATTTAGAATCTTTATCCCACTTGGTGTAATTTATCTTTATCTTTTGCTGCAGAAATATTAATGTGTCTGATGACAGGGTACTGCCCCAGTGTGTGTGTGTGTGTGTGTGTGTGTGTGTATGTTACGTCCAAAACATAGAAATACCCTTGTCCTCAGAGCATTAGCATAAAACTTAAGCAGAGAGAACAGCTTAACAAGGAAGGACTTTTTTTTGTTTGTTTTAAGATTTGTTTGTGTGTGTTATCTCCCAAAGGTCCAAACTTTCTGTATTGGGTTGGAAGGACGAGGACTTTCGTTATAGTTTCAACATCCTATACAGATTTAAATCTTTTTTTTTTTTAATTTTTTTTTTTAAGATTTTATTTATTTATTTGAGAGAGAGACAGTGAGAGAGAGCATGAGCGAGGAGAAGGTCAGAGAGAGAAGCAAACTCCCCGTGGAGCTGGGAGCCCGATGCGGGACTCGATCCCGGGACTCCAGGATCATGACCCGATCCGAAGGCAGAGGCTCCACCCACTGAGCCACCCAGGCGCCCCACTTGTTGTTTGTTTTAAAAAGTATGTACGCATCTGTTTATCTGTGCATAGACCATCTCCAGAAGCATTCTTTGGGGTGGAAACAGTGAATGTCTCTAGAAAGAGAGACACTGAGATTGGGAAGAAGAAAATTGATGTTGAAATTTTTATTCCACATAAAGAACCCACTTTTTAAAACATGAATGATGAAGGTAAAAGATACTTCATACCCATTAGGATGGCTAGAGGTGTGGGGGAAAAAGAAAGACAACAGCTAGTGATGAGTGAAGGGGTCCCTTGTGTACTGTTGATGGAAAAGCAGAATAACTCCTCTGTGGGAAACCAAATGGAGGTTCCTCAAAAAATTAAAACCAGAAGTACCGTAGGATCCAGCAACTTCACTTCTGAGTATGAACATAGGAGAATTGAAAGCAGGGTCTCCCACAGATGTTGCCCCCCACCCCTACCCACGTTCACAGCAGCGTTATTCCCAGTAGCTGAAAGGTCAAAGCCACCCAAGTGGATGAATGCACACACAAAACGTGGCGTAGACATGCAGTGGAATATTCTTCAGCCTCAAAAAGGAAGGAAGTTCTGACACAGGGATGAAGCTGGAGGCCATCGTGTTCAGTGACCTAAGCCAGTCACAAAGGACAGTCCTCCTACATGAGGTCCCCAGAGAAGTCAAGTTCACGGAGGCAGAAAGGAGAAGGGAGGCTGCCAGGGGCCAGGTGGGGGGCAGGGAGAAGGAGGAGTTAGCCGTCAATGGGTGCCACGCTGCAGGCTGGGAAGAAGAAGACGTTCTGGGATGGGTGGAGGGGATGGCTGGGCTCCACGACCATGTGGCCGTACTTCATGCCAGTAAACTTGACTCCCAGAAACAGTTAAGATGGCAAATTTTATGTTATGTGTATTTTACCACAATTAAAAATAAAGTTAAGAAAAAACCTCTTGGGTCACAAATCCCCTCAGATACGCCTGTGTGGCCAGAGCCGAACCTTCCTGGGAGCTGCAGGCGGCAGGCAGCACCAGCTCAGGGACCTCTGAAGAATGCGTGAGTCACAGGGTGGTTGTCAGGGCTCTGCTGCCCCTGCTGACCACAGAGTGCCCTCGGGAAGGGCGGGTGTGGGGCCAGCGTTGAGGGGGGAAGGGAGCTGAAGCAGGTGCTGGGCTGGAGTCTGATGCGGACCAGGCTGGTGGCTGTGGGGAGCTGGGGCCTGGTTGTGACCAGGGTCAGGCTCCTAGGCACACCCCAAAGAAGTCATTGCAAGATGCTCTGGACATGGAGGAGTGGGGGATGGGCAAAGTGCGTGAAGGCAGCAGGAGATACAGAGTTCCAGTTACGGAAGGAATAAGTCATGGGAATAAAAGGCACAGCATGGGGAACAGAGTCAATGATGCTGTTACAGCACTGTGTGGGGACAGATGGCCACACTGGCGGTGAGCACAGCGGAACACAGAAACTTCTCAGATCACCTTGTTGTACCTGAAACCAATGTAACATTGTGTGTCAACTATGCTCAACGAAGAAGGTGCTCTGATCGAGACATGGGTGCCCCCCACCAGCATCCAACCATCCCAGAAAAGGGTTGAGGGGTCTCTGTTTCTCTTCAAAAGAAGATCCCCAGCCCATAGGTCCCCCTCAAAGGACAAAGAGGCAAATAGAAAGCAGAAATAAGATCCCCCTCTTTCTTAAATACCTTAACACCAAGTTTCTCTTTTTATCTTTTTTTTTTAAGATTTTATTTATTTATTTATTTATTTGACAGACAGAGATCACAAGTAGGCAGAGAGGCAGGCAGAGAGAGAGAGAAGAAAGCAGGCTCCCTGCTGAGCAGAGAGCCCGATGTGGGGCTCGATCCCAGGACCCTGAGATCATGACCCAAGCTGAAGGCAGAGGCTCAACCCACTTAGCCACCCAGGCGCCCCATCTTTTCTTTTTTTTTTTTTTAAGCTGACTTTAAAGGAAGGTCCTTTGGGTGCCTGGGTGGCTCAATTGCTTAAGAGTCTGCCTTCGGCTCAGGTCATGATCCCGGGGTCCTAGGATCGAGTCCCACATCAGGCTCCCTGCTTAGCAGGGAGTCTGTTCCTCCCTCTCCCCCTGTGTCTTCTCCAGCTTGTGTTCTCTCTCACTCACTCTTTCTCTCAAATAAATAAAATCTTTTAAAAAATAATAATAAATAAAAATAAATAAAGGAAGGTCCTTTCTGGCTGATTAGAGTATTTGGCTCGTTTCTGTGCACCAATTAGCAATTTCAGCTTTATTTCTGGACTTCTCCTTACCAGTAAAATGTAACCCACCTTGGGGTCGGACCCCAAGGGCCCCCTTCATGAGGAGGCTCACCCGCAGGTATCCAGGGAGGAGCTTGGGGACTGGGTTCCAGTGCTCCCTCTGATCCAGGTTCCACAGGCAGGCCCATGGCTCCCCTGGCCCCAGGCTCCTCATCTGATGAGTTAGGGCAGTGGTTACAGAGATGCTGGAAGAACTGAAAACCCAATCCCAGACTGAAGTAACAGAAGATTCCATACACCTTACGTTTGGAAAGGGACCATTATCTGCACCTGAACTCTGGGCAGTCTGGCAGAGCAGGAAGCCTGGAAAGGGTCTGTCCAACAAGGGTACCCACACAGAACACGGCTGTTAGAGATCCTGGCAGGCTCAGAGTGAGATGGAGGAAACACCCCAGCCTTTCCCTTCCTCCAGCGCTCTGACTTATCCTTTTTCACTGAACCCCCTTGGGCTGAACCCAGATGGAAGCCAGGCAGCGAGGGAGCCTGGGAGATGTAGTTTGCAAAACAGACTGTTGTAATCCAAAGCAGGACAGCAGAATCCAGGCAAAAGACCAGCAAATCCAGCCACGGCTGTTGTAATCATCCCAGACTCAGAGGGGATTTTTTTCCCCACTTCTTTGGTTCTGTTCTGGCATTTCTGCTTTAGATGTCCCATATGCAAAGGACGTGAGTTAAAGTTAGACAGAAAGGAAACATTTTAATTAGGCGGTAAAGCTCCCTTCCCGAGCCAGCCCATCACTCAGAACCCCCAAAGTGGATTTTGTGTCCTCTGGCTCCCCACTTGCCAGACCAGGCAACCCCCCCTCCAATAGACACCTCTGCTCCATGCTGTCTCTCAGCAAGGAGAGGCCTATACTAAGCAGGCATAAGATGTGGACCAGACACAGGCGGAGCTGGATTCAACCCAGCCAGGGGGAGGAGGAGGCGGCTTACTGGTTTCCACACCACCTGAAGAAGCAAGAATACTATTTCCTCCACCAGGGCTGGGCTTCCAGGTACAGAGAACAGAGGTCACTGTGGTCCAATGGGCTGAGCATAGGGTAGGAACTCAATTGCTCTTTGTTTCAACTGAGCTGAGGTACCCAACCTTGTGTGACCTTGAGCCAAACACCATTCTTGGGATGCAACCTGCTCTACAAGATGAGGAAGACGTGACTAGGAAGGCCAGCTGGAGCACCATGAAAGGTAACCATTGTGCACAGAAACGCCCAGTGATGGCAAAGCCCAGCATTCACGCCGTGCCCTTCCTGAGTTCTGATCTCATACCTGACCTCACTAGTCCTTCAGACCATCCTGGTGAAGAAAGGGGAGGGACTTCTAGCCATGCTGGACAAAGAGAGACACCAAGGCACTGAAAATACACAGCAACCAGCATGGCAAGTCAACCTGGCATCAGCTTCAAGGCCAGTAGCGTCAGCCCCCACCTGCTTGAACTGAGCCATAGGGGACCACTTACCTCCTAAGGCCAAGGGCCCTGGGGTAGCTCAGGAACATGGCTCTTCGCCATTAGGTCTAGAAAGGACAGGAAGAACAAACGGAAGGAGGGTAAGGGAGGTAAAGAAAAAGAGAGAAAACAGAGATAAGGAAAGGAGCTACAATGGAAAAGGTGGATAGGAACACACAGTTTAGGGAATCGTTCTGTGAGGGGCTCGGGCTCTGCAAAGCTAGGTTTTACCAGCCCTGAAGGCTTTGATGCCTTCCAGCATCATTCGCTGGGACTGGAAATTCACCAGGATGGTTTGAATAAGAAGCCATGCCCCCTCGTGCTAATCTGGAGTAGCTCCCATTATCAGTGGGCCTTTTCCTCCCCACCAGGCCCAGCTGACGACACTCGAAGTCCCGTGGCCTCCTCTGTAAGGTGCTATTGTGTAACGTGGGAGAACAGATACTCATGTGGGTGTGCTGAAGCTCCAACATGTTTCTCCACACCTGGCCGGCGGAGTGCTTTCACGCAGGTGGAGAGTGGCACCCGCCGCCTTTCCCTCCAGTTGCCTGGGTCCTCTTCATCCCTCCCACAGACCTGGGCTCCTGTCAAAAACAAGCTCTTACAGAAGCTGGGCAGGTGTCCTTCACCAGGCATGCCAGCCGTTGGAAAAGATGGGACTAAAGTCTGGGTCTCGCATGGGCCTTCTACTCACCTCTCTCTGACAGTCATCCTCCCAGCCGCCCGGAAAGCAGAGATTCTGCTAAAATAAAAGACATCTCTTCTCGTGTGACGTCCCAACACCTGCCACCAGATCTAGAAAGGCACACAAATTCCACTTTGGCTCATTTTCACCCCAGGCGTTTTCCAGAAAGTAGAGCCTTGTAAGAGAAAAGCTTCCTGGACCTCAGGTAGGTCTGTAGCAATGAATCCAGGCTCTAATCATGATGGCATCCTATAAGCCAGAAAACTCCCCACTTAATAGGCTCACCTCGTCATTGGCCTTCACAAAAATTGACTTGGGTTGCTCAATATTGCAATCAATGTGCTTTTCATTTTATTTTATTTTATCTTATTTGGTGAGGGGGAAGCTTGGGAAAAATTACATTTATTCTTTGGTTACTGTTGTCTGTCTCAGCCCCCAGAGTAGGTAATCAAACGAGCCATCCTTGGAGCAAAGGCCTCCCTTTCGCATCTCCCCGCCACGCCTGACAGTGAGGTGGCCAGCCCGCCATCAGGCTGCGTGCGGAGCAGACATTCTTGGTCATTTGAGTCTTGCCATCAAGTTATGGATGGGAACAGGTGCCCATAATTCAGCATAACCCACCGAGCCTGACTTCACTTTCTCTGGAAACCTCTTGATTTAAGAGCACAAGCTCCTGGCTCCTCGCGGGCTAGCCTGTAAACATCTCGGTCTGGATTTGCCGAGGTGGGTTGCTAAATTTAATTGCCAGTTTCCATCCCATGTGACGGTGTGTGACAGGCCAGCTCACTGGGTGAGTTAGCCAAGGGGTTTTAAATAAATGCTTTCTGACGGAAAGGAGGTTAAAGCTCCCTGTGATTCACCAGTGAGCCCGGAGAGTCAGCGGCTCTGGGTTTTACTAGGGAGCCGCAGCGTGTTAATCTCCTAGCTCACTCACCGCTTCCCACTGGCCGCAGGGAGAGGGATAAGAGGCCTGTGCGAAGAGCTCCAGCCAGATCCCGAGGCCTCGCCAGCCGGGGCTGTCCCAGATCTCAATGACCTTGGTTGGAACACAAACAGCTACGGGGACCAGCCTCAGCTTCTCCATCTGGAAAGAGGAACTGTTCACATAAAGTCAGGAGTGGCAGCAAATGTTTCGAACTTTCGGGAGGCATGCCACCGAGACACAAACACGGTACTGTTGGTGAAAGCATCCACACCAGCCCAGACAACAAGCCCTCCAAGAAAGCAGCGTTAGTCTTGCCCATGGCCTTGAAAGAAAGATGAAATAAAATGCTGATGAGGGGGGCGCCTGGGTGGCTCAGCGGGTTAAAGCCTCTGCCTTTGGCTCAGGTCATGATCCCAGGGTCCTGGGATCAAGCCCCACATCCGGCTCTCTGCTCAGCGGGGAGCCTGCTTCCCCCGCCCCTCTCTGCCTACTTGTGATCTTTGTCTGTCAAATAAATAAATAAAATCTTTAAAAAAAAAAAATGCTGACGAGGTCTGTATCCTCCCTATTTCCTCGGGAAGCCCTCTTGTCGTTGAACACACGCTCTCTCTGCCTTCGCAAGTTACTCCACTGGTCGGAGCCACAGGAGCATGACCTCACCAGGAAGCCTGGGAGAAATGCAGAGTCTCGGGCCCCCGTCCATCCCTGCGGAGTCTGAATGTGCTGCCTAACCAGCTCCCCCAGGGAGGCAGAGGTGTTTTAAATTTTGAGAACCCCTGGTCTCAGGTGGTGCTTGTCAAACTTTAGCACACATTCGAATTCCCTGGAAAGCTTGTCGAAACATCACTGGGCCCCACCTGCAGAATTTCAGATTCAGTCAGTCTGGGATGGGGTTGGATAATGTGCATGCCTCCAGGTTCCCTGGCGATGATAATGCTGCTTGTCTGGGAGCCTCACTTTGAGAACCAGTGCTGGGTATTCCCTGTGGCAGATCCTTTGGGGGGTGCCTTTCTCCCCAGGCCACTGAGGGTCCGTGATAGCATAGTATCTCTTCTTTGCCTACCCGGGCCCGTGGAATTAATGCATCCTGCTCTCACCGTGTCTCAACGTCTAGCTCTTAAATCATCTTTGAGCTCTTGAATTCAGTCCGTGTTTCTCTCTCTCCCTTTTACTAGGACGGACAGAGCGCCAAAGAGCAGGTGTCATCCTAAAATGGAAGGAGTTCATGAAAATCTTCCTTCTTCCTCCACCCTGGCGGTTCTAACATTCTGCTTTATTTTTTCCACTAGAGTTATGCTGCTGGTTAAGGAGCTCGTAATGACATGACTAGCCCAGGACAACCAGGTTTTCTTTACTACAGGACCATTTGTCCTGTTCCATTTTCATCACACAAGCAACATGGTGACACATTTATTTAAAACAATGTAACACTGGAGAATAATGAATTAAAAGCAAAAGTCGACCATGATGTCCCCATCCTCCCATCCCCTATTTTATTCTCCTCCCAGAGCTAATGATGATTGGCAGTTTACATGTTTATCCTTTGGTGCTCTTAATATTTTCAAATCGATGTAAACATAATAGATAGGCATGCAGACATGTATCTGCATATATTTGTGTGATCATAGCCTAAGTGTTGTTCCGCAACTTTATTAACTAGCAATATTTCTTGGGGATCCTTTAAAATCAATAAATAAACTCTTCTGCAGTCACTTAAAAATGGCATGCCTATATTCCATAACATGGATATATCATATTTAACCATTCTATCGGTGGCTTTTTATGTTTACCCCAGAATTTCGCTATTATGAACATTATTAAGTGAACGTTGTCATGAATTCAACGGAGAAGAAGCCTGCCAAAAGGTGGTGTCAATTTAAAGGACCCCCAGCCACTGTGAAACTGTTTATTTCTGACCATTTCCCAGGGCTGGCTATGAACAGTCTTTCACATTTTTACCAATATATGAAAGATCTCTCATTATCTGAATGTGCATTTACCCGATTACCATATTCCTTATTCAGATTGTCTCTCCTTTTTCTCAAGGGTGGTTGGGGTTTTTTTTGGTTTGTTTATTTGTTTGTTTGTTTTGTTTGTTTATTTGGTTTTTTGTGGGGTTTTTTTTGTTCGCTTGTTTGTTTTGTTTTGTTTTGGGTTGGGGGACAGTAAGAACAATAGTCTGGACCTCAGTCTTTGGTCTATGAAAAATGTTGCAAAGTTTCATCCAAGTCTCTCACCTGACTTTTCCTCACATTATGTCATCTTTTGTCCTCTAGAACTTCTAGTTTTTGTATAGTTTGTAATACACTTTCCGTGGAATCCATGCATTGACAGAAATCCAATTCTTCTCATCGGCATTCTTCGGAGGCAAAATAGTCGTTTCAGCCATGAATGGAAAGAACTTGGGAGAGGCAGTTGTAAGTAAAACCTAGCAGGGAACTAAAGGAATCAATAAAGGAAGAGGCAAAACGGGAGTCGGAGGGGGCTGCCATTGGGCCACAATTCTCCACCAGCCTCTTGCGTTTCTGCCCATCTCGCAGGCAGAGGCAGTGACCCCCTCTGCTCCCGATGATGTCTGGGAAAGACACCCCTTTCCCAGGATGTCTGCATAGAGAACAGCCCTGAAAGAGAGAGGAAGCATCTCTCTCTGGGTCGCAGGGCTGGTTCGTTGACTGTCCAGCATGATAAGGATAAAGCCTTCTCCAGGAAAAGGTTGCAGTGTTGCACTACTCATTAGTGTTATAAAAGATTGGGGTTTCCCGAACTTGAAAGGGTAGAGGTGTCTTCTGGGTCAGTTGGCCCACCCGTGGGAACCATGGCTTGGAGAATCCGCATGAGAAAAAGATGATACTTTGGTTCCTGCTGTTGCCGTGAGTATTACGTTGTCCATTGTCTCTAACCCAGAGGTCTCAAAAGTTTCCGCCAGCGTCCAAGTAGACAAAAATCTCAGAGCCTTCACCTTTCTTGACAGACACCAGGCGGTGGGAAACTAAAACACTTCACAAACTTGGGACTTGTTTCAGTTAGACTTAACTGCCTACAGTACAGAACTCACCCAATCAAGTTTTTCTCTTAAACCGAGCAGTCCTTCAATGGTCAAGGAGAGAAATCTGTTGTTTAAAAAAGTTCCATTTTGGGGCGCCTGGGCGGCTCAGTGGGTTAAAGCCTCTGCCTTCAGCTCAGGTCCCAATCCCAGGGTCTTGGGATCGAGTCCTGCATCGGGCTCTCTGCTCAGCGGGGAGCCTGCTTCCTCCTCTCTCTCTCTCTCTGCCTACTTGTGATCTCTGTCTGTCAAATAAATAAATAAAATCTTTAAAAAAAAAGTTCCATTTTGTGTATCGTTGCCGCAAGTCTAACATTCAAGGTGTGTTTCCATGTAGGTGAAGTAGATGTGGTCTGTTCAACTCCAGAGAAATGAACAGGTAGGCAGAAAAAGTTCAGCTCAATTCAGAAGGAAAAAATTGTTAACAGTTAGAGCCATCCAAAGTGAATGCGTTTTGAGGGCATAAGCTCACTGCTGGTTTAGGTGGCCACTTACAGGACCTCTGTGTCCGTTCACATCTATGTTGCTGCTGGTGAGGAAGGCTGTTTCAGTGGACCGTCTAATCAGATTTATTTTCATGCCCAGTAATGGAGGGGAGCTAGTGGATCTAGCTGGGACCCTCAGAAAGCTGCCCTTGGCGTGACCATCATGAGTTTAAGGGATCGGTCTTGTAGAAACTCAGATCGAGCTCACCTGAAGCAAGTTGGGGCTGGAGAACGGATTCAAGCTAACCAGGTTCACCACGACGAGAGCCTGATTTACTAACCTAAGAGCCAGCGCCTTAAATGTAAAGCAAAAGACACACTTTTCCAATGAAGACAATTTTCTAGTCCAACATCCACAGCACCCTACCCCTCTCCAGCTGCTAGGTACTAAGGAAACAGAATTAATCACCACGTTTGCCGAGTTCACCAGACCAAGCAAAAGGGATTGAATGACCCCGGAGCTTGCTTCGTCTGGTAGAACGCATTAGGTAGTTGCATTAGGGGGTGATGAAAAATCTCTTCCCCAGTGAAGAATAGATTTTTTTAATGACCCGCATAGTCTTGTTCACCAAACACAATGTCTTTCTCCTTTGACTGGCCTGGAAATAGTCACCAATTCTTAGCATCATTCTCCCTTGCTAGATCCCAAGAGGCTCACTGCCTTACTACTTGTACTTATATAACAGTTTTGGGCATTGTAACGTGTGTATGCGATATTTGTTGTTTTTTTTAAAGATTTTATTTATTTATTTGACAGAGAGAGAGAAAGAGAGAGTGAGAGAGGGAACATGAGCAAGAGAAGTGCAAGAGGGAGAAGCAGGCTTCCTGCTGAGCAGAGAGCCCAACACGGGGCTCGATCCTAGGACCCTGAGATCATAACCTGAGCTGAAGGCAGACATTAAACTGACTGAGCCACCCAGGCGCCCCACAATATTGCTTATGAGTCTCCTCTTCAGTCAGGTGCTTTGTAAAGATATCTCAGCAAATACCTTCATTTCATCAGTAATAAAAGTGTGTGATGCATCCCTAGATTTATTTTCTCCGTCCCAGCTCATCTGTCTGCTAGGTGGCTACCCTTGTACAGGATCACGTAACTTCTAGAAGCTTCTGTTTCCTCATCTGTAAAAGATTACAGTACCTACTTTTGATTAAAGATCAACAGTCATGTATATAAAAATACCTTATAAAATCTAAATGCCTAAAGGGTTGTAAAGTAATAATACCAGTAATCATAACAGCAGGTAGGCCTCGTTACAACTGATGGCTTTCCCGCATCGAGCTCATCCCCTCTGTGGTGTGAGGGTCTTATTAACTTTTAGCTTTCCATTTCAATTAGCACTTGTTCTTTTTTAAATCTGGTCCTACATTCTAGTTTCCACCTCACTTTGGAAACCAGAGCTGTCTCTGTAATGGTAAGGACTGAGAGATGTCTTTGTCCTGCCCTGCAAATGTGGATCCTATGAGACACTGTGCACAGAGGGCTGTTCTCAACAGCAGTGTTGCAGTGGGAAGAGTCTGGGTCAGGAAGCAGTTTCATAGGGGCTCATCTGGGTCTTTTTGCTGTGAGCAGGATGTTCTGTTGGTGAAGAAAGCGATGAGATTGCTGGCAGACAAAGGGAGGCATAGGCTGCCCAGCCCCATGGGCAGCAGAGTTGGTGGCTAAGAAACCAAGACTGTTACACTTAGCATCACAGACAGGAGGGTGATGTGATTCACCTTGCACATCCCAGAACAGGGCGCTTCCCAGCTGCTCCGGGCAGGACGGTCACCTCACTGCCATAGAACTTGTCAGTTTCTCCTTTGATCTGGGAGTCCTATCTGGAAGAAGGAAACTCAGAAGTGTATCAAAAAAGAGAAGTAGAAGAAAAAAGAAAGAAAGAAAGAAAGAAAGAAAGAAAGAAAGAAAGAAAGAAAGAGGAGACATGACCCCAATTCTCCTAAAATGAAAGGATTTTTAACTCAAAGAAGCTCAAGGGCCATGACTTTGAGCTTCCCCGAGTTAGTTCATTGATTTTCAGTGCCAAAAACCAACACCAGTTTTAACCAGGTAATCCACTTACTGAAGCTGGAACCCAAGGTGTGAAAAGTTCCGTGTTGACAGAGTTTTGCATCAGCGGCGGCCGCTCTGCAACATGTAAAAACGTGTAGTTTAATTTTAGCTTTATAATAAATAAGTGCTTTCCCAAACCTACTCAGGAGCACAGGCTGTCACTAGGTCCACAGGTGTGCTCTGAAATCAGACACCACCAAGAGATTTCATCCTGCTAAAATGCGCAAGAGCTGGGACAAAGTCATCCATCATCTTTTTTTCTGTTTTTGTGAACTGTCCCAACAAGTGTGAGTGTCCCAGCTAAATCCTGTAGTCAAGTTCTGTTGCAAATATATAAAGCCAGTGTGTATATTTGAGGGGAGGGGAGAGGGAGGGTGAGCCTGGGCAAATGTGTGTATGTTCTGTATTAAAAAGTGTCCAAAAAAGAGTAATAAATAAGATAAAGAATTGAGGTACCAAAGATCATAATTAAAGAAGGTTGGGAACAGTCAGATGGTATGAGGTCATCCATTCAACCAACCCCATTTGTTGGGTTCCTTCTATGTTCCAGGCACTGGGCTGGGTCCCAGGGTGGCTGGAACCACCAAGCCAGCTCTCAAGAAACTCCCAGCCTTAATGACTACAGGAGCCATGGTGACACCAAGCAGAAGAGCCATATGGTTGGTCAGGTGGAACATTTGCTCTGGAAGTTCTGTGAGTGGTGGTCATCACCATTTATCATCTTCCAGGACTTCTGGAGACACCTGAGGGGGGCCTTGTTGAACAAATCTTTCAGGGATGAAGGCTATTGTGTATCCTACAAAGAAATATGAGGTACATAGGCAAAAAGAACAGGGTATGTGGATGGATTTATGAAATGTAAGGAAAGGGAAAGTATTTCGTCTGGGGAAGGAATACACAAAGACTTTTCTAATTCTTAGCCACTAAATGTACAATACAAAATTAAACCTTGTCCCTGTGAATAAGAATAATGCCTAGGGACGCCTGGGTGGCTCAGTCGGTTAAGCATCAGTCTTTAGCTCAGGTCATGATCCCGGGGTCCTGGGATTGAGTCCCATGTCTGGCTCTCTGCTCAGCAAGAAGTCTGCTTCTCCCTCTGCCTGCCGCTCCTCCTGCTGTGCACTCATGCTCTCTCTCTCTCTCTCTCTCCCTCTCTGACAAATAAATAAATAAATAAAATCTTTAGAAGAAGAAAAGGTGGAAGAAGAGGAGGAGGAGGAGGAGAAGAAGAAGAAGGGGAAGGAGAAGAAGAAGAGGGACGCCTAAGGCAGGAATGGGCCCCAGTTTCCTTTTCCTACTGATGTTGGATATAACAATTTCCCTAGAGGAGAAATTGCATTCCACCTTGAACTGTTAGGTAACTTCAACCACAAATTCATCACGATATTTGGAGATTAATGGAGCAACAGAGGTGTCCACAAGCCCAGCTACTCAACTTCTGGTTAAGAAGTCACCTCCTCCAGAAAACTATGCTGAATCAGATTCGTTCCTCTGATGACTGCATGCCTACTGTGTGCCAAGTGCCATGGTGGAGGGTAGCCAGTGTCCAGGGCTCTGTGAGTCAGCATCCTGACTCCCACTGAAATGCCTGTGCTCTTTGTTCCTGACCCCCAAGCGTCCAGATGCCCACAGCTCTCACCACCCTCTTCTCTGATTGTTCAATTGATTGTCTGAATCCCCTGCTAATCTGTGAAGTCCTTGGGTAAGGACCATGGCTTTTATCTTTGTATTCCCAAAGCCCGGCATGTTCTGAGAATAGAAGCAGCTACCTTCCTCATATTTCTTCTTACTTATTAAAGCATTTTATTGCACATGCTTGAAACACACACATAAAGGGTGGCTCATTACACAAAAACTTTTCATTTTCTTTTACTTTTCATTTCTTTTTGAATACTTCGTGTATGAATATATTTATGTATACATGGATGCATATATTTATTTATTTTGAGAGAGAGCGCGTGTGCAGTGGGGGAAGAGGGGCAGAGGGAGAGGGAGTGAGAGAATCCCAAGCAGGTTCCAAGCCCAGCGCGGAGCCCGACACAGGGCACGATCTCATGACCCTGAGACCATGACCTGAGCCAAAATCAAAAGTCAGACACTCCATGACTGAGCCACTGAGGCATCCTCATGTATGAATATCTTTAAATATTCCCACTCATCTTTGTCATGCACTGTGATCATTTTCCATGCAAACATAACAACATTCAACGGGTATGCAGAATCGCTGAAATCATACAACTGGTATTTTACAATATCATATAGTTCACATATTTTGATTCTTATTGGAACAATGGAAACACTGAATAAAATGAACCAAACCAAGTTTATTGCAACTCTTGTTATGCGCACCTTCTACCAGCACTTTCTATCTTCAGCGTATTGAAAGGAAGGAAAGACCAAACAAGAAAGGAACTCTTGGGTTACCCTACCTGACCCTATTCTTCTCCATCATCATTTTCAGCCAGAGTGGTGAGCTAATACAGGGAATGACATGAGTGAGACAGAGTATGATAGAGTTTCCTGGTTGCTGGTGTTTCTTGGAACACCATGGCCTTCTTTCTGCATTGGAAGCACATTCTAATTCTACCTGGAAAGTGTGGCCTCTCTCCCTCCCTCCCCACATCCTGTCCTTACCTAACTTCCTCTTCCCAGTTTACTTGGTCATAGACATCACACACTTTGCCTTGGGCTCATTTTAAGTGTTGCTTGATTTGCCTGTGTCATGGGTCATCTGGGATTCTGTGCTCATGGCAGGTCATGAGCTACACATGGTGGGGCCCCAGGGAAGGGTAGATATGTATATTACAAGTATCTCCTCCACTCACACGTACATTCCAATGTCCTTTGGACTTCACTCAGAGAAAGCAACTACAAAGATAAAATTGTTAAGAAGTTCGAGATAGCAATAGACAAGCATTGTCAGAGTGTGGAACCCTTCTGAACATGGGACCCTGTGTATCCTTATAGGTCACATGCGCCTGAAGTGGGCCTTGGCTGTCTTGAACAGTCACGATCAATCAGACCTCCTTTTTGAGCAACAGCTGCATTGAAAACAGCTAAAAGAGAAAGCTCATAACTTCAAGATTGTAAAAGTTAAAGGAGTATCCAAAGTCAGACACACTGAGAATATTATAATGTGACTTTAAAAGCCATCAGATGGGACTCTGACATTCTATTAAATTCAACAAACATTTATTGTGCTCAGCGCAATCCAAAAACCTGCCAGGAGAAGGGTGGGTGGGGGAGTATTCCTTGAATGAATAGACACTGTCCCTGACCTCAAGAACACTAGTCTCACTAGGGAGACAGAGAGCTACAGAAAAACCATATTGCCAGACAGATTACAGCCACTGCTGCGATGGTAAAAAAATAAGCAGTGTGAAGCAAACGGAGGAATGTTAGACTCTAACTGGAAAGACAGAGATTTATGAGCGATAGATAACTTTGAAAATGGTCCTTAAAGATGAGTAAAATATTGATAGAGGGTAAGGAAAGAACATTTGTCTTAGCTTGGATTCCTCCAAAAAGCAGAGCCTGAGACAAGGGTTTCCACAAGGGTAGTTATCTTAGAAAGTGATCCCGAAGAGGGAAAGCCAACCCAAAGGTGTATTACTGAGCTTGGTAGTACTTTGGGAAAATGGAGCTCAGTCCCACTGCAAACTACTGAGGAGCCATACAGAAGGAACCTTCACCCCAAGACCATGGGACAGCAGGCTCCCCACCTCCACCCGTCCAAGGCTGTCCCAGGACTATTCATGAACTCCTTAGCATTTCCAGGTTTGCACATGCCCAGGAAGAGCTGAGCAGGCTTCCCCAGTTACGCCACCCTGCAGTGGAAGAGAAGCCCAGAGGCAGAGAAGGTATCTGCCGTGCTGCTGAAGTGAGGTGTGGTCAGGCTACACCTGGGCACAGCCAGTTGCCACAGCAACACGCGGAACAAAAAGGCGTGGTGTGAGAGCAGCAGCAGAGATGTTCTGTACAACATCTTGCCCCACGCTTCTCAAACTTGAGCATGCGTCAGAGTCCCTGGAGGGCTTGTTAACACAGACCCATGGGCCCCACCCCAGCGTTTCTGGTTCAGTAGACGTAGAGCAGGGACTGAGAATTAACATTTCTAGTACATTCTTTATATGGGCATTAGGGCCTTTAAAGACAGTTGTCCACTCTGTACAGGGATACAAGACTAATCAAGAAGGAAAAAGGGAAGTTTCCAAAAACAAAACAACAACAGGAACAAAACAAACCAAAAAAATGTACACGTATCTCCAGGAAGAGCATTAATTGATTTCATCATAGCAAGAATAGAATTGGCATACATTCCTGTGTGTTCATCACCACTGATAATATAATGAGAATTTCGACAGCCAAGAGTAAAGAGGAGGTTGCTGTTACTTATTGTTCGTGCTTCATTCCCACCTCAGTCCAGATCTATTCTCCACGCTTCTCTGTGCCAGGGACAGGATCATCCACGCTCCCATCAGAGTCACCACAAGGAAACCAAAAAGTGGGAGAAGACGCAGTTGGGGTGTTCATTCTCTCCGCATCCTCCATGTCTCTCCAAAGGGCTGTTGGTGGCTCTATCATCACGTGGCTACCATCCTATGGGAGCCTCCCCTGGTACATTTCTCCTCGGGCTTTGACAACCCTATCCCCACCCCTCATGGCCCCTCAGCCCTCGGGGAGCTCAAGGCTCCTGGGTGCCTTGCCATCCTGTGTTGGTTCCTTTACCTCTGCCCAAAGTGCCTTATTCATATTCTTTTCAATTCAGTCATCTTCTCTCTATCAGGATCGTGACTAATCACAGTACCTCAAGGGAAAAAAAAAATAGAGCCAGATAAAGCTACATAAGCAGATCAGTATTTCTGAGGCTTTGGTATGAAGAAAAACCTGATAACACTCAAGGTGATATTGAAATTTTAAGATGTAACTACGGGATAAAATTAGATATAAAGCGAAAAAGTGGATGAATGAACACATCAAGATCAACCAAGGCCTTGAAACGATTGCCGAGATTAAAGCTATATGAATAAAAGCGAGAAGACCTCAGTGGAATCAGATTTTTCTTTCGCACCCCGAGGAATTTGCTCTCGGCAAGGGAGAGGCTCCCAGAGCAGTACGTTGTGCGCTGTATAAAACACTTCCCCAGCTCTGCGCGCTCTGGGAACATGGAATACTGGCAGGAGAAAAGAAAGTGTGATTTAGGCTGTGGACATGAAAGCCCTCAAAAGCATCTTGGGAAACACAAGATAAGATCAGACCAGAAATTAATCAGAGAACACAGCGATAAGGTAACATGTTGCAATCAATTTAAAGTTCACATCTTGCTTGATTTATGCATCCATAATAAAATCCATCAAAAGCTGGTGGCTCTTGGGTGAGTTTTAACTCTCTTCTTTGGCACTCCCCGTCCCTACCCCCAAGCCCCAGGCTCTGCCTAGAGCTCCTGGTTCAGCGTCTCCAGGAACACCAGATGCTTTGCCTTCCATCGTTAGGAACCATGGGCCAGTTAGAGTGGAAGGAGGAGGCACCATGTTCCTCAGCAAGGACGGCCAGTTACTTCAGACCTCAAAGGGACTTTTCTAAGTGAGGCGCTTAAGTGAGACGGTGGGTGTTGTACGGGGAGGGAGGATTTTGTTTAAGCCTTACAGCTCTTCTAAAAGGCCCTCTGTTCTTTTTTTACTCTGTTTACACTGTGCCCTGTTGTTTTCCAGATTTCCAAGGTTAAATCCGGCATCCCTATTAACACTGTTTGAGTCCTTCAGAATTTCCAGAGCTTCTCTGCTAATCCGATGTGTGTAGTGCTTTTCTTTTAGCTGAGCATGAATGTAGAGCAAATCAGTGCTTTTGTTCACTACAGCAGAACTTTTCCCCATGTGATCATCTAAGATGTGGTCTGTGTCCTTAATCTTCTTATCAATGAGTCGTTCCAGTTTATTGGTTACCGTGAGAGGGATGTGATTGTCATCACAAAAATAGTTGATGTTTATTGAACATGTACTATGTGCTAGGTGATGCATATTTAAGTATTTAATCTTATAGTAATCCCGTGAGTTCGCCCCATTTTTACAAATGAAGAAATTGAGCTCAAGAGATTAATAGACATATCCAAGATCATGGAGCCAGTAGATGGCCGAGCTGGGCCACGAAGCCACTTAGCCCTCTCTTTAACCGAATTGTTCTAGACCAAGTTTGAGTTATCCACCCCAGGGGACACGTGGCAATATCTGGAGATACTTTGTGTGGTCACGACCAAGGGAAGAGCATAGGGCAGCTCTTAAAAACCCTACCATGCACAGGACAGCCCTGCACAAAGAACTATCCAGTCCAGAACGTCAAGAGTGCCAAGGTTGAGCGAACTTGGTCTGACCACTGTGCTGTACAATAGGATTCGAATCCTTTTCTGTTTGTTTGTTTTCATGTCTTTGCACTTGGTAGGATGTCTTTGTTGGAATAGGTTCTAACAATGTCTCTTTCAGATCTATCCTTGATGTATGAGGTAAGAAAGCTCTTCCCCACCCACCCAACCCCAGCCTCCTTCATCTCTCTTCTCTCCCCTGAGTTGGAACAAGGGGCTGATTAACTGCTTAGCGGAGCATTCATTTGTAAGAACAGAATGTCAAACTCCGATGTTCTGTGATGGGCTGTCTGGCTCTGGGGTTGATTCGGCAAGTTCCACCCAGGCAGCTTTGCAGATGGCTTTCCCCCCCACCCCCAGTTACCATAGGAAGTTGAAAGGAAAAAAAGAATTCTCTCACAATTTCCTTGGCTTTTCCTATACTTTGAAATAGCATACCAATTCTACAGTAAGTAGCTTGAAAAAAAAATAGGAGCAGAGCTGAGAAGATAGACTTTCAGCTTTTATGGAAAGTCTTTGGTGCCTAGAGGCTCATCTATTTGGGGCGATACAATGTTCAGCTCGTGTGCATTTGCCTTGGGTTGGAGGCACTGAAAGCCAGCACCTTGCTATCAGGACGTGGCTGTTCCTTCTCCCCAGATCCGCACTCTTGTTTCTTTGAGGTTAATACATCCTGCCAAAGGGGGAAGGCCACCTTCTCATGCTATTTATGAACTGAAGGGATGCTGGAAGATTAAATAACATTTGAAAAGACGTCTGCAAATAATGAGACCCAGAGGCAACTTTGGAAACTTCCAGAAGGGTAGAGAAACTTGGAAAATAGAGGTCACCATCAAAATGTGATAATAACCATTTTTAAGCACTTGATGAGCAGAAATGTCTTGAAACATATCTGTGTCCCAGCCATGAAGTACGAGTACCCTGACTGAGAAAAGCCATGGGAGACAGACACAGGTGAGCAGCCCCGACAGCATTACAGGAACCACAGCCCTTCAGGGAACGCTTCACCTGAGCAGTCCTCAGCCCCAAAGCCCCAGTGCTCTGTGCCCTTCTTCCTCGTGGAGCTCAGCTTGGCAACAACAGAATGGGGAAGAAGCAACATCTGTAAGGCAAACACTCTGAACCTCAGTATGCAGTATAGTCCAGACTGTAGTGGTCTGGCGATTTGGGGGTTTGGGGTGGGGTCTGAGGTGGGACCTGAGATTCTGATTGCTGTTGGGCTTGCAAGCAAAGCCTGCCTGCTGGTCCTCAGAGCTCATTCCAAGCACCAAGGATCTAAGGAGGAAGTAAAAAGGACTCTGGACCGCTGCAAAGCCAGACAAGGCTTCCCAGACACAGATTTTGATCAGACCACGCCCCTGCACTTTGCCGTCAGAGTGAAGTTCAAACCGTTGCTTGGCCATTCGAGACTCTGGGCAGCCTGGCACCAGCTTGCCTGTCCAGTCATCAGCCTGTATCTCTCCCTGCTCCGGCTGTACTCAGCTCTCCCCAAACGCAGCATCGAGCCCCTCCACATCCTCTCACTTTTATTGTGCTCCCACCTCTACCGGCAAAATCCTCCTCCCGGGACACCTGCACTCCATGACTGCCTCCCCATCCCTTGACACTTCCTTCTCCAAAGCCTTGGCCACGTCCCATGGCCACGTTCATATACCTCTAATAAAGCACATAGGATGTCACATTATATTTTACTCAAGTTTGCACTAAACTGGAAGTCCTCAGGGGCAGAAACTTTACATTCTTTTTTCAGGTTACCCCACATCTTCACACAGTTCCCTGGCAATGGGTATTTATTTGTTAAATAAGTGAAAGAAGAATGTGTCATGCCCATTCCCAAGATTTTCCTCTTTTCTTCTTTTTTTCAAAGGTCTCTAGGGTCTTAAAGTTTGGGAATTTATATTTGAAGTGTGTAGTTTTGTTTTTTTTTAAAGATTTTATTTATGTATTTATTTATGTATTTATTTGTCAGAGAGAGAGAGAGCGCACACAAGCAGGCAGAGTGGCAGGCAGAGGTAGAGAGAGAAGCAGGCTCCCTGCTGAGCAAGCAGCCCAATGCGGTACTCGATCCCAGGACCCTGGGATCATGACCTGAGCTGAAGGCAGCGGCTTAATCAACTGAGCCACCCAGGTGTCCCTGAAGTGGTTTTTAAATAAGTATAGTAAGCACTAGCTTTTACAGAATGTTTACTATACATTAGACATAGTTCTAAGCTCTTCTGTTTTGTGAAGGCATTCCATCTTCATAATGATTTCCATGACCCTATGTGGTTATCATCTTTATTGTTCCCATTTTAAATATGAGGAAATTGCAGAACAGTGAAGTTAAGAAGCTTGATCAAAGTCACACAGTTTGATGTGCTTGCTTCAGGATTTAAACCAAGGCAGAATAGTGTTAAAAATAAGGATGGGTTTCTGGAGAACCTGGTAATAAGACAAATGGACCATAACTCTGTCCTGCTCTCCCTGCCACTCTTCAGCCTTACCCAGCTTACAAAACAAAGAGCCCTCAGTCAAGTTTTGTCTTGATAGTGGACTTCTACTGAGCTACAATAATACACCCTGGTATCTCCTTATGTGGTGTTCACAGACCTCCTAGAGGGTCATTGGCAATGTCAAGTAGGACAGCCTATCTCCTCATTCAACAGAGAGAAAGACACATGGAATTCAAGGGTATGTTCACAACCAAGTTGAGAGTTGTATAGGTGCTGACTTCTATCTTCATAGAAAAGCTTGCCCTCAAGGTATTAACAGCAACCCACAACTTCTGATTTAGCCATGCATTGGCTTTTAGATTTCACAATGTGGATCTCTTGATACAGTAGGTCTTGGTCTAGGTGTAGCACCTGTGTTCACTACCACTGAGAGTTTATAATAGCCAACCTGTCATTGGATGCCACAGCCCCAGCTAAGGTCCTCTGAGAACTTGGAGCAGATAAGCAGAGTGGGGGGTTGACTTCCTGAGTATGCTATTAAATGGTCAACTCTTCCAGCAATGCTCAGAGCTCAGAGGTGGACAAGCCTTTTCACCGGGGTGGCTGAAGTTTTGTGGGGTATGTGTTGGGATTCAACTTTTCCTTCTTTCCAGTCCTGCCTCCTCCCCCTTCATTAGCCATAATGGTTAAGAAACACTGTGCTCCCAAACTCCATGTCAGCATCTAGAAAACCCAACCTGCAAAAGAATGTCCTTGGAATAGGATGTGTCCTTCCATTTTCTCCTCTACCTTCTTTCTCCTTAGAACCCTACACTTTAGAATCCCCAACCTCACAAAACTTCTGTTTTTGTCTACAAATGATCATGCATTTCTGCCTGTCTCATTGCTATTATTTCTGCCTAAAACCTCCTTCCCCTCTCTTCCCCCACATCATCCATGTGACAACCTTCTAACCAACCTTTATGGCTCAACTCAGATGGCCTGCCTCTCTAGCTTACAGCCAAAGATTGATTGCTCTCCTGTCTTTCATCCCACAGCACCTTCTGCGTACCTCATTATGGTAGTAATTACACTTTTATATTCTCCCACTGAGCTATGGGACACTTGGGAATAGATTTTGTTTCTTGTTCATTTTTTTAGCCTTAGCACTGGGAACAAGTATAAGCACAATATGTGTTTCCTCAGTTGAATATATTTGAATTCATGATGACCATCTAGTGGGATTTATGTTGTTACATGAATGACTATTCCCCAAGCCACTGGTTCATTTAAAGTCCTCCCAAACCCCACTCCACAACAAAGGGTCCACTATGGCACAGGTGTGACTCATGTATAGTAAGTTCAGTTTCTGAAGAAGGCTCAAGGATACACACACACACACACACACACACACACACACACACACACACCCCTGCCCCTCTCTTCTATTGAATGAGTCAGGATCAGGAGTAAAAGTCCAGGGTAAGAGAGTAGGCCCTTCTACCTCTCCTACACACACAAAGTATAAAAGGATGTCCCTACAATCCTATGACCAAGCTTGCATCAGGAATCAGCTGATCAACCTTTGTTTGTCTCTGGCTCTTTTTTTCTTGCATAATGGTGACCTGGGGCCATCACTCCCCTATATTAAATCACTTTCCCTTCTATATCACAGCTTGGTCTTGGGCGATTACCACACATCTCTCTTCCTCTGGGACATTTTGGAGGGAAACATTGACAGGGCCACTAACAATGTGTATATTCATTGGTACCTGACCAAATATCATCTTTGAGCCTTACAATATTATGACCACCCCCTGTCAAGTAATGAGGAAATAAGGACAGACTTGGGAAACTCTACGAGAGATGACTTCTAAAGATACTGGAACTACTTCTGGAACATGGATGTATTAGGAAGGGGGAAATGCAAGAAAAGATCAATAGAAGAGTTATATTAACAGGCTTATTTCATAAAAAGGAGATTTAGAGGATTTTATAATTAAATGTATACATTTGCATATCTATGGCTTTAGATTCATGAGATATAGACCTGGAACCAGGATGGTGGTAATTCATTCAACAGATACTTATTAAGCACTTACAGCATGTCAGACACTGTTGAAGGCAGTAAGCTAGGAGCTGAGAACAGTGGCCCCATCTTGGTCCAGTGTAGCTTTCAATTAAACACTAGTTCAACATCCAAAAATATATTGAGTTCTTCACTGCAATTTCTCATAAAAACACCAAAGAGGGGGTGCCCATTCATTACATAAAACACGCTCTTTAAATCCTCCATTGGCCACTCTCACACTCAACTGCCCCGATCTCTTTCCTCCTCACTGCAGTCCCCCCAACTCCCTCATGACCAGCTCAGCCCCTCCTTTAGTGCAAAAGCAAGAGGCAGAAATGAGAAAGTTAAGGAAAAAGATAAATAAGTCATTACCCAACGTTGTCTCCCATGTCAGGAAGGGAGTCACTAGAATCCAGGGTCCCAAACCAGGGAGCCCCATCAGTTACCATACTTTAAAAAAAAAGCGGGGGCAATGGTCCATTTCAACAGCCACTGACTTTATCCTTCATCATGGCAGTGAGCTGCCTCTCGGGTGAAAACTCCCTCCAGATGGTGTTTATCAAGGAAGATGGTGAGAAGGAGCAGCAGCGTTTATTGTGAGAATGTAAAAGATCCTTTGTCATTGTTTATTGGCCATTTTTGACACCTCCAATGACCGGCATGTACTTCATCATTTTGTTGGATGGATATTAATGTAAAAAAAAAAAAAATCACTCATCGAGTACTAAAGAACTTCTGCCTAAGGCATTCTGCAAAGACGTAAAGTTGCTAATAAATTCTACCAGACGTTTTTACCCTTTACAAACCAGTGAGCTGGACAGCCTATGTTTATCACGTGACCCAGTGCTTACAGGAAATGGAAAGGCATTTACTTGGACCTCCACCACCAAGAACTATTTGTTTCTTTGTTATTGGTTTTTTTTAGCTACCTGACCACCCATGCTCACTAACAAGGGTGGCTAATACTCATTGAAAGGGGACGACACACACCGGGCACCGTATGTTAGCCCTTCTCCATGGATTTTCTTAGTCAGTGTTCACAACTCCATGAAGTAAGTTCTACCATCGTTCCCCCTTTGAGATGAAGAACTCAAGGTTCAGTGGGATTGAGTGGCTTGTCCAAGGTTCCACTACTAATATGAAGAGAAGCCACATCGCCAACCCAGGAATTGGTGCCCTCTGCTCCTGAAATTTCATTGTCCAATCATTCTGCACCTCGGGGAAGAGAGAGGGGCAACTCCACATTCTGTGTGAAACTTGTGCACAGCTCACGGTAAGCCTGTGTCCACAGAGAGCTCTGCCCGTTCAACCATACCACTGGTCACTTTCATGGAGAAAGGACATTGCTACTTACATACCAAAGACACAAACTGAATGGATCTGGAAGCTCCCTTGACAGTGAGGTTAGAAAAGTAGGATGTGAAATCCAAGTTCTGCTATCTGTAGGTCATTCTTTGGCACGCTGAAGCTCTGAACCTCTCAGGATAGACTTTGATCTTCCTGTCTTTTACCAAGCCTAAAATTGACCTAATCCCATTTAAAACACTCATTTTTTTTCTCCCAGCTTTCTGAATAAGTTAAATATTAAACAAGCAGAATATTGTTTTTCTTGCTAAACACTTAAGTAAAGATGAACTATTTAACAGGTGAAGGAATGTTCTAATATTATGTAACAAGACCCATAAATCATGGTGCTGTAATTTTTCTTAAATTACATTGTTTCCATTACTTGACGTTTATATCATTCAATGGTTTGGGACAGTGTTGCCTGCAGACAGCTTGGTATGGAATATTCAGACAACCAGATCTCACCCATTAAAGTTCAATGTTCACTTTGGGGGGAAAAATTACGTTAGTATTGAAATAAAGGGGAGTGGGTCCTTTCCCCTTTTTCTTATTTATTTTTTTAAGATTTTTAAAATTTATTTGAGAAAGAAAGAGAAAGTGCAGTGGGGAGGGACAGAGAGAATCTCAAACAGACTCTGCACTGAGTGCAGAGCTCAACATAGTCATAGTCAAGAGTCCAATGCTTAACTGACTGAGCCACCCAGGTCCCCCCTTATTTATTTTTAAAATGGAGTTATAGCAGTAGTTTAAATAATTGCAGCACACATACACACAACCTCATCCAGAATCATACCAACCCGGGGCGCCGGGATGGCTCAGTCGGTTAAGCGTCTGCCTTCAGCTCAGGTCATGATCCCAGGGTCCTGGGATAGACCCCTGCATCAGGCTCCCTGCCCAGCGGGAGCCTGCTTCTCCCTCCCCCACGCCTCCTGCTTGTGAGCTCTCTCTCTCTCTCTCTGTCAAATAAATAAATAAAATTTTTTAAAAATAGAATCATACCAACCCAGCAAGTAGTTTATATTATTTTTCCCTCCAGATGTACACATAATTTCACGCATCTCCAATCCTATACATTTTCAATGCTGCGGAATAAAAAATACAACTTGTTTTTTGTACAAACTATTAGCAAGTGTTTCTTCCTTCTCCTTCCAGCATCCCCTAGGAGCTGGGTATTTACGTATATAACATCCTTTCTCATATACATCCTTTTTAACTTCTTACAGTAACTCACCAAGGTCTTATTGTTTTCACAAATGCAAAAGTAAGCATATATGTTGTCCTGTGGTCAACAGGTATCAGCGAACTTTTTCCATAAGCAGCCAGACCATAAACATTTTAGGCATTGCGGGTCACGTGGTCTCTATGGCAACCATTCAGCTCTACCATTAAATACAAAAGCAGTCTCAGAGAACACAAAAATGAATATGTCCATGTTCCATTAAGACTTCACTCGTGGATGCCAAATTAGAAGTCAGACTACTTTCAGAGATCACAAAATATTATTTTTCTTTTGATTTCATTCAACCATTAAAAATGTAAAGGGGCACCTGGGTGGCTCAGTGGGTTAAAGCCTCTGCCTTCAGCTCAGGTCAGGATCCCAGGGTCCTGGGATCGAGCTCTGCATTGGGCTCTCTGCTGGGCAGGGATCCTGCTTCCCTTCCTCTCTCTCTCTGCCTCTCTGCCTACTTGTGATCTCTGTCTGTCAAATAAATAAATAAATAATCTTTAATTTCTAAAAATGTAAAAATCACCCTTGGTTTATGTACAGAACACACACAGGCAGGGGCCTATTGTTTGCCAACCCCTAACCTAGAACAAAAGCACTTGGAGATAGGAAGAACCTTTAAAAGGTTTTGCTTGGAATGGCTAAAATCAACAAGTCAGGAAACGACAGATACTGTTGAGGATGCAGAGAAGGGGGAACCCTCCTGCACTGTTGGTGGGAATGCAAGCTGGTGCAGCCACTCTGGAAAACAGCATGGAGTTTCCCCAAGCAGTTCAAAATAGAGCTACCCTGTGACCCAGCAATGGCACTAGTGGGTATTTACCCCAAAGATACAAATGTAGTGATCTGAAGGGGCACGTGCACCCCAATGTTTATAGCAGCAATGTCCACAATAGCCAAACTGTGGAAAGAGCCCGGATGTCCATCGACAGATGAATGGATAAAGATGTAGTGTGTGTGTATGTGTGGGGGGTGGAATATTATGCAGCCATCAAAAATGAAATTTTGGCATTTGCTACGACATGGATGGAACTAGAGGGTAGAATGCTAAGCAAAATAAGTCAATCAGAGAAAGACAATTATATGATTTCTCCGATATGAGAAATTTGAGAAACAAGACAGAGGATCATAGGGGAAGAGAGACAAAAATGAAACAAGATGGGATTGGGAGGGAGAGAAATTATAAGAGACTCTTAATCTCAAGAAACAAACCAAGGGTTGCTGGAAGGGAGGAGGGTAGGAGAGATGGGGTGGTTGGGTGATGGACATGGGGGAGGGTGTTGCTATGGTGAGCACTACGAATTGTGTTAAGACTGATAAATCACGGACCTGTACCCCCTGAAACAATACATTATATGTTAATTTTTTTAAAAAGGCTCTGCTTGAATTGTTTCTCCTCTCATGGGCAAAGAATCCAATGCCTCCCGAAGAAAGCAGTCATCGGCGAGGGCCTGGTAAAGACTAGACCCCAGATACTCTGACTCCTCGTTCAGTGCACTTTCCACCAAAAGGCACTGCTTAAAATAAAAGCAAATAAGAGGCCAATTAAAGAAAGAACTGTAAGCGCTGCTCAGCATTGCGCCCAAAGCCTAGAACACCCAGTGCTGGCCGCTCAGCCTGTCGCTGCTCATGCAGACAGCTCCTGGCACGCTTTCAGAGGGCTTGAGAAATGATAACTGCTTCAGCCGAAATAGTTCCAAGAAACAGCACATTGACTTTTGCTCTGCTACTTGCTCGCACTACTACAATTTAACTCCTCTCCTGCCTGAGTTGTGAAATCGGGAAAAGAAGGAAAATCGACATTTGCCATTTTAAATTTTATGATAGTTTTTCACTTTTTAAAAATTTAATTTAATTTAATTTAAAAATCACCAGTTTAAAAATATACCGCAACCACCAGGCAGGGCAGATTTTGTTTTTTCTAGGTAATCACCAGCAAAGCCCTTGGTGACACACCAACCGCGGCAGAACAGTGTCATTTTCTCCCTTCCTCCCGTCTCCCGGAACTCCCGTGTTTTACTTGCCTCTATTGATCCGGTTTCTACTGTCTCAATAGGAACAAAACTTCACTAGCTAGAAGCAGTGGGGCAGTTGCCCCGAAAGCAGCAATTGAGATCAGAAAGGCAAGTGAGCCCACATCCTCCCTGAATCAGACATTCTGGAAGCTGGACCAGATGGAGACCATAGTGCCGTGTGGGCGTGCGTGCGTGCGTGTTTGTGTGTGTTTGTGTGTGTATTCACATGCACATTTCTGTGCTTGTGTGCATGTATAGAAAGTAGAGACAGGGTTAAATTCTTCAGGGAAGGGGGACAGAAGAAGCCTGGCAGAGCTAAGAATACTGGAAGAGAAAGCTACCTGAGCCCTACGTTTCGTCTTGCCACATGGGATGCGAAAAGGACATCGTGCACGTTTCCTCTTCTCTGAAGCATTTCCTCCACCAGGCTCCTCCTTACTTCCTTCAGCTTCTCCGGCCTGGCTGCCCTGAGTCATCCAGTCTGGACAAAGGGCCTTAGGGGCCACGTCACAGCCCCAGCTCCAGCCCCAGCCCAGCCCCTCCTTTGCAATCTGTGCACACTGCCGCACGTGCCTGGTGGTGAGGTGTGAGCAAATGCATGAGTGTCTGTCAGGCTGCCCTGCTGGTCCGGGAGCCCCCGAGACCGGGGACTATGATTACTTTCTCCATCACTGTACACCAGCACCTAGCCAAAAACCCTGACACACAGCAGCAGAGACGGCTAAATGCTGCAGGGTGAATGAACCTGGTTCCAGAAAAGAAGAAGAAAACTCAAAAGTACGAACCAATGCTTTTTAATGGAGATTAAATGTCGGTCACATAAGGGCCTAGTGCCCTGATGGGAGTCCAGTTGGATCTCCAGGAAGACAGGAACGAAGAGCGGTATGACCAGAGAGAGCCCTGAGCTCCTGGGGGAGGCTCCTTGAGAGGTACCAGAGTTCATTTGCATAACGGATGTGCTCAGCCAGCAAGAGCCCTTGGGTTTCCCGAGACCCTGAGACTTCTTCAGGGATGTGAAGTCTACCCAATTCTTTGAAGTTACCTTAGGTGAGACTTTCCGAAGTGTCTACAGAAGCAAAATAATTAGTACGATTAGAAAGTCAGCCATGTACCTACAATACACTGTCTGTCATCCAGATTGTTCATCCAAAAAATGGACATTACCATCTTTCTCCCTTATCCCCCTTCAACTTGGAATGTTGCCAGGCAGATTTTGTCTGTTGCTTTATTCAGGCTTTTATAGATAGATAGATTGATTGATTGATTTTACCATTTTCAACATTTATTGAGCATTTAGTATGTGGCAGGTACCAAGCTGAGTTCAATGGAGTAAACAAAGAGGAAAAACAGAAAGGCTGCCCCAGGAAGCTTGGAGTCAATTCGAGGAAGTGGAGGAATTAAGGGATCCATTTATATTTAATAAAAAGTTAAATACAGTTTTTTAGACATCTATTAAATGCCAGGCACAAAGAGAGAGTAGAGTGAATGAATTAGGCCCATAGTTCAGTGAAAAAGATGAGCAACCATGGCAGTAGCCATCAGCATTATCAGTGGTAAACCATGGTTGCAATAAATGACAGTGAGGCACAAACACTTGACCTTGCACAGGGGTCAGAGAATCGAGCACAGTATGGGTTCTTAACTGGACCTTGAAGAATGAGTGAAGTCCATGGCAGTGGTGGGGGGAGGGGGAAGGAGGGGTGGGAATTGGGGAGGTAGGACCTTATGGACCGAGTATACCAGTTGGGTAAGGACCTGAGCCTAAAATGTTAACATTTCGAGAACAGCAAGCATGAGTGGAATTAGAGTAAAGCCAGCAGCAAGAAGGGAAGCCATGCTAAAAATAAAATTGATAATAGGCCCCATAAGCCCCAGAGAACCACGGAAAGCCCTGGAGCCAAGGAATGCAAGGCACATTCTTAGGTTTAAGAAGGATGCCTGGTCACTGAAAAAAGGAGAATAAGGATGGGATGAATATTTTGACCCCCATTCCCACAAGTCCAACAGGACCAAGCCCAAAAGGAGGCCACCATGCTTCAACTGCTAGGGCTGGTGGAAGGACATCCAGAGGCCAGAGAAGCCAGTTTGCATGGGGTAAAGGAACAGAGCAAGGCGGTAAGTGACATGTGTCCCAGATGGCGACCTCCTTGAGAACAGGGACTATGCCATCTTGACCCATGTGTCACAACGTCTTGCAGAAGAGGGAGGTGAGCTCCCTGGGAAGGCTCACACTGGAAGCTTCTGAAAACCGAGCCAGCACAGGCTTGTGGAGGAACATGTGCAGAGGGCGTGGGTGGAGGTATCACCCACTGCATTTGTCTCCTACGTGGGGGAGCCAAGACCTCCCCACTGCCATCTGCGTAATAACCCTCTGTGTATTTCAAAGCACTGCCCCACATTGGCTCGCACAGGACTGGCTTTGGGAACAGATGTTGATGGGGAAGTCCTGCTGAAATGACTAATCACTAGAGAGCACGCTGGAAAGAGAAGCCAGGCTAGGAGGGAAATAAGGCAAAGTTAACATCGCTGCAGCTCCAGAAAGAAAGGGTCTTTCATGGCTGACAGGTGTGTGACATTTGCAACTCGGGGGTTTCTTAACAACGACTTAACTCCAAAGCATTCCTACTTGCCCATCAAATAAAATCTGAAAACAAATGAATTCCACAAGTCTTAGATACACACACATGCACACACCAGTCGTAGCTATCAAGATAATCAGGAGTTGCATTTTACATTGAGCCCTATTTCTGAATTGAGAAAGATTCCCCTATCACTGTTGTATTCACGATGTACTCTTATTGTTTTTTGAAACTGCTGTACGGTAAAATATAGGTTGAAGTGTTAAAATAACAAATGCAATCATGCAAGTGCCATGTCCCTAGGCACTCATCCAAAAGCCAAGGACTATTCAAGGACCTTAGTCAAAAGATTACAATGTAACTGAAGCCCTAGGATATACTGAATATAAATTATTAATGTATTGATTTTAAGGGTTAGCTAAATTCTTACTAGAGTGCTTTTAAAGTTGAACAAGCTCATGGCATAAGCCTCAGTCATATAAAAACAAGTTGGTAAAATATTATAAAACATGGTAGGGAATAATTTGGTCTTAGTTCTGTGCATACTAGCACTTAATTGATGATTAGTCTCCTGGGGCCCTTTGGCTGTTTTGTTCTACAACAAAACAAAATAAAACCCCACAATTCTTGCTATGTGGTCAGGAGCATTTTCTAGATTGCTCATTTCTACTTCTGTCTTACTATCTCACTCTTTCTCATACCAGTATTTTCTCCTCAAAAAAAAAAAAAGAACACCTTGTCATTTCCTAGCAAATGCCCTCCTGGAATGAGGGAATCCAGTATAATGAATTAAACTTGATCCAGGAGTTATCCATACAATTATAATCAGAAGCGCATCAACTCACATATGATTATTTTTACAATTCTTAAATATTTTTACCATTTACAATTGTTGATATACATCAACCTTTTATAAAAGTTACACCCTTCATGCTCCCACCTGAAAAAGAAGGTCTCACTGCACTCATGCCAGCTTTCAGTAGTGTCCCTTTTTAATCTTTGCTAATTTCAAAATAACACGGCATATGATTATCATGTTAATCGTATTTCTTCGATTTTGAGTGATGCTGAACAGACTCTAGCCTTTCTGTCCTTCTTATGTGATTTTTCTGCAGCTGTTCTTTGTCCCGTTTTGGTTGTATTTGCTGTTGTTCCAGTTCTTGTTGTTGCACAAAAGAAACTAGACAGTGGGAGGGACGGGACAGGGTGGGAGCACCTGAGGTTTTGAACTCCATGCATTTCAGCTCTGTGATTGACTCATTCATCCTGCAGACATTTACTGAGCGCCAATGCGCATTAGGCGCTGTTATCCCGGCACTGGAAAATACAGCAGAAAATGGCTCTTCCTCCTACAGAGCCTGCATTCGAGTGCTATTGGCCATATCTATTTATGTTAAGCTATCAATACGCTGCTATCTGTTTTGAATTGGCATTACTTACGTGATGACATCACTCAAAGTACCCCAACCTCAGGGCACAGCTCTGGTTCATGCTAGACACATCCCCAAGATACCTACACACCCACCCTCATTTTTTTTTAAGATTTTATTTATTTATTTGACAGACAGAGATCACAAGTAGGCAGAGAGGCAGGCAGAGAGAGAGGGGGAAGCAGGCTCCCTGATGAGCAGAGAGCCTGATGCAGGGCTCTATCCCTGGACCCTGAGACCATGACCTGAGCCGAAGGCAGAGGCTTTAACCCACTGAGCCACCCAGGCACCCCTCACCCTCATTTTTTTTTTAACTAGCCACCACTCAAGACTGCCCACCCCCTTCCCAAATCTTACACAAATCAGTTACACAGACCTCCAACTGCACTTCTGGAAGATTTTACACAAAGCTCCCACAATCCTTCCTCTGCCGAAGGAAACCACTGAGCAAGATCAGTCCTCTAAAAGCGAAGCCTCAGTATCAATCAAAGTAGGAGAGAGTCTGTGCTTTACTAATTTGGCAGAAACAGAAAAACAAGTCAGAAACTGGTTTTATTCCAAGGCAGCTGGGGGCACAGAGTCTGACCATAATAGACCATAAGGGTCCAGTCCCATCCAAGCACCCCCAAAGAATTCCAGAGCTTCTCATTCAGACCGGACATGCTCTGCGCTCCCCGGTAAGGGGTCACTATGACACTAGGTCTGGGAATCCTCTTGTTCCAGAATCCCTGAACCCTGAGTTCTCCTCTAAAGAAACAAGGGGTGTGTGTATGTGTATGTGTATGTGTATGTGTACGTGTATTTGTATGTGTATGTTTATGCATGTGTGTGTATGTGTGTATTTGTATGTGTATTTTTATGTGTGTATGTGTGTGTGTGTGTCCATGTGCATGTGTGTGTGTGTCCATGTGCATGTGTGTGTGTATTTGTACGTGTGTTTTTATGTGTGTGTGTGTGTGTGTCCTTGCGTGAGCGCATGCGTGCATGTGTTCTAACTCCACTTCCTCCATCAATTACAAGATCCTTCAAGGCCTTGTCAATTCTTTCTGCCTCTGACATGGCTCCATCCCACCTTCACCCCATGCTCCTTTGACATCTCAGATCTGCATCATGTACGTGAGATGGGGCGTGTATTCTCCTACTCCTGCTGCCTGAGCCCAACCCAACCAACCATCCCGTTCCTACCCATCTCACCAGCTCCTTTGTCCCTTTGCCTCCTCCCAGCTGCCTCCATCACCTAAATCCCCTGCACTGTGGGCCATCTCTCTGTAATGCAGACCCCTCCTCTCTCACCTCTTTCCTTGAACACTTTGCTCTCCCTGGGAAAGACACCCCCTCTGCTGGGCTTTTCTCACTCCTTAAGTTCCATTGGCTCAGGTGGGTGTGTTTGGCTTTCTCTGTGAATCCCAGGGCTGCCTCTAGAAAAATGATCCTCTCCCCATCCCATCTGTGTTCGTCGGTGAGGGCAGCAGTAACTAAGCACGGCAGGCTCTGGAGCTTCATGGACAGACATTTATTTGCTCACAGCTCTGGAGGCTGGAAGTCCAAGATCAAGGCGTCAGCAAGTCTGGTTTCTCCTGAGGCATCTCTCCCCAGCTTGCAGATGCCGCCTTCTCCCTGGGTCCTCACGTGGTCTTCCCCCTGTGTCTGTCTGTGTCCTAATCCCCTCTTCTTATAAGGACACCAGTCCTGTCGGATTCGGGCCCATCCCCCTACAACCTCATTTAACCTTAATTAACTCTTTAAAGACCCTATCTCCAAATGCACTCACATGTTGAGGTCTGAGGGCTTAGGACTTCAACATATGAATCCGGGGGGACCCAAGTCAGCCCGTAACATTATCCGTGGCTATGACACTTATCAAGGTGTTTGTACATTGTACCCAGGGTGGCCACAGTCCAAACCTCGCCCCATTCTGTGTGGACTCCCACTCCCTCCCCAGCTCTCCCTGGAGGCCATCTTTGTTCTTGTGAGCCTCCAAACTCCTGGTCTTTGCTCTCACCAGGACTTTCAATCACTCAACTTCTTTATACATCTAGCATCACTTTAACCCCTCCAGCTGCACTGCTTCCCTGTTGTCTCTGGAATCCACCACCAGTCCTCCATGTACCCCCTTCCTGTATTGCTCCCACCGGTACGGTATTCAGCCTGAAAGGACGCTCTCTCTTCTGTTGTTTATGGCCGGTCTCCATTCTGAGCCATTACGATCTGTCAGTGCCCGTGCCAAGCTTTCCTTCTGCCAAGGTGTATCATTTCCTCCACCTACCACTTCTACCCCCCAGTCTTCCCTCTCTCTCAGAGAACTTACCCCCCACCTGGTCAGAGGAAGCCCGCCTTCTGACCCCACCCACCAGCCATCGGACCCATCAGATACCTGCCTTAGAGATTCCTAAAAGAGACACGTCTGTTAGAGACCCCTCGGTCCCTGAGTCATGAGACTGCGTAGAGCTGGAGCCCCCCTAGGCGCCACGGCAACCCAACAGGCCACCAGACCCTTGTGATGGGAGAGTGGGGAATGTGAGCAGCTGGGGGCCATTCCCCAGCTGCTGCGATGTCAGCTCCCACTTCCTTCAGTTGGGTTCCCGTCCCATCAAACAAGCCCGTCCGTACTCAAGCTGAGTAGTTTTTGTTTCTTGCCACTGAGCCGTCCTGACTAAGACACCTTTCAACACAGCTGCTGGATTGTCCCTGCCGCCCACTTTTTCATTCTTTTCCTCCACCGGAATCTGTTTGCCCATTTGTCTCTGTTGCCACAGTCACACCGCACACACACAGCCTTATTTTTCACTGGAACAAATGCTGCCTGGCCGGGTCCCAAAGAGAACAAGCAGCAACCTCATGACTTAATCACACAACAGGTGAGCCGGTCCGTGCCAGCGTTTACAACAACTTGTCTCAGACCTGCTTGGGTCCTTGGCCAGTCAGAGTTCCCTGACTGCAGACCGGGCGGCTTGCATTAATTTGTGGACGATCTGGATGTTCCCGGCACCCCTGGGCCCAGGGGCAGCAGTGGGAGGCGCTCGGCTAGTCCTACGGAGGTAGAGGGGTGGGGGATAAAACGGGTTTGAGTGAACATTCTTCCTCTCAAATCACTTAGAACTTCAGCATGAGATTAATGGTTTCCATGGCAACTGATAAGCCCCAGAGCCTCCAGAAGACTGGAGTTTTCTCAGAACTCCTCAGGACACGAGGACCCTCGAAAATGCTGAGACCTGCCGGAGGGGGCCAAATTTCTCCTTTCAGCTTGGGTCAAAAAATAAACTCTCTCCTGCCCATTTCGTGACTTTTTGTACAACAGTCTCTCCTAAGGAAGAGATCCCTTCTTTCTCTGGGTGGTTTTCTGATTCTACCTTATTCTGTTGTTCCTATAGGTAAGAAGTTCCTACAGCTTTTCTGGAATTTTATGTCGAGCGCTGCAGTTTGGGATATGAACGAAGACTGTTCCAATCGATTTCATTTGTTTCTGTTCCTTCTCTCTCTCTCTCTTTCTGCCTTCCCTGCCCCTGCCCTTCCCCCAGCCCTCATCTACTTTCAGATAAAACATCAGATATCACACAGTTTGTGGACTTGAATGCATCCTTTTAGGAATACTTCCCAGTGAAAAGGACACACTCTGGCAGGCATTCAGTCCTAACAAACGGCAGGTACTTTTCCCCTTTGGACAATATGTCCAGCTCCGAGAGCCACAACTCATGTTACCCAGTGACACCCACAGCAGCCACTTCCCCGTGGCCCGTTCTCTGAGGGACCACTATGTGAAATAAAGGCTAGCGGGCCACATGAGAAGGGGTAAAACATGCCCTCTTTGTTAGTTTTCTTGTTTTGTTTCTCAGTTGATTCACAGAAACGGTGGTGACCAAATGTACAGGAGAGCTGCTAGAGCACATTTTCTCATCAGTGTGAGTAAGAAATAGAGCAATAATTCTGGGAACGTGGTTTGTATTATGCCTATTGTGCTTGGCTTCACATGATCACCACCGGGCATTGGCACGACTTGAGGTGAAGAAGCAGGGGGTGGGTAGGTCCCAGGCAAACTTGGTTTGAGTGGCCCATCGCCCACGCATTGGTAGCCATGAGCTGTGTTAAGATTCCTTGTCCCAGTTTGTAAATCTGTAGATTTTCTTTTCAACCTTATATGCCATCTGGGCTTTCTTCTGTGATATTTAGGATTGCTTTGTCAGTTTTGGTTAAATAGTTTGGAGTTTTAATTTTCAGTAACAAGAGATATCTTTGAAATGCCTTTATTATTGAAAATCCTGCAGGAAAAATAATTTAGGTATGGTGAGTAAGACAGCTCCTTGCTTTTTTTTTTTTTTTATTTTTTAACCATCAAAACAGTTCTCTTTTAATTTCATTTTTGATGACCTGAGGCTTCTTAGGAATGCAGCTATAGCTTTGTTGCAAAACAGAGTGTACCACGAAATCTCAGTTAACCAGATGTCCTTTCCTGGTTAAGCAAGCATTCGATGTACTATATGTACGGAGGACTGGGCTAGGGGTCAGGACACCTGACAATTAGGGCACCGCTGCTGGTGGAAATATTCCTTGCAGAGACTTTGTTCCTTTTGTTCTAATTCTCTGTATGTCAAGTCACCACCTGCCCTTCTCTTTAGCACACCAAGATCAGCCCACTGGGAGGAAAGGCCTTGGGCAAATGACTGGCCCTGATTTTCAAGCCATGTTCCTTCAGTGGGAAATAATTAATTTCATGGGGAGATAGTTCCAATACATTGTCAACTGAAATATCAGTTTGGAAAACAGTAAAAAAAAATTATAACAGGTACACCCCAGGATTGGATCAGGGAAGGAGGCTGGGTGACAAAAGGAGAAAGTACAATTGACAGTCGCAATTACCCAGACATGAAGGTGGCTGGAACCGGCACACTGAAGAGGGTGAGAAGTATGCAAATTAACTGGATTTTGATCAGCTGGCTTACAGGTCATTGAGATTTTAATGAAGGTTTTATTAAAAACCCTGTTTGGTCTCAAGCAACCCTCTCATTCACATGCATGGACTAGATTCTACCCACTGCTGTTTAAGAAGGAGTGGCCAATTTATTGTATCAGTCAGGATAGGCAAGGTTATATACCTAACAACCAACCCCATCACCTTTGTTGATTCAAGAGCAAGCGTATTTCCCTCTCCCCACACTGTCCAGCCCAGGTCAGCTCCGCAAGATCAGCCCAGGAAGCCAGCGGACTGACAGAGGCTCTCCCTCAACCCATGCTTCCATGAACGCCACCATGCTAGGAAGGAAATTTGGTGAATTGTATCACTTTTGTTCACATTTAATTGCCAAAGCAATACCTGTTATATCAATCAGTTTGGTCAGCATGAGTCAGTTCCCTAGATAATATTTCAGATACAATTCATTTTCAGGACCTAGGAATTTGATGACTTCATCAAGGGAATGACCCCAGCAAGGTTCCGCCTGTAGTAGACAGTGTCAAGAAACCCTTAGCACTCCATGTTGTTATGTCACACACATAGACATATAATGCATAGACATAGTAGATGCACACACGCGCGTGTGGGTGTGTGTGTGCAGACACATAGGTATACCTGTAAAAACCATAGAAGATTCAATTAAAATGTTTTCGGACTCTGGATGGACTCTATAAGAGAGTTTTCCGAGGCAGAGTTGAGCAAAAAGAAACAGGGACTTTGGAATCAGTCTTGGCTGTTACTAGCTCTATGACTCCCCAAGAAAAGTTACTCAGCTTCTTAACCTTAGCATCCTCATATGCAAAATGGATAAGAATATCTACCATGTGGCTATTGTAAAACATCTAGAAGCATAATGGAGAGTCAGCAAATGGTAGATGCTATTCAGTTCCTCTGGTTTGCAAAAAAAAAAAAAAAGGTTTGGAATTCTTTGCCTTGTCTTCTAAAACATGGCATATGTAAACATTCCAACTAATCCACATTTCTGATTAAAAGGATGCTGATTAATAAACATTTTGTTTAAAATGTATGTATGCTAGCATCCAAGAATACCTTCTCTGATTTCCTCCTACTGGGGCAATTCTGGCTACGCTCTCCCACAATAATCGATTTTATTGAAATGTGGAGGATAGCCGTTCTCCTCTCACTGGGTAAATTTTGGAATCGTGAACAAATTTCAACTTCAGGAATTATTTATACATTAAAGCATTTGACTCGGACACACGGAGTGTTGAGTCAGATCTTAAGATCAGTCAGCAGTGTGCCAATTTTCTACTCGAAATTGTCTAAGACATTAAAAGATTCTGCATCCCATGGTACGACCCACTAATACTTTTATTTAATTTCAATTAGTACTTGCTTAAAGTGTTAAACCCCCTTCATTCTATCATCCAAGCTGAACCCTCAGTCCCTTATCGCTCCCTCTCCTCTACAATTTGGTAAGCAGTGTGTTTCGATTACTGATTCCAGTTCAATCAGTCCACGGCTTTGTGGGTGGTAAATGCCTAAGTCCGTTGCATATCACTCATCACAGAGCACATTACCATAACGCACTTATAGGAATATGGATTCCTTGATTCTCAAAATGATACATAAGAAGCAGATGCAAATTGTAAAACCTCCTGCTCTACATACGTTATAGTGTTTGCTTCAGTTCCTGAAAAAGCAGATCTAAATCTGGAATGAGCATCTATCTATCCCAGTGAAGATGTGTGGGATCAACCTGGGGCCAAGGATAATAGGCCCGGACTATCCACCTGCCCGCTATGGGCCATGCTGGATTTCCTCAGTAAGCAGTCCACGGCTGATTTTAGTCTCTGATGTATTCGTGGACAGGCAGAACAACTGTGAGTTGCACTTCTAGTTTATGAGAGAGATAACAAGAAACGTCTCTTTTCTGTCCTTAAGTAGTACATTTGTGACTACGATTATCTTCATGTCTATCCAAAAATTCTTATTACATTAAGAAGGAAATGTAGGGGGTGCCTGGGTGGCTCAGTTGGTTGGGTGGCTGCCTTCGGCTCGTGTCATGATTCCCGGGTCCTAGGATCAAGCCCTGCAACAGGTTCTCTGCTCGGCGGGGAGCCTGCTTCTCCCTCTCCCTCTGCCTGCCTCTCTGCCTACTTGCACTCTCTCTCTCTCTCTCTCTCTCTGTCAAATAAATAAATAAAAATCTTTAAAAATTTTTAAAAAGAAGGAAATGTAACCTAATCATTGAAACAAAACTGAAAATGATGATGACCATAACATTAATGAGTTCAAACTTCATGTGAGCAGAGCACGTGGAAATATTCATGAGCGTACCTTGGCAACATCCAAATTACACCTAATAAGATGGTCAAAGACAGAAAGGTAATATCAGATGATTTATTTCTCCTGCCTCATGTGCTTTTTTTCTTTTTCAGTCCCTGACTGTTCCCAACTGGCCAAATCAAGCCATTCTGTTCGTTTGATAATTTTTGATAATGGCTGCCCCTGTGGTCAATTGGTCGTTAGTTGGTTTTCTTTGGCTGGTTGGAGATCTTGCAGGTGTGATACGGGGTCCTGTTCCCTCTGCATTCTTGTTGGTCTTCTGGGTGGAGCCAAGAAAGATCCCCACAATAAAGTGCGTTCACATTCATTTGCTGACTAGCACCCCTGCGTCTCCTCACCAGATTAAATCTGTGGGCTTGGCAGAGATGTGAGAACATTTCTTGTCCTGGGTCAGCTGCTCTTTAAAGAACAAAACAAATGCCTTAGGCTGGGGCGCCTGGGTGGCTCAGCGGTTAAGAGTCTGCCTTCAGCTCCAGTCATGATTCTGGGGTCGTGGGTTCAAGCCCCGCATCCAGTTCCCTGCTTGGTGGGGAGCCTGCTTCTCCCTTTCCCTCTGCTGCCACTTCGCCTCCTCCTGTTCTCTCTCTCTCTCTCAATCTCTGTCAAATAAATAAATAAAATCTTAAAAGAGAGAGAAAGAGAAATGCTGTAGACTGGTGTGGGGTGACCCCTCCAGCAAAGGTGAGGCTCACTATCTCTTCAGTACCCCCCACCTTCTCTACCCCTGGACTGCGTCCATGCAACACTGAGCTCATCACTGTTCTGTCAAGCTGGATGTTGGAAACTCCCTGCTGGCGTACTGGCATATAGGATGCCTACCGACTCTCCCCCCACTAAATGATAGATCTTATTTAATGAAAGAAGTAAAATATTGTTGACACTTGGGGCACTCTGTAGGAGTCTATCATGAAAACAGATCTGAGCTAAACTCCTCAGCTATAAACCGGAATGAGGACTGCCGACCCTGCCTTCTACGAACCAGTGTTCTAAGGATCCAATGAATGAGAAGCTGTCAACCCTGCCCAAAGGACAGCTAGTATTAGGGAGGCTTGAAACATACAATATGCTTCAGCTGACTTTTCAAGCCAAATGTGCTGCGAATATAGAGAAGATCTACATGGCGGGGGGCTGAGGGGTGCAAAGTAACAGAATTACAAGATGGCGGGCCTCAAGATCCTTTCCTTTGGCATCTGCCTCTCCAGGAGCTAGAAAACTCTGCCTTTGAAAGCGTACAATGTCAAGGACAACCAAGGAACCTACCTCCTCCTCTCTCTCTCTGTCCCCCACCCTATGCCCTCCCCTATCCCAGCAACACAGAGAAACCATCCCAACTGCAGACCTTCCTGTTCTCAGCTTTCCCCTCCTCTCTGCTTTGTAAGAGACCCGAGTAGTGAATCTGTGTCTCCTCACATAGGCATCTGACAGGTAGTCCATGAGTGAGTGGGACAGCCGGCAGGAGAGAAGAAAGGAGAAAAAGAACACTCCCTGCAAATCATCAAAGAAGAATTGGGAGCAATCCTCCATATCGCCTTCCATCCACAGTCCCCACAAGGTCCTACTGTGATGTTCCCGTCCTTGGGGCCAGTCTGGATTCTTCAGGAACTTCGGGAACCAACAAGGCACACGTGTCTGATACGAGGCCAGGTATAGGGACCATATGGCATGGACAACCCACCTTCCTCTTCTGTCCTGTGCTTTAACCCCCAGCACCCCTGAAGAGTTTGAAGCCATGGCCTCTGGGCCATGGGGAAGATGAGCACATTTCCATCCTACCACTCTTACCCAAGAAGAGGGCTTGATTCTAAGTAATATTGGCATTCTCTTCCCTGTTTTATTTTGTTCTCTTTGGGTGTGTAAGATAGGACTCAGACCCATGCATCCTACAGTAAAATGTAGGTGACTCACCAATAGCCAAGAATGGGTGTTTATGCCTAAATACTGATCCCCAATGAAGTTATAAACCCCCATTCCTGAAACATCAGCCCAAAGAGGGAACGAAACTTTACAGAAAGAACATGACACATAAAATGGGTCCCTGCCCAGAAGAGCTTACACACCAACACATATACAGGCAGGAGCGAAACATGTTTTTCCCATATGGCATGTTGCTGAGATCTTGCTCTTAGTGGTATAAATCTTCGTAAATCCTTCAGATTGAAAGATGAATTGAAGGGAGCTGGTGTGTATACCAGGAGGCATTTCAGGCTGCCTGTGGATAATGTGACAAGCCCAGAGACTCATGCTCCGAGTAACTGCATGGAGGGTCCTGCCAGGAGGTGCAGGTGCTGCTGCTATGAAGGATGTCCCCTTGGATTGTCCTCTCTGAGAGCCACTAAGCCTAGGCAGCCACCTGGCCCAGCCCGGCCCATAGCCCACCTCCACGCATCTTCCCTTTCTAAGAAGAGCATGCCATACAGGAGTTCTGTTGAGACGAGGCTTGAGTTAAGAGCGTGTTCGCAGCACCTGACACCAAACTGGGCACACGCAGTTCTGTGCTCAGTGAATCTGTGTTGCATGAGGAAATAAATTAACTAATGCACCTGCAGAAAACAGCCCTCCTGATAGAACTCTCCTTGCAGGACCAACATGAGATGCATCCTTGGTCACCTTTATAAATGAGTGTCTTACTTATGGCACACTCACCACGTGCGATCACTGAGCTGTCGCCGGTCAAGCAGAAAGAATCTTAGATACCTGCTAGTCTGTCCATTTCCTCTTCCACGGAAGAAACCTGATGGATTTCACCAAGCAGGGAATGTCTTCATTGTTTGCCAGAAGAGGACCTTAGTAACCTGAAGGCAAACGATGTCCACAAACCAGCATAAGGACCACAGAAAATCTGGCCGGGCCTGTTGGTGGTCTTCGGTATTCAGGTCTTTGGGTTGTAAATCCCTGTCTTGTGGTAAATTCTATAAGGTTAGAGAGTATATTCATAGGTGAAGAAAAGATCAGTTTGTATTTGGGGGGAGGGTAAAGATACACCTAGCATCAAGCAATTCTTTTAAATTCCTTTTACTTTTTTTAAAAGATTTATGTATTTTAGAGAGAGAGAAGCAGTCTCCTCACTGAGTGTGGAGCCCTACATGGGTCTCAATCTCATGACCCTGAGGTCATGACCTGAGCTGAAATGAAGAGTCGGTCACTTAACCAACTGAGCCACCCAGATGCCCATAAATTTCCTATAAGCTTAACATTCACTGAGTAGCTCTTATGTGTAACGTGCTCTGTTAGGGACTCCAGAGGGATCCAAGGGTGAATTCAATATCCTTGCCCCCAGAGGCTCTTGATTTCATGAGAGGACAGACAAGAAGGTACAAATGATCCCAATACACCCTGACACAGGGTAGACTGGGGCTCCCACTATAACAGAGGAACAAGGCTCCGGGAGCAAACAAAGCAGAGGGATGTGGGCCCAACAGGTAGAGAGGGAAGACACCACTGGGCTTGAAGCGTGGATAGAAATTCAACAGGCAGATGAAAGAAACCGAGGGGACTGCACATGAAGGAATTAGCTAAAGCAATGGATGGAGAGAAGTTTTTTTTTTAAGATTTTATTTATTTATTTGACAGACAGAGATCACAAGCAGGCAGAGAGGCAGGCAAAGAAAGAGGAGGAAACGGGCTCCCTGCTGAGCAGAGAGCCTGATGCGGGGCTCAATCCCAGGACCCTGGGATCATGACCTGCGCCAAAGGCAGAGGCTTAACCCACTGAGCCACCCAGGTGCCCCAAGAGTATTTTTTTTTTGAGATTTTACTTATTTATTTGACACAGAGAGAGAGACACAGTGAGAGAGGGAACACAAGTAGGGGGAGTGGGAGAGGGAGAAGCAGGTTTCCTGCCAAGCAGGGGCTCGATCCCGGGATCCCGGGGCTCATGACCTGAGCTGAAGACAGACGCTTAACGACCGAGCCACCCAGGTGCCCCAGAGGGGAGTACTTTTTTATTTTGCTCCAACCGTGTTGGACACTTTAAAGTAGAAGCATTTATTACTCATAGCTAGCCAGGGAATTAGGTTCTTCCATTTTCTTTTCCTTGGGAAGATTAATAACGAGCCAAGTAAGGGTCAAGATTATATAACAATATGGGGCAAAGCCAGGATTTAAACCCCCGAGTGGCTGACTCCACTCTCAGTGATTTTTATACCTCAAGAGGCCACCTTCCAGGGAGGAGGGAGATAGCGGGCATATTCCGGGGACATGAGCTTAGCCTGGCTGGTTTCTGGAGACCAGGAGAGGAAACTCACTTGAGGGAGTGAAGGAAATGATAAAGGAGGGAGGCAGGCAGGCGGAGGACAGGCTCAGGGCTTTGTGACTGCTCCTTCCTTAAGGAAGAAGAAATTAGGATGAGTCTCAAGACTCAGGGCCGAGTGGAAATGGGGGTTCAAGTTAGCAGATGTGATCGTGGAGCAAGATGGCAAAGAAAAGAGATGCCACAGTGAGAGGACAGGTGGAAGGCTTAGCCTTAGAAAGAATAAAAACCGGTTCTTCCCCAGAGCCTGGGGGGAGGGGAAGAGAGGGAGACAGGATCTCTGCTAAAAGGCAAAAGGGAAGAATGAGGCCCTGGCGGCTCGCAGGGCTGGATTTCTCAGCCAGTCCTGGGGACAAGGTCGGTCCCGGGGAGGCGAGGCGGGCAGGGTCAGGCAGGGCTGGAGCCGAGTGAAAAAGATTCGGAGCAGCTGTCGCAGCAATCTGATAGGGAGCTAAAAATGGAGCTCAAGGAAGATGGCCGAGGGCACAGAGTCCGACGGCAGCAATGGGCCATGGGTCCAATTGCTTGGAGAGCTTGGAATCTCCTCTACAGAACGCAGGAGCTGGGATCAGGAGGAGATGAAAAGACACGCTGGAAGGACAGGTGGGGAAGAGAATGGGGTACGTTTGAGAACTTGGCCAAAATGGTTCCTGGGCCACCGAGGAATCCAAAGGCAACAGGGAAGAAGGGAATAGATGCCACCAGAGTGGGTCCAAGATGCCCCAAAGGGGGGAGGGTTCCGGGGACCCCGGTGCCTGCCAAGAAGAGGTTCAGCAGGAGGGAGGGAGTGGGACCATGGGGGTACACGGGTCGTTGAGACAGAGGGCATTTCAGAGATGCAGACTCCAAAGGTCGAGCCTCCTGAGGGGTGAGGAGGTCCAGGGTGTGGTTGAGCACTGCGGAGAGAGATGCAGGGCACCAGGAGGTGAGGGAAAAGGACGACCAAGGGATGCCCCACAAGCTCTGCAAGGAGGGAACAGGAGGAGGACCAGGAGCCAGGTGCTGACACCATCTGCCAAGTGCCCAGCAAGGGAATGGCTGAACGCCTGCTGGACACGTTCAAAAGGGCGAAAGTGGAGTCACCTTAGGAAAATGGAAGCTCAGCTTGATTTCTAGTGAAATAGTGTCACAACGAGTGCTGTTTCCCACATCACCCCGAAAAAGGTACGGCTTGTAAAAGAGGCTTCGCAGGCGTCTCTCAAAACAGATGAGGTACAGTAGGAAACCACACAGTGCGGAAGGAGGTGAGGGGCAAGAAAAGGGGGGTGCAGTGCCAAGGAACAGTACCATGGGGGCCATGGCAGGGGGCGGGGGGTGGACACAAAGCTGAGTTTCAGAATGAGAAGGCACCCACTCGTCTGACACTCTGCCTTAAACAAAGCCAACCTCGCCATCTCTCTGGAGTCCGGAGCTCGACCCAAAGGGCGTGGAGGCAGACCAGCCTTATTCACAGCCGACATCCCAGACCCAGACCCTCCCACCCCCGTGGCTGGCTTCTTCATCAACTTCAACCCCAGCTTCACCTCCTTGACTTGAAAACAGGTCTGACCCCACCTGGCTTCCCCCTTGGTCCTCTCTTCAACACAGCTTCAGACTCCCCTAGAACGTCCACACCAACCCTGAGCGTCCTCCCTGGCTGCGAGAACGTCCGATAACGGCTAGCATTTGGTAACGCTCGGGACGTGCCCAGCACGGCTCAAGGAGGCCCTGAGGGTCATTTAGTTCCATCGTGATTCCTTTTCTAACATTTTCACCACAAACTGTCCCACTGCTGCTTGAATACCTCCAGAGTCCGGGAACTCACTCCCCATGATATGGTCCATCTTGCTGCTAGATGGCTCTGTTGGAAACGTTCCCTTCCTGAATCCGTGTTCTCTCCTTCACAGTCAGGCAAAACAAACCACATTCCTTTTCCATCTGATAGGAATCTGAAGACAGCTATCATATTCCAACAAAGTCTCCTCCTTTTCAGGAGAAATAGCTCCAATTCTTTATCTCTTCTCAGGTTCCCGCACCGTCCTGCCCACTCTGCACGAAATGTGGTCCCCAGCATCAGGGACTTATAAACTTATAAAACGCCAGCTCTGTGCAGCCGCTGTCTAAAACCTCCATGCATATAACCTCACTGAATCCTCACACCAGTACCATGTGCTATTGTTGCTACTGTTATTATTCCCACTATACAGATGAGGAGACTGAGGCTGAGAGCAGTCCATAACTTGCCCCAGGCTGGTTCCGGCAGCAGCAGAGTCAACAGTCAAGTCTGGGCCATTGGATGTGGTCATAACCCCACACCAGCAACTCTCAAACTTGGCTCCCATTGGAATCACCCTGGGAAGTTCTAAAAACTCCTGAGCCTGGGATCCAGCCCTAAAGATTCTGCTGTTAATGGGCCATGGGTTATCTGGGCATCTGACCTTTTCAAAGGTGCCCAGTGATGCCAGCAAGCAGCCGGGTTTGACGACTGTCCGCGGTGACACCACAGCACCCCGGGGCAGTCTGGCCGCTGCAGGGTAGACTCAGATGAGAGGGGAACGATGGAAATTTCCAAGCTCCCCTCTTGAAGGATAACACAGGGACAGGCCCAGACGTGGGTGACAAGAGCCAGCCTTGCAGGAAGGCTAAGTAAACAGTCACTCAGCTGGTGTGAGTTTGGAGGAACTGGGAGGCCCTCATTCTCAAAAAAAAAAAAAAAAGACAGGCGAAAGAAGGCACAAAAAACTCCCTGACAGGACACTTGGCTACAGGGGCTTCTTCTGGGAAGGACTTTGACCACTGATGAAGCCCACCATGGGCACGGAGCCATCATTTTCTCAAAGCGACAGCTTCCTCCGAGGTTGCCAACAGCCCAACCCCAGACCTCCCTTCAAGAGCTGGAGGCTAGAGAGGGGCCGCCCATCCTTCCTGCCCCCTACCCTCCTACACTGACTTCATGAATTTGTTCGAGAAAGCGCTGGGGCTGCGGACACCGCAGCCTTGGGGCCCTGCCTCATGGGGGTTGACGAGACACTCTGCACTGGGGCTCTCCTGGCCCTCTGCTCTTGGCTTTCCTGTCCCTCCCCAGGTACTCTCTGCTGACCCTAAACCCGGATCATTGCTTTTAAAGCATGAGGGGGTTTCATTGGTTAAAGACTGGCCTCCAGATGTTCTGTGGTTGTTCCTGGAAACTTCCATGTCTTTCAGTTCCTTGGACTTGCTCTTGGCGGTATGGGCCACAGCGTAAGGGCACAGGATGGGGGCCTGAACCCTGATCCGCATACAGGGATGTAGCTGCCCTTTTCCTCCCTTCCAGCTGCCTTCCCCGCTCCTCCCAGAGCCAGCCCTGCAAACCCCAGACAGCCATGGCAACCTGAGTGTGAATAAAAGAGAAACTACCCTCACCCTCGAGTCCTATTAATATTTAATGCAAACATCTGAATGCAAATTGACTCCACTTTTGTTTTATTCCTTTTCCTCCACATCCCTCTCTAATGTAGACTGCCTTTCTTGCAGACAGGGCGAGGTGAGGTGTTTCCCTCTGCCAGAAACAGGGGGACCTACCACAACAGAGAGCAGCGTACAGACAGGACTGAGTATGGTTGGAGCAGATCTGAGAGCTCCAGACTCCATATTTTTAGAATTATTTCCCAATGAGAGTGCATCTCAGGGACATTGACTCTCTGTGGAGGTCACAGTGACTTCTGGGAGTCTCAACCCCGGTGAGGAATTATGCAAACAGGGATAGAATATTAGTAGCCTGGAAGACCCTAAAAATAATCTGCCCCCAAACCTGTAAATCCTCTTTTTCTACCGCTAAGAAACAGCAGATGGTTCAGCGGACAGCTTTGTTCCCAGCCTTCTACAGTCTATGAACCAGGCTACTTCCTGGTCTGTGTTGCAAGACTGAGAGGTTCACGGGGCTTAAAAGGGGGGTATTAAATTTTTAAAGGAGCACAAGAAAGGCAAATGTTGATATAGACATATTTAATTGCTTGCGATGGTGAAAGAATAAGTAGGTGCTTGAGGAATAAGAAAATTGAACAGATGTGGCATATATTAATGAATTACTTTAATTTCTTGGGACTGGCTAGAGGCAATATTTTTGCAGAGACAGAAATGACAACAAAGAAGTAGCTCCAGGCCACTCTTTTTTTTTTTTCCTTTTTAAGATTTTATTTATTTATTTTTCAGAGAGAGGGAGAGTGCGCAAGCACAAGCAACGGGAGAGGCAGGCAGAGGGAGAATCAGGCTCCCTGCTGAGCAAGAAGCCTGTCTCGGGACTCCATCCCAGCACCCTGGGATCACCACCTGAGCTGAAGGCAGACACGTAACGGACTGAGCCACCCAGGCATCCCAAGCCTGTTGACTCTTGATGCATTGTTTTTGTGCATCTCTCTGGGTGTATACTTGTGCCTGCACGCAGACACAGGTCTGGGAGCTGAAAGTAGTTCCTCTCTCATGGAAAGGCTGTGTGTTTGAAGAAACAATGGACCTAAGGAACAGGGGCCAGAGACCAGATCTGTTAACGGAGTTCTCTTCCTCCATCCTCCCTAAACATCTATGCGGACAAAGATGTAATAATTCTTTGGAAACGGCTTTCTAGATTTACAGGGGACGGGTACCCAGAGCAAAGAGATTTAGCCAGCCAGGCTGCATGGCACACCCAAGGTCACACAATGAATCAGCGAAGCCAGCCATGCAGAGGATCTCCTCTCACTGACCGCTCTCCCCAGCTCAGGTAGTCATGTGTTCACGTGTTCATGGCAGGTGCTGATTACCCACCGGCACGAGCCTGGGATCCTGGTGGAGGACCTCACCTCCCAAAGGTCCCTCAGAAGGGTTCCCCAGCAACAGCAAGCTAGGAAAACAAAACCAGGCAAAGAGAGAGAAGGCCAGGAGAAGGACAAAATGAGGCAGAGATCCAGAGGTGATTCTCAGATTGTTGGATCTAGAGGCTCATTTTTAAATCAGAAAAGATAATCAGTAACCAAGGCGATTAATGCAAATAGGGACCGAATGTACATTCTTGATACTTTTTTAATGGGAAGTGAGGGAGGGGAAAATAAAACCTAAACACCTCGACTTATTAACCATAGTAGAAGGGATTTGGGGCTGACATGTGCAAAATACGGGCATGTCCGTGGAAAGGAAAGGATGTCTGAAAAAGGAGGCTATCTAATGGCATCAGCGAGAAGAGGTGATATTTCCTTCCACTGGAGGCTCCTTGTACAGTGAGACCCAGCTGACAGGGTGCCTAACTCAAGCTCTGAGAATCACGGAAACAGCAGACGCCAATCTTTGGTGAGGACCTCTTTCCTCTGTGGTGTCGTGGAATCACACCAGGTCGCCAGACATTATTTGAAATTCTACATTATCAAGGCCCGGCTTCACCTCCATCGGTCGTTGTGAGGAATTCATGACGTTGGAAGAACTCAAGGAGAATTTTAAGTTTCTCATATGAAGATAGTATGAGAACTACACGATGATAATCAGAAAAATAATCGTGGCTGGGAAGAAAAGGGGCAGGAATCGTACACAGTTTGTAATTCTTTTCCACCCAATGATATTTACATCAGGAACACGAAAGGTATCTTTTGGGAATGCCTATTCTAAAAAAGGAAAATTCAGCCAGTTCTTTTGGCCTGTAGAGACGTACAGGAGATACTGAGATTCTCAACCTGAGGGCCAGGTCTCTGTCAGAGGTGTGACAGAATTTGCAGGCAGGATGGGTGACAAAGAACATGTAATTGGCATGGGGCGCCTGGGTGGCTCAGTGGGTTAAGCCTCTGTCTTCGGCTCAGGTCATGATCTCAGGGTCCTTGGATCGAACCCCACATCAGGCTCTCTGCTCAGCAGGGAGCCCGCTTCCCTCCTCCCCTCTCTCTGTCTGCCTCTCTGCCAGCTTGTGATCTCTCTCTCTGTCAAATAAGTAAATAAAATTAAAAAAAAAAAAAAAAAGAACATGTAACTGGAACATTTGTCAACAGCAGGTATGTTTTTTGTTTGTTTGTTTTTTGTTTTCTTAACAGCAGGTATGTTTTAAAAGGTGTTTAAAAAAAAAAAAAGCAAACTGATTAACTGGCTATTCAGAGAGCGGTCTGGGGGGAAATCTCAGGTCCCTCCCAGAGCCAGAGCAGCAGAAGCTGCGTTTTATCCAGAGCCCCCAGATGATTCATATACACATGGAAATTTGAGAAACTTTGAAGACCCTTTGCTGTGTGTCGGCCAACAAATTTCCTCCCAAAGCCCACTACGGGGTATTGGAAAAGGAGTTTCATTACCAACGAGGATATGGGAGGGTTGGCGGGGAGGAGGGGCAGCTGACAAAAGCCAAGGGGCTTTTCCCAGCAGAGTGTCCTAAAATAAGCTGCCATCCTCCTTTTTTTTTATATTGTGTACTGTCCTAACTATTCTAGGTATTTTGCATTACCATGTGTGACAAATTCAATCAGAACTTTGCTATTTTCTCTTAAATTCTGGGATGTGACACTTGGCCAGGGTTTCTTAGCTGTTGTGAAGGTACACGCCTTTAATCTCTCCCTATATAGGACCCATCTACACTTTGTGACAAATTTATAATCAGCAGGATTGTCTTTTGTCCCTTGTCATCCTGTGACCGCATTTACATGTGCAAAAAGAGCCCACCTGAGAATCCTACCGTGGCTGTGTAATGGCACATCCTGGCCGGCTCGCTGGACTCCTGCCCAGCTTGGGGGCATTTCTAACCCCCAACTATTACAAATGTTGCTGTGAATTGCCATGCACATTACTGACTTTCCCCCTTTCATGTGATTTTCCTGGGGATACATTCCCAAACAGATAAGGCATGGTTCCCAATTTCAAGGATCTTTCATGAGAGCGTGGAACCCACACGTGCCGGGTCATACAGTTGGGCAGGGGCTGGACAGGGGAGGGCAAAATGCTGAACACTCTGCCCTCGAGGTGCATGACCCTCTCCTCTCCTCCCTGCCCTGAGCTCCAGGCTGCTGGCCTTTTGGAACCCTGCCCTTGCCTCCTGGCTTCCATGGTGCTGATGAGTGGGAGGCTCCAGCGGGAGACAGGAGAATGAAGAGAGGAAGGACACCCTCCCTGCCAGGCCATGGGGTGTCAGCTTTTTTGCTCCCCTACCAAAGCTTCTGTCAGGAGTCTTCTTTGTACCCCAGGAACCCCTTCTTTTCCTTTTCCCTTCAGACTAAGAGCCAGCTGTGGTTTCCCTTATGCTAGCCCCGAGTGCTGTGCCTTTCCCTATTGGTTTGCTGTCACCCTGCCTACCCCTTTGTAAATGGTCTGTCACTGCGTTCTCCTCAATGATGTATTTAGGCTGCACCTTCTGTTTGCTGCCAGGAGCCTAAGCGGTATTTCCAGAGTGCTGCGGGACCACTGACAAGGGACTCAAACCAATGGGAGGTGGGGGTACGGCAGACTTGCCAGAAATGTCTGCTAAGCTGGAACCTAAAAGGCAAGGACAAGTTACTGAGGCAGGGGGGAGAGGGGGAGGGGGTGGAGGACACAGCAAGTACAAAACAGAGAGAGTAAGGTGAACTCGTGCCCTCCAGACCCTCCTAGAGATTCAGGATGGTTGAGGCATGGGAAGACAGGCAGTGGGGGAGGAAGGTGGTCTCAAATGCTTTTGTAAATTAGGCCACGTCTATAAGAGCTTCATGTAGCTCCTCAAAGCTATGCTCAAAGACTTTTTAATGACCTAATTCACATTCATTGAACAAATAAGCTCCTTGTGTATCTGCCAAGCATTGTGCTAGGTACTAGAGTTCCTGATCACATACCTTAATCACACAAGAAAATGCCAACAACAAAGAAGGCAAAATAATTGCTTATCTATATAGATGCTATATGATCTCAAATCATGGTGGGAGAAAATACATGAAAATGTCGATTGGAATTATCTTGAAGGGATGGAATTATTAGTTGTTCTTATTTTTTTCTTTATATTTTTCTTTTTCTTCCAGGTCAGCTTTATTTCCTCCAGGTCAGATTTTTTTTTTTTAATCAACATTATGTTTTTCTTTCTAAAATAAAAATTATTTTAAAAATAATGACTTAAAAAAATAAAATTTTAAAATGAATTATTTTTAAAATTTTGTCTTAAGATGATTCTTCCTTTGTAAAAGATGAAAGCAACTAATAAGAATTGGGAAATATGTTGTGTGTCTTATTCAGTAGTTTTCACCCAGCTTATTATTCACAGGTGCCTATCAAATTCTGTCTTCAAGACCAACCAAGGAAACAAGTTCTTGGGTCTTTAACAAGGAGTGGTAAGCCAAGGGGATTACATGGGACCACCCACATCTGCTTCTCAAGCTCCATTTCCTACTACCTCATTCACCTGGGCTGGCCTGTGACTTCAGATGCGTTTATATCTGGATGCTGCTGTCTGTTCCACAGGTTTCTACCCAAAGCCTGGTGAGGGATCTCACGGGCTTCCACTCTCAACCCCACCCTTGTCTTTCAGGCTCACATTGACATTTGGATTGATGACAGTTTGTAATCTGCTCTCCTCACCCTGCTTTTACTTCCTGGACTCTACCTGAGTGCTCCCCCATCTCCTTCAGAAATGACATGCTCACCTCCACCCCTCATTGTAAGGCCCCGGTTTCTGTCATGCTGTGCCCTGCCCCATGGTGTATAAATGACATCTTCAAGCTGACACCCTCCAGAGCCTCCAGAGGATATAACAGGTTACCCAAGTTTGACATCCATTGTGAACTGTGGAATTTTCATTGCCAGCTGATAGCAGCAATTTTTAAAGTAGGGCTCTTAAAAGAACAATCTGATGGTTGGGGGTGGGGGATGGGTGAAATAGGTAATGGGGATTAAGGAGTGCACTTGTCATAATGACCACAGGGTGATGTATGGAGGTGCTGAATCACTCTACTGTACATCTGAAACTAATCTAACACTGTGTGTTAACTAACTGAAATCAAAATAAAAATTTTAAAAATTAAAAATTTAAGGCAAATAAAATAGAGTGGGGCTCTTAAAGAGAGATTTATCTAGAGAGGGGCAAATACTGTTAATATTGGAGAAAAACAGACAGTTGCTAAAATTCAGGAGCTAATCCTGATTTTTTAAAGTAGGATTAAAAACCTACTTACCAAGATCCAACAACAAACACTGAAAACAATGAAATACCCAAGCTACTCCATTCAAATCTGGACTAAGACGTACACATCTTTCCCTCCTCAAAATTATCCAATTTACTTTTACAAGTTCTCACTAATATAACAAAACAAGAAAATGAAACAGTATAACTTTTAGAAGAAATAAGAATATATATAATGACTGTACACCTAGGAGACAAGGAGTTGATTTTTTTAAAACCTACTATAAGTACTAGAATTTGACAATGTAACTACATATAATACATACACAAAATTCAAAAGTTCTTAATTATGCTAGCAATAACCAGTTTAAAATGGAAATGGAGTTGCAGGATATAAGATTAATATACAAAAATCAACCACTTGCCTATCTATCAGCAATGAGTAAGTAGAATTTGTATTAAAAACACAGCACCATTTATATTAGTACCCCAAAAATGAAATACTTGGGTGTGAATCTAACAAAATATATGTAAGATCTATAAGAGGAAAACTGCGAAACTCTGATGAAAAAAAATCAAAGAAGAACTAAATAACCATATCCCGTGCTCACAAATAGGAAGACTCAGTATTATTAAAAGGTTAGTTCTTCCCAATTTGCTCTATAGATTCAATACAATCCCAATTAAAATCCCAGTAAATTTATTTTGTGCATAACCAAACAGGTTCTAAAGTATGTATGAAGAAGCAAAAGACCCAGAATATTAAAGGAAGAGAACAAAAATGGAGAACTGACACTTCCCAGCTTCAAGACTTCCTATAAAACTATAGGAATCAAGACAGTGTAGCACCAGCAAAAGAATAGACAAATAGATCAAGAGACTAGAGAGCCCAGAAATAGATCCACATAAATACCGTCAGATGAGTTTCGACAAAGGAGCAAAGCTAATACAATGGAACAATGATGGACTTTTCAACAAATGGCCCTAGACCAATTAGACATCCACGGGCAAAAAAAAAAAAAAAAAAAAAAAGAGTCTAGACACAGACCTTAAACCCCTCACAAAAACAAACTCAAAATAGATCCCAGACAAATATAAAACGCAAAACCATAAAACTCCTAAAAGATCATATAAAACTAGATGCCCTTGAACATGGTTGGATGATATTTTAGATACCACACCAAAGGCATGATCCTTGAAAGAAAGAATTGATACACTAGACTTTATTAAATTTAAATTTTTCTGGCTCTGCAAAAGAGTTTCAGGAGAATGAGAAAAGAAGACAGAGACTGGGAACAAATACTTTCTAAAGACGTATCTCATAAAGGACTGTTATCCAAAATATACAAAGAACTCTTAGAACTCAACAATAAGAAAACAAACAACCTGGTTTAAAAATGGGTCAAAGACCTTAAAAGACACTTTACCAGGAAAGATAGCTAGATAGCTAATAAGCATATGAAGGCATGCTTCACATCATATGTCAACAGGGAAATGCAAATCAAAACAATGACCTACTAGACTGGTCGAAATTCAGAACATTGACATACCCAGTGCTGGTGAGGATGTGGAGCAAGAATCCTCATTCATTGCCGGTAGGAATGCAAAATAATACAGCCACTTTGGAAGACATCTCAGCAGTTTCTTACAGAAGTAAACATACTCTCACCATATGATCCAGCAATTACACTCCTTGATATTTACCCAAATGAGTTGAGAAGATATGTATACACAAAAACCTGCCATGGATGTTTACAGCAGCTTTATTCATAATTGTCAAAACTGGGAAGCAACAAAATGTCCTTTGGTAGGTGAGTGGGTAAATAAACTCTGGTCCTTCCAGAAAATGGATTATTGTTCAGCACTAAAACAAAGAGATATCAAGCCATGAAAAGATGGAGAAACCTTGGATGCATGTTACTAAATGAAAGAAGCTTATCTGAAAAGGCTACATCTTCTAGGATGCCAACCCTATGGTATTCTGGAAAGACATCACTGGAAACAGTAGTACTAGAAATGGTAAAAAGAACAGTAGTTCCCAGGTAGGGCAGGGATGAATAGGCAGAGCACAGAAGGTTTTTAGGGCAGTGAAAATACTCTGTATGGCACTATAATGATGAATCCATGTCATTGTACTTTTGCCCAAACCCACAGAATATACAACACCAGGAGTGAACCCTAATGTCAGCTATGGATTTTGGGTGGCGATGATGGGTCAATACAGGTTCATCATTTGTAACAGAAGTCCCACTCTGATGGGGGATGTTGGTCATGGAGGAGGCTGGGCAGGTGTGGGGGCAGAGTATATAGGTAATCTCCGTGCCTTCCTTTCAATCTTGCTATGAATCTAAAATGGCTCTAAAATAAATAAATATATTAAGTCTTAAGGAAATGCAAAAACCACCTTATTCATAACAGAGAAGAAAACACAAGACATCTTTGAATAAAAGTAACAAGAAACACATGCAACTCAAACTAAGCAAGCTACAGAATTTTATTGAAAGACATAAAACAAAATGATCCTAGACGGGAAAACAATGAAATAATATGTATCTTCCATAATTAGTATAATGATTTATTAAGAATACCCATCAGAACACCAAGTAAATGTTTACATGCTAGATAAGATCATCTTAACATTTCCGTGGAAGAGTACATGTACAAAAATTGCCAAAACTGATTTGAAATAAATGGTAAAGGGAGCTTATCCTTCCATGTATTAGAACTGATGATTAAAACCATTACAGACATTGTAGAATTTGCACAGGAACAGATAAATAGATTAATGAAAGAGAACAGAGGGTACCTGGGTGGCTCAGTCAGTTAAGCATCTGCCTTCGGCTCAGGTCATGATCCCAGGGTCCTGGGATAGAGTTCTTCGTAGGACCCCCACTCCATGGGAAGTCTACTTCTCTCTCACCCTCTGCCCCTACTCCCACCCCCAACTAGTGCACTCATGCACTCTCTCTCTCTTGCATGCATGCAAAAATAAATAAATAGGGGCACCTGGGTGGCTCAGTAGGTTAAAGCCTCTGCCTTCAGCTCAGGTCATGATCCCAGGGTCCTGGATAGAGCCCTACATCAGACTCTCTGCTCAGCAGGGAGCCTGCTTCCCTTCCTCTCTCTCTGCCTGCCGCTCTGCCTACTTGTGATCTCTGTCAAATAAATAAATAAAAATCTAAATAAATAAATAAATAAATAAAAAATTTTTTTTTAAATGAAAGAGAACAGAAAGCCCAGAAGCAGAGTCAAGGGGTGTATGGGAACCTACTATATGATAAAGAAATTACATCAATTCAAACAGGGGGTGGGGTTGGGGAATGGATTATTTCATAAATTATGCTGGCCTAACTGTAATGCATCTAGAAAACAATTTAATTAGATGCCCCTTTCTGCACACCATCTTAAAAAATAAATTCCTATCATATGGTTTCACTTATTTGTGGAGCATAACAAATAACATGGAGGACATGGGGAGTTAGGAGAAGGCAGTTGGGGGAAATTGGAAGGGGAGGTGAACAATGAGAGACTATGGACTCTGAAAAATAATCTGAAGGGTTTGAAGAGGTGGGAGGGTGGGAGGTTGGGAGAACCAGGTGGTGGGTATTAGAGAGGGCACAGACTGCATGAAGCACTGGGTGTGGTACAAAAACAATGAATACTGTTATGCTGAAAAATTAAAAAAAAAAAAACAAAAAAAATTCCACTCAATTTTAGCCATAATAAATAAATAAATAAATAAATAAATAAATAAATTCCGAGAAAGAATAAGAATTTTAATTGCTTATCGAAAATAAGCCATAAAAGTTTTAGAATCAAATACCTACAGGGAAAATTTGCTTGAAATAGAGAAAGTGTTAAGCAAAACAAAAATCTCAGAAGCCAAAAAAGAAAGATGAGAGATCTGACTATAAGAAAATGTTGCCATGGTGTCTGCATGACAGAAGACATCACAAAGTCAAAAGATGAACAAGGACTAGAAGAAAATATCTGTATCATTATCACAGCCTCAGGGTTAATTTCATTAATATAAATGAACAATAAAAATAGAAGCAACCGAAAAAAATACAGGAAACAATATATAGGCACACAATTCACATGAGAAGAAATGCAAACAACTCATAGTTGACAGGAAAAAAAAATGCTCAATCTCACTTGTAATCAGAGAGTTCGAAACGGAGACGATAATAAGATAACTTCTGACAAGCCGGAACAGCATCGGTCTTCGCGAGAATGTGAAAAAACGGGCACGCTTGTACATTGCTGGTGGTGGCGTGAATTTCCCTACTTTTGGAAAATTCAACTGTTTCAGCACATGTTAAAGTTAAAATTGGGCATACCTAGCAATCCCACTTCAAGATATTTATTCTGAAGAAATGAAAGCTTCACTGTTCATATACACAGGATTTTGGTTGCAGTATTGTCTATAACAGTAAAAAATGAGGAACAATTGGAAAGTCTATCCACAGGAATAGATAAATCATGGCAAATTTTTGCATATAATATTATGTAACTCAAGTGATTTAAGTCTCAATATATAGGTCTGGGAAGAGATCCATGATATATTGCTAAGTGAAAAACAAATGGCAAAAATAATCGGTAAAATACAACTCCACTTCTTTAAGATACAACAATCAGACAGATAATTTGCATTTCTATATAATCAGAAATCAGAAGGATTCACATCCAGTTCTGTGATGATGGGAGAGAAACCAGAAGAAAGGGAGAGGATTCCGTTTTTTATGCTGCTCTGTATGGTTTAAAATTGTCGCAATCAACATGTGGTACTTTCATAATAATAAAAACAAGTTCTAAAAGGCATAGAGAATTGTGTGGCAGATAAAAGAGGACGACACAGTTTTGTACCAATGGCACAAATCAGCAGCACTGAACAGAAGCTAGTTCAGCTCTTGGTGTGGGGACAGGAAGGGACTAAAAGCCATGGGGTTACTCTGAGGTTTCTGACTTAGAGATCCGAAGTGTGAGTCCCTGCATGGTGTCATGAGTCAGTCCCCTGTGGTGACACGCAGCACCAAGACCCCAGCCCCTAGGCCACCAGTCCCAAATGCACTAATAGCTCCCAGGTCTGCAGGACAGGGAGAGAGATCCCAGACCAGCACTTGAGACCCTGTTCTTCACTCCAAGGTCACTTCTCCAGTCCCAAGTCACACTGGGAGAACTATGCCTTTGGCCTCCTAGTCTACCTTTCCCATAATTTCTTTAAAGAAACATTAAGAAAGGTTAAACCTGAGGCACCCAGTTGGCTCAGCGCATGCAACTCTTTTTTTTTTTCTTTATTTATTTGACAGAGAGATAGCACATGTAGGCAGAGCTGGCAGGCAGATGGAGAAGGAGAAGCAGGCTCTCCACCGAGCAGGGAGCCCAATGTGGGGCTCAATTCCAGGACCCTGGGATCATGACCTGAGCCAAACAAAGTCAGAGGCTTAACCCACTGAGCCACCCAGGTGCCACAGAGCATGCAACTCTTGATCTTGGGGTAATGGGTTTGAGCCCCGCATTGGGTGTTGGGATTACTTAGATAAAATAAAATACCACCTTATACCAGAAAAGCTAAAATTAACAAAACAAGGAAAAAATGTTGGCGAGGATGCAGAGAAAGGGGAACCCTCGTACATTGTTGGTGGGAATGCAAGCTGGTGCAGCCACTCTGGAAAACAGTATGGAGGCTCCTCAAAAAGTTCAAAATAGAACTACCCTATGGCCCAGCAATTGTGCTACTGGGTATTTACCTCAAAGATACAGATGTTGTTAAAAGAAGAGACACCTGCACCCCAGTGTTCATAGCAGCAATGTCCACACTAGCTAAACTGTGGAAGGAGCTGAGATGTCCTTCAATGGATGAATGGATAAAGAAGATGTGGTATATATACAATGGAATATTACTCAGCCACCAGAAATGATGAATATCTACCATTTACATCGACATGGATGGAACTGGAGGGTATTATGCTAAGTGAAATAAATCAAGCAGAGAAACAATTATCATATGGTTTCACTCATATGTGGAACATAAGGAATAGTGCAGAGGACAATAGGGGAAGGGATGGAATACTGAAGGGGAAAAAATAAGAGAGGGAGACAAACCATATGAGACTCTTGACTCCAGAAAACTGAGAGTTACAGAAAGGGAGGTGGGTGGGGGGATGGGGTAACTCAGTGATGGGCATTAAAGAAGGCACATGATATGATGAGCACTGTGTGTTATATTCAACTAATGAATCATTGACCATTATATCAAAAATTAATGATGTGCTATACCTTGGCTAATTCCATTTAAATCAAAAAATTCATTAATTTAGGGACGCCTGGGTGGCTCAGTTGGTTAAGCGGCTGCTTTCGGCTCAGGTCATGATCCCAGAGTCCTGGGATCGAGTCCCACATCGGGCTCCTTGCTCAGCAGGGAGCCTGCTTCTCCCTCTGCCTCTGCCTGCCACTCTATCTGCCTGTGCTCACTCTTGCTCTCTCTCTCTCTCTCTGACAAATAAATAAATAAAATCTTAAAAAAAAATTCATTAATTTAAAAAATAAATTTTTTTTAAAAGAAAGAAAAATTAAACTTTAGGCTCTTATAAACTACCCTAAGAAACTCAAACCCATGCTATAAAATTCCTTTGGAGAAATAGATAATTAATAAGTTGAGACTTGGAGACATTTCGTTTACTCAAAGCTCTGTGTCAGTCAATGACCTTTGGCTTATCCTTGACATGTTTGAGGACTCGCTGGTTAACCTACTGGAGATATGACTACTCTTAAACTGAGGAAGGAGGTCGGAATTCACAACAGCACTCAGCTTAAAAAAAAAAAATACACACACACACACATACACACATGTATATATTACAATTTACCTCATCCATTTGATTATTCATTTGTTGAATTTCGACAGAAGGGAAATCCGAGACTCACACAAAGAGAGGAGCCTTTTATGGAGACTTCCATCTGGGGAGCAGATTTATGAGGCCTTTTGAGACCCAGAATAACTTTACTGTGATGAAGCACGAGGCAGCACGGCCCCTCCTCCTCCATCCCAACAAACAGCAACGCGGAAAGATACCCAGATGGAAGGGTTCATGAGGCATTATGGTCAAGATCTGAATAAAGCCGAACTTTTTACAGCAAGTTCAATGGAAAACTGAGCTATTCTTTAAGTACTGATTTCTCTCTCTCTTTCTCTCTCTCTCTTTCTTTTTGGTTTAATGACTTCTCAACAAGGTGGCTGCTCAGGGCTTTGGAAGCTCCATCTGAAATACAGGGAAGGAAGTGACAGGGTGTGATAGAGCAGGACAGCTGGCGGGCTCCAGCGAACATGTTCAGAATGTTATAAAAGAAGAAGAAGAGCCAGGAGCCCCACACCACGCAGGAATGGGCCACTCCACCCTCACCAACCACATGGTGGCAAGTAGGCCAAAAGATCAACGGCTCGGTGTGCCCTGAAGTGGACTTAAAAGTGGGCAATTAAATCACAAGGTTCAAAGCAGGACATGAAGTAGCCTTTCCCATGAGTTTATTGCCAGAAATGTTTCTCCAATCTTTTTTTTTTTTTTTTTTTTTTTTTTTTGCTGGGCTTTACAAGAGAGCAGTGAACAAAGATCCCCAAATGCTATTCTGGGAGACTGGAAAGAGTAGGAATTCAGGGCGAACAATGACACAGGATAGGAAGATAAGCAGACAAGATGGAAAGGAGGGGCTTGAGCAGATGTGTGGGCAGCCCTGTCTGTGGCAGCGTTGTTCACAATAGCCAAAAGGTGGGACCCACCTGGGCGTCCATCAACTGATGAGTGGATGAATAGAACATGATGGGTACATACAATGGAATACAATTCAGCCCAGAAAAGGAAGGAACTTCTGACACAAACTACAATACCAATGAATCTTGGGGGCATGATGTTCAGTGAAATAAACCAGCCATGAAAAGGACAAATACTGGATGGTTCCATTTCTATGAGGTCCCCATGGTAATTTCATTCATAGAGGCAGAAAGTAGCATGGTAGTAAGGAGGGTCTTGGAAAAGAAGAGAAATAGGGAATTCGTGTTTCATGGGTACCAAGTTTGGGATGACAAGAAAGTTCTGGAGACGGATGACGGTGATGGTCACACGACAACATGAATGTACTTCATGACACTGAACTGTACACTTAAAACAAGCTAAAATGGTAGATTTATGTAGATTTTAGCACCATAAAAAAAAGCAGACAAAGCTACATTCTTCTTGAGTCCAACAAGCCCAGCTTGAGCATCTATTCCATGCTAAGCACATGTCTGTGAATAAAGCTCGACATTGAGAAAACAGGGTTAATGATCCAATTCAGGTTTGCCTCCTTGCTGCCAAACACCCCAATGAAAACAGAAGAGAGTAAGTACACTCAATGATTTAAATATCTTCACTTCACGGTCCAGAGTCCCGAAGACAGATTATATATTCCAAAAATCTGACTTGCCTCTGCACTAACTCAATGTCCCCAGTCTCATCACATTTGCCTGTGGCTAAAAACATGTTTGCAAATAATCACTTCAAGGTTTTCAGGATAGGAAGCTCATACTGCGTTAAATAGAACCTTGACCCCCAGCACCTTCAGAAGACACCAAGCTGTAGCTTCTTTGAACCCTCCTACTGTTCCGTCCCGGGGAATGCACAGGTGAGGACAGGCTGCCTCCAGGAGAGAGGAAAAAACCAGCAAGAGGTAGAAGGTGAGACTCTACTGAGGGTGATGCCCTAGTCAACAGTGAAGTTAAAAATCAACCCAGTTCTCTTGAACTTTCAGCGCATGAAATGGTGTCTGGTGGTATGGGGTAGTGGGGAAAGCCAGACAGAGGTGAGTTTTAATCCTGACTCTGCTACGGAATTAAATATGTGATCTTGAGGCAGAGTGAGGGTCCGAGCCTCGAACGCTCAGACTTCAGGTGGGGGAATCATTGTAACTTCATAGGGCAGAGTTCTCAGTGGAGGAGCCTAGGGGAGGGAGGCTAACTTCTGCGTTCCCCGCCCTTCTGCAGAGTCCTGCTGGGGGTGGAGGGACAGGTCACACTTGACACAAGGGTTCTTTTTCATTGCCTCTAGTAATTAGAATACACTCTGCTTCCAACAGAAGGTCATTATCACTGTAGCTTTGGGAGAATTTTTTTTTTTTTTTAATTTATTTGACAGACAGATCACAAGTAGGCAGAGAGGCAGGCAGGGAGAGAGACAGGAGGAGGAGGCAGACTCCCTGCTGAGCAGAGAGCCCTATTCGGGACTAGATCCCAGGACCCTGAGATCATGACCTGAGCCGAAGGCAGAGGCTTTAACCACTGAGCCACCCAGGCACCCCGCTTTGGGAGAATTTAACAAGGAAAAATGTTGAACTCATCTGGCAGGGTACCTAGGATGCGGTCAATATTATTAATATTAGCTTCCCTCAGGTCGCTAAGCAAAGAGCTTTTGAATTAAGTCCGTTCAGATCAGGATCCCTAATTTTTTTTGCATCCCTTGAAATCTTTGCCTTCAAAACTCCTACATATAATACACGTAGAAGACAGAGCTTTGCCTTTATCTTGTATGTATTCACTCTCCGGTGCTACTTCCTGATTCTTGAGCATTTTCTGTGTGCAAGGGAACTGGGCCTGACAGCCTGCTCTTGGCTTCTGAGGCTGTGGAAACTAGACCAGGAGCAAAAGGACTTTCTTCCCAGGATGGACAGGTGGACCCAGGTGCAGTTGTGGCCCAGCCCCCAACCGAGCAGATGGAAGACTACTTCCTTGCTGACGGCTGATATGACCCCAGATCTGGGGGAAGAAGGCCCTGGGAGCTCGCTCACTGACTTTTTGTAGCCATAATGCATATTTCCTTTCAATTCTTGCATGGCTTGAGAGTAAGCCAAACTGTTGGAAAGTTACCCCAAGTAACTCCAGCAGAGTCTGAGAAGTCATTCCTGCGTGCCTTTCAGGCCAGCGCTGAGCCAAGCCCTATAGAGAGTAGAAGCACGGAGAACCCGGGGAGTAGCTCAGCCTCACAGTGACAAGCACAAACATAAACCTTAGCAAGATGTGGATGTAAATATTGGCTGTGTCACTTACCAGTGGGGCGACCTCCATCAGGAAGCTAACTTCTCTCGGTCTCCATTTCTTTATCTCTAAAAGAAAAAAAAAACAAAAACAAAAAACTTGCAGATGTTTGTGAAGATTAACTGGGGCAAAGCAGGTAATGCAAGGTTTATCATGTAGTAATTGCTCAATGCATAATAATGAATAATATCACTCGGGAGTAAGGCTCATGCCTTCTGCTCACAGTAATAATGCCTACCATTTATTGAGCGTTTGCTAGATGAAAGGTACTGAGCAAAAGGTTTTATATATATATATATATATATATATATATATATATATATATCAATCATACATATTCTCTCAAGCATCAGGGTAACTGCATGTTTTCATAGATGAAAACGCCAGGTGTGGCAAGCCAAAAGGAGGCAGAGGGAGTAGTGAGCGGTGCTGGGACCCGAAGCAGCTACAGCATGACACGGGCAAGGAATTTAATCCACACCTACTAAACCAGTACATAAGATTAATGCCCTCTTCACTTCCCTCCCAAAGCGTGAAGGTCCCCCAGTGGGATGTCTGTCTAAGAAGATGGCCAAGGACAAGTCAAAGTCCTCATGAAAAAGCACGGATCCTGCTTGGAGATGCTCAGACCCTCGGGGAGGACGGAGGAGTACACAACCCGTTACAACGCAGCGTAGGCAATGATCGTCCGTGAGAACGGTACCACTGTAGGACAAAGGGACTTTAAAAGAAGACATTTGGGGCGCCTGGGTGGCTCAGTGGGTTGGGCCACTGCCTTCGGCTCGGGTCATGATCTCGGGGTCCTGGGATCGAGTCCCGCGTCGGGCTCTCTGCTCAGCGGGGAGCCTGCTTCCCTCTCTCTCTCTCTCTCTCTCTGTCTGCCTCTCCGTCTACTTGTGATCTCTCTCTGTCAAATAAATAAATAAATAAAATCTTTAAAAAAAAAAAAAAGAAGACATTTGCTCTGCCTCTGTTCGCTTTGGTACAAGAGGCTATATGGAAAATAGCTATGACACATACACGTAATCATGTTGCATTCAGACAATAGTCCATCCTGAATGAGTGGCCATTTACCTGCAAGATAGCAGGGAACTCACCAGGACCATCTTGTGAAGGCCCCTCCTGCTCCTGGACAACCTGGGAATGGTAGTCTGGGAAAGGCAGAGGCCATAGGGTGTCAGATTGAGGAGGGGCCTCCCAGACCCCAGGGTCCACCCCCTCCTCCTGCCTGCA